>NC_143201.1:14855000-16240000 GCF_051530095.1 Phoenix dactylifera
CTGCTCATCTGGGTTTGCTGAATTCTTTGATCCACCATTCGGTTGGCGACCGAAGTGTTCGACATAGGAAAAGCTCGGCGATAGGCCGGCATAGGAGTATATGATGGAGTTGGCTTTGCAAGTGAATTCCCATTGATCTGCTCCTCCTCATCCTTTTGTTTCTTCTCCTCCAATTGAGGTGGAGGCAATGGTCTGTTTGATGGGTAGGGAGGAAGACTGTTGCTCTTGTCCTTGGAGAAAGCTGGCTCTTGAGAAGTGGTGGATGAGTGCTGCAGTAAGGGCATTGGGGGTAAAATCTTGGGGCCAGTGGAAGGTGGGGGAGATAGGAAACATCTCTGTTGCTGAGGGCATAGAGGATCCATAGACTTCCATTTGTGATGGAATCCTAAAGACTTGAAAGAAGAAGCAGAGGTGCCTTCTCTAGAGACTAACATCAGCCTGCTCCTCTGATGCTGCTGATTTCTGTGTCTCATTGGTTTGCTCTCCTCTTTAGGCCTTAAATTAGATAAAACTCTTGTCACAACCACCTCTTCCTGCTCCTCACTGCTCTCTTTCTCTTTGGCCTGCTGAGAGGAAGAGCCCAAATCTGGCACTACAAATATATAACCATTTGAAGATAAATCACAACAGCTTTGCTTCCAAAGAAAAAAAACACACACACACAGAGAGAGAGAGAGAGAGGGGCACTAGAAAAGGAGAAAGGAACTTGTTTTTTACTTTGTTTAAGAGCAGACCAAGCAGCCATGGCAGCATTCTTCTCAGCTTGCTTCTTAGTCTTTGCTGGCTCACCAGTGAAGCTCATACCAGCAAGCTCCACAGAGCAAGTGAAGACAGGGAGGTGACCAGGGCCAGACCTCACTGTGGTGTAGACAGGGAGCTTCAAGCCAGCCCTGTGAGCAGTCTCTTGGAGAAGGTTCTTGTACACCCCCGTCTCATCCTATCCAACAGGAGCCACAGGACAAAAAGAAGGAAGAAAACTATAATAACAAGAGACAAATAGCTTGCTCCCCATGACCAAAGTAAAGAGGAACATAACAAAATTCTGGGAAGAGAAGAGGGACTTACAAGGACTCGAGCGGCCAGAGACCTTGAAGGACCTCTGGTGGAGAGGTTGGTGAGAGCCACCTCGGCTGCAGCATGCTCTGCCTGCCTTAGAGTGGTGCAATTGCTTGGCCCCTCAAAGATCTCACCATTGAAGTTAACTGAAGCTTTGAACCTTGGTGCATGGTCTGGTCCTTCCCTTATGCAAGCATAGGAGGGGAGATTGAAGCAGCTCCTCTGTGCTAGCTCTTGTAGCTGGTTTTTATACATACCTGCTACCAATGGATCACTTTAAAGCAAACAAAGCATCCAAGCTTACAGGAGGACAAAGAGAACAAGAAAAAGAAGACCTTATGAATCAAAAGCCAGCACAAACAATAAACACATACGAGATTCCAGGAGAAACAAGCGCTTTTAACTCCAAACTTGCAAGACATTAAGAGATACAGCTTTTTAGAAGGTAAGCAGGGAAGAAGCAATGAATAAAAGGTTGTTACCTTTGATTCAAAAAGGCAGCACGGCAGACGAAGAAGAAGCAAAAGCCATGAATCTAGAACACATAGAAAATCCAAACTTAGGGGCGAACAGGAAAAAGAAGAATTTTTGAATCAAAAAGTTGACACTTTTCAGAAAGCAAACAAGGAAGAAGCCATGAACCAGAAGGAGATGAGAATGGAGAGCCCAGCCCACCTTTAAGAAAAGTAGGACGAGGGAACGCAACCTTCCTGGGATTTTGCTTTACAACCTCATGATGGGGCTTCGTATCATCTTGGAAGGGAGAAAAAAGAAAAACTTTCAGAAGCGGTTACTTTATATTTTTGGGTGGGATTTCCCCAAGCGGTCTTGGATTTCCTCTTGCAGTTCAGAGTGGGAGGGGATGGAAACGAGACTCAGGATTTTGTATTTAAGCAGCACAATTTCCAAATGGAGCACGGTTTTCCAGTAGTAGGGAGCGTCCAAAGCCAGCCACCCCGCCGCCATTAATGGGCATTTATAGCTTCTGTAAGCTTTTTGTGGCTTTCCCTCTCACCAATCGTAGCCGTTGGCCTTGCTTTGGGTTTGGGGGTCTCGTAACAGTGGGATTTAAATGCCTTGAAGGGGTTACATGTTCTCCGGTCAAGGCTCTTACTGTGTTCCTTGGGACCAGCCACAGCCCTTGGATCTTTCCATCATTGATTAGTACTGATATAATTTAAAGTTGCTAAGTAGAAATCACCATTAAACCTTTTACGGCTCGCTTGGCCACCTCAAACGTGCCTTCGATTGCCACCGAGACGACGGCACGCTTAGGATGGGACTAAAATTTCACAAAAGTGATTCAAATTTGAAATATGTAATACTTCCCATCCGATTTCGCCGATGAAGTTACCATCTTCGTTGGTACCAAAATAGTGCTAGAATAATGTATTTATGTATGAGGCAATCTATGAATCGGAAAGGAGATGCAGAAACTTGTGATCTAGATGGAACGTTTTTGGTAGAAAAAAATTAGTGAGGGCTCTACATGGATAAATTTATCACTTCGTATCTTCTCTTTTTATATATATAAAAAAAAGCCTGTGCTCCGTAAGCCAAATGGGTATTATTGAAATAGAAATAAATTAAAATAAAACTTAGAATAAAATTTGGATACCAAAAAAATCAATAATTAAATTTTTAGAAATTAGGATATTTTTATTTTTCTATAACTTCTCCAACTAAATATAGAATGATTGGTGGTTACTCGTTTCGATGCCATTTTAAAGCCTGACTCTTTCCAACCAAGTATACTCCAAAAACTATTATTTTTGTATTGATCGAGTGGGGTCCATGCAAAGGCACTCTTGGAGAAATTTTGGTGCCACATTGATACAATCCAAAATTATAGTTAGGCACAATTTATGCAAAGATAGTATGGTCAAACACAATTCTAATGATGTTGTTGGACGCAATTTATGAACCATTGAAGGCACGTGGGTGCACGTTAGCCCGCCGCTAGGTCAGGGTGATGGGAGGCTGGCGTAACCATCACCGACCCAAAAGGTTCCATTACTGTTCTTCTTCTTCTTTTCAGAGGCAAAAGAAAAGCTCCACCTTACCCGCCTTGTACATGTGCACGTAATACATTATACCATATACCATGGAAACATTATTGAAACAGTAGTTAATCTCTCAACTATTATACAAAAAAAAAAAAAAACTAAACTGTCCCATGTGTTTCCAATGATCAAATGTTAAAAGAAACATTTAACCTACTACGTTGCTTAGTTTGAGAGGCAGTGCTAGGTTAAACTATAGAATTTTTTTTTGCATGGATATTCTTCTAAAATTTTAAATTTATGTGAATATTTTTTTAAAATTTATATTTATTTTTGTATTTTTATAAAATATTGTTTTTGTAAAAATACCTCTAATATAACGGTTCTTCTGTAAATAAAAACTATATCTATTTAATTAAAAATAAAATAAAATTATTTAAAATTATTTTTTTGTCCTCCATTACGATCGTCTTATAAATATTTCTTTTTGCACATCTACCCATTAAGAATATTTTAGTTATTTTAATTTAAAATCATTAATTTTTTAATAGTATTAGATGGCGTAGGTATATATATAAAAACAAAGATAAAAAAAAAGTAGAATAGCAAAATAAGTGTTTTATGAGGGTATACATGTAAATATCAGTTTTAGAAAGATATTCATGCAAAATTTGATATATAGGAAGGTATTTATGTAAAATAATTCTTAAACTATTACCAACCAAAAAGCTCAATTACTTATAATCAACAAAGGCAAAAAAAAAAAAAAAAAATCCCACCATATATGTCTTATATATGTTCATGTAATATTAACCATGTATTATGAAGTCCCTTAAGATATCGATTCAATCAAACATTCGACCATCTTAAATGCGATAGAACGTGAAAAGAGACCCAGTAAAGCTTGTTTTTAGATTAGTATTTCGGTCGAGAGTCTCGGTTCCTGCCTGGTGCCAGAAAAAAAAAAAAAAGGAAAGAAGAAAAAAAAAAGTTAGTGCTGTAATGGAAAACTCAAACAGCGGCCTTTTACGGTCATTAAAAAAATATATTCTATTTTCATGCTTTATTTATCTATTTTATTGGAAAGGTTTTTTTGACTTGTTTCGGAAGAAGAAAAAAAAAAAAAAAGACTTAGACATAAAATATTTAGAAGTGAACCGGTCTTTTATGTGCATAGCGTGCAAAGTGTGTAGAAGCGGCTCAATACATTTAGGGGCCTAAGATAAACTCACTAAAGAAAATCATTTTTTTTCCATTTTGTTTTTAAAGTATTTCTGTAGTGGGCCGATTTAAAACAAACTCACTAAAAAGATTTTCTTTTCTTTTCTTTTTTTTTCTGTTTTATCTTTAAGACCTTTCCTGCGGTAGGTTTTCTTTAGGCCGAGGCATTAGGCGACCGCCTCAGTTGCCTAAACGTTGGGCCGGCCCTGAGAGTGTGACAATGAGTTTAAGACTTTTGTTATTTGAGAAATAATATGGACTATTAGCTCTTGACCACCAATTACTTGTCTATAATTGTGAGAGTGCAATGCATAGCTGGTAAATACTATAATCAGCTAGGACATATTAAGTCTTATTGTAGCCAGCAAGTTTGCAATCAGAAATACCAACAATTCAATATTTAATTTATTTAACAGTATGTGGTCAAAATTCTTACAAATCTATTATTAGAGATAGCATTAATTTTTGTAAATTTAAATTCTTTTTTAATTTTGTAGTCCTAGTGTGTTTCATTTTTATCAGGTTTCTATTTCTTGCCAGACTTTATAAGGGGGGCTAAGGTTTCATTCACAGTAGACTTGTTTCAATAAATTAATAAAATTTTTGTGGACTTTTCTTCCATTTTCCAATTTTTGTTTCTTGTACTTCTTCTCTTTTTACACCAAGTGGTGCTGCCTATGTCAATAACCTCCCTAGGTATATCGAAAATATTTAAGATATCAACATGTATGCTTAAGTTTTTTTTGAAAGTATAAACATTGATGAAGTTATAATGATGGTCAGATCAAAAGATAGTTGCACAGAAAAATCCAATTTATTTCCTTGGCTTCCAAAAGAGAAGGGGTCTCTCTTTACCAACTCTGATGCATTAGTGAAGCTACATGGGGCTTTGGGAGGAGCTTAACGCCATTACTCGCTTTCCTTGTGTTCAATCTTTATAGATAGAAAGGGATTCATCAACAATACTGGCGAGTCGAGGTCAAAACTATAAAGATTAGATTACTTAATTTGGCTGCCCCATTAGCTGAGATGGTTGGCTACTAATTATGTTCTTTCCCTATCGTGTGTATAAAGAGGCCCATTACATACCAGAAAAGAGGCTAATAGCTAATTGCTGGCATGTCGTCATTTTCCATTTCTTTTCCAAGTGCTCATAGATCTTGATAAAGGTGCAGTTGTGCTTTATAGGGAGGTGAAGCCTCAACAACAATGGATAGGTACAAATCTCTCAACTAACTGGAGATTTATATTAGAAATTATTACTATTTTAAATGGAAATTCCAAACACTCGCTCAAATACATGCATACATACATATATGTATGTAAATATCAATAGAATTTGTGAAAATATTAAACCTAATTAGGTGATATGCGGTTACGGAGCTAGAAATTTCATTCGGAGGGGCATTGTGTTAATATATGTATATGATATATCTTAGTTATACTTTATTTATTATTAATAAATAAATAAATAAATAACTTAATTTTTTAATTAAAAACTTATATTTTTTGCTTCCTTTCACTAAACTACTTTTAGTTATAAGTTTATAACTATGATTCATCTCCAATTCCCTTTTTCCTTTCATGTGGAATCAAATCTGCATTAATCCCCATATCTCCTCTAAGAAAGTATCCAATGCATAATTAAGGGCTCATTTAGTTCGCGGAAAAAAAGATAGGAAAGTGTGACCAACGGAAAAGTAATGAGATGCCTCCTGTTTGGTTGGAGTTTTTAAAGGAAAGAGTTAGAAAAATTGTATTTCCACGAGAATATGATTCCTATGTTTTATGAGAAAGTTTTTTCCATGAGAAACATGAAAAGTTACTTTCTCATGAGCCAGAAATTACTTCATTTTTATTTTTTTCCAAAAAAGCCCTTCAGCATTAAAGAGGCATTAAAGACATAATTTTTATTAAAAGTATAATAGAAATTACACATAACTTTTTCAGAAAAAATAGATGACCAACCAAACATAAGCACTTTGAAAATATATTATTTTCTCATTGTCAACTAAATATACCAAATATATTTTTTCAGGCATTTTTTTTTTAGAAATTTACTTTTTAAAAATTATACTTTAGAAGGGAAAATGCTTCTCGTGAGCTAAATGAGCCCTAGGGCTCGTTCCTATTCATATAAACAAAAAAAATTATGTACCAGTGGTTTAGACAACTTGTGACGGCGTAAATAGGGGGGGCTGGGTTTTCTCCCTTGTTTTCCTTCCTGCTCTTCCCCAAGGAAGCCATTTTTGGCCGCTAGGAAGAGAGAGCTTGGGGGCTGGCCGTCGAATTCCTTCTAGTTTTGAACCAACCATCTCTTCCGCGCGTCTCCATTTTGGCCGCTCGAAAGGAGGTTGGACCTTCCTTCCTTGCCCAATGGCGTCGCGTGCCTCCATTTTTGAGCAGGGGAAGATCTCCTATATATCCACCGAACTTCCGTCTCGTCTTTTTCCCCTTTTCCTTCGTGTTTTGCCGTCGCGCTCTCGCCCCCGCACCCTCATTGGACATCTCTCTCTCTCTCTCTCTCTCCCTCCTCGACGTTGTCAAGCCACCCCCTTTTCTCCTCTCCTCTCTTCTCTCCCTCCCTCTTTCTTTCCTTCATGTGAATGCCTCCGCTGTCTTGCTCCTTATCTCTCATTCTCTCTCTCTTGCACGGTCTCTCTTTCTCCTTATTTCTCTCTCTCCCACTCTATATGTCTCTCTCCTTGCTCTCTCTCGAGTCTCTTGCACCCGGATGATCTGCATAGGGCCGACCCCCATGTTCTCACTCTTTTAACCTCCTATGTCCCTCTTTCTTTCTGTCTCCGCCTCTCTATCTTCCTCTTTTTGTCTCTCTAAACTGGTTTACTTAGTTTTTTTTGTAGATTTAGGAAAGCGCAGAGCACTTGAAGAAGGCTTGTCGGTTCCGGGGACTGATCCCACCACCATCAAGGTAATTACTATCCCTTTGTTCCCACTATTCTTAGATTAGGGGCTCGTTTGGTTCACGGAAAACATTTTTTTCTCCTAGGAATATAATTCTTGGGAAGCAGATTCCTTGAAAGAGGATGTCTGAAAAAGTATATGTTTGGTTGACAATGGAAAAGTGACAGATTTCCAGAGTGCTTATGTTTGGTTGGCCATCTACTTTTCTGGAGAAGTTATGTGTAATTTCTATTATACCCTTAATAAAAATTAGGTATTTAATGCCTCTTTAATGTTGAAGAGCTTTCTTGGAAAAAGATAAAAATAGATGGATTTTCGGCTCATGGAAAAGTAACTTTTTCATGTTTCTCATGAGAAAATTTTTTCCATGAAATGTGGGAATCAGATTCCCATAGGAATACAATTTTTCCGTTTCTCTCCTTTGAAAACTCTAACCAAATAAGAGGCATCTTATTATTTTTTCGTTGACCACACTTTTCCCCCTCTTTTTCCGTGAACCAAACGAGCCCTAGGGGGTAGATGACATCCGAAGAACTAGATTAGGTTTGGGACATGCACCTAGATCCTGGTCTGTTGGTCCCGTGGCCTGATTTAGATCCTTTCTGATTTATGGAAGCTCGGGTGGGCCCCATGAACCTGGGAACCTTTCATATACCCGAGATTTTGAATAATATGTGGTTGCCGTGGGGGAAAACCTAATCATTGATTGATTGTATTTGTATAAGCCATGCATAGCATTTTGGAGGAAATTCTATCTTACGACCTAATTATAAATACCTGTATCCTAGTATTCGATCATGCAAGTGAACAATTTTATAACGCATAACTTGACATGCAAATATTAATCTAAGTATTGAAATTTAATTATGAATAATATTCATTTTATTTATAATTAATGTTATATGCTCTATACAAATAAATCTTGAATTACTGGATTAAGCATGAAATAAATTTCATGGGCATGAACAACATTTTTTTACTACATTAGAATATTGTCAATTTTATTGGTTGTGATGTATCCTCTCTAGTTTAGTTATGATCACACGGTTTAGGATTTAGTCTTTTTTTGGGTCTTTAGTAGGATGATCACTAGTGTATGCTAGTTGATAACATGTTGCAATTAGAAGCTAGTTTTCTTTTAGGCCACGCTAGTAAGGCGATCACTGATATAGGCTATTGTGGGCATGTTTTCCGTATGATTTTAGAGCTAGTTCCTTTGGGGCCTTCAGTAGGGCAATAACTAGTGCATGATGATGGGTGGCATATTGTAGTCAAGATCTAGACCCTTTGGGGGCTTGCCATGGGTCGATCATGGCTATTGCATAAAGGCTAGGAAAGAATATGAATGATTGAGTACATTGATTTGATTTTATTTTATTTTTAACTAGATGCATTGAACATTTTTGATATATATATATATATATATTCTCCAACATGCCTTTATTTATAAACCAAAACTCTTATATTATGATTATTGAGTTTTGTGCATATTATGTTTAATCAAATTAAAGGTAGAGGTGATTTATTGAGCTTTTTAGCTCACTTTTATTTTTTTTACCTAATAAAAGGGCTTGATTTTGGGCCTTGAGCAAGAGGACAAGGACTAAAAGCAACCTCTTTTCTTTTGTAATAAATATCTATATAATCCACGTAGAACATGCTTGAAAATAATGTTGGATCTTGATTTATGAATGTCTTTCTAAGAAAGCTTAGTATTTTAGTTTATCTGCATCAATACTATATGTAACTTATTTTAGGCCTTACATGTCTTGTGGACGACATTTTGTAGGGGTGTGGCCTTCGTCTGTCGTGTGCCCACTCGTACTAGTGGGACGGGCGTGGCACAACTATTCATTCGATCCAAAATTATCCAAATCCATTTCAAAAATGGATGTTTTATGCTATATAAATACTATCAAATGAGAATTGGACCCATATTTCCCGCATGCACCATTAACCTCTAGAATTTTAGAAAATAATTTGGTATTACCATTAATTTTCTTTTTCTGAGGGAAGTTATCGCTATTAATGTCTGACTTACCCTGTTGACTTTCACATGACTACCAGTTGATCTTCTTTTAGTTACCTAAAATTTGTTGCTCACAATGCATATTTTTTTATGATTGTTATTTCTGACAAGACATATTTATGATGCAATCAAGTTATCTTTTACAAATATATTTCTTATAGCTTTTGATTGGTTTGCACTTGCCAGATTTGCTCCAACAAACACAATGCTTCATTTTATTTTATTTTAAAGAGATAATAGATCAGGTTTGCATTCAGGCATCTTTACCCATTTAAAATATCAAGTAAGTACTGATCATGCCAAAACCTAACTGACCAATCTATTTCCTAGTTGATTAAGTTTCTTTTGTTATTCTAGGGTGTTAGATGTAAACTTTCTATCTGCGCTAATAAAACAAGATGAGACGAGGAAAAATTAAAGAAAGAAAATCTTAATTTTGAAAGCGAAAAAGTCATGATCTTGGGTCAGCAATATTTTGCTTATGGGTGCAAATAAACGAAGCCGTTTGTGAATGGCTTGAGCTTGCCTGTCAATGGCCTTGTTTGCGAGGATCCGTGTAGGTGTGTGTTTAGTCCCACGTCGGTTATGCACTGGGTAGATCTTGGGTACTTATATAGGATTAAAGAACCCAAATAATATCTTTCAGCTAGCCATTTTTATTAAAATTTAAATAATTTAACGACGAGATTTATTGTCGTTTCATTTTTGAGTGAGATCCTGGGTTGTTACAAATAATATCAAAGCGGACATAGCCCATGACCTATGTGGACTAAGGGACACTATAGCACAAGCCCATTAGGGTTGACCACAGGCCAATCGTGATGTTGGTGATTAGATTTGAATGGATTTACCATCCTCACCAGGGCTTAAAATCTAGGGAGTATGCGAAGATCTGTATGGGCGTGTGTTTAGTCCCATATTGGCTATGCATTATGTAGATATTGGTAATTTATACAGGATTAAGGAATCTAAATAATACCTTTCGGCTAGCCATTTTGGGTGATCATGTTTAAACAACGAGTTTGGAAAAGTTTGATCAAACAAGTAATATAATATAAGCTGCTTGGAAAAGTTTGATCAAACAAGTAATATAAGCTGCTTGAATAATACATCATATCAAACATGGCTCAAGCTCGATTGAATATTTTATATAAGGAGCTAATCTGAAGCTACTATTAGGCAGCCGACATAGGTTCATATGCACTTTTCCTTATTTCAAACTTTATACGCACTAAACCATGTTTCTCTAACCACCCCTCCTCTTCTTTCTTGTCCTTTTATCCCTCTCCTTCAAAACACATGCATGACGTTTTGACATTCAAGCAGAACTCCTCATCCTTCTCCATGTCCTTCTTCCAAGAACTGGAAGCAAGATTTTGTCTTATATCACATGTTAGCTTGTATTGAGATGGAAGATGGCATTCTGAATAGCAACAAAGTACTGTTGTTTGAGAAGCTGAACACTTAAGTGAATGGTGATCGATGGGCGCTCCACTGATTTTAGAAGCGCCCTTGAGGAGGGGGAAGTTAGGATGCTCTATAATGTTAGAGTTTTAATTAAAAAAATAAATTTAAAAAATAATTAAAAAAATCAATCTTATCCCTTAATTGTTAGTTTTTTCAAAAGCTTTAAAATTTCTTCCTTTTTTCAATCCTATATCGAATATGTGAATGCAAGTCTTCTTGCCTAAATGGAAATCCTTTTCTAAGAAGCCCAAATCGAACTTTGTGGGAAGTGGGCTCGGTTGCAGTCTAGCAGAGGCCCCTCGATCCAAGCAAGATCTTTTTAATTTTTTGATTTTGTTCTTTGTAGATTTTTCTTTCGTAACATTGTTTTTTAGGAGAAGATAAAATAATATACAAGTTATTGTTTGTAGATTTTTCTTTCATAACATTGTCTTTAGGAGAAGATAACATAATATACATATTAGCAATATAGCGATTTCTATGTCATATTCCTCCAATGGTGGAATTTGATGTGCTTGCTTGCTGATTTTGTTTATGCAAATGAAGATGGAAGTTTAAGATGCCTAAAAATATGTCTAAAATTTCTATTTTTATTTATATATGTCTTAAATTTTCATCTCTATTAACATTTATCAGAACTTTCATCCAAGGTTTCAAATAATGAAATCAAATATTGGACCGATTTATTGCTGGAACAGTATAGTATTGGATAACAACATATAGTATGGAACTATGTCCCACACTGACATACGTGTCAAAAATTTGCAAGAATATTACCGTCCCATTCATACCATCTTAGTGCAGTAGTATTTGAAACCTTACTTTTATCTCTATTTATATTTTTAAAAATTTTGCATTGAATTGACAAAATGTTCTAAAAACCATATATCAATAATTTTCATATCTTTTTTGTTCCTTCGCAGTTAGCATAACTCTCAGTTGATTCCATCCCAAATTAAATATATTATAGGGAGATTTGTAGAAACTTATGGAAAATCATACATAAAGCTATCTCATGCTTTTAATACTGCACCAAACCAACTCTATAACTTGCATCATGTACTTGGGAAGTCAAGATAACTAATTTCCTCGATATGATTCCTGTCAATAATAAATATTAGAGAAACCTTTTTATAATAGCTTTTCAAAATTAGTTATAGTTTCTCTATATAAAAATATAATATATGTGGGTTGTAATTGCACAAGAAACTATTCTTAAGGAGATTCCCCTATAATCAATTGATGCTCTTTTATTGACCGAATTATTATGTTATTTCTTTTACATGTATACAATGTTGTTTATAATTTCATCAAAAGCTATTACTCATGGGTTTTGGTTGCCATAAATCAATATATTTTTATTGATATTATTTTTTTTTTGATCCTTTCATATATGCATGTGCTTTGCGTGGGTTTAAGGCTTGCCTAGGATTATAGCCTTGATGGTGATAATGGTTCCAATCTGGATACATGGGTGAGATCGAAAATTTGACCTAAAATGTGATACCCATCAACCCAATGTGCCTGTTTTGGGTCGGGTCCGATATAGCCCCATGACATCATGACAAAGACATCGCAAAGGCCACATGTACGTACAAAGATACACGTACCCGTGTCGAGGGATAACACTTTTCCTTTTTGCAATTAGAATCAAGTTTCCCTCCAATGTTTCAAATGGGTAAAAAAGAAAAAAAAAACTTCATCAATCAAAAATCAAATATTTCAAATACACCAAGTTTTTGATCGATCTTTTAATTTTCACTCCTAGTAATTAAGTTTGGTGGTTGCAGCATATAGAAGAAGATGAATAGGTGAGAGCCTTGCATTGTAGTGGGTCAAGAGTGAAGTTAGGTGGGGCCCTCATAAATATGAGGCACTATATGGCATGTTTAGTTCTAATATTGCAACAAAATGATTGTTTGATTATTTATCAACTTGAAAACTTTTGTTATTCAAATTGGTGCAAAGTGGACTTCTAAACCTAGATGTGACAGATACCTCACCCTCCTTCCAACAATGTGGACCCTGCCTTGCAGGCGTCACATGAAGTCCAGCTGAGGTCTGCATCATAGGAGTGGGGGTCTGTGGGTGGGACTGTAGGTGTTGGAAAAACATGCACATGCCTATGCAAGAAGCCTTACTTCTGTAATAACTGCCATTTGTTCAGTATTTTGCTTCAGTGGTTTCTACAATATGGAAGAATGTTGAACATATGAATGTTGAAATATTCATAGAGTAATAATACTTGTCACTTTCTGAATTATAAATGGCTACCAGAGAGGGCTGTCAAACTGTTTGGAGAAGTGTCATTCTCTTCAAGGTGAAAATCTTTAGTTGTTTGCTATACTTCCAACAAAATTTTGACAGCGGAAAGTCTCTAAGAAGAATTGGTCTCATCTGCATTGCTGTGATATGTGTTGATTGGAGTTGGTTTGCTAGACTACTTGGATTTAGATGTCTTCCTGCCAATTCGAAAGAGACATGGACAGTTTGGAGTTCAGCTCAGGCTAATCAAAGCTTCAAAAAATGGAGTGGCTTGAAATAAACTCCAGAATGTTTCGAAACAATCATCATTCATCTAGAGAAGTATTGGAGAGTGTTCTATTCTTGATTAAAGACCGGACTTAGGTGGTTTCTGCATGCATTTAGGGGGAAAAGTTGAGACCTGTTTTAGATCTATTGCCTTGGTAGTTTTGTGAAACTCCTTTTATCCTTTTGAATGTTTTCTTGTACTGACTTGGTTAGCCTAGGTTAGTCGTTGCTCCTCTACTAAATTTGGATTGGGCTTTTTTCCCCAATTCTTTTCCTTAAAGAAAAAAAGAAATATTTGCAGCAAGCTTTTGTCAAAATGAATTTTAATACAACCCAAGCTGAAGGTGAAAACAATCTTTTGATAGGAAGAAGGTTTTTCTCTATCATTTCTTATGCGCCGGTATTTACATTAGCCTTGCTTCCTAAGATATTATGCCATTAAATAATAAGTTTTTAAGGTCTTGCTAATGGTTCATGTATGTTGATTAACAGAGTTCAAGAAACAGATGGATATGATAAGCTTTAACAAAATGTGGGGGAATCCCATAATTGAGAAAAGCCAACACAGTGCTTTGTTTTGTGGCTTGCCATGTTCATGTAGATGAACCATGGCCCAGATACATGTAATGAGCGAAATATATATGGGTTGGATGGATAGAGGAGAAAGGTCCACAAAATGCTGAGTTTGGTCTGTCTTGAGAGAAATATAGCTCAGGCTTGGCCCAATCCTTCCCACCATTATATAAGAATCAAGGCAAAAGTGCAACAAACTTAAGAACAATTCCCAGCAGCAACTCTGATGAGACTGAAGAGGGGGTCTTTTTGTTGTTGTAAACTATAAATACTCAAAATTTCTGTGCAAAGACTATCACTTTTCAGAACTTCAGAGCTACTCATATATACTGCAAACTATGTGATCCTAGGTAGCTCTGCTGAAGTGTTCAGTTTCAGTCCACAGAGCAACAAATGCAGGCAATCAATTAATTCTGGTACACTTTAGTACTTAGAGATCAATTTATTTGTCTCTTGTTATATAGATCATGTGCCCAGGACAAGAGCAAGGACATATGCATTGTTAATGAGCAGTATTATCGAAAGCTCCATGAGCTTAAATCAAGAGAAATAAATCAGAAAACCCTAACATGGACAGCCCATATTTCAACTATTTGGGATTTGCTTGAGTCGTTCACCATTCATTTCTAGCAAGATAAATGTCTATCATTTGAAATCTTTTCTTCGGAAGTCTACATCCTTAGTCATTGTAGAAACACTCATGCTCCCGTACTGCTTTCACATGAAGATAAGTATAGGTATAAACATGGTTCAATTCGTGCTGGTAAATGGCCACCAAGATAAATTCTGTCATATTTTGTCATGCATCGGTAAAGTGCAACAGGTCGTCTTAAGGTTTCTCCTCACAGCTTTAAAAATATGAATGTCTTAATATTTAAATTTGTCATTCTCGTGGAATTAAGGTGGCCAGCCATTCACTATCCCAGTGCTCAGCATGGCTTGCAGGTCTTAATCCATTATGCCCCTTATTTCCGTTGGGCTAAGAAGAAGAGTGAATTGAACTAGGCTTTTATTTCATTTTGCTTGCAATCAAAATTTGCAGTCCTGTACAGTTCAATTTTTTATCCATACGATGCCATGGAACGCATTAATTCCATGCAGGTCCATTTTGAATTCCAAATTCTTTTTTTTCTTCTGATTTTTTGATAGAAAAGGTAGGTGACCCACCCAGAATTTATTAATATGAAAGGAAGAAGTACAAAAGTAGTCCCACAAAACCGCAGGCCAAAGGTGCCCGAGAAACCAGAATTAAAAGGCAATGAGGTCTCGTCAAAAAGTTTGACAATCATGCAGAGGGAAGAATGACTTTACACATGCCAACCATCTGCAATTGGAGGAGAGAAAGACAAAAGAATAGGTGCATACATTTGTACGTTGCGAGCAAGTTTAACACTGAAGGGCTCTTAGGACCGGTTTGGAGAGTTTTTAAGTAGGTCAGAAAATATATATTTTTTTATCTTTTAAAAATATTTTTAGATAAAATAAAAATATTTGATAAAAAAATTAAAAAGTTGTTTTAGCTTTACTAAAAAGCTGAAACGAGAGATGTTTTAAAATGGAGCTTTTTTGGAAAAGCACTTTTATCTTACATCAGAAAGCTGTTTTGATTTATAATTTTTTTTAAAAACCAAAATATCTATAATAAAATATTATAATTATAGAAAATATCTCTTTATATTTATAAATATATAATAATAATTATAATAATATTTTATATCTTTCTTGTTGTATTATACTATAAATATTATATTATATTATATTATATTATAATATATTATATAATATCAAATTATGTTATATTATTATGCTATAGTATACAAAATTATATTACTATATTATAATAATATTATATTACATTATAATAATATTATACTATTTATGTATTAATATATTTTATATTTGTATAATACTATACAATATTTTTATGGTTATTTTATCATACCAAAAGTATTTTCTCAATTTGTTTACCAAGTTTCACATCACTTTAGATATTCAGTTATCAAGTAACAAATAGTTTTTTATAAAAGTTATATTTCAAAAAGTACTACTTCTGAAAGTTCTATTGTTAACAACTTTGCCAAACAGAGCCTTAGCAAAACATCGACTCCTTAGCAGTGTTTTCCAGAATAAAAGATGATCACCATTGATGAAGATGCTTCCATAAGAACGTTCTTTCATTCTGCTCCTTCCAAATAGCTCAACACCACAGTCGCCACAAGACAATCTTTAGCAACTCCTTTAATTCTACTTGGCCCTTATTTTCTTCAGGAGCTTCACAACTCTTTGACTCTGTTGGAATTGGAGGAAGGAGCAACATTGTGTAAATGGACTCCAAACCATGCGAGCGAAAAAGCAAGCAGCAAACAGATGGTCAGAGCTCCACTTCAAGTATAAGACATCTTTTTCCATGGTCGGAGACGTTGTGAATGATTGTCAAGTTTTGGAGCTCTTCCCTGCCATCTTTGAGCTTTACCAAGCCATGGTTTCCATTCTACACCATGGTGAAGATAGTTGATACTGAGTTAGTTGAGTTTCGGAGAGAAGGAACAATGGTGGAAAGCTCTGTTTGAGGTTCTTGGTTGATCCAGTGATCGTGCCAAAATGCGATTTCCCTTCCTGCTGGTACCAAAATGTTATGCTGGAGAAGAACCGGTTTCCAATTCTGAAAATGCTTTTTAATGGGCAGGATGATTTCCCTAGTCCCCAGGCTACTGGTTGACTGGGTGGCGAGTTGAGGAAGTCCTCTGAGCTATTTGGGTCAGCGTGATTGGTCCCAACGAACAAGACTGCAGACTTCTCCTTTAGGTGTAGAATTCAGTAGTTTAGGTCAAACAAAGGCAGCCGTGAAACTACGAAGGCAATGATAAGCCATCAATGGAATGATAAACTGTTTAACCTTATACTTGAGATTCTTGGAAAATTGGACTCTATTTAGGTGTAGAATTGCATTTTAGGAGCAGAAGTCGACACTGTAATAACCTGATCACTGATTCTAATAGCAGCGCTCGAAATCACTTCACTTCAACTGAGAAACAGGTGTAGAAGTGAGTAAAAACACTGTAAAAGGAAAAAAAAAGAACAACATGTGACATGGGAAGTGTGAAACATCTATATCTGCAAGAGACTAAAACTTAAAAAAAAAGAGAAAGAACACTTTCTACACATAATAAATAACAAAATGCATTAGTACGTAGTTAGGATTGTTAAATTTTCATTATATATAATATTTATTACTTAGTAATTAACTATCCTCCTTTATAATTCTCAAAAAAAGTCAGTGAGAATGATAGTGTTATTTTGATGATTAACAAGCATTTAACAAGAGTATGTTATAAGTTAAAACGATACTTCATTTATAAGTCTGTTACTCTCAGTATATTTGTATAAATTGATATAGATACATTTCATTGTTTATATGAATGAATCTAACCTTGAGATGCAGCAAAGTATGGATTGAGTCGACCCCGGCACATCAAGAAATCATTTGGCACACTTCTGCAAAAATGGCACAGATGAACAGTGAGTTGGGTCGACCCAAGGAAAGCATGAGTCGACCCAAACATCAAGATCCTCAAACAACTCAGAAAATGGTTCTCTGGATTTACTGAGAGGGTCGACCCAAGATGAAGTTGAGTCGACCCAAGCTTGAGTCGACCCAAAGAAAGGTTGAGTCGACCCAAGTGAAGAAAGGCTGAAATTCAAGGTTCTGAATTTTCTGAGAGGGTCGACCCAAGAAAAAGGTTGAGCTGACCCAAGGTTTGGGTCGACCCAAGAAAAGTTTGGGTCGACCCAAGCACGGGCAGAAGCATAACGGCTAGTTGTGCAGAAGTGCTTTTTGGACTCCCAACGGCTATAAACGGCTAGTTTCTTCAATCCAACGGTCAGGAAGGACTATTTGGAGGTTGGAGAAGTATTTAAGAGGGAGTATTCATCAGAGGAAGCGAGCTTTGAAAAAGATATCAAGTGCATTCAAGAGAGAACCCTAGCAAGGCAAGCTTCATCCAAGTGCTTCATTCAAGAGTCAAAAGAAAGTGGTTGAGCAGATTCCAAGAGTCATTAAGAGCTCCATCCACCCTTAAAGAGTGAAGCATCCTTGACAAAGAAGAGAGAAGTCATATCAAGCGATAACTATTCTCTAACCTCTTCTTTATAGATTATATTGTTATATTTGCTCATCTAGGAGTTTAAATCTTCTTCCTTTGTTTATTAAACTACTTGTAAAGGTTGGTTGGTTAGCCCGCAAAACCAACGGAATAGGTTGATTGGTGAATCCGGAAAACCAATTGTAAAGGTTCGTTGGTGAGCCCGTAAAACCAACATAGGTTGTTGGTAAGCCCGTAAAACCAACGTAGGTTGTTGGTGAACCCGTAAAACCAATTGTATAGGTTCGTTGGTGAGCCCTAAAACCAACATAGGTTGTTGGTAAGCCCGTAAAACCAACGTAGGTTGTTGGTGAACCCGTAAAACCAATTGTATAGGTTCGTTGGTGAGCCCGTAAAACCAACATAGGTTTTTGGTGAACCCGGAAAACCAAAGTGTAAAGGTTCGTTGGTGAGCCCGAAAAACCAACATAGGTTCGTTGGTGAGCCCGTAAAACCAACATAGGTTTTTGGTGAACCCGGAAAACCAAAGTGTAAAGGTTTTTGGATTGTGAGCCCGGAAAACAATCCAACTGTAATCCGCGGGATTATAGTGAATTCCCAAGGGGTCGCTTGGGGAGTGGACGTAGGTGCTAAGGAGAGCACCGAACCACTATACTTCTTGTTGTTTGTATTGTGATTTGTTTAAGTTCACTAACTCATCATTTAACACAAGTAAGATAGTTAAAATTAAAAGAAACCAATTCACCCCCCCTCTTGGCTTGTCACCTTGGGCAACAAGTGGTATCAGAGCAAGGTGCTCCAATTATACTCATTGATCTCACAATCAAGAGTTAAAGATCATGACAACCCAAGTGGGATGTTCTATAGGAGAGGGACAATTAATTGATAGACCTCCACTTTTTAATGGCATAAACTATACATATTGGAAAGCACGCATGTGCATTTTCATTCAAGCATATGACTATGATTTATGGAGTATCATAGTCAATGGACCACACACAAGCACTAATCATGATAAGAAAATGGATCAGCAAAATGCAAAAGCCATGAATGTGCTATTTTGTGCATTAGATGATAGTGAACTTAATTGCATATCTTTTTGCACAACTACTAAGGAAATATGGAATATGCTTGAAGTTAAATATAAATGCACTAACAAATCTGAAACATCATGTGTAGAAGAAGGCAGCATCATATTGCAAATTCATGCTTAATGGCACATGAAGATGAGATATATGAGGTACATGCTAAAACTAAAGATGATTTTACATTTGATAAACTTCATGATGTCTTTTCTGATTTGTATTTAAAACATAAGAAA
Organism: Phoenix dactylifera; assembly: GCF_051530095.1. Lineage (NCBI taxonomy): Eukaryota > Viridiplantae > Streptophyta > Magnoliopsida > Arecales > Arecaceae > Phoenix > Phoenix dactylifera. The sequence continues at coordinate 14,874,231 of NC_143201.1, forward strand.
CTTATTTGTAGGAACAAGAACTTGAAGAATGAAAATCAAATCCTAATAGATGAAAAACTAAAACTGACTAATGAAATTGAAATCTTAATTAAAGAAAATAAAGAACTAAATCAGAGAAATCAACTTCTTACTGAAAGCCATGATAAACTTAAGAAAAACAATGAACTGCTTTCAGAAGATAATGAAAAATTAACTAAAGAAGTTGATAATTTGAAACCTATTGTTGAAAGATTCACTCTCAGCTCTGAAAAACTAAATTTAATGATAGAAAATTCAAGAGCTGTATATGACAAAGCTGGATTGGGATATCAACCTTGGTACACTCAAAAATCTTTCGAGAATATAATTCTTAAATCCTCCACTATTCATCCTAAAACAATTTTTCACAAATCTGGTGAAACTAATAAACAGAAACAGAAAACTGAAAATTCATTATCTGTTTTTGCTAAATCTATGTTGTTTAAATTTAGCAAGAATATGCAGAAGTATATTACTTGTAATTCTAAAACCTGCAAACTAATAGACAAAATGATAATTAAGAGAATATGGGTTCCAAAAGGAACAATTATAGCTAACCTGCAAGGACCCAAAAGAGCTTGGGTTTCTAAGTTAAAAATATGATCATTTTTAGCAAATGTGTCTAGCTACCCAAGATTCCAATGAATTTGGACAATGGGTTCTCTAGACACGTGTTAAAGAATAGAACTTAAAATATAATTAAGAAGAGTGACCAAAATGGAAAAGAATAATGAAATTAGTAATCCTTGCATCTCATCATTCTCTTTGCCTTAGTATCTAATTAAAACATAAATTGCAGGTATTAATCAATTTTGTGATATAGGTAATATTTTTAAAAACATAATCAAATCACTTCATTTTATAGTATGCTTTACTTACTGCTGGATAAGTTGCTAAATGATTAATCAATTTATTAAGAATAACTCTATGAATTCTCTATATGCTTGATTGAGAGTTTTTATCAATGGTATTATCTTTTATTGATCATAGACATGAGAATGTATACTTGGTATGACTTTAAATATATGCACTATGAATACCAAGATTAAAAAAACCATTTTTGGCATATAAAATCAATTCATACTAGTATGTACTTAATCTCAAAAGACCTTGTCATTGGCTTACTTAAATTAATTTCTACAAGGTCAAAGTTTGCTATGCATGTCATCTAGAAAAATAAACTAGAATCATTTCGAAATCTGAAAACATTGTTTCCACCTCTTAGTCTTTGAAAATTCTCCATAAGAACTTATTTGGATCTCTAGGATAGTGAGCCTAGGAGATAAGCTTCTTGACTTTGTAATTATGGATGATTTTTCAAAGCTAACATTGGTTTTATTCTTGGCACTTAAATTGAAATATTTTCTGCTTTGACACAAACTTACAAAAGGTTTCAAATAAAAAAAGGTTTGCAAACTGTGAAAGTATCATGGCACAGTTTTGAAAACCAATTTGTTAATAAGGTTTGCACAGAAAACGATATTGAATACAATTGTTTTTGCACCAAGAATACTATTACATATAGGGGTTATAAAAATATAAAAATAGAACCTTTGTTGTGTAAGGACAATGCTTTGTGATAGCAGTTGATTAATGTTATCATCACAGCTTGTCATATTATAAGGTTTCTATTAAATCTATTTTTGAAAAAAAAACTCCATGTGAACTCATGAAAAACAGAAAATCAAATGGTGCATACCTTCATTTTTTTTCCAGTTATACATGTTATGTTCTCAAGAATGAAATATATGCCAAATCTGATAAAATAAGTGTTTCTTTGGATATTACTCTCTAAGCAATGCATATAGAATATTCAATGAAAAGATACCAGTTGTAGAAATGTCAATTCATATTATTCTTATTAAAACTAGATCTTTCATTGAGAATATAGTTTGTCATTTTTGCTTCTATTTAAAAGACATTAAGAAGAATGAACAAGATGATAATTGGTTAAGTTAAACTAAATCATTTTGAAAGGGATAAAATTTGAAATCTTATTGAAGAATCTGAAAACTTTTTCTATTTGGAACAAAACTGAGTTTTTCAGAAACACACTAAATTAAGAAGAATTTGTGATTACTAAAAGAATTAATCAGAAAAGATGAAATAGATCTTGATGAAATCTTTGCATAATTAGAAGCCAAAGATAACCACTTTCATTTGATTATTTTATGAGACTTGTATTTTGTCAAATGAATGTGTAGAATGAACTTCTGTGTGGTTATATTATTAAAATTTTTATGTAAAAATAACCATCTATATTTGAAAAATATTCATTACAAACATGATAAAATACTATTTGATTTAGAACAAGCACCAAGAGCATGATATGAATGATTAAGTAACTTTTTGATAGAAAGTAATAGTGATAAAACTATGTATCAAAAAGAAAAATTCTGATATCATAATTGCTCAAATATATATTGATGATATTATTTGTGGTGCTACTAATGAAGCTCTATGTAAAGTTTTTTTTTAAGCTCATGCAGGGTGAGTTCGAAATGAGTAAAATGGATGAACTAATCTTTTCTCTCGAACTCCAAACTAAGACAAATAAGAAAGGGGATCTTCATTGGCCAAAGTAAGTTTACAAGAATATTCTTACAGAAGTTTGGCATGAAGAAAAGTATATCTATGACCCCATATTGTAGAGTTTAAAAATAATGAGCAAGGTAATTTTATTGTTTGAAGCTGTATTACTATATCATGCAGCTTGTAGGCCAAATTGTATGCTCATTTTGTGCTTATATGCAAGGATATCAAACTAATTCTAATGAATCACATCTAATTGATATCAAAAGATTCATAAAAATCTGTTAAGATAATAAAACTAAGTACTCCAATCTTAGGTAAAAGCAAAACAAGTATAATATATTCAGCACATTTATAAGAATTATGTGAGCATTCCTTTGGATGGGATAAAATCCATAATCAACTATAATAGGAAGAGTTTGGAGCGAACATTTTTAAAGAGAAAAGTTTAACCTTTCTACATTGCTCATCATAGGGATGGTGCCAATGGGGAGGCTAGTGGTAGTACCCGGCACTAGTGCCAATGATTTCTAGATGAAAACTACGGTTTAAGAAAAATAGAATTACTTTGGATACCTTGGTTGTTTGCTCCGATACGCATATGAAACATATTATTTTTTATCTTATAAGTGTACTGAAATTGGTCTAAATGATGTGTTTTTCAATGATCTTGATTGCAAATAAATGGTTCTAAATATATGATATTATTTTGATATTAAAAAGATTTATGGTGCTTCATATATACATTGCTGAAAAACTATGACTAAGAAATTAATATTTTGAATATACACTCCTACATAATTAAATGCTTCTATCATTAAAAAGAAAAGCTATTTTTAAGAAGAGAGTTAATGATCCTAAAGCTTAGAATATTTCAACTCACTTCAATAATTCTTATAGGAAAGAAAATGTAATTACTTTTGAAAGAAATTTGAGCTTCAAAAGAATTATTTTCTGATTAATATCTCCATACATATTCAAAAAAAAATAAGAGGAAATATAATTTATTCTTGAAAGATTAAAAAGAGTGATTGCTATAAATTTTGAAAAATTCTAGATCACTCTACATTCTTGATATTATAGAAGAACGAAAAAAAAAAGGTTTGAAAGAAAATGCATCTTTTGAGGGGGAGCTTTAAATACTCAATCTCTTTATTGAAAATTATCTTCAAACTCTAAACTCTCAAATGAAATGATTAATTAAGGGGGAGAAAGAAAATTTCAGAGTAAGAGATCATATAGAACTTAATCGTATAAATTCGCATCTAAAGATGAGACAAAGAATACTAAATGTAAAGTGGTATTAAACTTTGTGCTTCATTGAATATCTTTTGAAAGTTGGATTTCCATCTGTATTCATCGGTAAATCATTTATTTCTGAAAATTTAATTGAAAAGGATTCCATATGTCTTAGTTTCGAAAATTTATCTTGGAATCTACTAATGAGCTCTTATTGGCTTGCACTTTAGTGTTTCAATCCTGAGCCAATTCATTTTAATTGATTTTGATGCTAGGATCTTTAAAGGAGTAAAAGAAAGTCTTTAAGAGAGCTTTAAAAGAACTTCCAAAGCCCTGAATTTTTTATGTATCCTACATTGCATAAATTCATATTTTGGTATCTATGCTCCAATACTTTTATATCATGAAAGAACTTTGAAGTCATTAAGAATTAAGGATTCAACATAATCTTATGTTTTTCGAGTATATAAATTTTGATCTTTATCTGCTCTTATACTATACTCTAAAAATTAATTAGATTGCTCTCATATTGCTATATACTTAATATATTAAAAAAAAAAGGGTATTGGATTTTCATTCGTACTTTCTTTGAATATTATTCTTGATACTCCTTGAAATAACTTGAAAAGGATTCCATCTACACTTGATTTCAAAACTATCTTTGGAATCTACATTTAGAGATCACTTCTGGCTTACATCCTAAATATCTCATTCCTAAAGCCAAACACATAGAAATAAGATATCATTTTATTAGGGATCATGTGCAAAATGGAAACATATGTATTGAGCATATATGCACTGAAAAACAATTAGCCGACATATTCACAAAATCCTTGAGTGAAGATAGATTCTACACACTAAGGAGGGAATTAGGCATATGTGATCCTTTTTATTGAAGAGATATAAAAGGGAGCAAGCAGTCTCCTGATACATTCCTTCCATTTCTAAAAATCCATGAAACATGAGTCAAACTTGTAATCAGATTCCTTACTCATGTATCATTGTCCCAGAAAGAATTTGTAAGGATTGGAAGCAAGGAAAATTTTTTTTTAGAAGCGAAAAGAAAGAGAAAGAAAAAATTTCTGAACTTGGGTCGACCCAACCCAGAATAGGGTCGACCCAACGTTGAGTCGACCCAAGAAAATTTTTGAGTCGACCCAACGTCGGGACCCCACTGTTAAAAGGGGGACCCGTGAGCTATCTAGGGCACTGTTTACCCTTTGTCCTCTTCCGAAAACCCTATTCCCCACTCTCAAATCTTCTCCAATCATCTCCAAACAGTAGATTACTTCAAGATTTTGGAAAAATGGAACCCAAGAGAGCCGTAGCCAAGCGATCCGGGAGAGTCTCACGATCTTGTTTAGAGCCTAGGATATGTATCTAGTTCTCATATGTATTTTATATTTATCATGTATCTTAAACTTTGATTAAGGAACATTGTATTTGCTTTTGTTTTTGGCATGAATGTACTAAAATGTTCCTATTTTGATCAATGAAGTTTGAATGTTTGTTATTTATTGTGTCTTTTCCCATGCACCTATTTGATGATAACAAAAAGGGGGAGAAGTAAAGAAAGAGTAATAGGGGAGAAGTAAAGAAAGAGTAATAAGAGGAGAAGTAAAGAAATTGTGTAAGAAAAGAGAAATAGCTTGTAAAACAAATTGAAAATTATATAGGAAAGCATATACATTTAAGGGGGAGCAATTTGTAACAATGAAAATGATCAAATCAAAAATTTCTATCAAATTTCAGAATTTGGCACATAGAATTTCAGAATTTGGCACGCACCTTTCACACCTCGATACATAATCTGAAACTCATGTTTTATCTCAAATTTTTGGAGTTTCATCTTTAATGAATTATAAATGAAAGGGGGAACAATTCAAAAAGTCAAACTGGCAACATTTGAATGATATAGGGGGAGACTTCACTCTTATATATGAAAAGCTGAAATTCAGCAAGTTAAGCCCTTTCAAAAACTGATTTTAAGATAAGTATCAATAGGCTCATACTCTTTATTTTGTAATCATCAAAAAGGGGGAGATTGAGAATGATAGTGTTATTTTGATGATTAACAAGCATTTAACAAGAGTATGTTATAAGTTAAAACGATACTTCATTTATAAGTCTGTTACTCTCAGTATATTTGTATAAATTGATATAGATACATTTCATTGTTTATATGAATGAATCTAACCTTGAGATGCAGCAAAGTGTGGATTGAGTCGACCCAAAGTATGATTGGGTCGACCCCGGCACATCAAGAAATCATTTGGCACACTTCTGCAAAAATGGCACAGATGAACAGTGAGTTGGGTCGACCCAAGGAAAGCATGAGTCGACCCAAACATCAAGATCCTCAAACAACTCAGAAAATGGTTCTCTGGATTTACTGAGAGGGTCGACCCAAGATGAAGTTGAGTCGACCCAAGCTTGAGTCGACCCAAAGAAAGGTTGAGTCGACCCAAGTGAAGAAAGGCTGAAATTCAAGGTTCTGAATTTTCTGAGAGGGCCGACCCAAGAAAAAGGTTGAGCTGACCCAAGGTTTGGGTCGACCCAAGAAAAGTTTGGGTCGACCCAAGCACGGGCAGAAGCATAACGGCTAGTTGTGCAGAAGTCCTTTTTGGACTCCCAACGGCTATAAATGGCTAGTTTCTTCAATCCAACGGTCAGGAAGGACTATTTGGAGGTTGGAGAAGTATTTAAGAGGGAGTATTCATCAGAGGAAGCGAGCTTTGAAAAAGACATCAAGTGCATTCAAGAGAGAACCCTAGCAAGGCAAGCTTCATCCAAGTGCTTCATTCAAGAGTCAAAAGAAAGTGGTTGAGCAGATTCCAAGAGTCATTAAGAGCTCCATCCACCCTTGAAGAGTGAAGCATCCTTGACAAAGAAGAGAGAAGTCATATCAAGCGATAACTATTCTCTAACCTCTTCTTTGTAGATTATATTGTTATATTTGCTCATCTAGGAGTTTAAATCTTCTTCCTTTGTTTATTAAACTACTTGTAAAGGTTGGTTGGTTAGCCCGCAAAACCAACGGAATAGGTTGATTGGTGAACCCGGAAAACCAATTGTAAAGGTTCGTTGGTGAGCCCGTAAAACCAACATAGGTTGTTGGTAAGCCCGTAAAACCAACGTAGGTTGTTGGTGAACCCGTAAAACCAATTGTATAGGTTCGTTGGTGAGCCCGTAAAACCAACATAGGTTGTTGGTAAGCCCGTAAAACCAACGTAGGTTGTTGGTGAACCCGTAAAACCAATTGTATAGGTTCGTTGGTGAGCCCGTAAAACCAACATAGGTTTTTGGTGAACCCGAAAAACCAAAGTGTAAAGGTTCGTTGGTGAGCCCGAAAAACCAACATAGGTTCGTTGGTGAGCCCGTAAAACCAACATAGGTTTTTGGTGAACCCGGAAAACCAAAGTGTAAAGGTTTTTGGATTGTGAGCCCGGAAAACAATCCAACTGTAATCCGCGGGATTATAATGAATTCCCAAGGGGTCGCTTGGGGAGTGGACGTAGGTGCTAAGGAGAGCACCGAACCACTATACTTCTTGTTGTTTGTATTGTGATTTGTTTAAGTTCACTAACTCATCATTTAACACAAGTAAGATAGTTAAAATTAAAAGAAACCAATTCACCCCCCCTCTCGGCTTGTCACCTTGGGCAACAGTCAGCTTTCTGGTAACCTATTCGAAATGTTCTTTGGTTATATGTGCAATATCGTATATTATTGACGTTCCGAAACTTGTTATATTTCAAGGTTTTCAGGTTACTTCTTGTAGCACTTCTATAGGCTTGTTGAGCGAAGCTTAGCTCAAGCAGTTGGTATCTTTCCTAAGAAGTGTTAAAATCTTGGCAAGCTTTTTTTAGGATTTTAGGTGTAATAATGCTAGAGGTGTTCATCATGTGATGCAAACTAAAATGAAGTTTGTGAAATTATTTGGTTAGGCCTAGTGTAAGGGCCTGGTCCATTGCCCAGCACAGGCCTAGTATCTTCATCTCACGAATCTCAGGGCAAAGAAAGAAAAACAAATTAAAGCATTGTAAGAGTTATTTTTTTAAAAAAATATTTTTAAAAAATTTAAAACTCTATATATATTTATATATACTAAACAGATATAGAATAAAAGTCATATAATAACACATGTCATAATCAAACAGATCGTTCGAAATATTCATATTGTTAAATATGATTATATTTACATTATCAATTTATATTTATAATGTGCTTCAAAAAATATAAAAATATACATATAAAACTCCTAAATAAATAGTCTAAGAGCTATCAGAGGTCGATGGCATTATCATCAACATCATCATCTCTACGAGTAGAGAAAGTATCGAGAACCTGCAAAGAAAAGATAAGAAACTTTAGAAGTTAAAAATATGAAAATTATTAAGCTTATACAAAAATACATGATAACACTGATTGAATTGCAACTTATCTAAAAAAGATAAAACAAAAATATTTAATATTATATTCCATAAAAATTTATAAGAAAAAGAACTTAGCAATTGACATACACTTTATAAACTTTGATTGCAGTAAGTATATTAAATTCTCGATGCATGAGCTATTAAGTCGGTAAACTAATGAATATCAAAACAGATCAATGAATCAAGCAATGATATTTAGATGATAATATGCGTTTCAAGTAAACTGGAATATATACATAGTCTCATAATTAATATCTATATATATACAAGTGTTGTATATATATATAGATACATATATGCATTATAAATATATACTTTTTTCCTTTGCTGAAACACATAAGCTCACAGCACACCTAGTCTTTATCTACGAAATTCTATGTCCAAATCCGCAATCATGTTTTCCCTCAAGTCCAAGCCTTGGATCCCCCAAACTTCAGAGACCCCTCCTTCAAATACAAGAAACAAAGGATACAATTAATAAAGAGAAGTGATATTTTTAACTCAAATAACTGACAATCCACTCTTCAATAATGCCTACAATTTTAAGGACACATAGGCTAGATTTTAAATGTGATAGAGGATAAATATCAACCTTGTCTAAATAAAGTTATCCTGCAAGGTATAAAAACAAACAACAAACCTTATAGCCCCATAAAATTTAAAGTTTCAAAAACATTCCAAATAGTCAAACCCTCATCTTATCCAACTCTCCAATCTAATGCTTCACCTCTACTCCCCAACAAATTAGTGCATTCCAACGTTACGGAAGCCCAATCTTATTAAGCCCATCATCGTGCCCATCCTCCTCTCAGCCCACTCCATTCCTTACCTCTGTTTCTCTACTTTATTGGCATCTCATAAAATTTAACTAGAGGCCCTCCCCCACCGCTGCCTGTTCCTAATTCTCTAGATCTGGTTCAATTGGCTAGCAACCGGACGACAGGTGTGCTTGGACTCCGCTGCCTAGAAAAGAAAAAGAAAATGAAATAGAAGGAAATGAGGGTTTTTCCCCCAACTCACGTTTTCCCCCAACCCATTGATGACAAACAATTAAATGGCGGGAAGGACGAAAACGTGCAAGTGGACTAACCTTCTGTAGGATCAAGGATGAGGCGACGGAGGAGGAGGTCGGGCGAGAGACGATGGAGGAGGAGGCCGGTGGAGAGGCTGGTGACAGAGGAGGACGCTAGGCGAGAGGCAATGGAGGAGGAGGCTGGGGGCAGGGAGAGGCTAGTGACGGAGGAGGAGGCCGGATGAGAGGAAGGAGAAGGAGGCCGAGGAAGGTAGCAGAGCAAGAGAGAGGAAATTTAGAAAGGGCTAGGCTGAGTCAAGTTAGGGTTTGGATGTTTATTGGCTTCCGACGACGCTTTAAAATGTCATAGATTTTACAAAGCTAAAAATAGTTTTAACATGCCAACGCAAAGAAGTGTCATTGGAAATCAATAATAAGATGACACTTTTATCTAGCGTCGGCAAAGCTGAGCCCGCTTGACCTTTTTCCGATGCTTCTTTCTAGCATCAGCAATATTCCGTCGCCTTTCTCAGTTATTCCTATAGTGGTTTGTAGATCCTTAAGAAAATTGGCCATAGAGGTTTTTTTTGCTGATTGGAAAGGGTTTAGGCAAGTGGGAAGACTGCCTTGAGAGCTTTGTTAGTGAGCCATACATCTTGCAAATGCTGGAGAAGAACCAGGATGGAGTCTTCGTAATACTTCTCCATTTATGTGATACATTTCTTGAATGCAGCGTTGTTTGGTTGGCTTGAAGGTGTCCCTGCATAGCATAAACTCTGAATTAACCTTCTCCAATGGCCTGCGTGGTTCCCTGCATAATATAAGTAAGCCCGTTTAGGCCGAAAGCCTGGCCTCATCCCAACTTAGCCCTTTTGACCTAGAATTTTTGGCCCAATTTGTGCCAAATACTTGACTCGACCCAAAAGACTCCTAGCAAAATATCCTAATAATAAATTTAGACCAGGATGGATTGGGTTAGGGTTCAGGCTTGGGTTTTAGAACAAAGTTCAAGCTTGGTATTTGTGCCAGGCCAAGCATTGGCCTGAGCTCAACCTAAAAGTTTTTTTGGAATCTATTTTTAGGTCCAAGCCTAATCTGAACAATCTCGAGCGTGGCCTAATGTCTAACTATAAACCTACGTGGCTCAACAAATGTTGGGTTGGCCCAAGCTCATTTCCAACCTTACTTCCACAGATGTCATAAATATTTACGGCTTGTTCATGTAACCACTCTAGTACATCCCATCCTCCTATAAATATTTGATGTGAACTCTCTTTTTATCCGCAATAATTTACGGTGTATGGAGGTCAGACTTGATGACTACTAAATAGTAATGGTATATATGAGTGCCCTATTAAGTAACATTTTAAAGATGTGATGAATTTTAAGCTCATATTAGATGGGTTTTTATTTATGTTTTTATTTGCAAATAACACTGACAAAAATTTGAATGAATACTCAATAAGAAAAATTTGAATGATGTTACAAGTTAGGGGTGGAATAAGGTACATTTGATGATAATTTTAATATGTTGGCGTGTAATAGAAAAGAGTTTGATCAGAGTTCGTTCAAGCAAAACTAGAAGGATTTAATCATTCTGAGCTGAAAGTCAAAATATATTGCATGAATTAATTTATTTGCTGCAATTTAGCAATCAAAGTTCAGAAACGGGTGACTAAATTTTAATTACATTAAATGGCACGCAACATAAGAAAATTGTAAAGCTTCCAACTAGTTTAGTTGTAGTCCTTTGTGAGTTGCTACGAGGGACCTGTCCCGCCTTCTTCTGAATTTAGGCAGGAATTTTTTTCCTCCTAGATTTTATTTTTTCGTTTTTTAAAATTATGAAGCCACTGGAGCAAACCAAAACAAGCTTCAGAAATATGCCTAAGAAGAAGACCTATCAATCTATAGTATGAAGATGGTGAATGATGGAAAAACAGAATAAAACTTTAAGCATATAAAGAAGGGGTTCGGGTTGCATCTTTTGCATGAAAGAATGATTGATCTTCTTTCATAATGGCAACTATTATATCACGTTCTACACAGATCTTAAAGTACTCTGAATTTTTTCATCCATCCACTTGCATGGCTCTTAGAGCGATCATTGCACAATCCAACAGTGAATTCGCATGAAAAAAGGTAAATCCTTCTTTCATGAGAAAGATACCACCTCTGTCCATGAAGAAGTAATCTAAGAATAATGAGTTCAAAGAAGTAAAAGCAAGAGGATCCAACACCCCATAAAACAAAAACTGCATGTGAGCTGAAGATTAACGACTTAGTTTACGTAGATAGTAAATGTATCTTAGCAGTGGCATAGACTAGAGGCAGGTCTCATGTAACTTTCTATAAATCATCATATGGCGGAGATTGGAGTGAGGAAGAGTAGGAGAAATTATGTCCTACATTGCATGCATGATGTGGTTGTGCACGCCAATAAACATAGCCGCTCATTTTATATATATATATATATATATATATATATATATATATATATATATATATATAGTTAGTGTAGAATATAATTTCTTAATTGAGTTGTGGAGTGAAATATTTGAAAAAAAAAAAAAAACTATTGTGACAGAACTCCCACAAGAGTAGTCAACTGACGACCAAACAGTAGGCTTGGACCTTTTAGCCCCCAGCAATAGATCCAAGTTCCAACCAACCCCCTCCCCAAAGTCCCAACGAAAATATAAATTCCAACTTGCCGCCGGCAAACCGATGACTTTGCGATCTCGGGGTCAGCTGCTCGGTCGAAATTCATGAACCTATCCTTGTGGAGACATCGTGCCACATGTCTATTTTCCAAGGTTCGCCGATTTGGCGTTCGGTGCACCGGGCCGCACTACGGATCCTGGTCGACAAGACGACAACCATCCTTTCTTTACTTTGATGTTTTCGACTCTGACAAAGTTAGGTCCAACCAAAGGCTGAAAGAGAGTCGCCATCGATGCTCTTATTTTTTCCGACGATTCTGCTGCTATTTTTTTTATTTTGGAGAGAGGTCTTGTAGATGGGTCCGACTTTGCTCCTATACGCTTGGAGGTAGTTAGGGTTTTGTGTGCTGAGTGGAGAAGAAACGGCTAGAGAGGGATGTGTGTGTTTGTTTGGGGGTGACGTGGAAGAAGCATTTTAATATGGGAAAAGGCAGCTTTTTTTAATGGGTAGCTTTTCCACGCAAGGACGAGGTCTAAGTGCATATACGTACTGCATTGCATCATCGGACGGTGTACATTCTAGCTAGCATTTTACGGTGGGACATTTAAACATTTTATACATTTAAAATGAAACATAAACCATTAATTTTATGTTACTTTCGGCCCGCAGGATCACATGACTTCTATGTTTAGTTTGTTTGTGTCTTGATCAACCTGGACTTCCTCACTTCTGAGATCCTAAGAAGGAAATGGCCATTCTCCATGCTCCACTATATAATGGTCCTTCGTCCCAAGGCCTTAAGAACCACACCAATGGTATCAATATAGAAAGGAGAGGGAGAGATAGTAGAGAGGGGTTGTTTTCTTCCTTTGAGGGGGAGGTTTCCCTTGCTCTTGCTCCTCCTCTTGAGCTCATCTTGCCTTCTTTCTCCCTGGTCTTAAAGACTATTCCTGAAAGTTGAGAGATGGCTGGTCATTGGGCCTTCATTGTTGGAATCATAGGTGGTCACTGTGATGAACTTCCTCTTTTTTTTTTCTTTTTCCTTTCTTAGCTTCCTCCTTTTATTTCTTTCAATAGAATCTCATAATGTTTATTCCATCATTGTTGAAGATCCCTTTCCCCCCCAGCGCCCCCCCCCCACCCCCCCAACAAAAAAAAAAAAAAAAGTCTGGTTCACTATTTCGATCCTTCTCGCATATCTTGAATTTACAATCTTTTTTTTTTCTTTTTTCTTTTTTCCTTTTCTTCTTTTTTTTTTTGTTGGGGGGGTGGGGGGCGGGGGCCGCTGTGTTCTGAGTCCGTCATGCATAGGACGGCTGTTAGAACTTAATTTTAATGGTTCTTTTTCATCTTTTGGAAGGGCATGGAATAATTAAGTTAGTGTATCTGGCTTGATTCCTTGAATCAAGTTACTCAAAGTTAGAACTGTGTACTAAAATGAGGTATTCATGCTCGTGCTTCTGGGAGAGGAACATGGCCCCCACTCTTGCCAAAGTAAAATTTACAAGTTGGCGTCCGTCAGTGGAGGGGAGACTTCTTTTACTAACTTGAGAAATGGACTCTAGCCAAATTCCACTACTACTTATTTTCGAAAACGTACTTGGTATAACATTTTGAAATCGTAAATTAACTAAGCCATGGTTTTGTCTGTGCTTTTCTTGTCCATTATCCTTTTTTTTTTTTTTTGATATAAAGGGAGCTAGGAACCATCCGCTTTTCTTGTCCATTGTCTTTTCTTGCCCACTATCATTTTCTCTTCATAAGATTTTGGACAAATGAATGCACATTATTGCGAGCTGATAATATATATATGGCATATCAAATCTATAGCCTAATTAAAAAGATTAATCTAGAACTGCATTCATGTTTTCTTCCATTTTGTCGAAGTTTAACACAAGTACATATATGTCAAATCGTCACATATATAAATGCTCTATGCTCAGTTTGTACATAGCCTTATTTTTCACTTAATTATACCAACTCATCTACCAACTGTTTGCAGGCAATGTCAGCTCCTTCCTGGTTTATCTTGCCCCAGTGTAAGAATTACTCTTACTTTTTCTTTCTTTTCTTAATTATTTCTTTTATACTTCGTTACCATTTTATTTGACCTGTTTTGTAGTAACTAAGCCTACTTTGCTTGCAACCACAGGCCTACATTCTATCAAGTATATCGAAAGAGGTCGACGGGAGGATTCTAATCAGTCCCCTACTCGGTTGCACTGTTCAGTGCGATGCTTTGGATTTTTTATGCATTTGTCAAGACTAATTCCATGCTTCTAATTACCATTAATTCAACTGGGTGTGTCATCGAGATGATATACATCATCATGTACCTTGCCTATGCCCCGAGATCTGCTAGGGTACGTGAATTCTGAATCTTCTTAAACTTTTCTTAAACAATCTATTGTAAACCGTTTACCTATGAAATTGTAATCTAAGTTATGCACGATTTTGGAGTTGCAGATCTTCACTGCTAAAATAATGTTGCTCTTGAATGTGGGATTCTTTTCTTTGATCCTTCTCTCTACTCTTCTGCTGTCAAAAGGCTCCAAACGCGTGAAAGTTCTTGGCTGGATCTGCATGTGCTTCTCAGCTACTGTCTTCGCTGCTCCTTTGAGCATCATTGTGAGAACAAAAGAAACCTCTCTCTCTCTCTCTCTCTCTCTCTCTCTCTCTCTCTCGCGTGTTTGCTTCTCTTACTAGCAAATAATTTGATGCATTGAACGCATAAGAATGAAAACTTTTTTTTCCCATTAAATTGAATCGCAGAGGCAAGTTGTTCGCACAAGAAGCGTAGAATACATGCCATTCACGCTGTCGCTCTTCCTTACCATAAGCGCAGTGGCATGGTTCTTCTACGGACTGCTCACAAACGACCTATATGTCATGGTATAGTTTCTCATCCATTAACCGTATGGAGTCCACCAAACTAAGAAAACAAAACAAAACGGAAAAAAAAAAAACTGCATCAGCGGTATCTTTCGCTAACTTTCGGCTTGTTGCTGCTGTCTTGCCCAACATAGTTTCCAAACGTTCTGGGATTCGCCTTTGGTGCCGTCCAAATGTTGCTCTACGTAGTATACAAGTACATGGTCAAGAAGGTCGTCGTAGAGCCTGCCGTGCTCGAGCACATAGTCACCATCGGCGTACAAAAGGCTGGAGTCGAGCTGCAGGTGCCTGCTGAGGAAAGCAGCGGCAAGGAAGCCATGAAGGCAAATGAGGGGACCAATGGTCGCGACAAGGGGAAGCCGCGAGAGGAGAATGGGCTTGAGATAAGCCCCGCCTGAGTCTTGGTGGTGGCTGGAGCGGTGATGGAGTGAGGTTCCCTTTAGTAGTGAAGCACCTCATGCATGGTTTCATTTCATTACTTAGCTAAACCCAGAGAGAGATGAAACACTATCTTTCACTCTCTCCCTATATCCCTTCATCTTCTACTCCCTTTCCATCTCTAGTTATATGTTCTAGTCATAAGTGATGTACTAAGGTGCTTTTACACTAGAAAAAAAAGGTGTGCTCTGAAGCTATTGTTATCAAAAACCAAAAGCTTGACGCTTTTATATGCATCTCTCTTGGCATTAACCATGTAATTTTAATCCAAGGACTTGTTTTCAGTAGAAGCTCCCACCATGATACTACCGCTGTGTCTTAATTCACTTTGTGTTTTTGTGTGTATGAGAGAGAGAGAGAGAGAGAGAGAGAGAGGAGGGCGAAGTTGGTATCAGTCTTAAGGAAAAAAAAATGGGGTAATTAATTCCCCACCCTCCAAAAGACGGCGCTATAACAAAAAGTCCCCGTTTGACCGGTCTTAAAATCTTCCATCCAATATCTCTACTAAGTTTAATTCCGGAGCCCCTTTAATTTTTTTCAAAAAATACCGAAAATGCCCCTGTCCCTTTTGATCTCCCATTCCCAGAAGAAGAAGAAGAAGAAGAAGAAGAAGAAGAAGAAGAAGAAGAAAAAGGGGCAGCCGCTACCGACCACGACCCGTCCCTGCCCAAGCTCCCTCTCGTCTCGCTCCCTCCCGAGCCCCGTCCCACGGCCCCGCCCCCTCCCGTGCCCCTGCCCCTCCTAATCTCCCGTTCTCAGAAGAAAAAGGTCCGGCTGCCGCCGACCACAGCTCGCCCCCACCCGAGCTCCCTCCCGCGGCCGCCGCCGGCCCCTGCTCGCCCCCTCCCGAGCCCCTTCCTGCGGCCCTGCCCCCTCCCGCAGCCGCCACGGCCCGGCCCCCTCTCCGGCGCCACCGGTTCATAGGAGGAGAAGAAAGAAGAAAGAAGAAAGAAGAAAGAAGAAAGAAGAAGAGAAGAAGAGAAGAGAAAGAAAAGAAAAAAAAAGAAAAGAAAAGAAAAAGAAGAAAAAAAAGAAAAAAAAGAAAGAAAAGAAAAATAAATAAATAAATAAATGCATAAATAAATAAATATAAATGAACGAATAAATAAATAAATAAATAATATATTCTAATGAAATAAAATAATTATAAATAAATAAATAAAGCCGCCACGGCCGGGCCCTCTCCTACGGCCCCCTTTTGCGGCCGCCACGGCTGGGCCCTCTCCCTCGGGCCCCTTCCGGCGCCACTGGCTCGCGGGAGGAGAAGAAAGAAGAAGAAGAAAGGAAGAAGAGAAAAAAAAAAGAAAAAGAAAAGAAAAAAAAGGAAAGAGAAAGAAGAGAGGGAAAGAAAAAGAAAAAAGGAAAAAAAAGAAGAAAGGAAAAGGAAGAAAAGGAAAAAAAAGAAGAAAAAGGAAAGAAAAGGAAGAAAAAGGAAAGAATAGGAAGAAAAGGAAAAAAAGAAAAAAAGAAAAGAAAAAAAGAAGAAGAAAAAGGAAAGAAAAAGAAGAGAAGGAAAGAAAAAGAAAAAAAGAAGAAAAGAAAAAAAGAAAAGAGAAAAAACTAGAAAAAAAGAAAAAAAAAGAAAAGAAAAAAATAGAAGAAAAGGAAAGAAAAAGAAAATTTAAGTATGTGCAGAGAAGATTTAATTGTATACAGAGAACACTTAACTGTGTATATTACACAGTTAAGTGTTCTCTGTACACAATTAAGTCTTCTATACACACACTTAACTCTGTGATATATAGAACACTTAACTGTATGCAGAAAAAATTTAAATGTGTGCATATAAGACTTAATTATGTATAGAGAATATTTAACTTAACTGTATGATGTATAGAATACTTAACTATGTTGAGAGAAAATTTAAGTGTGTGTAGAGAAGACTTAACTGTGTGTAGAAAATGAAAGAAAAAGAGAAAAAGGAAAGAAAAAGAAAAAAAGGAAAGAAAAAGAAGAAAAGAAAAGAAAAAGGAAGAAAATAAAAGAAAAAGGAAAGAAAAAGAAGAGAAGGAAAGAAAAAGAAAATAAGGAAAGAAAAAAAAGAAAAGAGAAGAAAAGAAAAAGGAGGAAAAGGAAAGAAAAAGAAAAGAAAAAGGAGGAAAAGGAAAAAAAGAAAAGAAAAAAAGAAGAAGAAAAATAAAAGAAAAAGAACACTTAACTGTGTGCAGAGAAGATTTAAGTGTCTGAATTTGGTTTTTTCGGTGTTCTCGTCGGAACACGCAGGCATACTCCTTGCTACAGAGAAGACTTAATTGTGTACAGAGAATACTTAACTTAACTGTGTGATGCATAGAATACTTAACTGTGTGCAAAGAAGATTTAAATATGTGCAAAGAAGACTTAATTATGTACAGAAAAAACTTAACCATGTAGTGCACACAATTAAGTATTATCTGTACACAATTAAGTTATGCAGAGAACACTTAATTGTGTGCAGAGAAGAAAAGAAAAAGAAGAGAAGGAAAAAGGAAAAAGGAAAGAAAAAGAAAAGAAAAAGAAGAAAAAGGAAAGAAAAAGAAGAAAAGAAAAGAAAAAGAAGAAAAAGGAAAGAAAAAGAAGAAAAGAAAAGAAAAAGAAGAAAAGGAAAAAAAAGGAAAAAAAAGGAAGAAAAAGAAAAGAAAAAGAATACTTAACTGTGTGATGCATAGAATACTTAACTATGTGCAGAGAAGATTTAAATGTGTGCAGAGAAGACTTAATTGTGTGTAGAGAATATTTAACTTAACTGTGTGATGTATAGAATATTTAACTGTGTACAGAGAAGATTTAAGTGCATGCAGAGAAACTTAATTGTGTACAGAGAACACTTAACTGTATGCAGAGAAAACTTAATTATATACAGAAAATACTTAACTTAATTGTGTAATGCATAGAACACTTAACTGTGTGCAGAGAAGATTTAAGTGTATGCAGAGAAGACTTAAT
Source organism: Phoenix dactylifera (assembly GCF_051530095.1). Classification (NCBI taxonomy): domain Eukaryota; kingdom Viridiplantae; phylum Streptophyta; class Magnoliopsida; order Arecales; family Arecaceae; genus Phoenix; species Phoenix dactylifera. The sequence continues at coordinate 14,892,387 of NC_143201.1, forward strand.
TGTATAAAAAAATACTTAACTGTGTAATGCACGCAGTTAAGTGTTCTCTGTATACAATTAAGTTTTTTCTGCACATACTTAATTGTGTGATGGAGAGAATACTTAACTATGTGTAGAGCAGGAAAGAAAAAGAAGAGAACGGAAAGAAAAAAAAAAGAGAAGGAAAAAAAGAAGAAGAAAAAGGAAAGAAAAAGAAACAAAAAAAGGAAAGAAAAAGAAGAAAAGGAAAAAAAGGAAAGAAAAAAAAGGAAAGAAAAGGAAAAAAAGGAACGAAAAAGAAGAAGATAAAAGAAAAGGAAGAAAAGGAAAGAAAAAGAAGAAAAAGGAAACAAAAGGAAGAAAAGGAAAAAAGAGAAAAGAAAAGAAAAGAAAAAAAGAAGAAGAAAAAGAAAAGAAAATGAAGAGAAGGAAAGAAAAAGAATACTTAACTGTGTGATGCATTGAATATTTAACTGTGTGTAGAGAAGATTTAAGTGTGTGCAAATAAGACTTAATTGTGTACAGAGAATACTTAACTTAACTATGTGATGTATAAAACACTTAACTGTGTGCAGAGAAGATTTAAGTGTGTGCAGAGAAGTTTGGCACATAGGTAATATACCATGGCACACATTTAAGTAAACTTGGCACACAGTTAATCAATGTTTGAACACTTAATCTAGCCTGACACATAGTTAAATCTTCTCGGCACACAGTTAAGTAAGATTTAATTGTATGCTAGGCTAGATTAAGTTTTCAAACATTGACTAACTATGTGCTAAGCTTGCTTAAATATTTGCCATACTATATTACATGTGTACCAAGCTTACTAACCTAATCGCCACTTACTGATCATTTTCCTTTTTCTTGCTTTTTTTTTTCTTTTTTTCTTTTTCTTTCCTTTTCTTCCTTTTCTTTTTTTTTTCTTTTCCTTTTCTTGTCTTTTTTCTTCTATTCTTCTCCTCCCTTCTTATTTATTTATTTTTATTTTATTTCATTGAAATAAATTTAGTTATTATCTTAATTATTTATTATTTCTTTATTCATTCATTCGTAGATATAATTATTTATGCATTTATTTATTTATTATTTTATTTCATTGAAATTTATTTAGTTATTATCTGATGACCCAAAAATTGATTTAAAGATTGATTTTGATGATCACAAAACCTTGAAGTATAAATACTAATGTTTGTGTTGCAAGAAGAAAGATAATTTGTTTTGCAAGGAACATAGCAAGTTGGAAAAATACAAGAAGGCCTCAAAAGCTCTCAAGAAAAGTTGTAAGAAAGCTACACTTTATTGGCCCAAGTTTCAAGTTCAAATGATTCAAGTTAGATGAGCAAATTCAAAGAAAGATTCAAAAGAATAGTCCTCGAGTCGACTCCTGGAAGTTTAGAGTCGACTCTGGCACTCTGGAGTTTCAAGAAACAGTGCTCGAGTCGACTTCGATACTCTACGAGTCGACTCCGACTGTGAACAAACAAAAAGACAGAGAGTTGATTTTCAGCGCTACAGTGCTCGAGTCAACTCCTACTTCAGCGCTACAGTGCTCGAGTCGACTCCTACTTTAGTGCTACAGTGCGGAGTCGACTCCTACTTTAGCGCTACAGTGCGGAGTCGACTCCCAGCTACAGTGCCGACAGACTACTATTCACAAGTGACTCCTACTTCAGCCGAGTCGACTCCTACTTCAGCCGAGTCGACTCCAGCATGCTGTGAGGCATAACGGCTAGTTTTTTCTTGATTCCAACGGCTCTATTTTTGTCTCTAACGGCTAGATTTTTGTTTCCACTCTCTCTAAAGCTATAAAATCAAGAGGAGAGCTAGGGAAGAAGTGAGGGAAGTGGGAGAGAACATTTAGGAAAGAGATTTCAAAGAGATTACAAGGAAAATCTCCCAAAAGCACAAAAGGGCCATTCAAAGTAAAAGAGAGAGAAGAAGAACATCCAAGTGAATCCCAAAGCTTCCTCTCCAACTGTGTGCTGCCTCGGTGATCCTCTACTTTATGCAAAATAAGAAGAGGGTCAAGTAAAGAAGAAGCCGAGTTCCTTCATCTACAAATTTGTTTGAGGGCTTCTTCTCTTTACTTTACTTGTTTATATTTGCTATATTTGCTTATTTGAGAAGCTTGTATTTGATTTAAACTCTTGTTCTAATATCTTGTAACTTGATTCAATCAAGGGATTGAATCAATGGGTTAAGGTTTGTTGGTGAGCCAAAGGGAAAACCAACGTTGTAAGGTTGTGGTTGGTGAGCCTTGGAAAAACCAACTGGGTTGATTGTGAACCCGGAAAACAATCGTTGTAAGGTTGTGGTTGGTGAGCCTTTGGAAAAACCAACTGGGTTTGATTGTGAACCCGGAAAAACAATCGGTTGGTTCTAGTCGGTGAGCCTGTGAAAACCGACCGAGTTCGTTGTGATCTCGCAAAACAACAAGTTGGGTTGTGAGCTTGTAAAACAACCGGCTGTAATCTGAGGGATTATAGTGAAATTCTCAAGAGGTCTTGGGGAGTGGATGTAGGTGCTGGGGTGCACCGAACCACTATACATCTTTGTGTTTGTGATGCCTTATCTCGTGTATTTCATGCCTTACATTCGTACTTGATTATGTAATATCTCTAGCTTTGTTTTCTATAGAGTTATAAGTGATTGTTTAGAATTTGCTTAGCTTCCTCTTCATTCTTATCATACACATAGATTAAAATTAATCATACAACTATAAGTTAATTTTAGATCAATTGCACCCTAAAGCTATAGTATAATTGCTCTAGCTTAATTTTCCACTACTTTACTTGTAATTGCCTAGAGCTTAAGTAAATAACATCTTATTATTCCGCTGCATTCAATTCAAAGCAAAAATTAGGGAACATAATTTTTAGAAAACCCAATTCACCCCCCTCTTGGGTTGTCACCTTGGGCAACATTATCTTAATTAATTAATTATTTCTTTATTCATTCATTCGTAGATATATTTATTTATGCATTTATTTATTTATTTCTTTTCTTTTCTTCCTTTCTCTTTTCTTTTTTCCCTTTTTCTTCTTTTTCTTCTTTTCTTTTTTCTTCTCTTCTTCTCCTCCCTTATTGTTTATTTATTTATTATTTTATTTCATTGAAATATATTTAGTTATTATCTTAATTATTTATTTATTTTTTATTCATTCATTCGTAAATATATTTATTTATGCATTTATTTATTTATTTATTTTTTCTTCTTTTCTCTCTTTTTTTTCTTTTCTTCTTTTTCTTTCCTTTTTTTCTTCTTTTCTTCTTTTCTTTCTTCTTCGCTTCTTCTCCTCCCGCGAGGTCGGCAGTGCCGGAAGGAGGGCGGGCCATGGCGGCCGCGGGAGGGGGTCGGCCGATGGCCGGTGGCGGTGCACGGTTGGCGAGCCGTGGCGGCCGTGGGTGCGAGCGGAGGCCTCCTCCTCTGGATCCTGCCACAGATTTCTTCTCCACTCGGGGGGCGGGCCATGCTCAGGGAAGACATCTCTCCGCCAGATCGGGGCGTGGTCGACGGCGACGCGGTGGATCTCCTTTCCGCGTTGGTCGTGGCTGGTCGGTGACGGAGTTTTCCCCTTCCTCCATGGAAGATCTCGGCTTGGAAGAGGGAGGGGGCTCAGAAGGGGGCGGGCTGTGGCCGGCAGCGGAGAGAGAACAGGGGCTTGGGAGAGAGAGGACACCCAAAAAAAAAAAAACCCCAGGCGCGAAGGAGAGAGAACACGCACGAAAAAAAGGGGGGAATTGATTGACCCCTTTTATTGCGAAGGGGAGTAAAGGGTATTTTCGTCTCTGAATATAAATCTAAAATCGTAAAGGACCGGAAGTTAAACTACTGGTCAACAAGGACTTTTCCTTAGGTTCCGGTCCAACACGGGACCGCCCATCAATTACCCCTTTTTTTATTTTGGAGAGAGGTCTTGTAGATGGGTCCGGCTTTGCTCCTATACTCTTTATGTCACCTCTTTCTTTTTCTTTTTTTTACTCTGCCGAAAGTGTGCTCACATTAGAATGATGTGAGCTACCATTGTATATATAATAATAATAATAATAATAATAATAATAATAATAATAATAATAATAATAATAATAATAATAATAATAATAATAATATTATTATTATTATTATTATTATTATTATTATTATTATTATTATTATTATTAAAAGAAAAAGAAGAAGCAAATGTCTAATTAGTGAGCATTAAACAAAGCAATATTACAGAAATACCTTGAAGTCGAAAAATTAGAAAGCTAAAGTACACCTGGAAAGAAACCCTTCAACTAACCCATATACATCAATAGCTCGGGCTTGCTTCATCATCCTGCTTTGGAGACAAAGCTTCTCGCTTTTTCATGCTCTTGTGCCATCTCATTTGGGTATATTTGCCCATTTGGAAGAGTTTGTGCGGTGCTTGATTAGAGGTGGAGAGGATTTCTAGTAGAAGGCACCTTGATAGTTTAATATATAATTACTTATTCAATATAAATTTAGGTTAATTACCATCTTATTTTCTTTTTGCTGTTCATTCTTTTCCATCATCTTCTTATTGAGGTAGAGCTATCTTCTTATGTGCTCTCTTAACCTTATAGTCATTTTTTTACATTTCATGAAAGAATTACTTTCCCATAAAATAGCAAAAAATAAATATAGAGTAGTTAGCTGGATCATTTTATGCACATATTGACTCCCTTATTTTGAAGAAAAATAAAGTACAATTGGATCATTAAAATAAAATAGTTTATTTTTATCTCAAAAAGATAGAATATTTATCTTTAAAATATCAATAAATCATTTTTTAAAATTGGCCTAAAAAATATAAGAAGCCTTAGAATAGAGAGAGAGAGAGAGAGAGAGAGAGAGAGAGAGAGAGAGAGAGAGAGAGAGAGAGAGATGAACAATTTGCCTATTCTTACTTAAAACATTAGTGGGATTGGGAAATAATTTTTGATGCCAAGGTAAGGAGGCCTATTGCTAAAGCAATTCAAATCTTAAAATAAGCATGCGGAAGGTGCTAGTGGAAGAAAAATTCATAACATCAAGATGGGATGTGAACCAATGAATCTAAAATCTATAGATCAGATATTTTTAAAAAAATGTGATTTTTTTTTTCAAAAAATTGTGATATAGTGGAATCAACATCTAACTTAACTTGAAGGGTGACATGAGGTTTAAGAGTAATACAATGATAAATTAGGAGAATTACTCGGAAAGGTCACTCAACCATCTTCCACCATCCATGCTCCATTTATATGGCACAATTTTTACAACGCAAAATGTGAAGGGAGTGGCAGAAATAAAATACACCACCTGAATGTTTTTTTAAGTTGCTAATAATGGACACCTGCAATACATATTAAAAAGTTAATAAAAAATTAAATTATTGAAAAATAAGAGATAAAAAATATGTAGATTAGGTAAAAAAGATAAATATTATATTTATTTTAAAACTTTAAAAAGAGTTAAATAAGCTGGACATATTTATTTTTCATACATATATATTGTTAGCAATAAATCATATAAATAAACAATAAATCTATTAATTCAATTAAAGGAAAATCTTAAAGGGAATAATATACATGCGTATTATTCGGCATCCAAATAATTCTATTTCAATGCAAGATAAATCTATTCTAGCACAAAATAAATCTATGCATTTAATAAATTTATATTATAGAATTTCAAATCCTACAAATCTACTAATATTAAATTAAAAATAAAAGTAGAAGAAAGTAGCCTGATTGAAGGCAGGTCGAAGCGCGTAGACGCTGTCCCAAAGAAGTATTTGCCCCCACGTACGGGTCACCCGGCAATCCTTCTCGGAGATACGACGACCCTACAACTTCTTCTTCGGCACGTCTCGGAAGAAGTCAAAGCGAATCCGATCGGACTTGCAGATCCAGCAAAGAACGGAATGAAAAGAACTAAATAAACTGAATAAAAAATGTAAAAACAAAATTTCGAAGTGGCTAAGAGGGAGAAGAATTTTTCCAGAATTTTTTCACTATTTTTCTCAAATTTTTCGTGTACTCAAAGAGATGAAATCAAGGGGTTTAAATAGGGGTTTTTACAGGGGCAATTTGGTCTTTTGCGGACGCGTTTTCAAACGCGTCCGTTTTCAAATGCGTAACGCCCGCTGGGCGTTACCTTTTTCTCAAACGCGCACGCGGCCCGAGATTTTGGCCGCGTGCGCATTTAAGGTTTTTTTTTTCAACAATCCCCCACAAAAAAAAAAACTTAAATAATTTTAAAATCAAAATAAAATGCTGGATATCTTATATTATGTAATAGGTGTAGGTACCTTTCGGTTTGAACCTTCACTTAGTGACAATTGATTACATCTGTGGAGCCAAGGTGGTCTTAACCTTGAACCTCGGTCCATGGCTCAGATTAAATCAACAACACACATAATATAGCCCGATCTGGGTTCTAAGCGGGTTGCGCTGTTATGGCCATGCGCAGATATCTATCATGTGCTTTTTAGGGAATCGCCCATTTCCCATAATCGCGGCCTCACGACTGCACATATAGGTGAGTCCTAATAAGGAAGCTAGCAAGGAAGCTCCTGCCTCTTGGGTCTCGGACTCATTAAGAGTTATACAAACGAACTCATCCTACCGCTTGCTTTTATGAGCACTAGCGCCATAGGGATGAGGAAAACATGAAATAGTGCTCCTCTTAGTCACACTCCGGTTTGTTTCTACCCATTGAACCTTTTAAGGTTGGGTTCCCACCGTGGTGATCTATCTTTATGGGCTAAGCCCCATCCCCCTCGACGACTCTAGAACTACTGTTCTAGACAAGCCTTTAGTAAGCTGATCAGCCAAGTTATTTTCTGATTTAACAAAATTTAAGGCAACAACATTATTTTTCAATTTATATCTTAATGATTTATGACGCACTTTTAAGTGCCTGTTCATTTTTACATTGGCATTTTCTTGGTTGCACTTATCTATTACAGATTTACAGTCACAATGTAAGGAGACAGGTGGTAAAGGTGACTCATCTACAGGAAGGTCTATTAGTAGATCTCTGAGCCACTCAGCCTCAGTACTAGTAGTGTCTAAAGCTATCAGTTCAGACTCCATGGTACTCCTAGATATTAAGGTTTGTTTGGTAGATTTCCAAGACACAGCAGCACCTCCTAGGAGAAAGACGTATCCTGTGGTGGATTTAACATCTAAGGTATCGCTGATCCAGTTGGCATCACTATAGCCTTCTAGAACAGCAGGAAACCCACTAAAGTGCAAACTATAGGACTTGGTACCCTTAAGATACCTAAGAATTCTCTCCAATGCTGTCCAGTGATCTCTATTTGGATTAATAGTATATCTACTAAGTCTATTTACAGCATATGCTATGTCTGGCCTGGTGTAGTTTGTTAGGAATCCTAGTGAGCCTATGATTTGAGCATATAGGCTTTGAAGGACAGGAGTTCCTAAGTTCTTCTTAAGATGAGTAGAGGGATCAAATGGAGTAGAGACAGGCTGACAATCGGAATAATTAAATTTATTAAGTATCTTGTCAACATAATGACTTTGGGATAACTCAATACTTTTTGCACTTCTAATTATTTTGGTATTTAAAATTAAGTCAGCTTGTCCCAAGTCTTTCATATCAAACTTATGAGTTAAGAATTGTTTTACTTCATCAATTATCTGAAGATCTGTCCCAAAGATCAGTATATCATCTACATAGAGGCACAAGATCACAAATTTGTGTCCAACTCTCTTGTGGTATACACATTCGTCTGTACTATTGATTTTAAATCCAAATGTCAGTATGGTTTCATCAAATTTCAAGTGCCATTGCTTGGGTGCTTGTTTAAGACCATAAAGAGATCTGACTAGTCTGCAAACTTTATTTTCTTGGCCTGGAATTTTAAATCCCTCTGGCTGGTCCATATAAATTTCTTCATTTAAGTCTCCATTTAGAAAAGCTGTCTTAACATCCATCTGATGAATCACTAATTTATGAATGGAGGCTAATGCTATAAGGACTCTAATAGTAGTAATCCTAGCTACAGGTGCATAAACATCAAAGAAATCTACCCCAGGTCTCTGAGTAAAGCCCTTGGCAACTAATCTAGCCTTAAATTTATCTACAGAGCCATCAGGCCTAAGTTTCTTCTTAAAGATCCATTTGCACCCTATAGTTTTACAACCAGGAGGAAGATCAGTCAATTCCCAAGTATGATTTTGGATAATTGACTGCATCTCATTATCCACAGCTTCTCTCCAAAAAGGTGAATCCAAGGATTTCATTGCGTCCTCAAAGGTAGTTGAAGAGTCCTCTATAAGAAAAGTATAGAAGTCATCTCCAAATGTTTTCTCTACCCTGGATCTCTTACTCCTTCTAGGATCTGCTTCTACTTCTACTTCACTTGTCCTTACTTTACTAGAGCTACTAGCTATACCACTATCTACTCTAGTCTTAAGTGGAAAGGTGCCTTCAAAATATGTTGCATCTCTGGCTTCTATGATGGTGTTGTTACTAATATCACTTTCTTCTGAATTTATCACTAGAAATCTATTGGCATTACTATTGGCTGCATAACCTATGAATATGGCATCCACTGTTTTAGGCCCTATTTTCTTTCTCTTAAAATCAGGTATTGTTGCCCAAGGTGACAACCCAAGAGGGGGGGGTGAATTGGGTCTTTTAAAACCTTTTAAACTACTTCTAATCTTTTAGATTAATTATGCTAAGTTGTATGGATGCTTAGTGAAGCTTAACCTTAGCAAGAGTATGATTCTAATCTAATCAACTATTAAGCAGTGGGTTCAATAAAAGATTAGTCTAATTTTGCCCTAGTATGCTATTCAATTTAATGATTGAGTAAATTGATTATGCTTGCAACTAAAGGATGCACGAAGAAGAGTTAAGCAAGCTTAATATCTAAGTAAGTGAGTGAGGAGGTCAGTCAACAAAGAGCATCACAAACACAACAAAAATATAGTGGTTCGGTGCACCCCAGCACCTACATCCACTCCCCAAGACCTCTTGGGAATTTCACTATAATCCTAGCGATTACAGCCGGTTGTTTTACAAGCTCACAACCCAACTTGTTGTTTTACGAGCGCACAACGAACTCGGTCGGTTTTCCCAGGCTCACCGACTAGAACCACTCCGATTGTTTTCCCGGGCTCACAATCAAACCCTTACACGTTGGTTTTACCCTCGGCTCACCAACAAACCTAAACCCCGTTGGTTTTCCCTTTGGCTCACCAACAAACCTTACACCGTTGGTTTTCCCTTTGGCTCACCAACAAACCTTTACCCCTTGATTCAATCCCGTGATTGAATCAAGTTACAAGATATTATAACAAAGTTTAAGATAAATCAAAGCTTCTTAAACAAGCAAATATAACACTATAAGCAAATAGAGTAAAGTGAAGTCCTCAAACGAGTTTGGAAGATGAAGGAGCTCGACTTCTTCTTTACTTGACCCTCTTCTGATTTGGCACGAAGTGGAGGATCACTGAGGCAGCACACGGATGGAGAGGAAGCTTTGGGATTCACTTGGATGCTCTTCTTCCCTCTATTTCACTTTGAATGGCCCTTTTGTGCTTTTGGGAGATTTCCCTTGTAATCTGTTTGGAATCTCTTCCCTAAAAGTTCTCTCCCACTTCCATGACTTCTCCCCTAGCTCTCTTCTTGTTTTTATAGCTTTAGATGGCGTGGAAACAAGAATATAGCCGTTAGAGACAAGAAAAAGAGCCGTTGGACACAGTCTGCATTTCCTGACAATGTTACCGTTGGGATCGGAGTCGACTCGCGCGATCAGGAGTCGACTCGCCTGTTGCAGGAGTCGGCTCGTGCTTTACTGGAGACGACTCGGCTACTGTTCCAAATTTGAATTAAAGTGCATGCCTTGACTGGGAGTCGACTCGACTTAACCCGGAGTCGACTCGCCAACATCTGGAGCTGACTTGGCATCTTCGGAGTCGGCTCATCCCATGAATCCAGAGGACATACTTTCTGATTTTCTTCCTCGAGTCGACTCGGATTCTCTTGGAGTCGACTCGGCTCTCAGAGCCCGAAAACTGATCCTCTGCATTTTTGGGGTCGCGCTGCCTTGGAGTCGACTCGAACTGTCTGGGAGTCGACTCGAATCTCAGAGGCAGTAACTTGGTTTTCTGTCTGTTGATGGTCGCGGAGTCTCGGAGTCGACTCGTGCAATGCGGGAGTCGACTCGAATCTCAGAGTCCCAAAAATGCTCTCTGACTTTTTCCTTGTGTTCCGCTGAGAGTCGACTCTTGCTTTCTTTGGAGTCGACCTACCAACCATCGGAGTCGACTCGCGTTCCACTGGAGTCGACTCGAATCTCAGACCCGAAAACTGCTCTCTGACTTTTCTGCCTGTGACTCCTAGGAGTCGACTCATACTTCTCCGGAGTCGACTCATACTTCTCCGGAGTCGACTCGAATTCCACTGGAGTCGACTCGAAGACTGTTCTTTTGAATTTTTCTTTTGATTTTACTCCTCCAATTTGAATCCTTTGAACTTTAAACTTTGGGCCAATAAATTGTAGCTTTCTTCCAACTTGAGAGCTTTGGAGGCCTTCTTGTGTTCTCCCAACTTGCTATGTTCCTTGCAAAATAAATATCTTTCTCCTTGCAACATAAGCATTAGTATCTATACTTCAAGGTTTTGTGATCATCAAAATCAATTTATGAATCAATCTTTGGGTCATCAATCTCCCCCTTTTTGATGATGACAAAACTTGGAGTATATGCAATATAAAAGATATTGATTTCTAGAAGTAATACATAGCTAAGTTGCATGAAGTAGAAAACATATATATTTAAAAACATACTTCATGATAATGCTTTAGATTTAATCAGCTTAACACAATCAACATATTTAAATTTTAAGCTGATTTGTATTCAATTCAAAGTAATAAAGCATTCTGAGTATATAGCATATACTTAGATATTTCTCCCCCTTTTTGACAACATCAAAAAGATAGTGAAACATTAAGTACACAGATCAGAGCAGAACACATCGAGTGTGAATTCAAGAGGTTTTTTTAATTTGATACCACAGATAGTTTTCTAATCAAGTGTAGGTGGAATCTTCCTTAGGTTAATTCAAGAAGTACCACAAATGATAGTCAAGGAAAAATATGAGTGGAAATCTAACCTCTCTTCACTAAGTATGAAAGCTTGTTCATTTAAGACCTTTTGCCCAATCTATTAAGTATTTTATCAACATGAGAGCAATTTAATTAATTTTCAGAGTAAAAGATCAAAACTTATATATTTGGAAAAACATATCATCATGTTGGATCATTAATTCTTAATGACTTCAAAGTTCTTTTATGATAATAAGAGCATTGGGGGCACAAATACTAAAATATGAGTTTATGCAATTTTTGATACATCTTTGAGCTCTTTTAAAGACTTTCTTTTATTCCTTTAGAAAATAAGCACAATTTGATACATAAAATAATGAATTGGCACAAAATAGAAGTTCTAAAGAGCAAGCCAATTAAAACTCATTAGTGAGGTTCAAAATAGATTTTCTAAGAGATACTCAAGAAAATTTAATACATTGTTCTCCCCCTGTTTTATTAAATTAGAGGCTCTTAAGATTTGTAATTTGGTTCATGAGTGATGCATAAGATATACTAACCAAATAACACGCCTCAAGGTGTATCATAAAGATTTTCAGATTTAAATTTCAGATGATACATATTGGAGAGTATTAGGATCACTTTTCATTTAGTATTCTTTCCCTCTCCTATAGATTCATGTAATTAAGTTCCATAAGACCTCTCCTTCTGAAATTTTCTTTCTCCCCCTCAATTGATCATTCCATTTAAGAGTTTAGAATCCTAAGATAATGTTCAACAAAATTGTCAATCTCAAAAATATATTTTCTATAAGTTTCAGCTTATTTTCATAAGACTCAAGGTTTGAGATAAGACAACCTTTATAGAACTCATCTCAAGGTAATTAAAGCATGTCTTGCAATATAAGGAGGTTCATCAAAATCAATCCATAAAGTTCAAAGCATGCATCAAAATAAAGTGTCTTTGGGATAGGATACTGAATATCTAAAGCTCCCCCTCAAAAGATGCATTCTTCTTTAATCATTTTAAATTGTTGAATTTCAGATTATAGTGATAAACGTGAATAACACTGAAATTCTATGACATCGAGAATGTAGAGTAATCTAGTATTATTTCAAAATTTGTAGTAATTACTCTTTCTAATCCTTTACGAACAAGTTATGCTTTCTCATAATCTTAGAGAAAATGTGTAGAAATATTAATCAGAAAATGATTCATTTGAAGCTTAGTTTCTTTCAACCGCATTTACATTTTCTTTCTTTTAGAATCATTTGAGTGAGCTGAAATATTTCTAGCTTTAAGATCATTCACTCTATTGATAGAAGTGTTTAATAATGTAGGGGAGAAAAACATATAGATGATTATTGAAATATATATATTTTTAGAACTCAATTTCTTAATCATAGTTTTTCACCAATGTATTCATGAAACACAATAAATCTTTTTAATATCAAAATAAAATCATATATTTAGAAATTTTTGTTTGCAATCAAGATCATCGAAAAACACATCATTTGGACCAATATTAGTACACTTTGAAGATAAGAAATGATATGTTTCGGATGCGTATCGGAGCAATCAACCAAAGGCATCAGAATTAATTCTGTTTTTCTTACATTAAGATTTTATTTAGAAATCATATTGAGTTTAAGCTTGTATACAAAATCAGATTCTGAATTACATAGGATTTTCAATTGAGGCTTTCAAAATCATAATTTGAGATATGTATCTTCCACATTATAGCTCATCTTAAATCATTACGATTGAAAATACATATTTCAAACATATAAGAGCATATTCAGAATCTTTGTATTAAATGTTGAGTTTTGGTACGAATTTGAACATTATATACCAAATTTAGGCAAGTTGAAGGATAGATCAAGATTAATTCATTCTGCCTAAATAGAGATATCTTTCTCTTCTCCTTTTTACAAATTTATTTAACTTTCAGATTTTAAAGATGATTGTGAACGACAAATCTGAAATTTCTTTTCAATAGAACCAAACAAAAGATGTTATGTAGCAATTCAAACATTCAAACAAATTGTCCAAGGATGAAGCATTACAAAACATTGAGAACCAATAAATCAAGACATCATACCATATGCAAAATAAATCATGTGTTAAATCATGCATTAAAATATTAAGAACAAGCATGTCAAGGATCCAAATCAATATTTTTCAAATAAACTCCCCCTATTTAAATATAATCTTGCAATGATTTTATCCTTAAAGTGTGTTTTCAAGTGATTAAAAAAAATTGACTTAATTCTACTTTCATTAACTTTGTCTTTCATTTATAACTTTCTTATGCTCTATACTCTATTTGCTCCCTATCCGGTGGAGTTGGAAGGGGCACGAGGTACTACCACTAGCCTCCCTCTTGTGCCGTCCCTAATATGCCCTACACCGAATAGTTGGGTCAAATAGTGCCGGGTACTACCACTAGCCTCCCCATTGGCACCATCCCTATGATGAGCAATATAGAAAATTTATAAAGTTCACTTCAAACTATTCCTGTTTAAGTGTAATTAATTACGAATTTTATCCCTTCCAAATGTGCCGAATATATTATGCTTGTTTTGCTTTTCCTTAAGATTGGGGTATTTGCCTCTACTTGGATTTTACTTCTCTTGAATAATATCCATTTTCTTTTCTTTATCTCTCTCTCTTTTTGTTATTCTCAAGTAATTTACACGAAAGAGCAGAATAAAGAATTTATCTTGTGTATCATTTATATGTGTATCATGCAAACAACATTTTCATTATGCTCATGGATTCATAACTTCTCATAAGTTATTTTACATCAAAATTTTAAGCATATACTTGTGTATTTCATGGTTATGACATATGCAAAGATATATTCTAGTTTTGGCAAACCATGAAACACTCTCTAAAAGTACAATTCAATCAATTATAGACATGATATCAAAAATTAATAATTAAAGACTTTAATCATGTCGTAATAAGACTTAAGTTATTGACTTTGCTCAATTAATTTATGAGAGAAGTATCTAGAATTACCATTTCATTCTGCATTCTTCAGTCAAATACCTACTAGATTTCTTATGTATGAACTTTTGGCTGAAGAAGGTCCTCTCTCTTGTTTGCATGTGAATGTTTATTGTATCTTACATGGAGATATCCTTCAAGTTGAGATCTCTCATTTTCTTGCTCAAGGATCCTGCATTATTAACAAACTCCTTTTCTTTCTTGAAAGAAGGTCATTAGTTTCTTCAAGATACAAAACATTCAACCAACATATTTTTATTTAAACTAGATGACTCAATCATAAGATATGACAATAATCAAATGTTGAATCACTTTACTCAAGAGATTGCCTAAATATAAGCAAGCACATTTCACTTGAACTAAAGAGATAGTTTCATTAACCAAGATAGTTCAAGGACAAGCATGTGAGGCAATAGAAGATTTATCAAGGTCAATTCAATTTCTTATTTTCAAAAATAATTTAGTTTAGATTCTATTTGCTTAAGATAATTATCAATAAGATATGTTAACTATGTTTTAATCAATTTATCTTAAACATTTGTTTCTATCAAAATTCAGATTATGATTTATTTGTTATCAATAAAATATGATTAATTAAAGTTAGATTGAAGTCTTGCACAAGGTCACATAATGAGCATACAATCTGGTCTACTAGCTGTAAAATAATTATTCTATCATGCTTCAATACAGCTTTAACACAATAGATCTACTTTGCTCATCCTTTTCAAAATTCTACAAGATGGGGTCATAGATATACCTTCTTCATGCCAATCTTCTATAAGAGTTTTCTTGTGGACTAACGTTGGTCAATGAAGATCCCCTTTCCTGTTTGTCTTAATTTGGAGTTTGAGAGAAGATGTTAATTCATTCATCATATTTCAAACTCACCTTACATGAGCTCAGTAAAATCTTCATATAACTCTTCATTAGTAGAACCAAAAATGATGTCATCAATGCATATTTTGAGCAAATAAGATATCACAAATTCTTCTTTTTGATGTGTAGATTTATCACTATTACTTTCTATCAAAAAGGTTACTTAAGCTTTTATATTATGCTTTTGATGCTTGTTCCAAATTATATATTGCTTTATCATATTTGTAATGAGTGTTTTCAAATATGGTGGTTATTTAACATATATCTTCTTTAATAAAGTAAGCATATAGGAGTCCATTCTACACACTCATTTGATAGAATATAAAGCTCATAAAGCAAGCAAATAATAATGGTGATCTTTACTTCTAATCATGCAAGAATCAAGATCTATTTCATCTTCTAAGCAAACAATTTTTCTTCATTAAATGTATTTCTGAAAAACTCAATTTGGTTATAATTATTAACAAGTTTTTAGATTGTTATATGTAAAAGATTAACCATATACATATATAATTTAATTTTAGTATTTTGATAATAAATCAGTAGTCTCATAAAGAATAAGATACCTTGATATTTTTGCACCTAAAAACTTTTTATTGAATACTCTATATGCATTGCTTGATGAATGATATCCAAGGGTAGACATATCTCTATCAGATTTGGCATTATTTTCATAAGAGCATATTAAGCATAACATGTACGACTGAAAAATGTGAAAGATATGCAATGGTTCATTTTCCATTTTTTCAGAAGATCAAAAGGAGTTTTCATCAAAAAATAGATCTAATAGAAATCATATGTATGACAAGCAGTGATGAAAGCTTTTTTTTTTAAAAAAAAAAATTATCTAAGTAGATGACTATCATACACAATTGTCTTTTTCATTTCTTCAAGAATTCTATTAACCCTATTTTACTTAAGGTGTCCTTGGTGCTGAAATAATTAATTTCTGTATAAACTTTATCAGAATTTTGGTTTTCAACATTGTGCCATGATACTCTTTATCTTCACAGTTTGGAAACCTTTATCATTTGAAACATTTTTACATGATTTAGCAAATACAGAAAATATTTTAATTTTATTTGCCAAGAACAAATCCAATGTAAGCTTTTGAAAACTTAGTGATGGAAACAACAATTTAGAAATTGATTTTTGTTTGTTTCCTTAGTTAGCATGCATAGCAAAACTTTGACCTTTAAGTAGATAATCTAAGTAAGCCTATGGCAAGGTCTTTTGAGATTAAGTACATACTAGCATTAGTTGATTTTATATGCCAAGGATGGTTTCTTGGTATTCATAGTGCATATATTCAAAAGCATACCAAGTACACATTATCATATCTATGATCAATAAACAATAATGCCATGGATAATAACTCTCAATCAAGCATATAGAGAATTCATAGAGTTATTCTTAATAAATTGATTAATCATTTAGCATCTTATCCAATAGCGAGTAAAGTATACTAAAAAATGAAGAGATTTGATTATATTTTCAAAAGTATTTTCTATATCACAAAATTGATCACTACTAGCAAATCATATCAAATACTAAAGCACAAATAATGATGAGATGCAAGAATTACTGATTTCATTATTATTTTTTTGTTAATAACTTTTTAAGTTTCTTTATGTTCCATAGGTACCTTGGTACACCTATGTGTACATCCTCATTTTCTCATTTTGGGTACCCAAGCTTGCTTGAGTCCTTGAGAGTTAGGACATATGGTTCCTTTTGGAACCCATATCTGTTTAATAGTAATAACTTTACCATTTGATTTAATTATACTAGAACGATAGGTAAAGTTGTTATTCCCATCCTTTTCATTTTTGAAATAAGTTATCTTATTTAATGGTTTGCTTGGTAAATTGATAACCTTTTTCTCTAGAGATTTATGGCTAAGTGAAGGAGTCAAGCTAAATTTTGATTTATCAAAATCAGCATGTTGGCTTTCAAACATCATTTTTAATCTTTCTGAACTCACAGTGAATTTGTTAATAAAACATCTTAATTGGTTAATTTCTTTACTTAAGTTTTGATTTTCTTTAATTAAGCTATGATTTTTCTGAATCAATTCTTCTGAAAATGACCTTAAGCTTTTATTTTCAGAATTTAGTTTCTTAAGATTTTTATTCTTTACAGATAATTTTCTACAATCACTATACAACTCATGAAAAGCATTTAATAATTCATCATAAGAGAATTCTTCTTGAAAATCATTTGAGGTAAGAGTAGATTCAGATTTTACCTTTTCTTCTTGTGCCATAAAGCACAAGTCAGTTACCTCTTGTAGTTTCTTGGAGCTAATATCATCATTGTTGCTCCTAACCTTTATTTTTTGGCTTGACTCTTTCTTGGTCAAGGCTTTCTTCCTTTTTATCTCTTTCTTCCTTTCTTCTTGCTTCCTCTTTTTCTTTGTCTTTAGGAAGTTGATTTGCCTCGGAGTCGACTCGGACCTTATTGGAGTCGACTCGACTAACTTGGGAGTCGACTCTGAGCTACTTGGAGTCGACTCGATTGAGGAAGATTCATCACCCTTTTCTGCAGTCTCATTGTTAGTATATAATTGAAGCATATGAGAGCTAATCTGAGATTTATCATAAATATTTTCTAAAGTATCCCAGATCTCCTTAGCAGATAAGCATGCAGAAATTTCATTAAACTTTGTTTCTTGAATAGCACAATATAATATGTTCATAGCATTAGCATTTAATTGTGCTAAGTCCTTCTCATTAATATGAGAGAGTGTGTGAAGGTCATTTATTATGATTTTCCATAGATAGTAGTTTTGTGATTGAATGAAAATGCGCATGCGTATTTTCCAATGTGGGTAGTTTATACCATTAAATAGTGGAGGTGTATCAATTGATTGTCCTTCTCCTAGAAAACTATCTATTTGAGTTGTCATGATCTTTGGCTCTAGTCGGTTAAGACTACAAATAATATTTGAGCACCTGCTCTGATACCACTTGTTGCCCAAGGTGACAACCCAAGAGGGGGGGGTGAATTGGGTCTTTTAAAACCTTTTAAACTACTTCTAATCTTTTAGATTAATTATGCTAAGTTGTATGGATGCTTAGTGAAGCTTAACCTTAGCAAGAGTATGATTCTAATCTAATCAACTATTAAGCAGTGGGTTCAATAAAAGATTAGTCTAATTTTGCCCTAGTATGCTATTCAATTTAATGATTGAGTAAATTGATTATGCTTGCAACTAAAGGATGCACGAAGAAGAGTTAAGCAAGCTTAATATCTAAGTAAGTGAGTGAGGAGGTCAGTCAACAAAGAGCATCACAAACACAACAAAAATATAGTGGTTCGGTGCACCCCAGCACCTACATCCACTCCCCAAGACCTCTTGGGAATTTCACTATAATCCTAGCGATTACAGCCGGTTGTTTTACAAGCTCACAACCCAACTTGTTGTTTTACGAGCGCACAACGAACTCGGTCGGTTTTCCCAGGCTCATCGACTAGAACCACTCCGATTGTTTTCCCGGGCTCACAATCAAACCCTTACACGTTGGTTTTACCCTCGGCTCACCAACAAACCTAAACCCCGTTGGTTTTCCCTTTGGCTCACCAACAAACCTTACACCGTTGGTTTTCCCTTTGGCTCACCAACAAACCTTTACCCCTTGATTCAATCCCGTGATTGAATCAAGTTACAAGATATTATAACAAAGTTTAAGATAAATCAAAGCTTCTTAAACAAGCAAATATAACACTATAAGCAAATAGAGTAAAGTGAAGTCCTCAAACGAGTTTGGAAGATGAAGGAGCTCGACTTCTTCTTTACTTGACCCTCTTCTGATTTGGCACGAAGTGGAGGATCACTGAGGCAGCACACGGATGGAGAGGAAGCTTTGGGATTCACTTGGATGCTCTTCTTCCCTCTATTTCACTTTGAATGGCCCTTTTGTGCTTTTGGGAGATTTCCCTTGTAATCTGTTTGGAATCTCTTCCCTAAAAGTTCTCTCCCACTTCCATGACTTCTCCCCTAGCTCTCTTCTTGTTTTTATAGCTTTAGATGGCGTGGAAACAAGAATATAGCCGTTAGAGACAAGAAAAAGAGCCGTTGGACACAGTCTGCATTTCCTGACAATGTTACCGTTGGGATCGGAGTCGACTCGCGCGATCAGGAGTCGACTCGCCTGTTGCAGGAGTCGGCTCGTGCTTTACTGGAGACGACTCGGCTACTGTTCCAAATTTGAATTAAAGTGCATGCCTTGACTGGGAGTCGACTCGACTTAACCCGGAGTCGACTCGCCAACATCTGGAGCTGACTTGGCATCTTCGGAGTCGGCTCATCCCATGAATCCAGAGGACATACTTTCTGATTTTCTTCCTCGAGTCGACTCGGATTCTCTTGGAGTCGACTCGGCTCTCAGAGCCCGAAAACTGATCCTCTGCATTTTTGGGGTCGCGCTGCCTTGGAGTCGACTCGAACTGTCTGGGAGTCGACTCGAATCTCAGAGGCAGTAACTTGGTTTTCTGTCTGTTGATGGTCGCGGAGTCTCGGAGTCGACTCGTGCAATGCGGGAGTCGACTCGAATCTCAGAGTCCCAAAAATGCTCTCTGACTTTTTCCTTGTGTTCCGCTGAGAGTCGACTCTTGCTTTCTTTGGAGTCGACCTACCAACCATCGGAGTCGACTCGCGTTCCACTGGAGTCGACTCGAATCTCAGACCCGAAAACTGCTCTCTGACTTTTCTGCCTGTGACTCCTAGGAGTCGACTCATACTTCTCCGGAGTCGACTCATACTTCTCCGGAGTCGACTCGAATTCCACTGGAGTCGACTCGAAGACTGTTCTTTTGAATTTTTCTTTTGATTTTACTCCTCCAATTTGAATCCTTTGAACTTTAAACTTTGGGCCAATAAATTGTAGCTTTCTTCCAACTTGAGAGCTTTGGAGGCCTTCTTGTGTTCTCCCAACTTGCTATGTTCCTTGCAAAATAAATATCTTTCTCCTTGCAACATAAGCATTAGTATCTATACTTCAAGGTTTTGTGATCATCAAAATCAATTTATGAATCAATCTTTGGGTCATCAGGTATTTTAACTTTTGCCAAGCACCCCCACACTTTCAAATAGCTAAGATTAGGTTTTCTATGTTTCCAAACTTCATATGGTGTTAGATCATTATTTTTAGAGGGAATCCTATTAAGGATATAACAGGCTGAAACAAGAGCTTCCCCCCACAAATTTTCTGGCACTCCTGAGCTTATAAGCATGGAGTTCACCATATCCATTAAAGTCCTATTCTTCCTTTCTGCTACTCCATTTGATTGGGGAGAATAGGGTGCAGTCACTTCATGAATGATTCCATGATCTTCACAAAATTGAGTTATATCATTGGATGTATATTCACCTCCCCGATCTGATCTCAGAATTTTAATTTTCTTTTCTTGTTGGTTCTCAGCTTCGATCTTAAATATTTTAAATTTGCTGAGCACCTCATCCTTGGTTTTAATTAGATAGATATAACAGAATTTGGATAGATCATCTATGAAGGTCACAAAATATTTGTTACCTCCTCTAGAAGTTCTACCAGAGTCATAAACATCACTATGGATCAACTCTAATAGATCTGAATCCCTATTAACGGATTTAAAAGGCTTCCTAAGGAGTTTAGCTTCTACACAAATTTGACATTTCTCATGGTTCTTAAGATCACTTTTTGGTATTAGATTTAGGTTCATAAGTTTCTTAATTGAATTATAATTTACATGACCTAATCTACCATGCCAAATAGAAGGAGGTTCTATATTCATAATCAAATGATTTTCATTTATTAAAGGAGCTATTACATTCAACTTGAACAATCCTTCACTAAGGAATCCTTTTCCAATAAACATTACACCATGAGAAATTACAACCTTATTGGACTCAAAAACAAGACGAAAGCCTTGCTGGACAAGCAAGGAACCACTAATGAGATTTCTCCTAACAACTGGAACATGTTGGACGCCGTGCAGGGACAGGACTTTTCCAGATGTAAGCTTTAAGTCCACACGTCCTACTCCTAACACACGCGCCTCCGAGCTGTTTGCCATGATCACAGCTCCTCCACTTGAGATCTGGTAAGAAGAAAACCAGGAGCGATCCGAACAAATATGAATACCAGCTCCGGTATCAATCCACCAATCAAGTGCTTGTAAAGTCATGTTAACTTCAGGAGTGAAGGAAACAGACCTGAAAGCTGTCTCAGAGGAGCCAGCGCCGGAAGTCACCATGTTGACTTGAGCACTGGATGTGTGTGGACCCTTCTTCTTAGATTGAAGAGGTGCAGTTTTCTTATAGAAGCACTGGGGAGACAAATGGTTGGTCCGACCACACACATAACAGAAACGAGCACCACCTTCCTCTTTTTTCTTCTTCTGCTCCTGGGATTGAATAGGCTTCCCATTGTAGTGGTGGTTAGGGTTTCTAGGGTTGTAGGGTTTCTTCTTGAAATTCTTACGGAGGGGTCGGTTCTGATTTTTCTTAAGAGGAGCTTCTACATTATATGCATTATTTTTGGGTCCAGTAGAGGTATTATTTCTGAGCCTATGCTGCTCTTCAATCCTAATGGAGTTTAAGACTTGGGTTAGGGTGAGAACTCCTTGGGTATGGCTCAGGGTCTTGGCAAAATCAGACCAGAAAGTAGGTAGTTTATCTATCAGACAGGCTACCTGGAATGATTCATCCAAATTGGTTCCATTGGCCCTAAGCTGGTGGATCAGGGTTTTAAATTCATGAATTTGGTCATTCATAGGCTTTGAGTCCACCATCCTAAACTTATTGAAATCGGAGGCCTTGAACCTCTTTACCCCAGCATCATCAAGACCATATTTGCTATCTAGGGTGTCCCAGAGTTCTTTGGCACTCTTGGCTGTGTAATAGATATCATACAGCCTCTCAGAAAGAGCACCTAGAATTCTATGGATACAATGATAATCTATCTCATCAGGTGTCCTAGAGGGTGTGCTAGTGGAGGCAGAATGTTCAGTGTTGGAAGAGGTAGTTGGGTTGGACCCATTATCAACTTCGGTCGTACTTTCACCTATGACTGAGATTAACCCTAATGTGGTGAGCCAGAACCGCATTTGATTCTGCCACCTCCTAAAGTTATGGCCATCAAATTTTTCAGGTTTGGCACTAAGATGGTCACTAGTGTTTGAGGCCATAGGATCAGGGTTACAGAATAGTGACAGAAACCTGATTAAAGGCAAAAAATCTATGTCAAAAGGTTGCACTAATATTTATATTGAACTTTGGATGTCTAATTGATATATTCAAAAAACTAATAGCCAGATCAGCTCCAGATCGGTGGTGGAGCACTAGGCTCACTTAAGTACCAGCCTTTCTTAGGCACGTATGCCTTTTTGACAAGCTTTTCTTAGACACTATTAGTTAGTGGATATAATCACTAGAAATCACACAAATTCAATATTTAAAATAACCTAAATGCAAATTTAAACGAATTAACTAATTTTTGAATTTTTCGTTTGACCTTTCCGAATTAGTAACGATTGATTACTAAATTTAATTCTAGCAAAACAATTATTGTAATTGAAATCTAATTTATCAATTCAATAAATTATATATATTAGAATTGATTTATTTTCTTATTAGAATAATTAATTACTAATTTTGTAGCAAATCAATTATGTAATTAAGATGTCAATTCAATGAATTAAAAGATTTATTTCTTTATTAGAATAATTGATTGAGATCTAATAAGTCAATTCAATGAATTAAAAGATTTATTTCTTTATTAAAATAATTGATTGAGATCTAATAGGTCAATTCAATAGATTAATTATTATGTATCAACCAATTTCCGAATTTCCCGTTTGAATGGGATCTGAAAATTACTCCTTGAGGAGTCCAAATGGAGGTATAATAAACCTCTTGGAGGTTAACCAAATTATTACCTCTTTAGAATAATTTATTATTAATGATGTGCTAGCAAAAACAATTATTGCAATTAAAATCTAATATGCCACAATTGTAATAAAAAAAAATTTAATTAATTATATATTACTAACAAAAGCAAATACTTCTTTGGATTGTTAGCAATAAATCATATAAATAAACAATAAATCTATTAATTCAATTAAAGGAAAATCTTAAAGGGAATAATATACATGCGTATTATTCGGCATCCAAATAATTCTATTTCAATGCAAGATAAATCTATTCTAGCACAAAATAAATCTATGCATTTAATAAATTTATATTATAGAATTTCAAATCCTACAAATCTACTAATATTAAATTAAAAATAAAAGTAGAAGAAAGTAGCCTGATTGAAGGCAGGTCGAAGCGCGTAGACGCTGTCCCAAAGAAGTATTTGCCCCCACGTACGGGTCACCCGGCAATCCTTCTCGGAGATACGACGACCCTACAACTTCTTCTTCGGCACGTCTCGGAAGAAGTCAAAGCGAATCCGATCGGACTTGCAGATCCAGCAAAGAACGGAATGAAAAGAACTAAATAAACTGAATAAAAAATGTAAAAACAAAATTTCGAAGTGGCTAAGAGGGAGAAGAATTTTTCCAGAATTTTTTCACTATTTTTCTCAAATTTTTCGTGTACTCAAAGAGATGAAATCAAGGGGTTTAAATAGGGGTTTTTACAGGGGCAATTTGGTTTTTTGCGGACGCGTTTTCAAACGCGTCCGTTTTCAAATGCGTAACGCCCGCTGGGCGTTACCTTTTTCTCAAACGCGCACGCGGCCCAAGATTTTGGCCGCGTGCGCATTTAAGGTTTTTTTTTTTCAACATATATCATAATGCAAGCTAGGCTGTAGGACTACTGAAGACAGTGGAGTGATATGGTTAGATAACCATTGCATCAAATTCTTGGATTAGTATGAGTAACTTCATCTTTTAGATAGGCATGTCTCAGCAAATATACTTCTCTTATAAACCTAGTCATGTAGCTCTTAGCTGTAAGCACTACTATTGGCTGGTGTTTTCATTTTGTTGGCTGATTTGACAAGTCATTTTGTTATATCACTATTGCTAGAAAATAATGTTGCTCAACTTGCAAGTTTTCCTAGTGCTGAAGTGCTTCTTCTACTACACAAAACCCTGATTGCATCAATAAGAGCACTAACTAATGCAATATATAGACTCCTATCCATTACTATCTGTCTTTGCTCTAGTGATATGGACTTTGCCATTGTCTTTACTTGTACCATGGAGCTTGGTTGTTCATACATGATGTCTACTAGCACTGTAAATAGTCAAGGCAATTCACTAATTAAATTGCTTTACCAAAAGAGAAGAAGTTATTGGATGCTAAGAGGTGAAAGGCTTAAGAAGGAGAAAGCTGTACGAACTACAACTTGCTCATAAGAAGCATACTACAACTTGCTCATAAGAAGCATACCCAAAAAGAGTATAACAATAATAATTAAATGGTGGTACATCTGGAGGGAGATTAGGAAGTATTAAAGCATGTCAAACTATTAGATGGATCTAAAATGGTGTTTCAAGAATAAAAGGAAAAAGGGAAGCAACAAGTTGGAGGATTGAAGCGAGGGCATTTTGGTAAAAAGAAATAGATAAAATCTTAATGGAATATTCTATAATTCAAAGCCTCCTCTTTTGTAGAATAGTACAGATCTTATTGGAAGTAGGAACAAATGGTATTATTGGATACTGCGGTTGAAGGCCGTTACTGTACATCTAATTGGTTCTTAAAGCAAGGCAAAGATATCGACATTTAGTTTTGGATATGCAGGAGAGATTTATTCTTAATTGCAATGTTAATCAAAAACTGATAATCTGAATGTGCACTTTGAAAGAACTAATTTTAGCACTTAATAATGCATGCGAGAAGCATGGCATATTTGGAGAGCTGCGAAAATTATGTTTTTGCTCTTGCACTTAAAAAAATACTGACCTACAATTAAAGTTTTTCTCTGTTATTAAAGTCATATAGAAAATATAAAATAATGAATTTACATAGATTTTGTAATTTCATAGTTGTGCAAGGTTAATTTCAACTATTTTGCATTATAAGTAGCACTAGTATTTGTCATGTCAAATACACAAGCTTTTTTCTTTTGGTAAATAAATACACATGCTTTAGCCAAGCACATGTTAAAATATTTGCAGAAAAAAAAGAGAGAAAAATAATTTTATTTCTCTGTTCTATCATACTTAGTACATCTCAGGTGTTATATATAATCATATGCAAACTCAATACAAGAAAAATAATATAGGCTAATATAAGGTCATGCTAATAAAGAAAAATACTACTTACTAATACAAGTTGTTATATGATTCCTAAAATCACTCTAAAAAGATTATGCTAACAAAAAAAAGGCAATCGAAGGTCAACAATCCTCGTACAAGGAGGCACCATAGAAGAAGAGCAAGATACTTCGAACTGAATGGTGAAGAAGCTCGAGACAGTAAATAAAATTAGAGATAGAGAGAAAGGGGCCGAACGATGGTGATGAGAGATGATTAATTGAAGATTTGAAGTTGAAATAAAAATGGTGTAACGGAGCTGTAGATCCATTAGAAAACAAAGGATCTTCATGTATTAATCTATCAGAAATAAAGAATATGTAGATCTATTGTTGAGCACTTCGAATGTTAATTCACTAAAAAATAGAGGATCGGCAAGAAAACAGAAAATCTACGGATCAACCAAAAAATAGAGGATCTTCGGGTGTTGATTCACCCAGAAATAGAGACCAATAGATCGGCAATAGGGTCTTCAATGCTTTTAAATATGGTAACGGCGACCAAAACAAAGACGAAAGAGATAGTGGCGGCAGATTAGGTGATCGGTGGCTCTGATACTATATTAAAATATTTGAAGAAGAAGAAGAAAACAAAAAAAAATAAAAGAGAGAAAAATAATTTTATTTCTCTGTTCCATCATATTCGATACATCTCAAAGGTTATAATACTCGTGTACAGACTTAATACAAAAATAATAATATAGGCTGTAAAAGATTATATTAAAAAAAATATTACTTGCTGATATAAATTGTCATGTGATCCCTAAAAATCACTCTAACATGATCATGCTAATAAATAAAAATAATACTGACTGATATAGGATCATGCTAATAAAGAAAAATATTATGGGTTGATACAGGTTATTATATGATCCTTAAAATTATACTAACAGGTCTCATCTAAAAAGCCTTTTAACAAAAGTTTATTATCGATAGACAAAATATTAATTAAGACTCTTCTATGATGTTTCGTACAAAGTAAACATTAGGATAAGAATAGAGAAAATTAATTTCATTGTTTTGAAGTCAGTTATATCTGATCCAACTTCAAGCCTTTCACACTATTAATAATACAAATTTATAAAATTATTTATTGTGAAAAGATGGGGTTGAACATGCTGCATAGGTAGAGTATAGAAAATTTTTGGGAATCAAGAGAAATTATTCCCTACATTGCATGCATCACATGATCTTTCCCACTACCAATCATAATTGTTCGCTCCTATAGACTCCATTCATCAAGCGTGCATCTTGGTGCAGAATTATAGAAATGAGCGCTTGTGATCGATATTGTGCACAACAATATGACGCACGTAGTATAGGGAATAAGTTATCAGTAATCAAATGCATAGCACATGAGATATGAGATTATTCCCTATGCTGTATGTGTTGGGAATCATTGCTTATCCTTATCCTTTAGTAATGATCAAGTCTTATCTTTTAGTGGGTGATAGTTATCCTTATCTTTTAGTAGTGATTAAGTCTTATCTTTTAGTAGGTGATAGTTATTCTTATCCTTCAGTAGTTATCAAGTCTTATCTTTTAGTAGGTATTGGTTTTTAAATTTGAGTAGGTATCAAACAACCCACCCATATGAACTCTATTTAAAGGGATCTTTGGTGTCTCCTTTAGTGTGGAGTGAGAAAAGAGAGAAAATGAGAGAGTGAGAGTTGTCCTTCTTGGTGAGGAGTGACGCCCCATTTGGGGGAGCTTTTGGAGGGCCAAAAAGCACTTTCTAGCCCTCTAAAAATATTTTTGGATGAAAAAGGGTATTCGGTAAAAATTTCAGAAAGCTCTTTTAGCTTTCTCAGAAAGCTAAAAACAGCTTTTTGAAAAAAATTTCGTTTTGGAACTTTTCGAAAAAGTTGTTTTGAGTTTTGTCAGCGAGTTATTCTTTTGTCCTTTTATAAATCTAAAAATCTGCTAGAGCCCTAACAAAAAATTCTAGTTGTGGATCAGACTTTTTTCCGTGCAAGAAAGGTATTCTTATTTTATATTCTTATTTTATACCTTTATTATTGTATTATACTATAAATATAATATTATAGTACATTATATCATAATACATTAATATGTTATGTTAAATAATTTAATATTATGTTATATTATGAAAAAGTAATTTATGCTAATAATTATAATATTTTATACCTTTATTATTATATTATACTATAAATATAATATTATATTACATTATATCATAATACATTAATATATTATGTTAAATAATTTAATATTATGTTATATTATAGAAAATTAATTTACACCAATAATTATAATATTTTATACCTTTATTATTGTATTATACTATAAATATAATATTATATTACATTATATTATAATACATTAATATGTTATGTTAAATAATTTAATATTATTTTATATTATGGGAAATTAATGTACGCTACTAATTATAATATTTTGTACCTTTATTATTTTATTATACTATAAGTATAATATTATATTATATTATATCATAATACCTTGATATATTATGTTAAATAATTTAATATTATGCTATACTATACAATGTTGTATTACTATATTATAATAATATTATATTACATTACAATAATATTATACTATATCATATATTTATATATTAATATATGTTATATTTTATTATGCTCTGTTGCATAATACTATGCAATGTTCTTCATAATAATTTTGTCATACAAAAGTACTTTCTCAGTTTATTTACCAAATACATGTTAAAGTACCACAACACTTTAGAAATATAGTTACCAAACAACAAACAACTTTTTATAAAAGTTCTACTTCAGAAAGCTCTACTTCTAACAGCTCTATTTTCAAAAGCGCTACTGCCAATAGCTCTCCCCCAAATAGGGCCTAAGAGTATATTTTCTCTCTCCAAATTATTTTTTTAGTATCTCTTTTCTATTTTTTGTTTGGTGTTTGTTCATTATCTTAGGCTAGCATGGTCGATCTACTCCGCATAGCATGCCGTTCTATATGGTATCAGAGAGATAGGCTTGGAGATTGGTTATTCCTGTGTTCGTAGCTCGGTGTGGTTGAAGAGGTTCTAATAATCCGCTGTGGCAGTGAAAGCATATGGACTCCTATTTGGGATTTAAGAGGTGAATCATCATGGCTGAACCTACTACCATTTTTAGATTAGGATCAAAAAATTAAACAACACCAATTATGCGTATTAGAAGGCCTGCATCAAATCTTATTTGATCGGATAAGATTTATGAAAGATTGTGAATGAGATAGATATGGTGAAGCTACCAGAAACTCTTGACAATGCAGAAGTGAGGAAAAAATGGAAGATCGAAGCTGGAATTATTATGTATATTCTTAGGACTAATATAGATGAAGAAAATCATCAGCATATTCAAGATATAGAGGACCCAAAAATAGTATGGAAATTCTTGCTGCTCTCTACTCGAAGTCTAATGAGGCTCGGCTTCAAGTTTTAGAGAACGAGATTGTTGTTCTCAAATAAGATAATTTTACAATCTCCTAATATTTTCTTAAAAGAAAGAAATTGTTTGATGAGCTTGACATGCTTGATCCAAACTCTTATTATGATAAAAATAAACGGCATAGACTATATCCCCTCAAAAAGGAGAGGTCTTATTTTTTAGAAGTAAAAATAAAAATAAAAAGAGGAATAAAAAATTTAAAAATTCAAAAATAAGGCTAGTTGGAGAATTTGAGAAGGATAAAAATTCTAATCATAAGAAAAATTACAAATTTAAGAGGAATTGTCATAGGTGTGGAAAATTTGGCCACAGAATTCAAGATTGCAGAGTGAAGCTCAAACAATCTAATATTGCATCCTCTACTTTAGAGCATATGGGAGAGAAAAAAATTAGTAGTTGGGCTCACACTACTAGTATTGTTGATTCTAGTTGTCTTAATAACTAGAATGCACATATTTCTACTTCTTGACATGTCTCAGATATTGATTTTACTCATATTGGATTATTGATTTTGGGTGTTCTAATCATTTGACTGGTCATAGAGATATTTGATTTTCTACATGATTTTGGGTGTTCTGATGCTATTGCTATTCCTGATAATTAACTTTATTCTATCAAAAATATTAGTGATTTATCTCTTATATCATCTACTAGTTCTTCTGTTTTTGTAAATAATGTTTATTATGTGCCTAGTATGATGAAAAATTTGATTTGTATTTCACAAATCATGGACAAAGGGTATTTTGTTTTATTTGGACTTGACATTGTGGAGATTTTTGCTAATGTTAAAGCTTTTGGAAAGTTTTTACTCAAGGCAGGAAAATGAACAAGCTTTATGTCATGTCTGCTAGTAATTCTTATGTTGATCGAACTTTTAAGCATGATA
Organism: Phoenix dactylifera; assembly: GCF_051530095.1. Taxonomy (NCBI): domain Eukaryota; kingdom Viridiplantae; phylum Streptophyta; class Magnoliopsida; order Arecales; family Arecaceae; genus Phoenix; species Phoenix dactylifera. Next base: position 14,921,911 of record NC_143201.1, read on the forward strand.
CCGCTAATTTATAGCATGCTAGATTGGCTCATGTGAATTATGACAGACTTCAAGATATGTAGAGTAGGGGACTAGTTAATGGGCTTCCCAAGATAAAGATCAATACTACCAGTATTTGCACTGAATGCCGATATGGAAAGATGCATAAGTTACTTTTTAACGAGAGCCAAACAAGATCTTCTCGGCCACTACAGTTGATACATTCAAATCTCATAGGAATAATTAGTACTCCATCTTATCAGTATGAGGTATACAATTACCTTTATTGATGATTTCTTTAAATATGCTTGGGTTTATTTTGTTAGAAAAAAGTCAGAAGTGTTTGAGAAATTTTGCCAATTTAAAAATTTGGTTGAAAATCTTTTTAGATTAAAAATTGGTTGCTTAAGAATCAATGTTGGTGGAGAATATATTTCAAAAATTCTCTAACTATCTGATGAGATATGGCATTTGTAGACAATTTACTTGCCTAGGTACTCCTAAACAAAATGGTGTGATAGAAAGAAAGAACATGCGTCTATTTAAGACCACTTGCGGTATGATTCATGCAAAGAATGTGTAGCGTGAATCTGGGCAGAATGCATGCATTCAGTAGTTTATGTTCTTAATAGGACACCTTTAAGAAGTATTGATAATTGACTCCATATGAAAAATTATTTGGAAAATGTGCTGATATTTTCATCTTCGTGTGTTTGGATGTGTTTGCTTTGTGCTGACCCAAAGATTGATTTTGATGATCACAAAATTTTGAAGTATAATTACTAATGTTTGTACAACAAGAACTTTTCTGCGCTAATGCTCGACATAATATGTCAGATGAAGAAAGTTTCTTTTCCTTTCTAAAGGGCTTAAAACCGTGGGAGCAAGCGTAACTGCGGAGGCAGAATGTGCAGAACTTGTATGAATGAGGGAGTGCTGCTCTGGTAGTCTCAGATCGGCTAGTGGATTTCAAGTACCTTGGCGCGAGGAGTTGCACGGGGGGTAAGGGACCAAGGCGGAATTGATCTATTAACAGGCTTTGCATTGCAACCGGGAATTTCCTAAAATCCCTTCTTTGAGTCGCAAATCGATAAGATGGTACCGAACCCGACCTATCCGGAAGAAATGATCCCATCGATTCTAATTCTCAAGCTGAAGCATCAAAAATGAGTACTTCTGAGAGAGCTACCTTCGCTGATGACAAAGACAAAGGGGCAAGTAGTCTGATACAACATTTCTCTGGTATCTTTCGCCTCTATTTTTTTTGATTTGACATAAGGTACTGGAGAAATCTTGATTTGAATCACCATTTATTCTTTGACTCTTGACTTTTCTTTATATGGTAAATGATCCCAAATGAATAGGTGTGGAAGCTATAATTGTATTGCATCGGACTTGGGCCTGCTAATTCAAGTCAATCGATGCCTTTTAAAGCAGCTATGTCTTGTCTTTCTAAATCATTAGGAGGAGTGCCACATCTCTCGATCTCTATCTTCTTTAGTGGACATCGAGGCTTTAAGACCGGTTGGCACGTGCCCAAAAAGGGAGACCGGAGACCGCGTCTGAGTAAGGTGGAAGGAGTCGTCACTAGTAACGCTGAATTAGATAAGGATGCAGTGAAGTTCGATTCCAAAGGAGCTACCAAGAAGGGAAAAGTCAAAGTTGTTGCAAGAAGAAAGATAATTTGTTTTGCAAGGAACATAGCAAGTTGGAAAAATACAAGAAAGCCTCAAAAGCTCTCAAAAAAAGTTGGAAGAAAGCCACACTTCATTGGTCCAAGGTTCAAGTTCAAAAAATTCAAGTTGGAGGAGCAAACTTCAAGAAAAATTCAAAAGAACAGTCCTCGAGTCAACTCCTGTAAGTTCAAAGTCGACTATGGCACTTTGGAGTTTCAAGGAATAGTGCACGAGTCGACTCCTAATGTTCACGAGCCGACTCCCGCAGAAAAAGACAGAGAGTTGATTTTCAGTGCTACAGTGCTCGAGCCGACTCCTACTATTCACGAGCCGACTCCAGCTACAGTATCGAGTCGACTCCTACTTCATTCGAATCGTCTCTATCAATTAGGACAGAAAGTAGTTTTCAGCGCTACAATTCTCGAGTCGACTCCAGCTACAGTGCGAGTCGACTCCAGCTACAGTGCTGGGCAGACTCCTATTCACGAGTCGACTCCTGCTTCAGCCGAGTCAACTCGAGCACGCTGGAAGGCATAACGGCTAGTTTTTTCTCGACTCCAACGGCTCTATTCTTGTCTCTAACGACTAGATCTTTGTTCCCACGCCATCCAAAGCTATAAAATTAAGGAGAGAGCAAGGGGAGAAGTAAGAAAGAGGGAGAGAACACATAGGGAAGAGATTTCAAAGAGATTTTAAGAGAAACCTTCTAAAAGCACAAAAGGGCCATTGAAAGCAAAAGAGAGAGAAGAAGAGCATCTGAGTGAATCTCAAAGCTTCCTCTCCAATTGTATGCTGCCTTAGTGATCCTCTACCTCGTGTGAAATCAGAAGAGGATCAAGTAAAGAAGGAGCCAAGTTCTTTCATGTGCAAAACTTATTTGAGGACTTTTTCTCTTTACTCCATTTGTTTATATTGTTATATCTGCTTGTTTGAGAAGCTTGTATTTGTCTTAAATTTCTATTCTGATATCTTGTAACTTGATTCAATTAAGGGATTAATCAAGAGGTTAAGGGTTGTTGGTGAGCCAGTGAAAACCAACGTTGTAGGTTGTAGTTGGTAATCCAGAAAAAACCAACTGGGTTGGATTGTGAGCCCGTAAAAACAGTCGGATTGGTTCTAGTCGGTGAGCCTGTGAAAACCGACCGAGTTCGTTGTGATCTCGTAAAAACAACAAGTTAGGTTGTGAGCTTGTAAAACAACCAGCTGTAATCTGAGGGATTATAGTGAAATTTTCAAGAGGTCTTGGGGAGTGGATGTAGGTGTTGGGGTGCACCGAATCACTATACATCTTTGTGTTAGTGATGCCTTATCTCTTGTGCTTCATACCTTACATTCATACTTGATTGTGTAATATCTCTAGCTTTGTTTCCTATTGATTTATAAGTGATTGTTTAGAACTTGCTTAGCTTTCACTCCATTCTTACCATTTACATAGATTAAAATTGATCATACAACTATAAGTTAATTTTAGATCAATTACACCCTAAAGTTAAAGTATAATTGCTCTAGCTTAATTTTTCACTGGTTTACTTGTAATTGCCTAGAGCTTAAGTAAATAACATCTTATCATTCCGCTACATTCAATTCAAAGTTAATTAGGAAACATAATTTTTAGAAATCCAATTCATCCCCCCTCTTGGGTTGTCACTTTGGGCAACACTTTGTGTATGATTATGATGCATTCTCTAATAAGTTAGATAAAATTTTGTCAAATGTATGTTTCTTGGCTATGATGAGGTTAGAGATGCATTAATCCTGAAACAATGAATATTTATATCTCTAGACATGTTTTTGATGAAAGCTCTTCTTGGTGGTCTTCTGATGGATCTTATTTCTCAGTAGCTGAGTTTAGATTAGTTTCTGCTGAGGACTGAGTATCTCAAAAAGATATTGTTTCCACAAAAAATGGTGAACCTTCTTCTTCAACTCAATAGTGAGAGTCTTCTTAAGCCTTGCCTACTTTGGATAAAAGTCTATAAAAAAACTAGACTACATGCCTTAAATTCTAAGGAAAATGAACATACTATAAGAGAATAAGAAGACATGAAATACATGAAGTTGAATATGAAGCTCCTGAGGATCCATCACCATTACAGAGAAGCAAGAGAAAGAAGAAAACAGCTGATAGGTATGGAGATTGGAATTATTCTTCCATTGCTTATTGTTATGCTTTTACTATTATTGATCAGCTAGAACCCACTTCATATGATTTGGCCAAAGGCATTGGTGTTTGGGAGGATGCCATGAAAGAAAAGATTTGAGCTCTTAAGAAGAATGAGACATGAAATTTGGTTTCTTTACCTAGTAGTGTTTCTACTATTTCTTGTAAGTGGGTTTATAAGGTAAAGAGGAAGAGTGATGGCACTATTGATTGTTACAAAGCTAGGCTTGTAGCAAGAGAATTTTCACAAAAGTATGGAGTTGATTTTAATGAGACCTTTGGCCTAGTTGCAAAATTAACTACTGTAAGAGTACTTATTTGCTTAGCAGCAAGCAAAAGTTGGTCGTTGTGGTAGATGGATGTCAAGAATGTTTTCTTATATGGTGATCTTGATAAGGATATTTATATGTTGCAAGCCTCCTAGTTTTGTTGACTCCTCTCATCTTGAGTTTTTTTGTAAATTTAGAAAAACTTTGTATGATCTCAAACAAGCGCCTGCTATTACATTGTCTTCTACATAGGCAAAGTATCATGCGACTTCGATAGCAGTTCAGGAGTTGACTTGGCCCACGAGGTTGCTTGATAATTTAGGTCAGGATATTATTCCTTGTTATTGTGACAATGAGAGTGCAATCTGATTGGTGAGGAATCCAGTATTTTATGTAAGGACAAAGCACATTAAAGTTCATCATCATTTTATTAGAAAAAAATTGCAGATAAAGAGGTTGATTTGCTTCTAGTTTCTACGAAGGACCGGCTAGTGGGTATCTTGATCAAAGAATTGGCGGCCGAGTGGTTTGAAGATTTGCACAACAAGCTTGGCATTGTCAGCAAAAACTTTACAATGACGGAAGTTTATAAATCATTGCTTATTCTTATCCTTTAGCAATGATAAAGTTTTATTTTTTAGTGGGTGATAGCTATTCTTATCCTTTAGTAGTTATCAAGTCTTATTTTTTAGTAGGTGTTGGTTTTTGAATTTGAGTAGGAATCAAACATTTCATCTCTATAAACTTTATTTAAACGACCTTTGGTGTATCTTTAGTGTGGCGTCGTGAGGAGTGAGAGAGTTCTTGGAGAGGAGTGAGAGAAAGTCTTTTCGTGGGGCTCATTTTTTTAATTTTTTCTTTCTTCTAATTAGTTTTTTTATATTGTTTGGTGTTTATTTTAGATCTTGAGCGGGCACGATCGATCTACTTCGCGTAATGTGCAATATGTACCATAATAATTGTGCATGTAACCAACTACAGCTAATCTAAGTCTCACTTATCAAGAATGTGTGGCTATGATATATAGTATGCAGAGCTCGGTGGTGCATGAAGTGGAGGGAATAATTTCTAGTGGGATATACTATAGATGTCTTCTTCGACAACGTAAGCTACTAGATGTGATTAGATTTTCAATATCTCCCCCTACATTTTTAAGACATCGTACCGGGAAAAGATTCGCCACATGGTTAAACCCCATTAATTTCATCTAAAAGACCGCAAGGAATTTATAGATGGGCCGGCTCTCCCCCTCCACACTTCACCTCGCACCGAATCTATACGCTAACCCCCCGGCTGCTCTTTCGATTCTCTTGTCGAAGAAAGGGAAAGCGCGCGGAGTTTGGGCGGCGGCGGCGGAGGAGGAGGAGGTGGAGGGTTATCGCCGGAGTCTGGGAGCGCCGAGACCGGGATCTGACGGTGAGCCGGCGGCTGGAGGGCATGGTGGGCAGAGAGCGGAAATCCTAGGAAAGATCCCTTCTTTTTCGTCATCTCTCTGCGGGTGCACTCGGGGAATCTAGGTTTTGCGGCGGGCGATGGAGCAGGAGGAGAGCCGCCGTCGAGGAGGAATGTACGTGGTCCCGCCTCCTCGGGGCCCGGGTCCCGCCGCCGTGGCCGCGGGGGACGACAAAGCGCCGAGGGTTTACGAGGTCTGGATGGCCAACAACGTAAGTGTTGATCTCTTCTCTGCTTTCTCCCTTGCTCTCTCTCTCTCTCTCTCTCTCTCTCTCTCTCTCTCTCTCTCTCTCTCTCTCTGTAGCAAACTTTTATTCATTTGCCAGTCTACATAGGGGCTGTTAGCAGGTTTCTATTACTGGAAAATTAGGGTTTTAATGTGGTATTCTTGTCACAGGGGACAAAGGGGAAGAAGTTAGGATTTTGGGATTTGATTCCCTCCTTTTATTGATTGCCTTTGTTTGGTACTTGTTGCATCGAGATGTATTGATGCCAAAATTTCAAAATATTCTTATTTGCTGCTGCAAAATAATGTTTGAAGGCTATTAAGAACCGACTTATATTTTTGTTAATCAGAAATTGTCAATAGAATTGGATCCTATCAGGTAAGGTGCTTTTGTTTGTACTTTTGTAGTTAGGTTGGATAAAAGAGATGAGAAGGGGGATTAGTAGGTTTAATAGTGAGTTACAGTAGTTTGATTGATTACGCAATTTGGAAAATTGATGTTGTGTGTCAATCTGATGGAGTGCTTTGTTTGTTTTTAGTTTATTGCAGCCAATTGCAACTTTTCTGAACCATCTGTTTTTGTATCTGTTTTTCATTTCTAGTGTAATACAAAGTTGTTGGTCTATAGCGTCATGATACTCTTCATAATTCAAGAATTATTAGAAAATTTTTTAACAACTAGAAATTTTTGTTACTTGGTCTATGACTAATACAAGTTATGAATTATGTAGTAATTTATATCTAGTGTTTAAATATGAGCAGGAAAAGGCTGTTTAAACATCAACTGGATTTTTTTTGGATATGGAGTACTCGGGAGAAGAGTTCGAGTTGTATTTGAAAATTAATATTTAAAGAGAGCTACAAAACTAGGAATGGCTCCCATTATTCGTTCTTTCATTGTTTTGAGTCCAAATGATTATTTTTTATGCTCTACAATTTGTAGGATTATATTCTGTTTTCAGCTCTTGAGCCCTGTGTTTATCCTTTTTTGTGTGAATCACAAGTTCATACCACATCTGATATGTGATCCTAATAGATCAAGATTGGCATTATAGCCAAAAAAAATAATTGAGCCTACGTCTTGTTAATATGGATAGGAAGTGCTGATCCAAAAGTGTGGCGGGCTAAAAATAGGGGTTCTATGAGATGATAGCATATCTCTTAGCAAGGTGGCTTGAGGTGATTGTGGTAGGTATTATGTCATTTAACAGCCCACACCCCCCCCCTCGCCTTCCTCGAGGTGGGTTTCTTATGTTGGAAATGTGTAAGAAGCATTATATGGATGTTTATGGTGGGTATAAGGCATGGAATTTGAAGGTTGACCGTACTAGTTTCTGATGGTAGTTTGGCTGAATAATATAGGAAGAATTACTAGATTTTCCAGTTGATTACCATGAGTCAATGACACAAAGGCGCAGGATTAGCTAGGCATCACCTTTTTTCTCTTTTCTTTTTCGCCGGGGGGTGGGGGGGGGGGGGGGGGTGGGGGGGGGGGTGGCTGCGGGTGGTGGAGGGAAGGGTGAGGTTTGGGTTGGTGGTTGCATGCACTTTTATGTATCAATCATGAAGTAAATACACAAATGGGCAATAAGAATTCTCACTTGATTGTATGAGGAAGCTATGGAAGAGAAAAGGCTATTGTTTTAGGTTGATTTTCTTTTTAATAGAAGTAGCTTTTTGGATATGAGCTCCCATTGTGAATATTGACTGGGATAAATTCATTGAAGGTGGATTCTTATTTTAAAATATTGTAATTCTAAATTTTATGTATTAGAAAGAAAAGAAAATAGCTTTATATAGCTATGCTTTGCTAGTGCAACTTCATTGTTGATTTTAGGGACATCTGACTAGAAAACTGGCATCAACAATTGTTGAACCAGAAATATGAAGAACAAGAACAAGGAATAAAGAAGAATCATAGAAGATTGGAGAATTCCTAAGTCAATATATGCTCAGATTTTTCCGTTCTCTCCATAAAAGCAAATATATGGTACAAGAGCCTTATAGAAAATTAGAGAGAGAGAGAGAGAGAGAGAGAGAGAGAGAGAGAGAGAGATCAGTGGAGGTAGTTTAAATTCACTAGGAAAGAGAGTTCTCAAGGCAAATGAGCAGCATCATTATTAGAAAACTGGGCGCGGGAGAGAGGGGGGGGGGGGGGAGTATGAGTTCACTAGGAAAAAGCATGCCCGAGGCAAATGAGTGGCATCATTATGGAAAGGGTATGTAAGTGCTTCCATTCTTCAGTACCTTAGTAGCACCAAGGCTGACTATGAGATGATGCCTATGGTTAAGCTTGACAGCCTGCTTGTGGCTGCCCTTGACTGGTTATGACACTTAAGCGGAGCTTTGCTATGAGCATGTTCCTTCAGTCTTCTCCTGCGACTTGGTAAGTGGGTCGAAGCTAGATTGTTACAGTTTTTAGAAACATTTGGTGTTGATCTCACATCATATGTGCATTTTGCAGAATGGAGGTAAAGCAGCCTGATACTCTTAACATAGAATGCATAGATCATTGGTAAAAGTTGTTCATGGTCATCACATCAACCTTTTCTGTAGTTCCTGCGCCCTTCCTTCCCTGCTGGAGGAAAGGGAAAAACACTGCCTCACTTTCCAAATTCTTTATAGGACCAACAGGTTAATGGAGGTGGTTTGAATGGACCGAGGGAGTGAGGGAGTTGAGAGGCTGTAGAAGGAAGGGGGTTGGGTTTGTTAGGTTTAAATGAAGGTATGTAGTGAGGGAAATTGAAGACTATGGGTTGACTGAGGGTGGTTGTGAACTGTGGCTTGGAATCAAGAAAGCTATCAATTCCATTTCCTTTTTTATCATTGTTACTTTTGGATTCACCAACAAGTTTGATGCTGTTTTGCTGGTCATATTGGATGTCTAACACTAACATTGAGGTGATCTTAGCAAAGTCGTCTTATAAAATACATTTCTTTATGGGCTCTATTATATTGTCCAATCTGTTTTTTCATTGATTTTTATAAAGTACGTCTGAGATACTCTTGTTATTAACTAAGAAGGCGGTTATCTGCTAATGATGTGGGGGGCCTTTATCTCTTATCAGGTTATCACATACTGTTTTGAAAAGTAATCTAAATCATAATAGTACATTGGCTGAATAATGATTGAAAGGTTGAGATCAGTCACGCTCCCCAATGTAATATATAACCCCCCCTCTGTATCAGATTCACTCTTCTTGAATGAATCATTTGTATAGTTATGCAAATAGAACTAAGAGGGAGTACTTTTGTTCTCCTTAAGCTCTTCTTTTTTTCTTCCCCTTTTGTACTTCCCTCCTATTTTCCTCCTTTTCCTTCTTTCTCCCTCACTTTTACTTTCCCTATCCAAAGCTTGATACAAGCATTTCTGCAACCAATCTTCCTCTATTTCTTGCAGATACATTGGTGGCCAGACATGGTAGAACCTGGCAATATCTATACTTATGCTATGAATTACTATTTTTTTCTCCTCTCTCCTATAGTTCTCTACTTCACATCTGCAACCTTAGCTCTTGCTTTCCCAAACTAATCTGTTTTCTTGCTGAGTTGTTGTTCTATTGATGTATCATACCATAGCAGCCTTTTGATCAAACCTATTTTTCATGTATCGATCACCTTAATTTGATCTTTAGAATTTGCAACTTCTCTATTTACTTTTTCTCCTAGTTCTTTCCATTAATGGAACGAATGATGAACGTTTGACTTGTGGAATAAATTACTGTAAACCTTATTGCTGAAAATCAGTGAGTTCCTTGCTATTTCTTTTGGTTTTTCACATCTGCTAATTGTAATTTTTTGCTCCTTTTTCTGGAAACATATGCTCCCAGAGACTAAGTGTTGACAAATAAATCTAGTTTAGGAGATGTCACCATTCACTAGTTTTTAATACTGCACAGTAGTTAAATTTTTCCCAATAAAAACTATTTAGAAGATGTCTTCTATCTCGAAGGGGCTTATTTTAGTGGCGTCTTGTTTAAGGTCAGGATTGCGGTGAGATGTTGGTGATGGAAGGACGATAGTTTTGTTACACTTTTAGTTGCTAACACTTCACTGGAGTCTCATTTTTCTAATCTTTCATTGATTGCATGGTATCTAATGGGCATGGGCATTTTGGCTAACCAATTTGGTAGACTAAAGGTTTAGGTTGTCTTTAGACTTAAATGAAATTGATGTAATATCAAGTTGGGGACCTGGTGAAATCACTTGAGGTGTTGGAAAAATAGTTTCACATAGACATTTTAGAAGGTTATGAGGTAGAATGATAATCTTTTATTTTCTACTTGTACTATTTTTGTACTACTTTTTTAATATAAGTTGGTTGCCGAAGGTCCGGCCGAGTAGGAATAATTTGAAAATTGGTAGCAACAAGCTTCTACTTTGCCTGTCATACCCCTTAGGGTTCTTGTTGGAAACCTGTCCTCCCACTTGCTTCCTAAAGAATCCTCTCCTCTCTTTTCTTTAAAAGATCCGCTTGCCCATGCCAGCACCCAAATCTGCTCTGCACTGAGTCAAACTTCTGGTAACTTGGATTTGGAAAACAAATGCTTTGAGAATCATAAAATTGTTACAAGAGAAAACTTGTTAGAAAGAGGAGAAATGATTTTTTTAATGTTTGATATCTACTTCCAACGAGGCTAGAGTCCAATGAGCAACTCTACTTTTTTTCAGAGACTTATGAAGTTACACTATAGTTATCTATTGAAACTCAAGGGTGGTCCAGAGTTTTATTTTTGTCCTCACAAGTCTGGAAACGCTTCAGTTTCAAGTGGAATTAAACAATAAGAAGACTTGATTACCTTGCAAATCCTCAGCCTATTCAAAAAGAAAGCTTCCTCAATCATCAATAATGTAAAAAGGTTCCTTGTATGGTATTGGATGGGTTTGACTTTAGGAGGGAGAAGGAAAAAGCCAACTGTGGTTAGAAGTATCTCGGGAGTTGTGTACTAAGACTCAATTGGTATAACTCATTGGGCAACTGTAGAAGAAGCAATTCTGTTGAATTAGACTTTGGAAGTTTTGTAGACTTGGTTTCTGTTTTATGTATTTGAAGTTTTTTTCCTTTTTTTATAAAGAAAAGTTTGTAGATGTTTCTGTTTTGGTCTATTTTGTTACCATGATGGTCATGTCCAGGTTCTCGATAGACAACAAATTATCGTATTTGCTGGATTGAATGGGCATAGATTCTACCTTTCTAAAAAGCCAGTTGGATGGGGATCGGAGCGAAACCTGAGTATCTGGGTAGTCCTTGAATTGACTTTACAACCCTAGGAGAAAAGCTACCAGAATATTTACGTATTTGCTGGATTGAATGGGCATAGATTCTACCTTTCTAAAAAGCCAGTTGGATGGGGATCAGAGCGAAACCTGAGTATTTGGGTAGTCCTTGAATTGACTTTACAACCCTAGGAGAAAATCTACCAGAATATTTATCACTTTTGTCACCTATCCACTTTATATCAAAGCTTGACATGTTATTTTGTTACCTCAATTTAAGAAAATCTTTTGCTTAGCTATTGTAACTATTCAAGGAATGCTCTTTCTTTAACTTGACTTTTGCATGCTCCAGTAGTTAAGCCTTAATAAAACTGATTTACTTTTGACTTTATAAAATTTGAGTATATCCATTTTCCTCCTCACCAGGACATGCAGCATATATTTACAGGGTTATTAATAGTGTATTCATCAGTAATGGGGTTGATCATTTGTTTTGCAGATTTTTTTTCTTAAAGGGAGGTTCGTCTTTGGGCCTGACGTGAGGTCATTGTTTCTCACAATATTCCTCATTGTTGCACCTATGTCAATTTTTTGTGTATTTGTCGGCAGAAAACTAATGGATGGTTTTTCTCATCATTTGGGAATATCGATAATGGTAGTAGCGGTTGCATTCACATTATATGTGAGTATCATTTTGTCATGTTTATATATTATGCTTTTTCTCCAAATTTTTGTTGAAGGTTTTATTTAGGCTTTACTTGCAAATAATCTCATAGTGGTATTTGATATTTAAGAAAAGGATTTTCCATATTATTCAGAAGTTGACTATTTTAAGTAAATCCTGTGCTTGTAACCGGAAAGCCTCAAGTTTTCTTTATGTACTGTGCTTGATTGTCTAAATTGCTGCTGTGTTTTAGATAAGTTAATGATATTCTCAGTACATCCTGAAATACTGGCAGAAAATGGATTCTGCATTACTACTATATTATTTATTCACATCCAGCAAATTGTTCATACTATTGCCATAATTTGTTTCATTCAGTTTTCCAGCTGCCTAAATTACTTGAAGTTAGTACTGAAAATATCAGTGTCAATTCTGTTCAAATGTGTTTATGGTGTTTTTAATGAAGACTTATTACAATAAATTTCAGGAGAAGCCTGTAAATATTCTTTTATATCTATATTTAGTTCTTCAGCTTTACTGAAAACAACTCTATGGGAATGACAAACGAGTTTATGTTTAAACATCTCTCAAATTGAATTCAGCCCAAGCATCCAAGATTGTCAGCAAGGAATCTTTGTGTCTTCTTCCTTGTTTTCCGATGGAAAAAAAAACCTGCAATCTGGTCCTTGCATAAATTTGAAAGTGCTTTGAAATTCCTTTTTGAGACAACTTATTTGAAGTAACAAAAGTTGTCATATGCTTGGCTTTTCATCTAAACCTGGATTCATCATGTCTTAAGATGCATGCCAGTGATGGAGTTGGAAATGGAACTTAGTTACTTCTTTGAGCCTCTCTCACCCATTGCCCCATGAGAAATGGTTGCTATGCTTGCTCGCCCATCTTGTGATTTTCACTTGTTTCATACAGTAGATATCCTAGTTAAATACCAGGTAAATAGCACAGTTTATTCTGCTCTACAAGATGGAAGTGGAAATAAAAAATTGTACTATTCTTCTGCTAAAATTTGGATTTTTTTAATGGAGTTTTTACCAACTACTTTGTCAATTGGAAAAAAAGAGGCCATTGTGACTTTCAAAACAACATGCCTTGTGTAACTGATGTTTCCTGATGTTGGTCATTTTTGCCTTTATTCCTATTGACTAACCCATATAGTCCCCGCAACAGATTACTTTAACTAACAGGCTTCTGAGTATTAACCTTATTGACTTGTTAGAATTTTTTGAGTTCATGCCCATATCTTCCTTCCAAGTTAAATATCTTGTTTACTATCTGGGATTTTCATGGCTTGTGAAATGCAAGTAATTGGTAGATCAAAATATGAATTATTTTGCCTCCCGTGAGCCCGGACTCAAATGTATCGAAGGAGCCATATATTTTATACTATGTTATATCATCAGTGACTATAATTTTAATCCCAGTTGTCACACCTTCCTCTATTTGGAAGAGGTTCTCGGTTCATGGGAGGTTCATCCCCAATATTTGGTTCTGGGTAATTTAATTCTGGTGGGTCTTCTCTTTTTTCTCCTACATATGCAATACTTTGACTGGATGTTTGCTGATGATTTCAAGATGAAATTAACATAAACTGAGGCGACTCTAGGTTAGTAATAAGACTCAGCTAAGTTTGAGTATCTAATAAAAAACTTCCTCCTCATTTTATTTGTAGATTGATTCTAATACACGATAATTTATTCAATGATGATATATTTTTGTGCTCAATGCTATAACCTATTGTTTTAAGGAAACAAAAATTTAATTCAGGCTATGTGTTTCAGGATATAACTCTTCTACTTCTCACATCTGGTAGAGATCCGGGTATAATACCTCGTAGTGCACATCCTCCGGAACCTGAAGACTATGCGGAACTAGGGGATGATGAAACTCCAGAGTTACGTTTACCTAGAATAAAAGAAGTTGTTGTCAATGGGGTCACTGTGAAGATCAAATACTGTGATACATGCATGCTCTATCGACCTCCTCGCTGTTCTCACTGCTCAATCTGCGATAACTGTGTGGAACGTTTCGACCACCACTGCCCATGGGTTGGGCAATGCGTAGGGCTTGTAAGTTTCGTAAGTTTTAGATATGAATACTTAAGCTCTATTGTCAATGTTGATATGGAATTTACCAGTATATGATAACTTTAGAATGGAATAATTGAGAATCTAAAAGATGGGAGAGAACTTGTAATATTGTGAATTTTTCCTTTCTATAGTCATCAGCTTATTTCTTTTGTTATTGTCCTAACGAGATTGGCTTTTTAGCTAGTCTAATGAGAACAGCTGGCAGCATAGCAGTTCAGATGGCATAAGTATAAAGTTATGCTAGTAGAACTACAGTCAAGTGTATGATTACTTTAGAATAGAAAAGGAGTAATTAGGAATTTATGAGACAGGAGATAACTTGCAATATTGTAATTATATCCTTCCTGTAGTTATATGAACGTCATCAATATATACTTGGTTGGTGTTTTTCTCTTTCTATTGTCCTAGCGAGGTCAGCTTTTAAACTAGTCTAATGAAGACAACTGTATTATAGATGGCCTGAATGTAAAAAATTATGCTCATAGCATTACAGATCCATTTTGGCTATCCTTTGGCTACTAACCTCATGAGCTTTTTACAGCTTGTTATTTTCGCTGGCTTGATCCAGTGCTATACCTTCTTATTGTCATATTGCTAATCACTGATCTATTTTATGTTTTGATGCAGCGAAACTACCGATTCTTTTATATGTTTGTCTTCTCAACAACTCTACTCTGCTTGTATGTTTTCGGCTTCTGCTGGGTATATATAATTAGAATCAAGAATGCTGAGCAAACATCTATCTGGAGGGCAATGATCAAAACTCCAGCTTCCATTGTTTTGATAATCTACACTTTTGTATGCGTGTGGTTTGTTGGCGGTCTGTCTGTCTTCCATCTGTATCTCATTAGTACAAACCAGGTATTGATTTGCCTTCCAAGAATTCCCTTGTAAAGACATTTTTGTCAGGAACATCTTTTTCTTAATTTTTTGCTAATTTGTTCTCTTTCTTTGTAGACTACATATGAGAACTTCAGAAAACATTATGATCAGCGAGATAACCCATACAACAGAGGAGTAGTTGCGAATTTCAAAGAAATTTTCTTCACAAGCATTCCTCCTTCAAAGAATAAATTCCGGGCAAGAGCACCACTCCAACGGGGATTACAGACAAGATCACCGAGCGGAGGTTTTATTAGTCCAAACATGGGGAAGTTGGTAGGCGATCTTGAGATGGGCAGGAAGCCTGTGACATGGGATGAAGCAACGACTGGGATGGATGTTAATGATTTGCAAGCAGGTTTGAGTGACACCAACATTTTGGATGACAAGAATGGTGGGTTTGGTGATGTATCCCCTGATTTAAGCAGGGAGGTCCTCCCAACAGAGAGGTTCGAAGGGCGTGCAGCATTCCACCCAAGGCGGCCGAGTTGGGGACGTAGAAGTGGAAGCTGGGAGATGTCACCGGAAGTATTGGCTCGGGCAGCTCGAGATGGGTAATCGGATCGGGCAAGTAGAAATCGGTGAGGTTTCTGTACAGAGACACGAATCAGAAGGCAGCAATCTAATGCAAGCGGATGCGCAGCTGAGAGGGCAGGACTGATGCTTCACATGTTAGTCTTTGTTGTACTCGTGTGCAGTTGGGGAAGGAGTACAGATTGTATTCTGCATGGATACCGTGTGTCGATATGATCCTTTCATGTTGTTTGTTTTCTTTTTCCTTTTCTTTGCTTCTTGCAGCTTGTGTGATGGTTTGATTTGTTGAGGCATTGATTTTCAGGACTGGACTCTTGTTTGGTTGGGTGGGATGTGTGTCTGTATATATACATACTGATGGAGTGGTAATTCTAGAAAAATAATAATGAAAAACATGTATTGTTTGATCTGGATCTCATTTTAGTTGAGTATCATGATCTTTTTTAAGTTGTGACCTTGTTGCAAGGCACCTATTTTGAGTCAATTTACATTCACCCCGTCTATTTTATCTCCTCAAATTGTACCACCAAAGTAAAATAAAAGGAGCGATTGCACAATAAGTCTAAATTGTAGCTATGGAGGCTGGTATCTTGCCATCCGATGCTCCTTGTAGTAAATCCCCAATAATTCAAATTTTTAGGGTTTTTTTTTCCTTGGTAAAGACGGTTTTGCATTAAAAATATACTTAATTATTGATTTTGTAAGAAAGAAATTGGATTTCTTTCTTTTTTTATTTGCTACATATGCGCATATGGATTTGTGGTAACTTGATGTGCGTCGCCTATGTCCTGCTTAGATCAAGGAAAAAATTGTCTAGAAACCTTTAAATATGCATTTTTTACCAAAAAATCCAACTTTTCTTTTTTGCAAAATCGGTTATCGGGTGGGTTTTTGTGCAAAATTTATTTTTAGAAATTATGTTGTATACGCCGTACCAGTCTGAACCGGATAGTATAGACGTATCGTACCAATTTAGTACTGGTATTCGATACGAATAGCATACCGATTCGGTACTGGTATCCGGTACGAGCAACGTACCGAATGTCAGTACGTTAAAAATCTTCATATCATATCGATACTGTGCTAGTATGGCACTGGTACGGAGTCGGGTATCAAAACGGCGAACTTTAATCATAAAATTATCATGTGAAAACAAAAATTTTTACAATTTTAATTTTACTTTTGAGTGTTTTCATTGTTTATTAGGAGATGTTATTGCATGGCTCTTCCTTTTTAAGTGACATGCTTAGTTACCACAATCTATGCATCCCTATAACGAACATGGCAACAAATGCTCTTGCACGGCTCGATGAATATGAGGCGCCTTTTTATTTTGACGCTGTTATTGAATAAATACGTCCATGTTGATTCTTTCCATCAAAAAGTCTTCCTGATACACAGTTCTTTTTTTTTTTCCTAAGGGAAAACGATCACACGGCAGCTAAATCTTATATTATAAACATTGACAGCTGATGTAATGACAACTCATCAGATAATCTTAGTGGATGAGTTAGCCACGTCCATCACAGATGCCACGATGTTGGTGTTTCAGTAAATTCAATACTCAAAAAATAGGATAATTTTTGAGAGAGAAAATAGGACAAATTATTACTGAGTTGATCATACATAAACTCAAAATCTTGAGTAGCCTATAACTTAATCCTGAGTTCTTTGTTACTTTAATTTAATAAATGATGCTTTTGGTTTTTATTGTCTTAATGAAATTTAATGGGTGACTGTCTTTTTTTTTTAAAAAAAAATGAAGTGGTTTTGAAATAACCATGTTCAAGTTAGCTATCAAAACCATGTCTTCTAAGTCTTTAGATTTTAAACTCAAGTGATATTGCATCAGTCACATCAATCTAGATATTGATCAAAGGATTATAAAATTGATTTAACACCATGATAGCAGATTTAATTTCAAGCCCCAAATCTGTATTTATGTAATAGGAGGAGTACGGTGATCAAGTTCTAATTACATCGGGTGTAATTTATACTTTTTTGAATTAGATGATGGAGCTTCGCATCGATGATTTGAGTTGTCGGATTTGACATATCTTTTTTAAATTACTTTTATATCAAAAATTCTATAGCATATGTATAAAGTGGTCAAAAATTGGATAGTCCAAATAGCATGAGAAAAATCATTTGATACGTAGGCTAGAGGTCTTCACATCACATAATTTTTGATATATAAGTAGTTTAGAGGTGGTAAATCATACCCAATGGTTTGGATCATCGATGTGCATCCTTTAGCATCTAATTCAAAAGAAAATGTTGTAACTCTATAAAAATTATACGAGGTGTAACTTGATCATGATATTATATATTGATCTAGGAGGATAAACAAACTTGATATGGATTACTTTAGCTACTACATGTAAAGTTGGATATGATTCAAGAACATCAAGAAATCCAATCATCATCAAACTTCTAGAGGCTATAATTTGATCATATAATGCCCAATTGAGATGATCATTTTTCATATCAGTAGCTTTTTGAGATCTACAATGTAGCACCAACCCTTAATAGAGTTGAAACTCCTAATGAGGTTGAAACGGGCCAAAATTCTATCATTTGGGCCCTGAAATGTCCTGGTCAAACCAAAAATTTTCTTTTTATGATAGACTTTGACTAGATGTATCTTTTAATTCAGAAAGTTGATGTAGGAGTTGAGATTTATTTTTTATTTAGATTTTTCATATTTATTTATACCAGTTATGTCTATTTATGCAAAGCTGATCTTATTCAAACTAGGAGAAAAATTCGATATGAACTATGCAAGGATGGACCTCACTATTATTATAAATAAAAGTTGTATATCTCAGTTTTAATTCATCAATTGATCATCAATGAAAGAAAAAGAGACCTAAACCCTACATTCACCAATTTTTCTTTTCTATTTTTTTTTAAGAGATTCGAGTTGAGCAAGTTGAGAAAATTCTTTCTTCTCCCTAATTAAATCAAGTTGGTATCAGAACCTCTATCTTCTACATCTATAGAAGACTTAATTTTTAGTTTAAATGTGTGAACAATATCAGCAATCCAAAAAAGAGCTATCGATGCTTGAGATATATCAAAAGACAAAGATGAGTATGACTGCTGGTTCTACCTCTATAGATAATGAGATGAGAGGACGTCTCACAAAACTGGAAGAGAAGATTTTCCAACTCGCCAAGATTGTGTCTTGATTGGTGATATCTTTAACACAAGCACTAGCAACTCCTATAGCGAAGCTATTTCTCAAGTCTGGATATAAGGATCTACCATCTAAGAAAGAAGAGAAAGGCCGAAAACAATCTCTAAATAAATCCAGGCGGATCGGCCGTGAGGCAAAGAAGTAAGTATTTCTCCATCTTCAATTCTAATTTAGTAAGAGCTAAATCCTCTAGACATGGAGGGTCTGAATCTAGGAGGATCACCAGATTTGATGTGGATCAATTTCGCGATTGATAGGGATGGATAGGGTTCAAGAGACAAATCTACGACACTGGAAAGCGGGATCACATACCAAACTTTTGAAGACTATAATTTGATCATACGACATACGATCAAGATGATATTTTTCTTCATATCAAGTAAATTTTTGAGATCTACAGTATAATGCCAACCTCTTAGATATTTGAAATAGGCTGAAGTTCCATCATTTGGGCATTGAATGGGCCGATCAAATTGATTTTTTTTCCAAAAAAGATTTTGATCGGACATATCTTTCAATTTAGAAAAAATTAGGTAGAGTACCAGAAGATAAAGTTGATGTAGGAGTCGAGATCTACCTCTTGTAGGTTTTAGTTTCTTCATGTTTATTTTATTAGTTATATCTATTTTTGGAAAGCTAGTCCCGTTCGAACTAGGAGAGAAATCCAACTTGAATTGTGTAAGGAAGGATCTTTTTATTATTATAAATAGAGGCTATGTTTCTCAATTTTAATTCATCAATTGATCAACAATGAAAGAAAAAGAAACCTAAACCCTGCTTTCATCATTTTTTTATTTTTCTCCATGGATGGCTCATATACACACACAAGCACTAAGGTTTTATTAGAGAATAAGAGGAATTGCACCAGAAATCATATCACGATTGGGAAGGCTATAACAGCAAAAACTGTTTAATTCATATCTTATATAATTGAATAATCTATTTCACTATTAATGATTAAGAAACAAGATGTTTGGCAGAAGAGAAATTAATTAGTTATTCATTAAGATTTAATTTGAATAATGACCATGTACATGAGGATGTACAACATAGAGATGTCGAATTCAATCCTTTTTGATTTGCACTAGAATTTTAGTTTGTTGCTCATTTGAGGTATGTTGAAGGTGCATATTGCAGTACTTCAATAGAAGTGCAAATAAATGTAATCATATGATAAGTGCTTGAGAACTAAAATCTCACATAGAGATACATGAGACTTCTCGTTTAGTAATGTAAAATAACACAGAGTGCATCCTTAGCTCAGTAAGTTGGCACCTCTCTTTGCTTAAGAGAGGTCCAAGATTTAAAACTTGGGAGTCATTGTTGCTCAGTTATGCAGCCTAGGGGGTGAATTGGGTTCTTCAAAAACTTTATCTAATAATGCAGCGGAATAAGTGCTTGATAGAAAAATATAGACTTTAACAGCAAACTGATAAGTAAATATGCTGAAGATAAATACAAGAAAAATAAGTAACGCAAACACAAAAAATTTATAATAGTTTAGTGCCAACCCTACACCTACGTTCATTCTTTAAGACTTCCTTCTTGCGAATTTTACTATAATGAATTTTACTATAATCTTTTTTAAATTACAGCTCGATTGTTTTACATGAGATTACAATTAACCCAGCTGATTTTTTCAGGCTATCAACTAAAACCTATACTGAATATTTTACTCGAGCTCACAATCAACCTAGTCAATTTTTCAGGGCAATCAACCGCAACCTAGTTATTTCACAAGTACAACCAAACCTTACAAACCAACTAATTTTTATGGTGTCAGCCACACCAAAAATTTTACACGAAATTTTCTAATCTCGTGCACTAAACAAGGATAGAAAAATACACAATAACCTCTACAAAGGTTGGCTTGATGCCGTTGAAGCTCAAGTTTGATTGCTCTAAAAATTGGAATCTTGGTGCGTAGAGTTCAGCACTTTTTCTTTTTTCTTTTCTTGCTCGCTCTGGATTTTATGATGGATTTCAATGATTTGGAGTTGAAGCTTTCTATCTACGAATCTTTAGAAGCTCACTCTGAGGTGGGAGGATGCTTTGGATGGTCACTTATCATATTGATCCTCAAATTGAAGCCCAAGAAGTGTTCACTTGTATTCCTTTTTGTTTGCCTCATCCACTCAATCTCTTTAATTCACCATCTTCTCTAATTCAATTTGGAAGCATTTATAGCTTGAAAAGTTGTTGGAGAGTTATTTCTAGCCGTTGAGAGCGAATATGGATGTTTTGTTTATGCAGAAAACTAGCCATTACTGTTGTCAAGCGTAGATGGGTCGACACAAATTCTTCAGGAGTCGACTTGTGATCTTCAAGAGTTGACTCGTGATCTTTAGGAGTCGACTCATGAAAGGATTGTTTTTGACTGTTTTCTATTTTCAACCTGTGGCTTTTTGGGGTCGACTCCAGGGGTTTGAAGATTGACTTCTCCACTACAAAAACTTTCAAAATACTTCAAATATTTTTCCAACTTTGAGATTTGTTCTTTTAGGCTTCTTCATGCATTTCTAACCTTTCAAACTCACTGAGCTCTCTATAAAACATATTGACTACTCCACAAAATCATTGGTATCACACTCAAATATTTTGTACTCATCAAAATCAATTTATTGGGTCAACAATCATGTATACAAAGATTAAGATCTAGACACGGTAGCATAGAAAATTAGTGACCCGGAAACTTGAGTTTAGTGTGAAAAGGAGTTCAACAAGAGTATGGTTCTCTCTCTCTCTCTCTCTCTCTCTCTCTCTCTCTCTCTTTCTCTCTCCACGTATGCTCGGTCATTAGTGAAGTTGGGATGGGTCCAAACCCTTCTGTTCTCCACCAGGATGAACTCAATGATCATTTTCCATCCTGAGATTGGATTAGTCCATGTTCAAGGCTACTTTTCTTTGCTCAAGGAGGCTATTGAGCAATATCCTTATACTAGTCTTGATCGTCAACAAATATTCCTTTTCTCATAAAAAAAAAATATAGCATGTCTCTAGAAATTTCAAGGAACACATTAGCAACTAAAACCGGCACACAAAATTTGATGCGATTCATGGAGGTAGCCGAACGATATTGCTAATTCAGTAGCTCCCAAAACTTAATTCTCACGGAACCTAAGATGTTAGTATAAACTTATGATAACTTCCTTTATTTGTGATGTAGTTCAAGTGCAAGAATCACTGAATATTCCTTCATGTTGGGCTTTGCAAAAAGAAAAGAAGTCATGCTCTTATTTCTTTTTCTTGTAGAGATCACCACTTCTGTTGCCTGAGGAAAAAGAAATCCTAGAAGAGTTAGAAAAGGCATGCCAACAAAAGGACTCGAGCAACCTCAAATGGCACATGAGACAAACTTGCACTACACCTAAACCCATATATCTCGCTCATCTCTAGTGAAATTTAAAGCACCCTTCTCGCTCTCTTGCTTAGGAAATTAGAGTTTCCAAAACCTAAGAGGAATCTAATTAATCTTGTTCATGAACTCAAAAGATCCATTTATATTCTGCAACAAATAGAAAGATATAGGTCTAATGTATGCATTTCACTTACTCTCAACTCTAAAAGCTAATGTCGATTACATAATTCACGCAAGCAGGAATCAGAAGCTCATGAGAAACCCATGCTGAATTTGGATGGCATCTCTTGCCTCTCTCCGTAAGCAATTTTTCTCCTTCCTAGACTGGATAAAGCTTGGTACAACCGTATAGCATCTTGATGGACAAGCTATATATATTAAAAAAAATCACAATGCCACAATTAACAAGGATGCACTTTTGACCTAATCTTCATATCGAGGATGGCTTGAGAACTCTGCTTTATGGAACAGTTGAGCATGACCTCTCTCTCTCTCTCTCTCTCTCTCTCTCTCTCTCTCTCCCCCTATCAAGTCCAATTGATTCACGCACTCAAATTTGATTTGTTTTGGGAATACTCTCTCCAATTTAGGGGTGGTAATTTACTCCGGGTACCCAACCCAATCCAAACCTTATGGGGCAGATTTTATCTGACCAGTTTAGAATTTGTTGTGGGTATGGGACTTCATTCTAAAGCCTATAGTAGATCTGGGATGGATGTGAATAATGGCAGTGCCCGCCTAGGACTCGATTTAATTATATATAAGCTTTCACCAATTGGACCCGCCCAACCCTTTGCTTCAAATCCAGATTATTGTTTATACATTACTGATTTAGGAAGTTTTTTTATATACTTTTTTTAGGTTGATCTACACCATCACAAGGCAGCAAAATTCAAACTATATATTCCTTGATGCTTATAACGATAATGGAGAAGAAAGTATTGCGACTGATCGTGAAAAGATTAATCATGTGAAAGGGTACAAGATACATATTAGTTGTTCATTTTTTAGTTGTGTACCTTTTTTAGTTTAAGGAACACTTGATTTCCTAAAGAATAATATTTATGTTGTTACTTTCTATTATTATTGAAAATTGGTTTTGTATGTCCTATGTCTTAGACTCTCATTTTGTTTAATGTTATGTAAAGTACTAAAAATTTTCTTTCATATTCTTTGTTTATTTGTTTATTTTATATAAAAATAAGTTTTTAACTTTGTTGTCCCGATTCATCCTAATCCACGCCAAAACTCTACATGCCCGATCTACTCAGGGCAGGTATGGGTATGTGATTTCTAATTGTAGACAGATTAGGTAATGGCCTATCAGACCCTTATCCATCTCATTGCCATCCTTACAATTCTAACCATTCACCAACTAACTTCACATTTAAAAAGTGTTTAGAAATGTTCTCTATTCCACTAAAAGTCTATGCCTCCCAATTTTCTCTGGTTTATTATGCATTCAATATATTATTCTCTATTCATACCTATATTATATTTCATATAATTAAATTAACTATAACTATAATTTTATTTTATTCTATTTATTACTTTAAAATATGTACTCCTCGTGCCGGGTTGCTAGTAATATATAATATATGCAATTTAAAATGGTCACAGTGGGCTTCTTTATTTTTCACAAAACTCAAGCTGAGCCTGCATTGTGATTTGACTTGGTCTGACTTGCTTAAACTTGCGTCGGATGGGTTTGTTAATTACGAAATCCTCCAAATGTTTAGTAACTGTTACCTATCAATCCGTAAAATGTAATTGGAACACAGTAGAGGTTTTCAATAATTATGTTGGATTAAGGTTTACTTGTCTTAATTTGATTATAATTGATCTCCTTTGTGCATATAATTTTTAAACTCAATGCCAAATCTAATCCAAACTGCACCAACTATTCTCAAATTCCTCCTCATGCAAGCCCTGACTAAAATGAATCCCCAAACATGAAGGAAATTTGAATAATCGATGACATGAGACAATATTTTGATCTTTTACTAATAAATAAAACCAGTAAACCATGCATAAGTTAGTGCATCATAGATCAAGACATATAGCTTGACACCACATTGCTGCACTAAATACTCTCAATATAGTATTGGGCATTGTAAATTAGTTAATTCTTGATAATAGAAATATGGGTATGGAAGGTTTTGTCATGAACAAGTTATTTGCAATGGGCAGATGCTCCTATCACTATGTGAATTGTAACATATTGTCTATGTCCCATGTAGAATCTCAGCATGTGTTCATCATGAAAAATATTATTTTTTGTCTCTAGTAATTTCAAGAACATATTAGCAACTAAAGCGAAGAACATATTAGCAACTAAAGTTTAGTCAACGTGGATGATAACTTTATATGTGATGTAGTTCCATATGCTCTTATTTCTTTTAACATGGATATTATTACTTCTTTTGCCCAAAGAAGAAAGGTATCCAAAAAGAGTTAAAACCTTGTCCCATAAGAAGAAAGACTTGACCACTGCCAAATGGATATGCAATGACCTTACACTTTACGTAAACCCATTGATCTCCCTCACCGCTAGTGAAAAATATAAAGCACCTTTCTTGCTCTTTTACTTGGAGAAACAGAGTGGAAGCTTGTCTGGAACCACTTGGTGCAATTTCGTGGATCATTTGAAAAGAAAGAAACTCAAAAACTTTTCTCAACAAGCGACACGACTAAGAGACCATCTTAAGATACTCCATAGATGCAAATTCAAAAACTCTGGCGAGCTATAATCTCATGGAACTTTATATTGGTGATTATCTCAATAAACTTAGTCTTCTCGGAATTATCAGCAACTGATGTGTTCATGGCAGATGGGTATTCATTGCACTGATGCATACTCAGCTCTTTAATTCTGGCTAGATAATGATGTATTGGTTTATTCTTAATAAAACAGGGTGGTTAACACCTCCCTTCTTCTCGAGAAAAGTTAAAAAACTTAAAAGACTAGCTAGAGTGTCCAACTCCTAAGAGGAATCTAATCTTGCTCATGAACTCAATCATCTATTTCTATATTCTAGATCAATAGAAAGAGATAGGTTCAAGGCATGTGTTTTCAGTTACTATCAGCTCTAAAAGTTGATGTCGATTACATGATTCAGTGGGCCATCATCTACTATGTTGCATTTAGGTGACCATCTGTAGCCTTTCTCCATAGGCATTCTTTCTAAATGGGATAAAGCTTGATGATGACTTCATAGCACCTTGACCGACTAACTACCAAAAAATCTACATGCCACGCTAACAAGCAATCAATTTTCCCCTTATCTTCATATGACCTATCTGACATGGCTTGAGAAGTCATCTTTGATGAACTAATTGAGCATGGACATGGTAACCTGTAAAGCTAAGCCTTATTTGTGAAACACAGGAAAAGTAGCCATAGAATTGACCATCGTGCCATGATGTGGGGTCCTCTCAATTGTAAGAAATATAACCTATACCGCACCAGCAGCACCGCCGTGTACACCATCAATTACCAAGGTGCGTCCCTATGGGCCAATCACACAATGAGCAGATGATGGATGGAACCTAGTGATTAGTGATATGCACGGCCATATGGTGCACATAGTGTACGGTATTGAGTTTTCAAAAGATCCAAGTGGCTTCCACTCGAAAGAATCAACTTGCTACATATGCTTTCATACGATGTACTATATGCATAAGCACCGTCGTGTACACCATTAATCACCAAGGTGCATTCCTATGGGCTAATCACACCATGAGTAGATGATGAATGGAATCTAGTAATTAGTGGTATGCACGGCCATATGATGCACATAATGTATGGTATTGAGTTTTCAAAAAAAAAAAAAAAAAAAAAAGAAAAAAAAGAAAGAGGAGGTCCAAGTGGCTTCCACTCGAAAGAATCAACTTGCTATTTATACTTTCGTACGACTCAAACTTCCCCTCTCATGCCTTATATATGATGTGATTGATAGCAATCACATCCATATCATTTGGGGAGCTGGTGTTGTTTTTCCTTTGTGTGGTTCCTATGACAGCTATTTTATGAATTTTAAGAATTTTTCATATAGGAGTAGCTATCAGACCAAACATCTATAGATCTAGTCACATATGAGCTGATTTAGAAAATTCTAAGTTCGAATCTAACATAATTATTAAATAGATCAGAATTTGAAATTTGAGCTAAGCAGGCTATTTGGCTTGACCTGCTTAACTTGTCCATAAACAGGTCATATGAGATCAGGTCAACCGGTACACCTGCTTAACTATTGTTAACCTATTTACCTAACCAGGATCGGGGATCAAGCAAATGCAGCGATCAATGGGTAGATGGGAGGAGGGGGCATGCCTTGCGAACAGGCTTGGCAGCGATGGCGCCGGAGTTGAGGAGAAGGTGGGAGAGATGGGGAGGCAGAGATCGGGTGTCGGAGGGCATCGCCATGGTCAGAACCGAGAGTCTAGAGCTTGGATGTGCCTTTCTCAATGGGCTTTTTCTAGTCTTTTCTGCCGCTCCCTCGATCACGTCCCAGAGAGAGAGAGAGAGAGAGAGAGAGAGAGAGAGGAGGAAACATGGCGTGAGGCCGTTCCCATTATTAGATTGGCTGAAATTAGATTTAGAGGAAGAAGGGAGGAGGGGGCACACCCTGTGACTGGCTTCAGAGGTACCAGCTCAAGTGATGAGGAGGAGGGGGAGGGGGAGATCGGGCATCCGAGGGCATCACCGAGGTCAGATTCGAGAGCCCAAGAACCTCCGGCCATGGCGGGCTAGGTTCGTAGGAGTTCCTCCTCCTCCTTAAAAACAGAAAAATCATTTTTTTTCATAAAAAACAAGGCCAATCCCCCTAAAAAAAATTGGAAACCAAAGAAAGCAAAAGAAGCACTAATTCAAAGCAAAACTAGATCTTGAGGTGCCTTTGCTTTACAACTCCTCGCACTCAGCCTCCCTCGCTACCATCATGATGCATAGTACCAAATTGTTATCAAAGAATTCGTAGAGAAAAGGGTAAAAAGAGGAGAAATTGGAGGATTACACAAGTAGGGCAACATGGCATTTCCAAGGAACTCACTTCACCTGTAAGAAAGATTGAGGTTAGAGTGTCACTAATTAGAAGAAGAGAGAGGAACTATCTTGTTGCTACGAAGGCTGGTTCCATTGGGGATCGAGGAAAGTGAGGAGTGATGGAAGACAACATGGATCGTGCTACCTCAGCGTGGGACCACCCAATTTCAGCCAAATAGATCTCAGCACCGAGCAGGCCAGACCTTGATCCCGCTGAGCGCCGGTCCGGTCCGACCTCTGATCTCACCAAAGGCCAAGCCGACCTCGACCAGATCTCTCCACTGCCATGAGCCCTACATGATCGACCAAGAGCCGAAGAGGCCCCGTCGACCGCCTGTAATATAACGACGTCCCGGGCCCGAGCTCGGGGTGCCCTGCAGGATCAACCAAGAGCCGAAGAGGCCCAAGCTCACCTGCTGATATGTCAGGAATAGACCCTAAGGTGATGGTCCATTAGCTTAAGGTGTACCCGACCTACAAGCCGGTTAGACAGAAAAAACGAAGTCTCACAGTAGACCAACAACAGACGGTGGCCGAAAAAGTCGACAAACTCCTCAAGGGCAACTTCATCAGAGAGGTCACTTACCCCGATTGGCTTGCCAATGTTGTTCTGGAGAAAAAAGCCAACGAAAAATGGCGCATGTGCGTGGACTACATCGACCTGAATAAGGCTTGCCCGAAGGACAGCTTTTCTCTCCCAAACATTGACCAACTCATCGACGTTACCTCCGGACATCAACTCCTGACTTTCATGGATGCCTTTTCGGGGTACCACTAGATCCAGATGGCACCCGAAGACGAGAAGAAGACCGTCT
Source organism: Phoenix dactylifera (assembly GCF_051530095.1). Taxonomy (NCBI): domain Eukaryota; kingdom Viridiplantae; phylum Streptophyta; class Magnoliopsida; order Arecales; family Arecaceae; genus Phoenix; species Phoenix dactylifera. The sequence goes on from NC_143201.1 coordinate 14,949,492, forward strand.
TTATTACCGACAAGGGCCTCCATTGTTATAAGGTCATGCCTTTCGGGTTGAAGAACGCAGGAGCAACCTATCAGCGGCTTGTCAGTAAGATCTTCAAGGATCTAATTGGACGGAATATGGAGACTTACGTGGATGACATGCTAGTGAAGAGCCAGGCGGCTGAGCAGCATATCGCCAACCTGGGCGAGGCATTCTCCACCCTTCGGAGGTATCAAATGAACTCAACCATGCGAAGTGCGCCTTCAAAGTCACTTCGGAAAAGTTCCTTGGTTTCGTGGTGACGCAACGAGGGATTGAAGTGAATCTTGAGAAGATCCGAGAACTGCAAGAAATAACACCGCCAAAGACAGTCAAAGAGGTGCAGCGGCTAGCTGCCCTCGGAAGATTTATCACCGGATCAGGAGAGTAGGAGAGTGGTGCATCCCTTTCTTCAAGGTCCTCAAGAGGCCAAAGAACTTTGTATGGTCCGAGGAGTGTCAGCAAGCCTTTGAAGAGCTCGGGCGCTACCTCACCTGTCTCCCTCTGCTAACAAAGCCCCAGTGTGGGGAAGCTCTCTACTTATACTTTGCGGTTTCTCCAACCTCAGTGAGCTCGGTGCTAGTCCAAGAAGAAGAAAAATATCAGAATCTCATATACTACACCAGCCAGATTCTGCGAGATGCAGAGACCAGATATTCCAAATCGAAGAAAACAGTCTACGCGCTCGTTACCTCAGCTCGCAGGCTTCGACCTTACTTCCAGGCACACACCATTGCAGTGCTGACCGACCTGCCCATAAGGCAAATTTTGCAATGGTCCGACTGGGCCGGAAGGGTCGCAAAGTGGGCAATCAAGCTCGGAGAATTTGATCTCGGATATCGCCCGAGGCCGGCGATCAAAGCATAAGTGCTTGCTGACTTCTTAGTGGAGTCTACCTTGCCAGACGACTCCCAAGCCGAGCTCAATCTGGAAGAAAAAGATGTCCCCAAACAGCCCTGGATTCTACATGTAGATGGCTCTTTGACTTCAGAGGGCAGCGGCGCAGGCCTCATTCTCACCAACCCGGATGGAGTGGTGGCAGAGCAGGCCCTACGCTTTGAGTTTTCCGCTTCCAACAAACGAGGCTGAATATGAAGCGCTCGTCGTAGGGCTAAAGTTAGCCAAGGAGCTCAATGTTCCCCGCTTGAAGGTCTTCAGCGACTCTTAGCTCGTGGTGAGCCAAGTACTAGGAGATTTCGAAGCTCGAGAGCCATCAATGATGAAGTACCTCCAAAAGGTATGGAACATCACTTCAACTATGAGCAACTTCAACCTCCAGCATATCTCTAGTTGGAGAAAGCAAGAGCTGACCTACTGTCGAAGCTAGCAACGTCCAGCTCGGCGGAGCTCCCAAAAAGCACCTTCCTCGAGTGCTTGAAGGCACCGAGCACAGAAGATCTTGAGTCGGTACTGTGCACAGAAACAGAGCCGAGCTGGATGGACCCTCTGACCGACCTACAAAATAGAACCCTCCTTATGGACAAGCTTGAAGTCCGACGGCTTGAGCATCTAGCAACTCAGTACCTCACACACAAAGGCAAGCTATACCACCGATCATCCACATCACCACTCCTTAGATGTCTTTGGCCCTCTGAGGCAGACTATGTGATGAGGGAGGTACATGAAGGAATCTGCGGAAGTCATCAAGGAAGCCGAGCCTTGTCGCACAAGATTCTGCAGCAGGAATACTACTGGCCTACACTGCAAGAGGATATGGCAGAGTTCGTCCGTAGGTGTGACCGGTGCCAACGCCACGCCAATGTCCAATGCTGACCTTCGGTGCCATTGACGTCAATCAGTGCCTCCTATCCTTTTACCCAATGGGGAATTGATATATTGGGACCTTTTCCTCCAGCTACAGGATAGAGAAAATTTCTTATTGTCGCCGTCAACTACTTCATAAAGTGGGTCGAGGCAGAATCTGTAGCCCAAATTACCGAACCAAAGGTACAGAACTTCATTTAAAAAATGATAATCTGTCGGTTCAGGCTTCCTCGAGTCATCATATCCGACAACGGCCGCGAATTTGACAATGCTCGATTCAAGAGTTTCTGCTCCGAGCTCGGCATCGACCATCGCTTCACATCGGTGGCTCACCCCCAAACTGTTGCCCAGTAAATACAACCCAAGAGGGAGGGGGGGTGAATTGGGTCTTTTAAAACTTTTAAGCTTCTTTTGAAACTTTTTGATTAATTATGCTAAGTTGTATAGATGCACAGTGGAATTTAAACTTAGCAACAGTTTGATTTATTGAATGAGACTTGATTACGTAAATTGAATATGCTTGCAACTAAAGGATGCACGGATAAGAGTTAAGCAAGCAATTTATCTAAGTAAGTAGGTGAGCAAGTTAGACAATGACAAAAAGCATCACAAACACAACAAACATATAGTGGTTCGGTGCACCCCAGCACCTACATCCACTCCCCAAGACCTCTTGGGAATTTCACTATAATCCTACAGATTACAGCCGGTTGTTTTACAAGCTCACAACCCAACTTGTTGTTTTACGAGATCACAACGAACTCGGTCGGTTTTCACAGGCTCACCGACTCGAACCAACCGATTGTTTTCACGGGCTCGCAATCCAACCCGGTTGGTTTTCCCAAAGGCTCACCAACCACAACCTTACAACGTTGGTTTTTCCCTTTGGCTCACCAACAAACCTTAACCCCTTGATTCAATCCCTTGATTGAATCAAGTTACAAGATATTAGAATAAAGATTTAAAACAAATCAAAGCTTCTTAAACAAGCAAATATAACAATATAAACAATAGAACCCGCAAGAACCCTTTTAGCCGTTGGAAGCGTGGGAGATGATGGTTCTTCCGATGTGGATCGCGTTGGCTTGAATGTGAGCTTTGAATGCCAAACGGGAGAGAGTAGTTGAGCACGAAATCTGTTGAAAAACTTGAAGGCGCTTGATTTCTTCACTTGAATGCACTAACTCTCTTGAACCTCTTTTTCTCTCTTCTCTCTTGAATGATCTTGTATTGGGTTGGTAAGAAGATATTGAGAAGCACTTAAGAGGTCCCTTTTATAGCCCCAAAAGCAAATATAGCCGTTAGACACAAAAAAGAGACGTTTGAAATTCAAATCAAACCTGAAAAAGTTGTTAGTCGCGTCCCAGGCGCTCCGGGGACGTCTCCGCGCTTTACGGGGACGTCTCCGCTTGTTTGCGCTTTTTGCATGGGGACGACTCCGCTTCTTCGGGGACGACTCCGCGCTCCGGAGACGTCTCCGCGCTTTACGGAGACGTCTCCGCCGTTATATCTCCGAAAAACAAGTCTTCTGGAATTCTCTGAGAGAGTCGACTCCGCTTTTTCAGGGGACGTCTCCGCGCTCTGGGGACGTCTCCGCGCTTTACGGGGACGTCTCCGCCGTTATATCTCCGAAAAACAAGTCTTCTGGAATTCTCTGAGAGAGTCGTCTCCGCTATCTAGGAGACGACTCCGCTGGTCTGCTTTTTACTTGCGGGGACGACTCCGCAGGTACCGGGGACGTCTCCAAACGTGCCAGTTCTTCCTGTTTGTGCCAGAGACGTCTCGGAGACAACCCGGAGACGTCTCGGCTGTCCCTGAACTTTTTCTTTCATCTCAAAAATTCTTCAATAAGTTCTTAAAAATCATGGGAACTTGCCTAGACATTTCTTAACAATATTCTTAATTAACCAACTGAAATCCTCAAATAACTTGTTAAGATAAAGGGAATTATGCTCTAGTGTTTTGTATTCATCAAAATCCATTAGAGGGTCAACAATCTCCCCCTTTTTGATGATGACAAAACTTGGAGTATGTGCAATATAAAATATATTGTGTTCTAGGACTAATGCATAGCTAAGTTGCATGAAGTAGAAAACATAAATATTTAAAACATACTTCATGATAATGCTTTAGATTTAATCAGCTTAACACAATCAACATATTTAAATTTTAAGCTGAGTTGTATTCAATTCAAAGTAATAAAGCATTATGAGTATATAGCTTATACTTAGATATTTCTCCCCCTTTTTGACAACATCAAAAAGATAGTGAAACATTAAGCACAAAGATCAGAGCAGAACACATCGAGTGTGAATTCAAGAGATTTTCTAATTTGATACCACAGATAGTTTTCTAATCAAGTGTAGGTGAAATCTTCCTTAGGTTAATTCAAGAAGTACCACAAATGATATTCAAGGAAAAACATGAGTGGAAATCTAACCTCTCTTCACTAAGTATGAAAGCTTGTTCATTTAAGACCTTTTGCCCAATCTATTAAGTATTTTATCAACATGAGAGCAATTTAATTAATTTTCATCATGTGTAAAAGAGTATGATAATTAAGTCCAAAGTAAAAGATCAAAACTTACATACTTGGAAAACATATCATCATGTTGGATCATTAATTCTCAATGACTTCAAGGTTCTTTTTTGATAATAAGAGCATTGGAGCACAAATACCAAAATATGAAATCATGCAATTTTTGATACATCTTTGAGCTCTTTTAAAGACTTTCTTTTATTCCTTTAGAAAATAAGCACAATTTGATACATAAAATAATGAATTGGCAAAAATTGAAGTTCTAAAAAGCAAGCCAATTAGGACTCATTAGTGAGGTTCAAAATAGATTTTCTAAGAGATACTCAAGAAAATTTAATACATTGTTCTCCCCCTGTTTCATTAAATTAGAGGCTCTTAAGATTTGTAATTTGGTTCATGAGTGATGCATAAGATATACTAACCAAATAACACGCCTCAAGGTGTATCATAAAGATTTTCAGATTTAAGTTTCAGATGATACATATTGGAGAGTATTAGGATTACTTTTCATTTAGTATTCTTTCTCTCTCCTTTAGCATAGATTTATGCAATTAAGTCCAATAAGACCTCTCCTTCTGAAATTTTCTTTCTCCCCCTCAATTGATCATTCCGTTTAAGAGTTTAGAATCCTAAGATAATGTTCAACAAAATTGTCAATCTCAAAAATATATTTTCTATAAGTTTCAGTTTTTTTTTTCATAAGACTCAAGGTTTGAGATAAGACAACCTTTATAGAACTCATCTCAAGGTAATTAAAGCATGTCTTGCAATATAAGGAGGTTCATCAAAATCAATCCATAAAATTCAAAGCATGCATCAAAATAAAGTGTCTTTGGGATAGGATACTGAATATCTAAAGCTCCCCCTCAAAAGATGCATTCTTCTTTAATCATTTTTAATTGTTGAATTTCAGATTTTAGTGATAAACGTGAATAACACTGAAATTCTGTAATATCGAGAATGTAGAGTAATCTAGTATTATTCCAAAATTTGTAGTAATTACTCTTTCTAATCCTTTACGAACAAGTTATGCTTTCTCTTAATCTTAGAGAAAATGTATAGGAATATTAATCAGAAAATGATTCATTTGAAGCTTAGTTTCTTTCAACCGCATTTACATTTTCTTTCTTTTAGAATCATTTGAGTGAGCTGAAATATTTCTAGCTTTAAGATCATTCACTCTATTGATAGAAGTGTTTAATAATGTAGGAGAGAAAAACATATAGATGATTATTGAAATATATATATTTATAGAACTCAATTTCTTAATCATAGTTTTTCAGCAATGTATTCATGAAGCACAATAAATCTTTTTAACATCAAAATAAAATCATATATTTAGAAATTTTTGTTTGCAATCAAGATCATCGAAAGACACATCATTTGAACCAATATTAGTATACTTTGAAGATAAGAAATGATATGTTTCGGATGCGTATCGGAGCAATCACCAAAGGCATCAAAATTAATTCTGTTTTTCAAAATCATACTTTGAGATATGTATCTTCCACATTATAGCTCATCTTAAATGATTACGATTGAAAATACATATTTCAAACATATAAGAGCATATTCAGAATCTTTGTATTAAATGTTGAGTTTTGGTACGAATTTGAACATTATATACCAAATTTAGGCAAGTTGAAGGATAGAACAAAATCAATTTATTTTCCCTAAATAGAGATATCCTTCTCTTCTCCTTTATTCAACTTTCAGGTTTTAATGATGATTGTTAACAACCAATCTGAAAATTTCTTTTCAATAATGCCAAACAAAAATTTTATGTAATATTCCAAACATTCAATCAAGTTGTCCAAGCATGGAGCATTACAAAATATTGAGAACCCATAAATCAAGACATCATACCATTTGCAAAATATATCATGTGTTGAGTCATGCATTAAAATACTAAGAACAAGCATGTCAAGAATCAAAATCTATTCCTTTTCAAATAAACTCCCCCTATTTATATATAATCTTGCACTGATTTCATCCTTAAAGTATGTTTTCAAGTGTTTAAAAAATTGACCTGATTCTTCTTATATACTTTCATTTACTTTGTCTTTCTTTTAACTTTCTTAAGCTCTATACTCTATTTGCTCCCTATCCGGTGGAGTTGGGAAGGGGCACGAGGTACTACCACTAGCCTCCCTCTTGTGCCGTCCCTAATATGCCCTACACCGAATAGTTGGGTCAAATAGTGCCGGGTACTACCACTAGCCTCCCCATTGGCACCATCCCTATGATGAGCAATATAAAAAGGTTAAAATGTTTACTTCAAATTCTCCCTGTTTAAGTGTAATTAATTATGGATTTTATCCCTTCCATATGTGCCGAATATATTATGCTTGTTTTACTTTTCCTTAGGATTGAAGTATTTTCCTTTTACTTAGATCTCTACTTCACTTGAATAATGTTCATTTTCTTTTCTTTATTTCTCTTTCATTTAGTTATTCTACATGAAAGAGCAGAATAAAGAAATAATGAAATGTATCGTATAGAGGTATATCATGCAAACACTATTTTCATTATGCCCAAGAATTCGTAGCTTCTCACAAGTCATTCTAAATCAGAGTTTTAATCATATACTTGTGTATTTCATGGTTATGATATAGGCAAAGAAATAATTTAGTTTGGGCAAACCATGAAACAGTTTCTAAAAGTATAAGTCAGTCAATACACACATAGACATGATATCAAAAATTAATAATTAAAGAATATAATCATGCCATAATAAGATTTAAGTTATTGACTTTGCTCAATTAATTTATGAGAAAGGTATCTAAAATTACCTATTCATTCTATATTCTTCAAGCCAAACTAGATTTCTTATGTGTGAACTTTTGGCTGAAGAAGATCCTCTCTCTTGTTTGCATGTGAATGTTTATTGTATCTTATGTGGAGGTTTCCTTCAAGTTGAAATCTCTCATTTTCTTGCTTAAAGATCCTGCATTATTAACAAAATTCTTTTCTTTCTTGAAGGAAAATCATTAGTTTCTTCAAGATACAAAACATTCATACCATATATTTCTTAACTAGATGACTCAACGTACGATATGACAATAATCGAGTGTTGAGTCATTTTACTCAAGAGATTGCCTAAATATAAGCAAGCATATGTCACTTGAACTTAAAGAGATAGTTTCATTAACCAAGATGGTTCAAAGACAAGCATGTGAAGCAATAGGAAGATTTATCAAGATCAATTCATTTTTTTTTTATTTTCAGAATCAATTTAGCTTAGATTCTATTTGCTTAAGATAATTATCAATAAGACATGTTAGCTAAGTTTTAATCAACTTATCTTAAACGGTTGTTTCTATCAAAATTCAGATTATGATTTATTTGTTATCAATAAAATGTGATTCATTAAAGTTAGATTGAAGTCTTGCACAAGGGCACACAATGATCATACAATCTGGTCTACTAACTGTATGATAAAATAATTATTCTATCATGCTTCAATACAGCTTTAAAACAATAGATCTACTTTGCTCATCTTTTTCAAATTCTACAAGATGGGGTCATAGATATACCTTCTTCATGCCAATCTTCTATAAGAGTTTTCTTGTGGACTAACGTTGGTCAATGAAGATCCCCTTTCCTGTTTGTCTTAATTTGGAGTTTGAGAGAAGATGTTAATTCATTCATCATATTTCAAACTCACTTTGCAATATAACTCTTCATTAGTAGAACCAAAAATGATGTCATCAATGCATACTTTGAGCAAATAAGATATCACAAATTCATCTTTTTGATGCATAGATTTATCACTATTACTTTCTATCAAAAAGGTTGCTTAAGCTTTTATATATCATGCTTTTGATGCTTGTTCCAAATCACATATTGCTTTATCATATATGTAATGTGTATTTTTAAATATGGTGGTTATTTTTCATAGATCTCCTTTTTAATGACGTAACCACATAGGAGTGAATTCTACACATTCATTTGACAGAATATAAAGCTTCTTAAGCAAACAAATGATAATGGTGATTTTTACTTCTAATCATGCAAGAATCTTATCAAGATCTATTTCATCTTTTCTTGATTTAATCTTTTAGTAGTCATCAATTTTTCTTCATTAAGTGTATATGTAAAAGATTAACCATATAATTTGATTTTAGTATTTTGATAACAAATCATTAGTCTCATAAAGAATAAAATGAATTGATACTTCTACAACTAGAATTTTTCATGAATGTTCTATATGCATTGCTTGATGAATGATATCCAAGGATAGAAATATCTTTATTAGATTTGGCATTACTTTTCAAGAGAACATATCAAGCATAACATGTACGACTGAAAAATATGAGAGATACGCAATAGTTCATTTTCTATTTTTCAGAAGATTACAAGAAGTTTTCATCAAAAATAGGTCTAATAGAAGTCATATGTATGACAAGTAGTGATGATAGTTTTTTTTTTTTTTAAAAATCATTTAAGTAGTTGACTATCATACACAATTGTCTTTTTCATTTCTTCAAGAATTCTATTAATCCTATTTTACTTAAGGTGTCCTTGGTGCTGAAAAAATCGAATTTAATATTATTTTCTGTGCACAACTTAACATAAAATTGGTTTTCAAAACTATGCCATGATACATTACTTTCATAGTTTGCAAACCTTTATCATTTGAAACGCTTTTACAAGATTTAGTAAATACAGAAAAATACTTTAGTTTTATTTTCCAAGAACAAATCCAATGTAAGCTTTTGAAAACTTAGAGATGGAAACAACATCTTTAGATTTAGAAATGATTTTTGTTTGTTTCCTTAGTTAGCATGCATAGCAAAACTTTGACCTTTAAGTAGATAATCTAAGTAAGCCTATGGCAAGGTCTTTTGAGATTAAGTACATACTAGCATGAGTTGATTCTATGTGCCAAGGATGGTTTCTTTAATCTTGGTATTCATAGTGCATATATTCAAAAGCATACCAAGTACACATTATCATATCTATGATCAATAAACAATAATGCCATGGATAAAAACTCTCAATCAAGCATATAGAGAATTCATAGAATTAATCTTAATAATGATTAATCATTTAGCAACTTTATCCAATAGTGAGTAAAGTATCCTATAAAATGAAGTGATTTGATTATATTTCCAAAAGTATTTTCTATATCACAAAATTGATCAACACATGCAATTCATACTTTAATCAGATACTAAAACAAAAATAATGATGAGATGCAAGGATTACTAATTTCCTTATTATTATAATTATTATGTTTATTTAAAATTACTTTTCATAAGTAAGTTTTAAGTTTCAATGTGTCTAGAACACCCATTTGTATGAATCTATTTGTTCCATGGGTATCTTGGCACATCTATGTCTACATCCTCATATTTTCATTTTAGGTACCCAAGCTTGCTTGGGTCCTTGAGAGTTAGGACATATGGTTCCTTTTGGAACCCAAATCTGTTTAATAGTAATAACTTTACCATTTGATTTAATTGTGTTAGAACGATAGGTAAAGTTGTTATGCCCATTCTTTTCATGTTTGAAATAAGTTATCTTATTTAATGGTTTGCTTGGTGAATTGATAACCTTTTTCTCTAGAGATTTATGGCTAAGTGAAGGAGTCAAGCTAAATTTTGATTTATCAAAATCAGCATGTTGGCTTTCAAACATCATTTTTAATCTTTCTGAACTTACAGTGAATTTGTTAATAAAACATCTTAATTGGTTAATTTCTTCGCTTAAGTTTTGATTTTCTTTAATTAAATTTTGATTTTTCTGAATCAATTGTTCTAAATTTAACCTTAAGCTTTTATTTTCAGAATCTTGTATTTCATCATTAGAATTTCTTTCTTTTGAAATTTTCAGATTTAGTTTCTTAAGATTTTTATTCTTCACAGCTAATTTTCTACATTCACTATACAAATCATGAAAAGCATTTAATAATTCATCATAAGAGAATTCTTCTTGAAAATCATTTGAGGTAAGAGTAGATTCAGTCTTTACCTTGTCTTCTTGTGCCATAAAGCACACGTTAGTTACCTCTTGTAGTTCCTTGGAGCTAATATCATCATTGTTGCTCCTAACTTTTATTTTCTTGCTAGACTCTTTCTTGGTCAAGGTTTTCTTCCTTTTTATCTCTTTCTTCCTTTCTTCTTGCTTCCTCTTCTTCTTTGTCTTTAGGAAGCTGATTTGCCTCGGAGTCGACTCGGACCTTATTGGAGTCGACTCGGTGAACTTGAGAGTCGACTCTGAGATACTTGGAGTCGACTCGAGTGAGGGAGATTCAACACCTTTTTCTGCAGTCTTATTGTTAGTATGTAATTGAAGCACATGTGAGCTAGTCTGAGATTTATCATAAATATTTTCTAAAGTATCCCAGATCTCCTTAGCAGATAAGCATGCAGAAATTTCATTAAACTTTGTTTCTTGAATAGCACAATATAATATGTTCATAGCATTAGCATTCAATTGTGCTAAGTCCTTTTCATTAAAAGTTTGAGAGAGTGTGTGAAGGTCATTTATTATGAATTTCCATAAATAATAGTTTTGTGATTGAATAAAAATGCGCATGCGTATTTTCCAATGTGTATAGTTTATGCCATTAAATAGTGGAGGTGTATCAATTGATTGTCCTTCTCCTAGAAAACTATCTATTTGAGTTGTCATGATCTTTGGCTCTAGTCGGTTAAGACTACAAATAATATTTGAGCACCCGCTCTGATACCACTTGTTGCCCAGTAAATACAACCCAAGAGGGGGGGGGGGGTGAATTGGGTCTTTTAAAACTTTTAAGCTTCTTTTGAAACTTTTTGATTAATTATGCTAAGTTGTATAGATGCACAGTGGAATTTAAACTTAGCAACAGTTTGATTTATTGAATGAGACTTGATTACGTAAATTGAATATGCTTGCAACTAAAGGATGCACGGATAAGAGTTAAGCAAGCAATTTATCTAAGTAAGTAGGTGAGCAAGTTAGACAATGACAAAAAGCATCACAAACACAACAAACATATAGTGGTTCGGTGCACCCCAGCACCTACATCCACTCCCCAAGACCTCTTGGGAATTTCACTATAATCCTACAGATTACAGCCGGTTGTTTTACAAGCTCACAACCCAACTTGTTGTTTTACGAGATCACAACGAACTCGGTCGATTTTCACAGGCTCACCGACTCGAACCAACCGATTGTTTTCACGGGCTCACAATCCAACCCGGTTGGTTTTCCCAAAGGCTCACCAACCACAACCTTACAACGTTGGTTTTTTCCTTTGGCTCACCAACAAACCTTAACCCCTTGATTCAATCCCTTGATTGAATCAAGTTACAAGATATTAGAATAAAGATTTAAAACAAATCAAAGCTTCTTAAACAAGCAAATATAACAATATAAACAATAGAACCCGCAAGAACCCTTTTAGCCGTTGGAAGCGTGGGAGATGATGGTTCTTCCGATGTGGATTGCGTTGGCTTGAATGTGAGCTTTGAATGCCAAACGGGAGAGAGTAGTTGAGCACGAAATCTGTTGGAAAACTTGAAGGCGCTTGATTTCTTCACTTGAATGCACTAACTCTCTTGAACCTCTTTTTCTCTCTTCTCTCTTGAATGATCTTGTATTGGGTTGGTAAGAAGATATTGAGAAGCACTTAAGAGGTCCCTTTTATAGCCCCAAAAGCAAATATAGCCGTTAGACACAAAAAAGAGACGTTTGAAATTCAAATCAAACCTGAAAAAGTTGTTAGTCGCGTCCCAGGCGCTCCGGGGACGTCTCCGCTTGTTTGCGCTTTTTGCATGGGGACGACTCCGCTTCTTCGGGGACGACTCCGCGCTCCGGGGACGTCTCCGCGCTTTACGGGGACGTCTCCGCCGTTATATCTCCGAAAAACAAGTCTTCTGGAATTCTCTGAGAGAGTCGACTCCGCTTTTTCAGGGGACGTCTCCGCGCTCCGGGGACGTCTCCGCGCTTTACGGGGACGTCTCCGCCGTTATATCTCCGAAAAACAAGTCTTCTGGAATTCTCTGAGAGAGTCGTCTCCGCTATCTAGGGGACGACTCCGCTGGTACCGGGGACGTCTCCAGACGTGCCAGTTCTTCCTGTTTGTGCCAGAGACGTCTCGGAGACAACCCGGAGACGTCTCGGCTGTCCCTGAACTTTTTCTTTCATCTCAAAAATTCTTCAATAAGTTCTTAAAAATCATGGGAACTTGCCTAGACATTTCTTAACAATATTCTTAATTAACCAACTGAAATCCTCAAATAACTTGTTAAGATAAAGGGAATTATGCTCTAGTGTTTTGTATTCATCAAAATCCATTAGAGGGTCAACACAAACCAATGGAGAAGCCAGACTGGACCGAGCAAAGAGGCAATGGGCCGACAATCCCTACAATGTCCTATGGGCATATCGAACGACCTTCCGAGTTCCTACAGAAGAAACTTCCTTCAACCTACCCTATGGAACAGAGGCGGTCATCCCCCTTAAGGTCGGGTTACCCTCGCCCCGAGCTAAATGCTTTGATGCTATGACCAACTCGGCATGGCTTCGGAGTAACCTCGACCTACTTGAAGAAACAATAAAAGCTGCTCAGATTCGGATAGCGAGACACCAGCGAAAAGCAGCGCAAAACTACAATTCTAGAGTTAAACTCAAATCTTTCAAGGTCGGCGACCTCATTTTGAGGAAAGCTAAAGCCTCCCGACCTCTGGAGCAAGGAAAGCTCACCCCGAAATAGAAAGGACCATACCGAGTTGTCCAGATCCGGCGGCCTGGAGCTTACAAGCTGGAATCCCTAGACGGTATTTTAATTCCTCGAAGCTGGAATTCTACAAATCTTAGAAGATATTATTGATGAAAATAGCCTTCGAGGACTTCTTTGAAGCATCTTTGAAATACCTCTACTGGTTCAACATGCTTCGGTCGTCTTAACGGCATGAGCCCACGATCGGGATATAATGGCGTCCCGGGCCCGAGCTCGAGACACCCTGTAGAGTTAATCAAGAGCCGAAGAGGCTCCATCAACCGTTAGCAGGATAATGGCATCTCGAGCCCGAGTTCGAGACGCCCTGCAAAGTTGATCAAGAGTCGAAGAGGTCTCGTCAACCGTTAGCAGGACAATGATGTCCCGAGCCTGAGCTCGAGACGTCCTAAGGAGTCGACCGCGAGCCTACGAGACGATCTCAGGAAAAATCTAAAGGCAACCCGACCTTAGATCGAGTGCCCAAGTTAAAGCTTACAAAGATCTACAAAAGCAAGAAGGCGTCGAAGTTCACGATGACCTTCTACCTAAAAGATCCCCTAGTACACTATAGTACGGAAGTTAGAAGGGACCCCGAGCTCAGTTCTCATGAAGGGGCCCAAAGCAGGCTTGGCACCCGACCAGGATGCCCAAAATGCCCCAGCAGAGAAGCTTGGTAGCAGCAAGCCCTTCAACTTTGCGAAGTTATTTGGCAGCATAAAGGCTAAGCCAGCATCTAAGCAGTTCAGATTTTGTGGACTGAACACAAAATTCCATCACAAGACAAGGCAAGATGAGCTCAACTTCAGACTTCAACAATGAAAATTACCAAAAAGGTATATTGTATTGATGTTAAAAGGCCAAACGCCGAGTATAAAAGAAGACAACCTTGAAGTCGGCATGAATACAAAGGTAAACTACAAAGAGGCCTAAGTGGCCGACTTTACAAGAATAAAAAAAGAAAGAGAAAATAGGCGGAAGAAAGCTCAGTTGGCTTGAGCGGCCTATGTCCCGACCTCGGTAACGGCCTCCATCCAAACCTCGGGAGTGGCGTCCATCCCGACCTCGGGAGCGGCCTCCGTCTCAACCTCGGCAGCAACCTCTATCCCGGCATTGGCATCGACTTCAGTGAGGTCCACTACATTGGCAACGAGCTCGCACGCCTTTGCGAGCTCGTTCACTTCAGCTACAGCCGCGACCGCCGCCTCGGTGGTCCCAGTCAGACACCGGCGAAGGCCGCTGAAGTCGACTCCGGGGCAAAGCCTCTGAGCCTGATCCCGACAGTTTTCAAAACCCTGAATCATGGCATCAGTCGCCTCGTCCACCAGCTCGTCCATGTATTCTTCGGACTGGCGAAAGTTTTGGACGGCCGCCCGAACTTGCTTCTCAGCGAGCCTCTTGAGCTGCTCGGCCTTCAGCCTCGAGACCTCGGCCTCATGCCTCTAACCAGCCAGTGCAGATTCCAACTCCAAGATGCGACCTTCGGCGGTTGAACGAGCTTGGGCAAGCTCGTTTTCCATCTCCTGGATTCGAGCGAGCTCGTCTTTGACTAGAGCTTCGATCGCCCTAGCCTTTTTCTCAGCTCGTTGCTGCCCCTGCTCGGCAGCCGCCAACTTTTGCTCGGCCTCCCCCCGCTGTTGTTCGGTAGCCGTAGCTCGAACCTCGGCTTCCTCCCTCTGCTGCTCGGCGGCCTCCGCCCTCGACCAAAGCTCCCGAATCCATTCCCAAAAGTTGGAAGCGACGTTTGCCAGCATGTCGACTAAACGGAGGGACTGACACAAAAAATAAAAAGTTAGCCGAGGTCAAATATGTGCGCAAAAGTGATATCACTTACCATGATGCTGGTGGTATAATTTTCGTCAACGACCCCCACAAATCCTATCCCTCTCTAACTGAGCTCGATCGCCCGGAAGCGTGGTGCAGCGGACGAGCTCACAAGCGACATCATTGGACTCGAGTGCCATATCATCCTCAAATAGCTGACACCTGAGTTGGAATGGCCTTCTCGAGGACTCACGGGGAGTGGAATGGGCCCTGGAAGAGGTCACGACCTCAGTAGAAGGGACCTTGGAAGAAGACGGAGCCCCAAGCCCTTCCCTCGGCTCGAGACCCGATCGTCATGCCGGACGACGTTGTGAGCACTCTGAGCTCCATCGGTAGGCGTCGTAACCGCCTGCTCAGCCTCAGCCGGTAGGACCTGCTCGGGCCTAGGCCGAGCAGGTTCGGTAATGACGACTTCGGGCTCGCCTCGCTCAGTACCAGAGCTCAAGGCAGCCCTGACCTTCTTCGACTTTCGCTCGGGCCGAGCTCCATCCGAGGTGGCCACCCTTTTTTGGTACTTTGCCATCAAAGTCTTAGCACTGAAAATCATCCCTACAATTTCCGACATGAAAAGGGAAGAAAAAGAAAAAAAAATGACTACATCGCCCTTACCCATAAACCGAGCTCAAGCCGACATTCAACAAGGCCTCGTCGCTAAGCAAGTTGGAAAGCCTTGGAGTTTCTCCCAGGTTGAGCAGCCTGTCTATAATCTCCTACACAGATTGCGACAACCTGGGGAGTCTATTGTCGATAGTGGCCCGCGGCGAGCCCTAGCTCAGTTCGAACCCCCACGACCGCTCGAAGGAGAGAAAACAAAACTTATGCTTCCACCCATGAATGGAGGAAGGGGCTCCTTGAAAGAGTATGCGGCCTCCCTGAAAAAAGAAGTACCACCACTCTTTTTCTGCAGGGTTGCCTTTTAATACAAAATAACTCCAAAAGACGCTCACCAAGGAGGATAGATAGTGTGCAAGGCACAGGGCGAGGAAACCAATTGTTATTCTCCACGAGTTCGAAGCGAGCTGTGCGGGGACAAGACGATAAGTCCCCAGAAGTTCGTTCACGAACCCATGTAGAGGTAACCTCAGCCCAGCTCGGAGTGTTTCTACATACACCCCGATCTGACCCCTAGGAGGGTTCGTGACTCGAGCCTCGGGCTCTGAGAGCTCAAGGGTGAACTCACGAGGAAAGAAGAACTAAGCTCGAATCAGGCCCAGCTCCTCTTCATCTATGTTCAAGCTGGTCCCATATAGACCATGATTCACCTCGAGCTCGGCCTCCTCCGCTTCCGAAGAAACTCAAGCTCGGGATGGACCCGTGCTAAGCACAAGGGGTCTCAAGGGCGATCCCACTGCCTTGCTCACGGAAAATCAAAACAAAAGAAGACAGAAAAAGCTCCTCCGAGCGATCGAGAAGGATGAAGACACCTACCTAAGATTTCATCGGAGAAAAAAAAGGAGAAAAAGAGGAGGGCCGCCGGAAATTGAGAGCAGAGCTTGCCGCGAAGTTCACCGAAAAGCTCCAAAATACTCTGGAAGCCTCCCAGAAAGCTCATGGCGGCCAGCAAAAAAGAAAGCAAGAGAAATCAAATAAGAGCCCTCGGGTCTCTCTAAGGCCTTATATAGCCTCCCACAGATCGGCTTAACTAAGCGTCCAAGTAGTCGAATCTCGTCGCATGGCAGGCCTAGGAGCCGCCTTAGCAAATCTCTCCAGATTGCTGTACTAAAAGCCGATCATCATAGCGAACGCTTTGGGAGATGGGGCATTAATGATTGGCCCCTCGTGTTCCACAAAGCAACGATTTGGAAGGCAGTGCACATGCAACACATTAAATAACCCCCATAACTGTTTCCGCTTGGAGTGATGTGAAAATTAGTCATCCGAGCTCGGCTCAGGAAGCCCGCCTTGAAGCCATCAGCCCCAATAATACACCATGTACCCTGTTCGGCGCGTACATCTTCACGAGCACCTGACTCCAAAGCAGGACGATCAACAACTCAACTACTTCCTTTGCCCAAGCCAAAAGAAGGCTCGGACTCGGAAGTCGGGAGGCAAATGATAGAAGACAACATGGATGGTCCTATCTCAGCATGGGACCATCCAATTTCGGCCAAATAGACCTCAACACCGAGCAGGCTAGACCTCGGTGCCGTTGAGCACCAGTCCAACCTCGGACCTCACTAAAGGCCAAGCCGACCTCGGCCAGATCACTCTACTGCCATGAGCCCTGCATGATCGACCAAGAGCCGAAGAGGATCTATCGACCGCCTGTAATATAATGACGTCCCGAGCCCAAGCTCGAGGCACACTACAGGATCGACCAAGAGCCGAAGAGGCTTCGTCGATCACAGGTATCCACAATGATGCCCCAGCCCGAGCTCGGGGCGCCTTACCGAATTGACTTTCAAGCCGAGGAGGCTAGGCCGACCTCAGCATTTGCCGAGCCGAGCTCACCGAACATATGTCGCGGCTCCTAAGTCAGCCCGACCTCAGAGCTCACTAAGTTGACTTCACCAAGTAAATACCGCAGCCTTCAAGCGAGTTTGACCTCGCCCACGGCCGCATCCATGTGTGCACCTACGCGTGCCCCTACGCCCACATACGTGGCCGTACATTACAATCTCACCACGCCTTGCTTTGCTGGCCACTCTACGATATAACGACCAAAGGCCATACCTTGCTGCCAAGGACCATACCCTATTAACACTTACAACGCCATATCGTGCCCAGGAACAGCTCGAAACCTATGCCCCAAGCAAGCCATGGCCACGCACCACCTGGCCTACGCCGTTCCCTCCCATGATGAGGACGGATTATACCTTCGCCACCTGGGCATCACCGCAGGGACTATAAATAGTCCCATCAGGTAAGCCTAAGGACCTTTTTTGGGGTTGGACTAGCTAAGATCCACTATGACTTAATCATCGGAGGGCTCTCACTGGAATCCCACTGGTGAGACTTTATGTAGGTCCGCCGGCGTGCAGGAAGCGACGTCCTTCTTCCATCCCAACCGGTAGCTCCCCCGACTCCTCCAGTGTGGTCACCCTCGAGCCGAATTTGAACCACAACAAGGAGCAAGAAAAAATTCTAGAGTAGGGATGGAGTTCGTACTTAGGACCGGGAATTGAGGGCTTCTTTGAGGCGAAGGGAGGAGGGAGGAGGGAGGAGGGAGGAAGGAGGAGGGGAGGGATTATGGAGGTGGACTGGGCCAAAATCATTGGCATTCTAAGAGACGGGGAATGGCTACTCAGAGAGAAGAGGAAGAGAACTCTCCAAAAGTAGAAAGGATTGAAGAAAAATAATGTTTAGAAAAATGGTAAATGGTAAACCAAACACAAGATTCAAAAGATAAGAAATCGAGATAAAGTCTAAATATTTCAAACAATTAAACAGATATGGTGTAAATGGGTTTACCTCGACCGGCTAACTAATAAACAGACTAAATGGGTTGAAAGTCTAAAACCCGAATCTAATCTATTTAATAAAGGTCGACCTGTTTATGATCCAAAACTATTAGCCCAAATACAAACTTGTTTATTGTAGGTTGGATACAAGTTGGATCGATAGGTTGGATCGTATTTTGCCACCCCTATTTTCACATTGGTTTCTGGCTCCCTTGCACGCTTGCACCCAAAAATCTACAAGGGAAAATGGGAAAGAACTATCTCATATGAGTAATGGAAACAAATAACCCAACCCAAGTATTTTGGAATTAAGATTAAGAAAGGTAATGAAAAATAGTTGATATTATTGGTAAACATGAAATAAGTTTACTTGGATCCAAGTTAGTATTAATTGATGGAGGAATCTCTTAGATAATTGGACACAGCACACACTTAATGTACGTGTGTATGCACAAGCTGAAGCATACACACATGTAATATGTGTATGCATTTTAAAAAGAACTACTTAAATTGATAATTGCAAATCATACTTGAAGATTGTTCACCAGGCTAGGCTACATTTTTTGTTAAGTTGCAACAATGTGATACATCTTTCTGATCCACAAAAATTAAATAAATTAAGTAATAGGTCAAAGGTTTTGTTATACATGACTGTAAATAGTTCGGAATATTTTGAATTATAAGAATCTATTTAAATAGTCAAGTCACGGAATAGATATAGTTATATCTTTATTGTTTCTTACATGATTATTTCTTTGTGTAAGAAAACAAAACTTGGGAGGCATATATACTTTTCTTGAGTTAATAAATTATATCTTACCCATAAAGTTGAATTATTTAAGTTATATCAGTAATTATATCCACACTATCAATATCCAGTTGATATCCGAGATTCTACATTCATTTAAAACAAATATTAATTCAAATTTTAGAATCTAATTAATTACTATGAACATTCGTATTCACCAATTAAATTAAAATGGATACAAACATGAATATGTTGGTATCCTATTTGTTATTATCCTTAATGTTATATCTGCATAAAATCAAGCTCACACTCTTAATTCACTACCCCAAGTTATCACAACTGCATATAATCATATAGTTATGACCATTGATGTGCTAGCAACTTAAACCACATCTAATTCTAAGGAGGCGTGTCCATCATTAGAAATAATATATGTTATGATGTAGAATGCCATTTTCATATTATATGAGCCAGCAATACTTGTATGGAGTCATCTGGTGTGGATAAATATTTTATCGTGCATTGGAACTCATGTACCAAGACAAGGTTTTTCCTATGAAGATTGTTCACCTGGATAAGTTGAATTTGTCCAATAGAGTAGTGTGATAATGTACTAGTTGGAAAGTTTTTATTTTATCTCTTTTGTTTTTTTGCAACTTAGAAGAAGAAGAAGGTGGAAAAGAAGAAGTACATACAGAATGGTGTTGCAAACTTAAACCACATTCAATCACTGTATGAGTGAAACTACTATATATAAAAATAACGATGTAGGATGTGATATTAGCTTATTGTGTGTGTGTGTGTGTGTGCATGCACATATGTGGATGTGTATGATATGTGGCCCAAATTTGATGCCCACAAAAATCATGGCTACTAGCTCGGCTAACCAATGGCTAAGAGATACATGGCGCACACAAGCAACGCCTGGGAGAATCACCAAGCCGAATAGCACAAACGATGACAACTTGGCATGATCTTAGAGTGGCAGATAAGAAAGAGCATAATAGCTCATCCAAAGATCGCACGACCAGACAGTGATGAACTCTGGCCCTCCTCTCTATATAAACTAGGCTTGGGGAGCTCAATAGGAGGACTTTCACCTTGCTTATAGCTCGTAGCTCGTGCTCTTCAACTCTCCTTCATTTCTATATTTTGTTTCGCCAAAACTCTTCCTAACTCAGGCATCAGAGGGTCTCTTGCCAGATTAGTTCTAGAAACCTTCGATCTTTTCCTTCGGCTTGCAGGACAGATCCCATGTCGTATAGACCAACCATTTTCGAGCCAACCAATCACCATCTCCAGCACTAGCTCCGCCAAGTCAGATTTTGAGCGGCAACAAATTGGCACCATCTACAAACAATGAAAGTAAAGGAGAGCTGAAGTCATAAAGTTACGAAGGAACAACCATCAATCCACAATCAACTATACTTAATCAAAGTCCAATGGCTCTCTCAGCGCCCCCCCCCCCCCCCACAAATCGCCCTCTGGGTTGATTATAGCCAAGCAATTCAATTTGCTCGTCCAGCAGGTGTAGTCCTGACATTGGTAGTGTAGAATCTACAGCAACAAATGGCCAACATACAGGCGAGCAGACTAAGCCATCAAGAAGGCTAGACGCAAAATACTAACCAATCTTGCCCTAGGAGTCTCGAACGAGATTGAAGGTACAAACCTTCAAGCTCCCGATTCAATTGAGTTCTTCTAGCCTGGATCACTCCTCTCTTCATCGATCTGAAATGCTTTCTAAAAGCGAGGCCGACCTTGATCTCAAGATTGAGGAAATGGTGTTGCGAACTTAGAAGAAGGAGAAGGTGGAAAAGAAGAAGTGTAGAAATGGTGTTGCGAACTTAAACCACATTCAATCACTGTATGAGTGAAACTACTATGTATAAAAATAATGATGTACGATGTGATATGAGCTTATTGTGTGTGTGTGTGTGTGCATGCACATGTGTGGATGTGTATGGTATGTAGCCCAAATTTGATGCCCACAAAAATCATGGCTACTAGCTTAGCTAACCAATGGCTAAGAGATACATGCTGCACACAATCAACGCTTGGGAGAATCACCAAGCTGAATAGCACAGATGATTACAACTTGGCATGATCTTAGGGTGGTAGATAAGAAAGAGCATAACAGCCCATCCAAGGATTGCACAACTAGATAATGATGAACTCTCACCCTTCTCTCCATATAAACCAGGCTCGAGGAGCTCAATAGGACTTTCACCTTGCCTATAGCTCGTAGCTCATGCTCTTCAACTCTCCTTCATTCCTATATTTTGTTTCGCCAAAACTCTTTCTAACTTAGGCATCAGAGGGTCCTCCGCCAGATTAGTTGTAGCAACCTTCAATCTTTTTCTTCTGGTTGCAAGACAAATCCCATGTCGCAAAGACCAACCATTTTCGAGCTGACCAATCACCATCTCCAGCACCAGCTTCACCAAGTCAGATTTTGGGTGGCAACAGATTGGCACCATCTACAAAAATAAAAGTAAAGAAGAACTGAAGTCATAAAGTTATGAAGGAACAACCATCAATCCACAATCAACTAGACTTAGGCCCCGTTTGGAGGAGTTGTTGACAATAGAGCTTTTGGAAGTAGAGCTTTTAAAAGTAGAGCTTTTTGAAGTAGAACTTTTATAAAAAGCTGTTTGCTAATTGGTAACTATATTTCTAAAGTGTTGTGCCACTTTAACATATTGTGAAGGCCCACATTGGGTTGGGCCGGCCTCTGAGTAAGGACGGCCCAACACATGAAAAAGGAGGGAGCGAGTCTCCCGATCGGAGTATCCTCCCTCCCCCGTTTCAAATTTTTTTCCCCTCCTTCCGAATCCATCGGAAGGGAGGTTATAGGGTGATAAAATCCTACCATATCAAGCTAGGATCTCCTCCCTCTCTTCCTAGGGCATCAACCGAGAGACTTCCACAAACAAAAAAAAAAAGAAAGAAGAGGGGAGATTGGGGTTCTAAGCTTGCCACGAAAGGGATCAGACCAATCGCCGTCGATCCGGTCGGAAGGATCTCGCCGGAGGCAAGGTGAGTCGTCCCTCCTCCTTCCTCAATCTCTAGATTCCTTGTTCCTCTTGAATCTGGCCGGCGAGCCGTTGGATTTGGAGACAAAGGAACGGCTACCTTGCCCTTCCTCCTGTTCGGCGGCTCGTCGCTGGGGGTGGCGCGTGGCCTGCCGTCGTCGGGCGGTGCTTGGCCGGCACCACGTTGGGGCCGTCGATCGCTAGGGTTGTCGGCCACATGTGGCTGCTGCCACCGAGCACGCCCATGGGAAAAAAAATAGAAAGAAAGAGAGAGAGAGAGAGGGAGGGAGGGAGAGCCACTCGGTTCTCTCCCCTTTCTTTGCCTTTCTCTTCGGTCTCTCTAGTTTATCTCCCTAGTTAGGGTTCTCTCTCTAAACTTAGATTCGGGGAGATCATTGTTTTGAGGGTTCTGGGTTGTCATATATCTTGAGTAAATTCCTAATATTGACTTGGTGCTGTAGGAGAACAATCTGTTGGACGAGAGGATGTTGAGCAGGATTTTGCACATCCCGGTTCATAGATCGCCGTGAGAGCGGGTGATTCGTCTGTCTGATTTTTCAACAAAGGGTAAGAATCCTTGTACACCAATCCTGCATGATATAAATATTTTTATACTTATATATGTATGATATGCTATGATCCAAATTAATATGCTATGATCCAGACAAATCAAAATAGTTTATATTAAATTATATTTTGATTGTGTTGGCTTGTGATTGATATTATGATGTATGCATGTACATAACCTACACTTGCATAATTGGATTTATGAATGTGGTGCTATAGGCTAACCTTGTTAATATTGGTTGCCCCGTCACGGGCTGGAAACGTGACCGGGTTAGTCTATTGCTGTAAATAAAAAGGGATTGATGTGTGGGTGTGAAATTGATTAAATGAATATTGACTTTGGGCCGTCTCATCATTATTGGTTTGCCCGTCACAGGCTCTAAGTTTGATACTATTGGTTTGCCCGTCATAGGCTCTAAGTGTGACAATGTTGGTTTGCCCATCACAGGCTCTAAGTGTGACACTATTGGTTTGCCCGTCACAGGCTCTAAGTATGACAATGTTGGTTTGCCCGTCATAGGCTCTAAGTGTGACAATGTTGGTTTGCCCGTCACAGGCTCTAAGTGTGACACTATTGGTTTGCCCCGTCACGGGCTGGAAACATGACCGGAATTTGGTCCAAAGTCGGAAGAATAATTGATCCGGATCAAGTTAATATAGAATAGAAAGAAAAAGAATTGAACACAATAATGAATATTTATGAGCTATCATATGTTATATCATTCTTGTGTGGCTGGACTTCCATTGATTTTTGACGTACATACTTATATTGATTATTTAAGTCTTTTGATAGCCGGTTTATGATTTTATGAAATGTGCATCGATTTGCCGTGGTTTTCAAACTTGTACTTCGATTGTGTTGGTATGGATGTGTAAGGATTCTTACTGGGCTGTAAAGTTCACCCCCCTTCTTCTTTCCCTTTTCGGAGTTGCAGGATGCATACACGGATGGGTTGGGCGCAGAGGAGTATCAGAGTTATTAGTTAGCTAATTAGTTTATCTTTCTTGATGATGATGAGCATTTGAAGATCTTGTAATTGAACCAATTTGACTATCTGGACATGTTGGATTTGTCTATTTGAATAAATGAATTAATTATGGATTTATTAGATTTTTGTTCATCTTAGGCCTTGCATGATCTTTAGGGCACTGCTCTAGGGCTCATGCGGCCGGTCACGTACCGGACCCGGGTGCTGGGTTCGGGGTGTGACAGAGTGGTATCAGAGCCAGGTTTAAGTATCCTAGGGTTTAGATTCGAGTGAGTGTGAGTGGAGGGGAAAACATCTAATGATTTATATAAGTGCACTCTTGATATATTTTTCCTTGCAATCTTAAGATGTTGAAAGTAACTTTTGTTGGTTGATTTGGCACGAAGGAGTAGACGTGGGCGTAATAGGAGGCCGACTCGCTTTGCCGATGGCTCCGCTGCTTGGACGCCCTCCGAACAACAAGAAGTGCTCCACCCTCGCCGGCCAGGAGTGTGCACCAGCAGGAACACCACGTCAACCCTGTTGGTAGTGCTCGAGAGATGAAAACCCCAGAAACTCCAAGGACAGGAACCTTTGGTGAGCCTGGAATTCAGCCTAATGAACCACTAAGTGCTTCTCAGATGATGCAAGCAATGATGCAACAACAAGTTGCTTCCCATCAGACATGATGAGAATGATGGAGATGCAACAACGCTTCATGGAACAACAGCAACAATTTATGCAGCAATAGTTACAACACCAGCAGCAGGTGTCTTCTCAGCATCTACAGGGGGCTGCAAGTCGGCAGGAACATCATGTTAGTTTGGCAGAATTCAAAAAGTTTGCACCTTCAGCTTTTAAAGGCACTTCTGACCCTTTAGAGGCCGAGACTTGGCTGAACGAAATGGAAAAAGTTTTCAATGCCCTGAGATGCCCTGATGAGGATAGGGTCACTTTTACTACATTTATGCTGCTGGGAGAAGCGGATTTTTGGTCGAATGTGGAAAGAGGAAAGATGGGACAGAACACTACATCTTTGACTTGGGAAGGATTTAAGGACATTTTCCGTGACAAGTATGTTCCTCAAAGCATAAGGCGGCAGAAATTTCGAGAATTTACCCGGTTAGAGTAAGGGAATATGACGGTCGTGGAGTATGCTGCAAAGTTTGAGGAACTGGCCAGGTATGCTCCAGGACAGGTGGATAATGAAAGAGAACAAGCTGAGAAGTTTGAAAGTGGACTTAGAGCCCGAATCAGACAACAGGTGTCTACCTTCGAGCTTTCTTCCTACAAGGATGTGGTTAATAAAGCTTTAGTAGTTGAAAGGGGCTTGAATAACACTCAAGAAGAGAGGGAAAGGATTATGAAAAAAAGGAACAGCCAGGTTGGTTTTCAAAATGAGCAGGACAGAAATACTGAATCAAAGCCCAAGAAACAAACTACTGTGAGTGATAAAACTCAACAAAAAGGTACTATAAGATGCTATAGATGTGGCGGCGCCCATTATTGAAAGGATTGCAGCTGGTTCGAAGGGAATTGCTTTTCATGTGGCCAACAGGGCCACAAGGCGGACATCTTCCCTAATAATAGTGGGCAACAGACTCAACGGACACCTCAGCCTATTTCGGGAGCTCCAGAAAGTCGAATATCTCAAGATGGACAACCATAAGGAGGGCAGCAGAGGCCTAGAACTCAAGGGCGAGTCTATGCTCTTATACAACAGGATGTCAACGCCTTTAACACTATGGTCACGGGTATGATTAAAGTCTCATCCACTAATGCTTATATTTTGATTGATCCTAGAGCTACTCATTCTTTCGTATCTGTCGATTTTGTTAGAAGAAATAATACAATGATTTGTATGCCATTAGAGACTGAATTTTGTGTTTCCATCCCTAGTGGAGATGTAATTCTAGTTAACTCTATCTGCAAAGATGGTATCTTGAATAGGAGAGGCAGGGAGATGAAGGCAGATTTACTGGTCCTAGAGATGAAGAATTTTGATTTGATCCTTGGGATGGACTGGCTGGCGGCATACCATGCCACTGTTGACTGCTTCGAGAAAACAGTAAAATTTCAAATCCTTGGTCAGCCAGAGTTTACTTTTAGTGGCAACAGAATGTTACCTCCGCCAAAAGTAATCTCAGCCATACAGGCCAAGCGACTCCTTCGGAAAGGTGATGAAGGATTCTTAGCCATGGTAATGGGCACTCAGCTGGATGAACTCAAACTAGAAGACATTCCTATTGCGAGGGAATTTCCTGATGTCTTCCCAAAGGATTTGCCAGGATTACCTCCTGATAGAGAGGTTGAATTCTCCATTGATTTGATTCTCGAAACTGGATCGATTTCTAAGGCCCCATACTGGATGGCTCCAGCTGAATTAAAAGTACTAAAGGAACAACTACAGGAGCTGTTGGACAAGGGTTTCATCAGGCCTAGTGTTTCTCCTTGAGCTGCTCCTGTACTATTTGTGAAAAAGAAAGATGGCAGTTTTCGGTTTTGCATAGATTATCGAGAAATAAATGAAGTAACAGTACGGAACAAATACCCTCTACCGAGAATTGATGATTTGTTCGATCAGCTGCAAGGGGCACAAATGTTCTCAAAACTTGATCTACGCTCCGGATATCATCAGTTGAAAATAAAGGCTGAAGATATACCAAAGATAGCATTCAGAACTAGATACGAACACTATGAGTTTTTGGTTCTGCCCTTCGGGTTAACGAATCCACCGGCAGCCTTTATGGATCTTATGAATCGGGTGTTCAAACCCTACCTGGATCAATTTGTGGTGGTGTTTATTGATGACATTCTAGTCTATTCAAAGAGCCCACAAGAGCATGAGGAATATTTGAGGATAGTATTGCAAACTCTTAGAGAAAACGAGCTTTATGGCAAGTTGCAGAAGTGTGAGTTCTAGTTAAATAGTATCACCTTTCTCGGGCACGTGATCTCTAAGGATGGCATCTCTGTCGACCCAAAGAAAGTGGAGGCAGTAGTTGATTGGAGTAGACCTACTAATGTGTCCGAGGTGTGCAGCTTTTTGGGAATGGCAGGATACTATCGGAGATTCGTTGAGGGATTCTCTCGTATTGCTATGCCTCTATCTCGCCTAACCCAAAAGCAAGTAAAATTTGAATGGAAGGAGGATTGTGAGCAGAGTTTTCAGGAATTGAAAAGATGATTGGTGATAGCTCTGATATTGGCCATTCCATCTGGAAGAGGAGGCTTCAGTATCTATAGTGATGCATCACGCCGGGGCCTTGGTTGTGTTCTTATGCAGAATGAGAATGTGATAGCCTATGCTTCTAGACAGCTGAAATCATATGAGCTGAATTATCCTACTCATGATTTGGAGTTAGCAGCTGTGATCTTTGCTTTAAAAATATGGAAACACTATTTATATGGTGAACATTGTGAAATTTTTACGGACCACAAAAGTTTGAAGTATATCTATACTCAAAAGGAGCTGAATTTGAGGCAAAGGAGATGGTTAGAGCTATTAAAGGATTATAACCTAACTATAAATTATCATCCGGAAAAAGCAAATGTTGTGGCTGATGCTCTAAGCAGAAAATCTTCAAGTAAATTAGCGGCTCTGATCACTACACAAAGAAACATTTTGTTGGACTTGGAGAGATATGAAATTGAAGTACGACTGCATGATCCTCAAGTACGACTTGCTAATCTTATGGTGCGGCCTACCCTGATTGAGAAGATTAAGTCATCTCAAAAAGAGGATTCAGAATTGCAGAGGATAAGAGGAACAGTAGAGTCTGGTGTTCAAAGCGAATTTCATGTGCATGAGGATGGTTCCTTAAGATTCAGTAACAGATTGTGCGTCCCTAAAGTTCTAGAATTAAGAAATGAAATTTAAAAGGAGGCTCATAACTCGGCTTATACGATGCATCCAGGAGGCACAAAGATGTATCAAAATTTAAAGAAACATTTTTGGTGGAGTTGTATGAAAAAGGATATTGCTCAATTTGTAGCTCAGTGTCTAGTATGTCAACAAATCAAGGCAGAACATCAGAGACCTGCGGGACCATTACAGTCCCTACTTATCCCTCAATGGAAGTGGGAGCATATATCACCATGGACTTTGTGACCAGTTTGCCAAAAACCCTACGAGGTAATGATGCCATGTGGGTAATTGTTGACCGGTTAACCAAATCAGCACATTTTTTGCCTTTCAGAGTCGGTTTCTCCTTAGAGAGATTGGCAGGTTTATATGTGGAGCATATTGTAAAGTTGCATGGGGTCCCGGTTACCATTGTGTCAGATAGAGATAGTAGATTTGTATCACAGTTTTGGAAGAGTCTTCATAAGGCTCTTGGAACCAAATTAAGCTTTAGCACAGTTTTCCACCCCCAAACCGATGGACAGTTAGAAAGAACCATCCAGATTTTGGAGGATATGTTGAGAGCCTGTGTCATGGATCTAGGAGGAGTGTGGGATGGCCACTTATCACTAATAGAGTTTGCCTACAATAATAGCTATCAAGCAAGTATACAAATGGCTCCTTTTGAGGCGTTGTATGGCCGGAAGTGCCGATCTCCTATTTGTTGGAATGACGTGGGTGAGAGAAAATTGTTAAGCCTAGAGATAGTACAACAGATGGTTAATAAGGTGCAAGTGATCAGAGAACGACTTTGTACAGCCCAGAGTCGCCAAAAGAGTTATGCTGATAATGGAAGGAAAGAACTGGAATTTCAAATTGGAGAGCATGTTTTCTTGAGAGTGTCACCCACAAAAGGTATGATGAGATTTGGGGTTCGTGGCAAGTTGAGCCCTAGGTATGTTAGTGCGTTTGAGATTTTGGACAAGGTTGGAGAGGTGGCATATCGATTGGCTTTACCACCGGCTTTATCTAGTGTGCACAGTATTTTTTATGTGTCAATGTTGAAGAAATATGTTCCAAATCCGAGTCATGTGGTAGCATATGAGCCATTACAACTTCAAGAGGATTTGACCTATGAGGAGTTTTCGGTACGAATTGTGGACAGAAAAGATCAGGTACTACGACATCGAACCATTCCTTTTGTGAAGGTACAATAAAACAATCATACGGAAAGAGGGGCTACTTGGGAGCTCGAAGAAGAGATGGAAGTCAAGTATCCGCAGCTTTGAAACCTCAGGTATGTCAATTTCAAGGACGAAAATTTTCTTTTAAGGGGGAGAATGTGAAGGCCCACATTGGGTTGGGCCGGCCTCTGAGTAAGGGCGGCCCAACACATGAAAAAGGGGGGAGGGAGTCTCCCGATCGGAGTATCCTCCCTCCCCTGTTTCAAAATTTTTCCCCCTCCTTCCGAATCCATCAGAAGGGAGGTTATAGGGTGATAAAACCCTACCATATCAAGCTAGGATCTCCTCCCTCTCTTCCTAGGGCATCAACCGAGAGGCTTCCACAAACAAAAAAAAAGAAAGAAAGAAGAGGGGAGATTGGGGTTCTAAGCTTGCCGCGGAAGGGATCGGACCAATCGCCGTCGATCCGGTCGGAAGGATCTCGCCGGAGGCAAGGTGAGTCGTCCCTCCTCCTTCCTCAATCTCTGGATTCCTTGTTCCTCTTGAATCCAGCCGGTGAGCCGTTGGATTTGGAGACAAAGGAACGGTTACCTTGCCCTTCCTCCCGTTCGGTGGCTCGTCGCTGGGGGTGGCGCGTGGCCTGCCGTCGTCGGGCAGTGCTTGGCTGGCACCACGTTGGGGCCATCGATCGCTGGGGTCGTCGGCCACATGTGGATGCTGCCACCGAGCACGCCACAGGGATTGCCACCGAGCACGCCCACGGGAAAAAAAAATAGAAAGAAAGAGAGAGAGAGGGAGGGAGGGAGAGCCACTCGGTTCTCTCCCCTTTCTTTGCCTTTCTCTTCTCTATCTCTAGTTTATCTCCCTAGTTAGGGTTCTCTCTCTAAACTTAGATTCGAGGAGATCATTATTTTGAGGGTTCTGGGTTGTCATATCTTCTCCTTTTTATTTAGTGCGCTCTTATGTGACGAGAGATAGGATTTATCCAAAGAGAAGACTTTTTTTAATTTGTTTACTCAACTCGTAAAGGCAAACAAACGAGAGATCGTCAGATAAACCAAACTGCCGACCAACTGTCTGTACTGCGTCGCCGCCCAATGGGCAATTGGCAGCTAAGATCAAAATCCATGGTTTCGCCTACCAGTGAGTAAAGAATCCGGGGTTCATCTGTAAGGAAGACAAGACACTTTTATACCTCGACGCGCCACAGCCACTATTTTGACGACTTTTACGCAATTATGAACGGAACGGAACTTTCCCCGCTGATCCAAAGTGATTTAGAAAAATTCTTCTTTCTCGATGGTGATCGGTCATGGTATCCATAGCGTTGCATCTTTTTCGGCCAAATCCTGATTTCGTTTTGCTTCTCCCGGTCGTCGAGCCTGATCTCGCAGGAGGCTCTCTAAGGAACAAAATTGCCAGCCCCCTAGACTAGATTCTCCTTTTTCAGAAGGACTGAGTGAGTGGTCCGTTGAAAAATAAAAAAAAAGGAAGAAGTGTTATCGAACGATTTTCTTCCATTCTTCCTAGTATGGAAGAAGTAAAGAAAAAGTACTGCGTCTCGATCATAGTTCCAACTCTCCCTACGAGCTAACGCAGTCTCGATTCCTACGGGCGAGGGGGGAGATGAAGGCAGGTATGGGAGGTTGAATTGATAGGTCGGGAAAGAAAGAATAACCCGAGTCCATCCATAATGTGGTGGGGTTGGGAAGCCCACCGGGGTCGAGCATATCTCAATATCGGCCTATCCTATCAATTCTGTCTGATGAAAACCGAAAGAAGACTGAGGACTAGCCATTTTAGAACAAGCATTTTGTTCTTTTATTCTTTGTCTGCTCCCCCCAAAAAAAGAGAGACTTGTCGGAAATCGCCGGTTGGGTTGGATCAGATCAGTGGGCAACCAATTCATGTTGTTCTTGTTGACATTGACTTTCAAGCTCAGTTTTTAGTAGGGTCACGCTTGAAAACGACTAGCTAACTACATGGTAGTGGTCTAGGGAGCGGTCGGGCGGAAAAAAGGGGGAGAGCTCTCCGTTCCTGGTTCTCCTGTAGCTGGATTCTCTGGAACCACAAGAATCCTTAGAATGGGATTCCAACTCAGTAGTGGGAACTTAGTTTCCGCCTGAGTATGCGTCCTTGGATTGCTGTAAATTCCTAATATTGACTTGGTGCTGTAGGGGAACAATCTGTTGGACAAGAGGACGTTGAGCAGGATTTTGCGCATCCCGGTTCATAGATCGCCGTGAGAGCGGGTGATTCGTCTATCTGAGTTTTCAACAAAGGGTAAGAATCCTTGTACACCAATCCTGCCTGATATAAATATTTTTATACTTATATATGTATGATACGTTATGATCCAAATTATTATGCTATGATCCAGACAAATCAAAATAGTTTATATTAAATTATATTTTGATTTTGTTGGCTTGTGATTGATATTATGATGTATGCATGTACATAACCTACACTTGCATAATTGGATTTATGAATGTGGTGCTATAGGCTAACCTTATTAATATTGGTTGCCCCATCACGGGCTGGAAACGTGACCGGATTAGTCTATTGCTGTAAATAAAAAGGGATTGATGTGTGGGTATGAAATTGATTAAATGAACATTGACTTTGGGCCGTCTCATCATTATTGGTTTGCCCGTCACAGGCTCTAAGTTTGATACTATTGGTTTGCCCGTCATAGGCTCTAAGTGTGACAATGTTGGTTTGCCCATCACAGGCTCTAAGTGTGACACTATTGGTTTGCTCGTCACAGGTTCTAAGTGTGACAATGTTGGTTTGCCCGTCATAGGCTCTAAGTGTGACAATGTTGGTTTGCCCGTCACAGGCTCTAAGTGTGACACTATTGGTTTGCCCCGTCACGGGCTGGAAACGTGACCGGGATTTGGTCCAAAGTCGGAAGAATAATTGATCCGGATCAAGTTAATATAGAATAGAAAGAAAAAGAATTGAACACAATAATGAATATTTATGAGCTATCATATGTTATATCATTCTTGTGTGGCTGGACTTCCATTGATTTTTGACGTACATACTTATATTGATTATTTAAGTCTTTTGATAGCCGGTTTATGATTTTATGAAATGTGCATCGATTTGCCATGGTTTTCAAACTTGTACTTCTATTGTGTTGGTATGGATGTGTAAGGGTTCTTACTGGGCTGTAAAGTTCACCCCCCTTCTTCTTTTCCTTTTTAGAGTTGCAGGATGCATACACGGATGGGTTGGCTGCAGAGAACGAGTATCAGAGTTATTAGCTAGCTAGTTAGTTTATCTTTCTTGATGATGATGAGCATTTGAAGATCTTGTAATTGAACCAATTTGACTATCTAGACATGTTGGATTTGTCTATTTGAATAAATGAATTAATTATGGATTTATTAGATTTTTGTTCATCTTAGGCCTTGCATGATCTTTAGGGCACTGCTCTAGGGCTCATGCGGCCGGTCGCGTACTGGATCCGGATGCTGGGTTCGGGGCGTGACACATATGTTTGGTAAACAAACTAACAAAATACTTTCGGTATGACAAAATGACCATAAAGAACATTGCATAATATTATACAATAGAGCATAATAAAATATAATATATATTAATACATAAATATATGATATGGTATAATATTACTGTAATGTAATATAATATTATTATAATATAATAATATAATATTATATACTATAGCGTAATAATTTAATATAATATTAAATTATTTAACATAACATATCAATGTATTATGATATAATGTAATATAATATTATATTTATAGTATAATATAATAATAAAGATACAAATATTATAATTATTAGCATAATTTAATTTTTTATAATATAATAAATTTAACTAGGTTATAAAATTGGTTAAACAATTATTAAAGAGATAATTTTATGTAATTGTTATATTTTATCACGAATATGCTGATTAAAAAATAGCTTTCTGACCGAACTTAAAGGTACTTTTTCGGAAAGCTCCAAAATGAAGCTTCTTCCAAAAAGCTATTTTTAGCTTTCTAGAAAAGCTAAAACAACTTCTTAAAATTTTTTACTAAATATTTTTATTTTATCTAAAAGTACTTTTGGAGGGCCATAAAGTGCATTTTGGCCCTCCAAAAGCTCCCCCAAACGGAGCTTTAATCAAAGTCCAATGGCTCCTAGCACAACCCCAGAGATCTCAATCCCCCCCCATCGCCCTCTGTGTCTATTATAGCCAAGCAATTCAATTTGCTCGTCCAGCAAGTGTAGCCCTTACAATGGTAGTGTAGAATCTATAGTAACAAACGACCAATGCACAAGCCAGCAGACTGAGCCATCAAGAAGGTTCGACGCAAAATATTAACCAATCTTGCCATAGGAGTCTCGAACGAGATTGAGGGTACAAGCCTTCAAACTCCCATTTCAATTGAGTTCCAGCCTAGGTCGCTCCTCTCCTCATCGATCTGAAAGGCTTTCTAAAAGTGAGGCCGACCTTGATCTCAAGATTGAGGAAATGAATGACAGAATTGAAGCATCGAGGGAGAGGAATGCCAAGGTAGTTGATGACTTGGAGATGAACAACAAACCTCCCTTCACCCAAAAAATCATGGATGAACCTTTGTCGTTCAAGATAACGCATTTTGAGCATTTCAACGGCACCATAGACTAGTGGACCACTTGGAGAGCTTCAAGACTCTTATGCTGATGAAAGGAGCCATGGACACAATAATATGCTGAACATTCCCTGCCCAAGGCTTCTCGGTTGTGGTACTCAAGTTTCTGACCTAGCTCGATTAGCTCCTTCAACTTGCTCAGCTGCCTCTTCACTGAGCACTTCATTAGCATTAGAAAACATTGAAAGATCTAAGGGCATCTAATGACGGTCAAGCAGATGGAAGATGAGTCCCTCCAATATGATATCAATAACTTCAATGCCAAGGAATTCGAAGTCCGAGAGCTGGACCATACCATTGCGGTTGTAGCCATTATGAATGGGCTAAGGAATTCTCACTTTAGCATTTCTTTGGAGAAGCCCCTCAATGGCTTGGCCGAGCTATTATACTAAGTAGAAAATTATATAAATGCCAAAGAGCCCATGGCTGCTTGGAGGGAAGTAGCTAGAGATAAGTATAGCAAGAAGAAGAGAAGCCAAGAAGAGAAGGAAGCACCGAGAAGAAAGCCAAGGCATGAAAAAGAAAGTGTCAGACAACTGAGAAGCCCAACTTGGAGGTTCAAGAGGTATACTCCTTTCAATACTTCGAGGGCACAAATTTTGATGGATATTCAGAATCAAAACTACCTGTGATCCAATCAAGAAAAAAGAAGATTTTCTTTAACTGCTCAGCTCAAATCTTTTGAAAGATAACTAAAATAAGATACAATAATTGCGTAAGTAGAGCTGAAGTCTCCTTTTCTTTTATTGATAATTAAAAAAATGAGGTGCATAGCCTCTATTTATAATATGAGGTCCGTCCTTACATAATTCGGGTCTGATTTCTCTCTCTCTTCCTGGTATGACTCTCATTCCTAAAATAGACATTACTAGCAAAAATCTTCTAAAACAAGCTAAAAGTCTTGATGTGGTAGATCTTGACTTTTACATGAATTCTGCCTTCTGTCGCTCTACCTAATTATTTTCGGATAGAGAGCTACGCCCGATCAAAGTCTTATTTGAAAAAAAATATTCAATTTGACCAGGCCATTTTAGGCCCCAAATGATGGAATTTGGGCTTGATCGCTAGGAGTACTACCCTCTAAATGGTAAAGCATCACATCATAGATTTAAAAAAATTGTTCGTTTAAAAAAAAAAGATTATCTCAATCGAACGTCGTATAACCAAGTTATGACCACTAACTTTCCGTTGTGGCGGATCTTGCTCCTAGTCATGTCTAGCCCTACTCGTAGTATCCAAAGTGGTGCACATTGATCTAGAGATCCTTTTAGATCAATTTGCAAAGGCCTAGGAATTGAAGCCCTCTGCTAGCAGAAGGGATAGATGCAAGTACTATCGATTCCACTAGGATTAGGCGAGGAATGCCTGCAACTGAAGAACAAGATTGAGGTACTCATCTTCTGAGGACACCTTGGTAGATATGTAGATGACCGGCAAGGTTGAGGAGATGCTGGTTGAGATGGGCAAACTCCCAAAAAGCAAGATGATAACTGATCAACCATGAGGCTAATCAACACAGTCTTCAGTGGACTAGCAGCCAAAGGTTCTATCTCACAAGCTTGGAGGGCCTATGCTCAAGCAGCCCGAGTTGGAGACATGGCCCCAAAAAGGCTGAGGATTGGGGAGATGATATCATTTTTTTGATACTAATCCAAAAGGGGTTCAGACCCCACATGATAATGCAATGATCGTCTTCCTTACTAGCATGAACTACAAGGTGTGGTGTATACTAGTGGATAACGGAAGCTCAATTGACATCCTCTTTTATGATGCCTTCTAGAGGGTAAAAATCTCAAGAGATCAGCTGAGTAGAATGGACACCCCGTTGATTGGATTTTTAGAGGAGCTGGTGCCTATCAAGGGTGTCATCACTCTGCCAGTCATGCTTAGCCAGGAACCTCAGTCGGTTACCATTATGCTCAATTTTTTGGTCATCAAGATCCTATTTACGTACATGTTCTTGGGTTGACCTGGCCTAAATGCAATGGAGGTCGTAGTATCAACTTGTCACTTGATAATGAGGTTCCCTATGGCGAACGACACTGAAAAAATTAAGGGAGACCAGGCAATGGCCCGATAGTGCTATATGGCCACTCTCAAATGAAGAAGAAGGGCCATAGAAACACTGCCTATCAAGGGCTTGGATACATGGAATGATTAGAAGGAGTAGCATGGAGAACTGAATGAGAAGCTTATCCCCATTCCACTCTACAACAAAGGGGCCAATCAAGTTATACAAATTGTCTCACTATTGGACAAGGAGTCCAAGACCCAACACCAATGTGTCCACTTGGTTGTTTGCAGATGTGCTAGGTATTCATTCTTCTATTGTGGTGCACAGGTTGAATGGGAACCCCAACCACCGACTAGTATGATAGATGAAAAAGAATTTCACCTCGAAGAGGTAGCAAGAGATCAATATGGAGGTGGACAAACTCCTTGAGGCTGAATTCATCTATCAGGTGGATTACTTGGAGTAGCTCACCAATGTAGTCCTCGTTAAGAAGGCCAAATGGATGGTGTGGGGTCTACATCAACTTTATAGACCTCAATAAAGCTTACGCAAAGGACAACTTTCCGCTATCGAGGATCAATTATCCCGTCAATGCTACCTCGAGCCACCAACTCCTTAGCTTCATGGATGCTCTTGGGCTACAATCAAGTCAAAATGCATCCAAAGGATGAGGAAGAAATGACGTTCATCATCGACAATGACCTATATTACTACAAGGTGATGCTGTTTAGGTTGAAGAATGTAAGAGCTACCTATTAGAGAAAGTATTGCATGAAGCTCAACCTGAGCAAATGCATCTTCAATGTTACCTTGGGAAAGTTCTTGGAGTTCATGGTGACCCATCGAGAAATAGAAGCCAACCTGGAGTGAGGATGATAGTGTTATTTTGATGATTAACAAGCAATAATCAAGAGTATGTTACAAGTTAATTCGATACTTCATTTATAAGTCTGTTACTCTCAGTATATTTGTATAATAAGATAAAGATGCATTTCATTGTTTATTTAGATGAATCTAACCTTGAGTTGCAGCAAAGTGTGGATTGAGTCGACTCCAAGGATGATTGGGTCGACCCCGGCACATCAAGAAAGCATCTGGCACACTTCTGCAAAAATGGCACGGATGAACAGTAGTTGGGTCGACCCAAGGAAAGCATGAGTCGACCCAAACCTCAAGCCTCTCAAAGACTCAAGAAAACAGTTCTCTGGAAACACTGAGAGGGTCGACCCAAGAGGAAGTTGAGTCGACCCAAGCTTGAGTCGACCCAAACACTGAGAGGGTCGACCCAAAGGCAATGACAGAATACATGACAGAAAAGGTTCTCTGGAAACCCTGAGAGGGTCGACCCAAGTGGAAGTTGAGTCGACCCAACTGAACCTTGAGTCGACCCAAGTGAAGGAAGGCTGAATTGCAAGTTTCTGTGGTTCTGAGAGGGTCGACCCAAGGAAAGGTTGAGTCGACCCAAGTGAAAGTTGGGTCGACCCAAGCACGGGTAGAAGCATAACGGCTAGTTCTGCAGAAGTACTTTTTGTCCTTCCAACAGTGAGTAACGGCTAGTTTTTGAATTCTAACCATTGGGGCTTGTCCAATGGATGAAGGAAACTATTTAAAGTGGCACTATTCATCAGAGAGAACATCCTTTTGCAAAATATCAAAGAGTACACAAGAAAGACAAAGTGCCCTAATCTTCTTCATCCAAGTGCTTCATTCAAGAGTCAAAAGAAAGTGGTTGAGCAGATTCCAAGAGTTATTAAGAGCTCCATCCACCCTTGAAGAGTGAAGCATCCTTGACAAAGAAGAGAGAAGTCACATCAAGCGATAACTATTCTCTAAACTCTTTTTTGTAGATTATATTGTTATATTTGCTCATCTAGAAGCTTAAATCTTCTTACTTTGTTTATTAGACTCATTGTAAAGGTTAGTTGGTAAGCCCGCAAAACCAACGGTATAGGTTGATTGGTGAACCCGTAAAACCAACATAGGTTTTTGGTGAACCCGGAAAACCAAAGTGTAAAGGTTTTTGGATTGTGAGCCCGGAAAACAATCCAACTGTAATCCGCGGGATTATAGTGAATTCCCAAGGGGTCGCTTGGGGAGTGGACGTAGGTGCTTAGGAGAGCACCGAACCACTATACTTCTTGTTGTTTGTATTGTGATTTGTTTAATTCCACTAACTCATCAATTAACATAAGTAAGATAGTTAAAATTAAGAGAAACCAATTCACCCCCCCCTCTTGGCTTGTCACCTTGGGCAACAAGTGGTATCAAAGCAAGGTGCTCCAATAGTACTTATTGATCTCACAATCAAGAGTTAAAGATCATGACAACCCAAGTGGGATGTTCTATGAGTGAGGGGCAATCCACAAATAGACCTCCTCTATTTAATGGCACAAATTACACATACTGGAAAGCTAGGATGAGGATATTCATTCAAGCTTTAGACTATGAATTATGGTACATTATTACTAGAGGACCTCACACACCCACACTTAATATAGAGGGCACTATCATACCCAAACCAGAAATGGATTGGAATGAAAGTGATAGAAGATTAGCACAATTAAATGCAAAAGCAATTAATGTACTTTACTGTTCATTAGATGTAAGTGAATTTAATAGAATATCTACATGCATCTCTGCAAAAGAAATTTGGGACAAACTTGAGGTCACTCATGAAGGGACTAATCAAGTTAAGGAGTCAAAAATAAACATATTAGTACATAAGTATGAATTGTTTAAAATGGAATCCACTGAGTCCATAACTGATATGTTTACTCGTTTTACTGAAATTATAAATGGGCTTAAGAGTTTAGGAAAGTCTTATACTAACTCTGAATTGGTGCGAAAAATTCTCAGGTCTCTACCAAGAGTTTGGGAGGCCAAGGTAACTGCAATTCAGGAAGCTAAGGACCTCAACACACTGCAATTAGAGGAACTTCTAGGATCACTCATGACCCATGAGTTGACCATGAGGCAAAATTCAGAAGATGAGGTCAAGAGAAGAAAGACCATTGCCCTAAAGTCTACCACCCCTAAACAACAAACTGAGTCGGAAGATTCAGATGATGATGATGAATTTGATGAAGAAGGAATGGCTATGCTTGGAAGAAAATTCAGAAAATTTATGAGAGGTAAGAATAGATTTCATAAAAAGAAATCCTTCTTCAAAGGTAGCTCAAGCAAAGAAAAGGGCAAGGACAAAGAAAAGGAAAAAGAAACTCCTATTTGTTATGAGTGTAACAAACCCGGGCATTATAAGATAGATTGCCCGGAATTAAAGTGGATGGCAAGAAAACTGAAAAAGAAGAACTTCATGGCTGAATGGAGTGAAAGTGAGGAGTCAAGTTCGGAAGAGGAAGATCATCAAGAGACGGCCCAAATATGTCATATAGCCAATGACGATGAGGTAGATTCTGAACTTGAATGTGATTTTACTGTTGATGAATTACATGATGCATTTTTAGAACTCATGGAAGAACATAAAAAACTAATCAATAAAAATAAAGTTCTAAAAGAAGAAAATCAATCTCTTATCAAAGATAAGTTAAAACTATCTCATAACTATGAAACATTAAGTAGGAAACTCACAAATGAAACCAAGAATCTAATTGCTGAAATTGTCAAGTTAAAAGAAGATGCTGAAAAATATAAATCCTTAGTAGATAAGTTTACACTTAGTTCTACCAAATTAAATATGATTCTTGATAGTCAAAAAGCTGTATATGATAAGGCTGGATTAGGATATAAAACAAATAAGAAACAAAAATACTTAAAGAACATTTTTGTAAAAGCTAAAAATGAAAATATTACTTGTCATTGCTGCAATAAATTAGGACATAAAGCATATGAATGTAACTATAGAAAGTCCAGTCAAAACAAATTGAGTAATAATCATAAGCTTAAATTCAAGAAAGTTTGGGTTCCAAAAGGAACATCAAGTACTAACCCTAAAGGACCCAACATAGTTTGGGTACCTAAAGCTCTTTCTTGATCTTTATTGCAGGGGTGTCTTGCAGCTAATAAAGTGGAAAAACGATGGTATCTAGATAGCGGCTGTTCAAGACACATGACCGGTGATGTAGATCAATTTGTCATCTTGGAATCTAAGAAGGGTGGAGTAGTAACCTATGGAGACAATGGAAAAGGGTATATCATTGGAAAGGGTCAAATTTTCATTACTCCATCTACTTTTATAGAAAATGTCTTATTAGTTAAGGGTTTGAAACATAACCTACTTAGCATAAGTCAATTTTGTGATAAAGGGTTTAAAGTCACATTTGAAGCATCAGTATGCATAATCACAAATCCTAAAGATAATAGCATTGTACTTGTAGGACAAAGGCAAAGAAATATTTACATGGTAGATCTTCATGATTTAGGCAAGAAAAATGGATTATGCTTAATTACTAATGAAGAAAAGAAAAATGAAACAAGTTGGCTTTGGCATCGTAGACTAGGACATGCTAGTATGGAATTAATATCAAAACTAGTCAAGAAGGAATTAATAAAAGATGTGCCAAAATTGATTTTTGAAAAGGACAAAATCTGTGGACCATGCTCATTAGGAAAACAAACTAAATCATCCTTTAAATCGAAGAATATAGTATCAACAACTAGGCTTTTTGAACTCATACACATGGATCTATTTGGATCCACTAGAACTGCGAGTCTAGGAGGGAAGAAGTATGGACTAGTTATTGTAGATGATCTTTCAAGATATACATGGGTTTCATTTTTGGCACATAAGAATGAAGCATTTTCAGAATTCTTGAAACTTTATAATAATATCATAAATGAAAAGAAGCTCACCTTAGTAGCAATTCGAAGTGATCATGGTACTGAATTTGAAAATCAATACTTTGAAGAATTTTGTAATAAAAATGGTATCTCACATCAATTTTCAGCACCTAGAATGCCTCAACAAAATGGGGTTGTTGAAAGGAAAAACAGGACATTGGCAGAAATGGCACGCACGATGTTGTGCGAGTCAAATCTTCCAAAGTACTTTTGGGCTGAAGCTATAAGCACTGCTTGCCATATTCTAAATCGGGTTTTAATACGACCAATAACCAAGAAAACTCCTTATGAACTTTGGAAGAATAAGAAACCAACTGCTAAATATCTTAGAGTATTAGGATGTAGATGTTTCATTTTAAACAATGGCAAGGAGGATCTAAGTAAATTTGATGCCAAGTCAGATGAAGGTATCTTCTTAGGATACTCCACATCTAGCAGGGCATACAGAGTATTCAATAAAAGAACTCTTGTAGTCGAAGAGTCAGCTAATATCATATTTGATGAGTCTGATAGTGAGTCTGCTAGAAAAGAAAATATTCTTGATGATGATACAGGAATTATTAACTTTGAAAAGTTGAATATTGATGACGTGCCAATTCAAGATAAGGGAGATGATTGCGTGCCACCACAATCTCAAAACTTGCCAAAGGAATGGAGGTATGCATATGGACACCCTAAAGACTTAATCATTGGTGATCCATCTCAAGGGGTAAGAACTCGATCCTCTCTTAGAAATTTAAATGATTATCTTGCTTTTGTTTCACAGTTAGAACCTAAGACTTATGAAGAAGCTGAAAAAGATACCAATTGGATAAATGCCATGCAAGAAGAATTAAATCAATTCAAAAGAAGTAATGTATGGACATTAACTGAAAGACCAAAGCATAACTCTGTAATTGGAACAAAATGGATCTTTAGAAATAAATTAGATGAAAATGGGTTAGTTATAAAAAATAAAGCTAGACTTGTAGCTAAGGGATACAATCAAGAAGAAGGGATAGATTTTGATGAAACATTTGCTCCTGTAGCTAGATTAGAAGCTATTAGATTACTTCTAGCTTTTGCATGTTTCATGGATTTCAAATTGTATCAAATGGATGTAAAAAGTGCATTCTTAAACAATTTTATAGAGGAAGAAGTATATGTAGAGCAACCTCCTTGTTTTGAGAATCATGAATTGCCAAATCATGTGTTTAGATTACATAAGGCATTATATGGATTGAAACAAGCACCTAGGGCTTGGTATGATCGATTAAGCAAATTTCTACTAAAAAATGACTTTAGTAGAGGAAATGTAGATAAAACACTGTTTCTCAAAAGAAAGGACGAAAATCTATTAGTGGTACAAATATATGTGGATGACATAATCTTTGGTGCCACAAATGATACTCTTTGCAAAGAATTTGCTGATTTAATGCACGGAAAATTCGAAATGAGTTTGATGGGAGAACTGTTGACCCCCTAATGGATTTTGATGAATAC
Organism: Phoenix dactylifera; assembly: GCF_051530095.1. Classification (NCBI taxonomy): domain Eukaryota; kingdom Viridiplantae; phylum Streptophyta; class Magnoliopsida; order Arecales; family Arecaceae; genus Phoenix; species Phoenix dactylifera. The sequence continues at coordinate 14,991,041 of NC_143201.1, forward strand.
AAAACACGAGAGTATAATTTCATTGATCTTAACAATTTAATTGAGGATTTCATGTGTTTAATTAAGAATATTGTTAAGAAATGTCTAGGCAAGTTCCCATGATTTTTAAGGACTTATTGAAGAATTTTTTGAGATGAAAGAAAAAGTTCAGGGACAGCCGAGACGTCTCCGGGTTGTCTCAGAGACGTCTCTGGCACAAACAGGTAGAACTGGCACGTCTGGAGACGTCCCCGGCACCTGCCGAGTCGTCCCCGCGATAGTGGAGTCGACTCTCTCAGTAGCGGAGTCGACTCTCTCAGTGGCGGCAGAAAGGCAGTTTTCAAGAGATATGCGCGAGACGTGCCCACCGTAGCGGAGTCGTCCCCGCAAGTAAAAAGCAGACTTTCCGAGTCGTCCCCGAGATAGCGGAGACGGCTCTCTCAGGGTTTTCCAGAGAATGACTTTTTCGGTGATAAGGCAGCGGAGACGTCCCCTGAAAGAGCGGAGTCGTCCCCATGCAAAAAGCGCAAACAAGCGGAGACGTCCCCGTAAAGCGCGGAGACGTCCCCGGAGCGCGGAGTCGTCCCCGAAGCAGCGGAGTCGTCCCCATGCAAAAAGCGCAAACAAGCGGAGACGTCCCCATAAAGCGCGGAGACGTCTCCGGAGCGCCTGGGACGCGACTGACAGCTTTTTCAGGTTTGATTTGAATTTCAAACGTCTCTTTCTTTGTGTCTAACGGCTATATTTGCTTTTTGGGCTATAAAAGGGACCTCTTAAGTGCTTCTCAACAACTCCTTACCAACCCAACACAAGATCATTCAAGAGAGAAGCAAGAGAGAGAGGTTCAAGGGAGTTAGTGCATTCAAGTGAAGAAATCAAGTGCCTTCAAGCTTACCAACTAATTTCGTGCTCAACTACTCTCTTCCGCTCGGCATTCAAAGCTCACATTCAAGCCAACGCGATCCACATCGGAAGAACCATCATCTCCCACGCTTCCAACGGCAAAAGGGCTCTTCCGGGTTTTAAGATTTCTCATTGTCATATTTGCTTATTTAAAGCTTTCAAATCTTGTGTAAAACTTTTCATTGTTGTGCTTGCTCCAGTCAAGGGACTTGGAACAAGGGATAGGCGTCTCAAGCCTAGGTTAAATTGGGGGATTGTAGGGTTGGATTGTGAGCCCATGAAAACAATCGGTAGGTTCTAGTCAGTGAGCCTGTGAAAACCGACCGAGTTCGTTGTGATCTCGTAAAACAACAAGTTGGGTTGTGAGCTTGTAAAACAACCGGCTGTAATCTGTATGATTATTGTGAAATTCCCAAGAGGACTTGGGGAGTGGATGTAGGTGCTGGGGTGCACCGAACCATTATATGTTTGTTGTGTTTGTAATGCTTCTTGTCATTGTCTAACTTACACACTTACTTACTTAGATAAATTGCTTGCTTAACTCTTATCCGCGCATCCTTTAGTTGCAAGCATATTCAATCAAGTCACATTCTATACATCAAACTGTTGCTAAGTTTAACTTTCACTGTGCATCTATACAACTTAGCATAATTAATCAAAAAGTTTTAAAAGAAGCTTAAAATATTTAAAAGACCCAATTCACCCCCCCTCTTGGCTTGTATCTACTGGGCAACAAGAACTAAGTTTCTTTCTAGGATTACAAATCAAACAAACTAAAGAAGGTATCTTTATTCATCAAACTAAGTATACAAAGGAAATACTAAAGAAGTTTGGGAATGAAAATCATAAGGAAGTAGGCACTCCAATGAATCCTACTAGTAAGCTAGACAAAGATGAGAAAGGAAAGAGTATTGATATTAAGCTTTATAGAGGACTAATTGGATCCTTGCTCTACCTTACTGCTAGTAGACCAGACATCGTGTTTAGTGTAGGAATATGTGCTAGATACCAATCAGATCCTAAGGAGTCACATTTAAGTGCTGTTAAAAGAATCCTTAGATATTTAAGAGGAACTACGAACATAGGATTATGGTACTCAAGAGACTCCTGTCTAGATTTGCTTGCATACTCAGATGCTGATTTTGCTGGATACAAATTAGATAGGAAGAGCACTAGTGGAACATGTCAATTCTTAGGAAACAACTTAGTATCATGGTTTAGCAAAAAGCAGAATTCAGTGGCACTGTCAACAGCTGAAGCTGAATATATAGCTGCTGGCAGTTGTTGTGCTCAAGTACTATGGCTTAAGCAACAACTAGAGGACTATGGAGTTAAGCTAGATAATATTCCTATTAAGTGTGATAATACTAGTGCCATCAACCTTACTAAAAATCCGGTTCAGCATTCTAAAGCCAAACACATAGAAATAAGATATCATTTTATTAGGGATCATGTGCAAAATGGAAACATATGTATTGAGCATATATGTACTGAAAAATAATTAGCTGACATATTCACAAAACCCTTGAGTGAAGATAGATTTTGCACGCTAAGGAGGGAATTAGGCATATGTGATCCTTTTTATTGAAGAGATATAAAAGGGAGCAAGCAGTCTCATGATACATTCCTTCCATTTCTAAAAACCCATGAAACATGAGTCAAACTTGTCATCTATAGATTCCTTACTCATGTATCATTGTCCCAGAAAGAATTTGTAAGGATTGGAAGCAAGAAAAATTTTTAGAAGCGAAAAGGAAGAGAAAGGAAAAATTTCTGAACTTGGGTCGACCCAACCCAGAATAGGGTCGACCCAACGTTGAGTCGACCCAAGAAAATTCTTGAGTCGACCCAACGTCGGGACCCCACTGTTAAAAGGGGGACCCGTGAGCTATCTAGGGCACTGTTTACACTTTGTCCTCTTCCAAAAATCTTATTCCCCACTCTCAAAACTCCTCCAATCATTTCCAAACAGTAGATTACTTCAAGATCTTGGAGAAATGGGACCCAAAAGAGCCGTAGCCAAGCGATCCGGAAGAGTCTCACGGATCCAACGTGCGGAAAGAGAAGCTACGGAGCCATCTACAGTGTCTCCACAAGGTGAGACACGTGTAGAGCCACCTCCTCCTCCCTCCCCCTCAGTACAACTTGCAAAGTTTGCGGGGAGACCGGTTACAACGGGGAGAAGGATCCATTCCGAGTTCTTTGATCAAGAAGGGTTCCGTTTGGGGGAATGGATCCGAAGGCAAGGTTGGGAGTATCTTTGCTCCCTAGATGTGGTGATCTACCCCGGACTAGTTCGGGAGTTCTATGCCTTCCTCAAAACTGGGATGGGAGGGCTCATATCGGAAGTTCGAGGAGTTAGGGTTCGAGTTTCCGAAGAGAGTTTGAGTGAGTTGCTTCATCTCCCCTGCGAAGGAGCAACTCCAGAAAAGCCAGAAAACAAGTTGAGAGCCCTGCAGTTAATTCTTGAGAATGAAGACTTCGACTTCTCGGAGAAGGTTATAGCGAGCTCTCTTTCTGCAGAAATGAGGTTGTTGCACAACATCATTGATAGGATTCTATTTCCGAAGAGCGGGAGATTTGATCTCATTACAGAGCGAGATCTAGCAGCGATGGAGCATATTATTCAGGGTATTCCCCTGAATCTCCCGGCCATGATACTGAGGCAGATGAGGAAGGTGATCTGCAACTCCAGAGTATCCCTGCCTTATGGTATGATACTCACCTTGATCTTCCGACAGCACGACATATCTGTCGAGGGGGAGGTCTCCAGGCATCTGCTTTTTACTGATACATACACTGCACGATCACTTATTCGCATGGGCTATGAGAAAGTGAACGGGCAGTGGGTTCGTACTGGAGCAGGGATTCAGGGTGATGCACCAGAGGGTGATGCACCAGATATTGGAGACCCTATTCCTGAGGATGAGGAGCATATGGATCATCCTACTGCACCTTCAGAGGCTGGACCATCGTCATCTATTCCTGCGGGAGACACAGATGAGTTCTGGAGTAGGATGACTGAGCTTATGTCAGCTCAAGCGAGGACTATCACTGATGGGCTGACGAGCCGACTAGATATCATGTCTGCTGAGATCAGTGATCTGAGAGAGCAGATAGGAGCTCTATGGAGAGAGAGAGAGACTCATGGACCATCTGTGCCACAGGCTGCTGAGTCAGAGATTTCGGCACAGAGTCATCCAGCTCACCGTGCTCCACGCCAGACTCAGTCTCATCAGGCTCGACCTCCCCTCGCCACTTATACTAGGAGGATGAGGACTAGATCATAGCCATTAGATACTTCCTAGGCTGATATTAGTATTTCTGTTTAGAGCCTAGGATATGTATCTAGTTCTCATATGTATTTTGTGTTGATCATGTATTTTGAACCTTGATTGAGGAACATTGTATTTGTTTTTGTTTTGGCATTTATGTACTAAAATGTTCCTATTTTGATCAATGAAGTTTAAATGTTTGTTAATTATTGTGTCTATTCCCATGCACCTATTTGATGATAACAAAAAGGGGGAGAAGTAAAGAAAGTGAAATAAGTTGTGTAAGAAAAGAGAAATAAGTTGTAAAACAAATTAAAAATTATAATGGGAAAGCATATACATTTAAGGGGGAGCAATTTGTAACAATGAAAATGATCAAATCTAAAATTTCTATTAAATTTCAGAATTTGGCACATAGAATTTCAGAATTTGGCATATACCTTTCACACCTCGATACATAATCTGAAACTCATGCTTTATCTCAAATTTTTGAAGTTTCATCTTTAATGAAATATAAATGAAAGGGGGAGCAATTCAAAAAGTCAAATTGGAAACATTTGGATGAAATAGGGGGAGACTTCACTCTCATATTTGAAAAGTTGAAATTCAGCAACTTGAGCCCTTTTAAAACTGATTTTAAGATAAGTATCAATAGGCTCATACTCTATATTTTGTAATCATCAAAAAGGGGGAGATTGAGGATGATAGTGTTATTTTGATGATTAACAAGCAATAATCAAGAGTATGTTACAAGTTAATTCGATACTTCATTTATAAGTCTGTTACTCTCAGTATATTTGTATAATAAGATAAAGATGCATTTCATTGTTTATTTGGATGAATCTAACCTTGAGTTGCAGCAAAGTGTGGATTGAGTCGACTCCAAGGATGATTGGGTCGACCCCGGCACATCAAGAAAGCATCTGGCACACTTCTGCAAAAATGGCACGGATGAACAGTAGTTGGGTCGACCCAAGGAAAGCATGAGTCGACCCAAACCTCAAGCCTCTCAAAGACTCAAGAAAATAGTTCTCTGGAAACACTGAGAGGGTCGACCCAAGAGGAAGTTGAGTCGACCCAAGCTTGAGTCGACCCAAACACTGAGAGGGTCGACCCAAAGGCAATGACAGAATACATGACAGAAAAGGTTCTCTGGAAACCCTGAGAGGGTCGACCCAAGTGGAAGTTGAGTCGACCCAACTGAACCTTGAGTCGACCCAAAGAAATGTTGAGTCGACCCAAGTGAAGGAAGGCTGAATTGCAAGTTTCTGTGGTTCTGAGAGGGTCGACCCAAGGAAAGGTTGAGTCGACCCAAGTGAAAGTTGGGTCGACCCAAGGACAGGTTGAGCCGACCCAAGCACGGGCAGAAGCATAACGGCTAGTTCTGCAGAAGTACTTTTTGTCCTTCCAACAGTGAGTAACGGCTAGTTTTTGAATTCTAACCATTGGGGCTTGTCCAATGGATGAAGGAAACTATTTAAAGTGGCACTATTCATCAGAGAGAACATCCTTTTGCAAAATATCAAAGAGTACACAAGAAAGACAAAGTGCCCTAATCTTCTTCATCCAAGTGCTTCATTCAAGAGTCAAAAGAAAGTGGTTGAGCAGATTCCAAGAGTTATTAAGAGCTCCATCCACCCTTTAAGAGTGAAGCATCCTTGACAAAGAAGAGAGAAATCACATCAAGCGATAACTATTCTCTAAACTCTTCTTTGTAGATTATATTGTTATATTTGCTCATCTAGGAGCTTAAATCTTCTTACTTTGTTTATTAGACTCATTGTAAAGGTTAGTTGGTAAGCCCGCAAAACTAACGGTATAGGTTGATTGGTGAACCCATAAAACCAATTGTAAAGGTTCGTTGGTGAGCCCGGAAAACCAACATAGGTTCGTTGGTGAGCCCGTAAAACCAACATAGGTTTTTGGTGAACCCGGAAAACCAAAGTGTAAAGGTTTTTGGATTGTGAGCCCGGAAAACAATCCAACTGTAATCCGCGGGATTATAGTGAATTCCCAAGGGGTCGCTTGGGGAGTGGACGTAGGTGCTTAGGAGAGCACCGAACCACTATACTTCTTGTTGTTTGTATTGTGATTTGTTTAATTCCACTAACTCATCAATTAACATAAGCAAGATAGTTAAAATTAAGAGAAACCAATTCATCCCCCCCCCCCCCCCCTCTTGGCTTGTCACCTTGGGCAACATGGAGAATATTCAAGTAATCTTGGAGATGTTACGACCAAGAGCAGTGAAAAAAATGCAATGCCTTACCGATCACATTACCACCCTAAGCAAATTTATGTTGAGGATGGCAAAAAGATGCCTCCTATTTTTCAAAGTCCTTAGAAATATTAAGGACTTCTTGTGGACCGAGGAATGCTAGATAGTAGTTGACCAACTCAAGCAGTACCCTGGCTCACTGCCACTTCTCACCATGTCTACATTCCAATCTAGCAATCTTGGCCACGGTCATAAGTTTGGTTCTCATCAGAGAGGAGACAAAGACCCAAAAATCGATTTACTATATAAGCAAGGTACATCGGGTTGCTCAAACAAGATACCCAGGATTGAAAAAGACGGTTTACGCCCTAATAATCATAGCTTGGAAGTTATGTCCTTACTTTCAAACCCACACTATTATCATACTGACCGACTAGCCACTCAAGTAAGGGTTGCAGAAGTTAGAGACTACTGAGTGGCTAGTCAAATGAACCGTTGAATTTGGAGAGTTCAATGTACATTATCAACCTCGGTCTACTATTAAGGCATAAGTCCTGGTGAATTTTCTTGTGGAACATGTCATGCTAGAAGAAGTAAAAACTGAGTCCAAATAATAGAAGGATGAGTTGGAGGAGATACCCTTTTGGACACTTCATGTAGATGGATCCTCCAGCATGAGTGGAAGTAGAACCGAGCTGATCCTCCCAAGCTTGGAGGAGATTGTAGCTGAGTATGCCCTAAGGTTTAATTTCACAATCTCCAATAATAAAGCCAAGTTTGAGGCCCCTATCATTGGGCTGAAGTTAACTAAAGATGTTGGTATAGCTCGGTTAAAAGCCTATAGTGACTTGTAGTTCATCATCAATCAGATTTGAGGAGAAATCCAAGAACACTACCACGGTGAAGTACCTATAGAAGGTGAGAGAGATTTCCTAGGCCTTCACCGAGTTTGGGATCTAGTAGATCCCTAGGTCGGAGAATGCAAAGGTAGATGCCCTATCCAAGCTAGCTACCTTAGAGTTCTTTTGCCTAAAGAAGACAGACTACTTTAAGATAGTCAAGAAGCCCAGCATCAGAAAAGAAACAAATCGGATGTTTTAGATGAAGTACGAGCCAAGCTAGATTGATCCCATCATTGAGTCTCTCAGAGATGGAAAGCTCCTTGAGGGCAAAAAGGAGGCCAAAAGACTTAAGTATCGAGCATCACATTATGTGCTGATAGAAAGCAGACTATACAAAAGGTCATTCACTTTGCCCTACCTCAGATGCCTTGAACCTACCGAAGCCCAATACGCCCTCTAAGAAGTCCATGCGGTGATATGCGGTAATCAACTAGAGGGCATAATCTTAGCCTACAAAATGTTGAGGTAGGGCTACTACTGGTGGACTTTGCAGAAGGATGCAACTTCATTTGGGAAGTAGTTCGAATAGTGCCAGAGCAATGCCAACATCCAGCACCATCTTGAGTACAATCGATATCGATCAGCATCCTTTGACCATTCGCCCAATAGGGGATGGATATCCTTGACCTTTTTTCACTGGCAACTAAGCCGAGGAGATTCTTAATCATGGCCATTGACTAGTTCACTAAATGGATCGAGACCGAGCCTCTAGATCGGATCACAAAGAAGAATGCTCGAAACTTCATGTAGAGACCCATCATTTGCCGGTATGGGATTCTTTGAGCTCTCATCACCGATAATGGCCGACAGTTCGACTATGCCTAGTTCAGAAAGTTTCGTAATAATTGTTGTCGGCGCCCACGCCGGAACCCACTCACACCAGCGCCGCCACCGACGTCGGACAAGCAAGAGAGATACAAACGGATAAGCACTCTCTCGCTCCCTCGACTCCGGACTCAAGGATCACCTCTTCGCTCCGCCTACGAAGGGCAAAAGATTACCCCGTGGTATCAGTAGAGTAAAACACTTGAGCACCGCAACGGATTATCAAAGATCAAAGAAAGAAGAAGGAAGAAAATAGCAAAGCAAACACAAAGATGTAACGAGGTTCGGCTACAAATAGCCTACGTCCTCCACCGCTCCAAATCTCAATAAGGATGAACTGATTACAGAGATAGCACACACCCGAACGATCACAAGCGATCGATCTACAAGAGATTCACACAGAATTCCCTTTGCACAAGAAGTAGGATCCCAATCCTCTTCTTCTCTAGAACCCTAGCCTCACAAACAAGAGTCTCTCTCAAAATACGGCCAATACCTTAACCCTAGGGCTCTCATGAGTCCTATATATAGTCTCAAGACCTTCAGATGATCATAGCCGTCGAAATGCCAACAAAACACCAAAAAAGAAACTCATCCGTATGATTTCCCGCGAGCCCGAGTCGACTCGGCTGAAGTCCGAGTCGACTCTGGCACGTCTGAACAACTTCCAGTTTAACTGGCACGATCTCGAGTCGACTCCACTGTATCTCGAGTCGACTCGACGATGCTCCGAGTCGACTCGACTGTAGTTCGAGTCGACTCTGACAGTCCAGACAGAAACATGGTTTTTGCGGCTTTTCTCTTCTCGGGTCGACTCGACAGACCTCGAGTCGACTCGACTGTTCCCGAGTCGACTCGACTGTAGCCCGAGTCGACTCTGACAGTCCGCCAGATGGAACTATGCAGAATTGATTCTCCTTCAATTCTCTTCATCACTAAAGGTCTCCACATTCCCCAACAATCTCCCACTTGGAGACCTTGGGTATATTCTCTTGTTACTTGGTTCTCCTCTGTGCTCCCACTGAAACTGGATCATCCTAGTAAAATCGGTACGATGCCTCCTCAACGTCTTCAAGCATGAAGACTAGCAGAAGCTGAACAGCTCCTCAGCTTCTCCACCGTGACGACCTTCGTCAACATATCTGCAGGATTCTGACTTGTATGAATTTTCTCCAACTTGACGAGTCCCTGCTCGAGCAATGACCTCACGAAGTGGTACCGTATGTCAATATGCTTCGTCCTTGAATGAAAAGCTGAATTCTTCGCCAGATGAATTGCACTTTGACTGTCTGAATATAACATGCAATCCTTCTGTTCCTTCCCAAGCTCCTTCATCAAGCCTTGAAGCCATATTAGTTCCTTGCACGCCTCTGTGGCTGCCACATACTCCGCCTCCGTAGTCGACAATGCAACAACTGGTTGCAACCTGAAAATCCAACTGACGGCTCCACTGCCCAAGGTGAACAAGTACCCTGTCGTGCTTCTCCTGCCGTCCAAGTCCCCTGCCATGTCTGAGTCCACATAGCCCTGTAACCGGATCTCAGAACCTCCATAGCACAATGACATGTGCTCAGTGCCTTTCAGATACCTCAGTATTCATTTGACCGCGCGCCAATGCTCCAAGCCTGGGCAGCTCATGAAGCGACTCACAACTCCCACTGCTTGAGCAATGTCTGGTCTCGTACACACCATAGCGTACATCAAGCTCCCCACTGCCGATGCATACGGGATTTTTGACATATTGAGCTCCTCCACCCGCGTCTTCGGACTTTGCCCTTTTGAGAGCTTAAAATGGGCACCCAGCGGTGTGCCAACAGGTTTGGCACCCTCCATGCAGAATCTCCTGAGTACTCGGCTGATGTACTCCGCCTGAGATAGTCTGAGGATATGTTTAGACCTATCTCTACTGATCCGCATCCCAAGGATCTATTTTGCTGCTCCTAGATCCTTCATTGCAAATTTTCTTGACAGCTTCAGCTTCAATTTTGCAATCTCATGCATGCTAGCTCCTGCAACTAACATGTCATCAACATACAATAGCAAGATAATGTAAGATGTACCGAAGTCCCGGAAGTAGCAACAGTGATCCTCCTGACATCTCCTGTATCCTATCTCAAGCATGTAACTATCGAACTTGAGATACCATTGTCTGGGTGCCTGTTTCAAACCATAGAGGCTTTTCTTTAGTTTGCAGACTAAGTCACCCGTGCCAGCTGCAATGTATCCCTCCGGCTGCTGCATATATATCTCCTCATCGAGATCTCCGTGGAGAAAGGCCGTCTTCACATCAAGCTGCTCTAAGTGAAGATCCTCTACTGCCACCATGCTCAGCACCGCTCGAATAGTACTCATCTTGACTACAGGAGAAAAGATCTCTGTGAAGTCGATACCTGCTCTCTGCTGAAATCCTTTTACAACCAGCCTGGCCTTGTATCGCTTCTTCCCGCCTTGCTCTTCCTTCAGCCTGTAAACCCATTTGTTTGACAGTGCTTTCTTCCCCTTGGGCAGATCCACCAAATTCCACGTTTGATTCTGCTCCAATGACTTCATCTCATCATCCATGGCCAACTCCCACTCCTTCCTGGCATCAACCTCCAATGCCTCCGTAAAGCATTCAGGTTCGCCATTATCTGTGAGCAACAAATAACTAAGAGTCCCATCATACCTTTGAGGAGGCTTCCCATGAGTACTACGAGTGGACCTTCTTAGTTGTGGAGGGGGTGCCAATGCTTCAGGTTCTTGCTCTGACTGAGTCTTCTGACCAGAATTTGTAGACTCCTCTTCAGGATCCACAAAACACGGCTCAACAGGTTTTGTTTCTGATTCAGTGCTCTGCTGCATTTTCTCATTGAATACCACATCATTACTACGAATAATCTTCTTGTGTTCGGGATCCCAAAGCCGGTACCCAAACTGTTGACCTCCGTATCCAACGAAAATACACTTCTTTGATTTGGCGTCTAGTTTGCTTCTTTGACTGGAATCAACATGGACATAACTGGTACAACCGAATACTCGTAAGTGCGCCAAATCAATCTTCTTCGCTGTCCATGCTTCCTCAGGAATCCCAAATTTAAGTTTCTTTGATGGCCCTCTGTTGATCAAGTAGGCAGCAGTGTTAACTGCTTCCGCCCAAAACTGCTGTGGCAATCCAGCATGTATCCTCATACTCCTGGCACGCTCATTAATTGTTCTGTTCATCCTTTCAGCAACTCCATTTTGTTGTGGTGTCCCTGGAACTGTCCTTTGCCTGACGATCCCAGCATCTGCACAGTAGTCCTCAAACTCCCTGCTACAATACTCACCACCGTTGTCCGATCTCAGGCATTTCAACCTCTTTCCTGTCTCGAGTTCTACCATCGCCTGCCATCTCCTGAAGACCCCAAATACCTCTGACTTGTGCTTCAAGAAGAACACCCAAAGCTTCCTGGTAGCATCATCAATAAAAGTAACATAGTACTGAGATCCACCAATGGAAGAAACTGGTGCAGGCCCCCACACGTCCGTGTGCACGAGATCTAGCTTTTCTTGCTTCCGAGGTTTGCCTTCTTTGTTGAATGAAACACGCTTTTGCTTTCCGAGAACACAATCCTCACAGAAGTCCATCTCAACACTCCTGAGACCCTGCAGCTTTCCCAACTGGTGCATCACCTCCAGTCCCTGATAACTCATGTGCCCAAGTCTACAATGCCATAACTTGGTGTCCACATCTGCTGCAACAACTCCAATAGAGTTCTCCGTGCCGTTGGTGACATAAAGTGTCCCAACCTTCTTGCCACTAGCCACCGTCAACGAACCTCTGGATATCTTCCACTGATCAGCTGTGAAAGTAGTCTTGTACCCCTGGCTCGCCAACTGTCCAACAGAAATCAGATTCCTCTGCAGTTGAGGTACGTGCCGTACGTCCTCAAGCTCAAGTGAAGATCCAGAAACCAACTTCACTTCCGCGCTTCCCCTTCCTTGTATGGTGCAAGGCTCTCCATCCCCTAGGTAGACTTTGCCAAAGTCTCCCTTCTCATATCCTCCAAGAAGCTTCCGTTGGGATGTAGCATGGAAAGACGCGCCCGAGCCTATCACCCAAGACTCGTCACAGGTAGACAAAGATAGAACGAGGGCATCCATATCACCGTCTTCAGCAAGATTTGCCAGATCCTTGCTGACTCCTTCGGTGTGGTCGCCTTGCTTCCCTTTAGGAGATTTGCAATCCCTCCTAAAGTGCCCCGTCTTCCCGCAGTTCCAGCACTTCGCTCCCTTGTTCTGAGGTGCTCGAGACCTGCTGGATCTCGACTTCGAGTCGCTTCGAAATCGACCGTCCTTCTTTTGTCTTCCCCGGTCAGAGGTGTTTAGTGCACTTCCAGACGACTCCGTAGCTCCAGAAGATTTCCTTCTTGCTTCTTCACTCAGAAGCACTCCCACAACGTCATCAAAAATCAACTTCCCCGTTGCCGAAGAGTTGCTCACCGCCATCACCAGGCCCTCCCAGCTATCAGGCAATCCGGAGAGGATTAGCAATGCCCGAATCTCATCGTCAAAACTAATCTCCACTGACTCCAACTGGGCCGTGAGTCCATTGAACTCGTTGAGGTATTCTGCTATGCTGCCGCCATTTTTCATACGAAGATTAAACAACCTCTTCATGAGAAATACCTTGTTTGATGCTGAGGGTTTCTCGTACATCCGCGACAATGTTGCCATCAACTCCATCGTCGTCTTCTCGTTTTTGATGTTGAATGCCACTTGGGATGCAAGTGACAATCTAATGGTGCCGAGCGTCTTCCGATCGAGGACCTCCCAGTCTTCATCGGACATCTTCTCTGGTTTCTTCGCTCTACCTCCAAGAGGTAAATAGAGATCCTTCTGGTAAAGGTAATCCTCTATTTGCATCTTCCAGAATCCGAAGTTCGTTCCATTGAACTTCTCAATTCGCACCTTCCCTTCATCCGCCACTTGTTGTCGGCGCCCACGCCGGAACCCACTCACACCAGCGCCGCCACCGACGTCGGACAAGCAAGAGAGATACAAACGGATAAGCACTCTCTCGCTTCCTCGACTCCGGACTCAAGGATCACCTCTTCGCTCCGCCTACGAAGGGCAAAAGATTACCCCGTGGTATCAGTAGGGTAAAACACTTGAGCACCGCAATGGATTATCAAAGATCAAAGGAAGAAGAAGGAAGAAAATAGCAAAGCAAACATAAAGATGTAACGAGGTTCGGCTACAAATAGCCTACGTCCTCCACCGCTCCAAATCTCAATAAGGATGAACTGATTACAGAGATAGCACACACCCGAACGATCACAAGCGATCGATCTACAAGAGATTCACACAGAATTCCCTTTGCACAAGAAGTAGGATCCCAATCCTCTTCTTCTCTAGAACCCTAGCCTCACAAAACAAGAGTCTCTCTCAAAATACGGCCAATACCTTAACCCTAGGGCTCTCATGAGTCCTATATATAGTCTCAAGACCTTCAGATGATCATAGCCGTCGAAACGCCAACAAAACACCAAAAAAGAAACTCATCCGTATGATTTCCCGCGAGCCCGAGTCGACTCGGCTGAAGTCCGAGTCGACTCTGGCACGTCTGAACAACTTCCAGTTTAACTGGCACGATCTCGAGTCGACTCCACTGTATCTCGAGTCGACTCGACGATGCTCCGAGTCGACTCGACTGTAGTTCGAGTCGACTCTGACAGTCCAGACAGAAACATGGTTTTTGCGGCTTTTCTCTTCTCGGGTCGACTCGACAGACCTCGAGTCGACTCGACTGTTCCCGAGTCGACTCGACTGTAGCCCGAGTCGACTCTGACAGTCCGCCAGACGGAACTATGCAGAATTGATTCTCCTTCAATTCTCTTCATCACTAAAGGTCTCCACATTCCCCAACAATAATTTCAACATTAATCATTGGCTCATCTCGATCAGCAATCCATAGGCCAATCGGATGGCCGAAGGAATCAACCGTACTATTTTGCAAGGCTTGAAGACCAAACTTGACCAATCTAAGAGAATTTGGATAGACGAGCTGCCCACTATTCTTTGAGCCTATTACACCACTTATCAAACTCCGACTGGAGAGATGCCTTTTAACCTCACCTTCGGTATGGAAGCAGTCAAACTTGTGGAGACGAGCATGCTGTCCCATTGAATGAAGATATATGATGAGCAGAGGAACTCTGATGATCTCCATGCAAACCTCAACCTACTCGAGGATATCAAGGAGCAAGCTTGGATCTGGATGGTGTCTACCAACAACAAGGAGAGCCTAGTACTACAACTCTAGGGTCAAAGAAAAGCTATCCAAACCTAAAGACTTCGTGCTCAGAAAAGCCAAGATTACAAGGAAAGAAGAACATAGAAAACTCGCACCGAACTAGGAGGGACCATATAGAGTGATTGAGGTCATCCATCCTGACACATATCGACTTGAGAGACTCAATAGGGTACCCATATGTCAGATGCAGAACTCTAATAATCTCAAAGCATATTATCAACAAGGATTGTAAAATTAAATTTTTTACTTCTGAATTACTAATAATCAATCAAATTTGTTTCAGTTCTCCTCTAAATATTGGCAAAGTACTATAGGTCGGATGCCTCTCTCAAAGACCACTGATCACAAAATCCAAATGCCACTGGTCGAACACATCTCCCAAAGACCATCGATAATAAAGATAGAAACAACCTAGAAATGATTGAGATCTCCAATCTACGAGCCTATGAAGCAAGGGAGCAAGTACAAAAATGAATCTCGTTTCTCCTACAAAGATTATCTAGAAGCAGCTAGGACCTCCATTATACCAGGCAAGAGTTGATAAAAAGATCTAGTAAGAACTTGGCTCAAATGGGAGGTGGCACACCCGACCTGATTATCTAGATGCTAGCTATCTAGAAAATCTAAGCAATGGAAGACCTAGAAGCTAAATTCCTAATAGCCTGGCCTTTTTAGGCTAGGAATAGAGGCATGCCCGAGCTGATCATTTGGATGCTAGCTATTCAAAAGATCTAACCAATTAAAGATATGGCAGCTAAACTTCAAATAACCCAGCCTCTCCAGGCTAAGAATAGAGGCTCCATGATGGGAAGCCGACCTCAAAGCTACGGTGGAAGGAACGCGCTCCACCGGCCTAAAAATGCCAAAGAATGGAGGGGCAAAGATCCAAGCCAAGCTACATGAAGGTGTAGTCCTCAAGACTTGGTGGTGGGAGCCTTGATCATCATAGGTTAGGAAAGATCAACGGCACACTAAGGCAGGTCGGTGGTGTTCTTTTTTCGTTACTCCTACTCCTTAGTGCCCTCCTATCGTTCCTTGGATTTTTTTCTTTAGCTTCTCGGTATCGGCGACGCCATCTTCTTTGGAGGGGCTAAGGCAGCTGAGGTCGATCTTGGGTTAAGGCGCCTTTCTTCAACAATGCCTTGTCCATCATATCTGTCCAGACAAAAATAAAGTTAGACAACTCATCAGTCATGGATCGAATAATGAAGAATAACGCAGGTCCTTACCCACAGGTCTAGTCATGCTCAAACCGGCGTTGACCAAAGTCTTCTCGGCCAAGAGTTTCCAAATAGGGGGAACCTTGACATGGCACATGGCCTCCAGTGCTTGCTGTTCTGTGCTGGTGAGTCTCGAAGCACGATTCAAGTCCTTTTTTGGAATTTCCTAGAAGGTATTGAACCCCCAAGCTGGCAGCTCGAACAAGGCAAAGAAGAAACAACCCTTCCAATCATGGAAGGAGGAAAGGCCACCTAGATCAGCCGACAACTCTTCCAAGCAAAAAATACCATTAGCCTTGCTTAGAGGATTGCTTTTCTATAGTATAAGTGCCAGGAAAATCTCCATGGTGGGCTGGACACCATGCAAAGCTAGGAGAAAACCTATAATGATCCATCATGAAATTGGGTGGGAACATGGTGAAATTGATTAAAGAGGAGGACAATGAAAGGATGCAAGAAAAATCTCATCCCAAGCTTCAGAGTTTTCTCGTATAGGCTGAGCTGAACAAGAATGCAATCATTGGCTCTTTTCTCGGGCCTAGGCAACCTAAGAGAGAAGAAGCCCTATAGGATATAGAAGCTTTTCCGAAACTTATTTAAATCCCCCTGATCCAAGATACACTCCTTAATGCCTGGACCATAGGGGACCTCCTATGGAAGACCAACTATATGAAGAATGCAAGCTGGATAACCAGCTCACAGGTGAGTCACTCACCATGACCCACACAACCAAGAACTAAAAAGAAATGAAAAAAAAGAAGCTGGTGAAGAAATGGAGAGAGAGATCAAATAATAAGGATCGCTAACAGACCTAAAGGATGCCGAGAACTCCGACTTGGGGAAGACTAAGCTCTGAAGGAGCCTTAGTCGAGTAGAGAACGATCTAAAAAAGGGCTTGCATCTCTCTGAATGAAGCAAAATCGCTAAGGGTTCCCCCCTTATATATAGCCCTAAACGACTCAGATCCAAGGGTTTGATTGACTATTTGGCCTAACGAACTACCACACATTATTCCAGCATTCGGCTTCAAGAGACCATATAGATCGATCCTTAATGTCACATTGGAAAGGCGATGCAATGCTGTTGACCTCCCACTAGAGCTTTTATCGCTTCAGAAAAGTGAATCAATGCCATAGAAACTCTGCCAAGTATTTAATACGGCTTTCAGAAGCTTTCTAGTCAAACCAAATAGCCTGATGCAAGTCCATTCAGCTCATCATCTAGCCAACTCAGCTACTTCCTTCGATCAAGTTAAGGAGAATAACTCAAGCTCAGAAGTGGGGGCAAGTGATATGGCTTGAATTTGACGCCCACTAAAATTGCGGCTGCCAACTCAATCGATCAATAGTTAAGCGATATGTGGCGTATGCAATCAACACCTAGGCGAATCATCAAAGAAATAGCACGGACGGTTACAACTTGGCATGATTTCAGGGTGGCAGATAAGAATGGACAGTGGCTCGTCTGATGATCATGCGATTAGATCATAATGAACTCTCACCCTCCTCTTTATATACCCAGCTAGGGGACTCAAAGTCAAAGGACTTTCACCTAGCTCATAGCTCGTGCTCTTAATCTTTTCTTCCTTCCTCTACTCCGTTCCATCAAAATTCTGCCTAATTTAAGCATCGGAGGGTCCCTACTGGATCAATTCCGGCAAGCTTCGATCTTTTCCTTCTGGTTGTAGTTCGGATCCCACGCCGTGTAGACCAACCTTGCACGAGCTGACCAATCGTTGTCACCAACACCGGCTTCTTTAAGTTTGGTTTTGGACAGCAACAATATGGTTGATTATAATTTCAAAAAACCATAAAACTTTACCTCATGTAATGATGATATTCAATTGTTTTTTTCAAACCAAATGATGAAGGTCAATTTTTGATCAGATAAGTTTTTAGTTGTTTGCAATTGGTTGTGATGTCTAGCAAAGTAGAATATGTGAAATACCAAAATATTAGTCATAGTCCACAGAATTCCACCCAATCCTAGCCACAAATCTATTAAAAGCACCTACTTTAATTTTTCTGTTAATGTTTACTAAAGAAATAAGCTTATCCTAGTTTCGACAAACTAACTTAGGTAAAGTCAATTTAATCGCCTCCTACAATTTGAAACTCAAAACTCCAAGCCATTCCGATGTCAAAAAGAGTCCACTTTGTCAAATATTGACAAACTATAAAGCTATAGGGACAATTGCAAAAACGAAATCATGGCATCAATAAAATGGCAATCCTAATTAACTCAGAAAAGTTAGGAGGTCAAACCTAACCAATATAGGCTCCATATGATCTGTCAAACACCAAATGAAACAAAAGATTCTGTTGCAAGTTGCAGTAGTTGATAACTGGTGGATCGATGAGATCTTCTTTGAGATTTCTAAAGCCCCACCTAGAATGTAAAGTCTGAGTGGGACAGTGGAAAAGGCCAAAGATGCCAGGTTGGCTGTGAGCAATGGATCAAGGGATCAAGAGCAAGAGGGCCATTTATTCGTATGAGTGGGTGAAGTAAGAATTGGCAAGGCCAGTGAAACATGCACTGAGAGCTTTCTTTCTATTAACCAACCCTCCATTCTTCTCCACGGATAAGGGCCTCGTGCTTTCCATCCATATTCCACTATGCCAAGTGGCCAGAATATTCTCGGCTCCCCCAGCTTCCACACCCAAAATTAGTAGAGAGCTTAAAAAGAACAAAAAGAAATCATCATCACATCTTTTATTTTGCTTGAGAGAAGCAAAGAAGTAGATTTTGTGCACTGTATG
The DNA here is from genome assembly GCF_051530095.1 of Phoenix dactylifera. NCBI lineage: Eukaryota > Viridiplantae > Streptophyta > Magnoliopsida > Arecales > Arecaceae > Phoenix > Phoenix dactylifera. Next base: position 15,009,396 of record NC_143201.1, read on the forward strand.
TTTCTATTACAATCTAGTATATCCTTGCTCTGTGATACAATCCCTATGAAAAGAAATACCCAAGCACTACTAATTTATTTTTTCTTTATGAATTCACGTATCAAATCAGTGGTTGTAATGCAGTCTCCATGGTATGGTTCAATATGTACCCTATGTTTAGTTTCTTATTATGCCACAAATTACATTCATTAATTATTTACCTGAAATGATTGTGTCAAGACAAGTTTGAGAGAACTTATATGTAGATAGTACATGGTAGAAATAAGATCCTACTTCATTAGTGGTTGTTATCCTAGGCCAAGTTTTCTGAAATAAGAAGTTCTATGCTCATCCATAATCATGAAATATGAGCAAATACCCTACTTCGCTTTTGGATCTCTGCAGTGCGTTTTTACCAATGAAGGAGCATAAAAGCCGATAATAGTAATAATTTAAATATAATCAGTATGACAAAATAATTTAACCAACGTATATATCGTATACATGAAATTGTACATCTTTTATGGATAAGAGTGGAAAAGTTGAACAGTTCTCCAAATGGAATTGGGAGTATCCATGCTAGAAATAGTGTTAAAATTGTATACATGAAAACAGAACATCATTAAGCTCGTGATGATTGACTGCATAATCTGATCTCTGTAAGTTGTTTGGAAACCTTCTGGTCAAAACTCAAGGGTGACAAAGCATGCATAAACTTTACAGGGATTCTTAAAGCTGTCTGTTACATTTAGATGCATCCACCATCAAAGACAGATTTCCACTAAGATAAAAAACCCAAGACCAGAGCCCGAGATGCTGCTTTTGGGAGGATGGCCTGGTCTTGTGTAATTCCTATTCAAGGGTAGCTTTGTATCTCCAAGCAATGGACAACCCGACCGTGATCCTCCTCATAGCACACAACATCATGGATTACCAGCTGATAGAGTGTAGCACTTCAAACAAGGATCAGTCATCGAATCTAGTTGGTCTCTCTTCAATTGGTAATTGTATATCTTCTCCTAAGAGAATTATGAGAAGCATGATAGAGATGGGAGGAGCTAAGTAGGAATACTTATGCTCTATTCAGTATCTGATTCCGGAACTAGTTGCCACATCCTTCGTGGCGATGCTGCGAGGAATTGATGGATAGGGAAACAAGTGGAGGCAAAATTATCATGCATGTCATTTTCGCAATAAATTATGAGTGGAAGACCAACAATCTTCCAAGCTGTGAGGATTAACCATCAGACCGCAAATACTTGAAGAACAATGATCTCTCTTACGAGAGAAAACATCACGGAATAACATGCATGGATCTCGTTTCTCAGGACTAGTAACTTGTTTCTGCAATCTGACATTGATTCCAAGCTATATACTCTCCGTGTTAGGGGCAGAAAAAGGCTTTGAATCTTTGATGAGCTAAGATCTTAGTTATATTATTTGGCCTTCCTCTCTTTAAAATTAATTTTTGCCCCTCTTAAATGAAGTATGCACACACACACGCGCACACAACTTGGTGCATGGATATCATGACATTGATCATATAACATAAGCATGAACCCTTTTTGCCCTTCAAAAGTTCGAGTATCTCTAGCATCTTCAATTTTAAAAGAAAATTTAGTGTTAGTAAAAGAATATTTTGCCTTTATTTCTTAATCTGATAAAATTTTCTCATGAAACTGCGTATGGGGATGGGCTATCGAGTATAGAGAATGTTCTTGAATTCAAGCATATGCCTAGAAGTTCTAAGACGGAAGACCTTGGATTATAAGGTGGTAAACAAGTGTTTTGCTTGATTACTGTAAACTCTATCCTCTTTTTGAAAACCAGTAACCAAAAAGTATGAGTGCATACAAGAAAAGTTAAACCAGAACTCTTATCCCATCTCTTTCTTTTAATTGGTCTTTCTAAATAAGCATCACTCCAGCTAGCATGTAGACCCAACAACCAAAGTACAAAGCAGTACAATAAGTGGAGAGGGGATATTACATAGCAAGGAAGAGAGCAAAACGGAGCCATAATCATTGCTTTTTGCCCCATTATACTTGTTCTTTTAACGGCAAGAGCAAGGCTTAAAGCAGAAGAAAGGTTGGCAGAAGGCATCAGAGACCTAACCAAATGACGAGAGCCCCATCAAAATCCCATGGCTAAACACCCTATTACATACATAACGTGGTTTTTCTGAATCAATTTTGTATTTTGTACAGATATATCTCGTTTGTTATCAGAATCGAACCTGTACGTGAACCGGATATGTGGCCGGTCTGGTTTTCCATATCCAACCTTCACTCAAAATGATACGTACACACACACAGACATGCACACAACTATGAATTAAAAAATAAAAATATTATATATGTGAACCAAATTCTGAAATAGGAGAAAATCATCGACTAATCTTACTAATTTGTTTTTTGACCATTTGTTTGGGGGTCAATATGAGCTTTAGCCATGATGGGTCAGAAGTCATGTCAAAGTAACCAATCAATTTAACTCAATTTTTAGAACACCACTAATAAATATGTGCGGTTCTTGGAGGACACCACATGTTTAACAAGTTACAATGCCAAGAAGCATTGCTACCAAAATAAACAATACAGGAAATCTACATGATTGCTTGGATAAAGTTGCTAACTTTTTTTTTCCCAAGTCAATCATGATCAAAAACTGTGTTTGTCATGCACTCATACCACGGGAGAGAGAAGTGATACACTGCAGACAACTTAGCTAGTTGTGCTGGACTTCCTATATATATTGATCAACAACAAGCATTATTTCTTAAGTAGCATTATATATTGAATGAACAATGGTGTAGTGAGGCTTTCCATGAATTGGTAGGGAATCAACTAAAAACTCTTCATCCTCCCACGCGCAATCCCTTCTTAATTCATCAACATTCTCAAAAAAGTTTGAATGTTTGTTGGGCCATAGCTTATCGGCGCCAACAAACATTACTAATTGGAGTTCTGTACAAATAACAAGGTATTTCTTATGTGATCCATCTATGAAATTCATATCATGCAACCATATATATATGAACTGTAGATACTCTCTCTCTCTCTCTCTCTCTCTCTCTCTCTCTCTCTCTGTGTGTGTGTGTATATATATATATATATATATATATATATATATATATACACTTGAAAGACAACTTCCTTCTGGAGTCAATATATTGGCATTGCTATCAGTTCCCACAGAGTTATTCATGTACCAAATCTAGACTATTTTTTATTTATGTTAGAAGAAAACGAGTTCGAATTTTGGAGAAGAAAAGGTGGTGGGAATTTAGGACGTGGTTAGGGTTTTGTGTGCTGAGTGGAAAAGAAACGGCTAGAAGGGGATGTATGTGTTTGTTTGGTAAGGGGGTGACGTGGAAGAAGCATTTTAATATGAGAAAAGGCAGCTTTTTTTCATGGGTTGCTTTTCCACGCAAGGACGAGGTGGAAGTATATACGTACTGCATTGCATCATCGGACGGTGTACATTCTAGCTAGCATTTTACGGTGGGACATGTAAACATTTTATACATTTAAAATGAAATATAAACCATTAATTTTATGTTACTTTCGGCCCGCAGGATCACATGACTTCTATGTTTAGTTTGTTTGTGTATTGATCAACCTGGACTTCCTCACTTCTGAGATCCTAAGAAGGAAATGGCCATTCTCCATGCTCCACTATATAATGGTCCTTCCCCCCAAGGCCTAAGAACCACACCAATGGTATCAATATAGAAAGGAGAGGGAGAGATAGTAGAGAGGGGTTGTTTTTCTTCCTTTGAGGGGGAGGTTTTCCCTTGCTCTTGCTCCTCCTCTTGAGCTCATCTTGCCTTCTTTCTCCCTGGTCTTAAAGACTATTCCTGCAAGTTGAGAGATGGCAGGTCATTGGGCCTTCATTGTTGGAATCATAGGTGGTCACTGTGATGAACTTCCTCTTTTTTTTTCTTTTTCCTTTCTTAGCTTCCTCCTTTTATTTCTTTCAATAGAATCTCATAATGTTTATTTCATCGTTGTTGAAGATCCCTTCCCCCCCAGCACCGCACCCCCCTACCCCGCTCCCCCCCCCCCCCCCCCCCCCCCCCCCCCCCCCAACCACAACCCAACCAAAAAATAATAATAATAATAATAATAATAATTCTGGTTCACTATTTCCTTCTCGCATATCTTGAATTTACAATCTTTTTTTTTTTCTGTTTTCTTTTTTCTTTTTTTCTTTTTTTTGTTGGGGGGGTGGGGGGTCGTTGTGTTCTGAGTCCGTCATGCATAGGACGGCTGTTAGAACTTAATTTTAATTGTTCTTTTTCATCTTTTGGAAGGACATGGAATAAGTTAGTGTATCTGGCTTGATTCCTTGAATCAAGTTACCCAAAGTTAGAACTGTGTACTAAAATAAGGTATTCATGCTCGTGCTTCTGGGAGAGGAACATGGTCCCCACTCTTGTCAAAGTAAAATTTACAAGTTGGCGTCTGTCAGTGGAGGGGAGACTTCTTTTTCTAACTTGAGAAATGGACTCTAGCCAAATTCCACTACTACTTATTTTCGAAAACGTACTTGGTATAACATTTTGAAATCGTAAATTAACTAAGCCATGGTTTTGTCTGTGCTTTTCTTGTCCATTATCTTTTTTTTTTTTTTTTTTTTGATATAAAGGGAGCTAGGAACCATCCGCTTTTCTTGTCCGTTGTCTTTTCTTGCCCACTATCATTTTCTCTTCATAAGATTTTGGACAAATGAATGCACATTATTGCGAGCTGATAATATATATATGGCATATCAAATCTATAGCCTAATTAAAAAGATTAATCTAGAACTGCATTCATGTTTTCTTCCATTTTGTCGAAGTTTAACACAAGTACATATATCTCAAATCGTCACATATATGAATGCTCTATGCTCAGTTTGTACATAGCCTTATTTTTCACTTAATTATACCAACTCATCTATCAACTGTTTGCAGGCAATGTCAGCTCCTTCCTGGTTTATCTTGCCCCAGTGTAAGAATTACTCTTACTTTTTCTTTCTTTTCTTAATTATTTCTTTTATACTTCGTTACCATTTTATTTGACCTGTTTTCTAGTAACTAAGCCTACTTTGCTTGCAACCACAGGCCTACATTCTATCAAGTATATCGAAAGAGGTCGACGGGAGGATTCCAATCAGTCCCCTACTCGGTTGCACTGTTCAGTGCGATGCTTTGGATTTTTTATGCATTTGTCAAGACTAATTCCATGCTTCTAATTACCATTAATTCAACTGGGTGTGTCATCGAGATGATATACATCATCATGTACCTTGCCTATGCCCCGAGATCTGCTAGGGTACGTGAATTCTGAATCTTCTTAAACTTTTCTTAAACAATCTATTGTAAACCGTTTACCTATGAATTTGTAATCTAAGTTATGCACGATTTTGGAGTTGCAGATCTTCACTGCTAAAATAATGTTGCTCTTGAATGTGGGATTCTTTTCTTTGATCCTTCTCTCTACTCTTCTGCTGTCAAAAGGCTCCAAACGCGTGATAGTTCTTGGCTGGATCTGCATGTGCTTCTCAGCTTCTGTCTTCGCCGCTCCTTTGAGCATCATTGTGAGAACAAAAGAAACCTCTCTCTCTCTCTCTCTCTCTCTCTCTCTCTCTCTCGCGTTTGCTTCTCTTACTAGCAAATAATTTGATGCATTGAACGCATACGAATAAAAACTTTTTTTCCCATTAAATTGAATCGCAGAGGCAAGTTGTTCGCACAAGAAGCGTAGAATACATGCCATTCACGCTGTCGCTCTTCCTTACCATAAGCGCAGTGGCATGGTTCTTCTACGGACTGCTCACAAACGACCTATATGTCATGGTATAGTTTCTCATCCATTAACCGTATGGAGTCCACCAAACTAAGAAAACAAAACAAAACGAAAAAAAAAAACTACATCAGCGGTATCTTTCGCTAACTTTCGGCTTGTTGCTGCTTTCTTGCCCAACATAGTTTCCAAACGTTCTGGGATTCGCCTTTGGTGCCGTCCAGATGTTGCTCTACGTAGTATACAAGTACATGGTCAAGAAGGTCGTCGTAGAGCCTGCCGTGCTCGAGCACATCGTCACCATCGGCGTACAAAAGGCTGGAGTCGAGCTGCAGGTGCCTGCTGAGGAGAGCAGCGACGGCAAGGAAGCCGTGAAGGCAAATGAGGAGACCAATGGTCGCGACAAGGGGAAGCCGGGAGAGGAGAATGGGCTTGAGATAAGCCCCGTCTGAGTCTTGGTGGTGGCTGGAGCGGTGATGGAGAGTGAGGTTCCCTTTAGTAGTGAAGCATCTCATGCATGGTTTCATTTCATTACTTAGCTAAACCTAGAGAGAGATGAAACACCATCTTTCACTCTCTCCCTATATCCCGTCTTCTTCTTCTCCCTTTCCATCTCATAGTTATATGTTCTAGTCATAAGTGATGTACTAAGGTGCTTTTACACTAGAAAAAAAAGGTGTGCTGCGAAGCTATTGTTATCAAAAACCAAAAGCTTGAAGCTTTTATATGCATCTCTTTTGGCATTAACCATGTATTTTTAATCCAAGGACCTGTTTTCAGTGGAAGCTCCCACCATGATACTACCGCGCGCTCTGTCTTAATTCACTTTGTGTTTTTGTGTGTATGAGAGAGAGAGAGAGAGAGAGAGAGAGAGAGAGAGAGAGCTAGAGAGAGAGGAGGGTGAAGTTGGTATCAGTCTTAAGGGAAAAAAATAGCAAGATACTAGATGCAAACTGTATTATGATTATAACCCTTCTTCATTCTCGTTTATAAATTTAAATCAGCGGAAAAAGAAGAAGAAGAAAGCTAATGTAACTAAATAACTTATTTCTCCCGGCCTTTTTATCTTGTTCCTGTTACTGATCAGTGCAGCACATGCTTCACAAAAAGCTATCCATGTAATGTACACTTCCATCAGAAAATATCAAATTCCTAGAGGGTCCTCATAGGACTCAAAAATAATCTCTCTTCAACTGCTAGCTAAGCCTCAACTGATACATTTAATATGAAGTATAGTTAATTTTAGACATAGGCTTCTCTTGCAATAATCGCATGATGGGGAGCAGAAGCAAGAGATGAGTCAGCAGGATAGATCATGATGAAACCAATGGAAAGCTCCTTACTGCATGCATTTCCTTCTCAATCCCAGGATATTTAGCTGTGTCCCTTGGTTGTGATTCCCACACAATATTGATGAGTAAGGCCCCTTTTTGCAGCTTCCTAATTAATAAAAGAATTTTGAATGTGAAGCTGGATAATTTTTTGCATTTATCCATCTTCTTTTTGGGCGGGTAAGTCTAGAAATTATAAGCCATGCCACTAATGTTTTTAAATATCACTGTTATATAACCATTATAATGGCCAGTACAATGATTGTTTTTTGGTAATTACCAGTATAATTAATGACTGAATAAATAAGCGTGAGTACAATAACATCTTTTTTTTTTTTTTATTTGTACCTTCTTTTGAACCAAATAATATTATTTTCAAATTTCAATTTTTCCCTCTAAAATTCACCAAAAAATGATTTTACAATCAAAAAAATTATATTTTATTTAATAAGAAAGAAGAAAATAACACTGCTATTTTCCATTATTTTGTGATTATTTTAATAATAAAATTTTAAAATTTTCTTTTTGAAGTAAATAATGGACGTTATAATTGTTATAAGGGTTTTGCCATGGTGCTCCCAAATTTTCATACAGGTACAATCTTGAATATTATAATTGTTACAATGGATTAAAAAAATGACAGGTCATGAACGGATGACGAGAAGTATTGATCACCAGAATTGAGCTTTAATTAATAAAATCAAAATCTACACCTCTCTCAATTCACTCCTTCTTTGACCCTTTCCTCCTTCCACGTCCCTTCTTCCTCCTCGTCCAAGATCATGGACTGCAAGACTCTTTCTCTTCTACTATCTTTCTTATCTCCTCTCACAAACCTATCTCTGCAAGATGGCATCCAACATCCACCTTCTCCACCAGCAACACAGTTCCTTCACTAGCAGCAACAAGGAAAGGGAAAGCTCATCGTCCATCACCTAGATTTGGCTTATTCAATACCTCTATTTCTAAGCACGCCCAATCTTCGACATTCCCAACCTCTTCAGCTCCATTACCATCATCTCTCCACTAACAATATTAAAACTCAAGCTCTATCGCTCCTGTAATTAAGCCAAGGGTCTTGAGGCTAGCGAGGCTAAAGTTTGCGATCTTGGCAGAGAGGCGGTCTGTCATGGTCCCGATCGAAAGCACGACTCAAGCATATGGCAAAAGGCCGAACATCCCTAGGGTTTAATCCCCATAGGACATGCAATGTTTGCCTTTGTCTATAAATGTACGATTTGATCAACATAAAGAAGGTACACGTAAAGTAAACTAAATCTTATTTTCAGCTCAGTCCATAGTCCTTGTGTAATCTACACCTTAGAATATGAAAAATATAAAAGGAGATGAGTGAGCTAGAGCACAGTAAATCATATCTACCTTTATTTGAATCGAGCATATTATGCATGAAATATCCATTTTCATAATATAAGATTTTCTGTTATAAATAAAAGTATGCTATTGAATACATGATATAAAATATGTTTGTAAATATAAATTTGAAAATACTTACTATATCTGATCAAGAAAAATATTCTTCCAAATCAATGTAGATTAACTATCCATCCTCTCTCCTGATCTTTGTGACTATTGCCACAATTGGCCCGAACAAGCCCCGAAAGAGACTAGCTCTTGACTACAATATGCCCTCAATTAAAATGTACAAGTAATCTCCCCATTGGAGGCTTAGAAGGAAACTAGCTCTGAAATGATATGAAAAATATACTTACAATAGCATATACCATTGATCGCTCCACTAGCATGCCTGGAAAGAAAGGTAGCTCTAACATCACATGGAAAACATGCTCGCAATAGCATGTGCTAGTGATCGCTCTACTAGCGTGGCCTAGAAGATAATTAGTTCCTGAATCTATGTGATCATGATCAGGCTAGGGAGCAAACATCACAACTGATTAAATAAACATTAATTTTGATGTAATAAAAATTTAATTTACGCCAAGTAAATCATTTCATGCTTGATCCAATATTTTAAAATTTATTTTTGTGCATACCATATGCAATATTTAGTTTAAAAATAGACATATATATAAATAAAATTCATAACTTAAATTTTAAGTACTTAGACTAATATTCAAATGCAGGTGTAAAATTAAGCAATAAATTAGTTCATATAACATGCATGATAAAAATATGAAGAGTAGAGATAACTTATAGATCAACTCATAAAACACTAAAAATTCCTTCAACTAGATTATGCACGATTAAGATAGAATAAATTAATAATTAGTTCTCCTTTTAAAATAGATATTATTTTAAAATTTTAGGCATTTCTAGATCTACCGGGTCTATCGAGGACTCCTTGGCCCAAAATTCTTCTAGATCAGTGGCTATGACCCCAAATCCATCAATTGGTATCCAAGACCTGAGTGCACATCTTGAACCCAATCTAGCCTTTAGGGGCACCTACAATCCCCTAATCCAAGTGGGATTAGGACCCCTTATTCATGTCTTATGTGATGCAATGGCAAATATGTGAGCCCCACACCAAGGTTTCACAAGCACTAGAGGAAGAAGTGAGAGAGATAGAGGAAGTGAGAGAGATAGGGGAAGAAAGAGAGGGGTGAGAGTAAGAGAGAGAGAGAAGAGGGAGGAGGGCTCAACCATTTGTGGGGAATGAGATGCTGCTAGATAAGCCCTTGGCTGCCACATACGACACGACCACCAGCCATCGAGAATGAAAAAAAGGAGGTCAGGAAGGGGCCTTTGGTGGTGTGGTATTGGTGAAATAGGGGCGTTCTTGTGACGTCCTCCCTAGGGTCATATAACGGGAGAGGAAGACTAAGAAAATGATGAAGAAAAGATGGAAGGAGGACTTACTAGCAAGTGCTCTGACGATTGGGATGGTGGTAGAGAGGAAGGTATGGCCTAGCATTGAGCGAAGTGGCAATCTCAACCATGAGGCAAAAATAGGGGATCTTCATCAGGTGAAACATAGAAGAGGAGGAAGAGGAGGAGGAGAGATGTGATGGAATGGTGCGTTTGATCTATTTAAAAATAAGGTGGTGAGGGAAGGAAATAGTCTCTCTAGCTACCGTTAGGGATGAAAATTGGCTAGGAAAGGCGACCTCCCCTAGCAACCGAGGTCCTGCCACAGGTCGACGACAAAGCATTCCTTATGGTTTAAAACACAGTTGCCCCTATTTAGTTTCAAAATAGTGAACATTCTATTTTGTTAATGAATTTCAAGTTGAAGTTGGCAATCCATCAGCTGACTTTACTCTAGGTGAAGTTGGCAACCCATCTACCGACTTCAGTTCAAGGTATAGATATACCTAGTCCATTTGGATTGGATCTCACACGGGTGTCAAGGAGGATGTTGCTATGCTTAATGTCATCATGGATGATCGTAGGGTTGCGCAATGCATAGAGGAACTAGAGATCGTCATCAATATTGAGCACCACCAAGAACTGATAGCCCTAGTCTATGAGCTCTGAGCACTACTGGTTAAGTAATATATCCAGAAGGTTCTTATTGTTCATTAGCTAGTACACCAGCAATCATGTTCACTCTATCCTCTACTAGCAATGGTTGCCTCTACCATCACTTCACCCTCATCCACCTCCTGCCACCACTACCACCACTAGCGGTGGTGGCGCTTTTGGTGAAAGTTGCAATACCTAAGGAAGGCTACCACCCACCCCTGCTATGTGGAAGACTCCATGGCAAGAATAGTGCCTGTGAGGGCGAGCTCGTTCTCGAACTTGCTCTCCCTTGGGGGAATCAAAATCCATGAGCTTAATGGTTGTTTCCTAGCCGAATGAAGGGCATCATGGAAGACAAAGCCTAATCAACCTTAGCCGAGCTTGTAAGAAGAGGAGAATGAGGCGGTGGTATCCTAGAGTTGGGAGTTGAAGAACCAATGGATACAGGATTGTGGGGCGACATTACTGCGAGCAAGTTGGTGGTACAGGATTGTGACTAGCACAGTAGTTGTGTAGGTGAAGAATGTGAAAAAAACTGCTGCCACCACAAAGACCAAGATGGGGTTGTTGCAGTCTGTTAGGAGCGAATGGGTCATGGGTGCATGTATCTTTCGTGTGAAAGAAGGATGTGCCTTCTGTGATACTCAAGCTTAATTTGTGTATTTCCTAAATTACAAAATATTGTAGTATATGATTTGTATTTTATGCTATGTTATTTAATTATTTTCTCGTAATGCTCTTTCGATAATTGTATGTAAGACCCTATATTATTTTATATTATATTGAGATCTCCATAAGGAGTTATTTGCAAATTATGCAAATTTGGGGATTTAAGTAAAAATCCTCATAATAACATATTTTCGTAACTTCCGGACTTAATATCTAGAAGAGAGAACATCATGGAGAGAGAGAGAGAGGATATTGGAAGAATATATGATTCTAAGGTTCTATCATTTTTCAATCTAAGATAAGTTTCATGGAATTATTTTCAAGCTTGTTTATTTTGGCATGGCTTCATGTATATTAGAATAGGATTATAGGTTTATAAACCTTGGAAATTTCCATCTTTGTTGTTGCCATGCTGGTGACTTTCCAATGGAGAGTTTGATATCAACAGAAAGCTCTCTTCAGAAGCTTTCCAACAATTCAAGAATCATTCATTTGGATATGTAGATTGAAAGATATAGGGATTTGAAATTTGGAGGTTCACTAGTAAACCTATTATTTTGGATGTCATTAATAGCTACTATTTGCATTCTATTTGAATTTTTTTCGTTATATTTTTACGCACTTAAAAATTAAAATTTGTTAAGAATATTAAGTTTTGAGGTGAGTGAGAGGCTACCTACTATCGAGGGACCCTAGGGCAATGCATTAGCAAGCATGACACAATGCATGCTCAAGTTTTGTATGTGATTTTAATTTTTCGTATAATTTTTGATAATAGGTGATTAGCATATTCTTGGTATTTCTGTTGAATTAGATTGGTGCTGATTAGGTAAGTAGCATAATAGTACTTAGTATTTTCTATTCATAATTTGCTAAAAAAGTGAACTTGGGAAGATTCTAATTAGTTTGTTAAGTTTGTTTACAATACTGCTTACTATTTTGACAAATGGGTCAAGCATGCTATCCTTACTATTCTAGTAATTTTGTCCTTGGAAATAATACAAGAATTTTATATGTCTTTTGAGACTCTTGAAAATAGGTTATTTTGGATACATGACCTATTTTGAGTAATGAATTTGGAAACTTGACTAGGTAGTTTATCAATTTGTATTTCTATATATTCTCAATATAGCTATTATCTGGCCCCACCAATGGGGATAGTATATTAATCCTATGAACTTGTAATATGAGAAATTAGTTTTACCACTGAGCCACTAGCGGTTAAAATAACAGTATCTTTTACAATTTTTTGTAAAAGAAATTTATTAAGATTTGATAAAAATAAAGCTTTCTTTCCTAATTAATATTGTTTGTAAACTGCTATTTTGGTTTATTATTCGCTTCGCATATTTGGACCCCACTTTGGAATGTTATGCGACTTACAGTTGGTTTAGCTCACTTTGGAATATTTTTAAATTTTAAATCATAAATTGCATATGGCTTGGGAGAATGCACGCATAGTTTACTGTGGAGTTCCTAGTAGATCTAGTTGCCATTGGTTATAGTTGTATCTAGTTGGACTTCTTGTCTATTAACTATAATTTTTGGTTATATGGACACTTATTTGGTTTGGTTGCCAATAACGTATTGGAACATTACGATTTTTTGTCATCTTGGGTTATTATTTGTTAATGTCAATTGTTATTTTGATTATTATTACCTTGTTTCTAGAGGATTGAGCAAGCTTTGTTTTTATATTGGATTTGTTGGGATTAGATTTAGTTTGTTAACCGGGCAACATTGTATGCTTGTAAGATCCGCCTTCTAGGTATTCAGCATCTGTTACGCTCTTACTTCAGAGGTGTGATACTTTCTTTCACACGAATCCAACACAAAAGCATCCATTGGAGTTCAAAGTGCTTTGAGATCGGCAGAGTGGATAATCCAAAGGTGGATTCAGACAAAAGAAAGGTGAATCTTTGTTCCGCGTAAAAGATACAAAGCTGATATGGAGGGGATAGGGAGATGAAGATGGGGATCCAAAAACCTACTGCTTAAAAAATAAAAAGAAATGAAAGATAATCAAATGCCAGCTGATTCCAACTTTATTTACCAGTACACCTTTTTGATAATGCATAGCCAGGGTCATCCCTTGATTTCTTAGAAAAACACATAAGATACTGTAGCAAAAGCCTTGTTACAATGGTTAACAATGATTTTGGTGGGAGCCGTTATATATAACACGATAACATGTTATTTCAAACATCAATTTCACCGCCCTACCATAAATTAATCCACCTCTACGTACATAACAAAAAGTAAGAAAGCGAAACCTGCCAGTGAAAGAGTGGAATCCGGAGGAATTGGAATGCTAAACGCCCCGTTCTTTTACCCTCTTCTTCTTGTCCTCTTACAGTGTAGTCGGTAACGCACGTGTGAGGCCGATTAAGTCCTGACTTCAGCTCCAGAGTAGTGGTTTCCCTGCCTTCTCATCAAGAAGAAGAGGAGGAAGAAGAACAGCAACGACAACAATACCAACAACAACAGCAAAAGAAAAAGCTGTGGACTGTAGGCCGTTGAGTACCATGAACTCGAGGACCAAAGTTCCTACTCCGGTCCCACGTGCATGGTACGTACCATCAACATGGAATTAAAATGCACTCCACGAGTACCATAAACTCGCGATCCAAAGTTCCTACTTCCCACGTGCATGGTGTACCACGACGACCGTTTCCACGTGGCAGAGGCTCTCCCTGGGTTGCGAGCAGGCTGGGCATTTTGGCTTCGTGCTGGCCGATGTGATCTGATGAAGTTGGGTCTCTTTGAGACTTGGTTCAGGTTGCTTCTCTTTGGAGACTGGGTTAGGGTCGAGTCAATCCAAGTCTGCATTGGTTCATGAGATTCTAAATTATTATTGTGACCCATGTCCGATTTATGTAGTCTTGATTTCCAAGTAGAGCCAAGTGGCTGTTGGATAATCCATTTGCTGTGCCCTATGAGCAATACTATGGTTACTCAGAAAAATCACTCAAAAGGGTCATTGAGGTGATTTGCACCCATCACTTCGCTTCATTCAAGGGCCCACTTCATTCCAAGGGAGCAATAACAATAGGCAGTAAAATAGATAGAGTGACTTGTTGAGTGGCTGAGTTGCTTGGGATTTATGTGAATCTTTTGCAAGTATTCTCTACAAGAATCAGGCTAGTTGGCCCGTCCAGCTCACATATTTTAAGGACTCATCGTAATCACAGTTGAAATCCTTGTCTTAGGATCTCCTGGTCTACCAGAAGAATAAAAAAAATCCATGGAGATATTTTTTCACTTTCCATAGGGTTTGGGCGTCGGGCAGGAGGGGAGTGTTGATATCAGCTATGCTCAAATGGGATGTCCAATGCAGGGATCCAGCAAGAATTTGAGCCTAATCCCGCTTGATTATCTAAATAGGCCAATAAAATACATTGTTTTCCATGAAAACTAGACCATTCTTCTGTCTAACCAAAGAATTTTTTTTTTTTTGCACAACACAAAATTTGTTCTTTAAACGAGGGAGAGAAGCAGCTTCATACTTAAAATTCTAGACCATTTCATCCGGAGATCAGAGGAAGTCCAAGTTTTCTCAGCTTCTTGTGCAGTATTTGCTGCAGTAAGAAATATTTGTGCAAGAGTTTTTTTGACTTCCTACCACACCCCATTTTCAGATTTCAAAGCACGCTAAATTTCATCAAACATGAAATATTAAGGACCATAGAGATATATTACTCCTCTGTATTTATATTTTCTTCTTTGCTCCAAATAAATCTATATTGGCTCCTAAAGAGCTGAAATCTTAATTGATATCACGGTACTCCAATAGAAAGCAATTCATGGCTTTTCATTTCCTGCTTGGCCTGTGCACCTTATCATTTTGATGTTGTATGTGTACACATATCCTTGATGAAGCATATCTTTAGCCCATGTCTGAAGTTTTGGTGATTGCTACAATTAAAAATACAAATTTCAAATCTTGGATACGCCTCTCGAGACTTAAATCTCAAACCTTTGGCAGATTAAATGTACGAAAACTGCAGAATAAACCTCCACTTGCACCACTAGTTTCATTTGATGACCAAATGAAGCTACCATCTTTATAATTATTTTAAATAAAGAGAGAGAGAGAGAGAAAGAGAGAGAGAGAGAGAGAGAGGAATGCTTCTCCAGACAATCAGCGGCAAATCTTTGATTTCATTCTCTAGCAAAGATGCTGATAGGATTTAAAATATAACCACTTTGAACGTGCTTATTTGTACAGAAAGACTAGAAATGCATCCAGTATGATGCTTTGTCTTTTCCTATAATTTGATACCCTTAACTATGCAGCCAAAAGCCTGTCTTTCTTTTTTTTTTTTTGCTTTAACGGGTTAATCATACAATGCGTATATGAATACATCCAATAAAATCAGAAAATACAAGCTCACAAAGTGCCCGAGGCAACTCCTTCTTCTGACCATAGGGTATTTCCTAAATGGTTAGTCACATAAGCAGCCACCCAATCGGTTGCCTTGTTGGCCTCTCTAAATACATGCTTGGCCTGAAAGGCCCCACTATCCTTTGTCTTAATTTAGATGTCTCAGAGCAAAAGGTGGTCTGAGCTCGCATCCCTCGGACCCCCTGGATCCAACTGATCACCGTGGCCGAGTCACCCTCCAAGATGACCGAACTAGCCTGTAGTATTTGCCTCGCACATCGAAGGCCTGCCCAGGCAGCCCTTAACTCCGCTTCGAGGATTGAAATATCGAATAATTGGCAGCCGCCCGCTGCCACCACCCTAGAGTATGGATCTCATATGAAAAAATCTACACCTCCACTTGTGCCTCCGTCCACAACAGACCCATCGAAGTTGACATTGAGAAAACTTAGAGGTGGAGGCTCCCAGGTAAAGAACACCATCTAAGAGGCTGTGTGAGCAGAGAGGGAACCCCAGGTGTCCCGAGCTATTAAAGGTCCATCAGAAAGAAAAGTGTGACTGATCTCTGTCGCCTGCACTTGGGCGTGCTCCGCCACAAACCTCGGTGACAGCCTGCGCTTACCAAAAGTATGAGCATTTCTTGCCAGCCAAAGCTGATACGCTGTGCAAGTCGCTCTAACGGCCTCCTGGCGCGTCTATGGACTACCAATCACTCGTGAATCACCTGTAAGAATTGCACCCTCTGGCTCCAGGCCTCCCGCAGAGTCCCTGCCACTGCCATATCAACCTTGCCCATGTGCACTGAAATAGTACGTGGTCAACCGTCTCATCAACACCTCATCTTCCACACTTGGGGGGATCCTCAACCCATATCTACTCAGCACTGCTCTCATCGGAAAGCATTTCCAGATCACCTTCCATAGAAAGAGTGCTGCTCTCGAGTGCAGTTCGGCCCTGGCTCGTGCTCTCGCTGGATAACACGGGAGAGATCCCCCAACCTAACGTTGGTCCTGCACGAGGTGCCTCAAACCCGCATATCTAGTCTCGCACAACCCAGGACCAGGAGGGACCGGACTCTCTCGGCAAGATGCGCCCCAAACAACTGTCGTAGCTTGGTCTCGTCCCACTCTGCCACTCCTAGTACTAGGAGATCACACACCGCAGTCCCTCTACTACCACAGCATCAATCATGGTTGGCCAACTCCTCAAGGGAGGGGCATCCATCCACTTATCGCCGGCCACATCGATGCACCACCCATCACCTATCAGCAACCTGGTATTTGCCAAAGCGGTCGGCAGGTACCTTCCGATCCCCCATCATATAAAAGAAACTCTACGACCACTGAGTGCCATCCCCTTCGAGCCTCCACGGCTATATCTGACTGCCATCACCTGACTCCAAAGCCCCCGTGGCTCCAACATAAACCGGATTGCATGCCGAGCAATGAGCGCTTCACACGTCTCCAGAAGAGACTGCACCCCCAAACCGCCCTCTCTGGGGAGGAGGCAGACACTCTTCTAGGCCACCAAGTGCACCCTATGGCCTCGAGCATCGTTGCCCAGGTAAAGAAGCACTAAACAGCCTCCACCACTGCCCTCCGAATGATGCCCTAATATTTTCGGAATAGAAAAGAGAGAAACCCGTCAGGTCCAGGAGCCTTGTCCTGCCAGAGCCCAGACTGTCTCCTGGACCTCCTTATCTGACACTGGCCGTATCAAGATTATATTATCATTAGCACCAATTCCCACATCTACCCTCGGAGGTTGGCCTACATCAACTATGTCCCTATCCTCCGTCCATCGGGAGCGGAAGAACTCAAACAAGACATGTCTAATGGTAGGCTCCCCCTCCACCCTCTGGCTCAACCCATCTCGCAAAGAGTGAATCATGCTCCGCTGCCGTCTGATAACCGTCATCCGATGAAAAAATCTGGTGTTGCGATCCCCCTTACTTACCCACTGGATCCGAGACTTCTATCGCCAGAAGGTCTCGTGCTGCCGTAGTAGTGAGTGGTGAATGGCAAAGAGCTCCCATAGGTTGACCATATCAGCCTCCGGGAGCGCACCCCCTAAATCTTCTTTCCTTTGCAACTAAGCGATCACGATCTCTATCCCTTCTAGCCACCTGAAAATGTTACCCACGACCTCGCGGATGCCCAAGTCACAAGTTCAGTGTTCATGAATAACTCTGGAGGGTTGAGAAGAGAAGTTGAACTAGCAGAAAAGAGAAAGTGGCAGATGGGGAATGAGATGAAAAGCACAAGAACAATGGGGATTGGAGAAGAATGAGAGAGGATACGCGAAAGAACTTTGTTTTTTCTAGAAAATATTTAAGTATTAGTACAATTCCCAAATCAGCTCAAGGCTTCTTTTCCTAATACCACCCCACAGTGCCCCGCCTCAGCATTTCCCTTACGCGTGGAACCTTTTATCATGAAATTCGCTG
The DNA here is from genome assembly GCF_051530095.1 of Phoenix dactylifera. Classification (NCBI taxonomy): domain Eukaryota; kingdom Viridiplantae; phylum Streptophyta; class Magnoliopsida; order Arecales; family Arecaceae; genus Phoenix; species Phoenix dactylifera. The sequence continues at coordinate 15,027,438 of NC_143201.1, forward strand.
ATTAATCATGAAATTGAAGAATTTTATGTTTATTTTCACATTTTTAGAGTTACTTCTTTGTGATAGATCATAACTAAAATTAACCTATGGTGTCCGAATTCTTTTCTATGCCTCAAGTAAGAGAATTTATCATTTGCTGATTGAATGATATAAAATAAAAGAAAATAAAAGAAAGAGGATGAGTGAAAGAATAAATAAATTTTGGTTAATTAGTAGTTATTGTGATACAACTTAAATGGGGATAAAAGAATCACAAACGATAAGGAATTACCCGAACTTCATGTATGGAAGGAAGATCAACATTCCACTCTATAGGTCCCTCCACTACAAAAGAAGGAAGAACTCCCGACGCTTTTTTTTGTCTCTACCGACGCTTATAAGCGTCGGCGAATTCCCAGCCCACGCTTCACAAAGCGTGGGTCAGACGTCGGGCAGGTGGGCGTGGATCGGGTTTAACCCGACGCGTCAAAAAAGCGTCGTTGGTCTATGCCGACGCTTTTAAGCGTCGTTACGTTTACCATACTCCGACGCTTAAAAGCGTCGGCGAGTAGGGTTGCTTTTCCCGACGCTTTTAAGCGTTGTTTCTTCTATCAGACTCCGGGCAGAAGGGTTGGTTACTACTGGTTTAAGCCGACGCTTAAAAGCGTCGTTAAAGGCTTGATTTTCCAGACGCTTTTAAGCGTCGTTTCTTCTATCCTACTCCGACGCTTATAAGCGTCGGCGATAAGGGATGGTTAGTGGCGGTTTTATGCCGACGCTTAAAAGCGTCGTTAGAGGCCTGCCATTAGGTTTACATTTCTTTTGCATTTCCCGACGCTTATAAGCGTCGGCATTAAATTTTTTTTTAAAAAAAAAATTTGTAAAAGTAATTTTTAAATACTCTGTGTACATTAAATTCTTACAAAACAATAGAAACAAATACACTGAATCACATATATAACAAAATATGAGTCACAAATAAGAACTTTGATTACATTCATATTATCATATTTGATTACATTGTGCTTCAAAAACATTCTAAAAACATACAAGTCAAATTCCTAAGTACACAATCTACAATATGGATCAAGGGTCGGCATCATCATCTCTACAATATTGTCATTAAGCTTGGGGCGAGCCCAGTCAATCAAGCTCTGCTGCTTGCTCGGGACCCTTTGTTCTCATAGAAGCCTTCTGCTGCTTGCAGGGGCAGACACCTTTGTTCCCATAGAAGCCTGGGGGCACGCAGAGGCACTTCATGCAGCATTTCTGGCAGAAGAACATGCATGGCTTGTGGTATTGGGTATTCGAGCATCTCCTTGAGCATTGAGAGGGGCATTCTGATTACAGAAATTCAGAAGTTACACAAGGTAAAAAAATGAAAAAAACTACAATAGTTTCAAAACAATTGATCCAAGAGCTAAATTTTGGAAAGTTTACTGCTCCTAAGTCATATGAGATGTGCAGCATCAATATCAAATGGGAGGGGGCTGTATGTGGTGAATTGCATTTTCCAGTCTGAAGGATAGAAAGAGTAGAAATCACTAAATAATTATTTAGAAGAGTATGATAAACACTATATTATAACTTATTAACAAACTTTCAGTAGAAGTAGATGCAATTTGACATAGGTAGAAGTGAACTGGGAAAACAAATGATTGTTAAGCTTAGAAACAGAAGATAAGAGTTGCAGAAAGGTAATATAACACCATAACTGATGGAATGATTAACTTAATGAATTATAAATCATACCTTGATTCGCTAAATCCATCCGGATTAAACTTCTACTGATGGAATGATTAACTGATGGAATGATTAAACAAACGCCGTGATTAGTTACACCCGTGAAGAGTCACCCCCCATCAAGGCAACCTTTCACTGCAGTGCAATTACCTTAATGCCCTTGTGATTATCAAGATTTACGAAATTCAAGGGACACTTGTCAAGATGTGGGTTCTAATTAAACGGGATCAGGGTTTAATTAAATAGGATCCAACATTCTCCCACTTGGACCATATTGACGCCATTTGTCAATGTGGGCCACAACTTGATGGGATCCCAACATTCTCCCACTTGACAAGTAAAATATCCTTAGCACTTGAATTTTATAATCTTTATACGCGTATTCCTTTTATTCTGATATCAAGTTGGGCAAACTGTATGTTTGACTACTTTGAGAATAATAATACGAATCATGGCGGAAATAACACCTATTTGATCGGCATATAACCTTCCATGATCACTATATTACTAAACCATCATAACCAAACCCTTATGAATGAACTTCTCATAAAATTCAGTCTTTGGTCACAATTTCTGCTACCATAGTATGCATAAACCATATGAATTCATTAAAGCAGAAAATACAATATATGTGATTTACAACCATCTAAAATGTGCACAATAATACATCAATTAATTTATACAGAAAAGACCCATTTGACTGACATGCTCCTTATGCAATCCCGGGGCTATTGCTTTAGTCAAAGGATCTGCCAACATAAGCACAGTATTGATGTATTGAACTGAAACTTTATGGTCTTCACATTTTTCCTTTATAACAAGATATTTCACCTCCATGTGCTTATTTCCATTGGATATCTTGTTATTCTTTATTGAGGAAACTGCTGCTAAATTATCACAATATAATTTTATGGGCCTTGAAATAGTGTCCACGATCTGTAGGCCCGTGATAAAGTTCCTCAACCAAATAGCCTGTGTAACTGCATCATAGCATGCTAATAACTCAGCCTCCATTGTTGAAGCAGCTGTCATCTTTTGCTTCGAACTCTTCCACGAGACTGCACCACCAGCTAGTAGAAAGATATAACCTGATGTTGATTTTCTACTATCTGGACATCCCGCAAAGTCTGAGTCTGAGTATCCAACTATCTCCAAGAGATCGGATTTGTTGTATGTGAGCATATAATCTTGAGTTCCTTGAAGATATCTCAATACTTTCTTTGCAGCTCTCCAATGTTCCATTCCTGGATTAGCTTGAAATCTCCCCAGTAATCCCACAACATATGCTATATCAGGTCTGGTACAGACTTGAGCATACATTAAAGTCCCAACTAGTGAAGCATATGGAAATGCTTTCATATGCTCCCTTTCAATTTCATTCCTCGGAGATTGTGATTGGCTCAACTTTTCACCTTTAGTAATAGGCACTGGACTTGGTTTGGAATTTTCCATACCAAATCTCTCCAATATTTTCTTAATGTAGGCTTTTTGAGATAGACAAACTTTTCCCTTAGATCTATCTCTATGAACCTCAATGCCGATGACATATGAGGCTTCACCCATATCCTTCATATCAAAATTACTGGAGAGAAATTGCTTAGTCTCCCTAAGCAATGCCAAATCACTACTAGCAAGCAAAATGTCATCTACATATAGGACTAGAAAAATAAATCGACTCCCACTGATCTTAAGATAAATACATCTATCAACAACGTTTTCTACAAAGCCAAATGTAGAAATGACGTTATTGAACTTAAGATACCACTGTCGGGATGATTGCTTGAGTCCATATATAGACTTATTTAGCTTGCAAACTTTTTGACTCTGACCTTCTGAAACAAAACCTTCAGGTTGTTTCATGTAAACTTCTTCCTCTAAATCTCCATTAAGAAATACAGTTCTCACATCCATTTGGTGCAGCTCTAAGTCAAAATGAGCCACCAAAGCCATAATTATCCTTAAAGAATCCTTCTTTGAAACTGGAGAGAAGGTTTCATGATAATCAATACCCTCCTTTTGAGTAAATCCTTTGGCAACAAGTCTGGCCTTATGTCGCTCTACCTTGCCTTTGGAGTCTCTTTTGGTTTTAAAAACCCATTTGCAGCGTACTGCAGTAGCTCCAGGAGGTAGTTCAACTAGATTCCAAACATTATTTTTAGCCATAGAATCTATCTCATCTTTCATAGCATCTAGCCATTTGGAGGAATTTACTGAACTTATGGCTTGTGAGAAATTTATTGGATCATCTATATTTCCAATGTCATAATCATTTTCTTGAAGGTATACTATATAATCTGGTGGAATTGGAGATCTCCTTACCCTTGATGACCTTCTTAAAGTTGCTTCTTGATCCACTGGTTCTATAGGTGGAGGAGCAACATTCTCAGTGATAACTGGCACAGATTTAAGTGGAACATTAATAGTAGACTCATCCTCCTCCAAATCATTATTAATGATAGGTAGAGGAATCATTGGCTGCTTATTTGAATTTTGCACATCATACGGAGTTTGCTTTTCCTCAAAATTAATTTCTTGAGGTTTTATACTCCCACTGATTTGGTCATTTTCAAGGAATCTAGCATTTCTTGTCTCCACAATCCTCAAAGTATGATTAGGACAATAAAATCTGTATCCCTTGGACTTGTCTGGATAACCAATAAAATAAGAACTAATGGTTCTAAAGTCCAACTTTTTCTCTTGTGGGTTGTACACCCTTGCCTCAGCTTGACACCCCCAAATGTGTAGATGTCTTAAACTAGGTTTCCTACCTGTCCAAACTTCATAGGGTGTTTTTGGGACAGCTTTAGTAGGAACCCTGTTTAGAATATACGCAGCGGTTTTTAAGGCATCACCCCACAGAGAAATTGGGAGAGTTGAGTAACTAATCATACTTCTTACCATCTCCATTAATGTTCGGTGTCTTCTTTCCGCAACTCCATTTTGATCAGGAGTACCAGGCATAGTGTATTGTGCAACTATACTGATGACCCAAAGATTGATTCATAGATTGATTTTGATGATCACAACACCTTGAAGTATAGATACTAATGTTTATGTTGCAAGGAGAAAGATATTTATTTTGCAAGGAACATAGCAAGTTGGAAGAACACAAGAAGGCCTCCAAAAGCACTCAAGAAAAGTTAGAAGAAAGCTACAATTCATTGGCCCAACTTTAAAGTTCAAAAGATTCAAATTGGAGGAGCAAATTCAAAGGAAAATTCAAAAGAATAGTCTTCGAGTCGACTCCTAAGGAATTCGAGTCGACTCCAATGGTTGCCGAGTCGACTCCAAAGAAAGCGAGAGTCGACTCTCAGTGGTACACAAGGGAAAACTCAGAGAAGCAGTTTTTGGACACTGAGATTCGAGTCGACTCCCACAAAGTCCGAGTCGACTCCAAAGACAGAACAACCCCAAGACAGAAGACGGTATTTTCGTCTCTGAGAGGGGAGTCGACTCCAAGACAAGTCGAGTCGACTCCAAGGCAGCGCGGCTCCAAAATACAGAGGATCAGTTTTCCGACTCTGAGATTCGAGTCGACTCCCAGACAGCTCGAGTCGACTCCAAGGCAGCACTACACTAAGATGGCAGAAGACCAACTTTCGAAAACTGAGAGCCGAGTCGACTCCAAGGAAGTTCGAGTCGACTCCAAGACTGGACGAGCCAAAAGACAGAGGATCGGGAGTTCGGACTCTGGGATTCGAGTCGACTCCCAGGATAGTCGAGTCGACTCGAGTGGACAAAATTCAAATTTGGAACAGTTGCCGAGTCGACTCCGGAAAAGCTTGAGTCGACTCCCGCTACAGCCGAGTCGACTCCTGATCGCGCGAGTCGACTCCGATCCCAACGGTAATATTGTCAGGAGGTGCAGACTGGTTCCAACGGCTATATTTTTGTCTCTAACGGCTATATTCTTGTTTCCACTCCATCTAAAGCTATAAAAACAAGAAGAGAGCTAGGGGAGAACTCATGGAAGTGGGAGAGATCATCTAGGAAAGAGATCTCAAAGAGATTACAAAGGAAATCTCCCATAAGCACAAAAGGGCCATCCAAAACGAAATAGAGAGAAGAAGAGCATCCAAGTGAATCCGAAAGCTTCCTCTCCATCCGTGTGCTGCCTCGGGGATCCTCTACTTCATGCCAAATCAGAGGAGGATCAAGTAAAGAAGAAGCCGAGCTCCTCCATATTCAAAACTCGTTTGAGGGCTTCTCTTTACTCTATTTGTTTATATTGTCATATTTGCTTGTTTAAGAAGCTTTGTTTTGTTTTATACTTTGTTTTAATATCTTGTAACTTGATTCAATCAAGGGATTGAATCAAGGGGTTAAGGTTTGTTGGTGAGCCAAAGAAAAACCAACGGTGTTAAGGTTTGTTGGTGAGCCAAAGGGAAAACCAACGGTGATAGGTTTGTTGGTGAGCCGAAGGGAAAACCAACGGAGATAGGTTTGTTGGTGAGCCGAGGGTAAAACCAACGTGTAAGGGTTTGATTGTGAGCCCGGGAAAACAATCGGGGTTGGTTCTAGTCGGTGAGCCTGGGAAAACCGACCGAGTTCGTTGTGCGCTCGTAAAACAACAAGTTGGGTTGTGAGCTTGTAAAACAACCGGCTGTAATCGGTAGGATTATAGTGAAATTCCCAAGAGGTCTTGGGGAGTGGATGTAGGTGCTGGGGTGCACCGAACCACTATATGTCCTTTGTGTTTGTAATGCCTCTAGTTATTGTCTAACTAACACACTTACTTACTTAGATAAATTGCTTGCTTAATTCTTATCCGCACATCCTTTAGTTGCAAGCATATTTAATCAAGTCGCAGTCTATACATCAAACCCTTGCTAAGTTTAACTTTCACTGTGCATCTATACAACTTAGCATAGTTAATCAAAAAGTTTTAGAAGTAGCATAAAAGTTTTAAAAGACCCAATTCACCCCCCCTCTTGGGTTGTATCTACTGGGCAACAAGTGGTATCAGAGCAGGTGCTCAAATATTATTTGTAGTCTTAACCGACTAGAGCCAAAGATCATGACAACTCAAATAGATAGTTTTCTAGGAGAAGGACAATCAATTGATACACCACCACTATTTAATGGCATAAACTATACACATTGGAAAATACGCATGCGCATCTTTATTCAATCACAAAACTATTATTTATGGAAAATCATAATAAATGATCTTCACACACTCTCTCAAACTTTTAATGAAAAGGATTTAGCACAATTGAATGCTGATGCCATGAACCTTTTATATTGTGCATTAGATAGGAATGAGTTTAATTGCATATCTTCTTGCATGACTGCTAAAGAAATATGGAATATGCTTGAAGACAAATATGAATGCACTAACAAATCTGAAACATCATGTGTAGAAGGAGAGCAGTATCATATTGAAAATCCATGCTTGGTGGCACAAGAGGTACATGCTGAAACTGAAAGCAATTTTACATTTGATGAACTCCATGATGCCTTTTCTGATTTGTATTTAGAATATAAGAAACTTATTTGTAAGAACAAAAACTTGAAGATTGAAAATCAAATTCTAATAGATGAAAAACTGAAACTAACCAGTAAAACTGAAATCTTAATTAAAGAAAATCAAGAACTAAATCAAAGAGATCAACTTCTCACTGAAAGTCATGATAAACTTAAGAAAAACAATGAGTCACTTTCAGAAGATAACAGAAGATTAACTAAAGAAGTTGACAGATTAAAACCTGTTGTTGAAAGATTTACCCTCAGCTCTGAAAAATTGAACCTAATGATAAATGATCAAGGAGCTGAATTTGATAAAGTTACATTAGGATATCAACCTTGGTACACCCAAAAACCTTTTAAGAATATGTTTGTTAAAACAGTTTTTAATTACTCTAAAACAGATTCTCATAAACAAAAGCTAAGTAAAATCTCTTCTGTTGTTCCTAAATCTATACATTACAAATTTGATGAACCAAAAAGGGAGAAACAGAACATTAAAAGTTTTCCTACTACTCATGTTCGATCTAAGTTTGTTAAATTCAACAAGAGGATACAGAAATACATCCCTTGTAATCCTAAAATCTGTAAATTCATGGACAAAATAGCTATTAAGAAAATATGGGTTCCAAAAGGAACAATTATAGCTAACCTACAAGGACCCAAAAGAGCTTGGGTTCCTAAGTTGAAAATATGATTATTCTTTCAGCAAGCATGTCTAGCTATCCAAGGTTCTAATGAAAGATGTTATCTAAACAATGGGTGCTCTAGACATGTGTTAAAGAATTGAATTTAAAATGTAATTAAAAAGAATGATTTAAATAAAAGAAAGGATGAAATAAGTAATTCTTACATCTTCTCGTATTGAAATTACTTTATTAGTTGATTAAAACATAACTTGAAAGTATTAATCATTTTTGTGATATAAGTGATATTTGTCTTTTTGGGTATGAAAAGAAAATATATTCAAATCACTTCATTTTTTTTTGTATGCTCCACTCACTAATGGATAAGTTGCTAAATGATTAATTAATTCATTAAAAATAACTCTATGAACCCTCTATATGCTTGATTAAGAATTTTTGTCCATGGCATTATTTTTATTGATCATCAATATGATAATGTGTACTTGGTATGCTTTTGAATACCAAGATTAAAGAAACCATCCTTGGCACATAGAATCAACTCATGCTAGTATGTACTTAATCTCAAAAGACCTTGCCATAGGCTTGCTTAGATTATCTACTTAAAGGTCAAAGTTTTGCTATGCATGCTAACTAAGGAAACAAACAAAAATCATTTCTAAATCTAAAGATGTTGTTTCCATCTCTAAGTCTTCAAAAGCTTACATTGGACTTGTTCTTGGAGAATAAAACTGAAGTATTTTTCTGTATTTACTAAATCTTGTAGAAGCGTTTCAAATGAAAAAGGTTTCCAAACTGTGAAGATCATGGCACAGTGTTGAAAACCAAAATCCAGATTAAGGTTATACAGAAAATAGTATTAAATTCAATTATTTCAGCTCCATGGACATCATAAGTAAAAAGGGGTTAATAGAATTCTTGAAGAAATGAAAAAGACAATTATGTATGATAGTCATCTACTTAAATAATTTTTAAAAGACTATCATCACTGCTTGTCATACATATGATTTCTATTAGATCTATTTCTGATGAAAATTTTGATCTTCTGAAAAAATGAAAAATGAACCATTGCATATCTTTCATATTTTTCAGTCGTACATGTTATGCTTGATATGCTCTTATGAAAATAATGCCAAATCTGATAGAGATATGTCTATCCTTGGATATCATTCATCAAGCAATGCATATAGAGTATTCAATGAAAAGTTTTTAGTTACAAAAATATCAAGGTATTTTATTCTTTATGAGACTAATGATTTATTATCAAGATACTAAAATTAAATTATGTATGTATATGGTTAATCTTTTACATATAACAATCTGAAAAACTTGTTAATAATTAGAGCCAACTTGGATTTTTCAGATATGCTCTTAATGAAGAAAAAGTGATGACTACTAAAAGACTAAATCAAGAAAAGATGAAATAGATCTTGATGAAATTTTTGCATGATTAGAAGTAAAGATCACCATCATCATTTGCTTGCTTTATGAGCTTTATAGTCCATCAAATGAGTGTGTAGAATGGACTCCTATGTGCTTACTTTATTAAAAAAGATATATGTTAAATAACCACCATATTTGAAAACACTCATTACAAATATGATAAAGCAATATATGATTTGATACAAGCATCAAGAGCATGATATAAAAGCTTAAATAACCTTTTTGATAGAAGGTAATAGTGATAATTCTTTGCATCAAAAAATGTGTGACACCTCACTTGCTCAAAGTGTACATTAATGACATCATTTCTGGTTCTACTAATGAAGAGTTATATTGCAAGGTGAGTTTGAAATATGTATGATGAATGAATTAACATCTTCTCTCAAACTCCAAATTAAGACAAACAGGAAAGGGGATCTTCATTGACCAATGTTAGTCCACAAGAAAACTCTCATAGAAGATTGGCATGAAGAAGGTATGTCTATGACCCCATCTTGTAGAATTTGAAAAGAATGAGCAAAATAGATCTATTGTTTAAAGCTGTATTGAAGCATGATAGAATAATTATTTTATCATACAGCTAGTAGACCAGGTTGTATGCTCATTATGTGACCTTGTGCAAGACATCAATCTAACTTTAATGAATCATATTTTATTGATAAACAAATAAATCATAATCTGAATTGTGATAGAAACAACTGTTTAAGATAAGTTGATTAAAACTTAGCTAGCGTGCCTTATTGAATAAAATCTAAACTAAATTGATTTTGAAAATAAGAAATTGATTTGACCTTGATAAATCTACCTATTGCCTCACATGCTTGTCCTTGAACCATCTGATTTAATGAAACTATCTCTTTAGTTCAAGTGATATGTGCTTGCTTATATTTAGGGAATCTCTTGAGTAAAGTGACTCAACATGCAACTATTGTCATATCTTATATTGAGTCATCTAGTTAAAAAAAATATATATATGTTGGATGAATGCTTTGTATCTTAAAGAAACTAATGACCTTCCTTCAAGAAAGAAAAATGAGAAATTTCAACTTGAAGGATATCTTCATGTAAGATACACTAAACATTCACATGCAAACAAGAGAGAGGATCTTCTTCAGCCAAAAGTTCACACATAAGAAATCTAGTTTGGCTTGAAGAACATATAATGAATAGGTAATTTTAGACACCTTTCTCACAAATTAATTGAGCAAAGTCAATAACTTAAATCTTATTATGGCATGATTAAGGTCTTTAATTATTAATTTTTGATATCATGTCTATATGTGTATTGACTGACTTATACTTTTAGAAATTATTTCATGGTTTGCCCAAACTAAAATATATCTTTGCCTATGTCATAACCATGAAATACACAAGTATATGCTTAAAATTTTGATGTAAAATAACTTGTGAGAAGTTATGAATCCTTGAGCACAATGAAAATGTTGTTAGCATAATATACATCTATATGATACATAAGATTATCTCTTTATTCTACTCTTTCATGTAAATTACTTGAGAATGACAAAAAGGGAGAGAGATAAAGAAAAGAAAATGGACATTGTTCAAGAGATGAAAAATCTGAGTAAAAGCAAATACTCCAATCTTAAGGAAAAGCAAAACAAACATAGTATACTCGGAACATTTGTGAGACGTTTGGAAGAGATAAAATCTGTAACTAATTACACTCAAACAGGGAAAGTTAGAAGTGAACATTTTAACCTTTCTATATTGCTCATCATAGGGATGGTGCCAATGGGGAGGCTAGTGGTAGTACCCGGCACTATTTGACCCAACTATTCGGTGTAGGGCATATTAGGGACGGCACAAGAGGGAGGCTAGTGGTAGTACCTCGTGCCCCTTCCCAACTCCACCGGATAGGGAGCAAATAGAGTATAGAGCATAAGAAAATAAAAATGAAAGACAAAGTAAATGAAAATATATAAGAATAATCAAGTCAAATTTTTAATCACTTGAAAACACACTTGAAGGATGAAATCAGTGCAAGATAATGTTTAAATAAGGGGAGTTTATTTGAAAAGAATTGATTTTGATCCTTGACATGCTTGTTCTTAATATTTTAATGCATGACTTAACACATAATATATTTTGCATGTGGCATGATGTTTTAAATTATGGGTTCTCAATGTTTTACAATGCTTCATGCTTGGATAATTTGATTGAATATTTGGAATACTATATAAAATTTTTTTTTTATTAAAAAGAAATTTCAGATTTGTCATTCACAATCATCGTTAAAATCTGAAAGGTGAATAAATTTGTGAAAAGGAGAAGAGAAGGATATTTCTATTTAGGCAAAATGAACTGAGTTTGTTCTATCCTTCAACTTTCTTAACTTTGGTATATAATGTGCTAAACATAAATACAAATATTCTGAATATCCTCTTATATGTGTGAAATATGTGTCTTCAATCATAATGATTTAAGATGAGCTACAATGTGGAAGATCCATATCTCAAATTATGACTTTGAAAGCCTCTATTGAAAATCTTTATGAAATTCAGAATCTGATTTTGTATAAAAGCTTAAATTCAATATGATTTCTAAATAAAATCTTAATTTAAGAAAAACAGAATTAATTTTGATGCCTTGGTTGGTTGCTCCGGTACGCATCCGAAACATATCTTTTCTTATCGTTAAAATGTACTAATATTGGTCTAAATGATGTGTCTTTCAATGATCTTGATTACAAGCAATTTTTTTTATGATTCTATTTTGATATTAAAAAAATATTTATTGTGCTTCATGTATACATTGCTGAAAAACTATGATTAAGAAATTGAGTTCTATAAATATATATACCTCAATGATCATCTATATATTTTTCTCTCCTATATTATTAAAGACTTCCATCAATAGAGTGAATGATCTAAAAGCTAGAAATATTTCACCTCACTCAAATGACTCTAAAAGAAAGAAAATGTTAATGCTGTTGAAAGAAACTGAGCGTCAAATGAATCATTTTCTGATTAATATTTCAGTACATTTTCTCAAAGATTAAGAGGAAGTATAACTTGTTCTTGATAGATTAAAAAGGGTGATTGCTATAAATTTTGAATAATTCTTGATCACTCTCCATTCTCGATATCATAGAATTTCAGTTCTATTCACGTTTGTCATTAAAATCTGAAATTCAACAAAAGAAAAGAATGATTAAAGAAGTACGCATCTTTTGAGGGGGAGCTTTAGATATTCAGTATCTTATCCTAAAGTTACTTCAATTTGATGTATACCTTAAATCTTATGGATTGATTTTTATGAACTTCCTTATATTGCAAGACATGCTTTAAATTACCTTGAGATGAGTTCTATAAAGGTTGTCTTATCTCAAACCTTGAGTCTTATGAAAATAAGCTGAAACTTATAGAAAATAAATTTTTGAGATTGACAATTTTATTGAACATTATCTTAGGATTCTAAACTCTTAAATGGAATGATCAATTGAGGGGGAGAAAGAAAATTTCAGAAGGAGAGGTCTTATGGAACTTAATCACATAAATCTATAACTAAAGGAGAGAGAAAGAATACTAAATGAAAAGTGATCCTAATACTCTCCAATATGTATCATCTGAAATTTAAATCTGAAAACCTTTATGATACACCTTGAGGCGTGTTATTTGGTTAGTATATCTTATGCATAAATCATGAACCAAATTGCAAGTTGATCTTAAGAGCCTTTAACTTAATGACAAAGGGGGAGAATAACGTGTTGAATGGTCTTGAGTATCTCTTAGAAAATTTATTTTGAAATTCACTAATAAGTCCTAATTAGCTTGCTCTTTAGAACGCCAATTCTGTGCCAATTCATATCTTTATATATGTATCAAATTGTGCTTATTTTCTAAAGGAATAAAAGAACTTTGAAGACATTAAAAATTAATGATCCAACATGATGATATGTCTCTCAAATATATAAGTTTTGATCTTTTACTCTGAAAATTAACTAAAATTGCTCTCATGTTTGATAAAATACTTAATATTTTGGGCAAAAGTTCTTAAATGAACAAGCTTTCATACTTATTATTGAAGAGAGGTTAGATTTCCACTCGTGTTTTCTTTGAATATCATTTGTAGTACTTCTTGGATTAACCTAAGGAAGATTCCACCTACACTTGAATAGAAAACTATCTGTGGTATCAAATTAGAAAACTTCTTGAAATCACATTTAATGTGTTCTGTTCTGAAATTATCTTAATTGGCTCTGATCTGTGCTCATTAATCTGATTCCAATATTATTGCCTTGAGTTATATGATTCATATCCTTGCAATAATTTAACATTCAAATCAGAGTACAATAAGAAAAAGAAATATATGAGTATTCTGATCTTTGTGCTTAATGTTTTCCTATCTTTTTGATGTTGTCAAAAAGGGGGAGAAATATCTAAGTATATGCTCATAATGCTTTATGTTTTGAATTGAATACAAATCAGCTGGAATTGACATATATTGATTATCTTAAGTGAGCATAATGCTTTATGTTTTGAATTGAATACAAATCAGCTGGAATTGACATATATTGATTATCTTAAGTTGATTAAATCTAAAGCATTATCATGAAGTATGTTTTGTTTTAAATATACATGTTGTCTACTTCATGCAACTTTGCTATGTATTACTTCTAGAAAACAATATCTTTTATATTGCATATACTCCAAGTTTTGTCATCATCAAAAAGGGGGAGATTGATGACCCAAAGATTGATTCATAGATTGATTTTGATGATCACAACACCTTGAAGTATAGATACTAATGTTTATGTTGCAAGGAGAAAGATATTTATTTTGCAAGGAACATAGCAAGTTGGAAGAACACAAGAAGGCCTCCAAAAGCACTCAAGAAAAGTTAGAAGAAAGCTACAATTCATTGGCCCAACTTTAAAGTTCAAAAGATTCAAATTGGAGGAGCAAATTCAAAGGAAAATTCAAAAGAATAGTCTTCGAGTCGACTCCTAAGGAATTCGAGTCGACTCCAATGGTTGCCGAGTCGACTCCAAAGAAAGCGAGAGTCGACTCTCAGTGGTACACAAGGGAAAACTCAGAGAAGCAGTTTTTGGACACTGAGATTCGAGTCGACTCCCACAAAGTCCGAGTCGACTCCAAAGACAGAACAACCCCAAGACAGAAGACGGTATTTTCGTCTCTGAGAGGGGAGTCGACTCCAAGACAAGTCGAGTCGACTCCAAGGCAGCGCGGCTCCAAAATACAGAGGATCAGTTTTCCGACTCTGAGATTCGAGTCGACTCCCAGACAGCTCGAGTCGACTCCAAGGCAGCACTACACTAAGATGGCAGAAGACCAACTTTCGAAAACTGAGAGCCGAGTCGACTCCAAGGAAGTTCGAGTCGACTCCAAGACTGGACGAGCCAAAAGACAGAGGATCGGGAGTTCGGACTCTGGGATTCGAGTCGACTCCCAGGATAGTCGAGTCGACTCGAGTGGACAAAATTCAAATTTGGAACAGTTGCCGAGTCGACTCCGGAAAAGCTTGAGTCGACTCCCGCTACAGCCGAGTCGACTCCTGATCGCGCGAGTCGACTCCGATCCCAACGGTAATATTGTCAGGAGGTGCAGACTGGTTCCAACGGCTATATTTTTGTCTCTAACGGCTATATTCTTGTTTCCACTCCATCTAAAGCTATAAAAACAAGAAGAGAGCTAGGGGAGAACTCATGGAAGTGGGAGAGATCATCTAGGAAAGAGATCTCAAAGAGATTACAAAGGAAATCTCCCATAAGCACAAAAGGGCCATCCAAAACGAAATAGAGAGAAGAAGAGCATCCAAGTGAATCCGAAAGCTTCCTCTCCATCCGTGTGCTGCCTCGGGGATCCTCTACTTCATGCCAAATCAGAGGAGGATCAAGTAAAGAAGAAGCCGAGCTCCTCCATATTCAAAACTCGTTTGAGGGCTTCTCTTTACTCTATTTGTTTATATTGTCATATTTGCTTGTTTAAGAAGCTTTGTTTTGTTTTATACTTTGTTTTAATATCTTGTAACTTGATTCAATCAAGGGATTGAATCAAGGGGTTAAGGTTTGTTGGTGAGCCAAAGAAAAACCAACGGTGTTAAGGTTTGTTGGTGAGCCAAAGGGAAAACCAACGGTGATAGGTTTGTTGGTGAGCCGAAGGGAAAACCAACGGAGATAGGTTTGTTGGTGAGCCGAGGGTAAAACCAACGTGTAAGGGTTTGATTGTGAGCCCGGGAAAACAATCGGGGTTGGTTCTAGTCGGTGAGCCTGGGAAAACCGACCGAGTTCGTTGTGCGCTCGTAAAACAACAAGTTGGGTTGTGAGCTTGTAAAACAACCGGCTGTAATCGGTAGGATTATAGTGAAATTCCCAAGAGGTCTTGGGGAGTGGATGTAGGTGCTGGGGTGCACCGAACCACTATATGTCCTTTGTGTTTGTAATGCCTCTAGTTATTGTCTAACTAACACACTTACTTACTTAGATAAATTGCTTGCTTAATTCTTATCCGCACATCCTTTAGTTGCAAGCATATTTAATCAAGTCGCAGTCTATACATCAAACCCTTGCTAAGTTTAACTTTCACTGTGCATCTATACAACTTAGCATAGTTAATCAAAAAGTTTTAGAAGTAGCATAAAAGTTTTAAAAGACCCAATTCACCCCCCCTCTTGGGTTGTATCTACTGGGCAACATATACCTTGCTCTTGAAGAAATCGAGCAAATGGACCTAAATGTTGTCCTGTTTCAGTATACCTACCGTAGTATTCACCACCTCTATCTGATCTCACAACTTTAATCTTTTTATCAAGTTGTAACTCTACCTCTGTTTTGAAAAGCTTAAAGGCATTTAATGCCTCAGCCTTGTCATACAACAAGTAGAGATACCCATAACGTGAGTAATCATCAATAAAGGTGATAAAATATTTATGACTAGTAAAATATGGGGTCGAAAAGGGCCCACATATATCTGTATGTATAAGATCCAATAAATTTGTGCTTCTTATGGCACCTTTCTTAAACTTGTTAGTCTGCTTTCCCTTGATGCAGTCTAAACAAGTTTCAAAATCACCATAGTCAAGAGTTGGTAAAATTCCATCATTTACTAATCTTTTGATTCTTTTTATGGAGATATGGCCTAATCTTCGGTGCCATAACATAGAGGAATTTTCATTTATCATGCTACGTTTTAATCCATAATGTTCTTTATTTTGCAGGGATAAAAGGGATAGCTCAAAGGATGTATCAAGGTCTAATTTGAATAAACCATCCTCTAACAAGCAATTACCAACAATAATATTATTCAAGGAAAGGTTTACAAATGACCGTCCAAATGAAACGGTATATCCAAAGGAAGTAAGTTTAGAAACAGATATTAGGTTTCTAGAAAATCCAGGTACATAAAAGGTATTTTCTAGGTACAAAATATGGCCAGTCTTTAAGGTCAATTTGAACGTTCCAACAGCTTCCACATGTGAACGCATCTTATTTCCCATTATGATGCTTCGCTCACTTTCCGTTGGAATTCTTTTGTTCAACAATCCCTGCAAAGTTTTACATATATGGATAGTAGCACCAGAGTCAATCCACCATGTGTTATGAGGTACATCAATAAAATTTGATTCATAACACACTAAGGAAAGAAAAGTACCTTTCTTTTCGAGCCATTTCTTGTACTTGATGCAGTCCTTTTTCAAATGTCCCTGTTTCTTACAGAAGAAGTACTTTATTTGCCTTTTGTCAGTCACTTTGGCTGACACTTTCATTTTCTTCTTCTTAACAGGAATATGATGACTGGTACCGCCGACCTCTTTATGTCCTTTTCCCTTATGAGAGGTGAGATAAACACTCTCTTGCCTCTCTTGTTTTATTCTCTGCTCTTCATCAACACACATGGCTAGAAGTTGATTCATAGTCCATTTTTCTGTATGTGTGTTGTATGAGATCTTAAATGGTGCATATTCCATAGGCAGAGAATTAAGAACAAAGTGTACAAGAAAAGTCTCTGACATGTCTACTTCCAATGATTTTAATTGGGCAGCGATGTCACGTAATTCTATAATGTGCTCACGTATGCCACCATTATCATTATACTTTAAGGAAGCAAACCTTGATATTAAGGTGCTGGCTAAGGCTTTCTTTGAACTCACAAATTGCTCTTCTACTGCTGTTAAGAATTCTTTTGCAGTTTTCCAATCAGGAATTGAGCCCCTTATCTTTCTAGAGATATGATTTTGTATGAGTAAAAGACTTAAGCGGTTTGACCGCTCCCACCTCTCATACAACTTTTTCTCCTCTGGCGTAGTTTCCTCTGTGGGGACAGGTGGCATGTCCTCACGAAGTGCCAGATCAATATCCATGCACCCTAAAGTAAATGTCAGCCTTTCTTTCCATTCCGAGAAATTTGAACCATTAAGTATTGGGATGCATGATGTAGATTGTGAAAAAACTGTCGAAAACAAAGCTGCAAAACATATGCTTACTATCAATATGCATGCTATAATTACGCTAAAACCTTATCTAAATCACTAACCCATATTAGCAATTTAGTGAGTAAATCAAAATTAACTTTACATGATTTACCCCTTTACGATAAAACTAATGTATTAAGTATGATATTTAATGAACTTTATATATCTAGTTGAAAAAATCCAAAGAATAACAGCCAGATCAGCTCCAGATCGGTGGTGGAGCACTAGTTTCACTTAAGTACCAGCCTTTCTTAGGCACGTATGCCTTTTTGACAAGCTTTTCTGAGACACCGTTATTCAATGGATAAAATTTTACTAGATATTGTTCAATAAAAATGAAGAATTCAAGGCCTTTGGGCAACAAGATTTCATCATAAATATCATACTAATAGCATTATTTCATCCCATCATTAACTTTGTATAATGACTTCCCTTTGGGGCCGGTTCATTATATATGATGCAACTATTCAATTTCATGAGATGACGATAAAAAGACTCTTTATTGATTAAATTAAACTAAAGCATTCTAAAATTTATGGGATGCTTTGGCTCGTCGCCACAAATATGCAAAAATTTAATCATTTATATGTCTTTTCCTACATAAGATGCTTTGGCTCGTCTCATGCATATATCATCCTTTTATCATGAAAAATATGAATAATTTAAATAATCATGTATCATCATAAGAAAGCATATAAATTGATCAATTATGCAATAAATTCATTACATGGAGTAATATATAATTGTCAAAGTACTGATCTGTAATGAAACTTTAGCAAAGGGACCACATAAAAATATTTTAGGACCCTTTTGATAATTGAACTTTCGGCTGAGGACCATATATGAATTTCAAAAGCCCCTTTTTCAGAATAACATATTGTCAGGGGTTTAACTGTAAAAGGCCCAATTTAAGCCAAAAGGATTCGGGTTTCGGGTTGCGGGGCGAAGCCCAATAACCCGAAACCTGTTAATCCCTTCACCCTTTTTTTTTTTTAATTAACCGGATTCGGATTGCGGGTTTAGAAAATCCGAAACCCGAAACCCAACACTATTCATCTCCTTCCCCAAACGAAAAGAGGAGAAGGGGCCAAAACCAGTGGCCCCTTCTCTCCTAAACGACGGCGGCGGAACCCCCGCCGCCGGCCGTAGGCATGGCCGCAGGCCGCGGGGGTGGCCGCAGGGTGGGGCCGGAGGCCGGGGCCGGCCGCGGAGGCCGCGGGGTTCGGCCGCAGGGTGCGGCCGCAGCCCGCGGTCGCGGGCCGCAGGGGCGTCGGCCGGGCGCCGTGACAGCGGCTGGCGCCGCTGGCAGCGGCCGGGGCCGCTTAGCGGCGGGCCGCAGGCCATGGCGGCCAATTTTTTTTTTTTTTTTTCTCTTCGCCCGCGGTGGCCATGGCGGCCACGGCGGGTTGCAGCCGCTGCCGGCTCGCCGGGGGGGGCGGGTCGCAGCGGCAGCCGGGGAGTCGGGCCGCTGGACAGTGGCCCTGTTGGCCACCAGTTGGACGGGGAGGGCCGCGACCGAGATCCGCTGCAGCGTCGGTCATGGCAGCGGCTCTCCCTTCCTTATTTTCTTAGCAAAGGTGGAAGAAGGAGATGAAGGTTTTAGTCCCACATCGCCCAAATGAAAAGATTTCATTTCTTTAAGTAATATGGGCAAAACATTTCATTCCGAAAGAAGCTTTTAGTCCCACATCGGTCAGAAAAAATTCTTTCATATGGGTAAATAACATCAGGGTCCAAATCACTACCGTCCAGCGAACCAAATGAATATGATTTATTTTGGAATCCAATCCACCCGCTCTGATACTATTGATGGAATGATTAACTTAATGAATTATAAATCATACCTTGATTCGCTAAATCCATCCGGATTAAACTTTGGAATGCGTGCGCAACCTCGATCACCGATGATCTGAACAAAGATTAGCGAGAGATCTTCTGGAGAGAGAGCTCTTAATGCGTGTGTTAGAGAAGGGGTCTGACAGGCTATTTATAGCCCTCTCCAGGGACCAAACGCCGTGATTAGTTACACCCGTGAAGAGTCACCCCCCATCAAGGCAACCTTTCACTGCAGTGCAATTACCTTAATGCCCTTGTGATTATCAAGATTTACGAAATTCAAGGGACACTTGTCAAGATGTGGGTTCTAATTAAACGGGATCAGGGTTTAATTAAATAGGATCCAACAATAACTTGATACAATTCAACTTCTTAATTACTCATAATCATTTACAAATACCCAAGGCCTAGTTCTGTGATTAGTGAGAGTCGAATAAACATATCGCAATCTAGGGGCATCTAGCTAAAGTCACCATAAAAATCTATGACAGGAACAATGCCTGCCACTAGGTTTTAATGTTTAATCTTCACAGTGAAAATATCTTATAAAAGAAATAATTGTAGATACATAAATTCATACGAACCTGAGTGAAGGTCATCTATGTCTCATAGTTATGTCAGTAGGTTTCTTAAACATGACGTCTCTTAAATATGTTGTAATGCTCTAATGGGATAAATATATTAAACAAATGAGAAGGTATCAGAAACTTAAGAAATGGCATGGAGGATGCTTGAATGCTTTCCATACAGAACAGAACTAAACATTTAGCCGAATGGATAAAATCATGCATCAGTAATATCCAAGACCGATAGCTCAGTGCCAGTTAATGAACCACATAATATGGCTATCTAATGAAATTATTAAGCTCCTTGACATCTTTTTTTGGTTGGTTGTAAGGAATTAAAAGTACATAATTACAAACTATGATAACTATCCAGTAAGTCCTGCAACATCTGCACTATTATCTTGACATCCAGATATGTCACATAAAGCAAAATTAACGAAACATATTAAGCATTAAGTGATTAGTAAGCCACCACATATTGAATATTAAAGTTTTTAGCTAACTCTTGGAACAACATGACACTCACTAGCATAAAGTTACCAACCTTGTTGATATCAGTGTGAGCAGGGGTTTCATACCGAGCCACTGTGACAGCTAAGCCTGAGCCATCAGAGAGCTCAAAAACTGACTGTATTTTCCTGTGCATGGAATAAGATAAGTTAAAAGGAAAGAAATAATATATATTTGAGCATAATGTTATAAAGAAAGAAAAACAAAAATGCAACATAAGCTACCCCTTTCCAAATGTTGGCTCCCCATATAACACAGCTCTTTTATTGTCCTTCAGCGCTCCAGCTGATATCTCACTTGCACTAGCAGTTCCTTTATTGACCTAATAAATTCAGAAGAAAAGGTAGCAATAAGTTCCCCGAAATGAGTTTTGTCCAAGCATTGTAATGCCCTGCCAAGCTCGGGGCAAAAAAATACACAAAGAAAACATAAACTACCTGCCAGGAGAAATGCAAGATTAAAATATCTATCAGAAGCACCTAAGAATCACAACTATATATATAAATTTAACTTACAACCATAATGGAAAATCAAACAGAAATATAGTAAGGCCAGTTACATAATGTGCCATTCAAATAATGAGCCATTGTAAAATGTGATCTATGACATCAAAATTTTTCACAAGCAAATTAAACTTTTGCAACTTTCTTACCTCTAAATCAAGTCATTTGCAAGCATCTAAACCGATTGAGTATTGACAAAAAAAAAAAAATTTAAGATGCATCAGCCATTGATTCTCAAATATAAGTCTTACTAGATGTCCCACTGTGCAAACTATTTATCTTGCTATTAACCATTATTCACTTTGTGACCTCTTGACACATACCTGAAATCACCATCACATCCAACTTTTTCATTCAGCACATTCCTAATGTGCTAAAGAAGAACATGTAAATTAAGTTGATAAACAGCGAGAGGGAACTGGCAGAAATTAATGAGCAAACTAGTAATGTTATAATTGATTTACTTTTGGATGTTGAATCTCTGCTAGTGCTCCTTTCTGTAAGTGATGATGGCTCCATTTCTCCTGTTATATTTGTATATTTTTCATGCAATGCCTCTTCAGATAAACTTGCCTGAGCATTCCCATATGCTGCAAGCATTACAAAGTAAGGTATGCGAGATTGCTACATAGCTAGAGCTAATGCCAAGATATAGGGGGGGAACTACTTACGCTTGATATAGGTAAGAGCCACAGTGAAAAGGATATTGAAAAGGATCATATATCCGGCCAATGCACCCGTACCAATCCAGTACCATTTGGCCTCTGTAAAAATTCCACGCCTGTGGAAACAAGATTCACACCTTGTACATATGCTTGGCATGCCTGTGGAAACACATCTTTTGTGGAAGTATTTGTCCATATATAGTTAGAAAGCTAAGGAGAAATTAAACAAAATTAACCACCTAAAATATGGCATACAACTTAAATTTCTATAACTAACAAATGCATGTTTTTTAGCTGGATGATGCCAATTCAATACTTTAATTGATCAAGCAATAGTAATACGTGTTAAAAATTCTCACCCTGCAAATCCACTATGGATTAACTCAGCATTACTGGGATGCTGGACCTGTACCAAGTAGCAGCAAATGATCCATGTCAGTCACTAATTTGCAGAGAAAAGAGCGAGAAGACTTGTCAATAGTGCAAGGGTTATACCATTATACCAGTAATGGGACCGGTCTATTGGCCCTGGAGCCCGTTAGGACCTAAAATGGAGTGGAGTGTCTAGATAGTGTTTCTTCCTTTGGCTGAGGTTGACCGAATCTGCATTATCTATCTTAAACCGATCAAACTCTACAAACTAATTGTTATACATAAGATTTTGGAAACCATGTTCCTGTCAAGTCAACATAGAACATACTAATTAAAGTCCTTTCCAAGATCTATACTTATCAAAGTTCTGGCATAATCGTATTTTGGAAATTGAGGTAAGTATCAAAAAAAAAAAAAATTAAAACAATCTAAAAACATTCATCTCAAAATCGTAAGTACACAATCTACGATGTATCAAGAGTCGACGGCATCATCATCTCTACAAGTAGATGAAGTATCAGCAACCTACAAGAAAAAAATACTTTAGAAACTAAAAATACGAAAGTCATCACGCTAATACAAGAATACATTATAATTATATAAAATATTCAAATATATTTAGTTATGTACCGGAGGAGCAAATCTCTGCAAAAAAGATGAAATATGGTCAAGCTGATCCTGCAAAGATTGTATCTTCAACTCTTGGCTCTGCTTCAACTCCGCCATATCAGTCATATGACTCTGCCTCATCTCCTCTATCCTTGTCTCATATGACTGCTTTAACTGTGCCATCTCTGTCTTCAAACTACAAACCTCTGCAGTGCTAGTACCTTGTCTGGCATCTTGGGTATATCGGCTCACTGCAGATAGCTGAGTGGGGGTAACTCCGATACCGTAACCCCTCACGCGTCCATAACGTTCTGGGCCCATCAATTCTGCATAGACCTGAGCCTCGACGCGACTGGCCGCGTCGGATGATGATGACTCCCCGACGCGCTCTGAAATGAGATTTGTAGCTCTTTCCTATATCTCTCTCAAAAAAATAAACAGTCACATTAATAATTTAAAGTAAAATTAATAAAATAATTATGATCAAATAAAAAATGAATACATACAACTATATCTCTCGACTCGTCCCGGACAAAGCTGCCATCTCGGTGAGTGTGGGTCATCTTATAAAACTCTACCTCACCAGGCTCCCTTCCATGCTCTAGTATCTACACATACGGAAAGTATATTGCCAAACTATATATCATGATACGTGCTATATGTTAGTAGAGTTTCAAATAGTTTCAAACAAACTTACGAATTCATTTCTACGTCTCGCATAACTCTTCGAGCCTGAAGTATGAGGAACTGCTTGAGATGCTCGTGCAGCTCTACCAATATTAGAATATGTCTGCCAAAATAAAAGCACACAGTATAATATTATTCAATGTATATATTTGCAATCTATATTAATAATAAAGATAATATAAGATATTGAAACAATATACGTGACCTGTCCTTTTTCAGAAAACCAGTAGTGAACAAGCTCCCTCCACTGCTGAGGGTATACATCAGGAGGAGTCACATGAGCAACCTCCTCCTCTGTCATACCCTCACGCTTAAAGTCCGTCTTCAATTTTGCTTTATATTCTTTCCATTTGCGGTTGAGGGACTTTAGCACCCAATCATGGCTCTCTGGAGGGAGTACAAACTTACCCTACAACAAGATACAGAATGTTATAATAATATTAAACCTCAAAAGTAAAATCATGGTAGTAAGCAAAATAACATGCAGGAGGTGTCAAATTAAAAAGAACAAATTCAATTCATTACCTCTATGAGTCTAAGAAGCTCAACCTTATACGAAGGAAGCATGTCATTCCACTTCGTATAGTTGAGCGGACACAGCTGACCCTTGCGTGCAACCGATCCTAAAAAGCTTGATAGAAGACTTCCAGCTCTATTGATGGGCTGCCCCAATTCGTTGCATCGGATGATGATCTTCTCACCCGGAGGAAGCTTCCACACATCCTTTGCTTGAGTGGGTCCCCGTCTCGTCCTCACTGTCCCTTGTCCATCTATTCAAATTAAATAAAATATCTTAAAAAGTTGAAGACAAATATGAACATAAAATATGAACTTTAAATCGAATTACCCTGGATCCGGAGCTCATCCTCCGGACAATCAGCAGGAGGCTCGCGCTGAGATCCTGACTCGTGCTGCTGGTGCTCATATGGCTGCTGGGACTGCTCAGAAGTAGATCCCACCTGAGAATGCTGGAACTCCACATCTCTAAATCGCCTCCCTCGGGGCATATTGTTACCTGGTATGTACAAAAAACACATAGCGATGAGATTAATGGTACTTTTCACCTACCTTCAGCCTAAAAGCTAGATTAAGAAATGTGGTGCTATGCTCTTAGTCCCAAACGCAGCTATACATCACGGGGGAATTTGATGTCTCTTATTCATCGGCCATCTCGAAATGGTTAAACTAAAGGCGAACTAACGAGTTGAACTAACGGGGGAATTTGAACTAACGAGTAGCAAAAACAAGACCACCAGTAACAACATAGAGCATCATGAATTTTATGCTGCTTTATGAAGGAAAAATGAAATCCTATTGCTGCATGCTGGATTTATACATTAGGATGGAAAACAAGGTTTGAACTTCTTTTTCCCTTGAAACATACACATGTTGTAATATATGGGGCTAAACATATCTTCAAAAGAAAATGTGGACTAGCAAAATAAACCAAACTGGAGCAATATTGAGGGAAAAAAGGGTACTGTGAACCACAAATAAAACCATTGAAGTAGCATTGCAATAAGCAGAAGCCCTTGGAATGGAAAACAGAAATAGAAACATCAGCATGTAATAGCAGGCAGAACATTGAAAGCAAGTTAAACGTGTAAGATTTTGTCCAACAGAAATGCGGCATAACCTAAAAAATGCATGTAGCTGTCTTCTTCAATGAAAAACATATAGTACTATCAGGTTTTATTAAATCAAAATTTTGAAATGGAAGGAATTTGAATTGATTATGTACTATAGTCATTGTTTAGAAGGAATATATTAATTATCCCATTAATAAGTTGCATTGGAGGTTACCTCTGGAGAAGACGCTGGTGATCTAGACTGGCATCACTCAATTTTGGAATGAATGAATTTATCCGGGGGATATGCTGCAGGTATGTCATATCATGGAGAGTATTAAAATGAGCTTCATTACCTCAAGATCCTAATGTACACCAATAAACAAAAGAACAGAAACTGGGAGAGGTCCTGATTCGAATCTGGGTGGTGGCATTGCACCTTATTTCTTGGAAAAAAGGATAAAAGATATATAGACAAAAAGAAATTGGAAAAATAACCTACTAAAAGAAGCACTTAGGCCAAACCCCCAAGCTTATTCTTAACCATGAGAAATAATGGGCAATTAAACAATACAACTCTTGCATTGCATTAATGAATTATAATCTTGCCCATGCACGCCAGGAAAACCAAGTAGATTTCTGAGTGATAGTGATGAAAGACCTACTAATGGTAGGAATCAAGAACACTTTACATTATGAGTAACAATGAAACAAAAAAATTCTGATATACAATATATCTTATGTTTCTGTTCAGTGTGATGGTAAAATAACATCCTGATACAAATGGGTTTCATCGCCAAACTGATCATGTGATATTATTAACAAGTTTTATGTTGTTTCGTAAGAAAGCCACTCGAGGCATGAATTTGATGCAAACTCAAAAGACAGTTGCAAGGTTTTTCAAAACCTTGGGGCTACAAGCACTTCTGAAAGCCCAAAGAGATTGATGCATGTTCCAGAATCATTACAAAAATCAGAAAGAAATAAAAAGAGTCCATATCTTCTCCCAGAATAATGAATGAGGCAGTCACAGTAAATTTATAAATATAACACAATGATAGACCATCATTAAAATTGAGCAATTACAGCATTTCAAGCATTGCCCTCAAGTACAGGTTGCTCTGCCATATACTAAATTTACAATTATTTAGCACATAGAACTGTTGCACTTGCCGACAAAGCCAAGTAGACATGGGCCATGACTGATCAAATTCAACATAATCTTCGACGCCGGAGAGGAGGGAGGAGGAGAAGATCCTCCATCGGAGGCGAAGCTCGATCAAGGCTTATACCAAAGAAGAGGAGAAGGAGCGTGTTGAGGAAGGAGGAGAAGGAGGAGAACAAGCGAGACGGAGGGAGAGGATGGAGTAGGAGAAACTACCTCGGGCGGAGCGCGTTGGGGTCGGTCGGTCGACGCCGGAGAGGAGGTAGGCCTTCTGGAACGTGGCCGTTGGCGTCAAGGAAGTCCCATTCGTGGCTTTCAGCCGCCGGAGAGGAGGGAGATGGGGGCAGCGCCGGAGATCGGGACTACCTCGAACAAATTAAAGAAGGAGAAAAACCCACGAACACCCGAACAACAGGAGGAGGAGAAGGAGGAGAACAAGCGAGACGAAATGAGAGGAGGGAGGAGGAGAAAACTACCTTGGGGTCGGTCAGTCGACACCGGAGAGGAGGGAGGTAGAAGTCGGACGGTCCGCGCCGGAGAGGAGGAAGATGGGGGCTAAGGCAGCGCCGGAGAGGAGGAAGATGGGGGCTAAGGCAGCGCCGGAGACGAGGAAGACGAAGGCTATAGGGCAGCGCCGGAGAGGAGAATGGGGGGGCTCGGGAGAAGCTAGGGCAAGTACGGGGGCTCGGGTTCGGGCGCTGGGTTTAAGGGGGCGTCGGTGACGCTTATAAGCGTCGTATTAGGCCGGAAAATACGACGACGCTAATAAGCGTCGTCTATTCCTAAGATTTGCCGACGCTAAATCAAAGCGTCGGCAAATGTATGAGCTGTGGAATTTTTACCGACGCTTTATACTAGCGTCGGTAAAAAAGTGTCGGGAAAGGTCCACTTTCCTGTAGTGCTCAAACTTCATGAGCAAGCAAGATGAACCTCTAATATGTCAGAACCTCGAAGTACATGTAGAAATTGGTCGAACTTTTGCTCTAGGACACTCAATGTTCATGTGAGGGTAAATTAAACTTTGTACTTCTAGCAGAACTGGAGCTGCATCTATATTGATTGGAAGATCATTTTGCTGTCAAGAAAAGTTTGAGATCCTAGAATGCTGGGAGGAGTTCATCAAATCAAGTACTCTATGGGATTATAAGATAGAAGGCAAACAACGTCTGATAAAAATGTTGCATTGTTGAAATATGTAAGAAAAGGCAAATATATCCTACTTCTTATAGAATATTCATCAAAGTCGATTGATAACCTCATTTTCTTTCGATCAGATAGAGGGTCGATATTAATTGAAAAAGTTCAAGCTTCAAATTTAAAAGAAAAGAGATCTATACACCAAAATATTCCATATCCAAGATCAAAATCGATGATCCATTAATTTCTTTTATCATGTAGATTTGAAGTTATTTTCGGCAATAAGTTCTTTGAGAAATATTTTCTTATCCTAGTAACTTCTTCTGTGGTGGTTACCAGCAATTTTTTTGCATAAGTAACTCTCTTTTGGATGGTTGTTCTTGCAGATAACCTCTCTATATCCTCATAACTTTCACTTGGGAATAAGTAAAGCTCAACAGGAAGCCATCCGTATGTGGCTTTTAGTGCAAGT
Organism: Phoenix dactylifera; assembly: GCF_051530095.1. Classification (NCBI taxonomy): domain Eukaryota; kingdom Viridiplantae; phylum Streptophyta; class Magnoliopsida; order Arecales; family Arecaceae; genus Phoenix; species Phoenix dactylifera. Next base: position 15,055,254 of record NC_143201.1, read on the forward strand.
AACAAATGACAAAATATGAGCCTTTCAAGTGTCACAATATAAATAATTAACCAAATCTTTGTTGGATTAATATTTTTTACCATTTATTAGAGTTGGTTGATGTGGTTGATTTATTTTTAGATATAAACAATGATATATTTGTGCTACAGTTGCAAAATAATTAGCAGCAACAGTTCATAAATTTTTCAAACATTCACCAAATTCAGTTACCATGTGTGATGCTCCGTTATTGATATATTATTTCTCCATACATAAAGCAAAATCCCAAGATAGGTTTGCTCATCACCACCGTACCCATATATGTTATTTCACTGTATCTTCCTTTTTCTCTTGCATTTATATTTGAGATGGACTTTACTTTCCTTGAGAAGAGAAGGTATCTATTTTTTCCATATTTAAATTGATAATCGAGCATCCAAATCAATGATACATACTATTATCATAATTTATAGTACTAAAAATATCTAAAAGTAAAACTCTCATGTTTTGGTCGTCCCTAACCTATGCATCAAGTAGACACAGAAATGCTAGAACTTAAATAGGAAGAGTGTGTGAGGACTCATACAATCATACAGAAGTATGTGAAGACTCGTAGCATTTACGATTAGATATGTGCTAGGGAGCATGTGATGATTAATGGTGTTTGTGATGGGACCTGTTGGAGGAAAAAACCAAGTCATGCCGCCTCGGAGGCGCTCGACCAAAGAGCGCCGACCAGCGGCGCCCCACCAAGGAGCGCCGACCAGAAAGGCTTAGTATTGGGGGAAAAAACCAAGTCATGCCGCCTCGGAGGCGCTCGACCAAAGAGCGCCGACCAGCGGCGCCCCACCAGGGAGCGCCGACCAGAAAGGCGCTCGACTAGAGGGCGCCGACCAGAGGCGCTCGACTAGAGAGCGCCGACCAGAGAGCGCCGACCAGAAGCAACCCCGCCACAGGACATTCCCTTAGGCAACCAGCTCGGCTCGGAACCCGGGCCGGGCCCGTGCCTTAGCCAAATATTCAATCCCCGCCTAACCCTCTAAGGGACCTGACAATTCCACTACAACCTGCCACCATCTCTAGGCCATCAAGGCACAAGATTTCCGCAGGTATTTGGCACGACCTATCATTAATGCATGAAACCCCCTCGGGCCTCCAATGCACTCAGTCATTAAATGAACACGGCTCAAGGTGATCTCCGGATCACTGAACCATCAAAGCGTATGGCTCTCCCTGACCGCCGGTTCATTCGGTAATTAATGCACTTACCATCTACGAACCCCAGGCCCACCACGGCCGACGGTTCAACTACTCCAACGGGTCCGATCAACCGCGACAACTCCCTGACTCCGGTCTGATCCGGCCTTATTCTCCACTACGCCATTAATGAGCAAAATCATGCTCAATTACCACAAAAGAGGACAAATCCCCCTGTCACCTCCCAGGTAACATAATATTTTCCTATAAAAGGGAACCTGGGGGGAAGGAGGGGGGAGAGAATACAACACGGACACAAATACACACAGAAAAAACATTCTCCTCCTTTACTCCCCCCACATATTAGCCCCCTCTGACTTAAGCATCGGAGGGCCGGCACCGGAAAGCCCGGCCGCCGGCTTTTTTGCAGGACACTCGCCAGGAGGACGCCGCCAGGCGACGCCACCGCCGTCCACCGTCCCTGCGGCGGAGCTCCATCCCTCTCGGCTCGCGGCAGCCCCCGGGTCCAATTTCCAGCAACAGTTGGCGCTAGAGGAAGGGCCCGAGTTGCTGCCATGAAGCTAAGGAGTAAAGGGGCTTCCAATACCTCTCGACGTCCTCCACCTAGTCCTGAACATTCTGTCCAAAACTCGCCGCCTCCGGCCGAGACAACTCCTCAAGTTCGGCCGGAGCAGTTTGATGCCCTGGTGCAACAGGTGCAAGCCTTGGCTACCGCTGTCCAAGGCTTGCAACCTAGGGGCATCCCGACGGCACCACTTCCTCCGGCTCCAGTTCAACCGGAGCCCCCTACAAGCGGGCTCCCCCTTCAAGGCCAGGACTCTCAAGTCCAGGCCTCCCTCTGGAGAGAACACCCAGTCAGAGGCCCTGAAGGCTGGCCGCAACCTTCGAAGGCTGAGTCGGTTCCAGGGCAACTTGCACCTGAACGAACCGCCGCAGCGGTCCTCCAGAATGATGAACTCGATAAGAAGGTCGAGAAGTTGGAGCGCCAGATCCAGGCACTCCACGGAAGGAAATCGGGACGTGATGGTGACTTCGAGTTCACCACGAAGTCCCCCTTCTCCCCGGAGATCGAGGACGAACCAGTCCCACTGCGGTTCAAAATGCCCCAGGTGGAGCCTTACAACGGCAGGGCCGACCCCCTCGACCACCTGGAAAGCTATCGGGTCTTAATGGCCCTACAAGGAGCCTCGGAGGCCATGATGTGTAAGGCCTTTCCAGCAACACTCCGAGGACCGGCCCGGCTTTGGTTTACCGGGCTGAAGCCGAGTACTGTCTCCTCTTTTGAGCAGCTCAGCAGACAATTCGCTGGCAATTTTGCCGCCAGCCAGCCCCAGCGGCGGACATCGGACTCCCTCCTTGATATCAAACAAAAGGAGGGAGAATCCTTCAAGGAGTATTTGGACCGTTTCACTGCCGCAACATGGGAAGTCCGGGAGCTTGACCAGTCAATTGCCATGTCAGCACTAAAGACTGGAGCCCGGTCTTACAGGTTCCTCTTCTCTATCGAGAAGAATTTTCCTGCGGACCTCACCGAGATGCTTGTTCGGGCACGGAAGTACGCCAAGGCTGAAGAAGCCGTGGCTGTTAGGCGGAGCGGGGCCGAGCAGAACACCAAGAAACAGAAGAGACGCCGCGAGGAGCGTGGCCAGCCCAGAAGCCCGTCCCCGCGTCAGGCTAAAAATCCGCCCCGCTTGAAGAGTCCACCCCGGTTACGGGGACTGCCTCAGCAAAGGTCACCGCTTCGCCCGAGGTTCCCACCACGGGCCCGTGCATCCGAAGGGAGGTATGAAAACTATACTCCCCTCACTGCTCCTCGGGCTGAAATCCTCATGGAGATTGAGGGTCGGGATTGCATCCGGCTCCCACCTCCGAAACAAGATTTCAGAACTCGGCGTGATCCCCGGAAGTATTGCCGTTTCCACCGGGATCACGGCCATGATACCGAGGATTGCTATCAGCTCCGAAACGAGATCGAAGCACTCATCCGCCGAGAGGTGCTCGATCGATTTGTGCGAGGCCGGCGCGAAGAAAAGAAGCCAGCCGAAGGAGCCGCACAGCCTGAAGGTTCAAATGCCAACAGGCCCATCGCCGGCACCATCAACACCATCCGAGGCGGAGCCTCGGCTGGAGGAGCTTCAGGGGAAGGAACCTCCTCGAAGCGCCTGCGTACCTCAGAGGCCATCTCTTTCTCAGATGATGATCTAGAGGGAGTCGAGACTCCCCATGATGATGCTGTGGTCATCTCCATGATTATAAATAGATTTGATGTAAAACGCATCTTAATCGATAATGAAAGCTCAGCGAATGTTTTGTACTTTGATGCCTACTGCAAAATGGGGATGACAAAAGAGCAGCTGCGGAGGATGAATGCTCCGTTAGTTGGATTTACTGGGGATTCAGTCCCAGTAGAGGACGAGATCGACCTCCTGGTCACAGCCGGGCTCGCCCCCCGTGAAAGTACCATGGGGATGAGCTTCCTCGTGATACGTCTGCCCTCGGTCTACAATGCCATCCTCGGAAGGCCAGGTCTCAACGCCCTCCGAGCAGTGGTCTCGACACGCCACCTGCTCATGCGATTCCCCACCAGCCAAGGAGTTGGCGAAGTTCGAGGGGACCAAATGGTAGCAAGGCGATGCTACCTGGCGACCCACGAGGCAAAACGACCAGCCGAGGTGCCTATCCCAGTAACCAACCAGCCCCCAACTAGGACTCTGGAGGCACGGGTCAACCCTCAGAAAAAGCGGGTAGAGCCGGTGAGTTATTAATCCAAGTTCCTTTACGCGAGAACTTTCCCGAGCTAACCGTGCAGGTCGGCTCTGGCCTCAATAAGTACAAGAGGGATCGCCTCATCAACTTCTTGCAAGACAACATGGATGTCTTCGCATGGTCGCCCGCGGATATGCCGGGAATAGATCCAGAGATCATGGTCCACTGGCTTCAAGTAAAGCCAACCTGCAAGCCCGTGCGACAAAAGAAGCGAGGCGCCGCCCCTGAGCGACAGCGAGCAGCGGCCGAGGAGGTCAACAAGCTCTTTGAAGCGGGCTTCATTCGAGAGATATCCTACCCGGAGTGGCTCGCCAATGTGGTCCTCGTCAAAAAAGCCAGCGGAAAATGGCGCATGTGCGTGGACTACACCGACCTGAATAAAGCCTGCCCAAAGGACAGCTTCCCACTCCCCAGCATCGACTAGCTCGTAGACTCCATCTCGGGTCACGAGCTCCTAGCCTTCATGGACGCCTTTTCCGGATACAACCAGATCCGCATGGCGCCAGAAGATGAAGAAAAAACGGCCTTCATCATCGACGGGGGAACCTACTGCTACAAAGTGATGCCATTCGGCTTAAAGAATGCCGGGGCAACTTATCAGAGGCTGGTCAGCCGGATCTTCAAAGATCAAATAGGCCGGAACATGGAGGTCTATGTAGACGACATGCTGGTGAAAAGTAAGGTGGCACAAGATCATGTGGCCGACCTTGATGAAGCATTCTCCACACTCCGAAGATACCAAATGAAACTCAATCCAGCCAAATGTGCATTCGGAGTCACCTCTGGCAAATTCCTCGGCTTCATCATTACACAGCGGGGAATCGAGGCAAATCCTGAAAAGATCCGAGCCCTCCAAGAAATGACGTCTCCCAGGACAGTTAAGGAGGTACAACGGCTCACGGGCCGAGTTGCAGCCCTCGGGAGATTCATCTCCCGCTCGGCCGAGCGCTGCTTTCCATTCTTTGCAGCTCTCATGAAGCCGAAAGACTTCCTATGGTCGGACGAGTGCCAGCGGTCTTTTGAAGAGCTCAAGCACCTTTTGGCTTCTCCTCCCCTACTCACGAAGCCTCAACAGGGTGAACTCCTTTACCTGTATCTAGCTGTCTCACCTGTGGCAGTAAGCTCGGTCCTGGTCTGAGAGGAGGGCAAACTCCAAAAGCCAGTATATTACACCAGCCGGGTCTTGAGGGATCCTGAGACCCGATACTCCAAGCTGGAGAAGACTGTTTATGCTCTGGTCATCTCGGCTCGGAGGCTCCGACCCTACTTCCAAGCCTACACAATGGCTGTGCTGACCGACCAGCCCGTCAAGCAGATCCTGCAAAGATCAGACCGTGCAGGCCGGATCACTAAATGGGCCATCGAGCTCGGAGAATTTAACCTCGAGTACCGACCCAGACCGGCGATCAAAGCACAAGCGCTCGCAGACTTTATAGTCAAGTGCACCATACCGGATGAGGTCGAGCCCGAGCCTGAGCCACCAACGGAGCAGACCCCGAGTTTGACATGGACTCTGCATGTCGATGGCTCTTCAAACTCGGGGGGTAGCGGGGCAGGTCTCATCCTCACCAGCCCGGAGGGGGTGGTCGCTGAACAAGCCTTGCGCCTCGAGTTCCCTGCTTCCAACAACATGGCGGAGTACGAAGCACTCGTCGCCGGGCTCAAGCTAGCCAGAGAGCTGGGAGTAAAGGACCTGAAGGCCTTCAGCGATTCTCAGCTCGTCGTCAACCAAATCATGGGTGACTTCGAAGCCAGAGACCCTACAATGCAGAAATATCTCCAGAAGGTACGGGATCTCGCCTCGACCTTGGATTCTTTCCACATCCAATATATTGCCAGGTCGGAGAACCTTAGGGCCGACCAGCTATCAAAGCTGGCGTCCTCCCGCATGAGCGAGCTTCCCAAGGCGGCAGCACTGGAGTATCTCCAAAAGCCCAGTACAGAGGAGCCCGAGCAGGCCCTTTGCATCGAGTACGAGCCAAGCTGGATGGACGAGCTCATCAGCTATCTGCAAGATGAAGTCCTTCCCAGTAGTGAACGAGAGGCTCGCCGAATAAAGCGCTCCGCCACCCGGTACATACTGCATGAGGGAAAGCTCTATCAGAGATCTTTCACCTCTCCCCTCCTCAGATGCCTTCGCCCAACGGAGGCTGATTATGCCCTGCGCGAAGTCCACGAAGGGATTTGTGAAAACCATCTGGGAGGACGAGCATTGGCCCATAAAATTCTGCGCCAAGGGTACTATTGGCCGACACTCCAGAAGGACGCTGTGGACTTCGTCCGAAGATGTGACCGATGCCAGAGAAACGCCAATGTCCAACGCCGACCTTCGGCTCCCTTAACTTCAATCAGCTCCCCTTGGCCTTTTGCCCAGTGGGGAATTGACATTCTAGGGCCATTTCCACTGGCTACCGGGCAAAGGAAGTTCCTGGTCGTCTCCATCGACTATTTCACAAAGTGGGTGGAAGCCGAGCCTCTTGCCCGGATCACCGAGCAGAAGATGCGGGATTTTGTCTGGAAGTCCATAATTTGCAGATTCGGGCTCCCCCGCATCCTCATATCCGACAACGGTCGCCAGTTCGACAACTTCCATTTCAGAGAATTCTGCTCCGAGCTTGGCATTGACCACCGCTTCACCTCGGTCGCGCACCCTCAGACGAATGGAGAAACCGAGGTAACAAACCGTACTATTTTGCAGGGGCTCAAAGCCAGGCTCGACAAATCCAAAGGACAATGGGTCGAAGACCTATACAATGTCCTGTGGGCTTACCGGACCACGTTCCGTGTCCCCACCGGCGAGACTCCCTTCAACCTGACATATGGGACGGAAGCTGTCATCCCGTTGGAGATCGGACTCCCTTCTCCAAGAGTAGAACATCATGATGCCAGCTCCAACTCCTCGCAGCTTAGAAACAACCTTGACCTGATCGAGGAAACAAGGGAGGCCGCCCTAGTTCGCATGGCGAGGTACCAGCAAAAAACAGCTCAGTATTACAACGCCAGGGTCAAGGTCAAATCCTTCAAAGCAGGGGACCTTGTCCTCAGAAGAGCCGAGGCCTCCCGACCAGCTGAGCAAGGGAAATTAGCTCCGAATTGGGAAGGACCCTACCGAGTCGCGCGCATCCGCCGACCCAGAACTTACAAGCTAGAGTCCCTAGATGGGACTCCCATTCCACGAAGCTGGAATTCTGAAAACCTCCGCGTGTACTACCAGTAGAGCCCCAAGGGGCCCTCATTATTCAACCATAAGTATCATTTTATGATAATTTGTACTGGTTTGTGCACTTGTTTGAGCTCACCAATTCTCCTATCCCATGGTACCAGGCTCATTATCCTACCCTGATCACGGTCGGGATGCCTCGATATGTCGGGATGAAGTACCTACGTGGACTCCCTGAAGCTGTTCGTGAGTCCGCGGCTCATTCTCCATCGGCCAACGAGCTCGGCTCGTTCTCCATCGGCCAACGAGCTCGGCTCGTTCTCCTACCCCGAGACGTCGGGATGCCCCGATACGTCGGGATGCCCCGATACGTCGGGATGCCCCGATACGTCGGAATGCCCCGAGACGTCGGGATGCGTTCTTCACCGACCAACGAGCTCGGCTCGTTCTCCACCGACCAACGAGCTCGGCTCGTTCTCCACCGGCCAACGAGCTCGGCTCGTTCTCCACCGGCCAACGAGCTCGGCTCGTTCTCCACCGGCCAACGAGCTCGGCTCGTTCTCCACCGGCCAACGAGCTCGGCTCGTTCTCCTACCCCGACCACGGTCAGGATGCCTCGAGACGTCGGGATGCCCCGATACTCCGGGATGCCCCGAGACGTCGGGATGCCCCGATACGTTGGGATGCTCCGAGACGTCGGGATGCGGTCTTCATCGGCCAACGAGCTCGGCTCGTTCTCCATCGACTTCAACCGACGAGCTCGGCTCGTTCTCCATCGGCCAACGAGCTCGGCTCGTTCTCCTACCCCGACCACGGCCGGGATGCCCCGATACGTCGGGATGCCCCGATACGTTGGGATGCGGTCTTCATCGGCCAACGAGCTTGGCTCGTTCTCCATCGACTTCAACCGACGAGCTCGGCTCGTTCTCCGTCGGCCAACGAGCTCGGCTCGTTCTCCTACCCCGACCACGGCCGGGATGCCTCGAGATGTCGGGATGCCCCGATACGTCGGGATGCCCCGATACGTCGGGATGCCCCGATACGTTGGGATGCGGTCTTCATCGGCCAACGAGCTCGGCTCGTTCTCCATCGACTTCAACCAACGAGCTTGGCTCGTTCTCCACCGACTTCAGCCAACGAGCTCGGCTCGTTCTCCTACCCCGACCACGGTCGGGATGCCCTGATACTTCGGGATGCGGTCTTCATCGACCAGCGAGTTCGGCTCGTTCTCCTATTCATGATCAGCGAAAAGTCCGTGGTTGGCAATAAGCTGAATTTTCCTATCTCTGCCGACGTCCTCAAAGAACGGACTCCGAGCAGAGGAGCGTCTTCAGTCGCCTCGGCGTAAGAACGCTCACGGTACCAGGTACCCATTTATTTAATGTTTTTACATTATCTTATCTATTCTTGGATTTTTCTCTCTGCCGACGTCCTCAAAGAACGGACTCCGAGCAGAGGAGCGTCTTCAGTCGCCTCGGCGTAAGAACGCTCACGGTACCAGGTACCCATTTATTTAATGTTTTTACATTATCTTATCTATTCTTTGATTTCTCTCTGCCGACGTCCTCAAAGAACGGACTCCGAGCAGAGGAGCCTCTTCAGTCGCCTCAGCGTAAGAACGCTCACGGTACCAGGTACCCATTTATTTAATGTTTTTACATTATCTTATCTATTCTTGGATTTTTCTCTCTGCCGACGTCCTCAAAGAACGGACTCCGAGCAGAGGAGCGTCTTCAGTCGCCTCGGCGTAAGAACGCTCACGGTACCAGGTACCCATTTATTTAATGTTTTTACATTATCTTATCTATTCTTGGATTTTTCTCTCTGCCGACGTCCTCAAAGAACGGACTCCGAGCAGAGGAGCGTCTTCAGTCGCCTCGGCGTAAGAACGCTCACGGTACCAGGTACCCATTTATTTAATGTTTTTACATTATCTTATCTATTCTTGGATTTCTCTCTGCCGACGTCCTCAAAGAACGGACTCCGAGCAGAGGAGTGTCTTCAGTCACCTCGGCGTAAGAACGCTCACGGTACCAAGTACCCATTTATTTAATGTTTTTACATTATCTTATCTATTCTTGGATTTTTCTCTCTGCCGACGTCCTCAAAGAACGGACTCCGAGCAGAGGAGCGTCTTCAGTCGCCTCGGCGTAAGAACGCTCACGGTACCAGGTACCCATTTATTTAATGTTTTTACATTATCTTATCTATTCTTGGATTTCTCTCTGCCGACATCCTCAAAGAACGGACTCCGAGCAGAGGAGCGTCTTCAGTCGCCTCGGCGTAAGAACGCTCACGGTACCAGGTACCCATTTATTTAATGTTTTTACATTATCTTATCTATTCTTGGATCTCTCTCTGCCGACGTCCTCAAAAAACGGACTCCGAGCAAAGAAGCGTCTTTAGTCGCCTCGGCGTAAGAATGCTCACGTCACCAGGCCCGGTGAATCCCCGTCGCGAGCTGACGAGCATTTAACCCATTCGTCGGAAAAGAATCCGGTCCGCCCCGGCAACTCGAGGCTTGGACTTCACTAACTTTGCTAAAAAATTAAGTCCTAGTGACCGTTCTAGGGCTCGGCCGAATTCTGGGCTAGGCTCGAAAAGACTCCCCGAGCCCAAACACCCTGGGCGTAAGCATCGCTATATTGCTGGTCGAAGGACCGAGCAATGGAGCTCGGCAAGCCGAGCCTAAACGCAAGTCCTGTGGCGGACGAAGTTGGGGCCATAGAGACCATGCCTTTTGGAGCCTAAAGAGGATCCAGGCAGAGGAACCTAAGTCTACCAAAGACAAGGCGTCGCAAATATAAGGAAAATACGTGTATAATCATTTCAAAAAGCCCGTAGGCTAAGTACAGAGCTCGGGCTCGGCCCTTACAAGTGTGGGGACCATCCCGACTTAAAAAACTGCTACACTAAGGCTCGGCTTCGGCAGCTTCGGGAGCGGCCGGCTCTGCAGTCGGGGCTTCCTCTTCGGCGGCCTCGGCAATAACAGGAGCAGCCTCGGAGGCAACCTCGGTGACTTCGGGGACAGCCTCGGCCGCCTCGGCCAGACCTCCCTGGTCGGCCTCCGAAGCCTCTGCCTCCGACCTTTCGACCCCTGCTCCCGGTTTGAGCAGGTTCACGTCAAAGTCCGGAAGGAGCCGCCGCAGTTGGCTGCGGAAATCCCTGAAGCCTTAGATCAGCCCGTTCACACCTTCCTCTTCTAGAAGGTCACGGAACTCATCCGACTCCCGGAAGAGCCTCACCGCGCTCTGAGCTTGCTCCCGAGCCTCGAGCTCCCGAGCCTCGTGGTACGCAGCCTTCCGCTCGAGGTTTCTTACTCCCGCTCGAGCTCTAAGTGTCTGAGGCGGGCATTCCCCACCTCCTGCTCGCGGCTGGCCAATGCCAGCTCGGCCTCGGCCAAACGAGCCTCTACGGCGCGCACTTCGGATCTCGCCAGCGTGTGCGCGCCCTTCTCTTCTTCGAGCTCGGCGGTCAGAGCTCGGATCTCGTCGTCGGCTGCTCCCACCCTTGCTTGGAGCACCTGACGCTCGGCCTCGGATGCCTGGCATCTCGCCTCGGCCTCCTCGTGCCCTCGCTGATGCTTTCGGGCCCGCTCCCGGTAGTCTTGTACGACATGCATCAGCATCTCCGTCTCGTGCAAATGCTGTAAAAGAGACGTGAAAAACGTGAGGAACTATAAGTAAAAACTTTCGTAATTAATACAGATGGAAAAACGAACTTACCCGGACGGCATTACAAAGAGTAGCGTCCATGAAAGCGCTATAGCTCATGGACCGTATCTTGACCTGATCGGCCGGAAGCAGCGCGACCCGAAATACTTCGCGCGCCACTTGAGGATTATCGAGGGCTGAATCGCCCTCGAATACCGACCAGACGGGCGCGTAAGGCACCCGCTCCCCCGAGCCTGACAGAGGGCCGACTTCGGCTGGCCTGGGCGGAGCCGATCCCGAGGCTCCCTGGCTGCTCCCCGGCTCGGAGCTGGAAGGCTGGGGTCGGACAGGCGGCCGGTCTGACTGCCGCAAGACTGGAGCGGGGCGCGCAAGCGCCAGACCCGCGGAACTCCCCCCCTGGTCGGCAACTGGGGCATCCTGCCGACCAGGAATCTGTGACAATGGTACCGGGCACGGGAGCACCACCGTACCTCCCCGGGAGCCCGTGCCCCTAGGATCCGCGCCCTCCCTCCGACCAGCATCGGAGCGCGCGGGGCGAGGAGCGCCCACCTCGGCCGCTGCGGTCGCCGAGGTCGCCGAGGTCTTTGCCTTCTTCCTCGGCTCGGTTGGTTCCCCTGAGAGCTCGGCCGCCCTCTTTTGAAATCGGGCGTATAGGACCTCGCTCTTGGTCACCATTTTTGCGATATCTGCAAGGGCGAGCAAGATTAGAACATTAGAACAGTAATAAAACGAAAAAGACGCCTTGCTGCTATTCTTACCATGGGGACGCGCCGAGCCCAAGCCAACATTTACTAGAGCGTCCTCACTTATGAGGCCGCTCAGTAAAATACCGTCCCCGAGGCTCCGGATGGTGTCGATGATCCCCTGCTCACGTGGAGAAAGCTTGGGGGGTTTGTTGATAGACCTGAGCTGGGTCGGCCCCCACCTAGGGTCAAACCCCCAGGTCCGTTCAGAACCTAGGAAGAAAAATTTCTTCTTCCAGTCATGAATGGACGAGGGAGCGCCCTGAAAGAGTGGTCGGCCCGCCCGAAGGGCGATGTAGAGCCACTCTCCATCCCCCAGATTCGACTTTAACACGAAAAGTCGCCGGAAGACGTTGACAGAGGTCGGAATCCCTTGCAATAAGCACAAGGACAGGAAACCGATCACTGTCCTCCAGGCGTTCGGAGCAAGTTGTGCCGGAACCAGTTGGTATACCGTCAGCAACTCATTCACGAAGCCGTGAAGAGGAAATCGTAGGCCGGCCCAGAGTGATTCCAAATACACTCCAATCCGGCCTACCGGAGGATCGGTTACCCGACCCCCCCGCCTGGCGGATTCCAAACGGAACCCTTGAAGAGGAAAAAACCACTCTTCGGTCATTTCGACCTCCAGAACGCTCATGGTGGACTCGACTTCACTTGGGACGGAACCCATTAGGAGGAAAAAGGAAAGGTTGAGAGGAAAAAAGGGACCTGTGGAAGACGCCGGAGAAAGAAAACTTCGGACTGAAAAAAGCTGGAGGAAGAAGGCAATAAGAAGGGAACGGGAGGCCAGGGGAGAGTTTATATAGACCTCCCCAACGGCCCGGATCAGCGAGAAACACGCTGCATCTCGTCCAGATTGCGACACGTGTCAGTCCAAAAGACGGAGCGCCCCAATTAATTCAGGTTGACGCTTCGAGCGCCGAAGCGCCCCATCGGATCGTGTGGCCCCATCATGAGCCCACGACGCGAGGACGCTTCGGAGAAGGCGTCCCAATAATGAGATATTTCGGAAAAGAGGAGACGCCGCCTATTAAAGGCACCTCGAAGCGCCCGATAATTCGAAACGCGCAATAATTTAAAATTTTTGGAATCCGTAATGACCCAACTAAAACTACTTCCCGCGCTCAAGCTGGTAGCCAGCTGGAACTCGGAAGTCGGGGGGTAGTGTTGGGGGAAAAAACCAAGTCATGCCGCCTCGGAGGCGCTCGACCAAAGAGCGCCGACCAGCGGCGCCCCACCAAGGAGCGCCGACCAGAAAGGCTTAGTATTGGGGGAAAAAACCAAGTCATGCTGCCTCGGAGGCGCTCGACCAAAGAGCGCCGACCAGCGGCGCCCCACCAAGGAGCGCCGACCAGAAAGGCGCCCCACCAGGGAGCGCCGACCAGAAAGGCGCTCGACTAGAGGGCGCCGACCAGAGGCGCTCGACTAGAGAGCGCCGACCAGAGGCACTCGACTAGAGAGCGCCGACCAGAGGCGCTCGACTAGAGAGCGCCGACCAGAAGCAACCCCGCCACAGGACATTCCCTTAGGCAACCAGCTCGGCTCGGAACCCGGGCCGGGCCCGTGCCTTAGCCAAATATTCAATCCCCGCCTAACCCTCTAAGGGACCTGACAATTCCACTACAACCTGCCACCATCTCTAGGCCATCAAGGCACAAGATTTCCGCAGGTATTTGGCACGACCTATCATTAATGCATGAAACCCCCTCGGGCCTCCAATGCACTCAGTCATTAAATGAACACGGCTCAAGGTGATCTCCGGATCACTGAACCATCAAAGCGTATGGCTCTCCCTGACCGCCGGTTCATTCGGTAATTAATGCACTTACCATCTACGAACCCCAGGCCCACCACGGCCGACGGTTCAACTACTCCAACGGGTTCGATCAACCGCGACAACTCCCTGACTCCGGTCTGATCCGGCCTTATTCTCCACTACGCCATTAATAAGCAAAATCATGCTCAATTACCACAAAAGAGGACAAATCCCCCTGTCACCTCCCAGGTTGTTGTCGGAGCCCACGCCGGAACCCACTCACACCAGCGCCGCCACCGACGTCGGACAAGCAAGAGAGATACAAACGGATAAGCACTCTCTCGCTCCCTCGACTTCGGACTCAAGGATCACCTCTTCGCTCCGCCTACGAAGGGCAAAAGATTACCCCGTGGTATCAGTAGGGTAAAACACTTGAGCACCGCAACGGATTATCAAAGATCAAAGGAAGAAGAAGGAAGAAAATAGCAAAGCAAACACAAAGATGTAACGAGGTTCGGCTACAAATAGCCTACGTCCTCCACCGCTCCAAATCTCAATAAGGATGAACTGATTACAGAGATAGCACACACCCGAACGATCACAAGTGATCGATCTACAAGAGATTCACACAGAATTCCCTTTACACAAGAAGTAGGATCCCAATCCTCTTCTTCTCTAGAACCCTAGCCTCACAAACAAGAGTCTCTCTCAAAATACGGCCAATACCTTTTAACCCTAGGGCTCTCATGAGTCCTATATATAGTCTCAAGACCTTCAGATGATCATAGCCGTCGAAACGCCAACAAAACACCAAAAAGAAACTCATCCGTATGATTTCCCGCGAGCCCGAGTCGACTCGGCTGAAGTCCGAGTCGACTCTGGCACGTCTGAACAACTTCCAGTTTAACTGGCACGATCTCGAGTCGACTCCACTGTATCTCGAGTCGACTCGACGATGCTCCGAGTCGACTCGACTGTAGTTCGAGTCGACTCTGACAGTCCAGACAGAAACATGGTTTTTGCGGCTTTTCTCTTCTCGGGTCGACTCGACAGACCTCGAGTCGACTCGACTGTTCCCGAGTCGACTCGACTGTAGCCCGAGTCGACTCTGACAGTCCGCCAGATGGAACTATGCAGAATTGATTCTCCTTCAATTCTCTTCATCACCAAAGGTCTCCACATACCCCAACAATCTCCCACTTGGAGACCTTGGGTATGTCCTCTTGTTACTTGGTTCTCCTCTGTGCTCCCACTGAAACTGGATCATCCTAATGAAATCGGTACGATGCCTCCTCAACGTCTTCAAGCATGAAGACCAGCAGAAGCTGAACAACTCCTCAGCTTCTCCACCGTGACGACCTTCGTCAACATATCTGCAGGATTCTGACTTGTATGAATTTTCTCCAACTTGACGAGTCCCTGCTCAAGCAATGACCTCACGAAGTGGTACCGTATGTCAATATGCTTCGTCCTTGAATGAAAAGCTGAATTCTTCGCCAGATGAATTACACTTTGACTGTCTGAATATAACATGCAATCCTTCTGTTCCTTCCCAAGCTCCTTCATCAAGCCTTGAAGCCATATTAGTTCCTTGCATGCCTCTGTGGCTGCCACATACTCCGCCTCCGTAGTCGACAATGCAACAACTGGTTGCAACCTGGAAATCCAACTGACAGCTCCACTGCCCAAGGTGAACAAGTACCCTGTCGTGCTTCTCCTGCCGTCCAAGTCCCCTGCCATATCTGAGTCCACATAGCCCTGTAACCGGACCTCAGAACCTCCATAGCACAATGACATGTGCTCAGTGCCTTTCAGATACCTCAGTATCCATTTGACCGCGCGCCAATGCTCCAAGCCTGGGCAGCTCATGAAGCGACTCACAACTCCCACTGCTTGAGCAATGTCTGGTCTCGTACACACCATAGCGTACATCAAGCTCCCCACTGCCGATGCATACGGGATTTTTGACATATTGAGCTCCTCCACCCGCGTCTTCGGACTTTGCCCTTTTGAGAGCTTAAAATGGGCACCCAGCGGTGTGCCAACAGGTTTGGCACCCTCCATGCAGAATCTCCTGAGTACTCGGCTGATGTACTCCGCCTGAGATAGTCTGAGGATATGTTTAGACCTATCTCTGCTGATCCGCATCCCAAGAATCTGTTTTGCTGCTCCTAGATCCTTCATTGCAAATTTTCTTGACAGCTTCAGCTTCAATTTTGCAATCTCATGCATGCTAGCTCCTGCAACTAACATGTCATCAACATACAATAGCAAGATAATGTAAGATGTACCGAAGTCCCGGAAGTAGCAACAGTGATCCTCCTGACATCTCCTGTATCCTATCTCAAGCATGTAACTATCGAACTTGAGATACCATTGTCTGGGTGCCTGTTTCAAACCATAGAGGCTTTTCTTTAGTTTGCAGACTAAGTCACCCGTGCCAGCTGCAATGTATCCCTCCGGCTGCTGCATATATATCTCTTCATCGAGATCTCCGTGGAGAAAGGCCGTCTTCACATCAAGCTGCTCTAAGTGAAGATCCTCTACTGCCACCATGCTCAGCACCGTTCGAATAGTACTCATCTTGACTACAGGAGAAAAGATCTCTGTGAAGTCGATACCTGCTCTCTGCTGAAATCCTTTTACAACCAGCCTGGCCTTGTATCGCTTCTTCCCATCCTGCTCTTCCTTCAGCCTGTAAACCCATTTGTTTGACAGTGCTTTCTTCCCCTTGGGCAGATCCACCAAATCCCACGTTTGATTCTGCTCCAATGACTTCATCTCATCATCCATGGCCAACTCCCACTCCTTCCTGGCATCAACCTCCAATGCCTCCGTAAAGCATTCAGGTTCGCCATTATCTGTGAGCAACAAATAAATAAGAGTCCCATCATACCTTTGAGGAGGCTTCCCATGAGTACTACGAGTGGACCTTCTTAGTTGTGGAGGGGGTGCCAAATCTTCAGATTCTTGCTCTGACAGAGTCTTCTGACCAGAAATTGTAGACTCCTCTTCAGGATCCACAAAACACGGCTCAACAGGTTTTGTTTCTGGTTCATGGCTCTGCTGTATTTTCTCATTGAATACCACATCATTACTACGAATGATCTTCCTGTGTTCGGGATCCCAAAGCCGGTACCCAAACTGTTGACCTCCGTATCCAACGAAAATACACTTCTTTGATTTGGCGTCTAGTTTGCTTCTTTGACTGGAATCAACATGGACATAACCGGTACAACCGAATACTCGTAAGTGCGCCAAATCAATCTTCTTCGCTGTCCATGCTTCCTCAGGAATCCCAAATTTGAGTTTCTTTGATGGCCCTCTGTTGATCAAGTAGGCAGCAGTGTTAACTGCTTCTGCCCAAAACTGCTGTGGCAATCCAGCATGTATCCTCATACTCCTGGCACGCTCATTAATTGTTCTGTTCATCCTTTCAGCAACTCCGTTTTGTTGTGGTGTCCCTGGAACTGTCCTTTGCCTGACGATCCCAGCATCTGCACAGTAGTCCTCAAACTCCCTGCTACAATACTCACCACCGTTGTCCGATCTCAGGCATTTCAACCTCTTTCCTGTCTCGAGTTCTACCATCGCCTGCCATCTCCTGAAGACCCCAAATACCTCTGACTTGTGCTTCAAGAAGAACACCCAAAGCTTCCTGGTAGCATCATCAATAAAAGTAACATAGTACTGAGATCCACCAATGGAAGAAACTGGTGCAGGCCCCCACACGTCCGTGTGCACGAGATCTAGCTTTTCTTGCTTCCGAGGTTTACCTTCTTTGTTGAATGAAACACGCTTCTGCTTTCCGAGAACACAATCCTCACAGAAGTCCATCTCAACACTCCTGAGACCCTGCAGCTTTCCCAACTGGTGCATCACCTCCAGTCCCTGGTAACTCATGTGCCCAAGTCTACAATGCCATAACTTGGTGTCCACATCTGCTGCAGCAATTCCAATAGAGTTCTCCGCGCTGTTGGCGACATAAAGTGTCCCAACCTTCTTGCCACTAGCCACCGTCAACGAACCCCTGGATATCTTCCACTTATCAGCTGTGAAAGTAGTGTTGTACCCCTGGCTCGCCAACTGTCCAACAGAAATCAGATTCCTCTGTAGTTGAGGCACGTGCCGTACGTCCTCAAGCTCAAGTGAAGATCCAGAAGTCAACTTCACTTCCGCGCTTCCCCTTCCTTGTATAGTGCAAGGCTCTCCATCCCCTAGGTAGACTTTGCCGAAGTCTCCCTTCTCATATCCTCCAAGAAGCTTCCGTTGGGATGTAGCATGGAAAGACGCGCCCGAGTCTATCACCCAAGACTCGTCACAGGTAGACAAAGATAGAACGAGGGCATCCATATCACCGTCTTCAGCAAGATTTGCCAGATCCTTGCTGACTCCTTCGGTGTGGTCGCCTTGCTTCCCTTTAGGAGATTTGCAATCCCTCCTAAAGTGCCCCGTCTTCCCGCAGTTCCAGCACTTCACTCCCTTGTTCTGAGGTGCTCGAGACCTGCTGGATCTCGACTTCGAGTCGCTTCGAGATCGACCGTCTTTCTTTTGTCTTCCCCGGTCAGAGGTGTTTAGTACACTTCCAGACGACTCCGTAGCTCCAGAAGATTTTCTTCTTGCTTCTTCACTCAGAAGCACTCCCACAACGTCATCAAAGATCAACTTCCCCGTCGCCGAAGAGTTGCTCACTGCCATCACCAGGCCCTCCCAGCTATCAGGCAATCCGGAGAGAATTAGCAATGCCCGAATCTCATCGTCAAAACTAATCTCCACTGATTCCAACTGGGCCGTGAGTCCATTGAATTCGTTGAGGTATTCTGCTATGCTGCCGCCATTTTTCATACGAAGATTAAACAACCTCTTCATGAGAAATACCTTGTTTGATGCTGAGGGTTTCTCGTACATCCGCGACAATGTTGCCATCAACTCCATTGTCGTCTTCTCGTTTTTGATGTTGAATGCCACTTGGGATGCAAGTGACAATCTGATGGTGCCGAGCGTCTTCCGATCGAGGACCTCCCAGTCTTCATCGGACATCTTCTCTGGTTTCTTTGCTCTACCTCCAAGAGGTAAATAGAGATCCTTCTGGTAAAGGTAATCTTCTATTTGCATCTTCCAGAACCCGAAGTTCGTTCCATTGAACTTCTCAATTCGCACCTTTCATTCATCCGCCATTGCAGAAAACCAATAGCTCTGATACCACTTGTTGTCGGAGCCCACGCCGGAACCCACTCACACCAGCGCCGCCACCGACGTCGGACAAGCAAGAGAGATACAAACGGATAAGCACTCTCTCGCTCCCTCGACTCCGGACTCAAGGATCACCTCTTTGCTCCGCCTACGAAGGGCAAAAGATTACCCCGTGGTATCAGTAGGGTAAAACACTTGAGCACCGCAACGGATTATCAAAGATCAAAGGAAGAAGAAGGAAGAAAATAGCAAAGCAAACACAAAGATGTAACGAGGTTCGGCTACAAATAGCCTACGTCCTCCACCGCTCCAAATCTCAATAAGGATGAACTGATTACAGAGATAGCACACACCCGAACGATCACAAGTGATCGATCTACAAGAGATTCACACAGAATTCCCTTTACACAAGAAGTAGGATCCCAATCCTCTTCTTCTCTAGAACCCTAGCCTCACAAACAAGAGTCTCTCTCAAAATACGGCCAATACCTTTTAACCCTAGGGCTCTCATGAGTCCTATATATAGTCTCAAGACCTTCAGATGATCATAGCCGTCGAAACGCCAACAAAACACCAAAAAGAAACTCATCCGTATGATTTCCCGCGAGCCCGAGTCGACTCGGCTGAAGTCCGAGTCGACTCTGGCACGTCTGAACAACTTCCAGTTTAACTGGCACGATCTCGAGTCGACTCCACTGTATCTCGAGTCGACTCGACGATGCTCCGAGTCGACTCGACTGTAGTTCGAGTCGACTCTGACAGTCCAGACAGAAACATGGTTTTTGCGGCTTTTCTCTTCTCGGGTCGACTCGACAGACCTCGAGTCGACTCGGGAACACTGTAGCCCGAGTCGACTCTGACAGTCCGCCAGACGGAACTATGCAGAATTGATTCTCCTTCAATTCTCTTCATCACCAAAGGTCTCCACATACCCCAACACAGGTAACATAATATCTTCCTATAAAAGGGAACCTGGGGGGAAGGAGGGAGGAGAGAATACAACACGGACACAAATACACACAGAAAAAACATTCTCCTCCTTTACTCCCCCCACATATTAGCCCCCTCTGACTTAAGCATCGGAGGGCCGGCGCCGGAAAGCCCGGCCACCGGCTTTTTTGCAGGACACTCGCCAGGAGGACGCCGCCAGGCGACGCCACCACCGTCCACCGTCCCTGCGGCGGAGCTCCATCCCTCTCGGCTCGCGGCAGCCCCCGGGTCCAATTTCCAGCAACAGGACCCTAGCTAGCAAGGACTCTAGGATTTAAAGGGGAGAAGTATGAGGACTTGCAAAGATAAATGTTTAGGAGAGTGTGTGAGGACTTTTATAAGAGGGTACGAGGATTTATTAAAGCATGTATTTAGTCTCACATAGCTTGTGCATTAAAGAGATCATGATGCTCATACAAAACAAGCAATCCATATAACACTATAAGCTAACTTTTTGGGTGCAGTCCTGGGTTATTAATAGCATTCATGTTTTCAGTTGAAAAATTTGCAACCCAAAACTTAGTAGGAGCCCATTCTAAGAATCTTTTCATATAATCTATTTGTTGCATTTGAGCATGATTATTTCGTCATTTGTACCGACAAACGGCCTTCTTTTCCAAAAAATCTTTACTACTAAAAAATATAATAATAATTCATGGAGATATCAGGTCATATTCTGGCTGTGAAATCTTTCCAAACTTCAGCCCTTTGTAATTTGTCCATTATCTTGGCTTGTTGGTCGGCCACCATGTTAATTTATACATAGAGTTAGTTCCAAACTATCTAAAAGATTTGTGGACATGACATAATCATTTTTCAGCACAATCAGGCCTTTAAGAGCATTAATACATCTTTCCTGCATTATTAGGTACACATGATTTTGGGGCCAAACTGCCAACTTTGCTTGACTTCCCCAAATTTCATGGTCTATAGATTTGGAAGACATTCTGGCGAACAGATAGCATTTTCCATTACTAAACTATCTATGTTTTCCTCATGAAGTCTATTGTTATAGATCATGCCCCAGAACCATCACAAAAACCCAAGAACCATTTATTAATATAAGCTTGCTAAGTCTTTGTCATTGTATCAGAATATCAATCGTACAAGAGTTAAATTCAAAGAAGCCCAACCTGCTTAAGAGATCCAAACCAATCTGCTTCATTGGCCTGGCCCATATTTCATCAAGTAAGCCAACCACAACATAAAGCAAGGTGGTAAGGAGGCTTGGATTCCACCCGAGTTGTCTGGGTTCGAAATGCGCGGGCGTTGATTAAATTAAGAGACTGCATGCCCCATGCCCGGATGGCTCTGTATGGATATGTTTTCCTTCCATCAGTACTGAGGTGGCGCTTGGGTGATGTACTCACACCTGAATGGCCCAGATTTTCCACGGGTTGGAGAGGGCACACGAAAACTTGAGAGTCGTATCAAATATTTTCTGGTGGAAGGGGGGCCCAGTGGGGGCTACTACATGGGTGGGGTTCTGCCCCTCCCCCTCCCCTCCTATTTTTCACCAAAAAAAAAAAAAGCAAGCAAAAAGACGTGATGGGACGAGTTAGCCAAACGCATCTGAGGATGGATTTTGTTGAAAAAGTTTATAATATTGTATTTTACGGCTCAACAATGATTCGAGGCACATTGAAAATTCATGCAACTTGCCTCCTGGATGAGGACAGAATGCATGATACTTGAATTTTATTTAATGAAGACGAAGCATTATCATTTATTTATGTTTTTGTTCATCATAGAAATTTTAACATGAATAATAATATCATCGGAAATTAGCCTTTTAAATGACATATTGGAGAAAAACAATCTTGAATTATTTCTTGGAGCTACTCATACAAATGCAATTTCACATCAAGGAGGATACAAAAGTAACTAAAGTTTATTATCATTATATTTTAAAACATGTATGGTAGACAATTATTATATAAAATATTCATGATGAAACAAATATGATAGATTGTGAAAATTGATCAAGTAATGAATGCAAATTGATCATTTATCATAGTTGGTGATTATCTCCCAGGTTGATTGAAATATGTAAACAATGGGATCAATAGTCACACAGTACTTCTATGTACATTCTAGTTATATATTGTTTTAGAATTTAAAATGTTAGGGAATCCTAGAGGATAAGGATAAATATCAATTATTTTCATTTTCCTATCTTTTCCTTTTTATTTATATTTTTATTAAACCCAATGTATTTCATAAATGTTAATGTTTATCATAAAGTTATAAAGTTGTGAATTATTTGTTAAAAAGTCATATAAAAATAAAAAAGAGAAGGGATCTATTTGTAATAATTTTTGTTTCTATGAATTTTTTTAGAAATAAAAATTATCAATTTTCCATTTAAAAAAAAAGCCTTCACCATCCTAAAATAAGCTTAAAAAACTAAGGCTTGATGCTTTTGATATGAACTAGTAATTATAGTGCATGTGCATGTGGAAATTTGGAAAAATTGACCAAAATAAATATAGGTGGATCTAATCATAACTTTTCATAATATTATATAGATTATGAGTTTATGACAATATTGCGATATTCTTGCATTTGCACTTATAATGATGAGACCCAAATTATCAAATCTCAAAAGTTAATTAGCCAAACTTTGGTCAAAAACTTACCCATTAAGCCCGTTCAAATCAGATCCTGATCATGCTAAGAATGGATCTCAAAAAATTGGACCTAACCAAAATAAATACAGTTAGACCCAAAAATAAAATAGTTCCAAAATATTAGGCCTATAAAAACCAATTGAACTCTATATTAGAGCTAGATATACCATATTTAGAGATCTAGATGCAACTAAACTATTATAAATATTTTTTAATAATAAAGAAAATTTGAAATTTCTCTTTAAATATTAGGAAGGACTAATCCCTAATTTTTTACCCTCTACCCACCCCTTCCCTTTTGTAGAACTGCATGCTACTAAGTGTAAATCAAATACACCAATCTAAGATCCAGAACAAACACCAATTAAATCAAACAACAATAGTGAAAAAAATAGGAGTAAAAAATAAATTTATTAAAAAAAATAAAGGCTGAAACAATAAAGTCGGCTCCTCTTACGAAGAAGTCTCACCTCACCGAAAAGAATTATCTCCTACTTTTCTCATTATTCTGTCTCACTCTTCATAAAATGACATTTTTTTTTGACAAAAATATCACCATCTCCCACTTCCACTAAAAGACAAACTCTTGTGTATATGTGTATCACTTTCATAAAATGGAGGCAGGATCCATCTAAGATAAATTAAATTCAAATGTTAGAGAATGTACCATCCAATACTACAATAGAAACCTCCTCTAAAAAGAGAAGGTTTTGACTAGTAGTTTACAATAGTAATAAGTAATTCTAATCTTATACTCAGATTTAAAATAAAATTCTTACCACATATCATTTGTAAGCATAATTAAAACCTTGTCCTTATTGTTCAACTTGGAACATTATAGTTTACCATCTATCAAGATAATGATACAATAGTCAATAGCTACATAGCTTGAATTACTTCACATTTAGAGATGTTAAAAACATTGGTTGAAAAATTATTTAGGACACATTCACTAAGAATCTTTTTATTTAGAATTATTATAATACATATAACCTGATTAAATTCAATAATATTGTAATTTCCAATAAATAAGAGATAAAACTCCATCACAACTTAAGGAAAACTATAATTTTTAAATTGATTATACATTTTTGCTAAAAATATTAATTACATATTTTAAATCTTCACTATAAAATGTAATAGATATGAATTCTCAAAATGTCTTAATAATCTATTGATAACAAGATTTTTCTCAATCAAAATAAAAAATATCAAGGTTTCATTATTATCTTCCAAATAATGCATTGTATAAGATCAATAAAAATTGAAAAAAGAAAAGAAAGTTTGATTTTTTTTAATGAAATATTATTACCCACGTCAAACATTCATGATGATATTCTTATAAATTTTAAAAAATATGATAAAATTTTGCTAGGCTCATGAAACTAAGATAAAATTGGATATACTAAAAAGGACAAAGAACAATAGTTTCTAGGAACTAGACGCAAGAACTACATGCCTTCATCTTCCCTTCCTCGTTATTCCTCAGGTATTATTTGGTATCACTTTTTTCTGATTTTTTTTAAAAAGTAGAAACATGAATCTAAAGTAGGAAATATTTTTGAATTTTTATTTTCAAAAATGACTTCTATGATTTATGAAAAATATTTTTGCTACCAATAGCTGAGCAACGAACAACTCCTCGTACTACTACGCACCTAACTTTCTGATTTATTTCTATCTTCTCTTCTTCCCTACTCTTTTTCAAATCCTATTCAAAGTTGTGATTGTCCCAATTGGTAAGATCTAGCACACTAACATGGAGCACTTCAGTTAGTCTTTTCTATTTTCTACGCATCCTTTCCATCTCTTTCCTATCTAATGACCTTCTCTTTCATTATTTGAGGAGTTGGATTAGGGAATAATGTCTTATTTGAGAGATGGTTCATAAAAAGGAAAGGTAGAGCAAATAATGGTTTAGAGAGGGAGAGACTAGGAAACGGGTAACCATCTAGAGCAGAGGATGGGGAAACAATTTAGGAAGGAAGGGTAACCATCTATGGCGGAGGATCAAGGAACGATCTACGGAGGTCGTGCGAACAATCTAGGTAGGAAGGAGAGACGATCTAGCAGGTGGTGAAGGAGAGGAGAAACAAGATCTAGCCACCAATCTTCTTGGGAGAGGCCATGCT
The DNA here is from genome assembly GCF_051530095.1 of Phoenix dactylifera. Taxonomy (NCBI): domain Eukaryota; kingdom Viridiplantae; phylum Streptophyta; class Magnoliopsida; order Arecales; family Arecaceae; genus Phoenix; species Phoenix dactylifera. The sequence goes on from NC_143201.1 coordinate 15,079,498, forward strand.
ACAGATGAAACAAAGGGACGAGATTCTCCCCTTCCTTCCCATAGTGGAAGGGATCTAGGAGGTCGGAATAATCTGGAACTAAATTGGTTGAGATTCTCCCCTTCTTGCCGTAGTAAGAGAGAAAGATGCTACCGGTCATCATAGAAACAGAGAGGCTCTGTTCGCATCTGGATTGCATCGACAAAAGAGAGCCAACTTTTTTTTAACTCTTACTAATATATCGAACACTTTTAGTGAATAAAGAAAAGTAAGAAACATAATGATGGAGAAGAAATGGCAAGCTCATCTAGTATAGTTGCTGCTCTGGCTACATATGGATCGCCTCATGGAAAACTTGTAAAAGAAAGTATTGAATGCTCTCTTAGGAGTAGATTGTGAGGACTCGTGCAGGCATAAATTTAGTCTCACATCGATTATTCGTCAGGTAGATCTTAGGTACTTATGCAGGATCAAGGAACCCAAATAATACCTTCTCGCTAACCATTTTGGGTGAAGTCTTAGGTTGTTACAAATCGTATCAGAACATACTAACCCATAACTTATGTGGACTATGGGATACTATAGCATGAATTTATTAGGGCTGACCACAGGCCAATCATGGTGCTTGTGATTAGATTTAAATAGATTTGATTCCTTAACTTAACAATGACATCAAAGCTTAAAGCGAGAGAGTCTGTGAGGATCCGTGCAGACTTGTGTTTAGTCTCACATTGGTTATTCGCCAGATAGATTTTGGATACTTATGCAGGATCAAAAAACACAAATAATACCTTCTGGCTAGCCATTTTGGGTGTGGTTCTAGGTTGTTACATAAATGGATTGAGTTATGCAAAAGCCATGGAGAAGTTTCATGAGGGACCAATATTGTAGGATTGTTTGAGGAGCTACCAAACAGAGATGGATTGGCTAAAAAAATCCTCAGTCAAGATACTAGATGTGATTAGTTTTTGCTTGGGTATGCTTGGGTTTTGCTTGATAGCTTGTGTGGACCTATTTTGGTTATGTATTTATTGTTGTACTTTGTTGCCCAGAGGTGCAGCCCAAGAGGGGGGGTGAATTGGGTCTCTTTAAAAAATAGTTAAAGCTAAAACGTGAAGAGAGTATGAGTTACTTTTATCTTAAAGATTCAGCAGCGGAAATAAGAATGCACAAATATGACAGTGAATAAAGTTATGAGAACTGTCAGGAATATGCAGAGAAAAGGAAGAGAAGAAGCACAATCACAAACACCAAGATTTATAGTGGTTCGGTGCACTCCCAGCACCTACATCCACTCCTCAAGCCTAGCTTGAGATTTCACTATAACCCAGCAGATTATAGCCTGATTGTTTTCCGAGCTCACAATCAAAACCCAGTTGGTTTTTCCAGGAAACCAATCGAAAACCTTTTGTTTTCCGGGATCACAAACAACCCAGTTGGTTTTCAGACAAACCAACCAAAAACTTTACACCGTTTGTTTTTCCGGGCTCACAAATAACCCATTTGGTTTTCAGATAAACCAACCAGAAACTTTTTTCTTGCTGAATATTTTTTATTCAGCAACTTCCAATCGAGGCTTGGAAGAGCCTTTACAAGTTTCAAATCAATGAAACTGTTACAGCAACAATTAATCCAACTAAAAGAATGTTATAACTAGAAAACTCAAAGCTTCAGAATATAATGAGTAAATCAGAATATAATGAGTAAATCAATGAAAATAAAAGCTGAAGCCGATGAAGAAGTTGGCTGTGGAAGGATGTTCCAATGTCCGAACAGCAGCTCTTCACAATGCAGTGAGAAGCTTCGTCTGATTTTCTCACAGGAGAAAGTTTTAGATTCAGTGCCGGTGAGGATGATGAACTGTTAAGCTTTTCTTCTCTTTTTCTCAGTGGAAATCTTTTTGTTTTCTTATAGAATCTTTTTTCTTTCCTTCTTGTTTCCATTCTGAGGTTCCCTCATATTTATAGACAAATTCTTCGGCGGAATTTGAATTCCTTTCTTTCCGTTCTGATGAGAATCTTTTTCTATTACAGAAGAAGACAAAAGTCGTTCATAGCTTTCCGTTGTGGTCCCAGCAGTACAGGGGTCGACTCATGTTCATTCTAGATCGGCACTTCAAATAGTCGAGAAGGCATTTGCTGTGTCATCCTCAAAGGATCGACTCTTAATTCTTAAGGGTCGGCTCATCTTAAGCAGGAGTCGCCTCTTCAAATACAAGGGTCGGCTCATCTTCATTAGGAGTCGCTTCTTTAAACACAAGGGTCAGCTCATCTTTAGTTTTTCGGCCGGCGCTGAGATTGAACCGGGGATGACTCTTCAAACGCAAGGGTCGACTCTTCAATTTCGGGGGTCGACTCATTTTTAACAAGGGCCGACTCTTCAAGCTTTTCTCAGACGGTAAAAACTTTCTGTTTACTTTAAACTACACAAGGGTCGACTCATGTTTTGCGGGGGTCGACTCTTTGACTGTGTTCCTTAAATAAAACTTATCAGAATCAACTTAAACTTGTCCTTTTTGCTTAGAAGTTGACTCAAGCCTTTCAAACAGAAAACTTTAGACTTCTTTTTGATCTCCATGGACTAGATTAAGATCATTTTTTTTTAGAACATGTCTAATGAGATATTTGCAAAGAACTTATGATTTTGCATTGCTTCATTCCTTCTGATTTTTCTTAACTTATAAATCTTCACAATTAGACCAATGTCATTAGTACACAACATGATCTCAAGTATTTTGTAATCATCAAAATTCATCCTTTAGGGTTGACATACTTGTTGCAAGGGCATGCTCTAGTCTTTTGTTTGTGAATGTCAAATGGAACATCTGTTGCATGGATTTTATGAATCTTGCATTGAACCTATGATATTTGCTTTTCTTAATATATTTTGTTTGGTTGATTTTAACTAATGTTGTTGTTATGGATATTTTGATTAATATTTGATAAATTAGTAAGTATATATGTTATAGTTAAGAAAATATCATGCAATGAATAGCTGTGCTTGGAATGGTTATTTTGCAGTAGGAAGCATTTAGATCATTCCATAATCATATTAAAATGAGATTAAGGAGAAAGGTCTCCCCCTATCAATTACAAACATTCGAATTATGCAGAGATCTTGTTCTTTATCATAATTTAAATCTCCCCCTATATATTAGCTTTAGTGTAGAGATCTATATTCTTTTTCGTATATTTCTCATTTCTCAGATTAGAATTCTTTTCATATTTCTCATTTCTCATATTAGAATTCTTTTCATATTTCTCCCCCTTTTTGTCATCAACAAAAGAAAGGAAGTTAAAAATAATATCTGATACCAACATTAAGAATTTTGATACCATTATAGATTTTGATTTGTATCAGATGCAATATGTATCAGATCAGTATATAAACCAATGAAGACATATATTTCAGGAAAGGTAATCATTCATTGCATAAAGTATATTTGATAAATCAGAGAATTACAATTGGTATCATTTGGTATCTGTCAGCTTACAATTGTGCCAAATAATCATGAAACTCAGCTTAGTACAAGATTATAGTTTGAAAACATGGGTTTCAGTCTAAGCTTAGGTTAGGTTTAGTCTAAGGTCAGTCCAGGTTAAAGGTTTTGAAGATGAAGGTCCAGACTGATCTTCCTTTGGTTCTTCCATCAGCTTGTCAATTTTACTGTTTAGTGCAGTGATGGAGCTAATGAGCTGACTTTGTTCTTCTCTCAATTCTTGAATAGAGCCTTGAATACTATTTTTGAGGATGATAGTGGTATTTTGATGATTAACACAACCACTAAGGGAATATCTAATTAAATATGACAAGATAATATGATACATCATTACTAAGTTCGTCACCCACGGTACATTAGAAGAATGAGATCAAGATATACTTCAATGATTACCAATGAGATAAAATTTGCGATAGAAAAGGGATAGTGAATTCTAAATTTCAATTCGGCAAAATTTCAAGTGAAACGTATTCCTAGGGGGATAATAGTAATTTTCATTGTTTAGAGTATGTAGCACCACCATGACATATATTCAAAATTGCTTGAAGTATATTTCATTGATTATATGGATGAATCTAACCTTAAGTTGCAGCAAAGTGTGGAATGAGTCGACCCCAAGATTGATGGAGTTGACCCCGGCACATCAAGGAACCATCTGGCACATTTCTGTAAAAATGGCACGGATGAACAGTACTTGGGTCGACACAAGTGAAAGTTGAGTCGATCCCATCTTCAAGCCTCGAGAAAACAAGTCTCTAGAATCCCTGAGAGGGTCGACCCCAATGGAACTTGAGTCGACCCCACCTTGAATCGACCCCAACTGAACATGAGTCGACCCCAAGGCTGTCTCATTCATAAACTGGTTCTTTGGAATCTCTGAGAGGGTCGACCCCAATGTAACATGAGTTGACCCCACCTTGAGTCGACCCCAACTGAAGATGAGTCGACCCCAAGGCTGTGTCATTCAAAACTGGGTCTCTGGAATCCCTGAGAGGGTCGACCCCAATGGAACTTGAGTCGACCCCACTGTACCTTGAGTCGACCCAAAAAGAGTTGAGTCGACCCCAGTGAAAAACGGCTGAACTATAAGGTTCTGTGTTTCCTGAGAGGGCCGACCCCAATGTAGCATGAGTCGACCCCAGTAAAAGTTGGGTCGACCCCAGTGAAAGTTGAGTCGACCCCAAGTATGATGAACAGTGGTTTGAGTCGATCCTAGAAAAGTTTGGATCGACCCCAGCACGGGCAGAAGCATAACGGCTAGTTCTACAGAAGTACTTTTTGTCCTTCCAACAGTAAGTAACGGCTAGTTTTTGAAATCTAACCAATGGAGGGTGTCCAATGGATAAGGAAAACTATTTAAAGTGATACTATTCATCAGAGAAAGAATCATTTTTGCAAAATATCAAAGCTTACACAAGAAAGACAAGAGCCCTAATTTTCTTCATCCAAGTGCTTCATTCAAAGAGTCAAAAGAAAGTAGTTGAGCAGATTCCAAGAGACATTAAGAGCTCCATCCACCCTTGAAAAGTGAAGCATTCTTGACAAAGAAGAGAGAAGTCTCATCAAGCGATAACTATTTTCTAAACTCTTCTTTGTAGCTTATAATTGTTATATTTGCTCATCTAGGAGTTTCAACTTTCTTCTTCTTTTTAATCACCTTGTAAAAGTTTGTTGGTGAGCCCGTAAAACCAACGGTGTAGGTTTGTTGGTGAGCCCGTAAAACCAATTGTGAAGGTTCGTTGGTGAGCCCGTAAAACCAACATAGGTTCTTGATGATCCCGGAAAACCAAAGTGTAAAGATTTTTGGATTGTGAGCCCGGAAAACAATCCAACTGTAATCCGCGAAATTATAGTGAATTCCCAAGGGGTCGCTTGAGGAGTGGACGTAGATGCTTAGGAGAGCACCGAACCACTATACTTCTTGTGTGTTTGCATTGTGTATTGTTTTAACTTCACTCACTCATCGATTGACTAAATTAAGATAGTAAAAATTTAGAGAAACCAAATCACCCCTCCTCTCTTGGCTTGTCACCTTGGGCAACAAGTGGTATCAGAGCAAGGTGCTCACATAGTATTTGTTGATCTCACAATCAAGAGACAAAGATCATGACAACCCAAGTAGGATGCTCTATGAGCGAGGGACAATCCACAAATAGACCTCCTCTGTTTAATGGCTCTAATTATACATACTAGAAAGCTAGGATAAGGATATTCATTCAAGCTCTAGACTATGAATTGTAGAATATCATATCTAGAGGACCACACACACCCACAATTAGTATAGAGGGCACAATCATTCCCAAACCAGAAATGGATTGGAATGAGAGTGATAGAAGACTAGCACAACTAAATGCAAAAGCAATTAATGTACTTTACTATTCACTAGATGTAAGTGAATTCAATAGAATATCTACATGCATCTCCGCAAAAGAAATTTGGGATAAACTAGAGGTCACACATGAAGGAACTAATCAAGTCAAGGAGTCAAAAATAAATAAATTAGTTCATAAGTATGAGTTGTTTAAAATGGAGTCTACTGAGTCCATAACTGAAATGTTTACTCGATTCACAGAAATCATAAATGGGCTAAAAAGTTTAGGAAAGTCTTATACTAACTCTGATTTAGTGCGAAAAATTCTCAGGTCTCTACCAAGAGTTTGGGAGGCCAAAGTAACAGCAATTCAAGAAGCAAAGAACCTCAATACATTGCAATTGGAAGAACTTCTAAGATCACTCATGACCCATGAGTTGACCATGAGGCAAAATTCAGAAGATGAGGTCAAGAAAAGAAAGACCATTGCCTTGAAGTCTACTACTCCAAAACAGAAAACTGAATCAGAAGAATCTGATGATGAGGAGGAATATGATGAAGAAGGAATGGCTATGCTTGGAAGAAAATTCAGAAAGTTTATGAGAGGAAAGAAGAAATTTCATAAAAGGAAGCCCTTCTTCAAAGGTAGCTCAAGCAAAGAAAAGGGTAAGGACAAAGAAAAGAAAAAGGAAACGCCAATTTGCTATAAGTGTAACAAGCCCGGACATTTCAAGATAGATTGTCCGAAACTGAAGTGGATGGCAAGAAAACTTAAGAAGAAGAACTTCATGGCTGAATGGAGTGAAAGTGAGGAGTCAAGTTCGGAAGAGAAAGATCAATAAGAGACGGCCCAAATCTGTCATATGGCCAATGACGATGAGGTAGATTCTGAACTTGAATGTGATTTTACAGTAGAAGATTTACATGATGCATTTTTAGAACTCATAGAAGAACACAAGAAATTAATCAATAAAAATAAAGTTCTAAAAGATGAAAATCAATCTTTTATCAAAGAAAAGCAAAAACTATCTAATGACTATGAAACATTAAGTAGGAGATTCACCAATGAAACCAAAATTCAAATTGCTGAAAATGTCAAGTTAAAGGAAGATGCTGAAAAATACAAATCCTTAGTAGACAAGTTTACACTTAGCTCAACTAAATTAAATATGATTCTTGATAGTCAAAAAGCTGTATATGATAAAGCTGGATTAGGATATAAAACAAATAGGAAACAAAAATATTTAAAGAACATATTTGTGAAAGCCAAAAATGAAAATATAACTTGTCATTGCTGCAATAAATTAGGACATAAAGCATATGAGTGTAACTATAGAAAGTCTAGCTACAACAAATTGAGTAATAATCATAAGCTAAAATCCAAGAAAGTTTGGGTTCCAAAAGGAACATCAAGTACTAACCCTAAAGGACCCAACATAGTTTGGGTACCTAAAGCATATTCTTGATCTTGATTGCAGGGGTGTCTTGCAGCTAATAAGGTGGATAAACGATGGTATCTAGATAGCGGCTGTTCAAGACACATGACAGGTGACGTAGAACAATTTGTCACCTTGGAATCTAAGAAGGGTGGAGTAGTAACCTATGGAGACAATGGAAAAGAATTTATCATTGGAAAGGGTAAAATTTTTATTACTCCATCTATCTTTATAGAAAATGTCTTATTAGTTAATGGTTTGAAACATAACCTACTTAACATAAATCAATTTTGTGATAAAGGTTTTAAAGTCACATTTGAAGCCTCAGTATGCATAATCACAAATTCTAAAGATAATAGCATTGTACTTATAGGACAAAGGCAAAGAAATATTTACATGGTAGATCTTCATGAATTAGGCAAGAAAAATGGATTATGTTTAATTACTAATGAAGAAAGAAAAAATGAAACAAGTTGGCTTTGGCATCGTAGACTAAGACATGCTAGTATGGATTTAATATCAAAACTAGTCAAGAAGGATTTGATAAAAGATGTACCAAAATTGATCTTTGAAAAGGACAAAATCTGTGGTCCATGCTCATTAGGCAAGCAAACTAAAACATCCTTCAAATCAAAGAATATAGTATCAACCACTAGGCCTTTTGAACTCATACACATGGATCTATTTGGACCCACTAGAACCGCAAGTCTAGGAGGGAAGAAGTATGGACTGGTTATAGTAGATGATTTTTCAAGATATACATGGGTTTCATTTCTTGCACATAAGAATGAAGCATTTTCAGCATTCTTGAAATACTATAAGAACATCATAACTGAAAAGAAGCTCACCTTAATAGCAATTCGAAGTGATCATGGAACTGAATTCGAAAATCAACACTTTGAAGAATTTTGTAATGAAAATGGTATCTCACATCAATTTTCAGCACCTAGAACGCCTCAACAAAATGGGATTGTTGAAAGAAAAAATAGGACCTTGGCGAAAATGGCACGCAGAATGTTGTGCGAGTCAAATCTTCCAAAGTACTTTTGGACTGAAGCTATAAGTACTTGTCATATTCTAAATCGGGTTTTAATACGACCTATAACCAAGAAAACTCCTTATGAACTTTGGAAGAATAAGAAACCAACTGCTAAATATCTTAAAGTATTTGGATGTAGATGTTTCATTTTAAATAATGGCAAGGAGGATCGAAGTAAATTTGATGCCAAGTCAGATGAAGGTATCTTCTTAGGATACTCTACATCTAGCAGGGCATACAGAGTATTCAACAAAAGAACTCTTGTAGTTGAAGAGTCAGTTAATATCATATTTGATGAGTCTGATAGTGAGTCTCCTAGGAGAGAAAATATTCTTGATGATGGTGCAGGAATTATTGACTTTGAAAAATTGAATCTTGATGACATGCCAAATCAAGAAAAGGAAAATGAACGCGTGCCACCACAATCTCAAGACTTGCCAAAGGGATGGAGGTATGCACATGGACACCCTAAAGACCTAATCATTGGTGATCCATCTCAAGGGATAAGAACTCGATTCTCTCTTAGAAATTTAAATGATTATCTTGCTTTTGTTTCACAATTAGAACCTAAGACTTATGAAGAAGCTGAAAAAGACACAAATTGGCTAAATGCTATGCAAGAAGAATTAAATCAATTCAAAAGAAGCAATGTATGGACATTAACTAAGAGACCAAAGCATAACTCAGTAATTGGAACAAAATGGATCTTTAGAAATAAATTAGATGAAAACGAGGTAGTTATAAGAAATAAAGCTAGACTTGTAGCTAAGGGATACAATCAAGAAGAAGGGATAGATTTTGAGGAAACATTTGCTCCCATGGCCAGATTAGAAGCTATTAGATTACTTCTATCTTTTGCATGCTTCATGGATTTCACATTATATCAAATAGATGTTAAAAGTGCCTTCTTAAACGGTTTTATAGAGGAAGAAGTATATGTAGAGCAACCTTCTGATTTTGAGAATCATGAATTGCCTAATCATGTGTTTAAATTACATAAGGCATTATATGGATTGAAACAAGCACCTAGGGCTTGGTATGATCGACTAAGCAAATTTCTACTGAATAATAATTTCAGTAGGAGAAATGTAGATAAAACACTTTTTCTCAAAAGAAAAGATCAAAATTTGCTAGTAGTTCAAATATACGTAGATGACATAATTTTTGGTGCCACTAATGATAATCTTTGCAAAGAGTTTGCTAAATTAATGCAAGGAGAATTCGAGATGAGTATGATGGGAGAATTAAATTTTTTTCTCGGATTACAAATCAAGCAAACTAAGGAAGGTATCTTCATTCATCAAACTAAGTACACAAAGAAAATATTAAAGAAGTTTGGGAATAAAAATCACAAGAGAATAGGCACCCCAATGAATCCCACTAGTAAGCTAGACAAAGATGAAAAAGGAAAAAGTATAGATATAAAGCTTTATAGAGGCTTAATTGGATCTTTGCTTTACCTTACTGCTAGTAGGCCAGACATAGTGTTTAGTGTGGGAATATGTGCTAGATACCAATCAGATCCTAAGGAGTCACATCTAAGTGCTGTCAAAAGAATCCTTAGATATTTGAGAGCAACCACAAACATAGGTTTATGGTACTCTAGAGACTCCTATCTAGATTTACTTGCATATTCTGATGTAGATTTTGCTGGTTGCAAATTAGATAGGAAGAGCACTAGTGCAATATGTCAATTTTTAGGAAGTAACTTAGTATCATGGTTTAGCAAAAAGCAGAATTCAGTAGCATTGTCAACGACTGAGGCCGAATATATAGCTGCCGGGAGTTGCTGTGTTCAAGTACTATGGCTCAAGCAACAACTAGAGGACTATGGAATTAAACTTGACAACATTCCTATAAAGTGTGATAACACTAGTACCATTAATCTTACTAAAAATCCGGTTCAGCACTCTAAAGCCAAACACATTGAAATAAGATATCATTTCATTAGAGATCATGTGCAAAATGGGAACATATGTATTGAGCATGTATGTACTAAGAAACAATTAGCTGACATATTCACAAAATCTTTAAGTGAAGACAGATTTTGCATGCACAAGAGGGAATTAGGCATATGTGATCCTTTTGATTGAGGAGATATAAAAAGGAGCAAGTTATCTCATGATACTCTCCTCCCATTTCGAAAAACCCATGAAACATTAGTCAAACTAGTCATCTATAGATTCCTTACTCATGTATCAGTGTCCCATAAAGAATTTGTAAGGATTGGAGGCAAGGAAGAATTTTTAAAAGGAAAGGAAGAGAAAGAAAATTTTCTGAACTGGGGCCGACCCGAGCCAGAATGGGGTCGACCCCACGTTGAGTCGACCCAAGAAAAATCTGGGGTCGACCCAACGGCAGGACCCTGTTTTTAAAAGAGGGACCCGTGAGCAATGTTAGGGCACTGTTTCATCTTGTCCTCTTCCTAAAATCCTATTTTCCACTCTCCAATCTCTTCCAATCATCTCCAAATAGTAGAAGGGAGCTTCCCCAAGCTGTTAGATCAAGATCTTGGAAGGAATGGGACCCAAGCGAGCCGTTGCTAAGAGATCTGGGAGAGTTTCACAGACAACCCTGTTGATAGACATGCTAGAGAGTCTTCTACAGTGCCTCCACAAGGTGAGACACGTGTAGAGCCTCCTCCTCCTCCCTCCCCCTCCGTACAACTTGCAAAATATGCGGGAAGACCGGTGACCACGGGGAAAAGGATCCACTCCGAATTTTTGGATCAAGAAAGGTTCCGGTTGGGTGATTTGATCCGAAGGCAAGGATGGAAGTATCATTGCTCCCTAGATGTGGTGACCTACCCAGGCTTGGTTCGTGAGTTCTATGCCTTCCTGAAAGTTGGAATGGGAGGGCTTGTGTCTGAAGTCCGAGGAGTAAGGGTTAGGGTTTCAGAAGAAAGTTTGAGTGAGTTGCTTCATCTCCCCTGCGAAGGAGCTACACCGGAAAGACCAGAAAGTAAGTTGAGAGCTCTACAGCTGATTTTTGAGAGAGAGGATTTTGATTATTCAGAAAATTTAGTAGCTAACTCTCTATCAGCTGAGATGAGGTTGTTGCATAACTTCATAGGTCGGATATTGTTTCCGAAGAGTGGAAGATTCGATCATATATCTGAGCGAGACATGGTCATTATGGAGCATGTCATTCAGGGCATTCCCCTGAATCTTCCAGCTATGATGATCAGGCAGATGCGAGAGGCCATATGCAAATCGAGAGTCTCTTTGCCCTACGGTATGATACTTACCCTGGTCTTCCGACAGCATGACATATCAGTAGAGGGAGACATCTCCAGGTATCTATTATTTACTGACACTTACACTGCATGATCCCTAATTCGCATGGGTTATGCGAAGGTGAACGGGCAGTGGGTGCGTGCAGGAGCAGGGATACATGCACCAGAGGGTGATGCACCAGAGATTGGAGACCCCATTTCTGAGGCTGAGGTACCTGCGGATCATCCTACAGCACCTTCAGAGGCTGGACCTTCATCATCCGTACCCACGGGGTACACAGATGAGTTTTGGAGTAGGATGACTGAGCTTATGTCAGCTCAGGCGAGGACTATCACTGACGGGTTGATGAGCAGGATGGACATCATGACTGCTGAGCTTAGCGACCTCAGAGAGGAGGTGGGAGCATTACGCAGAGAGAGAGAGGCTCATGGTCCATCTGTACCCCGAGCAGCTGAGTCAGAGGTGTCGGCACAGAGTCATCCAGCTCAGCGAGGTCCACGCCAGACTCAGTCCCATCAGGCTCGACCTCCCCTCGCCACTTATGCTAGGAGGATGAGGACTAGATCACAGCCATTAGATACCCCCTAGGCTGATGTTAGCATTATGATTAGTATCTAGGATTTATCTAGTTCTCATATGTATTTTGTGTTGATCATGTACTTTGCACTTTGATTGAAGAACATTGTATTTTTGGCATTAATGTACTACAATGTTCCATTTTGATCAATGAAACTTGATTGTTTATTATTTACTGTGTCTACTTATCTATTGCCATGCACCTATTTGATGATAACAAAAAAGGGGAGAAGTAAGGAAAGAAGGAAGTGGCAATAAGTTATCAAACAAGGTTGAAAATTAATAAAAGGGGATAATATACACTTAAGGGGGAGCGATATGTAACAATGAAAATGTTAAAGTCTAAACTTTTAATCAAATTTTAGAATTTGGCACATACCTTTCACACCTTGATACATAATCTGAAACTCTTGCTTTATCTCAAATTTTTGAAGTTTCATCTTTAACCAAATATAAAAGTAAGGGGGAGTAAATCAAAAAGTTCAAATTGGCAATATTTGGATGAAAAAGGGGGAGAATTCACTCTCAAATTTGAAAAGCTAAAATTCAGCAACTTGAGCTCCTCTAAAACTGATTTTAAGTTAAGTAACAATCTGCTCATACTCAATATTTTGTAATCATCAAAAAGGGGGAGATTGAGGATGATAATGGTATTTTGATGATTAACACAACCACTAAGGGAATATCTAATTAAATATGACAAGATAATATGATACATCATTACTAAGTTCGTCACCCACGGTACATTAGAAGAATGAGATCAAGATGTACTTCAATGATTACTAATGAGATAAAATTTGCGATAGAAAAGGGATAGTGAATTCTAAATTCCAATTCGGCAAAGTTTCAAGTGAAACGTACTCCTAAGAGGACAATAGTAATTTTCATTGTTTAGAGTATGTAGCACTACCATGACATATATTCAAAATTGCTTGAAGTATATTTGATGAATCTAACCTTAAGTTGCAACAAAGTGTAGAATGAGTCGACCCCAAGATTGGTGGAGTCGACCCCGGCACATCAAGAAACCATCTGGCACATTTCTGCAAAAATGGCACGGATGAACAGTACTTGGGTCGACTCAAGTGAAAGTTGAGTCGATCCCATCTTCAAGCCTCAAGAAAACAAGTCTCTGAAATCCCTGAGAGGGTCGACCCCAATGGAACTTGAGTCGACCCCACCTTGAATCGACCCCAACTGAACATGAGTCGACCCCAAGGCTGTCTCATTCATAAACTGGTTCTCTGGAATCTCTGAGAGGGTCGACCCCAATGTAACATGAGTTGACCCCACCTTGAGTCGACCCCAACTGAAGATGAGTCGACCCCAAGGCTGTGTCATTCAAAACTGGGTCTCTGGAATTCCTGAGAGGGTCGACCCCAATGGAACTTGAGTCGACCCCACTGTACCTTGAGTCGACCCAAAAAGAGTTGAGTCGACCCCAGTGAAAAACGGCTGAACTATAAGGTTCTGTGTTTCCTGAGAGGGCCGACCCCAATGTAGCATGAGTCGACCCCAGTAAAAGTTGGGTCGACCCCAGTGAAAGTTGAGTCGACCCCAAGTCTGATGAACAGTGGTTTGAGTCGATCCTAGAAAAGTTTGGATCGACCCCAGCACGGGCAGAAGCATAACGGCTAGTTCTACAGAAGTACTTTTTGTCCTTCCAACAGTAAGTAACGGCTAGTTTTTGAAATCTAACCAATAGGGGGTGTCCAATGGATAAGGAAAACTATTTAAAGTGATACTATTCATCAGAGAAAGAATCATTTTTGCAAAATATCAAAGCTTACACAAGAAAGACAAGAGCCCTAATTTTCTTCATCCAAGTGCTTCATTCAAAGAGTCAAAAGAAAGTAGTTGAGCAGATTCCAAGAGACATTAAGAGCTCCATCCACCCTTGAAAAGTGAAGCATTCTTGACAAAGAAGAGAGAAGTCTCATCAAGCGATAACTATTTTCTAAACTCTTCTTTGTAGCTTATAATTATTATATTTGCTCATCTAGGAGTTTCAACTTTCTTCTTCTTTTTAATCACCTTGTAAAGGTTTGTTGGTGAGCCCGTAAAACCAACGGTGTAGGTTTGTTGGTGAGCCCGTAAAATCAATTGTGAAGGTTCGTTGGTGAGCCCGTAAAACCAATTGTGAAGGTTCGTTGGTGAGCCCGTAAAACCAACATAGGTTCTTGGTGATCCCGGAAAATCAAAGTGTAAAGATTTTTGGATTGTGAGCCCGGAAAACAATCCAACTGTAATCTGCGAGATTATAGTGAATTTTCAAGGGGTCGCTTGGGGAGTGGACGTAGGTGCTGAGGAGAGCACCGAACCACTATACTTCTTGTGTGTTTGCATTGTGTATTGTTTTAACTTCACTCACTCATCGATTGACTAAATTAAGATAGTAAAAATTTAGAGAAACCAATTCACCCCCCCCCCCCCCCTCTTGGCTTGTCACCTTGGGCAACAATTTTCTTGTTCTTGCAACTATTTTTCAATCTCAGTAATTTTTCTCTGCTGGTTAGCTGCTAGTTGCCTTAATCCTTGCAGTTCAGATTTAACTTCTTTTACTAAATCAATGAGATCAATAACCTGATTCCAGCAGAATCCAAAGTTGAACATTGCATTTATGATGTTATCTCCAATGAACTTTAACTGTCATTTCTCAAGTCTGAGTGGAGGATCTGATGGCCTTTGTATTGGAGGAGGCTGACTGACTGATGGTTCTGTTGGAGGTGCTTGTGTAGGGATTCTTTTGCCTTTTAGTGGTGTAGTAGTGTCTTGACCACTTTCATCTTGAATTCCTTTTCCTTTATGAGTCCATTTTCCCTCAGATTTGACAAATCCCATTCTTTTCAATGATTTGTCATTGTAGGCATCAGAAGACAGTAGTTCCTTCTTGATCTCCCCTTCTAAATTTCCATTGAAGTTATAGAGGACTTGAGTTAAGACCATACCATAAGGAAGTGAAGCTCCTTTTCTCTGTCCTTGAGCTTCCATATATCTAATCATCAAACATGGTAGGTTCAGTGGGAGTCTTTGTATGATATGATGCATTGCCAGTATATCCCTTTCTGAAACATGATCAAATTTTCCTATCTTCGGGAAGAACATCTTGTTGATCATGTGATGCAGCAAACGCATCTCTGCATTCAGTTGATTGGCACTGATCTCAATCCAATCTCCTGTGACTTTCCTATTCAGAATGGTGCTAATCCCTTCATTCCTATTTTCTAGATGATCTCTATTTTCTCCATCATTTGGAATCCAAAGGGTATCTCTAAGAATTTCTTCAGTAATTAAAATTGGGACATCTTTTACCTTGGACGAGATTTGTCCTTATCCATATCTGGCATTGTTGTAGAATTCTCGTACCAGGTCTGGGTAGGTTGGCACATTCAGAGAGAAGAGGTATTTCCAACCCATATCCTTGAGATTTTGCCCTAAGGGGAAATTTTCTTTCTCCAGAAATTCGAAATCCACTCTCCTTCTTGTCGATACATTTCTTATGGAGAGAGGTCCTTGTCTGGATACTGAGGACGGAGGTGACAGAGGAGTCGTAATGGGTTGAGGCGGTGGTGTTACCTCCCTCTGTGGATTCTGTAATACCTCAGAAAAAAAAGGAAAAAAAAAAGAGGGGTGGACGGGCCAGCCCGAAAAGACCGGGCCCATCCACCATATACGATCGTGCCTAGGGCACGATCGTGGTAGAGAGGAGAACGGGAGAGAGGGGGGACCGGCGATGCTAGGAGAGAGTTGATCGCCGGAGGAGACGAGCGTCGGAGACGGCCGGCCGCGGAGGAAGCCTAAAGCCTTCCTCTTTCCTTCGGTGAAGACCCTTCGCAAGTTGCTCACAATTTCTTCGTCGATTCCTCGTCGGAAAGGTCGCCGGAGCACGTCGTCGGACCGAGGTAAGTGGGGCTCCCTTCCTTATGCTTCATTTTCTGGACTTAGGGCGGTGATGATGGGGATTTGGCCGATGAGATCGTCGGAGAAGGATCCGAAACAGGGGTACCCTGTTTCGACTTCTCTTTTCGGATCTTGCCGCCGGCCGTCGGCCGCCGGGATTGGTCGAGGTCCATGGCAGTGGGGTGGTCAGGATATGGGAGATTCGGAGTAGGGCTCTAGGGCTTTGGTTGGAGATGGGGGATGGCGGATCTGAGGCCTTCTTCCTCGTGATCCCGTCCCTTCCTTCTCTCCCTCTCGCGTGGGTTGGCCACCGGCGGCGACGACGGTGGTCGGAGGGGGCTGCTTGGGTTGCCGTCGGATGGGGGGGAGAGGCCGAGCCACCATGAGGAGGGCCTTCGGCTGATGAAGGGAGAAGAAGAGGGGAGGACTTCGGTTGAGAATGGAAGAAGGAGGAGGAGAAGAAAAAGAAGAAGAAGAGGAGGAAACCCCTTCGCCGGTTCTTGTGGGGAAGAAGAAGAAGAGGAGACCTCTTCTTCTTCTCTCTTTCTTTTGGCCGGCCACCATCATCGACGACTGCAGCAGGGCGGTCGGCGATGGTTCGGCCAGTGGTGGGCGAGGTGTGTCGGGTTGGGGAAGGAGAGGGCACAGCCACCATGGCTGTTGCCCTTGGATCAAAAAGATTTGAGGAAGGAAGATGTATTCCCAACCATGAAAAGAGAGGAATCATCCCTTTATGTTGGTCTCTTCATCGGGACCGGCCATCGTCGCCGGCATGGCTGCGGCCACGGCTGGCGACGACATAGGCCGATGGTACAAGGTGGGAGTCGGGCCACCCCGACTGCCCTAGATCTGGAGGGATTGAGATGTTGGGGACCTGGTGATGGACCCCATAGTAGATGTGAATTATGGTTTAGAATATTTAAATATTAAATAATTTAGTTTGTGATTTATAATTGATGTTGTAGGGAAAGAGTCAGCGGTGCCAGGAGGTTTTGATCAGGGGACTTAGCACCCCAGCTCGTAGGTTGTGATCCAGATCTGTATTTGAGTCAGTCTACAATTTCGGTAAGAATCCTTGTACGCCAATCCTACATGATATAAATATTTTTACATTATATATGTTTGATATGCTATGATCCAAACAAAGCAGAAATAGTTTTATATAAAATTATATTTTGATCGTGTTGGCTTGTGTGGTAGTATGATGGATGTATGTAGGTGTATAACTTATACCTGCATAATTGAATTTATGAATATGGTGGTATGGACTAACCATGTTATATTGATTGCCCTGTCACAGGCCGGAAATGTGACCATGGTTAGTCTAGGCCGGATATAAGATGGAAAAAGAAATTGATGTGTGTATGTGAATTGGTTAAATGAGTAGGGATTTTGGGCTTATCTCGTTAGTATTGATTGCCCCATCACAGGCTGGAAATGTGATATTATCGATTGCCCCGTCACAGGCTGGAAATGTGATACCATCGATTGCCCCGTCACAGGCTGGAAATGTGATACCATCGATTGCCCCATCACAGGCTGGAAATGTGATACCATCGATTGCTCCGTCACAGGCTGGAAATGTGATACTATCGATTGCCCCGTCACGGACCGAAAACGTGACCGGGATGTAGCCCAAAGTCGGAAAGATAATTGATCCGGATCCAGTTAATATAGAATGAAAAGAAAAAGTATTGAAAACAGTAATGAAGATTTATGAGCTATCATATGCTATATCATTCTTGTGTGGCTGGACTTTCATTGATGTTTTACGTATATACTTATATTGATTATTTGAGCTTGTTGATAGCCGGTTTATGATTTTATGACATGTGCATCAATTTCTTGTGGTTTTCAAATCTATATTATTATTGTGTTGGTGTGGATGTGTAGGGGTTCTTACTGGGCTGTAAAGCTCACCCCCTTTTCTTCTTTTTCTTTACCAGAGTTGCAGGATGCATAGTTTTGGATGGGATGGGCGCAGAGTGCGAGCACCAGAGTCATTAGTTAGTTAGTTGTTTATCCTTCTTTGATGTCGATGAACATTTGAAGAGCTCGTAATTGAACTAATTTGTTTATTTTGACATGTCGGATTTGTCTATTTGAATTATTAAATTAATTGTGGATTTATTGGAATTTTGTTAATCATAGGCCTTGCATGATCTTTAGGGCACTGCTCTAGGGCTCATGCGGCCGGTCGCGTACCGGACCCGGGTGCTGGGTTCGGGGCGTGACAGATTCTCTGCCCTAGCGTTAGTTCTCCTCTCTGTGTGTGGAGTAGTATTCTTGCTCTTTGGCCCAGATGTTACTTGCTTGATTCTCATCATTGGAAGATCAATCAAAACCTCGGAAAGATTTTCGAGGATTTTTGGAGGTCTTGGATTTGAAGAAGAGTTTGAAGACAAAAAGGCGCTCTAAAGGGTACGAAACGTTTCAGGTTCAACGTTTCAGTGAGAGAGAGAAAGCCTTTTAGAATCTGTTTAGAATAATTTCCTCTTTAGTCGACTCATCTAACTCATGAGTCATCTCCGATGAACTAAGAGTCGACTCTTTTAACTTAAGAGTCGTCTCTTGTGAGTTAGGGGTCGACTCTTTTAACTTAAGAGTCGTCCCTTACTACATGAGTCGACTCCTCATTTACATGAGTCATCTCCTCAGACTGTTCAAGAGACAATCTTTTTGAATAACATTTAAAACTTAATTGCAAACCATGGATCAAAACAACTAAAATTCAACCAATAATAGTCAATCAAAATATGCAAATTATCAGTCATAATCAGTCATCAGAATGGATCACAAATGCATAATTCACCTCTAAATTTACAAAATACTTCTTCATTAAGAGGTTTAGTGAATATATCTGCAATTTGTTTATCAGTATTTATAAATTCCATTTTTATATCCCCATTTTGAACATGATCTCTTGTGAAATGATGTCTGATTTCTATATGTTTAGATCCTGAGTGTTGTATGAAATTTTTAGTCAAATTTATGGCGCTAGTGTTGTCACACCTTATAGAAATTTTATTTTGTTTTATGCCATAGTCCTCAAGCTGTTGCTTAATCCATAGAATTTGAGCACAGCAACTTCCTGCAGCAATATATTCAGCCTCAGCTGTAGATAATGCTACGAAATTTTGTTTCTTGCTAAACCAAGAAATTAAATTTGTTCCAAAAAATTGATAAGTTCCACTTGTACTTTTTCTGTCTAATCTACAACCAGCAAAATCAGCATCTAAATATCCAATCAAGTTAATTGTAGATGCCTTAGAATACCACAAACCTAAGTGTTGTGTTCCTTTTAAGTATCTTAATATTCTTTTAACAGCGATTAAGTGTGATTCTTTAGGATTTATTTGATATCTTGCACACACACAAACACTATGCATTATATCAGGTCTACTTATTATAAGATAAAGTAAAGATCCAATTATTCCTCTATACAGCTTTGAATCAAAGAATTTACCATGCTCATCTTTTTCTAATTTACAAGAGAAGCTCATAGGAGTACATATTGATTTTGAATCTTCCATACCAAACTTCTTTAAGATTTCTTTTGTGTACTTGCTTTGGCAGATGAAGATTCCATCTCTTGTTTGCTTAATTTGGAGTCCAAGAAAGAAGTTGAGTTCACCCATCAAACTCATCTCGAACTCACTTTGCATGAGCTTAGCAAATTCTTCACATAAACTTTCATTAGTAGCACCAAATATAATATCATTATCATATATTTGAACAATCAGAATATCAGCATTTTTCTTTTTAATAAACAGAGTTTTATCAACATTTCCTCTTGAAAAATTACTCTTTATCAAAAAGTTGCTTAGTCTATCATACCAAGCTCTAAGAGCTTGCTTCAAGCCATAAAGTGCTTTGTTCAATTTAAAGACATGATCTGGAAGTTTATCATTTTCAAATCCAGGTGGCTGTTCTACATAAACTTCTTCTGTTATAAAACCATTTAGAAATGCACTTTTGACATCCATCTGAAATAATTTAAAATCCATGTAGTATGCAAATGCAATTAATAGCCTAATGGCTTCAAGTCTAGTTACAGGTGCAAAAGTTTCATCAAAATCAATTTCTTCTTCTTGATTATATCCTTTTGCAACTAATCTAGCTTTATTTCTAATTACAATTCCATCTTCATTTAATTTGTTTCCGAAAACCTATTTTGTTCCAATTAGAAATATTTTCAGTTCTTCTAACTAAATTCCAAACATTGTTTCTTTCAAATTGATTCAGTTCTTCTTGCATTGCCATTAACCAATTACTATCTTTTTCAGCTTCTTCAAAAAAATTTGGTTCTATTTGATAAACAAATATAAGATGATTACAAATATCTCTAATGGAGGATCTAGTCTTAATTCCTTGTGAAGGATCACCAATTATTAGTTCTCTAGGATGACTATGTGCATACCTCCATTCTTTTGGTAGAGTAGTTTTACCTTTGAGTATTTGATCTTCTTCTTCTTGATTTTCATCATGCTCTGAATTTTCAGATGCAGAGACATCCTTTAGGGTTAAATCTTTGACTTGCTCATTTAGTTCTTCTGCATCATCATTGAGATCTACATCCTTCTTTGAAGAAGGGTCATTAGATTCATCAAAGATAACATGTATTGACTCTTCTACGACTAGAGTTCTCTTATTAAATATTCTATATGCTTGCTTGATGAAGAGTATCCAAGAAAAATAGCTTCATCTGATTTTGAATCAAATTTTCTCAAAATGTCCTTACCATTATTTAGAATAAAATAGATGCAACCAAAAACATGAAAGTATGAAAGATTTGGTTTCTTATTTTTCAAAAGTTCATATGGAGTTTTCTTTAGTATTAACCTAATAGTAACTCTATTAAGAACATGACAAGCTGTATTTATGGCTTCAGCCCAGAAATACTTAGGTAAGTCACTCTCACATAACATTGTTCTAGCCATTTCAGTAAGAGTTCTATTCTTTCTATCTACAACACCATTTTATTGTGGTGTTCTTGGTGCAGAAAAATTATGATCAATACCATTTTTAGTGCAGAAATTTTCAAAATCGTGATTTTCAAATTCTGTTCCATGATCACTTCTAATCTTGATAGTTTTTAATCCATATTCATTTGAAATCTTTTTATACAGTTTAGTGAAAGCTAAAAATGCTTCACTTTTGTGTGCTAAGAATAAAACCCATGTATACCTAGAAAAATAATCCACAATAACAAAGCCATAATGCTTTCCACCTAGACTTGCAGTTCTAGTTGGTCCAAATAAATCCATATGCAGGAGTTCTAGAGGTCTGTTTGTGGAGACAGCATTTTTGGATTTGAAAGAGATTCTGATCTGTTTTCCTAGTTGGCATGCATAGCAGATTTTATCTTTTTCAAATGACAATTTAGGCAAGCCGAAAACAAGTTCTTTTCGGATAAGTTTTGAAATTAAGTCCATACTTGCATGAGCTAATTTTCGATGCCATAACCAGCTAACTTTACTGTTTTTGGTTTTCATTGCTACTAAACAGTCCATATTTTTCATGAGTATTTGATCTAAGTCAACCAAATACACATTCCCATGTCTATGTCCAGTAAATATTATACCACTGTTATTAATTCTAGAAACTAAGCATAATGATGATTCAAAAGTCACAATATATCCTTTATCACAGAATTGGCTAATACTTAGCAAGTTATGTTTTAATCCATCTACCAATAAAATATTTTCAATAAAAATAGTTGGAGTAATCCGAATGTTACCAATACCAATGATTTTTCCTTTTCCATTATCACCAAAGGTAACCATTCCTCCATCTTTCTTTTTGAGGGACATGAATTGAGATTCATCCCCTGTCATGTGTCTAGAGCATCCACTATCCAAGTACCATTTTCTGTTTGATGCTTGGGATGCTAGACACACCTGCAAAACAGAAATTCAATTCTTTATCTTTGGTACCCAAGCTTTCTTAGGTCCTTGAATGTTAGCAATGGTGGTTTCCTTTGGAACCCATATTTTTTTAATTGAAACATTGCTTATAAGTTTTTGGCTTTTAGGATTGCAAGCAGTGTATTCTTGTTTCTGTTTATCTAATTTAAACAATGTAGATTTCGGTTGAACATGAGTTGGCTTTACAAATATGTTTTTTCAATGATTTTTATTTCTTCAAAGGATTATATCCTAAACCAGCTTTATCATAAACCGATTTCTGACTTTTTAGGATTAGATTTAATTTCTCTGAGCTTAGGATGAATTTATCTACTATAGGTCTCAGTTTTTCAAGTTCTTTAGCTAACTTCTATTTTTCTTCATGCAGTTCCTTCTTATTATCCAGAAGCAGAGCATTTTCTTTTTCCAATGTTTGGTTTTTAATCTTTATCTTCTTATTCTTTAAATTAAGCTTTTTATATTCAATCATAAGCTCAGAAAAAGCATCTTGAAGTTCATCGAAAGTGAAATCATATTCAGTATTTAAGTACACCTCACTTTCGTGTGCCATTAGACGCAGATTTGCAGCTTCTTGTTGCTGTTCCTCTTCTCCAGAGCTGGATTTATCACTGTCACTCCAAGTAGCCAGCATAGCTTTCTTCCTCAACCTTTTCGGAGCCTTTTTTAGTAGAGGGCAGTCTGTTCTGAAGTGTCCAGGCTTTTTGCACTCATAACAGACATATTGCTCCTTATTTTCTTTGTTTTGCTCTCCCTTGATTACAGATCTTTTCTTAAAGTTTTCTCTATTTCTTCTAAAGAATTTTCTGAACCTTCTTGTAATCAGGGCCATTTCTTCATCGTTTTCAGATTCAGAGTCCTCACTCTCGTCCTCATGCAGAGTGGATTTAAGAGCGATGGTTTTGCGCTTCTTGGGTTCATCCTCCTCAGGGTTCTGTTTCATTGAGAGCTCATGAGTCATTAAGAAACCCAGCAGTTCTTCCAGTGGGAGAGAGTTAAGATCTTTTGCTTCTTGAATGGCAGTGACCTTTGCTTCCCATACTCTAGGAAGAGACCTAAGAATTTTCCGAACAAGATCATTGTTAGAGTAAGATCTACAAAGGCTTTTCAGGCCGTTTATAATATCAGTAAATCTAGTAAACATTTCAGTTATAGATTCACTGTTTTCCATTCTAAATAATTCATACTTATACACTAGCATACTGATTTTAGATTCTTTAACCTGGTTAGTGCCTTCATGTGTAACTTCCAGCCTATCCCAGATTTCTTTAGCAGTAATGCAAATAGATATACGATTAAACTCATTTGCATCTAAATAACAGTAAAGAACATTCATGGCTTTTGCATTCAGCTGAGCCATTCTTTTATCATGGTCATCCCATTCAGTCTCAGGTTTGAATGAGGTGATGCCATCAACAATTTTTGTTGGTGTGTGAGGTCCATTAATAATAACAGTCCATAAATCATAGTCAAGTGCTTGAATAAAAATTCTCATACGAGCTTTCCAATAAGTAAAATTTGTGCCATTGAAAAGAGATGGTCTACTG
Source organism: Phoenix dactylifera (assembly GCF_051530095.1). Taxonomy (NCBI): domain Eukaryota; kingdom Viridiplantae; phylum Streptophyta; class Magnoliopsida; order Arecales; family Arecaceae; genus Phoenix; species Phoenix dactylifera. The sequence continues at coordinate 15,102,945 of NC_143201.1, forward strand.
GTAGATTGCCCTTCGGCAACAGAGGTTCCCATAGTGGCTGCCATGACCTTTAACTCTTGATTGTTAAATCAAAAAATTTATGTGAGTACCAGGCTCTGATACCACTTGTTGCCCAGAGGTGCAGCCCAAGAGGGGGGGTGAATTGGGTCTCTTTAAAAAATAGTTAAAGTTAAAACGTGAAGAGAGTATGAGTTACTTTTATCTTAAAGATTCAGCAGTGGAAATAAGAATGCACAAATATGACAGTGAATAAAGTTATGAGAACTGTCAGGAATATGCAGAGGAAAGGAAGAGAAGAAGCACAATCACAAATACCAAGATTTATAGAGGTTCGGTGCACTCCCAGCACCTACGTCCACTCCTCAAGCCTAGCTTGAGATTTCACTATAACCCAGCAGATTACAGCCTAATTGTTTTCCGGGCTCACAATCAAAACCCAGTTGGTTTTTCCAGGCAATCAACCGAAAACCTTTTGTTTTCCGGGATCACAAACAATCCAGTTGGTTTTCAGACAAACCAACCAAAAACTTTACACCGTTTGTTTTTCCGGACTCACAAATAACCCAGTTGGTTTTCAGATAAACCAACCAGAAACTTTTTTCTTGCTGAATATTCCCTATTCAACAACTTCCAATCGAGGCTTGGAAGAGCCTTTACAAGTTTCAAATCAATGAAACTATTACAGCAACAATTAATCCAACTAAAAGAATGTTGTAACTAGAAAACTCAAAGCTTCAGAATATAATGAGTAATTTAATGAAAATAAAAGCTGAAGCCGATGAAGAAGTTGGCTGTGGAAAGATGTTCCAATGTCTGAACAGCAGCTCTTCACAATGCAGTGAGAATCTTCGACTGATTTCCTCACAGGAGAAAGTTTTAGATTCAGTGCCGGTGAGGATGATGAACTGTTAATCTTTTCTTTTCTTTTTCTCAGTGGAAACCTTTTTGTTTTCTTATAGAATCTTTTTCCTTTCCTTCTTGTTTCCATTCTGAGGTTCCCTCGTATTTATAGACAAATTCTTTGGCGTTCTGATGAGAATCTTTTTTTGTTACAGAAGAAAACAAAAGTCGTTCACAGCTTTCCGTTGTGGTCCCAGCAGTACAAGGGTCGACTCATGTAGCTCAGAGGTCGACTCATGTTCATTCTAGATCGGTACTTCAAATAGTCGAGAAGGCTTTTGCTGTGTCATCCTCAAAGGGTCGACTCTTAATTCTTAAGGGTCGGCTCATCTTAATCAGGAGTCGCCTCTTCAAATACAAGGGTCGGCTCATCTTCATTAGGAGTCGCTTCTTTAAACACAAGGGTCGGCTCATCTTTAGTTTTTCGGCCGGCGCTGAGATTGAGCAAGGGACGACTCTTCAAACGCAAGGGTCGACTCTTCAATTTCGGGGGTCGACTCATTTTTAACAAGGGTCGACTCTTCAAGCTTTTCTCAGACGGTAAAAACTTTTTGTTTACTTTAAACTACACAAGGGTCGACTCATGTTTTGCAGGGGTCGAATCTTTGACTGTGTTCCTTGAATAAAACTTATCAAAATCAACTTAAACTTGTCCTTTTTGCTTAGAAGTTGACTCAAGTCTTTCAAACAGAAAACTTTAGACTTTTTTCTGATCTTCATGGACTAGATTAAGATCATTTTCTTTTAGAACATGTCCAATGAGATATTTACGAAGAACTTATGATTTTGCATTGCTTCATTCCTTCTGATTTTTCTTGACTTATAAATCTTCACAATTAGACCAATGTCATTAGTACACAACATGATCTCAAGTGTTTTGTAATCATCAAAATTCATCCTTTAGGGTTGAGATACTTGTTGCAAGGGCATGCTCTAGTCTTTTGTTTGTGAATGTCAAATGGAACATCTGTTGCATGGATTTTATGAATCGTGCATTGAACCTATGATATTTGCTTTTCTTAATATATTTTGTTTGGTTACTTTTAACTAATGTTGTTGTTACAGATATTTTGATTAATATTTGATAAATTAGTAAGTATATATGTTATAGTTAAGAAAATATCATGCAATGAATAGCTGTGCTTGGAATGGTTATTTTGCAGTAGGAAGCATTTAGATCATTCTATAATCATATTAAAATGAGATATGAGTCTTCCAAATCTGATAGGAAGCACTTAAATCATTGTTGTATGTTGACAGGATGGTGATATAGTATCTATTAGCTATAACTCAGACTCATCTGATGAGTTTAATTCTGATTCGAATGATGAGTCACTAAAGATGTTACTTATTATCGACAATAGTAGGCATTATATATGAGAAGTACTTATGTAAGCAACCATGTAAAACATCTCCCTTGACAAGGCATTATCTATCTTCCAGATAGATGTTATGATTTCTTCAAAATAGATGCACATATATTTATGAATTTTTGCAATTTATTGAAGGAGACACAACTCTTGGAAATTTTAAATTTTTTATCTATAAAGGATCATGTTGCAATATTTTGATGATGATATCTCATAATGAGCAAAATCAAGTTATAGTAAAAAGATTTCAATACTCCGGAGAAACCATATCTTGAGACTTCAATAAAGTTCTTCAATAAATATGCATGTTTGGCAAGGAGTTAATTGTTCCTCCTGCTTCCGATACAACTCCTCTTGACTTTCGATTTAATCCTAAATATTATCCATATTTTAAGGCACTTCATTTTTAACCAACAACTTCATAAATTTTGTTATATAATCTCGATAATATTTTGTGCTTTTATCCTTTAAAGAATTGTATTGGAGCTATAGATGGGACACATATGTATCACTAAGGAGCAAATTCCATATCGTGGAAAGAGGATACATCCAACACAAGATATCATTGATGCTTGTGCATTCAATATGCGCTTGTGTGTGTGTGTGTGTGTGTGTGTGTGTGTGTGTGTGTGTCTTGAAGAGGATGAGAAGGAACTCGAAATGATTCTACAATTTTCTGGAGTGCCTAACAAACCTAGAATGCAAATTTCCATTACTCCCTGAACGTAATACGATATTAACTTTTGTTAGTTTTCTTGATAAAATATAAGAATGATGTAAAAAAGTGATTTATATATTCTTGAAATAAGGAAATGGTATCTTGTTGATTTAGGATACCCCAACATGCCAGGTTTTCTATCACCATATCATGGAGCAAGATATTATATAAGTGACTATAGGAGCACAATGAAAACTTACTAAAATGGAGGAGCTATTTAACTATAGACACTCGACCATGTGCCAAGTTATTGAGCGTTGCCCAATTCTCGATGTTATATTGTAACCGCATGTTGTGCTATACATAATTTTATCAAAAATGCATTCTACAAGAGATTGTTAATTTGAGAAATATGAGAGTGGGTAGATAATTATGTATAACCTCAACAAAATAGCACACACAGGAGAGCGTTTAAGTAAAAGCAGCACAAAGGCAAATAGAACAAATGAATGTAGTTCGAGATAACATAATACATAATATATGGCAAAGAGAGAACATGACAAACTAGATAGTATTTGATGTTTCATTTTTTGACAGATGTTTTCACTTTTGTGTGGACATATATCATTACAACACTATTATATTTGCAAAGAATTTTTAGTAGTCACTGACTTTGAATTTAGATTTATTAATCATCTTCTATAAATTTTATATGCATAGTTTTAAATTATAGGTGTTATAGTAGATGAACATATCTTAGAACATAGTAGAGAAATTACAAATATATATAGTTTTTAATTTTTGTTTACCGAAGATGTTTCCATTTTTTTGTTATTAAAAAAAACTAACTACCAAACATGTTTCAGCTGTCAAAAATTTTTTAAAAAATAAATTTTCTATTTTTGATTTTTTTTAAAAAGGAAAAGCGATATCGATACCAAGGGCAACCTTAGTCTCCACTCTCAATCGTAACCCTAACCCTAATCCCAATATAACTACTGCTTGGAGGCAAGATATAGAAAGAGAGAAAATGGGAGGGGTGCAACAATGGCTAGAGTGGTAACAAACTCCATGATTATAGTGGATTCGAAAGCTCGAGGTGTATCAATAGCTATGGGAGATGTGAATGGAAAGCGAAGGAGACAGCTTGATTAAAAAAAGATAGGATTGAATGGTAAGTGATGGTATACTAGTGAAGAAGAGATTCATGTAAAAAGAGAACAGATGGTAGTATATTAGCACAAGGCTCAAGAAGAATGCAAAGGGCCAAGGGCTTCTCATGCAAGACATGGGAACAAAAATATTAGATTTCACCAAGTCTCTTTTCCATAGTATTGATGCTTTTCTAGGTATTATAAACTGGTTAAAACTTTATCTAAACATATATTTGGAAATATATTCAGTTGTGGTTTGACATAAACATGGAATTTACTACTCTTCCATGAAAAAACAAGAAAACTGAGATTATCCTAATAGACCCTTAGCATATTCGAATATTGTGGATAAACTAAGATTGTTTGACAATCAATGACCAGTACCTATGCATTCTTAACTTTCTACTTGTTTCACATGGCAATATTTTCTAAGTTTGCTCCACAGCATATTGATACAGTAAAGATCCATGCAGGCATGTATTTAGTTTCACATCAATTATATACATAGTAGATTTTGAATACTTATATAAAGCCAAAGAATGCAAACAACACTTTCTAACTAATCTTTTTGGATGAGGTCATGAATACTTACAAATAGTATCAGAACGAAATCCATGACCTAGGTAGACTAGGAATACTGCGGCACGAGCCTATTTAGGATGGAACATGAGCTGATCATGGTTGGTTGAAATTGATTGAATTTGTATTTTTAACCTAGCAAGAATTCAAAAACTTAAACAAGAGAGATTGTGTAAGGACGTGTGTAGTTGTGTATAGAGTCCCATATTGGTCATCCAATGGCTAGATCTTGAATGCCCGTACAGGGCCGCCAAAGAACCTGTATAACACCTTTTAGCTAATCTTTTGGATAAAAATCCTCAGTTGTTATGGATTTTTGTACCGACATAATAAATAACCAACCGGTTTGTATGCCATATTGTACAACAGACTCTTAAATTGTTCATTTCAAAATATTGATAGGGATGAGTCTTACAAATCAAATGTTAAGTGGGATTTTCACCGATATTAACTATATCACTAACATAAATTAGTAGAATAATGTGACCATATGCTAATGTATAAAACCAGATCATCTCCATTTCGTACCTGAACTATAGAGGGCCGGTGTTTGGCTATCCATGATTGGCATGACGATCGACCACACTATGGCATGGGGCAGAATATCGTGCCAATCACGGATGGTCTTGCTTGGAGAACCAGCCCTTTCCGGTTTAGATACGAACCTAACTCAAATCCACACTTGAGAATTAAAACAAGCTTGGAATTTCTCAAACTAGGCATGAGGGATATATTTCATACTATAGACAGATAAAAAGGTAAATATACATAACCAGATGGAACTAAAGGGGCCTGAGTGTGACTGCACATAAGCTCCTCTTGAAATTCATTAGTAGGCAGAGGGGAAAAAAAGAAAAAAAGAGATGCACCAAAGTCATCTTGTGGCATGTCTGCTGTCTCCTCATACTTGATGCAATATTCCTGACTGAAGTTTCGAAAAATCGAATGAGCTTTGGGGCGGAGTCATTCGAATCGATCCTAATTTTATAGACCCTTTTACAACTGATAGGGCTTCTATCAAAAGAAGAGAAATGGATAATGAATTCCCAAGTAGCAGTATGCTTCCTCCAAGATAACTTGTATCTCATGGCAGCAACTCAGCTCTTAATTACTATGAAAGGATGCAGAAAATATGAAATTTTGAACAAGATAACTGACAAATAATACACTCAAAAAAACTGCTTACGCCGACTCAATGGATATAGATTACAAAACTCTGCACGGTGGAAATGCAGAATAAGCGTATGACAAGAACCTGGTCAGTCATGAAGCTACATCAATGTCTTGTAGAGAGGGATGCTGCAGAAAAGGTTTGGAGTCCTTATACATAAAAAGACTAGGAGAAAAAGATCGACAACAGAGAGATAAATTTTTCACAATAAGATCATAGCATCAGCAGCCATTGCTCTCAATATTATAGAAAGACCAGAAAAGAAAGGGAACAGGTCAAGAAAAAGGAGGTCAATAATAGTGGATAGATAAGGAGCCGCATTCAAGAATAATCAAGCATAAGATGCACACAAAAATATATATATTGTAGCTTACCAGAAAAGAAAAATATATTGTGGGAAAATAGATGTTGTGCAGTAAGATCATAACTCCAACAAGGACACTCAGGGCTGTATCCAAGGAAGAAGAAACCATAGACCATTTCCCTTCATGTAATGGTAGAAAACTTCAACTTTATGACGAAAATGGCGTTGTATATTGTATGAGGGCGACATAGGAATACGACTCTTACTAAGAAAATACACCTAATGGCATTGGTGGAGGTACAAGACTTAAGTAAACAACATGGAGAACTGCATCAACCTAACACTACTTTGAAAAACAAAAACTGAAAGAAAATACAGAGCAATTACGTGTTATGTTAGGTTAGGGTTTGCACTCAGCAACACCATGTTACCAATGTGCATGAGGGTAAGAATGATGACATGAGCTAGTTTCATTGGCGAGAAAACGCCAAGACACAAGAGAGATACCTGCCACTGATTTGGGATTGGAAGAGCATGACTGTGGCATCAAACTGAACTCCAACCATGATAATAAAGTCTCGATAAGTCATCTTAGAGGGATTTTACTTAAAGTAAACGAATGTTAACTAAAAGAAGAACAATTGCCCATTGAAAAATGATATTGTTTCCATTCAAATGGGAATAGAACCGCCAACATCAAATGATCAGCTTGACTGCTTAGCTAGTATTTCAGTAAGCCTAGGCAGACTATTTTATCCTTGTATTGAAATTACTAAGTTCTATATATTCACCCCCCCCCCCCCCCCAAAAAAAAAAAAAAAAAAACCCAAATAATAAAAAAAAAAAAACAGAAACAAGTTCAGTATAGTTAATTCAGCTTAAAATGATCTCAAGCACATGATTGCCCTCTTAACTCCCACTAAACATACCATATGGACACCAAAGAACAATTAAAACTTTTAATTTGCATCATGGCATCTTTATTCTTCATGTAGCAAATGATGTGAGTCAAGTCTGACATTTGTGTTTAATTTTTTTCCCGGAAAGATAAAATTTGGGAGATTGAAAAGCAAAATATTGCAGATCACCAAGCCAACCACATTCCAGGTAACCACCACTATTCATATCTTCATTTTCCATACTGAGTGGGGAAAAAAAAAAGTTTTATTCAAAAGTGTTTGTGTTTGGAATTTAAAATGCATAAATAATATTTCAATAACCGCGATAGCATTATAAAATATTAATGTATGTTGATCATAATGTGTTTCTCTTTCATCCACAGATGCACCTTCCATGCTTCAACCTCAGGAAACTTGGAGTCCCAATTAGTTCTTTTACTAATGTGGAAATGTAGGAACCTTTTCATATCATGGGAGGTCGAATGAACACTCAGGAGTAACAGTGGAAGAAAGTACTCAACATAGCTCATCTTCCACATAACTTTTTAGACTTCTAAAAAGCACAAGAGTCTCAGTGACCAACTGTAAGGACCACTACATCCTTTCCTGCCTCTAATATTAGACACTCAACTCGGCTACCTCCCTCCATGTAGAAGATGTAATTGAGAAGAGGGGGAAGGGAAGAAGCAGCTAAAATGTCAATATCTCCTTCTGTAAGATCTCACTTCTCTTGTACATAAAAAAAGGGAAGAGAAGTGAATACCTACCACTATCAATTAGCATTTGAAGCACCTTGTTGATTACCATTAGCGCGTATCTTCTCTCGCCAATTCTCTCCCCACAATTTCGCCTCTGCCACTGCTCGCTCCCGATCAAAATCCTTGTTCAAGGTCCCAACAACCACCCTTGGAGCATCCTCTCTTTCTTCTACAAATTTCTGGCCAGACCCTCCACCTTCCTCATTCTTCGCCGGTACTTTTCCACATCCTCCTTGATGGCTTCTTTCATGATGTTCCCTGCCAGATCTGTTGTTAGAGACATGCAATGCATTAGGGTCATAAGCCTGGGATGCCAGGTAAGAAAGAGCAGTGACAACATCCGCGATAAGAGGACGGGAGGCAGCTTGTTCTTGGATGCACATGGATGCCACTGCAAGGGCTTGGTAGATCCCCCGCATAGGGTACCGTCCTTGCAGCTTTGGGTCAGCTAGTTTTGGGAGCTTTCTTCGATCATTGAACATGAGCCTTGCCTGTGAAGATACAAATACTAGTGAACTACTTTAATCTCAAGTGTGAACATCATACATTACTTGGACACTAATCTAAGAATATATTCAAATGATATATTGAGAAGCACACTCAGCTTATTTTATGATGGTGTCGTAAAGCTTCACTTATTTCCTTAAAAACATAGAACATACAAAATTCAGATTATATTTTCACCCCAAAGAACCAGATGATTAATTTGCAGTTCCTTACACATTGCTCAGCTCTGCATCACTTACGCCACCTGTGGACAATTGCTAAAGCAGTATGCACCTTTTACAAATTGTAGGGCAGACATTTAAGGTATCAAAATCACATTAGAGTCAAATTTTTCCTCTTATGCTGTTGGATTAATAGTCAATTCTAAGTGTCAAATATGGATGCAAATATTTATGCATATTTGAATTTTCCCTCTTTACTTTCTTAAGAGATATGCTCAAGTGACAACTATGTATTAATAGAAATATGTGAAACTAGGTAAAATTGGAGTTATATGTATGGAAAAGATGAGTTGCTCTTTATGCAAATTTGCATTAATATTTTCATTGTATCAGTGGAATGATGAGATACAGGCCCTAAAGAGTACAAACCAAATTAGTCCTTTTTTCAACAATTGCCTGAAAATTGTAATTAGATATTCCCAGACTATGAGATGGAGTCTGAAAAGTGAAAATATAGCATTCATTAGTTTGAAATTCGAAACCAAATCATAATCAACTATAAGAAGATAAAAATGCTTACCCATGAAACAAGATTCTGTTCTCCATGTGGTCTAGTGCTATCAATGGCCCTCCGTCCGGTGATCAGCTCCAAAAGTACAACACCAAAACTGTATACATCAGACTTAACTGTTAATTGTCCAGTCATAGCATACTCTGGGGCACAATACCCATAGGTACCCATCACTCTCGTTGATACATGAGATTTATCGCCAACTGGGCCAAGTTTTGCGAGCCCAAAATCTGAGAGCTTTGGGTGAAAACCCTCATCCAGTAGAATGTTGGATGATTTGAAGTCTCTATAAATAACAGGGGGATTTGCCTTATCATGGAGATACTCCAACCCTTTGGCTGCACCTGTAGCAATCCTCATTCTCGTATTCCAGTCTAGTGGTTCCTTGTCAGGCGGCAGGTCTGTAATCATCCAACAGCTCCAATTACCAGAGTACTAGATTATTTGATCTTTTGAAAATGAGAAGCCTTTTGTTACAATTTAAGCAGAAGATAATATATTTTACTACTTGATCATAAACAATAAGATATAGTATATTGTCTGCTATGCATCCACATAGTATAGCAGCATCCTCATTCGTGAGGAACTGTGAATGCATCAAGAAGTTTGGCGACAAAGCAAGACACTACTAAAATCTGAATTTCAAGCACATGTGATACTGCAAGCTTCATGAGAAACTAGATTTTGATGGACATGTTATGTATCATCAAGTGCAAATTCTTGGTTGATTCAGGTTATGTGGTCCACCAGCAGATAAGCATCATTATTGTCCTCCTCTTGGAGCCAGTCAATAGCCTTGCTTGGTCACATCTAGAAATCCAGATAAGGCGTGTTCCTAAAGATCCTCTTTATCCAATATTTTCTTGCAAAAACTGGATATGATTTGTCACTAAATCATCAGATTCATGTGTTGTTACTTAAGATACAAATTATAAAGATGTCACCAAAGAATACCACAAGGAATTGTTACACTAGGGAAGTAAAAGATCTGTTCAAGTTTGATTTAACCAAACCTGCGGTCGATGATATCTTTCTTTTTTCTTCCAATTACTAGAACAATAGCAGCAATCCAAAACTGAGGAAATAATTCAAATCATAGAAAAAAGAAAGCCAGAAACCCCTCTACTCATATGGCACACATCAGGGTTCCTAGAGGATATCTCCCATAGCTGATTAAAACCAGGACTTTCAACACATAGACGGGGCTAGACTCTAGGTCCCTCACTTAAATCCAAACTCAAAATTAAAAGATTCCATGAATCTTCCTTGCAGTCTGGAAAATTTTCATGGTAAAATATGATAGTAAGCCCTTTTAAAAGAGACCGAGCGGATTATACTAGTGAAAAACATAAAGCTCATTCTGAATTCACATTGAAACTCATGTCACAACTACAGCAAAATCAAATGATTCTTTACAAACAAATTTCAAAGTTATCTCAGATAGTCCCTTTAGACAATGTAATTTTTGATGGTCAAATTCTTTAAGAAACAAGTTTGAAGATATCAAGTATCAAAATTTATTTGACGAACATAAACATGTATAGCAAGACAATAGCTCCACCTTTTGCTGTCTTATAAAATCATAAAGGATCCAGATCGATTCCAACATATTGTTTCATATCTTAAATTAAGAAAAAAAATATTCACCTTCATTTCCATAAAAAAATGTTGCTGTAAAGGTGATTTTCTCATATAACGAATTCATTGAGAAGTTTAGAGCAAGATGAAGAGCACACACATGAATGCTTTTAGAAAATCATATGATAGAAAATAAGAGAAGGTGTTTCCTAGTGATGGATGAAAATCATGTTGAATCTGTTATGTATTGGAGATGTTTGAAGATAATTACATTGGAATATTACTCAGCAAACAAGGTAGCTACAGAGGAAGCGAGAACAAATTGAGATAAGCTTTAAGAAGCCAATTTTACTCGTTAATTGGCATATGCTCTCAAATCACTGGTTCTTTAAGTTCCCATAAGATGCCCTTGGGTGCACGTGCAGATGATATAGAGTCGGTTGCTATGAATAAGGGTGAACACTAGCGAAGAAACAGAAGGAAATTCCAACAGGAAAAAGGTTCAAATCAGTTTACAATGCAGGTAGCGTAAAAGCTATGCAAACATTTATAAACTAAAGGATATTGTTTGATTTGAGGAACAAGAAATTCCTCAAGCATATTACTTCACAACCTTAGATTTATCAAATAAAAATGGTTTATGTATATGACTCAAACAGGATGAAATCAGAATGGATGAATTAAAGGTGTCACTAAAGTGTCAGATAGTCATTAATAGCACTTAAGCAAAAAATGTGTAAGCCAACAAAGAGGACATATGAGCATAATGAGTGTGAGCTAAAAAAGTTAAGGTTAAGGTGTACTACAATGACTGACAAATCAAAAATATGTGAAATGGAGGACATTTTAGAGTATTACATCAAATAAGGTGGGAGATTTAATATAAAGATAGATGGAAATGTTTGCTATAGGTTATCAGCACCAGGGTCAGGGAGAGAGTTTTCTGTCTGGTTAGTCCAAAGAAGAGATCAAAGAAGACTTGGATGAACAAAGTGCAAAGAGATTTGGAAGAGGAAGGAAAAAAAAAAGAAAGAACAAATTTTATGTAAGAAAATTTGGCATCGCATACAAACAAAATGAAACAGTACATGTCGTGCAAAAAAGGCTTATATGTTAATAATGTCTACGTTCAAGAATGAAATATAAATCACAAGATTAAAATGTAAGCCTTTGTTGCACAAATTAGTGGAAAAGATACAATTAATGCATTATATTTTGGTCAATCCAGAGATTCATATCCCAATGGCATTGGCACGTCCGGACAGTATTGTAACATTCCAAATGAAGGAACAGTACCCAAATGGATCAGGATGTTTGGCTATCTCGATTGTTACCGGTCAGGATATCAGGGACACTAGATTGGTCGCTCGATACCAACTGGGAGAGTGGGTCTCACTAGGGAAAGAGAGAGAGAGAAAAGGAAAAAATGGTGTCTCGATACCTTATTGGGATGCCTTCCATCCCAAGTGTCAAGACAAAGGCATCCCTTTAGCATACCGACCGGGATGGGTATTGGTACCTTGACTTGAATCCTATTGGTCAATCATAATAAATACTGGTACCGAAACTTGAATCCTTTGGACAATCATTATAATCATCCTGCAGTCTGCTGCGTATCAGACCATGAACCCAAATACTTGCAGAAGAAACATCAATTTGCACAAACATGTGATAAATTATGCATGGATATGTATATGTACACTAATATAAAGTAAGCAAGGCCACAACCACCTCTGGTAGCATGACAGAGGGGATTTCTAGTATATCTCCGAAAAGTTTTGAAAAGATGGACCTTAATTCAATGATGCTGTCAATTCCTACCTATTATAAATTGACACTAATAACCAACTGGAAACATACAATAGGACTGCATGATCTAGTTAAAGCAAAGACAAACATGCATTTATCATATGGCAGACAAATTTATGCACTGCCTACAAGTAATCAGAAATAAGGAGTGCCTTTTTGGTGAAAAGAGAACCTAGATCCTAGAGAATGTAGCTCTATAGTCTAACAGGCTCAATTTGATGCCTGCACAGGGGTGGAGACAGGGGTCCTGGGGGACTATGTCCCCCATAAGGTTCAAAACTGCCCTGCTTCTAAAACATGCCACAGCTTCTTAGTTACATCCTCTACCCAACCACTTCAATCCACCACCAACCACCTTAGACGCACAAAAAAAAAAAGAGCAAGAAAGGAAAAAAGAGGCAACACTAGTCCCATGGCCCCTCACCATCCAGTACTCCTGCTAAGATTGCTTCCCCGCTCAACAAATAACATTCACATCCAATTCAAAATCAAGTACCTCTTCTTTATTAAATTCTTTGAGCGTGCCATCGCATGGCCACTTACTAGAGTGCGATGATCTGAACGAAAATTGCTTCCATTGAACTATTAAAAGAGAGTAATTAAACTCCTGCAATAAGTAATAGATTCTCTTTGGTCTAGAAATAAGGACAAATTTGGTCAAGCATGGATGTGAAGGAGAATAACAGGTTATTGGCAGTTGTTATAGGAGAGAGATTATTCTCTCATTTACATCATTTATTTATTCTTTCCCTATTAAACTTAAGCACTGCTACTGTATTTGTTTAATGCAGTGGGCTCTCTACATCTGTATACACATTTACACAGAGACCACATATAATTTACTCTTGGCACGTTACTTAAATCACTTTTAACATATATCTCTCATTTTATCATACTAATTCTTTATGTTTTCTCTCTTTAATAGGGCTTTGTTTTTCTTTTTGTATTTGTTTTTATAATTTTATTTTTTATAACTTGTATGCATATATAATCTTAGCAATATCATAAACAAATCACTTACATAGATAATTATCCTGAGAGATATTCATGCTAACATTACTTATTTGTTGACTTTGGCAAAAATATGTGAGATTTGTTGTTTTATTTTCTTTACTATCATAAAGTTTAGTAATGCAAAGGGTTGAAAAACCAAAAGAATTAAAAAAAAAACACCTGCAAATTTGTGATAGCTTTTTTATAAAAAAAAAGGCTATGTCAATCACTAATATTTGAAATAGATTGGACTGGAATTTATTGCATATTTTTCATAATCTACTATGTTTGCCAACCCACCACCCACAGAGAGAGAGAGAGAGAGAGAGATCCGAGCCCTGCCCTTGTGCCTGACCTCCATATTTCAAGTATACACTATCTAATCTTTCTGTTTCCACAAAAGATAGTGCAACATGATTAGATATATAAAACATCCCCTTCAAATTAAAGAGTTAAACTGCATTAACTTCAAATCAGTCAGTAGCTGTTCAATCTGTTATCCAAATCCTCCTGCTTAGCAGCAAGAATAAGAACTTAAAAGTGTCTCTAGATGAAAACTGACTGGGCTCATATATGTGCAATGTCATGTATCACAGGTGCATAGAGATTAGTGATTTGGTCGTGCACAGATGCCTGACAAAGAGAAAGAAATGGGTAAATCTTAAAAAATATCTGAACTCGGACACACAAACTTATATCACGATGAATTTTGTTGCCTCCAACATGATACAGCATTTTATAACATGCCTTTGAGCTGAGTCCAATTCTCTTAATTTTATCTAATATGCATAACTTTTAAAGAAAAGAAGAGACCCTGGGTCATCATGTAGGCAAGGAAAACTCCTAAATGTCTATAAACTGACAAAATGATGTTAGGGGTTTGGAGACTCACTCAGCTATTGTGTAACTTCTTTGTCATCTCTTTTTGATTGCACAAAAGACCAAAAAACTTGATATCAGAAAGCCACAAAAGCATGATTCAATCATGAGATGACAATATATTTATAGTTTAGGAACTAGATATTTAGCCTTTTGTTCGTAATCTTCAAAATTGTAACACTGAACAAATTAAAAAAGAATAATAAGAATTTGAAAATAAATTTAAAAAAAAAAAAGAGTGCTGTCCAAGAGAATACCAAAAAATATGCAGGAAGATATATTTTATTCCACATGGTTGTACTCAACCAACTTCTAGCTTCTTAGGTGCCGGATAGAGGAAGATTAATAACTTTTGAACTAAGTGAAGAAATTTAAACACAAATGCAAGTCTAGAGACCATACCAAATAAATGATCTTCCAAAGATCCCAAGGGCATAAATTCATATACAAGAAGGCGTTGATCTCCATCAGCACAGTAACCAATTAAATTTACAAGATTAGGGTGATGCAATAAGCTGAGCATGAGAACCTCAACAAGAAATTCTCTGTTCCCCTGAAGTCCATTTTTATCCAACTGTTTCACAGCTACAACCTGATGGTATAAGTATGCACACCCATCATTAAATGTATCAATCTAATTCCATCTTGCAGAATCATAAAAAAGAATTGACATGTGCACATACAAAATCCTTTTCCAATGTCTATATGCATTTTCTATTTGCTTATAGATTTTGATACCAAATAAAGCAAATACAAACAAAATCCTTTCAATTGCAAAATCCTTTCTATTTGCTTATAGATCTTGACATGTGCGCATATAAAATCCTTTCAATTGCAAGAAACAAAATGAAAGCTTCTTATGTTCAAGATGATGATGACCTTGCCAATGCTCTCTATGTACCCCTTGTAGACCCTGCCAAATCCCCCTTCCCCTATAAGGCACTCAGGTCTGAAATTCTCCGTGGCAGCAGCAAGCTCCCGAAAAGTGAACGTCTGTGCCTCAATAGTAACATCAGACCCATCCTTCCGATTCTGTGTTTCCCTTTCTGATTCTGAGTTGTTTTTAGACCTCAGACTATCAGCAACTGTAAATCCATTAAACATTAAAAGAACATAAGCTAAATTGTGCCGGAAGTAAAATCTCATTCAACAGTTTTAGCATTCTAAGACCTTAAAGAAAAATTCTCAACTCCATTATAGATCAGAGGGAGGGGAGAAAACAATTAAATCTACACCAAACAAACCTGGAAGTAGATAACTGTTTCCTCCAACACCCATAAAATTTGTTACTTATACCAGCCAACAAAAAAGATTAGAACTTTGAAACATTTGAAAGTTGACTGTATAAAAGTCATAGCTTATACAAGCCAACAAAAAAACAAAACTTTAAAACGGTTTCTAAAATTCCTCCCATTCAGTCATTCAAATAAGATCAAAGATCAAGAGAGTAATCAAAATTTGTGTGAATTTTTTTCAAAAAGACAAATCTTTGCGGTTCTTCCTTCTCTAGTGATCCATCGTAAAAAACAACCCACGGCTAACCAAATCATAGTTTGAGAAAATTTCGGCGCCCCAGATCAAAGTACAACGAAAATCCATTAATTTTACGATCCCAGATATCCAGATTGGATCCAACCATAGAAAAATTCAATTACACAAAAAAAAAAAAAACACTCCAACTAACCCCAAGATACTCGGTCCACACGGGGAGGGACCATGGGCTGCTCCTCCCTTTTATCGTCCCTCCCGTCCCCGGTGTCCAATACCCCCCCATCGCTCGAATCGAAGCAGGGGAAACAACCCATCAACCTGAGCAACCTAAGCTCGAGGGAAAACCCCTAAAGATCGGATTTTTTCCATCCAAGCTTCTCCCTCCTCGCCCATTTTCTCCACTAAATAGACTCTGCGCATCAAAGTTTATCGCTTTTTTTCCACCGCCGCCGATCCAATCCAAGTTATTCGAAGGAATGGATAGGCAAAAGAAAGGGGAGGGAGGAGGCGGGGGTGAAGCGCTTGGCTTCGGAACGAGGTGAACAGTGGGAGGGAATGTATATAAAGACGGCAAAATTTTTGCCGAATTTAGTGAAATTAATGTGGGCATCCATATGGTGTATCCTTTCCAAATCTGATGCCTAAAAACAAAAAGGATGGGGTATGGATATGCCAAATCTGAGCGAATTACTCGCTTATGTGGTAAAATTAAAAAGAAAGTGGTCGAGACAGCGTTAGACAGCCACCAGTGTCTCCCACGTGCGACACACTCGAGATGCGAAAAGATTGCTATATTCTGCCTTTGCAGCACCTTAAAGCCACTTCTTTAATAATTTGTTAAATCTATGCTATTAATAGTGTGAAAGGCTTGAAATTGGACAGGATATGGCCGACTTCGGAACAGTGGAAGCAATTCTCCGTTCTTATCCTGATGCTTTAGTTAGTAAAATCAATTAATATCTCATCTATCAGTAATAAACGTTTGCTAGAAAGCTATCTAATCCAATGAGCCCAATGCAAAATAGTTGAAACTAAGACCTATGCGAATTCATTCTTCATTAGAGAATTGGAAGATAAAATATAGAAGAGGTGTGTTGGGGATTTTCTTAACAAATACAAGCATCGTAAGGCCCATAATCTTAATATGAGAGGGGAAGAGAGAGAGAGAGAGAGAGAGAGATTATTCTTTTGATCTCCCCAAAAATGTTTGTGCTTCTCACATGTAAAACATTAAAATGATTTCTTTCAACGTAAGAAAAATGGTATTATCCCAAACCATCTGATTTAGAGCGTGTCGAACCATATCAGCATGGTTCCAATCCTCAGTTCAAAAAATTTAGCGACAAAGGAGAGGGAGAAAAGGAGGAAAAGGAGAGAGGAAGGGAAAGGGAGAGGGAGGAAAGGAGGCAGAGAGAAAGCTCGAAAGCCCTCATCTTCTCTGTAGCTCCTTCGCATGCAGCAAGGGTTGCCCTTGTTTCAAAATAAAATAGGGGTGGAGCCCTAAATTTTTTTTGAAATTTTTTAAGTTTTTTTGACTTCACTTAAGAAATTTAAAAAAAAAAATAGGGCTCCCCCCCCCTCTCTCTCCCCTTCCTTCCTCTCTAGCTCTAGCTTTGTCACTTGGCTCGGAATGCCATAGAAATTATTTTTTTCCGGTATGCCGCTCTACAAGCAAAGAGCGCTATGAGCAGAGAGAGAATGAAGTGGGCTTTTGTAATGCCAGAATTTTTATTTTAATAACAATTATCGATATGCCACTTACTAAGATCATCATTTATAATTAACGCTATCGCGGAAATACTCCCCCATGGTATATCCAAAATAAGGGGCTAGAAGATACTTTTTGATCAATAGCTACATAAGCAAATATTACATTTTGCCCATGTTTATTGAAAATTGTATCCGTGGCTGCTGTTGTTTTGCTAGTCTGTCTGTCCCTAATAATGAATTCTCACTGACTGTAGCCTATCCTATAGGAATCATTGAATCAATAGCACTTAGGGTTGAAAACGAATCATATACGGATCGGATATTGATATATCCATATTTGTATCCATACTTTTTAACGAATACGGATATGGATACGGATATTAAACATACATCAAAATTAATATCCATATTTATTCTAAACAGATACAAATATAAATTGGATATTAGTATTAAACAGATATCAAAATTAATATCCATATTTGTTCTAAACAAATACAAATATAAATCAGATATTAAGCATATACATATTTGTTATAAATGGATACGGATATGAATCGGATATTAAATATATCTACATTTTTTTTAATCGAATACGGATATAAAATTAGATACCTTTTTGGATATTAATCAAATTTGAACAAAATTCAGGGATGAAAACTAGCAATAAAGATATGATCATAAAGAAAAGATTCAATTAAAAAAATATAATTTTAAGAAATATTTATCAATAATAAAAACTAATAATTTCATAAAGGATATATCGCTCAAGGTTGCTCATCAGTAAAGTAGATAGGATCTATGGTGTCTCCAAGATATCTCACGGTTGTCATCAGTTGCAGTCGTTGGTTGCAATCGTCTGCTGAAAACTAAAAAATAGACGAACCTTCGAAATTCTAGTTGCTTGAAAACGATGAAGAGGAAAAAGGGATAAAATGGAAGAATGAGATATTTGAGCCTTTTAGGCATACAAGGTGATTCAAAAGATTTTATTCGAATCGGGTATCCATATTCAGATTACTATCTTAAGTGACGGTCATCCAATATCTATTTTCTTTATCTTGGTTCCTTTTAGTTTAGGTTTAGTTAATCAATTAATTGATTTTTTTATTTAATTTAACTTAAACTCCTTCTTTTTACTTACCCTTATTATTTGGATCTCAATCTAGAAAAATCAGGTGTATCTGCATCCATATCTGTAACCGGAATATTTTTGAACTGACTATCTGAATCTGTATCCAGATCCGGTCGAACTAAAAAATAATATCCGAATCCAATCCAAATTGGATACAAAAATGAAAACAATCGGATATAATCCAACCTGCTTTCAACCCAAATAGTACTACACCCGGTCAGTACGAGAGGTGTACCGTATCATACCGTCGTATAACCAATATAGATTTCGTTACCGATAGAGCCAACCTTGTTCAAAATGTATATTCAATTTTTTTATTTTTATAACACTATAATCAAAAATAAATCTCATATGCATATCTAAAGCTCATTTTTAATTAACACTATAATCAAGGATAAATCTCCTTTGCATATCTAAAGCTGGACGTGGATATCTTGATTGTCTTGCTTTGCCATGTAACACCATGTAATTGTATCTTCAATAAAATCTGTGCTAATTTATAAAATGTGAGTTTTAAATTATAGAATATTCCATGTAAGATTTCATAATTATTTTTATACCAAAATTCCTTAACTTCAACATTGTAGTTTTATCTGTCTTATTTTCCTTTTTCTCTTTTCCTTGAAGCCATCTACACCACTGATCTAATTTCATGGTATGCAGGCTTCTATACTTTAAATATTCCTAATCTCCCTCTACATGCACCACCATTTAACTATTATTGTTGCAATCTTTTTGGGTACGCTTCTCATAGGCAACTTGTAATTGTACAGCTTTCTTGTTCTTAGTCCTTCCAACTCTAAGCATCTAATCACATCTTCTCTTTGATAACTTGATTGGTGAATTGCCTTGACTATTTATAGTATTAGTTGATATAAGGTATGAACAGTCAGGTTCCAAATACCAGGAGGCTTCAAATCTTCTTGTGGAGATAAAAGGAGAATGACAAAGTCCATATACTCAGATCAACAATAGTTAAGATTGTAACAGTGTTAACTATGCTATTTCATTTTTATGTTTAATGAAAATTTCATATACTAGCACCAGAAATGAGCTTGGCATTAAGATTGCCAACTAGTTTTGAGATTTTCCATAATATTAACATGTTTCAGCTTAAAACAATTGTTTCTTTTTTGAAGTTTTGTAGACATATATATATATATATATATATATATATATATATATATATATATATATATATATATCAGGGTAGACTTAACAAACAAAAGAAAAATACTGTGAATTCTCTCAAAAAAGAAAAATATGTTATCTTTTATTTATAATGGACCTAGGTTACATCAAATTAGGCCACTTTCCACTAACAAATTAGGCATGGCACACGGATTTATGCATTTGTCAAAAGCCCTCATTGTAAAGTTGACGGCATATGGTTGTTAAGAAAGAGAAAAAAACAAACTTGCCCAAAGTCTTGGTTTCACATAGAAAAAATGTAAAAAGGCGTTCTGTTATGGGTGGTTGATGCCCAAATCCTTCTTGATCATGATCTGACGACTAGGAAGCATAGAGGGTGCAAATCAATCTACTTAGTCCATAATGGTGGAAGACGAAGCACCAATCGGCTGTGGAAAGTTAAGGATCTGCACACAAAGAAGAGAAATATCTGCCAAGATGGCTCCATCGGGTCTCATCTAATGCTTAAGTTAGGCAAGGCTTTAAAATAATAACGAGCAATAGCAAGAGAATAAAAATCATTAGAGTAGAATGATTTTTTTGGATTATTAGGCCTTGAGTGCCTTGCATAAAGTGTTCAATCTGGAATGCTCGACCTGAAGGTTAGCCTTGGCCTTTAGGAGATCAGCCGTTGGGAGCTCAACTATCAAAGACTCAACCATTGGAGGCTCGACCATCAAGAGCTGGGCCATAGGAGGCTCTGTCTAGGAGTGCTCGGCTCGGGGGCTCGGCCTAAAGTGCTTAGCCTAGAGTACTTGACCTTAGAGCTTAACCTAGAGTTCTCGACATGGGAGTTCGGCTAGGAGGCCTGGATTGCTCGACCTTAGAGCTTAGCCTAGAGTTCTCGATGTGGGAGTTCGGCTAGGAGTGCTTAACCTAGAGTACTCAACCACAGAGCTCGACCTAGAGTGCTCGACTTAGAATGCTCGACCTAGGAGCTTGGCTTGGAGTGCTCGGCCTGGGGTGCTTGGCTTGGAGTGTTAGGTTTGGAGTGCTCGGTCTGGAGTGCTCAGCCTAGGAGCTCGACCTGGAGAGCTCAATCTGGAGTACTCGGCATGGGAACTCAGACTAGAGTGCTCATCCTAGAGTGTACGACATGGGAGCTCGGCCTAGTTTTGGTCGGCAATCATACACCTCATGTGCATGATGCTCATATATCAGTGGCATGGAAGCGCGGCCTCCAACAAATCATATCATGGTCTCCAACGATGTAGGTTCTCTAAGCATAGTGCTAGTGTCTTGGGTGGTGTGGAAGGGAGGCCTCCACGGAGTTGCATCATGGTTTGTAAGGGCATGCATCCCATGCAAAGAGATAGCTCAGCCTAGAGCTTGGTAGCTTGGTCTCGAGCTCGATAGCTCCACCTAGAGTGCTCGATCTAGGAGCTCAGTTTAGGAGCTTGGCCTAGAGTGCTCGACATGAGAGCTCGCTTAAAGTGCTCGATGTGGGAGCTCGGCCTGAACTGCATAGTATGAGAGCTTGGCCTAAGGCTCAGTAAATCGGCCTGGTTCTAGTTGGCCTTCTAGTCAATGATCGTGCATCCCATGTGCATGGCGCTCGTGTCTCGGGTGGCACCAAAGGGGCCTCCAGGGACTCGTATCTAAGGATGCGGGTCCCATATGCATGATTCTCATGTCTCGAGTGGTATAGATGGACGGCCTCTAGGGTTTTGCAACCTAGTCTCCAAGGATGCGGATCCAATGCAGAGAGATAGAGGCACTGGGGGGAGGTCGTGTAAGAGGAGTCAGGCGTAGAGGTAGCCATGAAAGCTTGAGAGCCTCTCTATAGGAGCCTCTCATCATGAGAGATTGAGAGTCTCTCCTTAGGAACTTCTCGCCATATGTGCTTGGAAGCCTTTGATCATTCCTTCATCTCCCCCTTTGGGATCTCTTGGCCCTATTTATATACTAGGGGAGCATAGATCCATTATGATTTGGAGGCAGAAATTAAGAGATTGTTGTACCAACTCCTTCCTTATCTGGATTCAAATCTATCGTAATCTCCATTCTTATTTGGACCCCTCAAAGAATTTAAATTTTTTCAAATTCAAATCTTTTCGAAATACTTGCCACTTATTAACTCATGATAGGCAAATTAGTTTTAGGCCACATCATATGGTCCCCACTTCTGAGTCTGAGGTATTTTTTTCAGCTCGGATAAAGGAAGTAGTCAAATTAGTCAACTGTAGGCAAGTTCGAGGTCATATTTTCTTGCCCATCTTTTAAAGTTATAGGTCGAGAGTACGACTAAGTGCGCACACTTTGGCTAGTCTAGGCCATTGAACCTTTTTAATTTTGAGTGCTCTCGGTGTTGACCTTTTGTTCTAAGAGCTGTTAAGCTCGAATCTACGACCCATATAGCGTTAGCTCTTCGGCCAGCTATAGGTTGGCCTACTTGAGAGATTATCCTACTAGGTGCTTGCCCCCAATTTGTAGCTTTGCTACACCAAGGTGGAGGGCTTCGATCTTTTAGGCTAGCCTAGTTTGAGGAGGTCAGCTAGTTCATCAGATCTTTGGCATTTCCACCTAGGCTATCTCAACCTAGAGAGATTGGTTAGCATGCCAGATCCTCAGTGCGATAGTCGGCATCTCCACATGAGCCATTTTGATCAAAATAGGTTAGTTAGCTTGCCATATCTTTAGTGCGAAAGCCGGTTCCTCCACCCGAGTTGTCTTGACTTGGAGAGGTTGATAAGCTCGTCAAGTCTTTAGCTTAGAAGCTGGTAAAACAGAAGTGTTGCCTCCACAAAAGCTCTCCAAAAAACTTTCTAGCCACGTAGATTCGCAAGTCGAGGTTGTTTGATGGCTCGTCCAACAAATGGAGGTATTCTCCCTTGAAACTCTCCAACGAACTTCCTAGCGGAGCCTCAGGCTCGGTAGCTCAGCCTCAAGCTCGGTAGATTGGCCTAGGAACCCTTCCTAAAGTGCTCGCTCTAGGAGCTTTACCTAGAGTGCTCAGCCTAGTGTGCTTGGCCTAAAAACTTGGCCTAAGAGCTTAGCCTTGAGTACTCGGCATGGAAACTCGAACTAGAGTGTTTTGCCTGAAGCGGTTGGCATAGGAACTCGGCATGAAGTTTTTGGCATCAGTACTTGACCTAGAATGCTCGGCCTAGGAAGTCGGCCTGGGGCTCGGTAGCTTGGCCTAATTCTAGTCGGCCTTTTTCTCGGCAGTCGTGCATCCCATATGCATGGTGGTCATGTCTCATGTGGCACGGAAGAGCAGCCTCGAGAGATTCGCGTCCTAGTCTCAAAGGATGTTGGTCCGGTACACACGGTGCTAGTGGCTTGGGTAGCACTGAAGGGCAGCTTCCAAGAACTCGCATCCTGGTCTCCAAAGATGCAAGTCTTGTATGCATGGTGCTCATATCTTGGGTGGCATAGAAAGGTGGCCTCCAAGGACTTGCATCCTAGTCTCCAAATATATAGGTCCTATATGCACGACGCTCGTGTTTTGGATGGAATGGAACTACGGCCTCCAAGGACTCACATCATGCTCTCCAAGGACGTGGGACTTGTGTAGAGAGATGGTAGTGCTGGAGGGTAGTCATGGAAGAGAAGTCATGTATAGAGGTAGTCGTAAGAGCTTGAGAGCCTCTCCGTGGAAACCTCTCGCCAAAGGAGCTTATCGCCATAAGAGTTTAAGAACCTCTTCTTGAGAGCTTCTTACCATCTGTGATTGAAAGCCTTTAGCTGTTTTCTCCTCTCCCCTTTGGGATCCCTTGGTCCCATTTATATAGAGAAGAGAGCATGGATCCATTATGATTTGGAGGCAAAAATCAAGGAATTGCTGTGACCTTCTTCTTTATCTGATCAAATCTATTGTAATCTCCTTCTTTGTTTGGACTCCACCAAGAATACAATCTTTTTCGAATTCAATTTTTTTCAAAATGCTCACCATGTATTGACCCATCATAAGTGGGTTAGATTAGGCCAGGTGAGGTGGAGAGCATGCTATCAAGTTGATCAGTTGGAATTTGGGAAAACTTCAATTAGGAACGAGCGATTCAAGTGTCTAAAACAACATTGTGTACATAAATTAAATGGTCACTACTTTGTTAAGTATAAATCAAGGTGAGATTGATGTTATGTATGAATTTATAGTTGTGGACCATGTAATGTACCAAGTGGGACATCCAAAGTAGGTTTTATAAAATAGTTATTCAACTGGAGTAGGCTGCCTAAAACCATTGAAGTATGTGCCATTGCATTAGAGTCAAAAGTTATGGCAAAACGATAAAGTTTACAAAATGTTTCACTAATCTTGTCTTTGATAGGCATAAGAATATTTAGGAGAGCAATTCTATGCAGCACCAATTATTCACCATTCTATTTATTAGCCAACATAGCATGAGTGGATTGGTGCAGTAGATAGGGAGCTTTTTAAAAACTTCTGTTGTAAAATATGTTCAGATGAGTCTATAGATCGAGGGTAGACCATCCTTATTGCTTTCGAGGTGGAGGATATGGAAGTAAAAAAAAGGTCCCAAAGAAGAATAGGCCAGTCTAGGATCAACTAGCAGCAACTCTTTGCTGGGTAATTTGTCAAGAGACGAACCAAAAGAAATCTTCAAAAGTTGTAATTTCCATCAAGCTCTTTTTCATTTTAATGACCAGGGATGTCTTTGTAATGATAGTTATCCATCCATTTTGCTCTCTTCTACACAATCATAATTTTTGTTGTTCTTCTTTAATAAATAGCTTAGGATGAAAGGAGAGCAGATTCCTCCCTCCATTTCTTCCAAAAAAAAGTGTTTAGGTGAACCATGACACATAGGAGACAATGAACTGTAACCCTAACATGTTAATTAACTCCAACATGAATTCTGCCCCTAATTTATAGGGATTATGAGATGTAAACTATGAACTTCCATGAAATTGTAATATAGAATCTTAGGCAAATACGTAAATTTGTATCTACATGAAAACTCTTAATTCAAAAAGAAGATAAAAACCCAGTACCTCAGAACCATAATATTGTTTTAATTGGAATCTTTTAAAACTTTGTGATTGATCATACTCGCATTACTGTTATTATAAAAAAATTATAGAAATGCTATATCTACATGTATTATAGATCATTTCTGTCAGAAATCTCAATGCAGCCTACCGTTCAAAATTTTTATGTAGTTTTGAGAATTCTTGCAAAATTATTTCCATTTTTTCCAAATTGCACCAATTTTTTTAAAGGAATTCCTTGCGCTGAAATTTTCAAACATTTTTGTTCTAGCACCAATGGATACACTCACAACTGTACCTCATGGAGTCTTGAATGTAAATATTTTCAAAATAAATGCATCTTTTTATAGCTAATATCTATGCTTTTTAACCAAATACATATGTTTTAATGGGATGGACTATGCTCATCTCGAGAGGTTATCTACTCTTCTTGAGTCCTAAATCAACAATCAAGTAATTAAATTTAAGATCCACATTATTGCTCATAATTTATACCACTAAAAATGCTAAAAACTAAAAATTGCTGGACTCTAACCTATGTCATGTTCCGAACCCAACACCTAATCCAAACACATGACACGGCTGTACACTCCCTAAGGTAGAGCCCTAGAGAATATGCTAGGTTTGAAAATTTTTCACAACCTCAATATCCTTGAACAAAACTGATCTCAATTCATAATGAACAACAAAACTGTTCCAATTATAAAATTTAATTATCCAACAAGTATCAGTGATGCTCTATCTATTCATTTTTTTTCTACGATCTTAACTATAGCCAAGCAACCATAGCCAAGTATTGTGCCACTTGTAAGCTACAACTCTGAAAAGAAAAAGAAAAGAAGGGTTGTGAGCTTTACAGTAAGAATCTTAAACTGCTACACTATTAGTAATATGAAAATAATCAATTAGCAATACCAAATAAAATGAATATCGTATCAATATTCGAAAAACTTATACAAATAATATGCACATAAGTTCTCATTATCATTTTTTTAAAGAAGCATATATATATGTAACTCAAATGTATCCAATTATTCAACAATAAATTTCTTATGTCATGTCATCTGTTTTTCATTAACTTTATTTCTATGTTTCTTATTATTTAACTTTCGGCTTTGGACTAAGCTCGTGGAGGCTATCCCTTTGCTCAGCCTATGAGGGCTATCCCATGCGTAAGTCCATTCGGACTATCCCATGTGTAAGCTTATGGAGGCTATCCCCATGCGTTAGCCCATTTGCTCTATCCTACGCATAAGCCTGTGGAGGTTATTCCATGCATGAGCTTATGGAGGCTATCTTCATACATCAGCCTATGGGTGTTATCCCACGCATAAACCTATGAAGGCTATCTCACGCATAAGCTCGGATAGGTTATCCCCATGCGACAACTCATGAGTGCTATCTCACGCGTAAGCCCATAGAGGCTATGCTATGCATAACTCGTAGAGACTATTCATGATGAGGTTAATCCAAACTATATCTTGTCCTTCTGATTTACATGTTACTCTTGTCAAATCAGTTTTCACTTATATAATGAATTTCTCTTAAATTCAATGTATCTTGTTCGCATAATTAATCTTCAATATCTGATACATATAATAACCATACAAATATATTTGTATTGAAAATTGTATAAAACATACCATCGTGTGCCAAAATAAATTTGTAGATGTAAATCTCACGATGCAAATCCAATGGTACAAACCAATAAACATGTCTATATATATATATATATATAATTGGTGACCGAGTACGGTGATCTTACCTTATCGCAATCCATACAACTACAATACTACAATCCACACCTAACATGTCCAGTAAATTTAATATCAATATAACACCAACTTATCCCTTATCAATTATTTAGTAATTACCTAATTTTAGAGTTCTAATATTTGAATTATGCATATTCTCTATTCTTCTTTAATTAAAATAAAAGGTTAGGGCCTTACCTCAATTTAGAAACTAAAGTGTAGAATCTCGTTGGGCTTATTTCTTTTCGGATGATTGTAGCCCCATACAAAATGAGGACTTGAATATAAAAATAGATTCATATAGTAAGATATACAAGGCCAGCTAGATGACAACACCCAATTGTTTGAATCGATCAGCACAACGTAACTCAATCCATCTGATCAAAAAACATATATCGAATCAAGAAAAAGATAATAGATCAGGGATTATCAATTATAGATCCAATGGTAGTTGACAATAGCCAGGTGTAGGATGGATAGGGTCAACTAGATAGTAGCATCCAACGTCCGGGTCGATCTGCTCTGGCCAATCTAACCAGTCAAAACATAAAACAAGAATCAGACTATGGTACAGGTACATAATAAAGACTAATGATGATAGAGTCAACAATGGTCGGGATAAAGTTGATGCACTGCATAGCCACAAGTAGGGTTTAAGACTCCTTTTCTCAAGGATCAACAAGAGATCCATTGAGTCCAGGACCCTCCTTTAGGGTCCATTAAACCATGCAAAGAGAGAGGAAACAAAGAAGAGAAAACCGAGAGAGAGGAAAGAGAGAGAGAGAGAGAGAGAGAAGAGAAGAGAGAAAGAAAGAGAGAGGCTCTCTTCTTTTCCAAAGTAGGGGAGAGTCGATCTCTCCCTCTTCTTCTCATATTAGGGGGGTGGCGGCCCAAGGTGGTTGAGCTCTGGTGGCAGCAGCAAAAGGGGGTCCCTCAACCGCAGCCTCACTAGCGATGGTGGCTCGTCGGCACAAGGATGAAGAGGGAAAAGAAGATCATCAAAGAACCGATCAAACTCGGCCTAAACCATGTCTATCTCCCCCATACAACCTTGGAGATCCCAGGAGACAATGAAGTCCGGCCTAAACTAGCGGCCGGCGGCGGTGATCACAGAAGAAGAAGTCAAAATAGAGCACCCAATTTTTGGATGAAATTATGGTGATTCGCCGGCTTAAATCAAGGTGAATCATGGCTAGAAGACCGAAAGAAAAAGAGAGAAGGAGTAGCTTGGGTCCTACCTCAGTCCGTCAAAGATCCGACGACTCTTTCCGACGACAATCAAGAAAGAGATTCGGAGAAGACTCGTTGAGATTGGCGGCGATTCTTGGAAAAATCGAGGATGACTTTCAAAAGAGGAGGAGGAGGATTAAATAGACATAATCCTAGAGTTCTAGTCGAACTTGAATTGCTCTCGAAGAGTCTGCGACTCTGCTGAGGAGGAAGAAGACTCCCACCGGAGTTTCTCCTTCGCCTGGATCGTGCCACAGTGCACAGTCAGGCTTAGGCCTGGCCTCTTCGGGCCGGTCCACAAGCCCACGGGACTAAGCTGCTATGCCCGATCGGCTTGGGCCTGGCCTCTTTGGGCCGGCCCACAAGCCCAAGTGTTGGGTTATTACAACCTATATATCAAATAGACGAAGGAATGGACAGTTTCGATTGTGCTAGTGTGGTAAATATATAAAAAAAATATTTAAATTAAAAATCTATCCTATGATCATGAAATACATATGTTAAAATATGTATAGATTGAAAACCAACATATTTTAATGTTTAACTCATAGCAAAATATGGCCTCATATTATGTTAATTATCTATTTTTGTGTCTACTTTATAAGTATGTTAAAGAGCACCAAAATCACCAAAACATGCAACTTTTAATTTTTTAGCATCTTTAACGGCATAGATCATGATCAATTTGTAAACCTTCAATTAGTTGCCCAATTATTGGTTTTGTTTCTAATAGAAGTAGACACTCACTCTTCTTGAAAGGAATAGATGCTCTTTCCTCTTGAAAAGAGCAAAGTCCATCTCTTTTTAAATATTGACTGCACAAATTTGTCGAGTATTGGTCGTATATTAACTTTTTATATAGGATATCTAGAGTGTATTTATAAAGCAAATGCTAAAAACATTTTAAAGTTTTAAAATTAAGCCGTTGCTACAAATAAAACTATAAGTGCTGCTAATCTAGAAAAATGAATTAAAGAAGGCCACTTGATCATTTTTTTTTTAACTTTTTGCTACTATATTCACATTCTTGTTTGAAGGGAAGCTTTCAAGGACCTTTTAGGCATGTGACCTGCAAGTACATCCATGCAATTTGTTAGTGCCTTTTTTAAACAATTTGTTAGTGCTTTAATAAAGCACGATGCTGGAACTTGCTCATTTACTACCACTCACCATAAATTAAGTAGGATAGAGTCAACTCAATTATGCTTTATTCAAAGATACATGCAGGCCCTTCACCAAAAATAAAGAAAGGGATGCATGTAGGTTAACTTACGGACGCTAGCTATCTAGTTAATTGCTTTTAGCCTATGAATTGGGCTCAAAACAGCCTCGCCATGGACTCTTATCGACACCGAGTATTTGGCCATCAAACTAAGGCATTATCTGGTTGAACTATCTAATTCCACCAGGTACCTTGCACCAGTAACGCTGCTTCATTTAATGGCATACTTCACGATGCTAATTCAAAGGGAGCAATGAACAATACACCACACCAGCTGAGTGATTTTTTTGAGTTCGCATTTCCCATTAAGTTATGGGCAAAACATATCTACGCACACATCAATACAAAATACAAGATAGGGTTTCCAAAACCGTCTTCTGTTCGGACCAACGGCACTATATTTTCTGGAAATGTAGTGTTTCTACAATGATTTGTTCCAATTTGATTTGCAAGCAAATACAATCCTTGCAACCAGGCTAGATGAAACCCTAAAATTATTCTCGGAAAGTTTGCTTTCGAGTTTGATTAGGTCCAGTCATGTCTCGTAAACAAGTTGATTTACTCACCTTGAATCATATTTAAATGCAAGATCTGGAATAAAGGTTTCTTCTTTCCCACCTTATCCTGACGACTTTGAATCCAAGTCTTTCCAAGTTGCAATTTGCTCTATAGCCAAAGCTTGGTGAGAATAAAGGTACTAAAAGCTGGTAAGGCCAACACCAGCAAGCATAACTGCGAAGACTTGAAGATATCAAGCACAAGCTAGTGCCAACATGCCATGTTCCCAGATTGGAAGGTGTAGAATTTGCCACGTGTCATGTGGTGGGAGCATGGAATAAGATGCTTTTCGTATGGCATTGTAAAGTGGTCTGCAGGTAATTGCTCAGCATCTTGGCCTTAAAAATGTAGGTAAATAAATAAATAAACAAATATTGGTGAAAAGCAATGGATTGCAGAATAGGGAAGATACTATGGCCTTTCATGAGCTCATACATAAATAATGGCCATCATTCAGGCAGATAACTATAATTATCGTATATATTAGATAAATTGTCGTGGTTTAATTATGATTTAACATAAACTAGTTTAATTTCACCTCATGCCCCGAAGGAGGGCCATGGGCGAAATGGCATCTAGAATCCTTCTTGCATCATACCTTTTGTGTGGTTTTAGCATGGCGAGATATGTGATTTGTTGACCGAATACACTAATCACAACCCAATAAACAGTTTATACATATATATATATATATATATATATTTTTGCTAAGATAGATGTCTCATATTTTATGGGTATGGATACAACCAAAAAAGTCAAAAAATAATAGGTTCCGAAATGCACCAGGTAGCTCTCTCTTCTCTACCCCAAAAGTATCCCTGAAATAGTTGACCATATAGGATGCCACCCAATCCGCCATTTTATTGGCTTCTTTATATACATACTTTGCCTGTAGAGCCATCCCAACAATTTATGTCTGTTTGATGCCTACTGTGACTTTATCTTAATAAAGATTTCTTCAAGAGATTAGAATTCTTATTATAACACTCCAAGATAGCTATTTATCTATATACAGACTAGCTATCATATGGTATCATTCCCTTCTTTATCTCTTAATGAATAAGGTGGAGCTTACTCTTCTTATTTTTCTCAAGGAAAAAAAATGGAAAGGAAAAAAAATGAAAAAAATAATACTCTATAGCATTAGTCATGATTGTTACGCATGATCATCCTTGCTGCCACACGTGTTTAAAATTTCCAACATGATTCCCAAGGGGTCATTGGATCGCCCGTGGCAACTATCATGCGATGATCACCTCACAGTGCGAACTGAATCGCTTTTACTTTATGATACTGTTACAGTAGAATTCGTTATTACGTATGGACTATTATTTTTAAATACAAAATATTATTATTATTATTTACTTATATATGAAACTTGTCTAATATCTTTTCTTTTGCATTTATAATTCATATTTTGATGGTATTCCCCTCTTTTAATCCAAAAAAGAAATATATTGTCAGAATTGCAGACATTATAATGTAAATAGAAAATATTTTAGAAACAGATTTTCGATTTATGAGCAAGATAATGATCAATGATAACTGTTGATGATAGTTCTTGATCATGGTTACAGTACATACGTAGCAGTTATAATAAAACCAAAAAGATGGCTTGGGTGATCATCTCTTTTTGAAATTCTTAAAGTAGTTGGTTGTCTTTAATTTGTATAGCGATGGCGACCAATTAACCACCAAAAGAAAATTAGTTGTTATTAGTAAGAAGAAAAATAAATAATATTGATGGCACTAGAACTTCATTGGCTGTCACTAAAGCTGCAAATGGGTCGGGTTAACCATGACCCGACCCGACCCGACCTGCTTAGACTCGACCCGACTCGTTTTAGA
This sequence comes from Phoenix dactylifera, assembly GCF_051530095.1. NCBI lineage: Eukaryota > Viridiplantae > Streptophyta > Magnoliopsida > Arecales > Arecaceae > Phoenix > Phoenix dactylifera. The sequence goes on from NC_143201.1 coordinate 15,134,325, forward strand.
GGATTCGTAAGGCCGGGTCGGATCCTAAAGTTGGACATGTTCTATTTTCTAGGTCGGATTTAAGTTTACTAAATTCAGACCCGATTCGACTCGACTCATTTGAAATTTGGATAATTTTGGATTTTTAATCTTATGATCTGACCCAACCCGATCCGAATCTGTAAAATTATTTGCACTTGTAAGCCGTAGCCTGCGAGAGTGCAAACAAGTTCTAAAGCCATGGATAGGGTGACTCAAACCGGACCTGACCTGGACCCGAACTGAACCCAAATTTCTTGGATTGGGTCTGGGTTATATATGGACCCGACCCAATCTTCTATTGGGTTAAGTCCGAGTCCAAAATTAGAAACCAAACAAGAAATCGGATTGGGTTGGGTTACTCATGACCTACTTCAATATGACCCATTTGCATCCCTAGTTGTCACAGCATGGATCTTTTAGATGTGAGAATACAAATACAATAGGTAAAGACAACCTAATTTTTAGGATAAATGGTCGTTTTGACTCCATATAACCAAAAACCCCCCTAACAAACACACTATTAACCACTGGTTAGTGATGTTTATGTAATTTTAAAAAAAATAAAGTGAAAAACATCATTTCAGAATCTCAATGGGGATCTTTCCATAACATCCTAGTTGAAATGATGTCACATATACTGATGCGAAACCTAATGGAGGTGTGCTCAAAGAAAGGATGCCCAGAATTATATATTAAAAGTATAAAAGTTTTTTCTAGCGGAAGAGAGAGAAAAATAATAATAAAAAAAAAAGGCTATGAGAGCTTTTCCAAACAAAGAATCAACAGGACATAAGAATGAAGAATAATACATTATTTTAACAAGCCCAATAGAAGCCACCAATATTTACTAGCGACCTTATATATCTAAAGGGAGTTGAAAAATATTCCCCTATGTTCCTCCTCAAAGCACATGAATCCCACCAGGCCCAAAAAAGTGAAGTAGATACAAGTTTAGTTGATAGATGACCACAATTGCAATCAAACTTACCCATCAGATAACCAATTAGATATAGTGGCCTCTTTTTGGTCATAATTATGGTGGAAAGGAAGAAAAATTGCTAGCCACTATAGATTAGTTATTTGGACTTGCTACATTAATATAGCATGAGAAAACTTTTGTGTACGTGTGCACATAAGGCTATATGCTAATGAAGTCATGGCGTGAATGACCCATGCAGGCGGTGCGAAGCCATGTACTGCCATGTTAACAGGTAGGATTTCTTACAAGCAGGTAAGTAAAATTAAGCTCATGTCAAGTAATTGTGATTTGTATTTGAATGCCTCTGTGTCTTCAAGCCTCTTGTCCTCTTGGGGACACAAGGCGTTTTGTTTTTTTTTTTTTTGTTGTTGTTGTTGTTTACTAATTCAATTTTATCCCAAGCTATTGTTTTGTTTCTAATATTATACTCTTTAAATTGCGGGGACCAATAAATCTGCTCCCTTGTTCCTATAACCATGGTTGGAGGTTATATTTGATTGAACCATAAAAGCATAGCCATCCATAGTTGTTGCTTGAGAAGATATTGTTTTATGGAAAAAAAAGCTATTATAGCAGTCTGTTTATATCGATTTGAATGACGAATTTGTCTACTAAAACTAAGTGTACATATCAATATTCCTTCATATAATTAAACAATCATGTCACTCAAGCATGCTATTTGACCATATAATGAAGACATGATGCACTAGTTGTGCCTATGACGGCTTTGTCATGCACCGGTATAAGTATACACATGCGCAAGCACTTGGATACACGATATGAAACTATGCATTTCTCAATGAAAATACATCATATATCTATTTTCTTTTTGGAAAATTCAATAAATTATATTAGATGGTAGATATATATATATATATATGCATGCATGCGTATGCCTGTGAATAATATTAATAGAACCAAATTATAAAATATATTATCTTTTTTGCTTTGTTAAGGTCGACCCAAGGTCCTACTCAATTTGCTTCCTGATAGTTTACTATCGAGCTTGGTTCACAATAAGTTTGTCATTTAGCACGACAATTCTTCGATCTAGCTTCTAAACAGAGATATTCCTCTTTTCTCCAGGAAACCCTCACATATGAATATATGATGTTCCAAATATTTTCCACCATGCAATCATAATCACCAAACTGTTATTTATTTTGTGTGGGGAAGATGAAGGACCCCAACGAAACCCTTGTCAACCAAGCAAAGAAAGATTCATGGCACAATCTCTTTGTGGAGACAAGAAGCATTGGAGGAGTACAAAGCATTGAGAAGTGCGGTGACCACATCCTCTCTATCTTTGACCCCGTGATTGTCGGATTCCGCGTCTACAATTGACCCATTTCCGATGTCGTTGTGGTCACCACTGGTGGGGATTAGTGGCCGTTGACCCCCTCCTCCTAATGCACTCGCAACGAGAACTAGATGTAATTCTTGGCGACAGTCTAGAAGGACTTTGAGTGCATGAAGTTGTTGCACTACTCTAGCTATATGGTGCTTCCCAGCTTGGAGGGACATACTTGGCTAGAAACTAGTGCAGTAGGTAATCACATTTCACAGTGAGAGGATCTAAATTGCCATCCTTAACTTATGAATGATGAAAATTTCAAGGAATGTTGATCCTAGATGGTCACTGAGCCCAACCTTATTCTTCTGGTTGGTGTTATATAAAGTAGCAACATGTATATGTGATGCATTTGTAGGAAGATGGATGGTTCTGATCAAATTAGATCAAAGAATTCTAATTATTGATGAGAACTACTTAATGCATTAATTCTTTAGTGCATCTCTGTCTCTGTGTGTGTGTGTGTGTGTGTGTGTGTGTGTGTGTGTGAAGTGCCAGTGGTTGAATTTAACTGATGTGTTTAGAATTGCATTAAGTCCAAAGTAACTATTTCTAAATGAATAAGCTAACTTCTAATGGCTATATATTCTGAGATAATGCCTTCTATGTCCTGCCATGGGAAAAGCTCCAAAGGTGACAATGGTTAATCTGGATTCAGGCATCAGTAAAGAGATTGTAGAAGTGTGGCTAAATAAATTCTATTGCATTTGCAATTGGCACATGTACCAAATTACAACAAAGCATTTTAGCCATGGTTTTGAGTACAACTTTAATTGCTGTATTTATGATTATGAAGATAAAGACGAGTTACAAACACTGTAGAATAAGATGTTGGAAAATATAACTTGTAATGAATGACCGAGGAAGCTAGTTTGAAGATTACAAAAATGGGCTTAGTGCATGGGCATAGAGCATTTTGTGCCGACATGATAACTACTCTAAAAAACCTATGAATGACGGTATCAAAAGTTTTTTGGACATTATAAAAGATATTTAGGATTGAAGCAAACTGCATCCATATATACTACAAAGCATTTGAAGAAGATTATGTATTGTTTCTTAAGTGCTTGATATATGATTGTACTAAGGATGGGATCGTCATCTTGCTGATTTTTAGGGATCCTCATCTTGCTGATTTTTAGGGATCCTCATCTCCATGATTTGGCACCCCTTTGAGAAGTTCTACTTGAAGAAGGACTCTCATTACGTGAATCATCCAACACATGAAGATTATCCAACGGTTGGGAGTCTTAGAGGGCATGTTTCCTACGTGGAAACTCCTTAAAGATTTTTCTTCGCGTATGGAGTCTTTTGACTTGGTCAAATCCTACTTTAGTTAGGAGTCCTATTGAGTCCCTAGTATTTGAATTTAGTCATGAACCTAAATCTGAGTTTGAGTCTTGTAATGAGTTTTCAATTTTGTTCCAACACCCAATCTATTTAAAGGGTAGATGTTGAAGAATAAAGAAGAATTAATTTTGGTTTTCAATTGCCCTTATAATCTAGAGGTGAGAGGCTTCTTCTTCTTCCTTTAGTGAGACTCCAAAGGTTCCTTTCTTCCTCGGTGAGACACCAAAAAATTCTTGGGTTTAGAATAGAGGCGAGATTCTTCTATTCAGCCCGTAGTTATCTTGTGACTATCAAAACTGCAGCACCTTCCATTGTTCCTGCTTCCACCCGCCAACCTTCATCATACCATAGCTTTAATTCTTTAAATGCCCAATCATCACAAAGTTCTTTAGGTTTCAGATCTAAATCGCAGGTCTAATCCCCTCCTCCCACGTCCTAACCTAAATTAGCTTTGGGTCCAACCAATTTCAGCCATTATCCACAAAAAATTCAGCCGTACCCACCTCCCCGTCTGCATCATCCTCCAAGTACTGGGTAGTAGTAATTGCTGGCTAATTGCTGGCTAGATATCACTTAGGTTTCACTCCATTACAAACCTCGTTATCAGCCGATAGCTCTCGCTCCCTCAATCTACATTCTAATTACTCGGCTTATATCCTTGGTGTATCAGCTTGCACTCTTATTATATTGACCTATACTTTTAGTATATCAGCCTACACCCTTGGTGTTTTGGACTGCATGCTCTTAGTATTTCGGTCTATACATTTAGTGTATCAGTCTGCTCCCCTTTTGATGTTTTGGCTTGCATCTTTTTTTTTTTTTTTTTCTTTTTGCTTTGAAATGTTTTGGCTTGCATCTTTGGTGTATCAGCCTATACCCTTAGTGTCTTAACTTGCAACTTTTTTGGTATTTCAGCTTACACTTTTGATATATCGGTCTGCATCCTCGATGTATTAACATGCATCCTTGGTATATCAAAGGTTGGCCTGCATCCTTGGTGTTTCATTCTGCTTCTTTGATACTTGGTAAGAGGTGGCGACCTTTTAGTAATACTTAGTTTATTAGCTAGCCATGTATTTCGGCCTGTTGTCCAAATAATTTAGCCTGCTGACTAAGTACAACTTTGACTTGTTGACCAAGTAAACTTGGCCTGCTAGCTAAGTACAACTTCGGCCTACTAGCTAAATACTTTAGCCTACTGACAGATTCTCGGTTTGCACCTTAGTACTTAATCAAAGGTTGATATTCTTCCAAAACTTATTCGACCTGCACAAGATATCCCTTTTAAAGACCTACTACTACTCGGTCTATACTAAATAGCCTTCTGAGGCTAGTTCATTGATTTTTGAATCATAATGATTAGATGCGGCATAAACAATTTAACATATACATTACAAGGATTCGGGTAAGATGATTATTTAGCCATTGTCTTGCTTTAATGATAAATATTTTCTTGTAATCAAAAACAATTATTTCATTATAAAAAATATACTAAAAAATATTGCATGTCTTTTTCATTATTATTAAGTTATGATCATTTATTTAAATAGTATTTCTTGATATAATTTTTTTTCTTGGTTAGGAGTATAAATATGGGCTTTTAATCCTCTCTTACAAAAAGGCATGTGATTGCAAATCCTCTAAGATGATTCACGAAAGCACTCAAAGAAAACTGCTTCAAATATAATAAAAATGCTAAGTAAATCTTAATTTGCTGCTTTCCAAAAAGAATGAGAATTTTAAAAATTTGCACTTTATTATATGATCGTAAAAGTTAAATAATTATAATTAAAGAATAATTGAGTAATGATATAATTAATATCATTGTTGTTATACCAATAGATAAAACCATTTATGGTTTTTTACTAAGACATGTCAATACTATTTAGACATTGGATGCAATAATAACATCTCTCTACTAAAATTTAAATTTAATTGGACATCATCAAATTTGATATTTTTCATCATCACCTACCTTTAAATAGGAATGGCAACAGATAAAGTACCCACAATATTTACCTTACTCATATTCGGGCCATTTAAAATCTTGCCACCCAAACCCATCCCACATTTGATTAAAAATTTGTCAAAAAATTTCAAACCTATCCTATCACAAAATAGTAAATTCATCGGGCATCTAAACCTGCCCGATTAATCTTTGTTCAAATCAGGTCACTTAAATCGGGTCGAGTATCTGACCCAAAATTACCAAAAAAAAGAAAGAAATGAGGGAATAATAACAAGTAAAATTGGATATAAATAATTTGACAAACATTTTAAATACAAATAATTTTTTTAGCTTAATGGTAAAGGTTGAGACTAGTTATCCTTGATTGGGGTTGAAGTCCCATAATAGTATATATAACTGAATAGAGTTTTGCTAAACTATATGGATTCTATTAGTGTTCGGGACATGTCAAATATCCAAAAAAATTCGTCTAGTTGAAGTCTGTTGCCCAGTAGATACAACCCAAGAGGGGGGGTGAATTGGGTCTTTTAAAACTTTTAGACTACTTCTAAAACTTTTTGATTAATTATGCTAAGTTGTATAGATGCACAGTAAAATTTAAACTTAGCAACAGTTTGATGTATAGAATGTGACTTGATTGAATATGCTTGCAACTAAAGGATGCGCGGATAAGAGTTAAGCAAGCAATTTATCTAAGTAAGTAAGTGAGTAAGTTAGACAATGACAAGAGGCCTTACAAACACAACAAACATATAGTGGTTCGGTGCACCCCAGCACCTACATCCACTCCCCAAGACCTCTTGGGAATTTCACTATAATCCTACAGATTACAGTCGGTTGTTTTACAAGCTCACAACCCAACTTGTTGTTGTTGCCCAGATAGACAACCCAAGAGGGGGGGGGTGAATTGGGTTTTAAAATAATTTGAATAATTAAAACGATGTGGTTGATTAATTAAAAACTATTGCAAGTTATTTAATTAATGCTAAGTGCTGTGAGTGATGTGAGGGGAAGAAGAAGAGAGACAATCCAACACAAACACAAGGTTTTATAGTGGTTCGGAGCTAACCCTTGCTCCTACGTCCACTCCCCAAGTCTCATTGGGAATTCACTATAACCCCCTTGGATTACAGCCGGTTGTTTTCCAAGCTCACAACCAAACTTGTTGTTTTACGAGCTCACAACGAACTCGGTCGGTTTTCCCAGGCTCACCGACTAGAACCGCCCCGATTGTTTTCCCGGAATCACAATCAAACCCATACACACGTTGGTTTTAACTCGGCTCACCAACCAACCACAATCCCCTTGATTCAATCCCCGATTGAACCAAGTAAATACAAGTTGTAGAAAGAAAACAGAAAATGAGCTTCTCAAAAAGCAGATGAAAACAATATGAACAATAAATGAAGTTAAGAAGCCTCAAACGCTTTTAGATTGGAGATGAGGAATGGCTTCTTAAACTTCTGGTCTCCTCTAGAAAGAGTAGTCGACTTGAATGCAGGAGAAGGAGGCTTTAATTGCTGGGAAGATGTAGTTGGAAGCAGTAAATGCAGATCTTCCTCTTTTTCGTTGAAGAGCACGTTGCAGAGCTTGAATGCTTGATTAGTTGGAGTGGAATGGTTGTTCTCTGCCTTGCTACAGTCCTCTGTGGCTATTTAAGCCAACCCCCACGGAAACTAGCCGTTAGAGTGCTTTTTCTGCCCGTTCTGAACACTCTGCGCAGCCTGACAATATGACCGTTGGTGGGTTGGAGTCGACTCGCGCGATCAGGAGTCGACTCGGCTGTAGCGGGAGTCGACTCAAGCTTTTCCGGAGTCGACTCGGCAACTGTTCCAAATTTGAATTAAAGTTGCCTTCACGACTGGGAGTCGACTCGTCTTGACCTGGAGTCGACTCGCCAACTTCTGGAGCTGACTTGGCAATTTTGGAGTCGGCTCATCCACTGAAGTCCGTGGATCCAATTTTGAATTTTGTCCACTCGAGTCGACTCGACTGTCCTGGGAGTCGACTCGAATCTCAGAGCCCGAACTCCCGATCCTCTGTCTTTTGGCTCGTCCAGTCTTGGAGTCGACTCGAACTTCCTTGGAGTCGACTCGGCTCTCAGTTTCCGAAAGATGGTCTTCTGCCTTTTGACGTGAAGCTGTCTTGGAGTCGACTCGAGCTGTCTGGGAGTCGACTCGAATCTCAGAGGCAGTAACTTGGTTTTCTGTCTGTCTTGGGGTCGCGGTGTCTTGGAGTCGACTCGCGTATTGCGGGAGTCGACTCGAATCTCAGAGTCCATAAAATGCTCTCTGACTTTTTCTTTGTGTACCGCTGAGAGTCGACTCTTGCTTTCTCTGGAGTCGACTTGCCACCTATCGGAGTCGACTCGCGTTCCACTGGAGTCGACTCGAATCTCAGACCCGAAAACTGTTCTCTGACTTTTCTGCCTGTGACTGCTTGGAGTCGACTCTTACTTCCTTGGAGTCGACTCGGTGAACATCGGAGTCGACTCGCGCACTTCGGGAGTCGACTCGCTGATAGGTTCTAAGTTGAAGCTTTCTGTCCTTCTGTCTGTTCTCAGTCGGAGTCGACTCGTACTTATCTGGAGTCGACTCGAGCTCGTGCCAGTGAACTTGATACGCTTGGAGTCGACTCGTGATACTCGGGAGTCGACTCGAGTCTCAGACATTGGTTCAAACAGACTCCTTAACTTATCCAAAAATTATGAACCAAGTCTTGGGACACTTAGACAGGATTTTCACTGAAACACTCAATTGAATTCATTAGTAATCAAAAGATATACTCAAATGCTTTGAGCTCATCAAAATCAAATGGGGTTTTAATCAATCACTCCACAATCTCCCCCTTTTTGATGATGACAAAACTTTGAGTATATGTAAAATGAATTGCTCAATAAATAATAAAATAAAATCCATAAATGAATTCAAATGTCTGGTAATTCAATTTATCCAAGCTTGAAAGGAGTGAAACAATAAATTTCGGAGTTAAAGCTCCCCCTTTCATTTGGAATTATATAAGCCTTCATATTATGCAATCAATTGTTTGGCTTATATGTCATTAATGATTTAGTTTGATTAAAATTCAGATTCTCCCCCTCAACATATGCATTCAACTATGTTTTGATTCTCTGAATTTCCTTTTAATGCTTTGAAGTTTTTGAATTGAATTTTTTGTATTTAGAGGGAAAATCTGTCAATTTGTTCTTGTGTAGGATTCAGCTAATCTCCGAATATCCCTTGAATAGATTCTGGAGATTACTCCATTAGGAGCCCCAAAAGAGAGATAATGAGCCTCGAGGTACTGAATCCACTTAGAACTAATTTGTGTGTTTTTAAGAGTTTTATGTTTTTATTGATTTCCATTGATTTCTTTTACATATTTCGCCCCTTTTACATAATTTATACATATTTCTCCCTTTTTTTTTACATATTTTATTTCTCCCCCTTTTTGTCATCATATCAAAAAGGAGGTAATCACACACAATCAATGGCACAACCAATCATCAAATGGCACATAATTGAAGATAAAATATCTACTCATTGTATTGATATGAATGTAAATACATGTGAGAATACAATAAGTAAAGTAAAACAAGACAAAACACAAAAGCATCTATGGCCTCCTCGAGGATGAGGCACCTCCTCTCGAGGATGTGGGTCCTCCTCTCGTGGATGTGGCTCCTCCTCTCAATCGGCTCTGCTCCATGAGGAGGGTGACTGCATCTGTAACATGGCCAAGCTGCGTGATAATAGACGTAGTGGCTTGCTATGTGTAGTGGAGAGCTCAGTCACCGACGTCTGAAGCCCAGTCACCGACGTCTGAAGTGCGTCCAGCTTGTCGATGAGTACATTCGACAAGCGCTCGGCCCCCTCGGTGGTGGTGTGCATGTCACGACCTATGTCCTCTCGCATCTGTCGAGTGGTGCTCGTGACCTCACTCATGCTGTGGAACTGGGCCTGGACCAAACTCCGGACATTGTAGATCTCTTCCCGTACATGAGCCGTCATGTCAGTCACGGCTGTCAAGGAAGGGACCAACTGAGAAGATACGGGTGCAGGAGTGGGAGCAGGCACCGCACCTCGGAGCTCCCGAAGCAGCTCATCCCTCACATCTCTGACTATCTCCTGTCGCAGCTCCCGGAGCTGCTCAGGATCAATCCGGACCTCCATGGATGGTGGAGCCGAGGAGGAAGGTCCGGCAGAGGTGGTAGGAGCAGGAGGAGTGGATGGAAGGTCTGGATGGTCTGAAAGGTCTGGGTAGTCTGAATCGGGCTCAGGACTGGGTGAAGGTCTGGTGGTCTGAGCGGTGAGGGTAGACTTCCTAACCCATACCCCCTCTCTCTTCCAAAACCCCATCCTGTGTAGGGTCCCCGCACGCGTGCGATCAGTCCATCGCAAAGCGTGAAAGGGCTCCCCCTTAGGAATGGGAACCTCGTACTCCCTAAAAAGAAGGGTGAAAATCATGCCGTATGGGAGGATGAGCCTAGGTCTATCTAGGGGCTCACACATATACCTATAGATGAGCTTAGGGAAGTTGATTGGGGTGTCTTGAAGGATATAGAACATAAGAGCTAGGTCTCTCTCATTTACAAAATCAAATCTTCCTGTCTTAGGGAAGATAGACCTAGACAAAATACTCAAGAGGATCCGCACCTCAATCGGTAGTGAGCTCGCGGATACCTCGTCTAGAGGTGACTAGGGTGGATGTCCTAGAACGGCCGTAAGGGCCTCAACCCTATCCTCAGGGTGTGCGGGAGCCACCCCTGCTAATGGAAGGTGGAGGATGTGGGCAATAAGATCCTCCGTGACACGCAAAGGGACACCGGCTACTGTGCCCTCGATACCTCCATCTCCCCGATGGACGGTACCATAGAACTCTCTAATAAGGCCCGGGTATGTGGGGAGGTCCAGTGTAAGGAAGTACTCTAGGCCCTGGGCCCTAAGTCTATCACCTATGGTGAACCCTTCCCGGGAGAGGAAGTCGAAATCGACATACCTCCCGGTGGAGACGACCTTCCCGGCCAATGGCCTCGCGGGAACCGCCCTAGGCGGGGAACGAGCCGGAGGTGGTTGCCTCGCGGGATCGTGCCGCGCCTTGGAGCGCCGCTCGGGACCGGCCTCGGGTCGGGATCTCTTCCTAACTACGGTCTTACGCGGCATTTTGACCTAAACTGAGAGGAAAAACCTAGAGGACGGTGAAGGACCGATGGAAAAGACTCGGAACCGACCGGGAATGACCTAGGAAGGGAGGAGAACTCAATGTCCGGCGAAGAATCGACGGGAAAATGGCTTGGAGACGATCGGGGACGACCTAGGAGTCGGCTCTAGGGCTTTTTGAACAGTGGCGGCTTGAAAGAAAAGTGTTTTCGAAACGACAAATCTAGGGTTAAAAAGTCGGATCCCGACTGCGAGTCGACTCCACTGAGTCGCGAGTCGACTCGACCTCGAGTCGACTCCAGAATATGCGCGAGTCGACTCTCCTTATGCGCCTGTGGACCTCGAGTCGACTCCCGACAATATGCGAGTCGACTCCCCCTCTGCTGCCATCTTTGCGAGTCGACTCCCGCCAATGCGCGAGTCGACTCCCCCTTAGGAGCCGGCTCTGAAACTTACTCGAGTCGTCTCTAACTTTGGCACGTACCTAAAACTCATGCTATAATCGTGCCGAATGACCGAAAATCACTTAATTAAGATCTGATTTGATGATCATTGGAAAGAAAACCTATTTTTAACCACATTGTAATCATCAAAATCAATGTATCTAGTGGAACCACTAGGATAGATCAATCACTCCTAATCCCCTCCTAAGCACACTAAACCTCTCTTCACTTAGGGGTTTTGTAAAAATATCTGCTAATTGATTATCAGTACAAACAAATTGGAGTGTCACATCACCATTCAATACATGATCTCTTATGAAGTGATGTCTTATCTCAATGTGTTTAGTTCTTGAATGTTGAATTGGATTTTTAGTTAGATTTATGGCACTTGTATTATCACAATTAATGGGAATTTTATCTTGTTTAATGCCATAATCTTCTAATTGTTGTTTAATCCATAAGATTTGAGCACAGCAACTCCCAGCTGCAACATATTCAGCTTCTGCAGTGGATAATGCAACCGAGTTTTGTTTCTTGCTAAACCATGAGATAAGGTTTTCTCCTAGAAATTGACACGACCCGCTGGTACTTTTTCTATCAAGCTTACATCCAGCGAAGTCTGAATCTGTGTACCCTATTAAGTTTAGGCTAGATTCTTTAGAGTACCATAGCCCTATGTTCTTAGTTCCTATTAAGTATTTAAAAATTCTCTTAACTGCAGCTAGGTGTGATTCTTTAGGATTAGCCTGATATCTAGCACACATGCACACACTAAACATAATATCAGGTCTACTTGCAGTAAGATACAGTAAAGATCCTATCATACCTCTATAAAGTTTTTGATCTATAGATTTACCTGATTCATCTTGGTCTAACTTGCATGATGAGCTCATGGGGGTGCTGATTGATTTGTTTCCCTCCATATCAAACTTCTTGAGCATCTCCTTGATATATTTGGCTTGATTGATGAAGATGCCTCCTTCTGACTGTTTGATTTGTAGCCCGAGGAAGTAGTTCAGCTCTCCCATCATGCTCATCTCAAACTCACTCTGCATCAAATCAGCAAACTCTTCGCAGAGGCGATTGTTAGTAGCACCGAAAATGATATCATCAACATAAATCTGTACTAATAACATATCTTTATTTTGCTTTTTCAGAAATAATGTTGTGTCTACATTTTTCCTAGAGAATTCATGTTCTAATAGAAATTTGCTAAGCCTCTCATACCATGCTCTAGGTGCTTGTTTTAAGCCATAAAGTACTTTGTTCAGTTTATATACATGATTAGGGTATTGATGATTTTCAAAACCAGGAGGTTGTTCTACATATACCTCCTCATTAATATACCCATTTAAAAATGCACTTTTTACATCCATTTGAAATAGTTTGAAGTCCTTAGAGCATGCATATGCTAATAGTAGTCTAATCGCCTCAAGTCTAGCTACGGGAGCAAAGGTTTCATCAAAATCTATACCTACTTCTTGATTATACCCCTTTGCTACTAGTCTAGCCTTATTCCTTATAACAATTCCATTTTCATCAAGTTTATTTTTATAAATCCATTTAGTACCAATAATTGGATATTCAGAAGGTCTCTCTACTAGATTCCACACTTTGTTTCTAGTAAATTGGTTTAGTTCTTCTTGCATTGCATTTATCCAATTTACATCATTTTCGGCTTCTTCTATATGTTTGGGCTCAAAGTGTGAAACAAAAGCTACATGGTTATTCAAATTCCTAAGGGATGCTCTAGTCCTAACGGGTTGAGATGGATCATCTAGAATTAGTTTCTTAGGATGCCCATGAGCATACCTCCAAGCTTTAGTTAGCCCATGATCCATAATAGCCTCTTGGCTTGATGATTCTCCTTCAATCAACTTTTGATTATCATCTTGTAATCCCATCTTATCTATCTTTTCTTCAAGTATTTCAACATCATCATCAAAATTAACCTTCTTACTAGACGAGATGTCACTAGAGTTATCAAAAACAACATGTATAGATTCTTCTATAACTAAGGTTCTTTTATTAAAGACTCTATAGGCTTTACTAGTTGTAGAATAACCTAAGAATATTCCTTCATCAGATTTAGGGTCAAATTTTTCTAGATTATCTTTCCCATTATTATGCACAAAACACCTACATCCAAAAACATTAAAATAATTAACCTTTGGTTTTCTGTTTTTCCACAGTTCATAAGGTGTTTTCTTTATAATGGATCTCAATAGAACTCTATTTAGTATGTGACAAGAGGTATTAATGGCTTCTCCCCAAAAGTACTTAGGGAGGTTACTTTCACATAACATAGTTCTAGCCATTTCCTCTAGTGTTCTATTCTTCCTTTCCACCACTCCATTTTGTTGTGGTGTCCTAGGTGCTGAGAAATTATGGGTTATCATTTTCTTACTACAAAATTCATTAAATGATTGATTTTCGAATTCGGTACCATGGTCACTTCTAATGGCTATGACTGAAAACTCTCTAGCATTTGTTACTTCCTTATGGAACTTCTTAAAAATAGAAAATGCTTGATCCTTATGCACTAGGAACATGACCCATGTGTACCTAGAGTAATCATCTACTATAACTAGACCATATTTATTTCCACCTAGGCTTGTTGTTCTAGTTGGACCAAATAGGTCCATGTGTAATAATTCTAGAGGCCTAGAGGTAGAGACACATTTTATGGATTTAAAAGAGTTCCTAGATTGTTTGCCAAATTGACATGCTTCACATATTTTGTTCTTTTCAAATTTTAATTTTGGCAAACCTATCACGGAGTCTCTTTTAACTAGTTTAGTTATTGTGTCCATGCTTGCATGACCTAACTTACGGTGCCATAACCAACTAGCATCATTATCTTTAGTTTTATTTACAACTAAACATTGGTTATGTTTTGCAAGATCTTCTAGGTCTACAACATATACATTTCCACGTCTAATCCCTTTAAAAACTAAACTATTATCATTAGGGTTTGTTATAATGCATAGTGATGGCTTAAACATAACATCATACCCTTTATCACATAATTGACTAATGCTTAATAAGTTATGCTTAAGACCATCAACATATCTAACATTATCAATAAAAGTAGAAGGGGTGATTTGAACTTTACCAATACCAATGATGTGACCTTGGTTGTTGTCTCCAAAAGTCACAGCACCTCCCTTCTTAGCTTCAAGGGTGAAAAATTGATCTTTGTCACCCGTCATGTGCCTTGAGCAGCCACTATCCAAGTACCAGCAGTTTTTGTTGACCTTGGCTGCAAGACACTCCTACACAAGCAAATCATGTCATCTTAGGTACCCAAGTTTTCTTGGGTCCTTCATGGTTAGTCAAGTTGGTTCCTTTTGGAACCCATACCCTTTTAATTTTCCTTTTTGTTTTATTTTTCCTAAAATTACACACATTTGCTTTATGACCTATAGTACCACAGCAAAAGCAAGTTATTTTCTTAGTTTTAGTTTCCCCAGCTTTAACAAAGAAGTTACTAAGAAGTTTTTGTTTATTTCTTGGTTTATACCCTAAACCCGCTTTATTAAATACGGCTCGTTGACTATTAAGTATTATGTTTAATTTTTCAGAACTATATGTAAATTTTTCAACTAAGGGTTTGTATTTGTTAAGTTCTTTAGTTAGAGTTTGATTTTCTGCTTTTAGGTCATTAAGTTCTTTTGTGAGATTCTTATTTAAGATTTGTTTATGATTTTTAAGTTCTGAAAGTTCCTTAGTTAGTTTTTCATTATCTTTAGTTAAGGTACTATTCTTTTGAGTTAAAAGTTGGTTGCTTGTCTTAAGTTCTATATTTTCTTTGATGATTAAATCCTTATCCTTAACTAATTTATCGTATTTATGTAGGTATGATTGATTAGCTATTTTTAGTTCTTTATTCTTAAGATTTATGGCCTTATACTCTACCATTAATTCATTAAATGCATCATAAAGTTCATCAAAAGAAAAATCAAAATGCGTATCGGAAGTTACCTCGTTTTCGTTGGCCATGAAGCAGAAATTGGCCTTCTCTTCTTGTTCATCATCTGATGAGGAGGATGATGAGTCGGAGTCGGATAGTGTAGTGACAAGAGCCTTCTTCTTCTTGTACTTACTCCCCTTCTTCAGTAGGGGGCACTCTGCTCTTATGTGACCCGGCTTCTTGCACTCGTAACACCCAATCCCCTCATTTTCCCTTTCCTTACCTTTGTCCTTGCGGTAGAAATTTGAGGGGCCTCTCCTTTGATGATACGCCTTCTTGTGGTTGATAAATTTCTTGAACTTGCGCACAAGAAGTGCCTCACCATCATCTTCCTCATTCTCTTCTTCGTCACTGCTGCTACTGCAAGACAAGTCCTTGTTAGATGAAGTAGACTTAAGAGCTATTACCTTTTTCTTGTGGGAGGACTCCTCTTCGCTGTGTTGCTTCATGGTTAGCTCGTGAGTCATTAGGGATCCAAGGAGCTCTTCAAGTGGAAGCTTGTTGGTGCGGACACCAGTGCCAGGTCAGCCAGTCGCCACAGGATCCAGCCAGCTCAGCGGGTTCCAGCCGATTCAGCCAGCCTGATTTTATTTTAGATTGATTTATTTTATGTTGATTGGGTTTATTTGCATATTGTCATTTGGGTTTATTTGCATATTGTCATTTTAGGAGCTTTTTGGAATTATTTTATTTGTAGGGGTTATTTGTTATTTTGTGACCCTATATATATGGGTCCATCCTGATGTTTAGGGTTTAATGAATGATGATGAATGAAAATTAGCCTCCTTGTCTTCTTCTTCCCCTTCTCTTTTTCCCCTCTTCTTCTTCCCCTCCTCTTCTTCCCCCTTCCCTCTTCTTCCTGCAGTTGTCCTGCATCAGCTTTGGTATCAGAGCAGCCCGGTTTTGCCCCTATTGCCAAAGCCACGATCCAGCCTATTCTCTCCCTCGGTTCCCACCAACAACTAGAACAGGCTCCACCTTCTCTCCGTCAGTTCTGATCATCAAAGGGGCCATCTCTCTCCCTCCCGGTTTCACCAGAGAAAGGGGAAAGCCCCTTTCGGCAGTACCTCCGGCCGCTGTCAAACCCATGGCCATCTTCTCTGCGGCCGTCTGCAACGTTGCGCTGCCACCCTTGAAGCACCACCGCCCGCCGCTTTTCCTTCAGCCGCGCTCCGCCCGACTTCCTCCGCCACGGGCCCACCATCTTCAACCGGCTCCCTCCCGCTCGCCGTCGCTTGTCGCCTCCAGTTGGACGCCGCCGCCGGCTGGAGCCCGTGACCGGCCGCCGACTGTCGCCGCAAACCTGAAGCCGCCGCCGCGACCTCCCCTCCCTTCCGCAGCGCTGCCACGAGGGTCGGCAAACCCTCCCGAAACCGTCGGGAGGTTGGGAGCAGGTTAACGGGTGGGTTCCCAATCAGTTAACCCACAACCCGGTAACCCGGGTCCTATAAAAAAAAAAAAAAAAAAAAAATCCTCGCACGTGACTTGCACGTGACCAAAAAAAAAAGAAAAAAAAAAGAAAAGAAAAGAGAAAAAAAAAAAACTACCTGTCATCTTCCTCGATCGGCCGCCCCTCGCCGAGTCTCCACCGGTCCGCATCGCCTGCACCGAGCCGACGCCGCAGCAGTACCGCCGCCGCCGAACACCGACGCCCGAGCCGTCGGCGCCTGAATCGTCACCAGCAGCCGTCGCCGCCTCCGCCGAGCATTCCTCCTCCGAGCGCAGTCCATCCTCCGCCCTCTTCCGCAGCGCCGCTCTCTCTTCCAAGCATCCCGAGGTCTCCGCCGCTTCCGCCACGGTGATTGTCAGCCGCCGAGCGCCCCACCGAGCCGTCGCCGCTCGAGCGGAACGCCCGCGCGCCATCCTCCACTACCGCCGCTCGCCCCGACCGCCTCCGCCTTCACTGCGACCCGTCGACGTCTCCCGTGAACGACACCGGAACCAACGCCTCCGCCTTCCCGTCCTCGCTCGCCACCCTCTTGTCTTCCCCAAAATCCCTTCTTCACCGCCGTCAACCTCCCTCCCGACATTTTCCCCTCTTCACAACACGGCCATCATCTAGCCCACTTCTGCACCACCCTCTCTTTCTAGCCTGTGGGCCTTTCGGGCCCAGCTACACCCCAGCCGCCCGGCCCCTCTTTCGCGGGCCCTACTTTCAGGCCCGCCTCTGTGCATCACAACCCCACCCTCTATTCAAACAGGCCGCCGTCGCCGGACCTACCAAATTGCTTTGCACAGGCCCGCCGAGTTGCTGAGATCAACCCCAATTGGAGTCGTTTGACAAGCCTACTTGCTGTGCAGCGCTTCTGGTCGTCACCCCAACCCAGATCAGGTTTCTTCCCTTACTACAAATTCTATTTGTTTGTCTAAATTTAGAATTAATTAACTCTTAAGTGCTCTATTGATATTGCTTCCTGAAAATTCAACACATCCACTCCAAACAACACCAAAACCCTAGTAGTGGCCTATCTTTGTTATTAATTTTAGGGCTATCTAATCTTTGGGAGTTCTTTTAGGCTCTGTACAGCCCTGCAACGCACTGAAAACTAGTACTATTTGACTGCAACTACTTATCTGAATTTATTACGTAATTCAAAGCCAATTTCAATTGCTTGAGTTAGCTTCCGATTATATTGAGCATATACCTTGCTATATTAAATTACTTTCATGCATTAGGTCTACTTAGGAACCTCTATAGTTGGTAGGATCATACATTTTGTTATTCATTTTATGCATCTACGTAGTGGTTGTGTCGCATCTCATCCTAAGTCCCAATTAGGCATGGATTCCAAAATCGAAGCTCTATTAAAAGCTATCCACGACACTAATATTCAAGTCCAAAATACCAATGCCCAAGTCCAAGCAAACAACGCCCAAATTCATGACCTAACCACAATGTCCACCCAGGTTAATGCCCGACTCGATTCAATTGAGGTTTCACTTCAAAGGGTTATTGGATCCCAAAGAGCTAGTACTCCCCATTTACCGGGTGTTGATGAGGACGACATCCTAGAACAACAAGCCTCGGTTCGGCAGGACAACTTTGATAATAGGTTTGTTCCAGGTCACCATTATGCCTTCCCTCGCCCTAGAGGACCTGGTCCCATTCCTCATGTTGATAGAGGTCACCGACATACCGTAGAACCCAGAGAACCTCGTGATCCTGATGAAAATGTAATGCGAGGCATTAGGGTTGAAGCCCCCACTTTTGATGGTCGTCTTGATCCGAAGGTTTTTTCCGATTGGTTACGCGAGATGGACCACTTCTTTGAGTGGTATAATTTGTCTGAAAAGAAGAAGGTTCGGTTCGCCAGAATGAAGCTCATTGGTCGAGCTAAACTTTTCTGGCAAAGTACCGAACATCTGTTAGCTAGGAGACATCAACATGAAGTAACTGATTGGGTAGAGATGAAAGAGAGACTTAAAGAAAAATACCTGCCCCTTAACTACCAAGACGATCTCCTATATCGATGGAACACTAAGTCCACATTTGTAAGGCGCCCTGACACACGGAGCACTCCCACCGGCCTTAATTCCTTAGGGTCCAAACCTTCTGTAGGGTCCACTACTCATAGGCCCCCTCCTACTGCCCATGTCACAGGCCGAGACACTAATGGCAAGGGAATGCTTGGTGAGCCTCCCAAACCACATTCCAAAATTCGGTGTTACAAATGCCAAGGTTTTGGTCACGTTACCTCCCAATGTGCGAACAAATTTTTCGTTATTGCTCAGCAAGAGCAGGGAGGTGACATAGATGACTTAGAGGAGCAAATCTATGAACCAAACCTCGATGACATTCAGGACATTGAGGAAGAGTGTGATGACAAACCTGAAACCCTAGGATGCACCCACACTCCACCTAGCTTGCTTGCACAGTCAGATAACGAGTCTGACCAGTCTACCATGAGTGTAGTTGGATATGCCCTCGCACAACCCATCGAAATTGATGTTAGAATTTCTGAGCCTGCATATGCATTTACACAACACATTCATAAGTCGTATCAGGAAATCCATAAGGGCATTCATGCATGTACTGCTCAGTATAAGATGCAAGCTGATTTCCATGCTAAAGAATTTCAAACTTGGGGTTACATAATGATCCATCTTAAGGAATTGCAGTCTCTTAGTATTGGACCATTTAGGGTGTTGCACAAGGATGGCACTGACGCCTATGCCATTGACTTTCCATTTGATTTTGGTCATAGCCTTACTATTACTGTTAAAGATTTGGTTGCAATCCCTGATGACTCTTTTGCTGCACACTTTCCTGCGCCCGTTGTTCATCCCATTATTGATTTCATGCCATCTTCGTTTCCTTTTACCCTCCATCGAGCACAAAAAGAGTATATTGATTCTATTTTAGCCGAGCAAATAGTTTTTACCAGTGATGGAGGCATCCAACATTTCCTGGTTCGTTGGCGAGGACGACCAAGGTCCGGCTACACTTGGATCCAGCGCGAGGAGATACCGCCGATTGACCCGGACTTGTTGGAGTACTACCGGGGCTTTACCGAGCCGCTTTCGTCGAGGTCGACTTCTTTCCACCCGAGGAGAGTTGGTGCGGACACCAGTGCCAGGTCAGCCGGTCGCCACAGGATCCAGCCAGCTCAGCGGGTTCCAGCCGATTCAGCCAGCCTGATTTTATTTTAGATTGATTTATTTTATGTTGATTGGGTTTATTTGCATATTGTCATTTGGGTTTATTTGCATATTGTCATTTTAGGAGCTTTTTGGAATTATTTTATTTGTAGGGGTTATTTGTTATTTTGTGACCCTATATATATGGGTCCATCCTGATGTTTAGGGTTTAATGAATGATGATGAATGAAAATTAGCCTCCTTGTCTTCTTCTTCCCCTTCTCTTTTTCCCCTCTTCTTCTTCCCCTCCTCTTCTTCCCCCTTCCCTCTTCTTCCTGCAGTTGTCCTGCATCACTTGTTCAAGTCTTTAGCTTCTTGGATTGCCGTCACCTTGGCTTCCCATGACCTTGGTAGGCAGCGAAGTATTTTCCTGACAAGATCACTGTTAGTATAGCTCTTGCCAAGGCTTTTTAGGCCATTGACAATGTCAGTAAACCTAGTGAACATGCTAGTGATTGTCTCATTAGAATCCATTTTAAATAGTTCATACTTATGAACCAATATATTAATTTTGGATTCTTTAACTTGATTCGTGCCCTCATGGGTCACTTCAAGTCTATCCCAAATCTCTTTTGCAGAGTTGCAAGTAGAGACCCTATTGAATTCATTTCTATCCAAGGCACAATAAAACACATTCATAGCTTTAGAGTTTAGTTGTGCCTTCCTCATGTCATGTTCATCCCAATCCTTTTCTAGTTTGGGTACCTTGACACCCTCTACATATATGGATGGGATGTATGGGCCATTTACTACAATGGTCCACATCTCATAGTCTTGGGCTTGGATGAATATTCTCATCCTAGCCTTCCAGTTTGAGTAGTCGGATCCATTAAAGAAAGGGGGTCTTTGGGTGGACTGACCCTCAATGTGGGAAGATCCAAATGGGGTTGTCATTTTGATCTTTTAACTCTTGGGTGGAAGAGTTTAGGCTCTGATACCACTTGTTGCCCAGATAGACAACCCAAGAGGGGGGGGTGAATTGGGTTTTAAAATAATTTGAATAATTAAAACGATGTGGTTGATTAATTAAAAACTATTGCAAGTTATTTAATTAATGCTAAGTGCTGTGAGTGATGTGAGGGGAAGAAGAAGAGAGACAATCCAACACAAACACAAGGTTTTATAGTGGTTCGGAGCTAACCCTTGCTCCTACGTCCACTCCCCAAGTCTCACTTGGGAATTCACTATAACCCCCTTGAATTACAGCCGGTT
Source organism: Phoenix dactylifera (assembly GCF_051530095.1). Classification (NCBI taxonomy): domain Eukaryota; kingdom Viridiplantae; phylum Streptophyta; class Magnoliopsida; order Arecales; family Arecaceae; genus Phoenix; species Phoenix dactylifera. The sequence continues at coordinate 15,155,420 of NC_143201.1, forward strand.
GTTTTCCAAGCTCACAACCAAACTTGTTGTTTTACGAGCTCACAACGAACTCGGTCGGTTTTCCCAGGCTCACCGACTAGAACCGCCCCGATTGTTTTCCCGGGATCACAATCAAACCCTTACACACGTTGGTTTTAACTCGACTCACCAACCAACCACAATCCCCTTGATTCAATCCCCGATTGAACCAAGTAAATACAAGTTGTAGAAAGAAAACAGAAAATGAGCTTCTCAAAAAGCAGATGAAAACAATATGAACAATAAATGAAGTTAAGAAGCCTCAAACGCTTTTAGATTGGAGATGAGGAATGGCTTCTTAAACTTCTGGTCTCCTCTAGAAAGAGTAGTCGACTTGAATGCAGGAGAAGGAGGCTTTAATTGCTGGGAAGATGTAGTTGGAAGCAGTAAATGCAGATCTTCCTCTTTTTCGTTGAAGAGCACGTTGCAGAGCTTGAATGCTTGATTAGTTGGAGTGGAATGGTTGTTCTCTGCCTTGCTACAGTCCTCTGTGGCTATTTAAGCCAACCCCCACGGAAACTAGCCGTTAGAGTGCTTTTTCTGCCCGTTCTGAACACTCTGCGCAGCCTGACAATATGACCGTTGGTGGGTTGAAGTCGACTCGTGCGATCAGGAGTCGACTCGGCTGTAGCGGGAGTCGACTCGGCTGTAGCGGGAGTCGACTCAAGCTTTTCCGGAGTCGACTCGGCAACTGTTCCAAATTTGAATTAAAGTTGCCTTCACGACTGGGAGTCGACTCGTCTTGACCTGGAGTCGACTCGCCAACTTCTGGAGCTGACTTGGCAATTTTGGAGTCGGCTCATCCACTGAAGTCCGTGGATCCAATTTTGAATTTTGTCCACTCGAGTCGACTCGACTGTCCTGAGAGTCGACTCGAATCTCAGAGCCCGAACTCCCGATCCTCTGTCTTTTGGCTCGTCCAGTCTTGGAGTCGACTCGAACTTCCTTGGAGTCGACTCGGCTCTCAGTTTCTGAAAGATGGTCTTCTGCCTTTTGACGTGAAGCTGTCTTGGAGTCGACTCGAGCTGTCTGGGAGTCGACTCGAATCTCAGAGGCAGTAACTTGGTTTTCTGTCTGTCTTGGGGTCGCGGTGTCTTGGAGTCGACTCGCGTATTGCGGGAGTCGACTCGAATCTCAGAGTCCATAAAATGCTCTCTGACTTTTTCTTTGTGTACCGCTGAGAGTCGACTCTTGCTTTCTCTGGAGTCGACTTGCCACCTATCGGAGTCGACTCGCGTTCCACTGGAGTCGACTCGAATCTCAGACCCGAAAACTGTTCTCTGACTTTTCTGCCTGTGACTGCTTGGAGTCGACTCTTACTTCCTTGGAGTCGACTCGGTGAACATCGGAGTCGACTCGCGCACTTCGGGAGTCGACTCGCTGATAGGTTCTGAGTTGAAGCTTTCTGTCCTTCTGTCTGTTCTCAGTCGGAGTCGACTCGTACTTATCTGGAGTCGACTCGAGCTCGTGCCAGTGAACTTGATACGCTTGGAGTCGACTCGTGATACTCGGGAGTCGACTCGAGTCTCAGACATTGGTTCAAACAGACTCCTTAACTTATCCAAAAATTATGAACCAAGTCTTGGGACACTTAGACAGGATTTTCACTGAAACACTCAATTGAATTCATTAGTAATCAAAAGATATACTCAAATGCTTTGAGCTCATCAAAATCAAATGGGGTTTTAATCAATCACTCCACAGTTGTTTTACGAGGTCACAATGAACTCGGTCGGTTTTTCCAGGCTCACCGACTAGAACCAACCCGATTGTTTTCCCGGGATCACAATCGAACCCTTACACGTTGGTTTCAACCTAGGCTCACCAACAAACCTCTCACCGTTGGTTTTTCCTTTGGCTCACCAACAAACCTTAACCCCTTGATTCAATCCCTTGATTGAATCAAGTTACAAGATATTAAAAACAAAGGTTTAAAACAAATCAAAGCTTCTTAAACAAGCAAATATAACAATATAAACAAATAGAGTAAAGAGAAGCCCTCAAACGAGTTTTGAAGATGAAGGAGCTCGACTTCTTCTTTACTTGACCCTCTTCTGATTTGGCACGAAGTAGAGGATCACTGAGGCGGCACACGGATGAAGAGGAAGCTTTGGGATTTACTTGGATGCTCTTCTTCTCTCTATTTTACTTTGAATGGCCCTTTTGTGCTTATGGGAGATTTCCCTTGTAATCTCTTTGAAATCTCTTTCCTAAATGTTCTCTCCCACTTCCATGCCGTCTTCCCTAGCTCTCCTCTTGATTTTATAGCTTTACATGTCGTGGAACCAGAAATCTAGCCGTTAGAGAGAAAAATAGAGCCGTTGTGCACAGTCTGCAACTCCTGACAAAGTTTCCGTTGGGATCGGAGTCGACTCGCGCGATCTGGAGTCGGCTCGGCAACTGTTCCAGATTTGAATTAAAGTGGTCTTCTCGACTGGGAGTCGACTCGACTTAACCCGGAGTCGACTCACCAAAATCTGGAGCTGACCTTGCACTTTTGGAGTCGGCTCATCCCATGAAGTCCACGGAGCCAATTTTCAACTTGGCCAACTCGAGTCGACTCGACTGTCCTGGGAGTCGACTCGGCGCTCAGAGCCCGAACTCCCGATCTTCTGTCTTTTGGCTCGTCCAGTCTTGGAGTCGACTCGAACTTCCCCGGAGTCGACTCGGCTCTCAGTTTCCAAAACTAAGTCTTCTGCCCTTTTGGTGTACCGCTGCCTTGGAGTCGACTCGAGCTTTCTAGGAGTCGACTCGGCTCTCAGACACAGCAGATTGGTCTTCTGTCTTCTTTGGGGTCGCGGTGTCTAGGAGTCGACTCGCGTATTGCGGGAGTCGACTCGAATCTCAGAGTCCAAAAAACGTTCTCTGACTTTTTCCTTGTGTTCCTCTGAGAGTCGACTCTCACTTTCTTTGGAGTCGACTTGCCAACCATCGGAGTCGACTCGCGTTCCACTGGAGTCGACTCGAATCTCAGACCCGAAAACTGCTCTCTGACTTTTCTGCCTTGTATTTCTCTGGGAGTCGACTCTTGCTTCCTTAGGAGTCGACTCGGCAAGCATCGGAGTCGACTCGCGCTCTTCAGGAGTCGACTCGTTGACAGGTTCTGAGATGAATCTTTCTGTCCGGCTGTCTGTTGCTCCTTGGAGTCGACTCGGAACTGTAGGAGTCGACTCGAGTGCCTTTCCTTTGAATTTTTTTTCTTAAAACTTGCTCTTCTAAATTGAAGCCTTTGAACTTGAATCTTGGGCCAATGAGGTGTGGCTTTCTTCTAACTTTTCTTGAGAGCTTTGGAGGCCTTCTTGAATTCTTCCAACTTGCTATGTTCCTTGCAAAATAAATAATCTTTCTTCTTGCAACACAAACATTAGTATTTATACTTCAAGATTTTGTGATCATCAAAATCAATCTTTAAATCAATCTTTGGGTCATCAGTCTCCCCCTTTTTGATGATGACAAAACTTGGAGTATATGCAATATATTGTGTTCTAGAAGTAAAGCATAGCTAAGTTGTTTGAAGTAGAAAATATATATCTTTAAAATATACTTCATGATAATGCTTTAGATTTAATCAACTTAACATAATCAGCATTATGAGCATATACTTAGATATTTCTCCCCCTTTTTGACAACATCAAAAAGATTGTGAAACATTAAGCACAAAGATAAGAATACTCAAATATTGTACTCTGATTTGCATGTCAAATTATTGCAAGGATATGAATCATATAACTCAAGGCAATAACGTTAGAATAAGATTAATGAGCATAGATCAGAGTCAATTAAGATAATTTCATAGCAGAACACATCGAATGTGATTCCAAGGATAGTTTTCAACTCAAGTGTAGATGGAATCTTTCTTAAGTTAATTCAAGAAGTACCACGAATGATATTCAAAGAAAGCACGAATGGAAATCTAACCTCTCTTCAATAATAAGTATGAAAGCTCGTTCATTTAAGATCTTTTGCCCAATATATTAAGTATTTTATCAACATGAGAGCAATTTAATTAATTTTCAGAGTATAAGTGCAAAACTCATATACTTGAAAAAACATATCATCATGTTGGATCATTAATTCTTAATGACTTCAAAGTTCTTTTATGATAATAAGAATATTGGGGCACAAATACCAAAATATGCAATTTTTGATACATCTTAGAGCTCATTTAAAGACTTTCTTTTATTTCTTTAGAAAATAAGCACAATTTGATACATAAAAATATGAATTGGCATAAAAATTGAAGTTCTAAAGAACAAGCCAATAAGAACTCATTAGTAAATTCCAAAAATAGATTTTCTAAGAGATACTCAAGAACATTCAACACATTATTCTCCCCTTTTTTTTATTAAGTTAGAGGCTCTTAAGATCAACTGTTTGAATTGCAATTTGGTTCATGATTTATGCATAAGATATATTAACCAAATAACAAGCCTCAAGATGTGTCGTAAAGATTTTCAGATTAAATTTCAGATGATACATATTGGAGAGTATTAGGATCACTTTTCATTTCTCTCTCCTTTAGTTATGGATTTATGCGATTAAATTTCATATGATCTTTCCTTCTGAAATTTTCTTTCTCCCCCTTAATTGATCATTCCATTTAAGAGTTTAGAATTTGAAGATAATGTTCAATAAAATTGTCAATCTCAAAATAAATATATTTTCTATAAGTATCAGCTTATTTTCATAAGACTCAATGTTTAAGATAAGACAACCTTTATAGACAACCTTTAAAGCAAGTATTGCAATATAAGGAGGTTCATCAAAATCAATCCATAAAAAACCAAGGTATGAGATACTGAATATCTAAAGCTCCCCCTCAACAGATGCATTCTTCTTTAATCATTCTTTTCTATTGTTGAATTTCAGATTTTAATGATAATCGTGAATAAAACTGAAATTCTATGATATCGAGAATGTAGAGTAATATAGCATTATTCAAAATTTGTGGCAATTACTCTTTCTAATCCTTCAAGAACAAGTTATGCTTTCTCTTAATCTTAGAGAAAATGTATAGAAATATTAATCAGAAAATGATTCATTTGAAGCTCAGTTTCTTTCAAAAGCATTCACATTTTCTTTCTTTTAGAATCATTTGAGTGAGCTGAAATATTTCTAGCTTTAAAATCATTCACTCTATATATATTCTGATGGAAGTCTTTAAGAATGTAGGAGAGAAAAACATATAGATGATCATTGAGGTATATATATTTATATATATCTATTTCTTAATCATAGTTTTTCCGCAATGTATACATGAAACACAATAAATCTTTTTAATATCAAAATAAAATCATATATTTAGAAATTTTTGTTTTCAATCAAGATCATCGAAAGATACATCATTTGGACCAATATTAGTATACTTTAAAGATAAGAAATGATATGTTTTGGATGCGTATCGGAGCAATCAACCAAGGCATCAAAATTAATTTTGTTTTTCTTACATTAAGATTTTATTTAGAGATCATATTGAGTTTAAGCTTTTATACAAAATCAGATTCTGAATTTCATAAAGATTTTCAATAAAGTCTTTCAAAGTCATAATTTGAGATATGTATCTTCCACATTGTAGCTCATCTTAAATCATTATGATTGAAAACACATATTTCAATAACATTAGAGCACTTTCAGAATCTTTATATTTAATATTGAGTTTCGATACACAATGGAGGATATTTTAACAAGTATTAGGACATTATGTATCAAAGTTAGGCAAGTAGAAGGATAGATCAAGATCAATTCAAAATAGAAATATCCTTCCCTTTTTTTTTTGCAAATCTATTTAACTTTCAAAGATAATCGTGAATGACAAATCTGAAATTTCTTTTCAATAATACCCAAAAACAATTTTATGCAGTATTCCAAACATTCAATCAAATTGTCCAAGCATGGAGCATTACAAAATATTGAGAATCCATCATGCCACATGCAAAATATATCATGTGTTAAGTCATGCATTAAAATATTAAGAATAAGCATGTCAAGGATCAAAATCAATTCTTTTCAAATAAACTCTCCCTATTTAAATATAATCTTGCACTGATTTCATCCTTAAGGTGTGTTTCCAAGTGATTAAAGCTTGACTTGATTCTTCTTATATACTTTCATTTACTTTGTCATTCATTTTTACTTTCTTATGCTCTATACTCTATTTGCTCCCTATCCGGTGGAGTTGGAAGGGGCACGAGGTACTACCACTAGCCTCCCTCTTGTGCCGTCCCTAATATGCCCTACACCGAATAGTTGGGTCAAATAGTGCCGGGTACTACCACTAGCCTCCCCATTGGCACCATCCCTATGATGAGCAACATAGAAAGGTTAAAATGTTCACTTCAAACTCTTCCTGTTTGAGTGTAATTAATTATGGATTTTATCCCTTTCACAAGTCTCACAAAAGTGCCAAATATATTATGCTTGTTTTGCTTTTCCTTAAGATAAGTATTTGCCTTTACTTAGATTTTACTTCTCTTGAATAATATCCATTATCTTTTCTTTATCTCTCTTTCTTTTTGTTATTCTCAAGTAATTTACATGAAAGAGCAGAATAAAGAAATAATCTTATGTATCATATAGATGTATATCATGCAAACAATATTTTCATTGTGCTCAAGGATTCATAACTTCTCACAAGTCATTTTAAATCAAAAATTTTAAGCATAAACTTATGTAGTTCATGGTTATGACATAGGCAAAGATATATTTTAGTTTGGGCAAACTATGAAACAATTTCTAAAAGCATAAGTCAATCAATACATATATATAGACATGATATCAAGGAATTAATAATTAAAGATTTTAACCATGCCATACTAAGATTTAAGTTATTGACTTTGCTCAATTAATTTATGAGAGAGGTATCTAGAATTACCAATCCATTCTGCATTCTTCAGTCAAATACCTACTAGATTTCTTATGTATGAACTTTTGGCTGAAGAAGGTCCTCTCTCTTGTTTGCATGAGAATGTTTATTGTATCTTACGTGGAGATATCCTTCAAGTTGAAATCTCTCATTTTCTTGCTCAAGGATCCAGCATTATTAACAAAATTCTTTTCTTTCTTGAAAGAAAGTCATTAGTTTCTTCAAGATACAAAACATTCATCTAGCATATTTCTTAACTAGGTAACTCAACCTAAGATATGATAATAATTGAATGTTGAGTCACTTTACTCAAGAGATTGCCTAAATATAAGCAAACATATGTCACTTGAACTAAAGAGATAGTTTCTTAACCAAGACTGTTCAAGGACAAGCATGTGAAGCAATAGGAAGATTCATCAAGGTCAAATTAATTTCTTATTTTCAACATCAATTTAGCTTAGATTCTATTTGCTTAAGATAATTATCAATAAGGCATGCTAGCTAAGTTTTGTTCAAATTGCCTTAAACAATTGTTTCTATCAAAATTTAGATTATGATTCATTTGTTATCAATAAATTATGATTCATTAGAGTTAGATTGAAGTCTTGCACAAGGGCACATAATGATCACACAATCTGGTCTATTAGGTATATGATAAAATAATTATTCTATCATGCTTTTGATGCTTGTTCCAAAACACAAATTGCTTTATCATATTTGTAATGAGTGTTTTCAAATAAGGTGGTTATTTTACATAGATCCTTTTTTAATGAAATAACCACATAGGAGTGTATTCTACACATTCATTTGACAGAATATAAAGCTCATAAAGCAAGCAGATGATAATGGTGATCTTTACTTCTAATCATGCAAGAATTTCATCAAGATCTATTTCATCTTTTCTTGATTTAGTCTTTTAGTAGTTATCAATTTTTCTTCATTAAGTGCATTTCTGAAAAACTCAATTTGGTTCTAATTATTAACAAGTTTTCAGATTGTTATATGTAAAAGATTAACCATATACATATATAATTTGATTTTAGTATTTTGATAATAAATCATTAGTCTCATAAAGAATAAACTGAATTGATATTTCTTCAACTAGAATCTTTTCATTGAATATTCTATACGCATTGCTTGATGAATGATATCCAAGGATAGAAATATCTTTATCAGATTTGGCATTATTTTCAAAAGACCATATCAAGCATATCATAAGCTACTGAAAAATATGAAAGATATGCAACAGATCATTTTCTATTTTTCAGAAGATCAAATGGAGTTTTCATCAAAAATAGATCTAATAGAAATCATATGTATGACAAGCAGTGATGATAGCTTTTAAAAATAGTAGATGACTATCATACACAATTGTCTTTTTTATTTCTTCAAGAATTCTATTAATCCTATTTTACTTAAGGTGTCCTTGGTGCTGAAATAATTGCATTCAATATTATTCTCTGTGCACAACTTAATACAAAATTGGTTTTCAACACTATGCCATGATACTTCTTTTACTTTCATAGTTTGCAAACCTTTTTCATTTGATCCCTTTCACAAGATTTAGCAAATGCAGAAAATACTTTAATTTTACTTGTCAAGAACAAATCCAATGTAAGCTTGTAAAAACTTAGTGATGGAAACAACATCTTTAGATTTAGAAATTGATTCTTGTTTGTTTCCTTAGTTAACATGCATAGCAAACTTTGACCTTGCAGAAGATAATCTAAGTAAACCAATGACAAGATCTTTTGAGATTAGGTCCATACTAGCATAAGTTAATTTTATATGCCAAAAAGAATTCTTTGATCATAGTATTTATAATGCATATATTCAAAGATATACCAAGTACACATTTTCATATCTATGATCAATGAACAATAATGCCATGGATAAAAAAAAAACTCTCAGTCAAGCATATAGAGAATTCATAGAGTTATTCTTAGGAGAATTGATTTACCAAATTATCCATCTATAAGTAAAGCATAATCTAGAAAGATGGAGTGATTTGAATATATTTTCTTTTCATATCAGAAATATCACTTATATCACAAGAAAAGAATAATTAATACTTGCAAGTTATGTTTTAATCAACTAATAAAACAATTTCAGTATGAGAGGATGCAAGAATTACTAATTTCATTATTTCTTCCATTTTAGTCACTTTTCTTAAGTATATTTTAAGTTTCATTCTTTAATATATGTCTAGAGCACCCAATGTCCAATTTAACATCTTTTGTTGGAGCCTTGAGTGCTAGACACACCTGCAGAAAATATTTAGATTTTCAACTTAGGAACCCAAGCTCTTTTGGGTCCTTGCAGGTTAGCTATTATTGTTCCTTTTGGAACCCATATTTTCTTAATAGCTATTTTGTCCATAGGCTTGCAGATTTTAGGACTACAAGAAGTGTATTTCTGCATCTTCTTATTAAATTTAACAAACATGGATTTAACATGAGTGGTAGATAACCCTTCAGTTTTCTGTTTTTGCCTTTTAGGTTTATCAAATTTGTAATGTACAGATTTAGGAACAGAAGAGATTTTGCATAACCTTTGTTCCTGTTTATCAGCATTATAAGAATCTATTTTAAAATGATTAGAAACTGTTTTAACAAACATATTCTTGAAAGATTTTTGGGTGTACCAAGGTTGACATCCCAATCCAATATTATCAAATTCAGCTCTTTGATTATTTATCATTAGATTCAACTTTTCAGAGCTCAAAGTAAATCTTTCAACAACAGGTTTTAATTTGTCAACTTCTTTAGTTAATCTTTTGTTATCTTCTGAAAGCAATTCATTATTTTTCTTAAGTTTATCATGGCTTTCAGTGAGAAGTTGGTTTTTCTGATTTAGTTCTTGATTTTCTTTAATTAAGATTTCAGTTTTACTAGTTAGTTTCAGTTTTTCATCTATTAGAATTTGATTTTCATTCTTCAAGTTCTTGTTCTTACAAACAAGTTTCTTATATTCTAAATACAAATCAGAAAAGGCATCGTGAAGTTCATCAAATGTAAAATTGCTTTCAGTTTCAGCATGTACCTCATGTGCCACGAAGCATGGATTTGCAATATGATACTGCTCTTCTTCTACACATGATGTTTCAGATTTGTTAGTGCATTTATATTTGTCTTCAAGCATATTCCATATTTCTTTAGCAGTCATGCAAGAAGATATGCAATTAAACTCATTCCTATCTAACGCACAATATAATAGGTTCATGGCTTTTGAATTTTGTTGAACCATTTTCTCATTATGACTAGTGTTTGTGTGTGTTCCATTGACTATAATGCTCCATAAATTATAATCAAGTGATTGTATAAAAATGCGCATGCGTGCTTTCCAATGTGTATAGTTTATGCCATTAAATAGTGGAGGTGTATCAATTGATTGTCCTTCTCCTAGAAAACTATCTATTTGAGTTGTCATGATCTTTGGCTCTTGATCGTGAGATCAATAATTAATCTTAGAGCACCTGCTCTGATACCACTTGTTGCCCAGTAGATACAACCCAAGAGGGGGGGTGAATTGGGTCTTTTAAAACTTTTAGACTACTTCTAAAACTTTTTGATTAATTATGCTAAGTTGTATAGATGCACAGTGAAATTTAAACTTAGCAACAGTTTGATGTATAGAATGTGACTTGATTGAATATGCTTGCAACTAAAGGATGCGCGGATAAGAGTTAAGCAAGCAATTTATCTAAGTAAGTAAGTGAGTAAGTTAGACAATGACAAGAGGCATTACAAACACAACAAACATATAGTGGTTCGGTGGACCCCAGCACCTACATCCACTCCCCAAGACCTCTTGGGAATTTCACTATAATCCTACAGATTACAATCGGTTGTTTTACAAGCTCACAACCCAACTTGTTGTTTTACGAGGTCACAACGAACTCGGTCGGTTTTTCCAGGCTCACCAACTAGAACCAACCCGATTGTTTTCCCGGGATCACAATCGAACCCTTACACGTTGGTTTCAACCTAGGCTCACCAACAAACCTCTCACCGTTGGTTTTCCCTTTGGCTCACCAACAAACCTTAACCCCTTGATTCAATCCCTTGATTGAATCAAGTTACAAGATATTAAAAACAAAGGTTTAAAACAAATCAAAGCTTCTTAAACAAGCAAATATAACAATATAAACAAATAGAGTAAAGAGAAGCCCTCAAACGAGTTTTGAAGATGAAGGAGCTCGACTTCTTCTTTACTTGACCCTCTTCTGATTTGGCACGAAGTAGAGGATCACTGAGGCAGCACACGGATGAAGAGCAAGCTTTGGGATTCACTTGGATGCTCTTCTTCTCTCTATTTTACTTTGAATGACCCTTTTGTGCTTATGGGAGATTTTCCTTGTAATCTCTTTGAAATCTCTTTCCTAAATGTTCTCTCCCACTTCCATGCCGTCTTCCCTAGCTCTTCTCTTGATTTTATAGCTTTACATGTCATGGAACCAGAAATCTAGCCGTTAGAGAGAAAAATAGAGCCGTTGTGCACAGTCTGCAACTCCTGACAAAGTTTCCGTTGGGATCGGTGTCGACTCGCGCGATCTGGAGTCGGCTCGGCAACTGTTCCAGATTTGAATTAAAGTGGTCTTCTCGACTGGGAGTCGACTCGACTTAACCCGGAGTCGACTCGCCAAAATCTGGAGCTGACCTTGCACTTTTGGAGTCGACTCATCCCATGAAGTCCACGGAGCCAATTTTCAACTTGGCCAACTCGAGTCGACTCGACTGTCCTGGGAGTCGACTCGGCGCTCAGAGCCCGAACTCCCGATCTTCTGTCTTTTGGCTCGTCCAGTCTTGGAGTCGACTCGAACTTCCCCGGAGTCGACTCGGCTCTCAGTTTCCGAAACTAAGTCTTCTGCCCTTTTGGTGTACCGCTGCCTTGGAGTCGACTCGAGCTTTCTAGGAGTCGACTCGGCTCTCAGACACAGCAGATTGGTCTTCTGTCTTCTTTGGGGTCGCGGTGTCTAGGAGTCGACTCGCGTATTGCGGGAGTCGACTCGAATCTCAGAATCCGAAAAACGTTCTCTGACTTTTTCCTTGTGTTCCTCTGAGAGTCGACTCTCACTTTCTTTGGAGTCGACTTGCCAACCATCGGAGTCGACTCGCGTTCCACTGGAGTCGACTCGAATCTTAGACCCGAAAACTGCTCTCTGACTTTTCTGCCTTGTATTTCTCTGGGAGTCGACTCTTGCTTCCTTAGGAGTCGACTCGGCAAGCATCGGAGTCGACTCGTTGACAGGTTCTGAGATGAATCTTTCTGTCCGGCTGTCTGTTGCTCCTTGGAGTCGACTCGGAACTGTAGGAGTCGACTCGAGTGCATTTCCTTTGAATTTTTTTTCTTAAAACTTGCTCTTCTAAATTGAAGCCTTTGAACTTGAATCTTGGGCCAATGAGGTGTGGCTTTCTTCTAACTTTTCTTGAGAGCTTTGGAGGCCTTCTTGAATTCTTCCAACTTGCTATGTTCCTTGCAAAATAAATAATCTTTCTTCTTGCAACACAAACATTAGTATTTATACTTCAAGGTTTTGTGATCATCAAAATCAATCTTTAAATCAATCTTTGGGTCATCAAAGTCCGTACCTTTAAAATTAATTTTACTTGACAAATATGTATTTTTTATTTTTTTAAACAAAACTCTTCTTTGTTATTTACAGAAAACGACTCCATATGCACACGAGTTTGAAATTGGGTTTGAACATTGTGTGATATGCTCTTAGAACTCAGCCCTCGTAATTCTATATGGGTCGGATTTTATGTTAAAGGCCTGTTTGGCAAAATCCTGCTTACTCTCTCCTCCTTTCTCCTTAGTATTATTTATTTATTTATTTTGCCCTATCCTGCCAGATTTGGTGGGAACTTCCCAAACATGCACCAAGTAAAAATGCTGGTTTATCCACCATATTTGACGGGAACTTCCCAAACAACTCTAGTAAAAATCCCAGGTTTGAGTCCCAGACCAGCTAATGTAGTCAATACACGGATGGGACTCCAAGGATAGGTATCCTAATCCATCCCACCCACCCTTCATCATTGGCTCCTTGCAATGAAAACTTGTATAGCTATTTTCCTCTTCAAGAAAATACAGCCCTTGCCTGCACGACCCCAACCCTAGATCTAGTCGATCACCATAGCCGAGTCACCGTCAAGAATGAGCCGCTGCTCTCGATATTCGCAGACTACCGCAAGAGTGTGGCTTTCATCAGGCTATATACGTCTACAAAGAAGCAAATGTTGCAGTTGATTGGGTTGCCTGCTATGCGGCTCACCATTTCGAAGGCTTCATTTAGATAAAGCGTAATATAATGCTAGATTCTTTATATGTTCTCTTATTTTTTTGATTTTGTTGGCTATCGTAGATTGTGAGCTGTGGTTGTACTTAAAAAAAAAAAAGAAGAAAACGGAAAATACAGCCCAGCCCACCGATCCTGGTCCAAGAAACCGATAGGCAAAGTTCATAAACAGGAAAAACGGAACCAGTCATTCACGTGAGCCCACAATCTATTCCAAGAAGGAAAACAAAAGGCTGTTTGTTGGGGTCAAAAGAGTCGCGTTCTACTCGTTCATTAGCAGCAGTACAAAACCTCTTAACCCCGCTCACAGCTCCTCTCTTTCTCCAGTGGTTTTGAGATCGAGAGTTAGAGAAGAACCAAGACACGCTCATCTCACCGCCTAGGAGAAGAGGAAATTCTACTAAGAAAGCGAAACCCTAAATTTCTTCTTCCCCCGTCCTCCAGCGACCACGAGAACAAGTCCCAAACAAGAATGAACGATTCCGTCGGCTCGCGTCATCTTCGATTCGCGGTTCTGTTCGTGCATCGTTCCAATTAGAAGGTTAGTTCTCTTAAATTTTGCTCGCTCGAGTGTTTTCTTCTCTCTTTTTTGTGCCCAAAGAAATTTTGTTGATTCTTTCAACCCTACTTCCGAATTTAGTGTTCGTCTTGTTGGTTTATTTGTTTATAGAGAGTTGGAGGGCTTTCTTACACTAAGGAAGAAAGATGGCGTATGAAATCGTCCGTTATCAGATAAAAATTTGATCTTTTCTTTTGGAATTGTTTCTTCAGAATTAATTAGTCGTCCTATTGCTATGAAGTTGTACGGACAAATCAAGACTGGTTCTTTTCTTTTTAAAAAAAATGAGTTAAAAGGTAGTAGAAATTGCTTTATTTTAGATGAGGAGTTTGATGGTTCCATTGAGAAGTTTAAAGCTATCGGTGGTTAATGACTACCATTTAGGTTTCTTATCTACTCCTAGGATGGGTTCTGGTACTATCTTTGATAACCTTCTGCAGGCTACTGCTGTGGTCAGCAGGACAGCCAAGTGACTAGTAGTTAATTTGAGGGAACTAATTACTAAATGTTCATACTTATAAAGCTTGGTTGATGATAAGTGGCATTACTACCCTAAGCATTTTCTTTGACGAATACCTCGAGGCTTGCTGATGAAACTATATGGTGAGGCATACACATCAGATTTATAAGTTGTTTTTGCATGTATGTGTTGTGCCTTATTTTGCACCCTGGTAGACATATGCCATTAGATATATTTACGTGAGATAACAAAGAGAGGAATATGTTTCAAAATTTATTTTTGGATGTTACTATGGTGGGTTAACCCTCTCCAGACCCCAAAATGGCGCTCGTAACTGGGCCGCCTCCCTTCTAAGTTTATGTTTCTGTGGTGGGTGGACTGAAATTCTGGACTTCGCCTTGCTAGAATATGTTATTGTCACTTTTAGCCTTATGGCTTTTAGCCTTGTAGCCTTATATAATCATTGCGATAAGATTATAAAGAACGCAGAAGTCTATTTTTAGTACATTTGCTTAACAACTTGTACAAATTTGGAACATGTAACATCAGGATATTGCTTACCAACTTCTGGTAAGATAACCAAGTCCAAACACCATGCTCATTTTTTTCCAGATATTTCTATTGCATAAAGGATATCCATGAAAACCTTGTATTTAGCTCAAATCTTTTGTCATCATCAGTGTTAATGCCTCCCTCTACTGCTTTTTGTAAATACTGTTTTGGTTGTAATCAGTTTACATCTATCGCTAAAGTTGTCTTGGAAAGAATGTAAATGATAGCCAGGGGATTGGCAGAATTCTTATTTTGATACGGAAGCAATTTATTATTCCTTCAATGTATCACCTCCTTCTTTTACCTCCTTGAACTGCATAGATAATATAAGCTGACTCTCTTACGCTTTTTGCTTGTATGCTATCTATCATTTTGAAGCTGCAGGTTTTTAGAGTGCAAAAAATGAGTGGCTTATTTAATGGGCAAATTTTGGTGGAGAAGCTTGCAAAGCTCAATAATTCGCAGCAGAGCATAGAAAGTATCCTTTCCATTGTGCCATTATTCAGGGAGTGAATGAATAGTTCTTTTTTTTATAATAACTTTTAAATGCATGACAGAGGACAATTATATGTCACATTTAGTTAAATCTACTTAATTGTCCAAATAATGCCTGTCTATGAAGGGTGGAATAGGAAGGATTTATTATTGTTTTTAAAAATTTTCAAATTAATTGATAGTTTGATACAGTCAAGTGTGAAAATACACTAGCTATTGTTTCTAAGATACAATCCTTGCCTTATAACTCTGCAGACAAATTCTAACCATTCTAAAGGAGATACAGTCTGTCCATAATCTTGTCATTTGTTCTCCGTGCCCCTCCTTGTGGGCCAGTCTGCCACCCATTTTGTTTCTGTGTAAATAAAGGAAAACTTGATTGCTTCATATTGATTAGTTAGCCATCTCAGATCCTTTGGCGACAGATATTATTGAGCAAGCCTGAGAACAGTCGCGTAGCATATGGTTTTAATGCATCTGGTTCAACCATACTTTAGAATTCTATCTTGTGGTCGCCCCCCCCCCCCCCCCCCCCAAAAAAAAATAAATAAAAATAAAATAAAATAAAATAAAAATTATCCTTATGGGTTATTGGCTCTATCTTTTGCATACCTTCAACAAGAAACAATTTGCATTAGCCTATATGATTGGACTTGAGTGATCTTTCAATGAGCCGAGGTGGTACCTTCTTCCTTATGACTAAGTTCACTATCATAATTTATTTCCTCACCATCTCTACCCTTGGAACTTTCCATTCCACTAAGAATGTTTCTTTTCATTTCTAGCCCCTCATCCCCCTTGCTCTCCCCCCACCCCCACAACCCCCAAAAAAAAACGAAAACAAAAACAACCACCACAAATGAAAAAAGGAGACTAGAAACAAGGTCTTCGCCACTTGCAATTTTTTGCAGGGTCAAATTCACTCCTTGCTACTGTTTCTAATTTTGATTTTCATATCTAGCTTTTCATATAATTTATAGGCTATAGTAAGGAATACCTTTCGATTATAAGAATTCCAACTAAATTCTGTAATCATTCTTGTACATTAGTGGTGTTGTTGTGAATGTCTGTAACCAAGGTTCATTGTCTCGGTACCGGATCTTGTACCGGTACCGTCCTATTACAGTGTCGGAATGCCCGACATAGAGACCAGTTCAGTATCAGTATGGTATAGTACATTACGGTTGGTATGCATTGGTATTGAGCGGTACGACAAACATTGCCTATAATATTCTTAATCTTTTTACATCCTTTTTAGAATTTTGGAGACTCAAGGATTATATGCTTCTTATTCTCATGATAAAGCCTATGTGATGGAGTTTGAAAGTTAGTCTATCTTTTTTTTTTTCATTATTTTTTTTTTAATCTAGTTGTTGTATTTATCGTACTATTTTGAGTAAAATTACTAGGTAAAACCCTGCTTTAGATTATATCGTGTTAAAAATGATCACTAAGATTTTTTTGTTAAATTTATAAGAATCTTTCTATGTGTGTTTCTGTTGGATTTAAATTTTGTTATTTGAGAAAGGATTGGACATCCATATTGGAGATCTATTATCTAGTTATCAAGAGCTGTAATGGGACCCAAATCAAGAAATATTGTCCTTCTTTGTTGGCTGCTGTCTTTTCTTTTCCCTAGGACTATTCAATTATACACAAACACACATATGTACCTATACATACACGCCATATTTTAGTTGGAATTATCATTTAAGTCTTGCTTAAAGCTCGTCTTGACTCTAAGAGCCACATAACTAGAGTTCTAGTCCTAGACTGAACAGTATAACTATCTAGAATTTTCTAAACCTTGATTTAATGCCATACCAATAACCTAATAAACCCTGGGTTCTTTTTTCTCAAGACTCGCACCTCTCATAAAAGCCATAAACAATTTTTTTGCCTCTTATAACTTTGGTAAATTTGAAAAAGGTATGTTCTGACCCCTTTTTGTGTAACTTTGGTTTTTTTCCCTAAGTTCTCCTAGCCTTGAGTTTCTCCAATGCACATGTTGTCTACCAAGTGTTGTTGTATGTCTAGACTACACCTTGGACACTTCACATCTTAAGTGCAGTTCAACTTTCGACATTTGTGTTTCTGCTGGCAATATTTGGAGCATAGTTTCTCATTTTTCTTAAAGAAAACTATAATTTCAGGCCCCTTTGAAATTCTCATATCCTTTGTCAGAAAATTCTAAGCTGACTTTAAAATGACCATCCAGAGTAACATTCTTTTTGAAACAATAATCTTAATCAAGAGCATTCCTTATCATTATTTGGATTTGGGCGAAACAACCAAGCAAGCAATTGAGTTCTGGCTCCTTATCATTATTTGTGAGCATTTTCACCAACAAATTCTCTTCCATGTTAATCTGAATAAGTAGGCCTAAAAGTTTAGTAGTTTATTGTGTAGTTATTTATCCTCTAAAACAATAATCTTGTCACCTAATGCCACTTTCTAAGGCTCTGAAACTTGCAGTGGTAGGTCAGCAAATGCAGTACTACATAATGCATATGAGGTATGTCCGTGCTTTTGAGGGGACATATGTGATTTGCATCTCAGACATATTTTTTAAAAACAAAATACATAAAGGGGATAACATTAAGTTTTAGAATTAGAAAAAATAAGTAAAAATTTATACAAATAAGAGGAAAATAAAGAAGATGTGATGTAGGTGAAGAGAGTGGGGAGGGAGATGGGAATGAAAGGAGGAAGCAGGCTAGAGAAAGCAAAGGAGGAAGAGGAGAAAGAGAAGGTCAAGCAAAGGAAGAAGATAGGAGGAGAGACAGGAGATTCGGAGGCGGAGCCCCTCTTCCGCGCGGCTCGCCGGCCTTCACCGACCCTCCGCCGGGCTCTGCTACTCCCTCTCTCCCCCCTCTCTCTCTCTCTCTCTTTTTCTCTTTCGTTCTTCCTCTTCCCCGCCTCCTCTACTATGTCAGGATAGGCCCGACACGGAATAGTACGGCGGCGTACTGACCCATGCTGCCGAGCAACCGCTCCAGGCTCTGGTTCTGGCATAGCAAACTATGGTAGGGACTGCCTGTTCTATTTTTAGATGCTGCCACTGACCATTTTGAATTTTTTAGCTACTCCTTACTAGTTGTGTACAAAATTCTCTAGAATGTTGTGCAAGCCTTTGTTGGCTTATTGGTTGGAATGATAGCTTCCAACCATACTTCTTTTCGACAATCTATTACCTTTCAACAACTTCCCAGCATACTCCCATCAGCAATACCTCCTGTATGCTAGAGGGACACTGTTAGCCCAAACCACCATTCTTTTCTTGTCTCCAACTTCCAGTTTACTACCATTCTAGCTCTAGCATTTTGCTGTCTTCTGGGCATGCTAGTTGGTATTCTTTATTGAAAGGTTTCTAAGTGGTTAGGCAAAATTATGGTAATGAGTGGTGGGCTCTAACATTAGTAAGTAGGAGAGTAAGCATAATAAGCTTGAAAAGGGAGTATTAAGAATTTCACTACCACAAGATTCACTACCAAAGGACTATTTATTTTGTGTATTTGTTATGCATTGACAAGAAATCATTAGAAATTATATGGCAGCTTCCTATACCGCTAAGGCAAGAGGAAACAGAATCTAGGTTTAAAATTTTGGAAAATAAAAAATCTGAAAAAATAAGGAATTGGAGATTATCAAAAATGAGTCTCCATTTTCAAATCCCCATGTGCAGATCTTGATAACTTCTTCCTCCCCCCCTTCCCCCTTGTTGTTTCCTTTTTTGTTCTCCACAAGTGCATAGCACACACATTTTGCTTCATTGAATTCGTCTAGTACTACACGATAGTTCTTTCAGGTGATGCTAGATCGATGATATATCTGATCTTTTGAGAATTGCTTTTCAAGAGTAAGTCCAAGGACTTGTATATTACCATCACATATGATATCAAGGTCCACAATCTCAGTACTGGGTACCGTCTTGGTAGCTGGTATTGTATCGGTACCTTATTAGTTTGGTATGGTACAATAGTATGCATCCTGCTTGACCCTTTTTTCGCATTTTTTAATCATAGTACTGCCCAAAACGGGGTCGTACAAGTCAGTTCGGTAGGGTACACATCCCGATTTTGGGCAGCTCTAGGAAGTATTGTATGTTTTAGCCGGTACAGGTCGGTATGGGTAGCTTTGGGGTCTGTATCAACCGGAATAGTGTTTTCGTATTGGATCCGATCTGTTACAGGTTGGTATGCCCTAAATCTGGCAGTTTAGGACAGTACGACAAATTTTATACGATATTTTTATAGTTTCATTATATTAAGTGTCATTATTCAGAAAATTGGTACTTTCTTTTAGATGTGGTATTTTTTCTTTAATTGGCATTACTAAAATTATGTAATAGAGCCTCATTTTACATTCTGTTTGAAAAGATTTTCAAAATTTTCTCATAGTTATGAACATGCTTCTCTTTTCAGGAATGATCTTCATTTTATGTGTTAAACAAAATCATTTCTACTTTTAAAGCTAACATATAACGCCCCTCTTTTTGTCTTTCTTTCTATTTATTTTGATCTATGTGGTTTTGTTGAGATTACTTGGAGTTTGATCAATCATGAAAACTTTGGCCATTTGCATACTCCACTAGCATTTTTAATGATCTTGAAGTGGCATACTTAACACAAATAAGCTCTATCACATTGGTGTATATTCCATAGAAATAATGCGAGGCAAGTTGTGGAAACATGGGATCGGCAATTTCGTTGTGCTCCAAGAGATCAGCGAGTATCATTTCTATATCTTGCCAATGATATTTTGCAGAACAGTAGGCGAAGGGGTTTAGAGTTCATTAATGAATTCTGGAGGGTTCTTCCTGGTGCACTTAATGATGTATTTGAGAATGGGGGAGAGTTTGGAAGAAACACTGTGCTGAGACTGGTATGTGGGTCATGTCATTACTCCTATTTATGACATGGTTAATTATTTCTTTCCTTAGTAGTAATTTGCATTTTTCGAACCTACTTATCGACAAAACTGTTAGTTAGACTTATTATAGCTTTCACCAAATAGTTTTTCATTATGACTTTTTTATGCACTGGTAGATGTGCATGCCAGTTTGCTTGAATGTCTTTTAAGTATGCAAGTGTATCAAATGCATATGTATGAACTTTAAACTCAAACACATATATGTGTAGGATATGCATGATCGCCCCAAACCCATATATTTTAATGCAATGCTTCATTTCTCTTACCTTTTGATGAAATTTGCCTGAGGAACTTATTTTTGTGTGGATATGCACGCCAATTTTGCTTCTTATATTTATTTCTTCATGATTTTGTGCTTTTAGCTAGATTAGCAACAACCCAGACTGTGGAAGAGGAATTTTACAACTTCACAACCTTAGAGGAACCTCACTACTTGAGAGTAATCTCCCTTTCTTTAAGGATTTCTTTCACGTGAAGGATTTTCAGAATATCTTGTGTTTCACTGTCCCTATTCTCCACAGAGGATGCATTGGTCAAAATATCAAACTTGTACCTGACTTCTGAAAATTCGAAGTGCAGATGTTTACTCCACTAGAAAGAATGATTATCTTGTATCACATTTCTCTGTTGCTGTTGTAATGCTTGCATGTATTGAAGTTGGATGGTTAAAGCTAGACAATGCTGTTTGTGGACATAGGTTAAGCAGGGATAAGGTGAATGCTGCATGGAGGTTGGGAGTGAAGAAAAGGGAAATGAGTCTTTCTAATGAGTGATGAGATTTATGGGAATGTGTTATTTAATCATGCTCTTTAGATAGCCATAATAGAGATCAGAAAACTTTTAGCTTTGATATCAGAATTGTGGGATGAGCCCTCAAAAGTTTCCTTTATAAAGCAATACAAGATTTAATGAGAAGGGGGAATGAAATCACCAAAAAGGTAACATCTACTTACTATCTGCTTTCTGCTTTTGTAGAGCTAACCTTGAAAGCTACAGTTTACGCAGCTGTCCTATTATGTTATTAGATGGCTTTCCAAGCTTAGATGTGCTATACTATTATTTGCATGTGCAAGGAAGCATCAATTGCGGATACTTTCGCAGGAGAGAAGTGAATATAAGGCAGTCATGTTTGCTGTGCCCATCACTATTTTACTTGTTAAATGCAAGAAGAAAAAGAGTCCAAATGCGAAGATTTTGCATAGATGGCAAAAGATACAAGGCATGTAGCACTAAAACATCATCATGAATAGTAGATAATATAAGGAATAGCAATCTTTTGATATGTTTCCTCCTATAGATGCAGCTGTAGTACAATGGTCATAATGACTTTCAGGTCATTAATGAATGCAAACTATTAAACAATTTGGTGTGCGTAACTTGATGCATGTAGTTGCATGATAAATTGTTGAATTAGCTTTTGACTCTTGGTATAAATTTATGAGAAGGTGATATGACAATGATTAAGAAAAAGGTAACAACTCCATGGCACCAGTTGGCTCTAACCCAGAAAGGTCATCAATGGATTTTATTTTCCTGCTTAGGCTATTGACTGGAAAGATTAGTGAAAAGAGATAATCTTCATAGTTTCTATTAACATGGAGAAATTATAGGGGAAATTAGGAGATGTAATTTGTTGTGTTTTGAAGAAGAAAGATGTACTTAAGGTACGTTGAAATAGTTAAGGAGTAGGTGCACCATCCCATTTGTTCATCATCTCATATTTTTATAAGGTAAATTGTGTTGTTTCATTTTTAATAGAAATGTGGTTATTACTATCAGGATAATGCGTCTAACAACTTGATTGTTGTCCGAAATCTTTCAATTCTGCATCCCATATATCTTACAAGTATCCACATTCATACGAGTTTTTAGCGGCATAACCATCTTGGTTGAAGCCAGCTAAATTTTATTACCTTTTTTCAAAACACTGAGATACTACTAAGAATCCTAATTCATCAATTTTTACTGAGACGTAGTAATATAGCTTTACCCAAAGATATTATAAACTTATTATCTTGTTGAGTTTCAACTGATATTCTTTCTAACTAAACTATGAACATAAAATATACTATTGTAAATAACTAGAAATGTTTGACAATGAGCTCCATACATAGAGTCATAATGTATGACTACTGTTTTAATATTATAAGTAACCTTTTGGTCCTATTTGTTTTCTGTTCAAAGCAGAATAAGGATAAGTAACACGGTTGGTTGTGTCTTGTTCTGCCAAACAACCTTTCAGAACCTACATTTTTCCTGGGGCAACTGGAGCATTTTAAAGAGCTGAAACCCCACTTTTCCCATCATTTTTTGGGCGTAACCTGGATAAATCATAATAAAGTTACTCTGCCAGAAAGGAGGCATAACTACTCTGGGTTAAAGCAGGTTATGGGTAGTCTTCTTCAGGCTGTCTCAGTTAATATGGGTTTATCTTTTTCAACCAAACATTGCCTTGAAATGCTGCACTTGGTCTTTTATGTAGGGTGAGCAGAGCCCCATGCAGAGGACCTTTAGTTATTAACCTATTGCTCATGAATATTGAGTTATGTAAGTCCGAGGTAACAAACCTGTTCTCTGCCTCTTTCTTTTCTCTAGATGCTCAAATAATTTTTGCATTACCATCCAAGGGACCAACAGGGGAAAGAATATTCTGTGGAAACTGAGCAGGGTAATTTTCGGTTTTATGGGTATATTACAGGAGATTCTTATTTTATGCATGACATGAATAGAAGCTGCAGGCAACAAAGGTGGTTTGTTCTTATACATGTAATTATACACACTGTTATTCAGTTTCTTAAGGGGCAAGTTGTAATTTTTGCAGATAAATGCATTTAGCAACATAAGTGTTTGTTGGGTGGTTGTGAATTTGTGATAGCTGTCCAATAGAATGCCTAGTGATTGCTGACTATGCTGTAGTTATCTGAGCCTGTCCAAATGCCAGTTGTTGAAATAGGTATGATTTTTTGTTCCTGTTAGAAGGATTAAATAATCCAATAAGGCAATAATGGGTTTTGCAAAATTTTGAAGTCCATTAGTATCATTTATAGATAGGTCATTTAGTAACACCCCCCCTGCACGCCACCTCTTCCTCCTTAAATCATTGGGAGTCTAAACAAGATGCCAATTACTTGGTTTGTTTCAGTATCATTCGGTAGTAATTCATGGCAATCTGATTCTGTGACACATTAATATTTGACTTGATGTTCTATAAGTTGTTTCCCTCAAATAATACTATTGATATTTAAGCAGTAACGAGTAATGTTTTATAGTCTTTTTATTGTCACAACAGCAACAACATTATTGAGAAAAGGTTCCATGACCTTTAGGGCCAGTCGGGCAGATTAAAGTGATATCTCCTCTGTGGACATTGATGTTTATAGGGAATTCAATTGCAAATCTTCATCTTTTGAAGTTCAATTGTTGTTAGTGGCGGAGCTAGGAATTTGTCCTCAGGGGCCAATATATACTTAAACATATATTTTTTATTGCCAAAATATCAAAATTTATCGATGAAACTTACATTTACTTTTTTGTTGGAATTTTTCTCCTTTTTATGTGTATAATGAAAATTTTTGTGGGCAATCTTGTATTAGTTATTTCAACAACTTATTTACTATGCAATGCCGATGAAAATGTAAAATATTATCATCCATTGTGTTTTAGGTTCTTATTTAAGCAATATCGAATGAAGATTTGAATTTTGAAGGTAATTAGGTATAGAAGATTCTAAAAAACCTGCTTAATTATTTAGAACAACAACTAATATATGCATGAAAAATCAAATTATGTTAAGTCCAAAAATTTAGTTACAAAAAGATATGTGAAAAAGTCTAATTTCTTTAATTTATGTAATAAAAAACAAAAAGAATAGATCACTTTGAAAAATAACGGGGGAACTGAAGCATAACTAACTTTCTATTCATTCTTTTTCTTTGACTCCGTTGTTTTTCATCCTTCATCTATCTTATCTATACATCTAGATTTTTCAAGAAGAACCATATGTTGACAACCAACTTGTTTTCCTTTGAGAGAGAAAAAACTTAATTGTAAAAGTTCTTTTGGGGTAATATCCAGCTATTATTAGGTACAGGAATTGCTTTTGTTAAGGTTTTGTAAAAAATAAAGGAAATTATTAATAGCCATAAAGTTTGAATTTGAATAAATGAGTGTTTTTTATTTTTGGTTGGGGATAAGAGCGAGACAGAGTTAATTGGAGAGTGATACATGGGATGGAGAAGGAGGGAAATTTTTAGGTACGTATGAGACAGATAGAGAGAGCGACATGGGAGAGGTGGAAGGGAAATACAAGACAAAGGGTGAGAGAGATGGTAATTGGGGATTTGTTGGAATTTTTTTCTTTTTTGGCAATTTTTAAAGCCGCTTTACTTTAATAAAATTGGAAACTACCGCTAGGGGGCCATGTGTAGTGAACAATTTTTTTTTTCTTTGGAGAGTAGGGAACCTTTTTTTGAAATAATTTAAGAGACATGTGTTATAGGAATTTAAGTGGCTTCCTAAAACATAAACATATGGATATACAGAAATGCATACTAGCAAAAAGGGGTGCACAATGTACACTTGCGAAATAATAAATAAATCATAACTAAAAAAATAAAATCAGAGATATAAAACTTCATATAAAAGAATGAAAATAAAACAAAATATAAAATAAAAGTAATAAAATAAGGAAAATCAAAGATAGCATTGTAAATTTGTCCACAATAAAATCATCAACAAATTTAGAAAAAAAATGATAGATGAAAAGCTTGAGAGAAGCAGAAAAATTGTGCAAGGAAGATCTTAGGAAAGTAGGATGGATGGATGTGCGGAAGAGAGAGATCCCCAAAATCAAGGTGGATGAATGCGTAAGGAGGGGCATGGGGTGATCCACCCAAAGTTTGGGTTGGTGGAAAGCATGCAAGAGAGAAGTTGCTAGTGTTGCAACTTGGGTTGGGCCCAACCCAAAAGCACCCGCCCAACCCACTCATTAGGTAGGGTTGGTCTTGGTTTTAAAAGTTTGGGCGAGCTTTCGGCTGAAAAATTCAAATCTGGCCTCAAGTTGGGTTGGATTAGCATTTAGCTTAAACCCAACCTAGGCCCGCCGACCTGGTATATAAATAGATAAATAAAATGTTGTTTTCATATATATGTGTGCATGTGTGTGTTCTCAGGTCGCATATGTTTCATATAAGGTACTTATATGCATTATATAATTATATCTTTAGTCTCGTTAAATTATGTGAAAATGCAGTATTGAAATTGATTAATGGTTGAGGCCATAATCCAACAAAAATGCCAGAAACTTTTCTCTCTTAAAATTTCTATGTAACCCAATCCAACCTAGTTAATGTGGCCCAACCCAACTTTGCTCCGCTAACCCAACCCAACCTAAATCAAGCTTACGATGGGGTAGGGTTGTGTTAGGTTAGAGAAATCTTGACCCTAAGACTGATTTGGGTTGGGTTGTGGTTGGACATATAGAGGTTAGCTTTGGTTAAGGGTTGCCTTCAACCCAACCCAACCCAACCCAACCCAACCCAACGGGCTGGATTTGCAGCCCTAGAGCTTGGACAAAGGGAAGTTCTACCCATAAATTGAGCCTCTAGATGGAAAAAGAGATATTGGGCGGGTGGTGGATATTTGGGCCCAAATAGTTGACAAGCAAAATTTGAAGAGCATATCTGAATTTTGAAAGCATCGTTTTTTTCATATAATGCATGTATGCATGTAGATATCTCCCTCGCCCATTAAACCCAAGTTGATTTTTGCACTTAAAGTGCTCTTCGTTATTACACCAGTTATACTAGAATGACTGTTGATAGGTACTGACTACTGAATGTTTGGGAAATTCTTCAGGGATAGCATAAATGTGTTGTTCTACAGTTGATTCATGCAATAATTTTAAATTTGGTCGTCTCATTGGTGATGTGATTTTATGTTGAAAAGATTGTTCTTTTACCTGAATTTTGTATTTGGAGTGTAATAACATGTTTCTTGTCATTGTTGATGTAATTTATATCCTAACTTCTGGTTTCCTCTACCATTTATTTTCTATCCAGGTTGACATATGGGAGGAACGTAAAGTCTTTGGTTCTCGTGGACAAATTCTTAAGGTAGAGCTTTTGGGAAGGAATCTAGAGAATAGAAATAGAAATGGAAAGGGCATTAGTTACAAGTTGGTAAGAAACATCAACCACGTACTAGCCAGTGTGAGCATGCCCCAAAAGGGCATTGCTTAACTTTGTTGCTCAAATATTTTTGCATGTTTTACATTTCAGAAGCAGCCTAGTGCAGAACTGCTGGAGAAGCTCATGTCAGGCTATGGGCATGTTTATGATATGGATGAGGATGCTTTATTTGGAAAATGCCAGACTGCAATTAACTTTGTTGAGAAAGTGGAAAAAGACCTCAACTCAGGTGAATGCTACCTTCTTATAACCAATTAAATATATTGGATATATTTTTCTTGCACTTTTTTTAGCCTAGTCATGCTGTTCATAGCAAACTGATATATATAACCGATAAATATCATTACCTTTGTCAGTTTGGAGTCATATGCGATACTCCATTTTGTTCAGTATCTTGCTAAGCACAAACTCATGTCAATTACTTTTGATTGCTTCGTTGAGATGAAAGATATGTCTTGGACTTTCTAACAAGATCTTTAATCCAGTTAAACAAATGTGATATCCTGAAGTCATTCTAAAGATTCATGTTGTTTCTCATAAACAAGCATATGATATATATGTTATGCTATTTGAAAAATCTAATTCATAAACTAATAACATGAATCTAGATGACACTTGATGTCAAAATCTGCATGCTTCCTACATTTAAAGAGAAAATCATCTTTATAAATCCTACATCACACATTTTGTTTATTCAGTGCCCCTTTTAGTATCTGGAATCTTCTTTGATCGTTGAAACATAATAAATTTTCTTCCAGTTTCATGCCATAATTTCTGAATAATATCAATTCATTTAACTTTTAATGTTTTAATAACTACGATGCTTACAAACAATTGTTATCACTATGAACTGAATCGTGTACCTGATTACGATTAATTGGTTCATGTTAGACTGTACCTGCTATTAAGCATAATAATCTTATGGGGAAAAATCATTTGAAACTTTGAGTTATTTTATAAAAGAATGAAAGAGATGTGGCAAGCCTTAACGGAAGAGGCACTATGCAGAGAGTTATCACTTTGTTGTCTTTCAAGGATCCAAATTGTCATGGTTGCCTGGTATGTGCTTCTTCTCTAAAGATAAATGAGATTTTGAATTTTCTCACTTTTTAATTGTGAACATTTCCTGATCTTGTGTGATAAACAGTGATACACCGACTGTCTACACCTTTATAGTTCTTTTTTCTTTAAAGATAAGTTTTGAGTTGAGAATAATCTTGAGACTTTGCCTTTCTCTGTAGAAGCCCCTCAATATAGAACTTTGTTGTTATCTTCAAGTTCTCGACATTTCACTTGTAAATATTCTAATGCCAATTCTCTAGAATGATTATCAGTGAGACATCGACATTTCTTTCATTCTGATGGATTGCAAATCTACATCTTACCATCTTGCCATAGATTAAAATATCTTGATGTGCAAGTCCCTTCTGGACGACGTACTCTGCAGGCAAGATACAGCCATGATATAGTGGCACCTACCTTAATATCTTACAAGGATGCACACTAACCCGTTTTATGCCACAATCCTAGGCACATGAGTAGCACAATAGTGTTGTCCTAGTCAAAAGAATTTGTTGATGTTCTTGAATCGTGTCAGAATTGGTTCTGCTGTTCTTGTTCTTGGGAGATATATAACAAAGAAGAGTATTGCAATGCTTTTCTCTTTAAACATTTAGCTTGCATTTCCCCCATCAAACTAGCTTGAGGTACTTAAGTTGCATTTGAGTCCATAAATGAGAGATTGGAAATGCTGACCCACTTGAAATATGTTTGTTTGTCTGTATAATGGTATCCACTATAAGATAATAGATGAACAGCTTTGATTTGCTCGTCAGTAGTTGATCATATCAAATTTTATGAACCCATGCCTAAACATATATCTTCCTGATGAGTCCCACCTGAAAGCAGGTAGATAAATGTTGGTCCAAGAATAACCTAATGCAGATTTTGCCCCAAGAAGGTGAGTACGTGTATTGAGTCTTCAAATATAAAAAGAGAGTATCCATTAGTCCTGGAAGAGGAGGGGGGGGGGGGTGTAGTCAATGCGAGCTGATGACTCGCACCTACTAGGAATTTCAGTGGAATTATCGCGAGTCTCCATTAGTTCTCACTTGAAATGTATCTCTTTATTGCATGCCTCACTCAAAGCTCAGGTAAATAAACAGCTTCGGGCATAAATTTTATTCCCCAGTTTTGGACGCCGTGTGAAACAAATAAATCCACTAGGAGCAATGCTTTGTTGGATTTTTCTTGAGAAAAAAGGGGAGACACGGCTTATATTGTAACTTCCTAGATCTATTTATAAATGCAACTATATCTTCTTATAAGTTCCACTATATGTCCAAGATCCACCTAGTTAGGAGTAGTCTATGTTCTTTTCCAAATGGTTGACATAGTTTGAGTTGACCTGTTCTGGAAAGTCATGAAGCCAGAGGCCTTTCCTCCTTCAATGTTTGAAACATATTTCTGGCTGTTGATGCAGTATATTAGAATTTGAAGAAACCAGCATAGTATCTTTAAACAGATGGGTTAATATTTGTCAAGAGATGCCACTCTGTGTAGTTTGCAAGAAGAGTTGATGGGTGAATGTTTATCTTAATAATGTTTTCCCAGTTAGATGATCAGTGGTTTATGATGGGTTTTGCACAAGTCCCTTTTGACAATGATATCTCCCTTCTGTTCTAAGATGGTTTTTGATTTATTCAATTTATCTATCTCTTGTTCCAAAATTTTTATTTCATTATAGCTATAAACTCAAGATAACCAGTTTTTTTTTTCAGTTAGGATATTTTCCTTATAGTGCTCTTTATTCTTTGCTTAAATAGTAATGGGTTAGATGGGTAGTTATTGTGCTTTGCATTACTTAATCACAATGCTTATGAACAGATTTTTTGCATTTATTTTTCATGGTATCATTGCAATTGCAACTTACCTACATATTCCTTAAGGAATTTTTGAATTGGTTTTATGAATGGATAGGTAATATTAGTGAAACTGCAACTGTTGCGGACTTGCGGGTGCAGCATGGCATACTAAAAGATTGTATAGAACAACTGAAAGCTGCTGAATCATCTAGAACCACTCTTTTATCCCATTTAAGAGAGGCACTCCATGACCAGGTGGGACAGCTGATGGATCTTCTCCTGAAGACCTTCAGTAGAGTAAAACAATGTGCAGTGTTATTATTTTATTAGATATATTTCTCTTTGGTTATCTGAACTGGCTTGAATTGGTTTACAGGAGTTGAAAATTGAAAAAATCCGTAACGAACTTCAGGTATTCTTCTTGCACTTCAGCAATCCTGTTCGTTTAAATTGTGAAGTATTTACTCTGGTGTGATATTGTGATGATGTTAACTTTCTTCGAACCTTTCAGTAATTGGGAATTGGTTATCTGGATGCTGGATCTGTTAAATTTGCAAATACATATAAGCTTTGTTTTTTTTTAAATGTATTAGACAATTTCATCAGCCTAGCTGAATGAATTCTATGCATATTTATATGGAAAACGTTTTACATATCCACTTAAAATCCTCATAGTCAATTGTTTAAAAGAGTTTTGAGAAATTCAAGCTTAGAATTGTTTCAGCCTGTCACATTTGGGATTGGTTATTAGTTGATTTTTTTGTGTGATCATAGTCGATATTCACCATTCAATTGCAGCTAGAGCGTCAAATTTGGATTGAGAACACTGAAATTACATGAAACTTTGTGAGCAGTAAATTTATGAGTTTTACAATATCTGCGCCATGGTATGCTGAACCGGCCGTACCAGTTCGGTGATCCTTGATCTGCACTCATTAATTTTGTACATAATGCTAGATATTTTGCTATTTATTTATGCTTCAACTGAAGGATTGCATGAGATAATAATGAGTATGTTGCAACATAGATTGAGTGCACACTTTAAGTGAGAAAAAATGAAGAAATAAATATTTAAGACAGGAAAGGTGATAAGATGATCGAAGAAAGTGAGGAAAGAGGACTCGCAAAGAGTTATAGAACTGAGGTCTTAGGTCTAGATTGTTTGGCAGAAAATTAACCACAAAGAAGATGAATAAGGGCTGCTAGGCAGGCCTAAGCCTGAAGACCCAATTTGACTTGATTGCATTGACCTGGCACAAGTAGATAAGTTGGTGGAAGTAGGGAGGCCGAGGTGACATTAATTGGCAGAGGAGAGGCAGAGAAAGAGAGATGGTGGTGGCTGGAGGCTTAAGTGGTAGGCAGGGAGGGGGGGTGGGCAAGGAGGGGCAACGTCCAGCTTGGGTGAAGCCGTGAAGGTGCTGAGAAAGGGGGAGGGGGATAGAGAGAGAGGAGAGGCTAAAGCCGGCTTGGGAGAGGCACTGAGAGAGAGAGTGGCAGTAGCTGGCTTTGGTGGAGGTATAAGAGGGAGAGAGAGTGGTGAATGATAGGAGGAGACGTATAGAGAGAGAGAAGGATAAGGAGGTGGTTGTTGGAATGGATCTGGTGGGCAACCAATAGTGTCCATGAATAAAGAGGAGACTGGAGCCCTTTTCTTTTAGGATTTAGGGCTCCCAATTTCGTCCCTTATCCTCTTTTTATTTTAAGTTTCAAATTTAGAAAAAATGAAAGATAATAATATATAAAAATTATATTGTGTTACTTGGACACTTGCATCTAGCTCCAAAATCTATCAGATACGTATCCGAATTTGGATATTTAAATACTTATGAAGTTCTTTGTTAGCTACTTTGAGGATTGGAGAAGAGCTGAACTCTTCCAATAATGAGCTTGTTAAACTCTTTCAAGGATGTGTTTGATCCCTTAATTTGATATTGGGAGGGAATAGTTGTTCTTTTTAGGTATTGAAATATTTTTGTAAAATATTATTTTGCTAATATCTTTAAGTTAATTGGGAAGTTGGAATGAGAAACACATATATTGAAAGATCTTAGCAAGCACTGTTTTTTGACATCTTTTTAATGTTTAAACAAATAAAGCTTAAAGGTATAAATATATAATATAGTTAAATTTATATATTATCCTACATTTTCCAGAATCTCTCTTTTTCCCTCTTGCCAAGTTGGACACTTGGATACATGTGTTGTTCTGATTCTAGTATCCATATCATGCAACACTGTAGGCTTGAAAAATTGAGGCCTCGTCTTACTTGATTGGCTGAAAACACCAGCCTAAGCTCGGTAAATATTGGATCGGGCAGGGCCGACTTTGCACAGATCTACTTCACATCCATGATGCTACCATGCTACATCTGCATCATAATACTCTCCACCATCCTGCACAACTACTTTAGTATCATGTCACTTCTGCATTGTGATTTTGAAAACATCCGCTGAGAAGGGCATTTGGATTCCTCTAGATTAATATCATCAAATTAGGAGCTCGTGTTGTCTTTACTCCCATCCAAGTCCTGGTCATGTTTTCTTTTTTAATAATGTTCTACCTATGGTTTTCATGGAAAATGATTCATTATTTTATGTGCCTGGTACTAGTATGTTATTTCTTGTCAAGAGCCCCTAACTTGCCAAATTTGCTAAGAACCACTTCTTGAGATATTCTGTTGCATTCATTTTTCTTCTCATTGAATAATGATTTGCCAGCTATCCATCATCAGACCAGTCACCAGTCTTTTGTAGTCAAAGTCAGTACATGGTTGCCAATAGTGCCTATAGTAGTCTGAACTATGAACCTTGTAATTACCTGAACAGAATGCCTTGGAGTTAAAATTTTCATCATTATGTATTTTACTACAAATGCACTAGATATGTTGTCAGATGAAGAAGGATACATAGAAATTGAATTGTCTTGACACTGGATATGCCCTTCGATGGCAACCATAAACAGGAAATTTTCCATAGTACTTCCAGAATTAGTTGGGCTATTTACTGTTCATATTAGTAGAATGTTTCAGTACTCATTGCAGTTTGTCTGTCTTTAAATCTCTCTTTTGAAGCCAAGTTTTGACATGCATTTATGAGATTGCAAGAATCTTTAGGCAAGAATTCATAGAGAGGAATTGTCCTTAAATAGTTTGCACAAGGATTCATTAGTTGCTCCATGTATCAACTGCTCTCCGTAAATGCTCTCAAATTCCTTTTCAATGTCATCCATATTATTCAAGGTCTCTCTTTTGTTTCCCAGGCTGCGCAATCACGATATGAACAAGCTGGCAACATCTACCAGCAGCTACATGGCTGCAATATCAGAGAGTCGCCTCCTGAGCAGACACCAAAGGAGTCATCATCACCCTTCTTCGATGCCCCTCCTGGTTTCGTCCCAAAGTCCAGTGTCGGCGACGGAGACAAAGCACCATCAACTCCAGTCAGGTGCAACCGAGAGGCGCCTCTCTCTAACAACGATTCTTCTTGTACAGAAGAAGAGCACCGGAAAACAGCTGCTGCATCAGTGGCAGCAAAGCTTGCGGCATCCACCTCGTCTGCCCAGATGCTCAGCTACGTCCTCTCCTCCTTGGCTTCAGAGGGCGTCGTCAGCCAGACTGTGAAAGAGGAGTACCCTTCTGACAACAAGAGGCCTAAACTAGAGAATGATGTGCCTTCTTACATGCCACCACCTCAGTCTCAGCCCCAGTCTCAGACTCAGCCACCCCCTCCACCATTCCCACATCCTGATATGCTGCATCAGCCACCACCACCACCATCACCGCCCATGAGTCAGCTGAGCCCCACTGTTCAGCCGCCGCTGCTGCCACCGCAACTACCAGCAGCTTCATTGCCACGTGTGCCTCCACCTCCGCCAACCACCGCACAGCTTATGCAGGCTGCTGCTGGACCTATGACTGCTGTACCCTTCGGTTACAGCTCAGCCCCACCGACTCTGCCAATCTATCCAATGGTTGGCATGCCGCCTTACCCGAGCATGCCAAATCCATACCATGGTTTCCAGGCATCAGATGCTGTTGGTGGTCTCTTTAGCCAACCACCATTGCCAACAGCACCACCACCAATGACTCGGCAATAATAAGCCAGAGAGTGGTCTGGAGAAGCACAAGCAAGAATGTGATGATTGAATGAGGTCAAGCTCATAGAAATGGCTGATATGAATTTTTGTTGCATCCAAAGAATTCTGTTGGTCTTGTTCACATTGTATGCTTCAATCCGATTAACTCATATACATGTTGTACATCAAGTCATGATCATCTAAAGCATTTGAAGTGTTGTTGAAGAGAGTTCTTTAACTGAAGATGGATTGGAAATTTAGATTTTATAACTAACTGAAGTAAAACTTTAATCTAGAGAAAGAAGTTGAATTTTGAAACTATATTTGAAGGCCATTGTGAGAGGCTTGGCCTAGTTGCGCCTCCATTGTGAGTCCAGTCCAAGTTTTAACACATCATCCAGATCATCCGTCTATCCCCTTTCCCTCCCTCTCTCAAACCTTTTTTTTTATATATTTTGGCCCTCTATAATGCAACCCTTCAAACAAATATTTACTCTCATGCCTGAAACAAACAACTTGAATATAAACATGAAATTATGTGAGTTAAATCAGCAGCAATTTGGTCAAACCAATGAAACAACAATGATCAGATGATTAAGTTAGAAGATATCAATCAAATTCTTATAACATGATAAAACCACATGTAAAAGATAATCCGCCTCCCAATCTCTCCCATGGACTCGTATGTTATCTCCCAATCTTCTTTTTTTTTTCGAAAAAAATCCATGACTAACTATTGGGGATGAGCACAAAGTGGGGAGGGACCTGATTGATATTGACATGGTTACTGACTCCATGACTAACTATTGTAGGCCTCCTTCAAATGACCTCGAATACTCGTGAAAGATCAGATGGTTGCCAGATCACCGCCGGCACTCATGGCTATGGTCGCTGGTTTTGGAGCAATGGCAGGCCAATGCAAGGAGGTGGTCATGGTTATTGATGCTTATTAATTTCAATTGGAGAGATGGTTAGGAAAGGGATTAGGGTGGGCGATGGCACTCATGGTGAATGGGCATGCACGACAGGAAGAGATAGTTGAGGAGGATAATTGTAATATCCGGGCCCAATCTGAGCCCAATATTCTTTTGGGCCCATGGTTGGCAGCCTATTTGAGGGCTGCCACCTCATGTTAATTGAGAGGACAGAGGAGTCCAGCTGTCGGCACCGGGTGCAGCTGAAGCAGTGTTGCTAAAGCAGTGACTACCGCTTAAGAAATCTCCCCCCCCCCCCCCCCCCCCCTTCTCTCCTCTTAATGTATTCGAAATAACAAAGAAAGAAAGAAACAAAGAGAGAAAGGAAGGGGAAGGAAGAAGACTCACCGCGTGCGGCCGCGAGCGTCGCCAGCGCCCTGGAAGCTAGGTAAGCCCCTTCCTCCCTGTCTCCTGATTTATTCAGAATAACAAAGAAAGAAACAAAGAAAGAAAGAAGGGAGGAAGGGGATTGTTGGCAGGCCGAGGGCCACCGGCGACAGCCACCGGCTTCGGCCGCGATTACCGTCGGCGCGGGCGTTGACTGTTGGCAGGCCAAGGGCGTGGCCGCAGGCACGACTGAGGATGCCGCGAGCCCGGCCACGGGCACCGCCGGCCGTGGCCCGGCCCTCCCAAGCGCGCTTCCTTCCTTCACGGGAGAAGAATAGAAAGAGAAGAGAGAGGGCTTGGGAGAGAGAAAGGATATGGGAGGTTGAGAAGGGAGATTGAAGAAGAAGAAGAGGAGAGGAAAAAGGAGAGGAGGAGGGGACTTACCCGTGTGCGGCCGCGAGCGTCGCCGGTGCGGGCTCGGCCGGGGAAGCCGAGAGCTCGGTCGCGAGCTCGGCCGAGGAAGCCGAGAACTCGGCTGCGGGCACCGCCGATCGCGGTCCGACCCCCTCCCCGTGAGGAGGAGACCGTCGACCTCCTTTCGCCGGAGAGGAGAGGAGAAGAGGAATGGGAGATCGGGATGAAAGAGAGGAGGAGAGGAAGTTTCTATGATGTTGTTTTAGGTGATTAAGGATTTGTCACCTGGACTTGAAAAATTTGGAAAACGAATTGAGGTAAGTAATCTATTTTAATCTTATTGTGGATCATGTGAGTACTATGTTTATTAAAATTTTAAAGTGTTATTCGTGTATATATTTCATGAATGGGTGTATTATAAAATGTAAGTAACCTGCCCTAATCTTCTATGAATCATGCATGAAATTAACCCGTCATAATTGTATTGTAGATCATGTATCCTAAATTATGAGTTATGAACTGGGAATGTATGTGGCATGTTTTACAAGTTATGATTATGTATGCTTTATGCTTATGCAGATTCCATTATGCCTACGAAATAATTGGATTATATTATATCCTAAGATATGAATTATGAATCTTGTATATGAGTGGCACGGGTCAGTCACACAATTTTTGATTGTGCATACATTATGCTTAGGCAGATTTTATTATGCATGCAAGATGAATTGGATTACATTATCATGATTATCATTAGCATAATTGTGTTACAAGTGTAAAGAATGATGATGAATTGCATCTAGCGATATGCACATCTTGCAAGGGGTACCTAAGGACTCTTGATGCTACGGGCCGAATGCAATTGAGCCGGCCTTGCCAGTGCCCGATAATGACTGAGCCGGCCCCGCCAGTGGCTCACTAATAACTGAGCAGGCCCCGCTAGTGACCGATAATGAATTCACCGTAGCATCCATGAGGTACTACCTATAAGAAGTATTGTCTACGAACTCTTAAGAGCTACTGATCGAATGCAACTGAGCCGGCCTTGCCAGTGGCCGAGAATGACTGAGCCAGCCCCGCCAGTGGCCACCTAATAACTGAGCTGGCCCCGCCAGTGGCCGAGAATGACTTCGCAGTAGCATCTGAGAGTATGACCATGGCATGCCGGTGGACGTTTTATGTTATGTTATTGTTTCGTGAAAATACTTATTGACATGAAACACGAATTTATTGACTCAGTATACATACTTCATCATAATAAATTGTTAAGTAAGATACTTGTTGCTATGAAATAGGGATTTATTGTTTCAGCATGAATATTTTATCATGATGATTTGTTGTATTATATACATGTCAGCTTCTCAAACCCTATTAAAACATGTTTAGTATTTTTGCAGAATCAAGCATATGCTAGTAGATGTGCATGATTTACCAAGGATAGCATGGTTCAAGTGTATCATGTATTCCATGAAATATAGTGTCATAAACACATTAAAATGACATTTATAGCATGACCACGAACTTAATAATTTGAGGTGCCATTAATCAGTTTTCAAATAACTCATAAAGTATGATTTATGAAAATTATGATTTATGAACTCTCAGATGTTATGCAAGAGCCCCCGCCAGTGGGTATAATAACTCGGCATGCGCATATGGCCCCCACCAGTGGGTACAATAACTCGGCATGCGCATATGGCCCCTGCCAGTGGATATAATAACTTGGCTGCACTACTATCTGGGAGTATGGATTTAAAATCTTGGATTAATGGCAAAGTTTTACGTTACATTTCATGTTTATGAAATATCATGATGGTACATGCACTAATTTACAGCTCGATTTGCATATATATATATATATATATATATATATATATATATATATTGTATATGGAACAATGGACATTTGATGTATATGTTAGCCTCTCAAATCCTGCATAAACATGGTTATCATTATGTTTGATCCGGTAAGATTATGTATGATTACTTACTGAGCCGTGTAGCTCATACCCGTTCATTTACATTTTTCTTTCAGATCCTCACCACTGATAGCTGTCAGAGATACTTTAATTTGGTATCAGGGCTTCTTTCCTTTGGGGTAAAATAAGTATACTTTTGTGTGCATAAACCACTTAGAAGCTCTGTATTTGGGTACTGACCAGCATGTTGTACTAAGAATGCTTTCATATATAAAGGTTTGGTTGGTTTGACTACCCTGTTCCCCATGTATGAGGCTTCGTGCTATTGTGGGCGGTAGTCGGCAATAGCATGGCCATGTCACGGATCCGGATCCGGGGCGTGACAATAATAGCACGCACAGTGGACAGGCAAAGAAGGGTTTTTTTTTTTCAAATGGATAGAGAGGAATTTCAAACAAATTGGATGGGAGGGGTGTTTAACAAGACTTGATAAAGCTATTTAGCTCAATTAGGTGAGACATTGGTGAGACAGATCGGGGAGAGGTCCAGCCGGGCATAACTCGGGCGAGAAATGAGGTCGAATGGGGCACCAGAGCGAAGGGAGATGATGACATGTGGTGGGGTGCTAAGATTTTGATCGAGATGAAATAGAGAGAAAATTCTTTTATAGTTAAAATGCTTCATCGACCGACTACAACTCATCTTGCGACTATTTTGATTGTGAGTCGACCTACTGCAAGATGGTGCAAAGTTCAAGCCTAATGAACACTCGCTCCTACGACAACAAGAGATCCTTTGGAGATAGAAATTGAGGATACAATAACTTATGGTAGGGAACCAGAACACCGGATTCACTAGTCCACAATCATTCGGAGATAGAGAAATAGAATTAGCAGCATCAGGGTTAACAGTAGGCAAATGATAGATGACTCTGACACCATCAAGAAGGTGCTGGAGTAGTTCTTCAGATCTAGAAGGACAGATCAACCAGGCAGCAGGAGGGCTCCTAATGAGCTTGCAGGAGAATGCAACATTGGTCAGCCCGATCTCGACCATAGAAGTCCAAGAGACTCTCTAGTCTTTGGTTGATGACAAGGCCTCAAGGTCAGATGTTCCTCTAGTCTTCTTCAGAAGATACTGGCACATTATCAAGCAGTATTTGACCGCGGCTATCCAACATTTTTTCACTTCTGCAAGGATGCCTCGTGACTGGAAGCAGACCTTCATTACTCTGATTCTAAAGAGGCAGGGTATCACAAAGTCGAGCCATTGCCGACCAATCAACCTATGCACTACTCTGTATAAAGCCTTTGCGGAGATCCTGGTGAAGAGGTTGAGGGACATCCTGCCCAGGCTCATCAGTCCCGAGTAGAGGCCTTTGTTGGTGGATGCAGCATTACCAACAATATTCTTATAGCCCATGAGTTCATATTCGACCTCCAGAGAGCTCCAGGTCGGAGGAGTCTAATATCAAGCTTGATATGAAAAGAACCTACCATAGAATGAGCTGGAGCTTCTTGACTCACTCCTTAGACAGCTTCGAATTTCATCAGTTTATATATTAGTCATTTTTTTCTAGATATCTCATACCTATCAAAATATATCATCATAATGCAGAACTTGCTCTAACTATTTTTGAAAGAAATGTTGAATCCTCATGAAAAATCTATTAATGAACTATACAATCTAGCTTTCCACTGCAGTTAGGAGGGGAGAGAGGGAGGAGAGAGAGGGAGTGGCTTGGGATGCACGCGTAGGCGCTCCAAACTTCGTGCGGCGGGTGGGGATTTTCCCCAAATGCCTGGTGGGAGCGAGGGGGGGTGGGTCCACGTTTTTTTCTTTGGGTTGGAAGGTGCATTATTTTCGTGCTATCGGTGAAACATTTCACCAAACACCGTGCTGCAGTGGAAGATGACGACGCGCAGCCCAGCTGAAATGGAGAAGGTGGAGGTCAGTCCGGGCGGCAAGGGGGCGCGGCCTCATCTGAAGGCGGCCGAGAAGGGCCGGACGTGCGTGGATGTGGCAAAGGGTCCGTCGAAACTGCCGACCTGGACCAACCATCAAATCTCGGCAGTGGAGCTTGATGCCCTGAAACGGCGATTCACGGACATGATGGAGATCTCGCCGGAGAAGATGGAGATGGCCAGGGCGGCGTGGCGAGACACCGAGGTGATAATGCGCAGCTTGGGCCGTCGAGTGCTGGTGGAATGGATCAGCCAGGAGCTGCGGGCAGCCGGAAAACTAAACTATGACGTTGAGGAGTTCATGATGGCGGACGAAACCTTCGCCTTTCGCTTTCGGAGTGAGCAGGAACGGGAGGCGGCTACGGAGGCCGGACCCTGGATGGTGGCAGGGCAGCTCCTGGCTATGGAGCGCTGGCGGCCAAACTTCGTTCCGAGAGCCAACCAGTTGAGCCGAGCAGTGGTCTGGCTTAGGCTACCAAGTCTGTCGATGGAGTACTGGACGAAGGAGATGATCTAGGACATTGCGGCCAAGCTGGCCGTCCCTTGGCGCTAGATAAAGTCACCGACCAAGGTCGGAAGCTGGGTTTCGCTCGTGTCAAGGTGGAGCTGGATGTGAGCGTTTCGATCCGGCCTCGGACATTCATCCAGGTCGGCTCCGACATACATTGTCAGGCTTTCCGTTACGAAAACCTACCTACTTTTTGCTACAAGTGTGCCCGGCTGGGGCATGGAGAGGGGGCCTGCACTTTCCCTTCCACAACTCCGGTGCTATCAAGAGACCTAGGAGATCACCGTGCTCAGCCGACAGGGACGGAGGAGCCCCCCAGGTACCGATAGCTGAGCTAAAGGAGGGGAACGATTTGGGAAGCCGGCTCCCATTTGGTCCGTGGCTGACAACCACCAAGATATGGCAGCCGAAGGCAAACAAACTAGTGAGGAAGCCTACCACGCCGAAGGCCGACCGAACGCCGGTGCAGGAGCCCTCTAGGTCGGGGCCGAGGTCCCCTACTATTGTACCGAATCTCCCGGAGTCGCCTACGGACACGGATAGATGGCAAAAGCCAACTAAGTTGGCTAGGAGGAGGTCGCCGGAGAAGGAAGCGACGGGAGGATCGGCGATGGTCACCGAGCCGACCCAACTCGGTGCGGGGTCCAGGTTGGACTCGGAATCCGTCAGAAGGACGGGCCAACCGGTGCAATTGGGCCAATTTGGTCGAACCGAGCCAGGGCGGGCCGAGTCGGATGGGCCGGACCCGGGCCCAAACTCGGGTCTGCCATTTCATGATGGGCCGATCCAGGTGGGAACGGGCTACTATGACCGAGCTGGCCCGTGGACAAGGCCCAAGCCCGATGAAACGGGCTAGGAGCCCAGCCGAGTCGACCAGGGACTCGGGGGCGGGTAGGACTGAGTCGACCCAGCTCTCCCGATCGGTGTCTTCATCTTCCTTCGAAGATCTGCGACTGCGCCGGCGGGAGGAAGGATGGAGGCACTTCCAGAGCGCCTCTCTGCCGCCGGCGAGAGCCCCCAATCGACCGATGACGGGCGGGGGCCCACCGATCGACAGAGCTGCTGGGGTATCGCGAGCCGAGGCGGCACACCCACATCGAGAGGGCCAGCGGCGGCAGGTGAGGCTCCACCGTCGCGTGCGGCTATGGCTCGAGGTGGCGGTAACTCTCCGGCCAAGGGGAAGGGCCTAAAGGATGACCCATACCAACGGAGGGAGGTGTCCTCGGCAGGGGCATCACAGAGAGGGGTGGCTTCTTCACCGTGTCCAAGAAGGATGGGGAGGCTTGAGACCGGGGACTTGGAGGAAGCTCCCAGATCACTGGAAGCACCGGTAAAGCACTCGCCTGTGGTGATGAGGGGCATTCCAGGGGGTTCGAGACAGAGCTCCAGCTCATCCATTCAAGACCATGGTAAGGTAGTGGACCTCCTGCGAGCTGTGATTCAGGGAGGTGGGGAGCCTCGGGAAGATGACAGGCCTAATGCACAGGGAGTGACAAGCCCACAGGATCAGGGCCAATCTTTACTCCACAGTATTAAATGAAGATCCTAGCATGGAATTGTAGGGGGGCGGCTAAGCCCTCATTCTTGTCCTCCTTCAAGAGGTTAGTTCAGCTTAATTGCCCCGAGATTTGTTTTCTTTGTGAAACACGGGTGTCCGGCAATGGGTTACGCCGGGTGCAACGGCGTTTGGCAGGTGATTGGGAATCCTTTGTAGTATAGTCTTAGGGCTTGTCTGGAGGTATCTTGATGTTGTGGAAGCGGGGGTGGCTTCTGTAGATGTCTTTCGCAATTGTTCTCAACAGGTTGTGATGGTCATCTCGGAACCAAATGAACCTCCGTGGGTCCTGTGTGGGGTCTATGCTAGTACTGACTACCGGACAAGAAGAACTCTTTGGGGCGAGCTGACATGTTTGTTGACTCAGGGAGTGCCGACTATGGTGATGGGTGATCTTAACTGTATCCTGAGCCCCAACGAGAAACGAGGTGGTAGGGTCTACTCTGATTCAGTAGACAGGAGGGAGTTTCGGAAGTTTCTGGATGTGACCGGTCTAGTGGATCTTGGCTTCTCTGGACCGCGATTTACTTGGTGTAACAATCAGTCTGGACGAGCGAGAGTGTGGGAGTGGCTTGACAGGGCTATTGCATCTCCGGATTGGATTCAGTGATTCCTATCCTGTCAGGTTAGTCATCTTGCCCCGATTGCCTCAGATCACTGTCCTCTTTTGATTTCTACAGCTTCGTGCTCCAGTCATTACAGCCCTTTCCGATTTGAGAAGCTGTGGTTGTCATACCCACAATCTTGGGAAGTAGTCAGGGAGGCTTGGGGCATGCCGGTGCAGAGGGATGCTATGCAGAGGGTGTCGCGTAGATTGGATCTCACTAAACGCCGTCTCTGCAGATGGAACCGGGAGATTGTAGGCAACATCTTCCGGAGACAAGAGGAGGTGGAGGTGTTGATTGCAGATCTCCAAGGGAGGAAGGACTGAGATGGGGAGCTTGAGGAGGTTGAGATGGCGGACCTATGACGTTACTTGTCTTCTCACCACTCGCTGCTGCATCAGCAGGAGATTTTCTAGAGGCAGAAGTCGAGGGCACAGTGGGTCAAGGAGGGGGACTAGAACACTAGCTTCTTCCACCGATCGACGGTCATCAGGAGGCAAAGGAACATGATACGATCACTGATAGTTGGGGCAGGCCAGCGGGTGGAGGAGGATTCTGCGGTGAGACAGGTACTATTCGATTTTTTTAGATCCAGATGGACGGAGGGAGGGGGGGTCCTATGTGTTTGGTCAGCTCCCTAGGCCGACAGTCAGAGTTGAGGAGCCAGATAATGTAGCATTGATTCAGCCAGTGTCAGATACAGAAGTGCAGGAGGCGGTATCGGCGTTGGCAGAGGACAAGGTCCCAGGACCGGACGGATTTCCGCCCTTCTTCTTTCGGAGATATTGGAGCATCATTCAGAGATCAGTGGTGGAGGCAGTGCAGCTATATTTCAGTCGGGCAGTGATGGCAGATGACTGGCAGGTTACTTATATCACTTTGATCCCGAAGCGTCAGAATGCATCGTAGCCAGGCCACTATAGACCCATTAGCTTGTGTACTACTTTGTATAAAGTAGTGGCGAGGCTTATGGTTGGGAGAATGAAGACTTTGCTGCCTAGCATTATTAGTAAGGAGCAGGGAGCGTTTGTGGGAGGAAGGAGTATATCAGACAACATTTTGCTAGCTGAGGAGATGATGGGAGATTTACAGCTGGCCTCGAGGAGGCGATGTTTGATGGCAATGAAACTGAACATGGAGCGTGCTTATGACCGGATCCGCTGGGATTTTCTCAGACGGGCGTTGGAGAGTTTTGGCTTCCATCCGACCTGGATTGATTGGGTACTTGGCTGCGTGCAGGGACCTAGTTTCTTCATACTGGTCAGTGGTACGCCTTCGCCTTTTTTTCGAGCTACTATGGGGCTTCGCCAGGGATGCCCTTTGTCCCCATATCTGTTCATCATTTGCTCTGATGTATTTTCTCGTGCTTTACAT
Organism: Phoenix dactylifera; assembly: GCF_051530095.1. Lineage (NCBI taxonomy): Eukaryota > Viridiplantae > Streptophyta > Magnoliopsida > Arecales > Arecaceae > Phoenix > Phoenix dactylifera. The sequence goes on from NC_143201.1 coordinate 15,198,365, forward strand.
ATAGCTTGCGAGAGCTGGGAGTTGGATGCTTACAGTCCGACCCCTGGGGCTCGCCCCATCTCTCACCTACTTTTTGCATATGACTGTCTGCTGCTTGCCAGAGCGAGGGCGACGAACGCTCGAGCCCTCCAAAGAGTGTTGACTGAGCACTGTGCGGCGTCCGGACAGAGAATTAATCCCCAGAAGTCCTCTATACACTTTAGCCCGAGCACGGAGTGGAGGACGCGACGGGCGATTAGGGCGATATTGGAGATGCAAGAGCAGGAGGAGGCACTAGACTACCTTGGAGTCCCAATTACAAGGAGGAGGTTGCGGAGGGTGAAGTGCTCCATTTTGGTGCAGAGAGTGCAGAGTAGACTTGAGGGCTGGAGGGCCTCATCACTCTCTATGATGGGCAGGTTGACGTTGGTCAGGTCAGTTCTTTGTTCTATGCCTGTTTATCTTATGGCCCATACTGTTGTGCCGAAGACGGTGCTGGTGGGAATAGAGCGGCTCATGCACCGTTTCCTGTGGGGCTCCTACGGGAGGGGCCACGGGGTACATCTGGTGGCCTGGGAGAGAGTTTGTCTGCCTCTGAGTGAGGGTGGTTTGGGGGTGCAGTCACTTCTAGTGAGGCGAGAGGCACTCCTGGCGCAGCGGGCAGTGCAAATTGTTCTGGAGCCATGCAGATTATGGAGTCAGGTCATGATCATTAGATATTGTCGGGCAGGCTTAGCTGGACCGGTGGTGGGCAGTTGGAGGGGTTACTTTATGTGGCGGGAGATTGGAAGGTATATGTCTATGGCCCTGGCACATTCTAGATGGTTGATTGGCGACGGACGGAGCATTGATGTGATGGAGGACCCATGGGTGGATGCACTTCCGTTGAGGTTGTGGCCGACAATGATTAGCGGTCAAGGGACGGCGGGGCTCCGGGTGTGCGACCTCAGGCCGGGGGAGGCAGAGTGGGACACCGACAAACTGGGCTAGTTGTTCGGGGAGCACTTAGCAGAGCAGGTTCGAGCTCTCCCCATTTCGGGATCAGCAGGTCCAGATGTCAGGGTATGGAACACCACTTGCAGGGCCAGGGTCAAGGTTGGTAATGTTTCTCGGGTTATCAGCAGGAGTCAGAGTTGGGTAGGGATTGTGGCTGGGTATGGAGGTTTGGACTACACCAGAGGGTTGCACTATTTCTCTGGAAGGTAGCCTGGGACCGCCTGCCGACGAGCTCGGCGTTGAGCCGACATGGTGTTAGCATCTCTTCTGTGTGCCTGTACTGTGAGGTAGACGAGACAGTGGATCACGCACTATTCCAGTGTGTCTGGGCGAGGCGGACCTGGAGGTTGTCTGGGATCCCGAAGGATGTGTGGAGTCGGAGGGATTGCTTTCTAGAGGAGGTTCGGCGTTGGTCTAGCTCCCCTCAAATGTGTCGGGCGGCTATTAGGGTGTCCTGCATCGCTTATCAGCTATGGATGGCCGGAACGCCCGAGTGTTTGGCGAGCACAATCCGTCCCCACGGTTCGTGATGGAGCGGGCTCGGGCACAGGCAGCAGAGTTCCTTCATGTAGGTTCAGAGCATAGACCTTTGACAGCTCGGGACACCTGGGGCCCCCATACTACTTCGGCAGCTTCTCATACAGTGTTTTTCACCTGGGAGCCCCCATCCCCGAGTTTCCTCAAGGTCAATTTTGATGGCTCAGTCCTCGATGAGGGCAGGAGAGGAGGGGCGGGGTTTGTTATCAAGGGCCCGAGCTCCAGCACAGTGGCGGCAGGGAGTTGTCAGATCTTTGATACCTCGGTCCCAGGGGCAAAGCTGCGTGCGGCTTGGATGGGATTACGGTATGCACGACATGTACTTCATGCGAGTTTCATTCTCTTAGAGGGCGATTCGGCCACAGTGATCAGCTGAATCCAGCAGGGCACTCGCAGCGATGGAGGAGTTCATCCTTTGCTCCGTGACATATAGTTGATAGTGAGGGAGGGGGTTACCTTTCGGGCTATGCATGTATATCGTGAGGCCAACGAGGCGGCAGACTGGGCGGCGTATGTTGCTAGCCACTCAGAAGGCACCCTATGGGTTGGTGAGGATGATTTGCCCAGTATATTCCGAGACTTTTTGGTTACATATTCTACTTGGTGTATTTGTACCCGTGTTGTATGAAATGCCCGTTTTAGCAAAAAAAAAAAAAAACTATACGATCTATATTTAGAGAGTACAACCATAATATGTTTTAATTAAACAGTATTTCCTAATGATTGATATCAATATAGTGCTCCGTGTTTATATCATACGAGGACAGATCAATAAAGCTAGAAAAATTTATTTAAAAAAAAATACTTTGGAACACTGCATCTTTATTTTAATATTCTTAACAAACACCACTTTAGTCTAAGTGAATTGTAAGTTGCATATGTCAATGGATCTTGTGAAAGAAAGTCATTCCCTACTCCGACTTATTGCTCAGTATCATCAACCGGCAAAGGGTTATAACTTTTTTTTTTCTACTAATTTTTTCAAACAATCACAAGATGCCCAATTGATAGGATGTTGAGCTCCCCACAAGCCAAAGGTCCAAGCCTGACAAGGATAAGCATGTAGGCCCAAACTCCTCTAGGCTAGTTGTGCGCTTCTACTATTCAATTGGGGCATTGAAAGGAATGAGGATGTTACGCATTTCTTTAAATTTCTTTCACCCATCGTATTCACCATTAGAGAAGGACCCATGTCCCCATAGTCCAGATCTTATTTCAAAACAGTCCTCTCTGAAAAAAAAAGGAGCGAGAAATTTCTAAAACCAAGGAGAGAAACTAGAGTTACCAGGAAACAAAAGCTTTGGAAATGTACAGTAGGAAAAACAGAACTTCTCATGATATATTGTTTATATGTCTGAACCCTGCAGGTGATTCTTCTAAGATTTAACTACTACATCTCAGCAAAAAACTATTCAGTCTTCAAACCCACTGCTCCCACCAGGTAGAGAATGCTTCTAGTTTAAATACTGCCTGAGTACTTACTGCAGAGTACTTCCCTGTTGATAAAAGATCACAAACATTAAGTATGGAGATGATTTATTTGGAACCAAATTATGGATGCAAACTACCTTGAATTTGGAACAGCAGAAGTTGAAATCATGTTCTGGTGACAGAAGGCAAGTCAAGTCACACGGATGAGTAGAACCACCATGATGAAAATACAAGTCATGACAAAGATTACAAGCCATGTAAAGCATGTAGTCTTGGAACTCTCTGAGTACACCTCCATGGCCCGTACATTGGCACGGGCGGTGCTGGCCAAGCTATGTTCCACTGCCCTCTCAGTAGAATCAAGTATCTGTTTAAGCCATGATAGTAAAGCTCAGTTACAAAATCAAGAGAAGCCAGTGACAACAATTAATCAGCTCCATAGAAAATAATTCTGATATCTGCACATAAGCACTATTGGTAGCAATAGAAAATTGGTTATACATGTTTGCGATAATTAAACTTGCAACAATGAAGATATCAACTTATTTAGTATGGAAAAGTTCAATTTTTTCACCAAGACATGCATGCATTTAAAGTGTGTGATCTAGAAGGACAGAGAATTAAAAAGAAGAGATTAGCAATATGCAGATGACACAATAATATTTTGAGAACTTTAATATTATGTAGCTTTGAATCGGTTTCAGACCATAATTTGAAAAGCCAAAAACTCGGCTTCAAAGTTAGCTAAGTCGAGCCGGCTCGAAGACTCGATCAAGTACCCAGTGAGTCTTGAGCATCAAGACTTGATTATGTCATTTATACTTGATAATGTTTATACATAAAAATATATATTATTATTATTATTATTATTATTATTATTATTATTATTATTATTATTATTATTATATATACATTTAATATTAAATATTGATGTTTAAGAACATAAATAGAGAAATTTATATACATGCAGACATAAATCCCTCAATCTATAATTTACTGTTAACATACAAATAATATATTAATAAAATAATTAAAATAAAAAAATAAGAATCAGCAATGACTATTTCCCATGCCATTAACTATTACTTACATCTTGATATTGAGGCTAGGAGGCAGAGGCTAGCAGAACCCCCTAAAATCATAATCAAAATTGGGAATGATGCAGTTGTGGGATGGGTGAGGAATAGAAGCCCCAACGCTTTACATTCCATTCATATTGTTACAATTTCACATTAAATATATTATAAAAAAAAACCTCCAATGACTTGTTTCGATGAAAATCTTAAAAACAGATAGTATTGAAATGGACTATAATTAATATTTAATACTCGATTAAGTCAAATGGCTCGGACCAAGTTTTGAGTAACTCGGTGAATCAGCCGAGTCAAGACTCATCCAAAATCTGAGTTTCACACAAGCCAAGTCTCCTATCAAGTCGGCTCGAAAACTTGTGAGTTGAGCTGATGTGGCAAAGTTTTGAGTCAACTTGACAAGTTTTTAAACAATGTTTCAGACTAGGTCAAAATTTAAGCAGATAGCTGGATCACCATATCAGCATTTAAGCAGCATCTGCTAGACTTTCTGAAGTACAAGGCTGCACCTTTCCCTATCAAATATGTGAACCTTACAAGATTCAGAGGATAATATATTATTTTTTTATGTAATAGAGACAGATGGATAATACAAATATACAAGAGCTGCACCACTCTTTCAAAAAACTTGAGCACTTCATGAACAACTTGCATCAATTTAGTAAGAAAATTCAAAATCCAATAAGATTCCTTTGCTTTCTCTGTCTCAAGTTGGCCAGCCAGTCGGTGGCACCATTTTCCTCTCCATATACATGTGTAATCGGTAACATCGTCAGATCTAGACATTAGTCTTATGATGTCAAAATAGGAATACTTTTCTGGTCAATGGAACGGCCGTTTTGTGTAACCAAACACAGCTTTTGAATCTGATCGGTCCAAATTCTCTTATGCCACCGCTAATAGACATCTGCCCCATGCATATCCCAACATACAAAACCTATTCCGGTTATGTCTCTACTCACAGATAAACTATTTTCTTAATTAGGTCCACGATACACTTTGGCATTCCTACCTCTAACAACTCTCCAAGCTATGTTGTTCCTCTATCCTACAAACTCCTTTTAAGACAGCACTATTTCGATCTTTCCATAAATTCCAACAAGTAAAAGCTGCTATAATGGCCATATTGCCTATCAATTACAACAGCATGCCAATATTTTACTGCATCCACTTCTCTATCCATGAACCATCTCATGAACTCCTGAACATACTTCTCTCGATTTTTGACAGCTCTAAAACATATGGTAAAGAACTTAATTCTCTACTCCATACTGGCTGCATATGCTATCTGGCATCAAACAATTTTTTCATGAGCATAATGCTGCGGGAAACTTATTTTGAATCATTTTCCATAACAGAAACCTGATCTTCTTGGCCATATATTAATCTCCAAATAACATTCCAATACACCCCACCCCATCTCTCCTTAAAATTTCAATCCTATTCAATTAATGTTTGGAATGGATTTAACTGTAACTGAACTTCCAGGATCATATATCCAGAGCAACGAATCTTTAACCTCTCACTTTCAAATTAGCCATTGCTAACATCTATTTCATCATTCTTTATGAAAAATCTAAAATAATTTTTGCACAGACACGCACATAAACGGTTATTCAACAGTTATAATCCTGGCAATCCGGGGTCTCTCAGAAGAGCGGAGTGGGAACAGACCTAACTTTTTTTTACTTGGCCACAAAGTAGCCGTGGTAGGACTTGAATCATTGCATTTGTCAGCCCAAGCCTTTTACCACTGCACCGAGTAATAACCCCTAATGTATGTGTATATGTATGTATATACATATATATGTGTACATGCAAACACAGTTTACCGTCATCCATAAATAAAATCACTTCCAACTAAATCCACCCAACACTGTCATCAGAGGCAATTTTCAGACCAGCCACAAATTTCTGATTCTAGACTAGTTAGTAATTGATGGATTACCGACCTATACTATAATTAATTAGATTCATCTAAGTTCTTAATTAAAAGTACTTTTGATGTATTGAAAATGGCAATACTTTTGATGTACTGAAAATGGCAATCGCATTTGTATAACTACCTTTTATGGATGGGCTTGCCAGACATGAAACAAGCTCACAAAAGAAGAAGCTAGAAGTTAATTAAATAGCTTCTCCTAAAAGGGTCTTTATGGCTTCTACTTATCATAAAAGCACTTCTCAAATGATATTACCAAAAATTAAATCTTTTAGAAAGTATTCTTTTTTTTCACTTTAAAAGTTGCAGGACTCTTGTCAACACCAAAAGTGCCCTTGGTTTTCCACCAAAGGCAGTCAAAGAAAAATTCTATTTCTGAAGATAAGCAACTAGATCAAAATCGGAGCTATTATTTTTTTAATTTTGGGTAGGATGTATAGAACTAGGGTCAATGGGGCTAGCAGTTCCAAACTTAAATGAAGTAATAAGTGCATTACTCAATATAGACAAGATGGATGCTTAAGTAACCATAACCATATAAATCTATTTATTCCTACTAGTTGGTGCTGTCTCTGTGAATCCATCTTTGCTGACCATTTCTATTAAGGGCTATATTCATTGTTACTAGAGGCTTATTCACATCCTTTTTCACACCTTCTCATTATCTGGCCTTCCCCTCCTCTTAACTCATATAGCAGAAAGCTAAGTCCCTCTTCAACTAGGGTTTTTTAGATATTTATCGTGTATGCTCAAATCACCAGAGATGATTCTCCAGCATTTAATCCTAAACTTCTGCAAATTCTAATTCCTATCTATGTACTTAAACCACCTTAATTTCCTAGTGTAACACAACTCTTGCATTCTCATCTGTTTAGAGAACTACGGCATACAGCAGCAAATTGTTCATTAAAAAGGAGATAGTATATAAATTTATCATAGATGGGAAAAATGGAAGAATACTTGCAGCAATCCAACAGGATATCATATTTACAAGTAAAGTGGTCACCACGAGCTAGTAAATGAATGATCTGGAAATCCTTGTCTGGCAGAATATCATCCAACATGATAATATACAGCTGTTAAGTGGCAAGATATTTTAGGTCCAAAAGAAAAGTTTTTTAATATATATATATATATATATATATATATATATATATATATATATATATATATATATATATATATATATATCGAAGCCCCAAATTGATTAAGGTCTCTCTTTTCATGGAAGTGCAGCTTGAGATTTTAACAGCAAGAAAGTTGACCCAATGCAAGAAAAGATTCTAAGCGACCTTCTTTTATTTCTTCCTTTCTTTTTGTAGTAGATGTTTGACGTTTCAGCCTTCAACTATAATCCAATGGTCAATCTATGATGACTGAATGGCCCTGTTTTGGGGGTCCATAAGGGTCTGCATATTAAGCATAAAGAGGTGAGGTTTTTAAGTTCTCTCTTCTTCAATTTCAATTATTTATGCATCTAAAGAAACGTTGCTGATAACATCCACCTCCAGCCCCCTCACATATGCATGCAAGGATGTGTGCACAAAAGTGTAGACATAAAAACAGAGAGAAAGAGAAGAAGAAGAAAGACATGCAATTTTTACCTTCTCAGTGTTCTGCAAAGATTGATTCATCAGAAGACTGCTTTCCTTAAGTTGCTGTGCTAACACTACCATTTCGTCCGTCAAATCTTCTTGAAGCTTTCTGGTAAAAAGGAAATAAAGAAAATAACAAGCCAGATAACAAGTACTGTATTAGGTGTCCAGATATGTACGGCTGAAAATGGATGCATCTAGTAGAGAACAAACACTGAAGCATATGACAGTAAATATCTTTGTGAGAAAGATATTGAACTATTAATTGATAGATGGGAAAGGAGAAATATGTAGAACAGCACACAAAAAGAAACAGGACATCTTAAACAAAGATGACTGATATGCCAAATTGATGATACAAAACAATCCTGTCCCACATATTAAGGGTTCGCTTGATGGATCCCTATTAAGTTTCAAAATAAGGTCAAAACCACAATGGAATTTGATACAATCTTCTACTCCAATTTTAGTGATGTTCTTAAACCGAGATATTATAGGCCAGCAATTTTACAAAAGATAGAGGCATCCAATTACATAAACAAACGTTAAGTCTAGCAGCAATGCACAACATCAGCACCCATTTTTTATTCCATAAACAAAAAATCAATGATGAGCTGTCAGTAATGCAAGAAGGAAGTGCATGGAAAGGCTATCAGTCAACACATTATGATTAAAAATTTTTTGCCATTGCTTTCTATAAACAGGACAAACCCTGCAGGTCCATCATAATAAACCACAAAAGCAGAATGGATGAAAATCAATGATAAGTGGCAGTCTAAACAAGAGTAAATCAGAGTGAAAGATGACAATTCTGAGGTATGATTAAGTCTAACTCGAGTTAGTGAGAGAGACCAAGTCTATTTTCTCAATGTAGCAAATCAAACTGATGAAAATTATGATATGTTGGTAGTAACACACCTATGTTTCTCAATGTGAATTTGCGCTGCTGCATCCAACTTAATTGGTGTTGCTGAGTCCCTCTCCTTAGACTCCTGGATGCTATCTTCAATTTCTACATGAGCTCTGTTTAGTTTTGAACAAAAGTGAAGTCATATAATCCAACAAAGCAGAGAGGAACACAGAAACAAACCAGCAACGACAATGTCAACACAAGGAGCTGCAGTTTTGCTTACACAGTTCTCCTTCTCAGTCCACGAGGGGCGTTCACATAGTTTCCATCCTGTTCTGACTTAGAGGGGCTTTCCTCATCTTTAGTTTCATCAACAACCTTCACAGGTTCTGGCTGATGAGGTTGTCAGTATTAACTAATAAGTTTACTTGAAGATAGCTTTCAGTCATAAGAATAATTCACAATCATTTGCACTAAAAGAACTCCCAACCATCTGCACTAAAAGAGCTCACAATCATTTGCACTAAAAGAACTCCCAACCATCTGCACTAAAAGAGCTCACAATAATTTGCACTAAAAGATCACAATCAATTTGCCTTAAATGGAAAAAGGTGGCATTTCATACAACCTCCAGGATCTGACCACAGCACAGTACGAATAAAAACTGATGCTTATATTGCATTTTGAGATCTAAAATGGACCAGAAACAGAGATGGCGGAAAAGCTTGATTTATAAAAGAATGAATTTTGGCAATCTACACATTATATAAAACTGATGTAAAATTTACCGAACTTGGAGACTGGAAACAACTTAATCGATTTGCATGTAATCTGATAGTTTCAAGCAGAATATGTTATGTATTAATTAGAATCAACTATGAAACATTATTAATGAGAAGTATATGAAAAAATCATTCTTTAAAATTATGACAAACATCAATAATTATGAATATTTGTATTGGAAATGAAACAAAAATTCTTTTTAAAGTATGCTCCATCAATTATATATTCAACAAAACCCTAGAAAACAGCCTAGTGAGTCTAAAGAGAAGAGATAAACATACCGATGGAGTAGATAATTTGGCTGCAAGGGCTTCGATCTTCTCTGAATATTCATTCAATTTTGCTTTTGAAACACTGAGGAAAAGTCAGAAAAGATTGTGACTACTATATGAACAAGTTCTTTTTCTGTATTTTTTTCCATGCTAAAAATGCCTTATGAACAAGTTAAAAAGTATGTACCCAAAAAAAAAGGTTACAAAGTGGTTTTGCAATACTTGCAATGGTACATGCACCGAGGGTTGAAAAGCTGACCTTACTGCAATATGAAACATCCTGCACTGCAGTATGTACCATGTCATGCCATCCCATATTGGCAGACCAGGAGTTGATACGACAGCATACCGTGGTACATACTATAGCGACACATGACTCCTATACCCTCAAACAGTATTTCAAAACTTTCTATGCACCAGCAGTACCGAAAAGTAAAACTTCGAGATGCATGTACTGTATCTAACTCAAAATTATTGGTGATCACAACATACAAGAATGTATGTGCGCATCCATAAAACTTTCATTCTATTTGATAGGTTATGGAATGTTTGTCCAAAATCTCTTTTGTTTTATTAAAGACAGGTACTGCATCTTGCTTAGACAGCTAGTCAAATTTTGCAGAGCTCAAGAAAGAGGGTCCAGTGAACATTATATATGAACATGTGTATCATGCGTGCACATTAAGTTCGTTAAAAATAAGAAAAAATAATGTATAGACAAATAATTTCACACTCCAAAAGCTGTTGAATGAGGATTATGCTAGGAGGATGCAATTGTTGGGGGATGACAGAGATTAACCAAAATGGCAGTAGGCTTTAGAAAGAAACAGAAATAGTTTAAACTTTTTAGAGGATCAAGCAATTAAAGTATGGAACAACTATCAATTGTGTTAGTTTTGTTTAGTTTATGAATCTCTGTAATGAAACCTTATAGATCAAATAATGTATATTATATAGTACTAGAGGAAGAGCACCAGTTAAATTAACAACATTACTGAAACCATTTACATTATGTAAAAAGTCGAAATTGCCCCCTTCCGTCACCCATACGCATCTAGAACCCCCACCACTCCCTCCCCTCTCTTCTTCTCCTCCTCTCGTCCTTCATCAGCCTCATCAATGACAACCTCTTTGATAATGGCGTCATCGTCGGTGACAGGCCTCCCCATACACACGCAGCACCCCCATCACTCCCTCCCTTCCTCTATCCCCTCCTCCTCTCTCTTCTTCTCCTCCTCGTCCTTCATCAGCCTCATCAATGACAACCACTTCGAGAACGGCATCTTCATCGGCAGCAGGCCTCCCCATACACACCCAGCACCCCCACCACTCCCTCCCTCTATCCCCTCCTCCTCTCTCTTCTTCTCCTACTCCCGTCCTTCATCAGCCTCATCAACAACGAGCTCTCCAAGAACCGTGTCATCGTTGGCAGCGTTCTACCCATACACACCTAGTATATCCTCTAGATCTTTCAAATTAGGTGACATTGGAGAAGATGAGAATTTTCAGCCTTGAGAGCATAATAGAGGAGTTTGAGATGCTGACAGAGAATGCCAGCCATGTCCAGAGAGAGGCCCTTCAAAAGATTCTCAAACAAAATGGTGATGCAAAGTACTTGCAGAATTTGGGCCTTTGAGGAAGAACCGAACCCAAGAGTTTTTGAGGCTTGTGCTCCCTTGGTCACTTATAACAATTTGGAGCCCTACATTCAGTGGATCATCAATGGGGATACTTCGCCCATTCTCACTAGGAAGCCTATAACATCGATTTTATTGAGGTATAACTTGGGATGCTTGTTTACTTTGTGCTAACTGCTACTAAGTAGCAATTGTCTGATAATTGGCAAGCTTGTGTTTTGCTATAGTTCTGGCACCACACAAGGAAAGCCCAAGTTTTTGCCATTCAACAAGGAGCTAGTTCAATCCACCATGCAGATCTATAAGACTTCATTTGCTTTTAGAAAGTGGTATAGATTTCTTCCACATCGAAGGCTTGTTTTCTCTATGTACTATTTTAGAGATTAGCCTATTGATCCAGCTTTGGTTACAGCCTGTGAGACTTTCGATTGTGTGCTTCATGACTCATTATTTTCGGAATTGTTTTTCCCTTAATTTCTCTTCTGTCTAAGTTGTCTATGTATTGGAAGTTCATTAGATGTAGTGTTGTTAATAGGACCTTTTTTGTTAATATTTATATTCTTCTATCATATTTTCTAAGCCCAGTAGTCCCATTCTTTTGAAATATGCATGATAAGTGAGCATGAACTTGTATAGAAAAGATAAATTTAACCTACAATGCTATCCTTAGTGGTCGCTTTCTCGAAATTTCCATCTATGCACTCATTTATGCCGCAAGATCTTCTGTACTAACATGAACAGACTTTTCACTCTCTTTGGGAGAGAGGAGCTAGGAGACGTCATGGTGGGCAGCAAGGTTGAGGGTCTAGAAGTGGACATGGAGGGCTTGGGTTTTCTTAAAGTTATTTTGGTTATTTTTTTTTTTTTTTGATGTGGCATTTGGGTCCTATTTAAGGTTTAACGGTCTGACTAACATTATTAAGTTATGGATTAAAATATTGGATAAAAATAAACCTCAGCAGGGTAAGCATGGGTTTTTCAAATTATTGGGTGTAAGTGTAGTATACACCTAATCTCAGGGACGTTTTTGTAATTTACTCTATATAAAACTTAAAGATATTACAATATAATATATTACAACATAATATAATGCATAACATATATTGTAATATATAATACAACAAAAGATGAAGATTTTTAAAATTGCCAGAATAGGATGATACAAGTGGTAACATACCATTTCGATAGAGAATTGGCACTGGTATATAGTGTGTTGGTACGGGATGCAGTCTTATACCATGTGTCAATATCCAATACCATACTAGTATTTTCAAAAAAATAAGCATACCCTTCGATATCGATTTTTAAAACCTTGCATAACATAATACAATACAATATAATATAGTATAGTATAAATATAATAGTTAAAACTATTATATGGTTTATTATATTATATAATATAGTGCATCTATCGTACAATTATTATAATGTTACATGTAATGTAATTATAGTATTATTAAAATTTAAAGTAAATTACAAAAGCCTCCTTGAGATTAGGGATAAATTATATTTACACCTAATAGTTTAAAAAACCTAAGCATACCATCTTAAGGTTTATTTTTATCCAACATTTTAACCCATAAATTAACAGAATATTAGTCAAACCGTTGACCTTAAATGGGACCCAGATGCCACGTCAGAAAAGAAATTAACAAATGACTAAAGAAACCTTAAGTGACCAAAGTAACCTTAAGAAAATCCAAGCCCTCCTCATCTACTTCTAGGCCCTCGACCTCGCAACCCACCACAACATCTCCCAACTCCTCTCCCTCAAAGAGTGTGAAGAAGTCTGTTCAAGTTAGTATGAAAGATCTTGAAGTATAAATGAACATATAGAAGGAAATTTCAAGAAAGCGACTAAGGATAGCATTGTAGGTTAAATTTATATTTTCTATACAAGTTCATATTCACTTATCATGCATATTTCACAAGAATGGGACTACTGGGCGAAGAAAATATGACAGAAGAACACGAAAAAGCCCCATTAACAACGCTACATCTATTGAACTTCCAATGCATAGACAACTTAGATAGAAGAGAAATTAAGGAAAAAATGATTCTAAACATAATGAGTCATGAAGCATAGTCAAAAGTCTCACAAGTTGTTACTAAAGTTGGATCAACAGGCCAATCTCTAGTACACAGAGAAAATAGGCCTTCGATGTGGAAGAAATCCGTACCGGTTTCTAAAAGCAAATGAAGTCCTATAGATCTACATCGTGGACTGAACTAGTTCTTCGATGAATGGAAAAAACTTGGGTTTTCTTGTGTGGTGCCAGAACTGTAGCAAAATGCAAGCTTGCCCATTGTCAGGCAATTGCTACTTAGTAGCAGTTAGCACAAAGTAAACAAGCACCCCAAGTTATACCTCAACGAAATCGATGTTATAGGCTTCCCTGGAAGAATGGGTGAGGTATCCCCATCGATGATCCTCTAAATGTAGGGCTCCAAATCGTTATGAGTGACCAAGGGAACACAAGCCTTAAAAACTCTTGGGTTCGGTTCTTCCTCGAAGGTCTAAATTTTGCAAGTACTCTGCATCACCATTTTGTTCGAGAATCCTTTTGAAGGGTCTCTCTGGATGCAGCCAGCATCCTCCATCAGCATCTCAAACTCCTCTATTATGCTCTCAAGGCTGAAAAATCTCATATTCTCCAATGTCACCTAAGTTGAAAGATCTAGAAGATATGCTAGGTGTGTATGGGGAGAACCGCCGCCAATGATGATGCCATTCTTGGAGAGGTCGTTGTTGATGAGGTTGATGAAGGACAAGAAGAGGAGGAGAAGAGAGAGGAGGAGGAGGTGGTGGAGGGGATAGAAGAAGGGGGGAAGTGGTGAGGGTGCTGGGTGTGTATGGGGAGGCCCGTCGCTGACAATGCGGCCTCGGAGAGGTCGTCGTTGATGAGGCTGATGAAGGATGGGAGGAGGAGAAAAAGAGAGGAAAAAGAAGAGGGAATAGGGGAAGGGAGGGAGTGGTGGGGGCGTTGGGTGTGTATGGGGAGGCCCGCTATTGATGATTATGCCATTCTCGAAGAAGTCATTGATGAGGCTGATGACGGATGAGAAGAGGAGAAGAAGAGAGAGGAGAGAGGGAGTAGCGGGGGTACTGGGTGTGTATAGGAGGCGGAAGGGGGCAATTTCAACTTTTTACATAAGGTAAGCAATTTAATTAATGTTGTTAATTTAACTAGGTGTAAGTGTAGGTTTTACAAAATATTGGGTGTAACCGTGTAAGTGTAATAAATGTAAACCTCAGGGAGATTTTTGTAATTTACTCTTTTTTCTTTGTAACATAATGGTCAAAAAATATTGAGTAAGACCTGAAGAAATTACAAAATACTTCCCAGATAATTTATTTTGTGTGAAAGGAAGAAGAAACCATATTTATTTAACTTGTCTATTTTAATATTTCATATACTTCTTTTAACCATGTAGTTATGTAATAGTTGTTTAAAAGACAAACATTTTCTGCACTTACAGACCTGATAGACTTTCATGATAAAATTAATCAATTTGACAAACTCGGTACTGTAAGTTATCTGGGCAGCTGATGGGCCAATGAAGCTTGATAAGTTTTCACTCCTAACTCGATCTTATCAAAGGTCCATGTGAGATGCAGAAATAGCCTATCTGAATTGTACAGGCAAGAAAGTTTTAGTATGGATTCAATCCAAGATTCACAAGCTTATGGGGTCTTTCTACTTGTATCTAGCCAGCCAAGGCCAACTTCTATATACGTTGACAAACTAAGAATGTGATGTCTAATGAATCCCTGATGGCCAGATTGTCAGACAAAACCACCTCTTTTCCCTCATCACCTATATCATGCTCCCCTCTATGCTACCACTCAACTTAGCTACTCAACTATGTTACCTGCAATCTTTTTGTTCCCTACCTCATCTCTAGCCATGATCAACAAAAATTACTTCCTCCTTTCCTCTCCTTTGGTAACCTTCTTTATCTTCTGTTATCCCCTAGCTTTTATTAAAAAAGAAATCTATCTAGACCCAGTAACTCCATCTCTCCTCTATAGTCTCTTCAATTGCTTCTCATATGTTATTGAATCAACTACTTTCAACTGCCACCCAACTCAGGCTTCTTCTCTAAAGGCTTCTCTCGAGCTCAGGCATGAAATTTCTCTCTCTCTCTCTCTCTCTCTCTCTCTCTAAAGGACTTAAGCAAACGAAGGATCCACCAGATTTAGCTAGTTAACAGTCTAAGATTATGGAGAGAATATTTTCTTAAATGGATAACATTTATTTAAAAAAGAATAAAAGAGGATGAGCATATAAAATGATTAGACAAACCTTGATATTCCCTCTGGTGTTCTCTCTGCCCCTAGTTGCTCTAATTGTTCCCTTAATGTGGTGACATACTGGAAAAGCAAACAGCATCACTTTCAATCAACTTAATCCAGTATAAAATAATAACATAATAATAATAAGATGCTAGAATTGTTAAATTTCACAACATGTGAACAACATGAATCTAGCATGCCACTATGACCTACATTTCAAATATTAAAAGTAATGCAATCAATTTTATTAGTTTTTCAACTTCTTTTTATGAAAAAATGAAGAATAAACAATAAACAAGTTCTTACAAGGGTTCTATGAAGACGAAAAATTAACATAAATATTTGTTCAAAATTTCATCCACATGTCTTCCATGCCATTCAACAACTGAGAATTGATCAATATTGATTATCTTTGACAACAAATAAGCATAACTTAACCTTATCATGCTGAAAATTATGGAACTGTCTACTTTCTAGGAAGACAAAATTGTTTATGATGGAAGACATTAAATTTTGTGTTTTCATTAATGTTTATAACAAAGTTTGTCGTACCGGTACCGGACCCCATACCAGTGCCACATTAGCATAGTGTCGGTACGGTATGGTACGAAATTTTTTTTTGCGTACCGAGGATCGGTACGCCACCGGTACCGAACCGGTACGGAACGTTACGTCCGGTACCATCCAGTTCAATACGGTACGGCATATCATGCACAAATAAGTTCAGAAAACAATATGCAAATTAAGGTAGCTAGTTATATAGTGATAGTTAAACTTGTTTCTCCAAATAGTTTTAAAATATGTTGGTTCTCCTAGACAAGGTTTTAAGTCCCGGTGGGATAGGGGGCATCCCAACCATCCCATCCCCTTTCTGTAAAAAAATGGGACCGAAATGGGGTCCAGACTCCGAAACCCATCAATGCAGAGAGAGAAGAAGAAAAAGGAAAGAAAGAAAGGATGGAAGGAAAAAAAGGAAAAAGTGAAAAGGAAGAAGAAGAAGAAGAAGAAAAAGTAAAGAAAGAAAGAAAGAAAGAAGAAAAGGAAGGAAAGGAAGAAAAAAGGAAGAAAGCAAAAAGAAAGCAAAAGAAAAAGAAAAAAAAAAGAAATAAAGGAAGGAACAAAAAAGTGAAAGAAAAAAGAAAGGAAAGAAAGGAAAATAGAAAGGAAAGAAGGAAAGAAAGAGGAAAAAGAAAGAAAGAAAAAAAGAATATGAGAGAGACAGAGGATATCTATCAGGATATATGATCGAGATGGGCGAGACAGCAGGGCATCTCGTTCCATGGAGAAACTAGGACAACCCATCCCACGGCATTTAAAACCTTGCCCCTAGATACTAGCTACTCAAAAACATTATTTCTAAAGATTGTTTTAAAAAAATCCCATGGCAAGAACAATTGCACACACCTAAAGCTTCCGGTTAAAGGGCAAGACCTCACATGGAATGGTTAAGATTGATACTTTGTTTTTAAAAGGAAGCTTTTTATTACCATATCCCATGCTTACATATATATACCCACTATAATTTCGTTGACAAGTAAAATTATGCAGACACTATCCTTAGTTGTTAAGATCTGTATCTCAGATATGTTGTTTATCAATTAACCAGAGGGAAGAAAACTTGATCAGCAACTAATAATTATCATCCTTTCAATTGGTCTTAAAAATCCAGCAGTTTAGGATCCATGTTTGAGTACTAAGAAGGTTAGCTATTTAGAACCTAATGACATTTAACTAAAAGGACAAATCTATCCAAGATTAATTATGGTCATGTACATAGGAGCAAAATTCAATCAGGTGAGAACCACAATGAGAACTACAATATAGCCACAAATTTCTAATCCACAAGATTGAGAATTACGATATGTCTCCTTACAGAAAAAATAAATCCATAGTGATCCTTGTGCTCATCATAGATGTTCAAAAGTGCAGAATTACTAAACATAAGCAATATATTTTTACAAGTTTGATTTGAAAATTAAACAATGACTATATATTCACTCAAGGAAATCCATATTATGGAATATGCATTAACATTTACTCGTAATATTGTTTTATTCATCTTCTGAGATATTTAATTTGTGATCCTAACTTTTCTAAGAAGTTCAAAAGCACAAGCAGAATGTCGTGATTTGAGACATGTCTAATATGAAAACCTACTGAACACTATATCGAATATATGTTGGAGAAGATAAAGCAGCAACAAAATTTCATGAAAACCATTTGGAACCTACGATACTAATTACATGCATTCAACTCACATGGATGAGCTTTGCTTTATTCTGCTGGTGAGGAGCAGCTGCAAGCAACCTTCTCAAATTCACTTCAGTCTTGTTGAGTCTCATGATTACACCTAAAAAGAAACAAGAACAAGATCAGAACTTTAGCACAGTAGGCATAATCTGCTGTCACATAATTCAAAAACTTCCTATGATGGGGCAGAATAGAAGATTTTAGAGGAACTACAGTAATCCATCGAACAAGATTTTACCATATAAAAACGTTTTCCTAAAAAAAAATTCTTTTTCCTTCTTCAAACTTTGCGTTTAGCCGACCAATCCCACAACCTGAAGGTAGTAGAAACCAATTTTCACTCTGGCTCCGTAACTGCAAGACAGGCATCTCCATTGCTATCCCAATATGGTGCCCATAAAGAAGCTTGCACCCATCTCGTCCTTCCAACATATATATCACACAGATAATAACTTCTCTTTTCCATTAATTCCCATTCTACGAGTTCTGATTCAAGGATCCCAGAATTCAAGTCCAAATGATTCATTGAACATCAACACGCCCGCCGCCCCCCCCCCCCCAACCCCCAAAAACAAATATGAAAAGATAACAATATTGGTTCACGAAAAAAAGGATTAAAACAGAAATTTTGAAATCTTCTATCGAATTTTTCATTAATTAGAAAGAAAGAAATTCCTAGAGCCAAATCACGCCCATTACAAATTTCTCACAAGAATTCAGGTAGAGATGGAGAGGGGAAAGAACCAGTTCGACGATTTTCAAGTAAAAAGATCCCACAAGCGATCAAAATCTCACCGATTTGGGATTTCTGGTGCAGAGATCGTCGTTATTCTGTCGATCCAGGGGGGCGGGGGAAGAAAGAGATGGCGATGGGCAGGAGGACAGAGGACTCGCCCGAGGCGGGGGGGGGGGGGGGGGGGGGGGGGGGGGGGGGGGGGGGGTGTTTGTTCTATCGGTAGCGCTGGCGCGGCCTAGAAGTTGCCTTCGATTTCAGCCAGAGGGCACGTACGCCCATTGCCCAAGCCAAGCCAAACCATTGTCAAAAGTTAAGAATCGGACTGACCCTATCAATCTTTTCCCTCCTTTCTAAGAAATTCTAAATCCTAAAATCCTACCTAACCCTAAAAGCCCTAAAAACCACATAAGCCTAGGAACAAGTATGTAAAAACTTTAATTATTTTCAGAATGCCCCTATTCCTTGATACCCATGATATTTAAAATTTTTAACTATCTTGTAATATCCTCACCACATAAAGCTTTTTTTGTTCTCAAAATACCCATATCCTAGAGCCTGTATTAACGTGTCAATATAGATCTCAAAATACCCCTCGTCTAAGATAAAACCATTTTAAAAATATCTCTATCGAACAACTTTCTTTATTCTCAAAAAACTCTTTGTTAAGGGCCATATAAGTGTGCCAATATAGTTCTCAAGATCTCTCTCTCAAAGATATTCTTACAATAATTAAATATATTTTTATCCAAAATATACCTATTATGACTCCCGATGAAGAGTATCTTGATCGGTTTGACTCTTAATTCACTGCAAGGTGAAGTTGAAATCTCCTATTAAAGAAGGGAATTATCATGTTTCGACCAATAGGATGGCTTATCAACTCTTGGACTGTCATATTTTCTCATGTAAATTCCCAGAGTTTACCCTGAAGATGTTGGCTTTCAATTGGCATCAATGTTGATTTTATCATATGAGTTGGACCAAGCCTTCCCTTGGTTCGGTAAACTGTTCTCTCTTTTAAAATAAAAGAAGCATCCAGTCTTCTGACAGATGACAGTCCATATACTTTAAGAGAATTGGAAATTTATAAAGATGTGATCCACAAATTCAGTTGAACAGTTACAGAAAACACACCCTCCTAAATACTTTCCAAGCTTTTCTTGGAGGCTCTCTCTGGTGTCAGGTTTTGTCACGCCCGGAACCCATCACCCGGGTCCGGCACGCGACCGGCCGCATGATCCCTAGAGCAGTGCCCTAAAGATCATGCAAGGCCTAAGATAAACAACAATTCCAATCATTCCAATAATTCCATAAATACCAAAATCAATGATTAATGTACTTCAAATCAAATCCAGCCAAAATGTACTGAATGATTACATAAATTCAAATGTCCATAAATAAAAGATAAATTGACTTCTAACTATCTAGCAGTCTGACTCCAGATCGAGCTCACTTCTTGTCCCATCCGACAGATTCTACGAATCCAGTGCCTCTGAAAAAAAAATGGAAGTGTAGTATGAGCTTTTCCAGCCCAGTAAGAATCCCAACAGCCACACACAATAAAATCATAAAATAATCAAGTATCAAAATATATATGTCATTTCATCATTTCAAAAGCTCAACAAACAACAAATATATGTAATCAGTACATATACACAAATCCTTTGTTCTTTTTTTTACATTATGTGATCCATTCCCGTATTACTCAAATTCCAAAGTTTTCAAACTTTTCATTTCTGGCGTTGGACTAACCAAGATCATGTCCCAGTCCAAGACTGCACAAATCCCACGCATAAGCTCGTGGCAGCTATCCCACGCGTAAGCCCGTGGAGGCTATCCTACGCATAAGCTCGTAGAGGCTATCCCACGCGTAAGCCCGTGGAGGCTATCCTACGCATAAGCTCGTAGAGGTTATCCCACGCGTAAGCCCGTGGAGGCTATCCCACGCATCAGCTCGTGGCAGCTATCCTACGCATAAGCTCGTAGAGGCTATCTCATGACAAGGTTAGTCCAACCCATATTACATGTCTAGTTTTACATGTTCAATCACATTCCCATCACATCACATATTTTCATAAATTTTCAAAAATATGTTATTTCTTCCCAAATGAATTTATCTCAATATTTTCATTATAAACAACATGCACGCCTCATAGGTGCCGCATCAACTCATAAACAATAACAACATAATAATGAAAATATGTTGATAAAAATTCGTCTCATATGTATCATATCAACTCACAAGCAATAACATCAAAACCGTAAATAAATCCAACGATAAATCAATATATGCATAGAAGTGCTCAGATGTAGGGATTCTTACCGAAATTGTAGACTGACTCAAACATGGTCCGAATCACAACCTACGCGCTGGGGTGCTGAGTC
The DNA here is from genome assembly GCF_051530095.1 of Phoenix dactylifera. Lineage (NCBI taxonomy): Eukaryota > Viridiplantae > Streptophyta > Magnoliopsida > Arecales > Arecaceae > Phoenix > Phoenix dactylifera. Next base: position 15,219,146 of record NC_143201.1, read on the forward strand.
CCCTGATCAAAATCTCCTGGCACCGCCGACTCTTCCTCTACAACATCAATTATAAATCACAACTAAATCATTTAATATTTAAATATTCTAAACCATAATTCACATCTACTATGGGGTCCATCACCAGATCCCCAAACATCTCAATCCCTCCAGATCTAGGGCAGTCGGGGTAGCCCGACTCCCACCTTGTACCGCCAGCCTACGTCATCGCCAGCCATAGCCGCAGCCACGCCGCGACGATAATCGGTCCCGGTGAAGAGACTAAAAGAAGAGGTGGATGAGAGAGAAGGGTTCTTCCTCCACCTCTTCGGTCCAAGGGCATCAGCCAGGGTGGCTGTGCCCTCACCTTCCCCACCCTCGGCCACCATTGGCCGAACCATCGCCGGCCGCCCCTGTTGCAGTCGCCGACGATGGTGGCTATCCAAGTGAAAGAGAGAAGAAGAGGTCTCCTCCTCTTCTTCTTCTTCTTCCCCCAAAACCGACACTGTCCCCTCCCCCTTCCTCCATTTCTTCCACGGAAAGGCCACCGTGATGGTGGCTCGGCTTCTTCACCCTTCCCCACCCGACGGCAACCCAAGCAGCCTCCTCCGACCACCGTCGTCGCCGCCGGTGGCCAACCCACGCGAGAGGGAGAGAAGGAAGGGACGGGATCACGAGGAAGAAGGCCTCGGATCCGCCATCCCCCATCTCCAACCAAAGCCCTAGAACTCAACTCCGGCCCTCGCATACCCCGACCAACCCCACCGCCATGAATCCCGGCCAACCCGACGGCCGGCGGCCGGCGGCAAGATCCGTAAAGAGAAGCCGAAACAGGGTACCCCTGTTTCGGATCCTTCTTCGACGATTTCACCGGCCAAATCTTCACCCACGCCGCCCCAAATCCAGAAAATAAAACACAAAGGAAGAAACCATGCTTACCTCGGTCCGGTGGGGGTGTTCCGGCGGCCCTTTCGGCGAGGAATCGGTGGAGAAATCCGTGAGCTTCACCGGATTTGTGGGAGAGGTCTTCGCCGAAGGGGAAGGCTTTATGGCTTCCTCAACCACCGGTCGGATCTTGGAACCTCCCTTCTCCGGTGATCGATCTTCCCCGACGGTCGGCCTCCTCTGGTGATCGACCTCCCTAGCGCCGCTGCCTCACCCCCTTCACCCCTCTTCTTCCACGATCGTGCCTAGGGCACGATCATAAGAGGGATACGGGTCCGGTCTTTTCGGGCCGGCCCGTTAACCTCTTTTTTTTTTCTTTTTTTTTTTTTTGGGGGGGGGGGGGGGGGGGGCGGGGGTTTTACAGGTTTATTCATTAAGCATAGCCAGAAGGAAGCTTTAATTTCCGCGGAGCCGAGGTATGTTTCCATTTGATTCCCCTTGTGCTTAGAAATACAACTAATTTTCCTGCGACCTACAACTAATTTGCTTCCTCCAAGGCTTTGATCAGATTTTAAGAGTCTCCATCCTATTTATCCAACTGCCTGACAAACCAACCTAGCAGCTCAAAAAGAGACGTGCAATACTAAAGAAGAGCAGTCAAAACAAGATTTATAAAAGAAAGAAACTTAGTTTTTGTAAGGACCCATACGGATGTGTATTTAGTCCTACATCGGTTATTCACTGAGTAGATCTTGGAAGTAAGAAACCTAAATAATACCTTTCGGCTAGCCATTTTCGGTGAGGTTTTAAGTTGTTACAAATGGTATCAGAGCGGACCCAGTACATAACCTATGTGGACTAAGGGACACTGGAACACATTCCATTAGAGCTGACCACGGGCCGATCGTGGTATTTGTAAAATAGATTTGAATAGATTTGAACACTTAGCCTGACGAAAACGTCAGGACTTGAACGGAGGGAGTATGTAAGGATCCGTGCGGACGTGTGTTTAGTCCAACATCAGTTATTCATTGGGTAGATCTTGGATACTTATGCAGGAGCAAGAAACCCAAATAATACCTTCCGGCTAGCCATTTTGGATGGGGTTCTGAGTTGTTACAGTTTTCATGAAGAGCTAGGATTTCAATTTTCAAATCGAAGGCATCCTATCAGCTTTGGTAAATAAGCTTACCTACCAACAAAGACAATGCAAGATAATAGAAGGAAGGGGTAGAAGTTTGCAATTTAACCATGACACACTTCCTCACACTTAAGGCCGTGTCTCTGATAGAGCCGATCAAACTTTTCTCATAATTGATGGAGAGCCCAAAGATCAATTCAAAAGCATAGAATGATCTGAAAAATAGAGATTTTTCTTCCTTAGCATGGGCAAAAACAAGGGAGTCATTGGCATATTGAAGAATTTTGGTACCACCACATACTCAAGGGTTCCCAAGGCCTTCAAAAATCCAGGAGAGAGAAGCTTTTTTTGAGCATTCTACATAAGGTTTCAACTGCAAGGATGAAGAGGTAATGGGAAAAAAGGATCCTCTTGACATTCACTACACTCAATCCATTTTTCTGGAAACCCTCTGTGAACTAGGAGCTTAATCAGATATGATGAGTTTAGCTTGTCAAAACCTATGTGCATACATAAATCTTTCTTTTTTCCAGACAGAGCAAAGAAATCTTTGTAGATATGGATTGTCTGAACATATATGGCATTATGTCAGTCTCCTTGTCTGGGATGTCCATTGCTGGTTGCCCCAATCCACTGTTTTGGATCATACCTTGGAACTAATATTAGCCGAAGAGTCTGTTATACTCAAAGAGAGACTAATATTTTTGTGTTTGGAAGAAAATAATGAAGGAATAAGATCCAGAGAAACTGTGAGGACCTATGCAGGCATGTGTTTAGTCCCACATCGATTATTCACTAGGTAGATTTTAGGTACTTATATAGGATCAAGGAACCAAATAATTTTTTCAGCCCATGGTCATTGTGGACTAGGAGATGCTACAGTACGGGCTCATTAAAACTAACCATGGGCCGATCGTGGTGCTTGTGATTAGATTTGAATGGATTTGAACCTTTAGCCTAATGAAGACGTCACGGGTTAAACGAGGAGAGTATTGAACAAATCAATTCCTAACTTATTCCGCTGAGCATTATGCCACCGTTTGTTCAGCTTTTTTTTTTTTATTTCTTTCTTTTCTTATCAGAAAAGAAGTTTGAAGAGTTGCCAAAAGAGAATGCCTCTTCATGCCCCATGTTATAGAGTAGGAGAGTGCACTGAGCTATGTGAGCACCAGCAACAACATGGTAGCACATGAAGAAGTCCAGACCATCCTTACATCTCTTTGTAGGTGTAGTATCTTCCTGGAGGAAGGGTATCATCCCTGTTGTGCGCCAGTTTCATAGACACAAAAGAGTGCACACACTGAGGAAGTACTGTGTTCCATTCAAACCAAGCCTTTGAAATTTCTCCGCTGTCAGAGAGGAATGGTGTCATGTGCATCTGTCTGTTTGTGTCTCTTTTTTTTTTGATAAAAAATAGGAGGGGAGGGGGAGGGACCAGCCCACCCGCGTAGCAGCCCCATTACTGAGCCCCCTTTCCACTAGGGAATGTTCGATACAGGTCGCAGGTTTTCGCGTGCCTTCTCCGACCCGTGGGCTCACCCCACTGGGTTCACCGCCTCACGTGTGGGTACGTCACCCTAGTGCCACCTTGGTACAAGTGGAAGGAAAGCATAACCGCCAACAAGCCAGCCGAGCGTGGGGCATCCGGTCCCCTAATTTAATCGACGCCCGTGCGTTTCGAACCCGGGCAACTTGGGCGGAATTATCGCCCCCTTACCACCAGGCTACTACCTTGGTGGCATCTGTTGTCTTGAGAAGTGCCCATGGGCACATAAATCGAGCAAGCTTATGTATAGTTGTTATTTAATCCATTTTCTTGGTAACAACAAGAAGTGGAATCCGTCACATAAATCTCATATCGAAATGCTTTAATTGTGGTCACGAGATGGATGCTACTGAAGGAGATAGTGATGACGAACTGCACAGAAAAACAAGCCAGCCAGCGACACCAGATGTTCCCAAGCAAGAACCAGAATCTCTAGTTTTCTATTTCTGGACTCCAATCATGCACATTGGCATATTATCAGCAACATGAATGCCGGAGAGAAACCTCCAAACTTACTGTGACCCCGTGAAGCCCAGAGTACCTCCCCGTATCCCCCTTCATCTGGGCAAAAGCACCGTTCACATGCTTTTGTTTCATTCAAGGGTCATCACCTTCCATCAACTCTTACCTACAAAAACAAGCATACCGACCCTCCCTCAAAGAGCACTGTTGCTCAAGCCCTGTTGAGAGGCTTCTCTAAAGCCACCATGAGTCCAAGATTTCTCATTGTCTTTGTAGCTCTTGGTACCAAGTTCTTCTACGTTGAAGCTCTTCCAAAACCCATCTCTAATATCACTGTGATAGGTGCAGTCTTCTGTGATGTGTGCTCAAACAACACCTTCTCCAAGCACAGCTACTTCATTAAAGGTAATTGAAACAGGAGACTAACCCAGTCTTCAAGTCCTTATCAGATACTAGTTCAGTTTTATTTTGATCACTTCCAGGTGCTGAAGTGCTGATACAGTGCAAGTTCAGAGCAAATTCCATGTCGACAGAAGAGATATCGATCATGGCTGAGAGAACTACCGATAGATTTGGAGTTTATAAGCTCGACATTCCCCCTGTTGATGGATTAGAATGCAGAGAAGGCCGAGAGGTGAAGTCCTCATGCCGAGCCAGCCTGATCAAGAGTTCATCCTCTGTCTGCCGTGTCCCTGGCTTGAGGAGATCAACTGAGCATGTAGCAATCAAATCCAGAGATGCAGATATCTGTTTCTTTAACTTGAATGCGCTGAACTTCAGGCCTGCAAATATGGACACTTTAATGTGTAGGACTGACAAGGAACCAATGTCTCGTGCTCTGAACTCCTCGTTATTCTTTTGGCCAAGTTGGCCACTATTTGGACTCCCTTGGCCAAATTTACCACCTCTTCCTTTTCCCTTCCCTCCCATAACATTTCCAAGCCCCTCATCCTTCCCTTTCTCACTACCTTCCTGGCTTCTTCCATTCCTAAAGCCACCATATTTTCCTCTCCCCTTCCCATTTCCACCCATCCCCTTTTGGACACCAATACCATCTCCCCCTCCATCTCTTCCTTCCCCATTTCCACCTCTGCCTCCTTCTACCACAGCCCAAGTCATGTCATCACAACCTTAGCCTCTCCTTTTCTCAGGAGGCCAAGATCTTAGGTATGGTGCATCTCCCCGCCATTCCTAGTTATCACCAGAGCCCGAGTCAGCTGCTGCAGCTTCTGTACTAATTTCTTCTGACCTTGTCATTTCTAGTGCAGCTGATCAGTGTTCAGAATAAGAACATTGCATCAGATTGCATTATCTATCACTACTATGAACATCTGTCCTTAGTATAAAAAGGATATTTATTGTTGCTATTATCTATGGAAATTCATGGAAACAAATAACAGCATGGAAGTTCTTCAAAAAAATCAACCGTCAATGATAAGATGGCTATTAAAGAAAAAGAAATGTGATCACTTGCCTTGCGATTCTCAAAACTTTTAAAACTGGTTGAGATACGTACTTATAATTTTTATTGAAAAAACAGCAGTTCTCTTGTTTCTGACGGTGATAAGATTTAAACGTTTTTTTTTTTTTTTGGAGGAAATGATAAGTTTAAAATGTTCTGCGCAGAAATTTTTCTGATATCAAATGCGAAATTTTCTACAATTGGTACCATTTTCTTTTATTACTAAAATATATAATTGACGAGTGAAGCATTAATTGAGTTGGAAGGTTGAGGATGTGTTCATATAAAATAAAAGTTTAGATATTGACTTTTTTTAACTTGATGATAGATGATTTAGATAGGGTTTAAGAAATTGTTTTTGGCCCAAGGGATTAACACTATGAATCTTACTGAATCACATGGAAACTCAGTTTGAGTAAAGTTTTCATCTTGAAAGAAATCTTGACATATGATAGTGTCAAGCACCCCTTAATATGGTATAAAACAATTCCAGCACCTATTACCTTGGTTCATATAAATGGATAATTTCTAATATATTGGTTGATATACAAATACTTATTGATATTCTTGTACATAATTTTGCTTCTTTAAATAACTTCATTAATTGATAACTTCAAAAATCAAATCTAAAATAGTTGCTAATCATGGATTTACCATACTATTTTTAAAATATCAATATCTCATTCAAGATAATTTTAGATTATGGAGGGCTTAGTCCTTATTTCCTAGAATTTCAGACTAAAACCCGGATACCAAGCAAATGGCAGCATAAGGAGATTTGCACGGCGTGCCACCAGCTTGCGACTAGAATTTGAATAAGATAAAATTAGGTTTAGTTGCTTTGAACCTTCAAGAACTTTTGACATCACCTAAACCTACTATAAAAACTAGAGTAAGGTAAAGAAGAAGATAATATAAAAGCAATTTCATTATTTTGAGAATGGATCTTTTGCTCTCATTACAAACTTTCTTTTATACCTTCCCATCATCTCATGCGGTTACAAGTAGTGTTCAATTATTCCCTACTTACCCACTTTAGTGTCTCTAACCAATTCTATGTTCAAAGTCGCGGTGTGTGGATCTCTCCCGCCTAATCTGTTGTTGAACCTAGATGCTATCCGATTCATTTATTGGGTGCACCCATCATATGATTAATTTAATCTAGTACGCCCATTGGCCCACATATGCATGCAAATATATAGTGCAAACAATGCCTCCACATCCTATTACCCGACGATTAGGAGGATGATAGGATGTAGTTGATATTGACTTTTACTCTGGCTGAACTATAGTATGATGATTCCACCTTATTGGACTAATCTGGATGTGGCCTTGAAGATAGTATTCAAATCATTTACTTCAGTTGTATCCTCCGTCAATATACCAAATTAAATCAAACCTCTTACTGAGATAAGAATTAAATTCCAGTTTTACGGCTACATTCCAACCAGTCTCATTTTCAGTATAATTTGAATAACATCCTTTCTTCGGGGCTCTGCAACCTAGGCCATTAATTAACCAAGTGCTAATCAAATTCAAAATGGCCAAACTCCAATTAGCACTGCTTCCGTTAAGATAATGGCACTCTTTGTTATTTAAATTTTGGTTAAATTAGTCTTCCTTTTTGTCATCTTACTAAGGTCATTTAGTATTTTCCATCATGTGCCACAATTTCTTTGGGTATCTTCTTTGATCATATAAAGGTAACCTGCACGATACGCACGGCCGAAGAAATCTGCGATCTCATATCTTCTTCGTACTCTTCCGTCTTCTCGGCCCTGTTATAAAATATATCTCGGATTAGTTCTTTTCAATTTGGTCTTTGAATAAAAGCTCTCTTCCTCTTCATCTTTCACTTTAACCATAAAGCGGAACTCATCTCCTTCCTCATCCTCAGCCGAAAGATGCAAAGAGTGAAAGAAAAAACTACAATCCTCAGGAATTCTTTCCTCTGCCACCCTGAGGTATTTATCTCAGATCCTTCCAACCTCATTATTGTAAGCCTATCTTCGAGTCAAATGTTCCGCCCTCGGATTTTTTTTCCTAGGACGGACGATTTATATCTGATGAGTACGAATACATCCAATAAAATCAAAAAACAAAATATCTTGGAGTGCCCAAGATAGTTCCCCATCTCCAGCCCACACAGTACTATCCGTATAACTGGCCACATAGGCAGCCACACATTCCGCAGCCCCATTAGCTTCACAGAAGACATGTTTCATGCCGCTCCATCCTTCGTCATGGCCCAGATGTCACGAAGCAAGGATGGTCGTCACCCACATCCCTCATACGTCCTGGATTCATCTGATAACCATGGCCGAGTCATCCTAGCGGCCGTGGCCGAGCCGCCCTCGTTCTTCGTCAATCTTTTTTGTTACGAAAAAAATTTTCTTATACTAACGGCCTAATTTTAGGACCACGATATGGGACGGTACGACCTTGGCCCACCACTTTTCCTTCTTAGGACCGTTGGGTTAATTGTATTTCCACCGTTAAAGAACCAGTTTGGGATAGGATCGGGTTCTGTAATATCATCAAATTTTCTAGAATTCCCACGGTGGAAAATCATTCACTTTCATAAACCGCGATGTGCTTCTGGTCTCCTGCTACGAATACCTTCCTTACATTGCTTCTACTTGAAGGATTCTGGGCCACGTCTGAAGTTTTCATCCTTGCCGATAATTTTGGTTTTTACCTAGGTAAATCCGCTAGCTATACTTCTTACGTAGATTCCTATGGTAATCATACTGGCCCCATTATCCGCCAAGAATTGGTAACCTTTTACCTTATTTGGGTTTGTAAGTATTTACTCTGCTATAAATCAGCAAAAGTGGTAATATATCGGCCAATCTCTCCCTTGTTCGGATTTCACTTGGACCCGAATCAGTTCCATTTTCTAAACTTTAGCTAAATTATCCTTTGTTATAATAGTTAGCGACCATCTACATTCGCATAAAGAAAATAGCTCATAATCATATCCTTAGAAATTAATTGATTTATTTTTATTAAATTGTAGTCCTGTTAACTATTCTAAGTCTGAAATCATTAGCAGCTACGTGCATTTGCACTCTAAAAAAACAAAAAAGAAGAAGAAACTCGGACCCTTGAAAGAATAGGTGAAGGATCATCAACATGGTATGGTCATGCACGATAAGGTTGATTAGGTTTTTTCGATGTCTCAAAATGTGGGCATGGCTCAATCATGATGCAATTTTCCACAACCTAGGTGGAAGCGAGAAGTTTTGAAGGCATTATTTTATTAGCATTTTGAACAAACAATATTTGCAGCTTGTGGATGATGTTCCGAAGCCATTATTAGTCCTTTGGGTGCCTAATTATGCAGTATCAAAATATAAATTGTGCCATAGATGAATTATTATTCAACCAATAATGTAGCAAGCATAATCAGAACAATCAGAGTAAATTACTTTGACATATATGATGATAGCATAAGAAAAAGCATAGCATATATTTCAATAATCTCAACAATTTCAGAGTTGTAAGGCAACTGAGCAGCTATGTGGAATGGGCAACCTTACAAATATCTTGATGCCTATGAGCCGATGTAGCTATCATCAGTATTAGTTAAAGTTTTAAGGATTGTGAGTTCTAATATTAGCAAACCAAACATCTTTGCACCACGTCAGTGATAGATGATGGTAAGTAAGGATAAAGGATGACACCAGGGATGGCATGGCAATGGTTGGAGTCCCTCCAACCATTGATGGATGATGGAGGATGACACCAGACTTATCATGTCAATGATGGATGAAGGAGTCCCTCCTGCCTAAGCCTTCTTATCTATTTGTAAATTGAACTAGATTACCAGTTTAATAAAATGGTCAGGATTAGGCTTTTGACCCATTTAAAAAAACACTTTCCATGCTAGCTGGGCCTGTTTTTACCACCAATTGTTGACTAGCAAGAACGTTCGTCTTGAAATGGTAGTTGGTTTGAGGATTTTGTTGGCTTTACGTTTCCTTTCCGGATCCAAACTTGTAATGTGAGTAAAATTTTTATAGTTCAGGTGGCCAGGAATTTTTTTGATTATATCTTATTGAAAAGATTAATAGGAGAGGTTTGTCGAGGGCACTTTGAGATTAGCTGAAAATTTGAAAATTTATAAGTGTACTGTAGAACAGGGGCATATTGCTTATTCCCACACTTCTATAGTTTTTAAGATTTTGATAATTAGAGAGAGCTTATTAGAATTGGTGGAATCCAAACCCTATCTCCTGGCCCCATTTAGTATGGAAAGGATATATGGTTAGTATTTCTTAATTGCAGCCAAACTTGAGTGCTAGTTTATGCTTCCTTTGTTCCAAAACTATTTGGTTGAATCCCAAAAGAAAAAAAAAAAAAAAAAACTATTTACTTTATAGATTCCATCCATTCCTCAATTGGGACACGGATGCAGCAAGACTAGGGGTGGCAATCGGGTCGGGATAGATGTCGGTTAGGTCAAAAAATTATCAATCCAAACCCAACCTGGTTATTGAATAAGTCAAAATTTCAAATTTGAATCTGACCTATTTTTTAAACATGTAACCTGACCCGACCCATATAACCGATTTATTAAACAGGTTAAACGGGTTAGACAGGTTTTAAACAGGTTAAATGGATTTAAACAGGTTAAACAGATTAAGTGGGTCGGGTTAAACAAATCAGAAACAGGTTAAGCAGGTTTCCAACGGATTAAATAGGCTTTAAACAAGTTAAACGGGTCAGGTCATAACCCGATCCAATTATTAAACAGGTCAAAATGGGTTTAATATGCCAAACATTTAAATCTGAATCCAACTCAATTAATAAACAGATTTAGACGGATTGACCCATTCACGATCTAAACCCGTTTATGTCAAACTCAAACCTACTTAAAGTGTGTCATTCGCATATCGGGTTGATGGGTTGGATCATAAATTATCGTCTCTAAGCAAGACAATTACAAATATTCTTGGCAAGCTGTTGTTCTTTCTTCATCATTGTGCATCACTTAATAAAGTGGGGTGCATTATTAAATAAATTGTGGGAAGTCAAATTCTATGAGGTTTTCTTTGATAGAGAGAAGTATTATTATTGCCATGCAGTGGAAAGATATTATTTATTTATAAGTCAATGACATTGCTAGATGATTATCTAGCTAACAAAAAAGGGGTGATATGGTACTCTTCTAGCATCTGCTAATGACAGAGTAAGTGCATGAATCTGAATACCCCAGTTGGTGTTAGTGTTTTTATATATTAACTTAATTCTAGATTTCTACTGGATGGTTCTGCTCCTGCTAATCCTTAAGAAAAAATCACTTAGTTGAAAATTTAGTTATTAGTTTTATTGAAAATTTTAGTTGTTTCTACTTCCTTGTGCCGGCCACTTGGTTAAGTTAAATAAAGGAATTGGACCTAGTCAAATTTTTAGATATTTTTCTTCTGAAAAAAGCAATCTAAAAGATTATTTTTTATGGAGGTCGGGTCAAAAAAAAAATTTTAGAGGTGGCAATGCTTAACCATTTAATCTATTCAACTTGATTCAAACCATTATAAAACAACTTTAGGTTATCTTTTTAATAAAACGGTGAAGTGGGGATCTAAATTTTTTATCTATTTTAATAAATAAGTTAGTTCAGATTGATAGATTTTTTATCTCTCTTGTATCGTATCTGACCCATGTCTAATTCGATCTAACTCAATTGCCACCCTTGCCGTCTACGGTCAACTTGAGCATGGCACAATAATAGGCACAGTCGAGCTTGTTTGGGTACGAAATGGTCAAAACCCTAACATTTTTACAGCTCAGCCCAAATTAAGACAAGCCAGGAGGAACCTTTCATTGTATAAAACAAGAAATAGTCTGTATTTCCCATGGATGACCAACGTACGCATGAGATATCTCATGGTTGTCCAACTAATTTGTGTCCCAGTCCAAGAAAAATATGTTATAGAAATAAAGTCAGAGAGAATTAAATTAATTATGAGCTCGACCTCCAATATACATTAGCCGCCCGCAAGAAAAAAAAATATATCCCACCGAATACCTTTCTTGCAAAGCGTTTGGGTTCATGCCGCCAGGTTAGAATATGATGCAAGTTGTATTAGTATGATTAGGCAAAATGAATTGAATAAAGTTTAGATCACCATCCAATTCTTTTTGGACATTTTTTTCTTGAATAGAGTTTAGAATATGATGCAAGTTGTATTAGATCAGCTTCCAAGTCTTTTGCACTTCACCTAATGCCTTTCGCTTGGCAATAAACTAGACATGGATTGCATGATCATAGATTTAGCACACAACCCAAAATTTGGAAAATTATGTAAGCAAACTACCCATATATACTACCAAATACGTATTGTGTGTGTTGCATGCATGGTGATCTTCTGTTGCCATGATTCACAATTTACCATTAGGAGGAGAGAGCTAATTATAAACTTATGTGGTCATTATTTTTGATAAATTCATGAAGGTATTAATGCTAAAAAGCATAAAATATTACGAACCTTTGAAGAAAAAAGTGAAATTGTGTAGAACACACCAAGTTTGCATCCCCAGTTAGGAGGTGTTGCTCAAGTAATTCTCACATCTAGAATGATCAATAGTGACTCTTCTTGTTTATACTCAAAATCCAACCTCCACACCTAGTTCATGTTTAGCTTAGAATCGCACATATCTAAATTGTCGCAAAACACCTTTTTTATTTATCTTTTTTAGAGTTCCTTGACAAATTTCTTATAATAAATATGTTTTTCCGAACTGCATCTTGTAGTTTTATCAAACATTTGTTGAACTCTATCTATTCATTTTTGGAGCATGTACCTTTCTTTCTCTTGAATTTTTTGTTTGACCAATTCAGTATTGTTGTTTTTGTTGGAATTTGAAAGTGTTTTAAATTTTTAAAGAGGTGTTAATAAAAAAGATTTGTAGCCCCCAAAGTTTTAAAAAAATTGTTGTAATTTCTAGGTGTTTCAAATTTTATTTGGAAGTTTCAAAACTTTCCATTATCTCTCATTATAGCTTTAATGAGGCCATAAGTATTTAACCGTTATGGTTGGATTACAAAAGGCCAATATATATGAGCCATTCCTTGCACCTAAAAATATGACACAAAGTCTTTTTCTTGCTCTCATAGTCTCTCCCTACCTTCATTCTCTCTTATACAATTACATATATTATTTTATATTTTGGGCAACCGATATAGATTAGGTAATCTGCCTACTATAAACGTGCACTGTAAATTAGATCCGTTGTAAGCTGTTTGGATTGTATCTTGGAGCCATCGCTGACCGCTAATACCTGCAAGTAGGAAGACAATAACAGCTTTAGGACAATGCATTTCTTAGCGTGCCTCTCATACTTTACAGGCTAAATATTTCTTTACTACTATTTTATTACAATTATTAATTTTTTTATGTAATTTAAATATTTTGTTGAGTATCTTGCTAGATCAACAATTTTGTATTGATCAGATTTCTCTTTAGATCTTCATGATATATAAGAACTGTATGGCACTCTACAAAATGCATAAGATTGCTTTTTGTTTGCTATTGTACTTTTAAATATTAGCCAACATGTGTTGCAAGTTTGTAACATCCTTTATTATTAACTACATTATCAAGTTTTTCTTTTAATGAAATCATGTCTTGTTTATTTTAATTCCATTTTTATTATAATCAGTCAAAATGATTAATTTAATCATTGATTAAATCAGCTGTCTTTGCCAATTCGATTACAACATGATCTAGAAGTTAATACAATTATAATGTTATATCACTCCACAATAAACTTACTAGAAATTGAGAAATGTAAAATGCATAATCCATTGTGGAGATAAAGTATTTGATCATCAGTGATTCTGTATACTGAGCAAATGAGACATAACCGATCGACCAAAGAGCGAGGCGCATTTGATTGAAAGTTATGATCCCCCCCCCCCCACTAATTAAATGTTGCTTGGCATGTAAAGCACACTTGATTGACTTGAGGAAATCATGGACAAGTATATTCCACCTATTATGAATGGTGTCTTAACTAGTCCTTTGAAAAAATGATAAATTATGAAAGTTTTCTTTTATTGGGTTTGGAAGCTTCGCATGGAATATAGTTTTCATGTCTCCAAAATAGTTTTGAGTCCTGGGCTTCAGCACCAAAAGAAAGAAAAGAGAGAGCTAGGAATTCTGAACGGGAAATGACAATACCGGATCAAAACATGCTGTATTAGAATAGCCAAATATACTCTTTTACAAATTAATATTTTGTCTAAGAAAGCAAAAGGGAAATTAATCAAAGTTTAATTGGATCAAAAACCCTCATTCCACACTCGATTTATTTATAACCAATTAGGAAGGATAAACCCATAACCAACTTGTTTATTTTATACGAACACATTCCTGATCTACCAATATAACTACTACTCATATGCCAATCATCTATCTTAACAATTGAAAACTACATAAGAACAAAAATAGAAGATTTAAGGTTGAGCATCCAAATGAAGTGAGCCAGAAGAGGGCGAAAACATGATGAATCCTAAGCACATTATCCCTTACAATTTTTTTTCTTCGGTTGCTCTATTTCTTAAAACCCATTGAACAAAGGAACATTTGCACAAGAAGGAAGAACTCCTAAAATCCTGGCAGATTAATTGGTTAAAAACAACACTGAGGAGGCAATTAAAATAAACATGCACTTCCTATGTCTTCTTTTAATATCGATCATTAACTAAGATGTTTAATCTTATCATTTAAAAACCTTCAATGCTACTCTAAGATGATGCAATAAGCAGAACCTAAACTATGAGCACTACCGTGGATGGCTCTCTTTCATTCTTGAAATATAATCAAACACCGTTAGCACGATACATATATGGCACGATAATGAAGGAGACTCTCCTATCTCCAAGATGAATGATATGGATGGCTATCCACGATAGTACAAGACTATGCAGTGCAAAAGTCAGACCACAGAGGATCATGGGTCCTAAAATATTTCCACTCATCAATGTGTCCATCCCTGAAAAGCCACGTGTCAATAATTGAACTCGACGATAGGCACCTTGGTGCAATTTAGTAGCAACCCAATCATGCTATCCTCGATGTAATGATGTTGCTATCCTGGCTTAACCTAGGCCATCCAAGATGATGACAAAGATAAACAGAATGGAAATCTAATGCTATGGTGCGCTGTCTCTTTCTACCTTAATTTCCCAAAGCTCGTATCTTAGTAAATCCACTTCTATCATCCTTCATTTCAAAGTGCAAGGGAGTTTCCATCCCATCACCCCTCACGCCTGCTTTAAGCCTTCACCTCTCTCCGCAGAGCGGTGGGCATGACAATAGCAACATGGGTTGGTGGCCACCTACTCCAACTCTATAAAAATCCCACATTCGTCGCATTGTATACAGGAGGAGTTAGTGGGTGGCCCACCAACAGTTCCATCCAATGTGCCCATGAAAGCATTTTTGGTAGTCAACTTCAAGAGGCTGCCACTTGGGAAGACATCGACGTGGATTTGGCAAATTTTCAACATCAACATTAGATGGACGAGCGTTGAGCTTGAATTGACTTTGCTTTGTGTGATATCAAAAAAAAAAAAAAACTAAAATTAGAAATGAGGTGTTTTCGTATAATACGCCCAGTGATCTAAGAGTTCTGTAAAATACTATGGTCATATTATCTCAAAATAAAAATCATCAGTAATTTAAGATCACCTTAAAATTTTCATTTGGATCACCAAATGCTGCATTTTGATAGGCGGCAGTTTAGTATATGCTTATATTAACAGAGATGCTTAATCCACTGCACCGTTGACATTGAACATCTCTTGACCAATCATTTTAATTTTTAGTTGCCACCTCCATCAGTTGTACCGTACATAACACTGTCGTCCTCATAATCCATTTGCCATGTCCAACGACTAGAAGAAAGACGGCAGGCAACTTAGCCGATTAGGATGGATTCGAATGACCTATAAGTTTTACTTCAAAATTTCACGAGAGCGAATCAAAAGCTAGATTTCCAACTCTCCAACCGGTGGGATACAAAATCTAGGATCCCTTGCTCGCGAACTGTAGGATAGCTCCAAAACATGTATAAAAATAAAGAAAAGGTTACGTGAAAAAATAAACGCCAAGAGCCATTGGCCCTTAGGCGTTGACAATGAGCTATTTAAAAAGATTTGTATTTTTAAAGTAGGCATGGGCCATAAGACCTCTTACCCAGTGCCCTCACATCATCCTCCCATGGACGCAATTGTGATAGATAGCATAGCCAACATCTTGTGCAGTCCTCTTCTCCTCCTCTTTATATTGGCTTCTGTGACTTCCTTAACCACTGCCTCCATTTGTTAGGATTTATCTAGTAATCTCTTCTTCTTAGCTCTTCTGCTATTCCTCTTCTCATATTTGTGTTGTTTTCTTCTCCACCATCGCGAATGATTAGATCCTCAACATCCCTTAAAAGCCATGAGTAATCTAAAGTTCCCAAGAGCGAAGGTTTGTTCTCATCAAGTGTATGATAGAGGTTGAAGACACAAGCTTCCTCTTTATCAATTCTTGCTCTTTGATGTTCTTCACGGAAGAAGTTTTAACATCTTTGTTTTTCTTTGGCTTTTAGCCGGATATCATAGATATCATAGTCATCCCTTTGATGAAGGGAAGTGTATATTGTGAAAAACAAAAACAAAAACTTTATACCGTCTTCATCACACACTTGTTCTTGAAGCAAGTGTTACACGCTTAGCTTTTTGTGAAGCAATCTTAGGAAAGGTGGAAATGGGGAAGGAGAAGGGAAAGAAGGGCCTCATACTGAAGACTTTGGAACGGTGCCGGTCCATCGGAGGCCACCGCAAGGAGGGGAAGCGGCACATGGCTCCTGAAGGGTGCTTCGCAGTGTACGTTGGTCCCGGTAAGGAGAGGTTCGTGGTCCGAATGGAGTGCATCAACCATCCTCTCTTCCAGATGCTCCTCGACGAGGCCGAGATGGAGTACGGGTATGCGACGGAGGGTCCCCTCGAGCTCCCATGCAACGTCGAGCTCTTCAATAGGGTCTTGTGGGAGATGGAGCAAGAACTGGTGGCAGGCACACCAAAGTGCAGCTTCACTAGAAGCCACTCCGGGTACCGCCTGCTAAGCCCATCAAGGCCGATGGTGATCGGTCGATACTAAGAACGATCGAAGCAGCTTGTTATGTTGATGTTATAGCTTCATGTGGCTGTGTTACTATGTACAAGCTATGCAGAAGATGTTTGCTTTCTTTCTCTCTTTTTTCAATGTTTTTGAGGGTACCAATCAACATAGCTAAGTTGATTGGTCCTTCATTCTATGTTAAGGCTTACAAATATATACATATGGGTATGGCTTCTTCGTGTAATGAAGTTCTCATGAGCTGCCTATCAATATGTTTTATTGTATTAGTAATTAGTTTTCAGCAGTAGTTTGGTAGTGTTGTTAAACAGCTTGTTTTGATGCTAATCTTAGCCTTTTATGAGATGAGATGTACTGAAGATGCTGTTTAATTTCATTCCTTCAGCACATGTAGTATACTTCCTGCATATATTTTCCTTCTACTTTGGAGTGATCCAGAGACTTTTCCCGATCATGTAGAATGGAAGAGATGTATGCTGAAACCTAGGGACTAATTAAAGCTGATGAGGGTTCCTCTGTTCTTAATTAAGGCTAATCAACTTAATATGACGCTGTACAATGATTCTTATGATGCGCGTCCTTTTTCCTTGGTGGGTTGTTGGTACATGCTCATTTCCATGTTTTCTTTTTTCTTCTCTCTATTTTCCAAAAGAAAATCTGTTCTTTTTCCTTTGAGATCCATGCTCATCTTTATGTCTGCTCTGTGAACTTCTCTAGTCATTGGTCCTTCGAAAACTGCTTGCCTCCGTGGATATCTTTGGGTATGTTAGCTCTACTGCTTCATCTTATCTAATAATACTTCCTTTACATTCAAGAGAAAAGCTCTACCATACATATTTAGGGCTCAAACTTTGTATGTTCTAGGCCTAACCCAATTCCTCAATGCCAAGGTATCATGGAACAAATAATGCCCTAGGTATGAAGTTTCCCTGAACAGTTGTACTCCTCCCTTCTGTTTGCCATCTGATGGCAATCTGTTCGTGTATTTTTGAAAGATACAATTCATCTATGCACAATAATCTTGAAGTAGTTTTACTTATGCAACTCATGACGGCCCTAGTTCAATTTCTACTTTAGAGCCTGTTTGGATAATTCAGCAAGATTAGGTTGGATTTTCTGCTAGACTCATGGATTAGATAGCCCATTTGGGCGTAGCTCACATCAACCTAATACTTCCCAGCCTGAAGCCTATCAAGGAAACGAAAAAACCACCGTGCACTTTTTTCTTCCTGCAGACGAACAAGTCCAATGGCTATGATTTAGGTGGGGATATGGATGGATCCTTAAAAAATTGCAAGCTAAGCGGGTCAACAGGCTTGATTCCTACAGGAATATTCGAACAAGCCTCAATATCTCTCCCATAAGACTACTCCAATTGATAGATTTATTTTTCAATAGCTTCCTCTCGGGTGTGTACAACAATTTGGCAGCCCATGCGGTAACTTTTTGATGCGATATTTCTCTCTCTCTCTCTCTCTCTCTCTCTCTCTCTCTCTCTCTCTATATATATATATATATATATATATATATATATAACACAACTAAGTTCCTTTGTCACTCCATTAAGTTACCAACCAATCTTGGGATGCTGATAAACTGGATTATACAAGGCAGCAATATTATGCCTCTATATAAATAATTCCCTAACAAGCACAAATATATACGTCATCATAATAAAGTTCTTATTTTAAGTTCTAATCAGCAAAAGTAATTTTTTGAGCAAAACGGTGGCTGATCCATTCTGTTTCATTTCAGCAAAAATAAAAGAAAGAAGCTCTTAGAATTTGATGAATACAACAAAAGGTACAGCAAAAATAAAAGAATCTCGTAGCAACTAAACAACAATTCAAAATAAAACTAAACAAATATGATAGAAGCAATATAAGATATTGCCGCTGAGAACTGACTAGCCCTAGGCACCGCAGCGAGAAGCGAAGAGCTTGGTGGTCGGTTGTCAGCTACTCGAGTCAAAATTGGAGGAGACAGCCTCCAACCTGAAACAGCCTAAAGCAAAGAAATTCTCTGGCTAAAACGTATTCGGCTGAGGACCCTCCGATGCCTAAATCAGCATGGTTATCAGGAGATTGGAGGAGGTTGTCTTCAGTCTATTAGGATATTCTTCTTGCTTGCTTACCTCCTTCGCCTCACCTTTTTTTGTGTATATCTGCTGGAGAAGCCTATCTACCACCAGAGAATTAGGGCACGTGGGTCGACCAAAAGTGACTAGCCTGAGTACGGCCAGAACATCAAGTGTGAATACTTCGCACACTAATGACATCCTACATGTCACATCGGTGGGATCTTAATGATCACTGGGTCTCCTGGTTAGGATGCTGCCAACTGTGGGGAGCTCCTATAGTGAGCTCGGCAGTATGGCGTTGAGCCCACTCAACAATCGCTCTAGATCCACCACGTGTTAGTGTCATGGCTATTTTAATTGGTTGGACCTTCTTGCGAGCTATAGCCAGTTTGGAAGCATGTCATTTGCCCCCCACTTTCGCAACCGAGCCGACCTATCCTGCATAGGCTGCGAAAGTAGTTTTTTTGTAGAATGGCTGCTTTAATAAACATCTCTGAAGAGGATGCATGGTGCCTTTTCATTGGGAAAATGGAGATTTTTCAAATCCCACATTTATGAAGGACATGGCCTTGCTTCCTTCCCGAAGCGTCGCAATCATGGGTAAGGCATCCATTAGTTTAATAGGTGTCTAGGTCTTAGTGGTGATCCGAATGGGCATCTTGGGGTGAACACCTAAGAGACACGCGTCCAAGGCTAGATGAAGCGTCACCTCATAAGGGGTTGCTCAAACCCTCAATAAATAGAAAAGGTTGTAGCTATAGCCCATTCACCTCATTCTTTTTCTCTCAAGAACTTAGAGAGAGAGGAGGTACAAAATTACAGAGCATGACTTGTGCTCTTTCATTGCAAGTTTCTCCTTTCTTGTCCCAACCAGAATCTTGTCTTTGTTTTTTGGTGGGTGGTTCAGCTTTTTTCTCCCTTGTTGTCTTCTTCTCCTCATCTTATTCTTTTTTGTTTAGAAGATACTCATGGACCCATCTGCTGGAGGTCGGTCTCTCAGTGATGAGGTAATGGGTCAGAGTTCTCCTGACCAGGTCTTTGTGGCCTCGGGGGAAGTTCTTTCTTAGGTATCTTTGGGTCTGAATACTGAGATAAGCCTTCGGAAAAAATTTGACCTTGATCAGATCCATATAGCATTTTTTATTTTTGAGGACTTTGTACTTGAGCGCCCTGGTCCTTTAGATCAGATGACTTCACTGAGAGAACCGAATAGCCCTGTATGAAGAGTCCCTGAAAGCGGGGCTAAGGCTCTCAATTCTCTCAATTATCGTCGACCTGTTGGCCCAGTACCAATATGTCCCCCCCAGCTCATCCCCAATGCTTGGAGGATAATTATGGGCTTTCTTTATTTTGTTCGGCTTCAAGAGATCACCCCTATGTCAGAAATGCTTTGAGCCTTCTTTAAAGTGAAGGTCCATCCTCAGAATAAGAGATGTCCTTCTTGTAGAAAGGGTTATAACGTCCTTCCTCCTGGCCTTTCGTCCATCCACAGATGAAAGGGTCAGTATTTCTTCATATCCTCTAATTTCTTGGGATTTTCTGACTCTATAGAGGACACTCGGGAGGCAGGACTTAACCCTCTTTCTCTTTTTGTCGGATGAAGAGCAGGACACTGTTGAACTGCTTCATCTGATGAGGGCTCCACCTTTGGTCGTTCTAATTCGGAAATCGGCCTTGGTCGATGCTGGCTTTGAGTCCCGCCCTTTTTGTCAGTATATCTTCTCATATTATTTGGCTTCTATTTTGCCGATCTGAAATTGAGACTAACTCATTTCTCTCCCATTCTTGCAACCATAATGTTTGAGGTGGAAGAACTCTTTCGCTCCTCGAGGAAGAGGAAATCTGCTGAGAGCAATTCTTCCTCGAGCTAGAGGAGGAGCACACCTGTGGGGCCAGTCTTTAGAATCAAGGAGAAGCCCACCGAGGGAGGATCATCAGAGGTGGAGGTGCTTACTACCTTCCCCATTAGTGCACCATCATCTGCTTTGGCGGCCCCTCTAGTTTCGCTGGTTGCACTAGAGGTTATCGATCCTTCTTCGGCCCCGACAGAGGGGATGCATTGTTTCGTCGGTGGCGGCACCACTGGACTACCGGTCGAGGCATCCGAGCCAGCCTTCAACCCGCCAGTTGGGGGTGCAAGCGTCAACATCTTCACTCAGCCAGTTCTCTAGAACATGGAGTTGGGGACCTTTGTACCAAACTAGTCGAAAAGGGTTTCCGACTCGGTACTATGCCGGGTCGATCCCCGACTAATGTGGGAGATGGTCCAGGTGCTCATGCTCCATGGTGACGAGGAGGAGCTGCGGCGAAGACCGCTGGAGAGCGTGATCAGCTCGCCCTTCCGCATCGTCGTTGGTGGCTTCCAAGCTAAACTTTAGATTGGTCACCTTCTCGAGTGAGTGCTCGGACGAAGAGGCCTTTGTTCGGGGGTCAGAGAGTGTGACTAAGAAAGAAGAAAAGGAAGAGGAACTAGAAGGAGAGGAGAGGATAGACGAATGATTGTATTTACCATTGTTGGTCTCTCTTTTTGTTATCTTTTTCTTTTTCTGTTAGCTCGGTTGTGAGCCAATATTTTGTACTTCTCTTCTTTTTTCTAATAAATGAAATGAATGTCTGCTTGTCCTTTTGTTTACTTGAGGTGGCTCCTAAGCTAGACCTCATCTTGGTCACCTTCTCAAACGAGTGCTCGGACGAAGTGGCCTTTGTTCGGGCGTCAGAGAGTGTGACTGAGAAAGAAGAAAAGGAAGAGGAACTGGAAGAAGAGGAGAGGATAGATGAATGATTGTATTTGCCATTGTTGGTCTCTCTTTTTGTTATCTTTTTCTTTTTTGTTGGCTCGGCTGTGAGCTAATATTTTGTACTTCTCTTCTTTTTTCTAATAAATGAAATGAATGTCTGCTCGTCTTTTTGTTTACTTGATGGTTCGCTTTAAACCAATATGCTTTTCATCTGAAGGGTTGCTCGGTCAGGTACAGGGCTGCTCCTGCTCAGTAATTGCCCTTCATTTCTCAAGATGGTTGTCGAGGTCCCCACCTTGGTAACGTGGTGATTCCTACTTGGCAATTGCCCTTTATTTTTTGGGATGGTTGTTGAGGTTTCCATCTCCGTAATGCGGTCGTTCTTTCTCGGCATTTCTCGCAGGGCAGGATCTAGTCATTCTCTCAGAAAGCTATGTGCGTCGTCATGCTGACCTATGGCCAGAGTTTGACGTGCCTTTCGTTATGAGCAGAGCTTTTTTGCCGAGATGATGAATACATGCACCACCTTCTCCAATCGGGGATATCGAGTCTCCACATCTCGAAGGACTCGGCTCATGAAATATACATGCTTCTGAACTCCAACCTCTTCGCAAACGAGCACTGAACTTATGGTTCCCGAGGAAATAGCTAGGTAGAGATAGAGTACCTCGCCAGGGATCGGTTTGGAGAGGAGCAATGGCGTGCTGAGATAACTCCGCAACTTCTCGAATGCAGCTTGACATTCTCTCGTCCAATAGAACCCTTATGGTTGCCTCTAAATTTTGAAGAAAGGTAGGTTCTTCTCAGCTGACCTCACGATGAATATGCTTAATGCTACCATTCGTTCGGTGAGGCACTGTACCTTCTTCTTGTTCTTTAGGGGCACTATCTCCAATATGGCATGGATCTTCTTAAGGTTTGCTTCGATTCCTCATTTGAGTCACCATAAAACTGAGAATTTTTTTGGAGGGGACTCCGAATATGCACTTGCTCAAGTTGAGCTTCATACGATGATTTTTAAAGTCTGAAAGATCTCGTCCAGATCAGCAACATGATGTTTGGCATATCTGCGTTTTACCAGCATATCATCAAAATAGAACTCCATGTTGCAACCAACCTATTGCTTGAACATATTATTGACCAAGCATCGGTAGCTGGCCCCGACATTCTTCAATCCAAAGGGCAACTTTTTAGCAATAGGGCCCTTTATCTATAATTAACGAGCTTTTCTCCTCTTCCTCTGGTGCCATTCGGATCGGATTATAGCCCGAGAAAGGGTCCATAAAGTAGAGGAGCTGATGGCCTGACGTAGCATCAACCAGCTCGTCCATTCTTGATAAGAAAAACTGTCCTTCGGCCAGTCGGGATAGTCTGCCTCCTAGATGAAATTGGGACAGAGAAACTTTTCTACCTCATCCTCAATCGCCTTCTGCCTTTCGGGGTGAAGCTCTTTTTCTTCTGCCGGACCGGCCAGAGAGTAAGGTCTACAATCAGCTTGTGGGTGATGACTCTGGGTCTATATCTGGCATATCAGAAGCTAACCAAGCAAGGACATTGGCATTAGCACAGACACTTGGACGGTGTCATCAGGATGGGCTCCAATTTGCACTATTTGGCTCGGCATCGTCACATCAAGAGACATAGAACAAAGGTCTTCAGCTGGCTCCTACGCTGCTTCCCTTGGCTATCTCGAGAATCGAAGCTTTCGATGGCAAGCATCTCCCTCAGCTCTTTCACTTGAGCATAGCCACATCGCATATTCGGGCGAGTGCTTGGTCACCTCAAACCTCTCCTACACCACTTCTAGTCGGAAACTTCATCAATAGGTGATAGGTGGAGACCACGGCATGCAAGACATTCAATCCTGACCATCCTAAAATGGTGTGGTAGGCTGATTAACTTTAATAACCAAAAAATCCATCATGATCGTAGTTTGCTATGGGGCTCGTCCTGCTATTACAGGAAGAGTGATGACCCCTTCCACGAAAACGGATCTCCAAAAAAGCCGACCAGGGGGAGGTGATCCTCCGAAGCCTGTCAACTGGTAGATTCATTCTAGAAAAAGCCTAGTAAAACAAAATGTCCGCCTAGTTTTCATTATCTACTAGAATTCTTTTTATATTATAATTTGCAATAATAGAGAAAATTACAACGGCATCATTGTGGGGGGTTTGTACCCCTTTTCCATCAGCATCCGAGAAGGAAATGACTTCCTCTATCCTTGGTCTCTTCATCGACAAGCTTCCTACATAGACGGCTCATGCATAGGCTCTTTGGCTAGACGAACTAGCTCCACTGACAGCTATTCCGCTGGCTATGGTGCTAATGACTCCAGCCGTCGGTTGCTTATCAGGTTTTGCCTTGGAAGAGGGTCGCCTCAGACCAGGATTGGCTCAGCCTCAAGGGTTTTGAACATAGGTGCTAAGGTAGCCCCATTGAATTAGGGCCTTAAACTTATTTTTCAGTTGAAACCAGTCCTCGGTGTCATGCCCATCGTCACGATGGAACTGGCAATACCGAGTCATGTCCTTGGGAACCATAGACTTTATCTTCCATGGCTACTTCACATAGTTGCAGTCATGGATCTCCATGAGAATTTGATGGTGCTGAGTGTTCATGGATGTATATCTCCCAAATCTCTGACAAGGGCTTCTCAGTCGATGCGGGGCTTCTTCATTCCCTCAAGATTTCTTAGCAGGGGGTTCAAGTCATCCCAAGCCCACTTATTTCTTTTCTTTTGGCTGGGTTTGCCCCAGCTAACTCCCGTCATGTCGTCATGGCCTCCTCAATGATGATGTACTTACTGTCCAGGCCAATAGCTCAGCATAGTCTCTCTTGAATCTTTTCTAAAAAAAAAAAAAGAAATTCTCAGTCCACTCCTCATGGCAAACATTATGACCGAATGATTCAAATTGCATACTTCCAGAATGGCCGCATTAAAGCAGCCGACGTAGTCTCGTAAGGACTCATTATTTTGCTACTTGATGGTGAAAAGGGTGTTTGAACTCCTCCTTAGCCTCTTGCTACTCATGAAGTGGGCAACGTACATTCGGTCGAGCTGCTCAAATGAATGGACTAAGCTCAACTATAGCCCGGTGTACCACAACCGAGCTATCTTCCGAAGGGTAGCTAGGAAAGCTCTGCATAACACCGCATCAAAGGCACCCTGGAGCATCATTAAAGCTTTGAAGCTCTCTAAGTAATCTAGAGGGTCCAAGGTGCCATCATACGTCTCCAGCTGCGGCATCTTAAAACGGGGGGAGAGAACAAGCTCCCTCATTATCTTCATCGAGAATGGGGGTTCAGTAGTGAACTCCACATCTCGATCTTGATTATCCTGATGTTGTTGTAGGTCTTCGAGGCGCTGGCGTATATCCTCGAGCTTATGGTCAAAGTTGGCCTCTCTCTTGGAAGCCTAGTCAGGTAGATGAGAGGAGGAATAGCTAGAGGCCGACTCCTCCCAAGAGGGAGAGTCCGCAAATCGAGATGGATCTTCCTGCACACGACTCTGTGGTTGGTTGAGAAGGCTGCGTGGAACCTTGTCAGAGTTGTAATGACGAAAAGGCTGGTCGGGAGGCACCTAGCCCCCACTCTGAGGTGGGGAGTGTTAACTCGAGTGCTCCATGTTCTCTTGATGATCCTAGTTGTGGGCCTCTTCTTGCTGTGGCCGATGGGGGGCAGCTAGCTATTGTGGCCAATGAGGGGCAGCTGGCTGCTGCATGTATTGAATTGCAATAATCAGCACCTTGATCTGTTCAAGAAGTGCCTGAAATTATTCAGAAGTCACCACCGAAACCATTTGTATCTCTGGTGGGGGTGGAGCCCTCTGCGGACTCTGTAAAGAACCGTCGGACTCCTCCAACATGTTCGGCTAGGCATTAGAAGGTGCTAGCCATGCCCTTCAAGACTTCATAGTAACGGAGAGAGATTGACTCACTATCATGACTTTCATTGGCAAACTTCTCGACGAAAGCCATTCTTTCCTTTCCGGCTTGCAGGTCAAGGAGAGCGGAGATTGACGGTAAAACCTCCTATGGTGGTCTATGCCCTTCTTCTAGCGCCAATCTGTTTCCGCTAAGAACCGACTAGCCCTAGGCACCGCAGCAAGAAGAACGATGATGCTGGGGAGCTCCGTGGTCAATTGTCGGCTACTCGGGTCGGAATTGGAGGAGGCGAGCGGTGCTCGATCACTGTAACCAAGCTCCTCATCAGATGATGACACTTCAACCTAAAACAACACAAAGCAAAGAAGTCCTCTGGCCGGTATGTATTCAGTGGAGGACCCTCTGTTGCCAAGTCAGTATGGTTATCAGAAAACAGAAGAAGGTTGTCTCTCGGTCTGTTAGGACATTCTCATTACTTGCTTACCTCCTCTACCTCACCCTTTTTGTGTATATCCGGTGGAAGAGCTTACCACGAAAGAATTAGGGCAGGTGGGTCGACCAAAAGTGACCAATCTGAGTACA
The DNA here is from genome assembly GCF_051530095.1 of Phoenix dactylifera. Taxonomy (NCBI): domain Eukaryota; kingdom Viridiplantae; phylum Streptophyta; class Magnoliopsida; order Arecales; family Arecaceae; genus Phoenix; species Phoenix dactylifera. The sequence goes on from NC_143201.1 coordinate 15,245,040, forward strand.
GCCAGGACATCGGGTGTAAATGCTTCGCACACGAATGACGTCCTGCTTGTCACATTTGTGGGATCTCGATGATCATTGGGTCCCTCGGTTAGGATATGGCCAACTGTGGGGAGCTCGTGATATGTGAGCTCAGCGGTATGGCACTGGGCTTGCCTAGTGGCTGCTCTCAATCCACTATGTATTGATGTCGTGGCGTGTTTAATTAGTTAGACCTTCTAGTGAGCTGTAGCCGATTTGGAGGCATATCAAAAGAAACTAAAAATAGATAAGGCGAGGAATCAACTCCAAAAGTGCCATTGTCTGGCAAGTACAAAGGATTATTTCTAAAGCTCTTAAGAAAAGCCACTAAAAGTGCCTTTTTCAGCTTCTCTACGTTTGCACCCACCGGCCATGAATATATATTAAAAAAATAACATAAAACCAACCAAACGAACAAATATAAAGATCATTATGTAGTTGATCTTGTTAGGTGCACCCTCATGGAACATCAACAAAAAAAAAAAAGCAGTTCCCACTTTCATCCTCCCATCTGCTAGTAGATTACCATCATTAAGCACTCGCTTAACCTTTTACATTTTTCTCTGCACTTTTTTTTTTGGAGCAAAAGATGGCACTCCTTTGGTGTCTACAAGGGCCACATATCAGCACAAATTTTTGGTACAACCGACCAAAATGAAAAGAATGGAACACCAGACCTGGTGTCATAACATTGTTTCATTTCACAAAATATAATTTCCAGCAACACATTTAAGAAACATAAAGACAGTCCCAACTTTAGCTTCTGTTGTTACTTTTCAGATATCTTTTAAACAATTATAACATGACAAAATAAACACGGATATTGAAGAAAATGCTGCCATAGAGAAGAACCACGAGAGTTGGACATACCAAATCTAAAAATACCAACACAAAGTTAAGAATGTACCAACATTAAGACTGTTTCTAAATACCCATTTGCTGTTGAAATGTTAGCATTGCTGAGGTGGGCAGCCCAAGAAGAACATTTATGTTCCTCCTCTCCTTTCCATGAGACAAGAATAAGATCACCTCCTTCTCTGGCAAAGCCACTGGCCCAGACTGCAAAGGCTCGCCCCACCCAAAGTCTGTGGTATGGAAAGCAAGCCTAGACCAAGTAGTTATGAGAAGAGTTGCACTTAGAGAAGGCCTTACTCTCGTCACTTCGAAATAATCCATCGCCGATCTCATGTAAGAATCAGTGGCCATCTTAACAGCCTTCTGAATTAGCCCCACTGCAAATGAGAGGGGGCTCTCAAGAAGGTCAGCTGCTTTGCACAAAGAGTTGGTTAGCACTATTCCATTGCCAAAGTAGCCCTTGGGTAGTGGTGGATTGAATCTAGACCGCCCGTCGACCGCGAAGAGGAGCTTGGTCTGTTGATTGGGCTGAAACTGCAACGCCTTGGTCCGAGCTCTCCATACAAAAGCTGATAGAGCTTCAAAAGTGGTGCATTTGTCAAGAGATCCATCTTGCATGGCTAATTTCTTTAGCTGCTCAAGTTTGTCAGTGTCGAAGTAGAAGGACCGGTAAATCATCTCTTCTTGATAAAGAGCAGCAGACTCCAATGAGTCCTCTATCTCCTTGAATTCATAGTGAGGGAAGTCGATCATGGGAGGGCTTCGAGATTTGAGTATGGTTCGATCTAGGAATGGCGGTACTGAAAGGGGAAGGCCTCGGGCTATTTCACCCCATGAGTTGACGAACTCCATGGCTCCAAGACCGTCGAACATGCAGTGGTTCATTGTTAGCCCAAGAATGAAACCCCCACATTGGAACTTAGTCACCTGCAGAAGAAAACATGGCATGAGACCAGTAGGACATGAAAGTAAGAACTCCACCAGATTGTAAACTAAACTCTAGTTAAATTCAATAATCACTACATTTCTATTCAAGGTTTGATATGGAGTAAGTGCGAGTTTGGTGTGGAACAAATTCACGTAAAATATTGATAGACCTAGGAAATAAAGGATTTAGTGTGCCAGGTTATCATAAAACACCTCTGCAGTCTGCAGTCTAGTCTGAATTTGAAATGTGCTACAATTAATTAAGATTGGGTCTCAGGGTTGTTTTTGTTTGAATATGAAGTTGTTGAAGTCATCCATGGTCAGGTATATGGTATGGATCAGTTTTAGATCATTCCCTTCTCTTTTACATGAATTTATTTGCTTCAGCCAACGGTTGGGTTGTTCACTAGAAAGACAAGTTCAGGTGATATGAATTAAGGGAATAGGACAGACTTTATTCTTCTTAGTAGTTACTCATTTCAGATGTCAACTCTTCTTACAGTTGCACTTGCACCTTATTAGATAAATATTTCTAAAATCACCAAAAAAATAAATGTGTCTAAAATCCATTTCAAAATCTAAAACCAAACCCAATATATATTGCAGCATTTTAATTCCAGCAAGCAATCACAAGGTAGATCAATCAATACTACATACTAAAAATCAACTCAAACATCTTCAATGCACGTAAGCTGGCAAAATCTAAAATGTAGAAAGAAATCCCCACACCTGAGCTACCAGAGGAGGTATCTCCAGTATGTTCTTCGCACCAGGAACATTGTAAACAAGCTTGCCGAGCATCGAAGGATCGGGCTTTGCAATGTCTCCTATGTCTTCCAACCTACAGTCAGCCTCAGCCTCGACGAAAACCGCACCTTCTCCCATACAATCCACGATGAGCTTCCCTTCAGAGCTCATCGTCAGCCTCCCGGCGAGTGGGTGGTAATGAACTAAAACCTTGGATAAGGCCTCCTTTATCACCTCAGCAGCTCTCTCATTCCCTCTGTCCTCTGCTCTGAAGCAGTAGATTGTCTGAACGAGTACTGCGATATTTTGATCAAGGTTGGAGAGGAAGTAGAGGCCTTTCTCCGTTTCCTCTGCTGGGGGGACTAATGTTGGCTCTCCTTGCTTGACACTTAGTTCGAGCACAATCCCATTAGCATTCTCTTTGCCAACGGTCTCCCCAAGCAATGAAACCTGAAAACCAGGGCTAGTTGAACAAAATCAGCATGAATTGATTATGATAAGAATCAAAGAAAAGACGAGATTTTGAATGTAAGTGATTCCAATACCATCTCTTGAAGAATATGATGAGAATTCTTAGAAGCCAGTTGAGAGAAAGGAGATATATTTACATTGAGAATGGGGAAGAGATCTATATATATAGTGAGCAAAGAACTTAAACATGTTAGGAGTTCTTCTGAAGAAAATGTGAGCTAAAAGAAAGGGAGGAGTGAAGAGTTAGAAAAGCCATTAAATCAGAGAGACAGGAGAGAAATGGCTCTCTCATCTGGGTTTGATTGTATGGCATCATTTGGTAGGGGGTTGGCCACTAACTTTGGAACCGATTAGTACCAACAAGGAAATCCTGATACTGTGGGTAGCTAGGGTTGGCCTCCAAATTTCTCATATGGTCCAAATCAAGCAATATATAGGTCTTTCCCTTATTATAAGGTTCACTTCAGACCAAGACACTGTCCCAATCCTAAACCAAACCTCTGAAAGGCCACTGGTTGAGCGTGTTCAGCTTCAATCCATACCTGACCTGGTCTAGCTTGCTGCCGAGTCCTTGTTATTTGACCCATGCTTCCAAATACCACTTAATAAAAACAAGCCATCTACTTACATGGTACACCATATTGTACCAAATCAAATGATACAAAACATACCATATCCTTCCAGTTCGGTACCAAAATACGGTATGAAGGACATACCGAATGTCGGTACGCCAAACCACCTCATACCGAACATACCGACAAAATAATATGATGGCACCGATACGAAGCTCAGTATCAAGACGGCATACCTTGTCTACTTGTCTTTAGAAAACCATCTTTTGGTAAAACTCTGTGACAACTATATGACTGGCATATTGGATTATCTTATCCCAGACTTGCAATCTTACATTACGTTTTAACTTGATTCACCTTGGAAAGTTGGTTGGATGCGTATGTCTATCTTTTGTTGCTGCCCTTCAGCAATGCAAGTTCATGAACAAAAGTTATCCATGACTGCTAGAGAGGCAAGAAGCCAAAAGCCTTAGCTCTCCAGGATATGTTAACAAGGAGTTCGTCATAATGCAGTATAATAATGCCCATTAGCATGGACATGGCACAGTATGCCTCATCGTGCAGTGGCAACAGTTCGGACCAACACAGCCAATTGAATGGCACAAGGAGAACATCACCCATCTAATACTTCGAGTTCAACCTATTAAAATCACCTTGCGGCTCCACAGAGAAGCCTCTGAAACTTTCTTCCAGTAATAAGGTACCTTGCAGCGACCTTCACGTAAATAGAAAGTTAGGGCAAGATATCAGATGAGCGCAAGAAACAGTATGATGGAGAGAAAAGCTGAATTATTTAACTAAAATAAATCCAAATTTTGCATTATATACTACACTTACTAATCCACAGAGCAGCTTGGGCATCATGTAATTCAGGCGGGACAGAATGATCATGAAACACAGGCATAAGATGGCTTTTAACTAAAAGCCCATCCAGTGGATTAGAAATATTAGCAAACCATAATATTATACATACAAAAAAAAAATCTAATAAGAAATTTACTCCATATAAACTATTAAAAAAATACCATATTTCTCAGATTTAAACCTTTATTACAAAATTCTCAAAATATATATGGATAATGCTAAAAGGACCTAAGACATTTGTTTCAATATGACTAATGTTTCATATAAACCTCTTGGTTGTTCTAAATCTTAGTAACCATTAAAAAAAAATCAAAAAATGACAAATATAAAAAAATTCTATTTCTCCCTTTTAATAACTATGATTACAAGATTCTCTTATTATTTGATTGTTCATATCATCAAATAAAAGTTTCCCAACCATTGCTAATCAAACACAATCTTAGACTAGTAATAATACAGAAAATCTGTAGAAGTCATACCTTGTCATCTACTCGCCCAATAAAATAACAATTTTCAAGCCAGAGCTAGTAGACAACAATCTAGAACGCATCATAATGGCATCAAAGCTGTAGATATTCTCATCAACCGTAGTTAAATCAGCCTCATCTAGAAGAAATACAGCTATGCAACTGTTCAATCCGTCATGTAGCCCATCACTCAAGCACACAGACAGATTAAGCAACAGAATTGTTTATTCTACAACACATCCCCGGCTAATGATGGGCCCGTGAGAACAAATCATTGAATCGCCACGACGTTCATTCTTGCAGGGTTAAAAACATCTGAATTGTTCAGTATCTGGAAGACTATCTGAGCCATAAATCATATGTGCCCAAGAATTTCAGAATCTTGTCTGAGTTACTTTCCATGAGAAATTGTCCTTTTTCGGACAACACAGTCAACTATGATGAATAGCCTGCATGGGCTGTTTGCTTGTGGGATCATATAACATCATTTATGGAGCAGAAGTGCATTGGAAAGAAGACAGAGATGAGGTTTCAGAAGGGGGAAACATGCAAGTTATGAACCAGAAAAGAAAAAAGAAAAAGAACACCGCAACAAAGAGTTTTTTATTGTTATCTCAAATTAACTAATTAGACTTGAAAACACGGCTACATTATGATTATTACATATTACAGTCGAGACTAACCACCTAAACGAAAATTATCTAGAAAAAAAGGAGACTAATGTACATTGAACTACATAACTAAAGGCTACTACCATATCTCATACAACAGCCAAAGAGGTATTCCTCCATATGAAATCATTGAAGCTAACCTATATCATCAATTATCCACTACCATGAGGTCATCACTACTACCCCAACAGGAGCAAGCATTAGTCTGTATGGTGCAACCTGTGCATGCACTGCAGTGGGGCCTGCAAAGTTACTGAAGTACTGAACCGTCTAAATAAGCTACTTATCTTCATCTCCACCAGATTCTTCCTTTGCATCTTCTCCCCCAGCATCTCCTGCACCATCTTCATCTTCCTCAGCGTCTTCATCATCAGACATACTATTTATAACATCTTCAATTATCCGTTTTACCTCTGCCTTTCTATCCATCAGGTCCTTATTAAAGTGAGAACCTGCAGATGATTAAACCGCAGGATAAAAATTTCTGTGTATGGCTCTGCTTTTCTGTAATTATATTGCTTTACAATGTCATAAATGCATTAAAAAAATCAACAGAATAGGAACCTATAGCTAGTTATAATGGTGCTGGCACCATCAAGATTTTGGCAATAAATAATATACGGAAGTTAACCCCTCAAAATGTTACAGCTGCTAAAAGGGTCATTTATCACATACCTAATTGCCTGAGAATATCAGCCAAAGTTGCCTGCATTTGGAATATTGTTAGATATCTTTGGATAAAATCAAGGATAAAAGAGAGCACGACTTGTTAACTTAAAAGCTACTCACAGTATTAAAGTCCACTTCTTTCAATATATCACTGACCACAGCATGCAATTCTTCTGTGCTGGGCACCCTGTTAGCATCCTCAGCCTTGGCCTTCCCTGATTTCATGATTAAAAAAAAAAATCTCAGGAAGAGGAACATGGCTGCACACAATACCTATATAGATAAGACAGACTTTGGGCTGAACAGTAATTAAGACAAAGCATCGTAAATAAAAAAGTTATTGACTTGAGCTAAGTTTAATTGTATAGTTTCAAGCTTCTCACGTCCCACTATAAGCCATCACCAATAATATTCATGCCACTTGAGTCAGCATGCAGCCTGGCTCAAGTATTCTGATGCTGCTGAAATTCAATGAAAAGGTTCTTCTAAAAATATTTTTCTCCAAACAATAAGGTTGGGAAGTCAACATTTAAATCTGTGCACTAAAAGTTGCCAGATACCAAGAGGAAACAGGTACTCCAATCTCACTTAGCAATAGGTTGCCATGCTAACAATAAATCATGCCAGAAAATTTTATTCAAATAACATCAGATGTAATTATTAGAAACAGTTAATGCAGCTCTAAATCCAACAGCAATCAACATGTCATTAAACTTTCAATCAAGGAGAATTTATGAAATAGGTTCATGTTGCATTATTAAACAAGACTGAAATTTTATGCATTGTGCTAGAAAAGTTTGCAGCATGATGTAATCAACAAAGTTTAGAGAAGCTAACACAAATAGGACAAACAAGTAGTATATTTTACTATAATATGCACGAATCAGTAAGTAATACCTTGTTTTTTGGCGTTAACTTTTGGCTGCGACCTAGCAGCTTGTTTCTTGCTTCCCTTATCCTCCTCCTTACTCTGACCTTTCTTTTCAGTTTCTCTTTTGGATTTAGAGGCCGATGGTGAGCTAGATTCACTATCTTTAGTACTTTTACCTAGAAAAGATTCTGAGGTGCGCTTAGCAACAGAATTCCTTTTAACGGTTGCAGCTTTCTCCTTTGTCAAGGCCTTTGAACCCCTCTCTATTGACTCCTTGGAACCTTTTTTGCCTTTTACAGGTGCTTCATCTTCCATCTTGAAAACTGATTTTGTAGGAGCTTTATCAGAATTTACATGAGAGCCTTTTTTAACAGGTGAAACTTTTTCTATCATCTTGCCCCTCTTACCCCTTTTTATCTGCTTCTCCCCAGATCTTTTCTTGGTTGACACAGGCTCGTCTGGTTCATCTTCCTCATCATCCTGTTCACTCTTAGCATGCCCACTCTCTTCCTCAGAATCCCCCTGATCTTCATCATCAGAGGAGTCATCTTTCACATCTGTAGAACCACCCCCATCTTTATCTTCATCTTCTTTCTCAGATTTAGCTGATTGTTTGTGGCTCTTTCTTTGTTTCTGGGCACCAGAAAAGGCATTTTCCATGTCCATCAGGAGCTTGGTATCATGGAAGAAAGAAATAAAATATAAAAATTGTATTGCTAGGCTAATGAGGATAACAACAAAATAGATTTAAAAGCTAACAGATAAAATATAGAATTATAGATGAATTGAACAGGGGCATGAGTGAGTATATGGACATTAAAATAATGTGATATGCCGGTAAGCATGCCAGGCAGTTCTATACAGAGCCTTTTCAAACTTTAGAATTCATGTACATATATTAAGATAGCAGCATTGTTCTCGATCAGTGGTAATTTTAGAATTTTTGAATTCATATCCATCTATTAAGATAGCAGCATTGTTCTCAGTCAGTGGTAATTTTAGACATCTATGTATCTAAATCTTCAAGAATGACAATCGCAAGAAAATGCATCGAGCAACTCGCATCGGAAATTGGAATTTATAACAAAATGCACAAAAATTAGTTGCAAGCTTTCTAAATAATGAACCTAAGGAGTTACAACTGAGAAGCATCATTTTACAATCGCAGAAATGACAATGAAACAATGCTGCATCCTAAGAATTATGGAAAGCAGCATATGCAACAGATTGTTAAAAAAAACAAAAAAGCAAAACTGAAAGAATGATGATCTTAAATTTTCAAAATCATTTGTGCATTTAGACATAGGATACAGACAATATAGCATGAACAACTCCAGATATACAGAATATTAGATTTTGTTTCTTAAAGTGTAGATTTTATGTTAATTAAAGAGGCAAACATCACAAGTCATGGTTGTAGAATCTAGTCTTGTTATTACTGATCTATGGTCAAGCACCCTGAGGGTGTCCAAGACAATTTGTTATTGTTAGAATATAGTTCGGATTTTGGCTCATCTCAAAACCTTGTCATGGAATCATTCTCCAGTTCACCTAATTATAGCATGAGCTATAAGTCTCTTGTTTCATACCAACATTATCCCCATTCTGCCATTTTCCCATAATGCAATAATATACCGAGGCTTTGCGATACAAAATCTAATTATAGCTTCCTGTCACGATCCACAAAGAGATCCAATATAGCACAGCAGATGAGATTGAGATACCTTGAACACAAAGATTGAAGTACATTTGCTCTACAGTGTGCACCACTATGGATCGGAATGGACCCATAACACTGTCAAATGGCCAAGATGGCACAACCTGTGGTACCATACAGTGCTAGCCCATGACCAGCACAAGAAAATCATGCAGTGCTTTAGTCCCTATGCATGAAGACTCCAAGATAAGAAACAAAAAAGAACATTTTCCTATAAACAAGAATTCATAGCACCCCTTCATTTCACTTCATTTCCACCCATTTTATTACCCCTCACCCCTTTTGAGAGGGAATAAACGCGAACTTTTGCAAAATGATTTAGTTGATAGCTTGTGCATGTAGCCCCTTGATGACAAAACATATGGCCTACATTGCCCCCATATATGGACTGCATGTTCTGTGCACAAATGGCCTGCACTGGCCCAAGCCCCATGTATGCAGCTCTCTACCTCTCCTCAACCTTCCCTACAGAACAAGACACCCTTCTGTCCCGCCCCATCCAGGCAGCCGTCCTGGTCAAGCACTCTCTTCTCCCTTCTCCCCTTCATTTCTTTCCTTTTCTTCCTTTGTTTATTTCTTTTTTCCTTCTTCCTTCCTTTCATTCCTTTTGCTTCTTCTTTCTTTTCCTTCTTCCTTTGTTTCTTTCTCCTCTCCTCCTTACTTTCCTTTCTTCCTTTATTTTTCTTGTTCCTTTCTTGCTTTACTTTGTCTTCCTTTCTTCTTTGCCTTTTCGTCTTTCCTTCCTTTCATTCTTCTATCTTCTTCTTTCCTAGCGAGGACAGTTTTCGGAATCCTATCCCCATCCCAATTCCTGTTTTCTCACTGGAACAGCCAAGATAGACCAGCCTCCACCCCCCCCCCCCCCCCCCCCCACCCCCCCGGAACCATGATTAAGAGCCACTTGAACTAATCTTGATATGATACCTACAAACAAGATTTAAAATACCAATATAGAGACTCGTATTGTTTTTATCTAAGTTGAGATGGTATCGGGATGCTATCATCCCAACTCTTTGGACAGTCTAGCATCCTGGTACATTATTGGTACTACGATGCCAATTTTTTGTTCAATTTTCTAGCTTTTCTTGTCCTGACTAAGCATATAAATGAATATTCATATGGTACTACACTCGTGACTAAGCCTAAAAGAAAGCAAGTGTGAGCACTCATTGCCCTCTTTCTCTCCCCCCCTCTCTCTTATTTCAAAATCAAGCAAACCAATTTGTTCATGCTTAATACCAACCAAAATGACTAACTGGTCCCAACCGTTCTCTGCCTAGACAAGCAAGCATCCAACCTGTTATAGAAGTGTCTAGATGCTAACTTCCTATCAAAATGATAAAGTGCCAACAGCATCCCATTTTGCAGAGAACTAAATGCATACTTACAAACCAAAGGACGCATGCACAAAGACAATGATACTAAATATTAACATATCTAGAATGCTATATAATGTTTGTCCCCTTCAATCAACCATAAAGGCGAGCTTGCATGTTCTAAATATAAATGAAGGAATACACTCTCTGAGGGGTGGTATTTTGTACTATGATTATTCCAGGCGTACTCACAGCCATATGTAGTGAGACGCCGTTACACCCAAAAAAAATTGGGGTGCTAACAAAGTTGTCCAAGCACGGGACCTCCGCAACTGTCTTTTATGTAAACAAAATAATATGCATTTGGATCCCCAACTAAAGGCATAATTGCCAGAATTCATTGCAATTGGAGAAAATGCGGATTTGCAATAGAATCTAATAGTGTTATAACATTAGTTAGAACCAATAACTAATATTAGTCAAAAAAAAAAAAAAAAATTAAAAGAGAGATCTTCCCTCTCTTATCCACATACATGGAAACATGCATAGATACATATACTAATAGTCCATACCATGTAAAACTACACCTCCACCATAAACCACAATCCTATGTATTCGAGTAAAGCTGTTCAAAGCTTGGGCTAACAAAAGCAACATTTTCAAGAATAAGCTTGCCTAATATTACAAATGAAACACTAGCTTCCAAATCACCAATTTATCCGCATGTTAAAACAATGATTGGAGTTCACAGTTGTTGGCTTGTTGCCAACCAATGCTACATTCCTTCATGCAAAGTAACATTTCATCTAGAAGCCCATTAAACGCATGGTATCCAATAATCAAAAGATCTGACAAAAGAATAAGTACTTAGCTAAACAGATGCAAAAAAATAAAGAACCAAACAGACATTAGATAACAAAATACCAAGCAAAAGAATGGCCTAGCCAAATAGATGTATGGTTAATGAAATCAAGCAAAACTCAAGCAACAAGAGAAAGAATATAGGCTTCTCAAAACAAGAGGTATAGACATCACTTGCTTATGAGGAGAGAACAGAAAAAAGGATATGATATGTGAAAGACTTATGGTGGTAATCAACAGCTAGAAGAAGTTTATTGGCATTGAAAGAAATGGTGGGGCATAGAGAGAGACTACTCGGTGATGCTATTGGTATTGGAAAAGAAAGTTGATATTAGTGGACAGTAGGGAGGAAGAGGTAAAAATATTGGACATGAAGTGTTGGTCCCTCATGAAGGGATAAGAGGGAGCTCTTTCTTGAATCAACTTTTGTTCTTTCCTACTTAACATATACCATAGAAATATTCATTTCAACAACTCCTACACTACCAGGATTTGACTCCAACCATATACATCCAAATGCATGCATAAACCAATACATACACTAATAGATAAATTATAACCATAATGGCATCATGTAGACACATGTATGCTCCACAAAGAATGTTGCCTTCCACACATATTCAATGTGCAGAGAAACAGATCCTTTAATCTGCAGAATCTCCAAGATGAAAAGTTGAGAGGATTTTGTATTTACCCACAAAATCAGCAAGGCATGGTCTGTAACTTTCTATGCATGTGATGAAAAACATATATTTCCTCATTGAATATTCTAATAGCATGCACATAAATATCTAAAAGACCTCTTAGAAAACAAATAATGAACAACACAGAAATTGCTACAAATAAGAATCAAATTTCAACTTCGCTAACTGCAAATAGCACAGATGATAATGGTGCATGTTTTATCCAGTAATTGATATTACTAATTAAAACTTGCTTTTCATGTATAGATGAATTTTACCAACATACGATCACATAATGTTTTTTCCTTTTTTTTCCACAAATAGTTAGAGGGGTTGGTGTAAAAGTTCATATGGCATAACCCCACCAATAGACACAAACTAGAAACCAGAAATAAGAAAGGGATGTGTCTGCTGATAGACGACCATCTATAAATAGTTTAGCATGCAACATTTTAAAAATGGGATATTTAAAATAGAGATCAAATGATACAAGATATGCTACTTCTGAAACAAAGTTGAAGGGAATAAGTGCCATTAAGAGGCAAGGATTTTTATCATGGCAATAGTTGCAAACACTAGATTGACTATTTCATTTCATATTAGAACTAATTTTCTGAGAAACATGTATGTACAAATTACAACAATAAATATTCATAAATAAAATTATGAATTCATTATATTTCTTAATGCTTTCCATGTTGTTGATATACAAATCTAATAACCACTTGCATTTGCATGGCCTTATATTGATTTCAAGTTATTACATGCACAGTTCCTCCAATAAAAGATAAATAAAACAACTTTTCCCTTTTTTCTATGTTGTTTACATGGTGATAAGAAGTTCAACATGATAGTGAATTTTTAAAAATGTATTACGGCAGTGCCTAAGACTTAAACATCATCAAAACATCACCAAGTGCCTTCCATAATTGAAAAAAGATATAGTGGCACAGTGGGTACAAAATTCAGAGGAAGATAATCTTTCTTAAATTATGCCAAGAAAACTAAAAACTTTTGACTTCTTAACACAGAAAAGAAGAGTTTTTTAAAAAAACAACGGGAAAAACTAAGCTTTATTATTATTTTTATCATCATCATCGTACGCTTAATAATTATTATATGCTTAGTGAATAATGAATCAGAGTTATCGGCAACTTAACCTATATCAAGGGATTTGGTTGATATCCTATTAGAACCATAAGTACAAAACATAGGGCAGTACAGTCCTCCTTAACTTCAGCATATTCTAGATCAAGTTATTGAAATGATCTGCTAGCCAAAGTATTGGTTATTTGTCAATCCCAACAAAAAAGATACATTGGGGATATATTGTCGCTAAGATTCGACCCATTTAGATATCAAATAAAAATCATTAATCGCTACATGGAACTCAGTTAAGATGTGCACGAAAGTAGAATTCCTTGTATTCTCATTTGAGAATGGAAGAAGGATTTTTATTTGGGAGAGATTGAAGAAAAAGGAGGACTTTTAGATTTGCCTTTTCTATTTTTCCTTTTCAAAAATAATTAAAATTATCTAATTTACCAGAACAAAATTTTGTCATGCTTAATATCTTTAGTTTAATATGCATTTCTCTTAATTGTCTGTTTCCAAGTAGTTCTTTTATTCACCAAATTGCCTGAAGTTTATGCCTTTCTCAATCCAATCGCAGATGTTATGCCCGATGATATATATAAATTCATCAATTGAACTGAACACAGAATGTGTGCAAATAATATTGTCAAAACTCAAAATGGCATTTGCAAAGTAAAATAAATTATAAAACTAGAAAAATTATCATCTTTAATCTGTTATACCTTAGCTTCTCTATCTGAAGATGCTTCTCCAGATGTTGTCTGATGAATTCCCTTTGTCCTTCTCTTGCGTTTTTTACCTTTCTGCAATCAAATAAACCATATCACACAAAAAGGTCTAAACTTAATAATCCAACTCACACTGATCCCGACTAAGGCATTTCAGTGAAAGTAGAAGCACAAAACCTCTTTCTCAGCAAGTACAACATCTCTAGTAACATAAGGTGATTCCAAGAATTCCAATAACTTTGCTGAGATTTCTTCCTGAATGGTGAATTAGTTAGTGTTAAACACTACAATTATGACTAAGTTCTCAAATATAAGAGAGAGATTTTAAAGACAACAATTATGAATAACCTTCTTCGTAGTGGCTTTCAGAACGTGAAGATCAAGTAGTTCGCAGAAATCAAGCAACTTCTCCTTGTTACACTTATCTAACTTTTCCTTAATTCTTGCCCGTTGTTTTACCTGCAATGGGGGCAAGATTCTTCAATTATAAATTTAAATTGAGTTGCTTGAGCTCTTCAGTTATAACAATTTTTCTGATAAAGTTTAATCAGATATATGCAATTAAATTATCGAAGATGTAATATTTTTGATCTACTTATTACATGATAGTTATATTCTACTATTATTAACGTCATTGAGGTATTGGTGCAGAAGTGTCAAAACATTCCAACAATAGTGTTAAGATTTCTTATAATAAGAATGTTCAGGGATTTTTAAAAAAAATATAAAACTAAATCTTAAATTCACAATACCTTATATCAATATCTACCCTACTACCATAGGTAAACTATAACTTAATGTTCCTAAAATACCAAATAATTTAGCTAGCTTAACAATATAAAATGTACAGACTACCAAGGAAAAGGTTCGTTTAGATCTGCTAGACATTAAAGATACCAAGCATGGAGACAACAATTCATCATCTAATAGGCACTTGTTCATATGCCCCGACTTGATAGAGTTCTAAATAATAGAATACTAATAACCCTGAAAATAAACAATTACTTACATATCCTGTTCGAGAGGGTCTTCAAACTTGTAGTGATATTGTTCCTTCTGAAGGCACCACAAGATTTCAAAAATTCAGCAAATAAAAATTTTGTTGTTTTTAAGGTATAGCCAAAAGTAAAATCTCCTACATATATGATCATCCCTTTTTATCCTTAAATTTGATAGACCTAGAAGAGGGAGGGGGTGGCAGTCCCATCACTCTCCACTTCAATCATTCCAAAAGGTGAGAAAGAAGATGACCAAACTCATACCTCGTCGAGCATCCCCCTTGCAAAAATAAAGAACAAAAAGAAGAAAGTGCTAATCTGTAGTTCTTAGCCCTCAATCCACTAGCACTGGGGTTTTCCTCCAAAACAGCATGCTTCTTTTTTCCATTCCTCACCAGTTATTTCATTTGTGAAGATGCAGATTAGCACTGTCCCCTCCTATCAATCCAAAGGCAAATGAAGGAGATGAACAGGCCCACCTCATGCCTCACTGAAAATAAAGAATAAAATGAAAGTTTCAAGCCATAGTCTTAGCCTTCAATCCAGTGGCAAAGAGTGTGCCTCCAGTATAGAAAGCTTCTGTTTCATCCATCACCATTTCCTTCTTTTAGGTTAATAAGAAGCAGAATAGCACTCTTGCCTTCTATCATTCCAAGAGGAGAGAGAAGATGAACAACCTAACCTCGTTGAACATTCCCCTTTCTGAAAAAAATGAAGTGTCAAGCTGTAGTTCTTAGCCTTCCATCAGCAAGGGAGCTTTCTCCCAGCAAAGAAAGCTTCCCTAATCCATCCATCACCATATTTCCATCTGACGAAGCAGATGAGCCCTTCCATAAGAAGCTTTCCAAAATCGTTAAAATGCCTATTTTTGATAGGAATTAGGAACCAACGAGTGTGCTAGCCTCTGTTATAAAGACATACCACCTGTATCTTCTTTCTCTTTGAGTGCATATGTATAGAGAGATGGAAGGTACAAATTCATTGCAAAGGTAATACAGTAATGAAACTTTCATTTCATAACTATATGCTACAAGATGGAGCTTCGATCTGCAAGCTTGTGTGATGGGTTTTCAGAGCCTCCACTAATAGTTGAAATTGTCTTCCTAGATATCATATCTACTGGGGAATCTTTCACCCACACCACATTCATATACCAATAACTCCACCATGAAACAAGCATCATTTTCTTGTGAAGACTTCCATCAAGTTAATTAACCAATCACTGGATAGTCTTTTGTCCTTAGCATCTAAATAGACTACTAGAAAAGTTGCATGGTCAGAAAAATTACAAATAACAGTGAATTTGAAAATAAGACACTCAATATGTCTAACCAGAATGCATGGTTTATTTATGAGTAGAATAACTCATTGCCGACTCTAGAAGTAGCTGGAAGGATGAATATACAAGTAGAGAAATACAAAAAAGGAAGATGGCAACAACAATAACAACAACAATGACGATGACGATGATGATGATGAAAAGAAAGGAGATATTGTGACACACGGTTGGAGTTACACAAAGACTTTCAAGGAAAGTAACATTTGATTTAACAAAAAATAAAGAATAAATTCATTACATGATGCTATATAGTACATCAGATAGTGTATCTTTAAAATTAAACTAACAATCAGATGAAAGACACATGTAAGTTACCATCTTTACAACTAGAGTCACCACTTGAACATTTAAGCAAGTCAGATGACCATTTAACCATCTCAGCAGATGCTGAAAAAACAAGTAGAGAGCTAAACACTTAATTTTTACATGTTTCACTTAAAGCATAGATATAGTGATTTTATTTTATTACAGGATATCAACTTCACCACTCATGCACCTGTCCACGCACATACTAAGTTACTGACTCTAAGTAGCTAAAACCCCAAAATACCCCATGGGTATGTGTTCAGCTTGAAAATGAATTCTACTAAGTCTCTGATGTGCATAAAGTTTGGTTTGCACCACTACTTCATCATGTTATGATCCAAAGTGACTCATTCAAAGTGGATTGGCATTTCGTTTCGTTATCCACAGAGAAGAGATATAGTCTATATCAAGGAATCCCATTCACATGTTCTGCTAAAACTGCACATTACATAACATGGTTAAATAATCAACACATGAACAACAATTATAACAATCTAATTCCATGTAGTCTGTGAATATGGCAGATAGAAAACAAATCAGCATTAACAACAAAACAAAAAGAGCAGCTTGAATTGAAAGCAAAGTTTAAAACAAAATTTTGTTCAGACAATGAGTTCAGTTTCTGCGATATAGGTGGTACTAAAATTTTCAGTTAGAAAATATACCAATATTCCAAAATGCCAATTAAAAGTATAGAGAAAACCATAGTACAAGCCAGGGTCGGCGGAACCGGTACCGGGCACCATACCGATTCTCCAGCGGAACGAGTCGGTATGCGTCGGGCTAGTACCGAGAGAGGGCACCTACCGAAGCCGGAGAAGAGAAAGAGAGAACGAGCGGGGGAGGGAGAGAGAAGAAGCGGCGGAGGCCGCGCCAACAAAGGCCTCCATCGGCAAACGATTTGCAGACTTCACTTAAAAATTTCCAAATTTTTTTAGCCACAGCCAGTTTTCCTATTTTCAAAGAAATATAAGACCCAACCGCAGCCTCGGGCCTGCCCCCTCGCGCGGCCTTTTTCGGCCCTCCGCTGACGCTCCTTCTCCCTCCCTCCCTCCCCTGCTTGCTCTTTCTTTCTCTTCTCCTTCTCCGGCTCTAGCAGTGTGCCGTTTTTAAAGGTGGAACCGTATCAGTAAGCCACCAGTACGGCTCAGAACGGGCGAAACCATCCTGTTCAGGACGGTTCCGCATTCCATGGTACAAGCAAAATTTTAGTATGTCAAGAGAAAAACATCATTCAAAATACAGTTCTGAATGCATTGTTTTAATGGTTTCACGAAGGAATCATTAAAACCCCTTAAAACTAAATGTTAAAAAACACATTTAGACTGTAATACATTGTTTTATTATTTCAAGGAAATATAGCATATGAAAATCTAAATGCAATGAATTAAAGTTCTGGAATAGCCAAAAAGATTTTTTCAATCCCATTAAAAAATGATGCAATGCTTCCAAATCTTCTAAAAACTTGTAAATCTAAGTTAATCTAGAGAATATGCTACTTGTATTTATAGAAATAAACAAACTATCAGCATAAGCTGCTCATATATACACACTAAATAGTTGCACAAGTTAGTTTCATCCAAATTTCCAAGACTGGCCCTGGTTTAGGGTCAGTTCTGCCCCATACAAAATGGGTCAGTTTTATGTTTGAAGTTTTGGGCAAAGTTTCAAACTAGAGCAGAAACAATTCTATGGGTCCTTGTTGAGAAACTAGAGAAACATGCATGAGGTGGGAAGTTGACTGATTCAAAGTTGGTATTTTTAAAAGAGCTTAAGGGATCACAGTTTTGATAAAAATCACACATGACGCAGACAGTAAATTATGAAGTCAAAACTTGCCATATTCTTGACAAGACATTTTTGTGTTGACGAGCTGCAAGATAACCCTAAAAAGGAACAGATCTCAAAAACTCAGAATTGGTTGGTTCAATAGCTAGCACCTCCACCAACAATTCATTAGGAAGGAAATTAGATATCGAATAACAGACATGCACTTTGGAAATCCCTTAGAACAGAGGGACCAATCAACAGGACAGATCTTATAACATGATAAGAAGATTATTTCCTGATATTTATACGGGCAATTTAGTTCACTTCTAATAATGTTCATTCATTAATCACCAATCCTAAACAGGAAGAGGAAGAGAAAGAGGAAGAGGAGGAGGAGGAGGAAGAAGCAGAAGAAGCACAAATGCTTTAAGGTTGATCAACAGCAGCCAATGATAAATCACATTACCGTGTATTAACATATCCATTTTTTCCTGAAGCTATTGGAGTTTAAAAGAGTACAATACTTACAACTTATTCAGCAAAACATATTTCCTTAGAAAGCAGGAAGTGAATCCAGAGAAATATGACTTATATAATCAACACAGTGGGGCTCACTATGGAAGGCATCAATTCTGATATTTTAACAACAGGTGTGCTCTATAAACTTAAAGTCGGCTCCAAAGTAACTTATGTTCACCTGCTAATATTGAAGAATTTTTTGTAAAATCCAAAGAGGATTAATGGATAGCTGGTCCTGAGAATATTTGAACCCTCAGAAATTTTGCACTGTATCATCAAATGTTTATATATTTTTTTTCCAATGCTCATGATTTTGCGTTTCTGCTAAGTGTGGCTGAGACATGGTTGGAATAAACCAGTCAAATCACGGTGATTTCAATGGCGATCTAAAAACATATGTGTTATACCGAAGTAGCAGATGGAAGGCGACAAAAAAGAAAGACTGCATAAACAGGGAATGTTATAAGAGAATTTCGATTACTTATTTACATTCTATTGTTGACAGTGTCCACTATATTTGACCATGATAAAAGAATATGCCCACAGACACTTCTATTTCTTCCATGTGTTGGCGAAGTGCTGTTTGTTAGGTAAGACAAGCAACAGCTCACTTAATTGCATGGCATAGTCTCCAACAGTCAATGCTCAATATTATAGTATCAAGTTGTTTAATGGCAAAAGCCAGAGTAAAATAATCACCTTGTCATGTTCACAGAAACGTCTATGAGGGGCAAATCTTTTGAAAGGCTTTATCCCCAAACAGAATAAGATACATGGAGTGATATAGTAAGATCTCTGGCAAGTAGAATGCTAATAGATCATTGTAAATTTAAAAATGGTTATAGCATCAGCAAATTGTAAGCATTGGCACGTTGGTTAAACCCCGACAACAATCATCTTGTTTTAAAAGCAAAATGGAGTTTGAACAGACATACTCACTTTAATAAGCACAACAGACTGACATCTGCAACTGAGAAGAGTTGCTATCTGTGTATCTTACATTCATCTTTTATCAGTAATAAAGTTAGACGAGTCAAGGTCCATTATGGATGTACTTGTTGATGAATGATAATAAACACACCAATAAGCTTACAAAGAGTCTAAAAAAAACACTAGATGATACCATCCAAATCTCACTGAAGATAACTGTTACATTTTGTTTTGGTGCACATTATCAGATCTTCACCATCCTATTGACAATGTTTTTCATATTCTCATCATCTTATAAGTGAGAGATATGGTGTCGATGCAAAGAATCCACATATTAATGGAATGATCATTAAAAGACATGTTTTATATATGAGCTTAATGTGAGATCAATTAGTGTAATATTTTCTTATTTTAATGATTCCTCTTATAGTGACAACTCATGCAAGAAAAATATCCTTACTTTACACTGTGATGTCTGGACTGATATATTAAACATTTTATAATGTAATGTGATTCATCTAGATGGCTACTAGTTATGCAAGACACTACACTGTGCACATGCCCACTCACACACACATGCATAAAGGCACACATTTATGTATGCTGGCATCCTACCCTTTATTGTAGTTTAGAGAATACGACGAACCGTACTACTGTCTGGTGTTGATCAGCATAATGATACCACACAAAATTGTCCCTTAATGAAAAGAAGATCATAGAAATAGATATATTAAGTTACCTCATTGTCAGCCCAAACAAAACCGGAGAACTGCAAAATGTTTCTCTTCAGATAATGTACCTGGAAAAAAATGATCAGTAACAGAAATAGGCATAAAACAACTAGGCAATGCTCGCACAAGCACTCAATGAAAAGCTAGAAGGGAGATTTACATTTGATTTCCTTCCAAAGAGTATTGTGTGAAGAATTTGAAGATTCTCATCTGTCTTTCTTTTTGACAGCTTGAAAAGCACTGCAACACTTAGCAGGATTACTTGAAAATTTGGTAGTTCAAAAGTAGTTAAATAAGATCGGATGAAATAGTAATAATGAAATCTTTGCCCTGAAATAAAATAATATGTGATATTGCATGCACCATGGTAAGTGTGCCACCATGAAACAAATAGAGCAGACTGTCATAATTCATTTTACGAAACAATAATAGGACAAAAAGCACCAAAACTTTACTATCATATTCTTCAACCTGGCATGGATGGCACTAGCATAGAATAGAGCCACAACTTAAATAAGCAAGAAATTATTAATTTCATCCAAATAGACCTCTAAAGATTTATAACAAAGAAGAGAAATTTTTGAAAAAAAACTATTGTACAAATAAAAGATGCCCATGCAACTAAGAACTAAGGCATGACTTAGATTGTCTACGATCATCAAGTGGCAAAAGAAAATTTAGAGAGATAAGAACATAAGATTGCACCCGAAATATTCTACAGGCACCCTATCCTACAAAACCCTATGAAGTCTTCTGCAAATAAATATTGCAGGAGTAGCAAAGGAAAAGTTTCCTGTGAAACCTCTTGAGCTTTACAGTAATACTGATAAGTGATAAGTCGTAAAAAGACAAATCCCTAAAATAATGAACTTTGCATTATTCAGTTATTTTATCTTTCATTCTGCTCTCCAATGTTGCATCCTCATTCTACATTAGTCACAGTTTCTTAAAGCAGAGATAAGAGAAATAAAGTCCACTTTTTGATCTTCCTTGCGAAAAGACAGGCAACCTTTATATGTATTCAACCAAAATCATCCAAGGCTAGTAGGTCACAGTATTATCTCAAATTGTCCGAACATGCCGAGTAAAAATGTTCATCAGTCAAAGTCAAAAGATCTTTTAACATCGCATGCTAGGAAATCAATGTGAACATACTCTAACACCAATGTTTAGATTATCATAGACAATTCATTGAAAGCCTGAAACCACAGAGCCATCATATATTTAAAAAAGAAACATGATTGACTAGTTAGATTATTGTGGGGTCTGCTAGCATTGCTGCAGAGGAATTTAAAAATAAGAATAATAGCAATAAAAAGAAAGATTTAAGAATGTCATTATAAAAGAAATCTAATTACAGTAAAAGGAGGCTAATGACATGAAGATCAGAGACTAGTTTACCCAGGAATCAACTATTAGTATAAAAGGCAATTATAATTTTTTAGTTGAGCTATACGTTATTATGGTTACTATTTGTCAGTGCATTACGGCTGTTCTTATGCATTTATTTTCTCATCCCATGCATATAAAACAATCATTGCTTTAGACTTAATGTCTTTTCATTCCTTCCCTCCCCCTCATAACTTTGCATGGCGTGCATGCATGTATGCACAAATACTTTGTTTCTTTTCCTTTCAATTCACTATTTCAGTTTTTGGGAGGAATGGCATCAGGCCGCATGAAATTTTAATACTAGAAAGGATAATATGTTATAAAAGGTGACAACACATTTCCAAAAGTGTTAACAAAGAGTTGCCACATACACATCAATAAGCAATAGAGCAACTATGATACTAAGATAACACAAGTAACAAAACGAAAAGGCAAGAAGGAATCGCCGATTCAAATTTAAAATAAAAAAAGAAAAGAATTCCATGGCCATTTAACTATAGGTTACCAGCAAGACTATTGCCAGACCAACTGTTCTTTTACCATGTTTATTCTGCTATGCAGATTTCACTCAAATGCTTTATGATTTATTTTCAGACAATTTACCGCAAAGCTTTTGAAATGACTGATAACAGCAAATTCCTTAAGAATAACTAAACCATCTTTATCACCCAAAAAATATTAAGTTCTACAGGTGCAAATAGCTTGGGCGGCTTTCCTCCAATCCAACAGCTGAGTATACATTTTTTGAAAGAATGACCAAAAGCATATAAAATAACAACACTGATAGCTAAGGGAATTGAACAGGAATGGTAGGGCAAAACGTAATTCAAATCAAATTATAGATTTGTAAACAGTCGTAGAATAATTATCAGAACAAAGATACATTTCATTCATGCACCCAATGGACTAGGAATGCTGTTAGTCAATTACCATGTATCTAAATTTCTCTAAAGAACTAAAGACATTATTGACTTCGTGCAATGGAGCATGAATCCTAACGACGAGCTGGAGATCCTTGGTAAAAGTTCTTATTCATAGAAGTACCCTCCCTGCCTTAGAATCTAAGCTTGCCACATTTTAGCATCTTAGTTTTTATAAAGCAAAATATTCGGTAATCGCTTATGATTTATGAAGCTATAGAAATAATTTTAATTCTTAAAGAATATTGATTGTTAATTTTTAAAAATCAGCATGCAATGGTTTCTTCTTTTATTTTAGAAAAGAAGAAAGAATTAGATGATTTAGGGATTATGCCTAGCTGATGTTTAATATTCTCTTTTTTTTCTTGCCCTCCAAGTTAC
This sequence comes from Phoenix dactylifera, assembly GCF_051530095.1. Classification (NCBI taxonomy): domain Eukaryota; kingdom Viridiplantae; phylum Streptophyta; class Magnoliopsida; order Arecales; family Arecaceae; genus Phoenix; species Phoenix dactylifera. The sequence continues at coordinate 15,267,858 of NC_143201.1, forward strand.
ATCCAATTTTCAAAGAACTCCTACATCCCCACTTCATTCCTCTATTGACCATATTGTGAGGCCCTGGCTGTATTACTTTTATGGGATGCATGTTATTTAGTTGATACGAGGGACCATGAGGCTTTGTTGTCCAAGGTGCTCTAGGTGCTTTGCCTAGATGCTTGGATGTGGCAAGGCACTGAAAAGGTGCCTTGAATAACATATGTGAGGCCACATTAGGAAGGCGACGGTTTGCAAGCAACTGGGTCAAAGTGAGAGGCATTCATACAAGTGCTTTTGGTCTTCAAATTGCCTTTTATTCCCTTTACCGGAAGTGCTTCTTTAATTTCATGTGAGGGGAATATTTGTTCAATTAAATGATAAAAAAAGATAAAAAGATCCCAACACCCTTTTCTTTATTTGTTTGGTTTTCAACTCTTATCAAGATGTGTTGGGTGGAAGAGGTGGAGGTTCACAAGTGAAATGAAGAGCTCAGCAATTTTAAAAACTAGATTGGTCAGGATGAAACTTTTCCTTTTCTTGTTACTATTTAATATCCCTTTCTCTTTTTTTTGCTACTTCTAAATTACCACATCTTTTCATTTCTTATAATAGCTCACCTTGGACTAGAAGACTAGTATCAAATGACCATTGCTTCAACTCAATAAGTAGAAGAGGCTAACTTTTATGATGCAAGTATAAATGGAGCATGAAATAGGGATGACTTTCCACCAGAAGCCATGGCCTAAGATCCCAGATCCCAAATTCTTTTCATTCTTCATCCCATTCTTCAGTGTCAACAAAATGACCAAGCCGCTATTGGACCATCCAAAAGTCCAGTGACCCTACTGAAACCCACACTTGCCCCACAGTATCTATCTCTTTAACCTAATATTTATTCTCAATCCCATGATTCTCAGACTGACCAATACCACACTAATTTTCTCTTGAATTCATGTCTTTATAACAGACTTCGTGACAGGCATCATCAGATCTAATGCCAAAACTCTCTTGCAACCCTACAGTTCTCTACCCTTTGAACCAACTAAGTATGCATGGTCCTAATTCCAGACCCCCATTAAAGTGCCTCCTTTTCACAGAAAGATTTTCCAGGATAACAAAAACCAATGTTTTAAATTTTTTTTACACCTTCAGTACCACTTAATTGACAATCATGAAATCCTAACTTCAAGTGATCAGTCCAAATACCTTCCCAAACTAGAAATCCGAATTAAGTTGAATTTAGTTTAAAAAGGAACTAAAATCAATTATCAGTATACAAAGTCTAAAAATACTTCTTTCACCGCGAAACATATGTTTACTAATAATCTGGGTTTCAAAGATGGATGACTTGGTTACCTGCATACATTCCAATAAAAAGATGTCGTAAAACAACACAATCCTGATTTACTCTTGTATATCTCCATGTCACTACAACCTTCCATTCCACTATTGCTTCTCTTTCCCCTTTTCATCTGCTCTTCTGGCACTGTTTCTCCATGAAGTCTAATCTTTTCTTTACATAACTTATTCCTCTTATGTGCTGGCACGAAAATGAACAACTTGCTCCCTTCATTTCAACATAGCAACCATCCTCTGCTTGTATTCTCTCTTCGGAAACATCCTGTCCTCCCACAAAGTCAATCCTTTTTCCCTCCTTGCAGTATCGCACAAAACCTATAATTTATCCCTAGACCACTATGTGGCAGGCTTAGTTGTAGGGTGCTACTATTCAAAGTACATCTTGTTGCCATGAATCAAGGAATTCAATTACAGTGAATACATGTGAACAAAGAAACAAGAGACAAATCGAGAGAGTAGAGTACCATTTGGAATGTCTTTGAGCTTAGTTCCAGAACCCTGAAATCATACAAAAGGAAAAAAAAATAACTACTTTAATAAAAAACCGAGCTTTAAAGATCCAGAGGAAGAGACTACAAACAGGCAGGCTCGCAAGCTGAAAACCAACCACTGAATAGCCTCTCTGTTACCTGCTCGATGGAAAGAACTTTCGTGGCCGAAGCCCTCCGAGGAGACAAAGCCGAGTACCTCTCCACGGCCTTCCTCTCCCTCGACGGCCGTTCAACCGGGGTGGCGGGCTCCCTCGCCACCGACCGCCTCTTCCTCTCCTTCTTCTCCTTCCCTTCCTCCAAGCCCTTCTCCCCCGCGCCCCTCTTCTTCCCCCGCTTCCGCTTCTCCTCCTCCTGCTTCTCCTCCTTCTCTCCCCCCTCCTTGCTCTCCTCTCCTTCGGCCGCCGCTGCCGCCGCCGGATCCTTCGCTTCCTCCTCCCCCTCCCCCGGAGGAGATCCGTCCACGGAGCTCTTCTTCTCCTCCTCAAGCGTCTCGGAAACCATCGGATCGAAGAGAACGCGTAAACCCTAGGGGAAAGGGAGCGACTGTGAGAGAGCCGACGGTTTTAGTTTTACGCTTGGAGTGAGGTGGAGTGGGGGGGATGGGGAATAGAAACGGCGACTCTTCGTTTGGAGGCGCGGATTCCAATTGGAAATTTAATGAGGGCGGGTTATGAGGAGGTTGGTTTGAAATTTGATGCCGAATTTGGGAGCGGTCTGTCCGGATATGCCCCGCGTATTTTCAGGCTACCTTTAAATTAATTAATACGATAATAAATATATACGTGTAAATCTAAAATTAAAATATTTAAAAATTAGATAAAATGATCTATTGAACAATCCCACATAGTTTCAATGTGATTGGTGATATAACTTATCTTACCGTCTGCAGCACGATTAGCTTTTCTATAAATATATAATATCTCAAAAAAAATAATTTTTTTTCTATTTTCGCAAGTGTAATCGATAAAGGCTAAGGTTTATTTTAACCATAAATTTTAACAATTCAATTTGCAATGATCCAAGGTGATTCACTTATTATTCGACTAATAACTTCAACATTTGATAAATTATAAATGCAATGTATATAGAAAATCTTATTTCAGCTACGGGAGTAATTTTAATACATGATGGACTTTGAGATTCATATTTGGCACATGTATTAGTCATAAATATATCACGTACTATATTATTAAAACAGCTCTTGAAGTTCCGTATCTATATCTGCAGCAGAAGTAGAGTTTCTGCTTTCTTGCACATTTCATGAGAACATTTTTTACTGGTGCGTTCTTGGAAGGCCGAGACATTTTTCTCTTTTTGAAAGTGTATGGACCATTAGACCTATATATTGTTATGATCAAGTGAATAAGGATAGGGTTTATGGAGCTTAGATAAATCATGTTTTGTATAGTAGTTTGAAACCATGGATTGTGAGAATTCATATTGCGATGATCCAAGAAGATTCACTTATTTGGGGAATGACAATTAGGTTTATTGATATAGGTATAATCTATTGTGAAGGCTTTACTTCCATGCTGGAATAAGTTTAGTACATGATGAACTTTAGAATTCATATTTGGTCTATGATTATTTTCAAGATATATCGATCGTAGATATATTCTTTCAGAATCAATTATAGTTGTATCATATGTTGGATAGAAAACTTGAAGTTTAAGGTTTATCATGCTCAACCTAGCAATGGAACTAAGTTTATGCTTCATAGCTAACATATTCAACAATGGATGCATGCTCATGATATGATTAGTAGCTTTAACTTTAGCAGCGTATTCTTTTTATCGAGGGAAAAAAATACTTTTGCTGCATGAGACACAAAAAATTATAGTATTTTACATACTGATATATTATACCATCTAGTATTTCTCAAAGTGTTGCTGGATTCGAATTGACAAGTTGTTGAGACCAGCGAGTGGGCCCTTCGTGCTGAGGTGTGGGTCGTGGAAGCGGTCGAAGATTACCACACTTCGAAGGAGTTTCAAGAGGATGCCTTGGAGATTGCGGTTGTTGCTTTTGGGAAGAGCTTCAAGACATGTCGAGCTCAAGCTCAGCGGCTTCTCTTGGGGATTGACTTCTCAGTCCTTGATGACGACATCAGTGAAGGCGACAATGGAGGCGATGACCCCGAAGTCCATAGAGACATTGAGGCCTACGGTGGTGGTGACAATGGTGAAGGCGCTGAGGGGGAGGAGAAATAGAACTGATCCGGGGGGATGCCCTCCTTGTCCTAGATCTTAGCATTGACGTCGCGGATCGCGTTTGAGGACCCGACCCCCCGAACAGCATCTTGGCCGGTGGGGCTCTCCATGAAGAGCCGCATCTTTTCAACTGAAAGAAACTGGGTACCTCGACAGAGGTGTGGGCAGTGAGGGCAAGGAATGAAGCCCTTTATCTCGTTGCTTTTGCCTTTTCTTTTCGCTTGAGTAAATCAAGCTTAATGTACTCTTCTTTTTATTTGGCCTCTGTCGACGTCAGTGTAAAAATTCACAACTTTACGGAAACAAAGAATTTCCTAAGTATCCGACTCCAATTCTCGTTTGCATCGTGTTGTTGTTCGATTTTTGTTTGAGTTTGCGCTAAGCCTCAGCCTTTCACTGTAGCTCTTTGGGCTAGGTTTTTGCTGAGATTAATGCACATACTGGAGGATAACGTGAATAAAGAGCTTTTTTTTACTCGCTGTCATTTATTTCTTAATATAAGTTCAGGTTGTCTCACTAAACCTCCTCCCCATGGAGCTTTAGCTTGTCTTGGCCTCTTCGGCTGATTTTCCCGAAGTCTAGTCTCGAGGAATTCCACGTGGGCTCAGTCTTTTGCTTGGGCCATTTCCAACCTGAAGAGCCGGTCTTCTCATCTCGAGAGTATGTTCCCCGAGGCATCCCTAGGGTTGGCTTTCAAGAAAAATCCGAGTGGGCTTGGTTTTCTCATCTCCAAAGTATTCTTCCAGAGGCATCTTTAGGGATGGCTACCTAGAGAAAATCCAAGGGGCTCGGTCTTCTCATCTCCAGAGTATGCTCTCGGAAACATCTCTCGGGTTGGCTACCGAAAGAAAATCTAAGTGGGCTCAATTTTCTCATCTCTAAAGTATACTCTCAGAGGCATCTTTAGGGTTGGCTACCTAGAGAAAATCCGAGTCGGCTCGGTCCTCTTATCTCTAGAGTATGCTTCTGGAGGCATCTTTGGACTTAGCTATCCAGAAAAAATTCGAATGGCCTCGATCTTCTTATCTCTAAATTAGGTTTCGGAAGAATCTCAAGCAAACTTAGTTAAGCGAGGCTCCAAGTGTCTCTGGGGCATCTCCTTTATTGAGGCCCAGGCATCCCCAGAGTGTCCCAAGTAAAATATGCTTGTCATGATCATTCGATCTAAAAGACAAACAAAATGAGAGAAATTTTATTGGCAATAAGTTCGGACTATAATGAACCTTACTCACGATAGGTGTGAAGGTTTTCGTAGCTCCAAGCCTATGGGATCGAGGTGTCGTCGAGGTCCTGGTCTTGGACGTTGAAGGCCTTTGGTTATCAGGTTCTGAGATCCAATACAGGGCGCCTTGTACTCGATTTCATTACTTGAGGTGAAAAATCCGTACCAAAGGGCATACTCCGTAATTACTCCACTAGGTCTTGTAAGCATGGGACTGACCTCACCGCCCCCCAGACTCAATGACCCATCCATGTGCATGACTTTGTGGCCGCTCTGTGGTCTTCTTATTAAGAGATTCGGTCACCCGACGCACTGCTAGTGATGGTGTTGATGACACCGGCCATTGGGCAATTGTCGATTTGCTCTGGAGGCAGTACACATACCGATCTAGCTATCCGCACCTAATGAGTGCTTCGCTATCATCCTTAAGCTAAGCACACTCCTTGGTGTCGTGGCCGAAGTCTCGATGGAAGTGCCAGCACTTCTTCTAGCCCCTCTTGGTCACCAGGCCCTTCATCAGATCCGAAGGGTGCAGGTAGCCTCGACCTTCAAATCTCCATGAGAATCTAGGCCCTCAGGGCGATGAGGGGGGTATCCTCTCAAACTTTCGAGGAGGGGCTCTTGGGTCATCGCGAGCCCCTCCTGCGCTGAGGTTAGATACTCCTCGGCTCTCTTCACTCCTCGCGTCCCCTCTTGCTTCTCTACAAGGGTCTCCCACCGGCGAACTCATGGGGGGAGGCTATGGATTCCTGAGCATAGGCATTTTGTCGGCCCACACCAACATTTTGGTGAAGTCATTGAGAGAGCACTTTTTCAAGGAGAAGAAGAAGCTCGACAGCCACAGGCCGCTCTTCATTGTTGACATCGCTACCAACTGGTCCAGGTTACGGACCTTCAACATTGTTGTGTTAAAGCGAGTAACATATTCTCTGAGGGACTCCCTCTCCCCCTGCTTGATGTCAAGCAGTGTGTCCGTGTTATGGCATCGTCTTCGGTTAGAGACGAGGTGTGGCACGAAGAGGCGAGCAAGCTACCCAAAGGAGTGGATAGATTCGAGAGGAAGCACGAAGAACCAGAATCAAGCCACTTTGTAAAGGGTCACAAGGAACGCCTTGCAAAGAACGACATCGGTAGCTCCGCGCAGCATCACGAGAGCCTTGAAGCTCTCAAGGTGATCCAAAAGGTCTGAAGTGTTGTCGTATCGCTCTATTTGCGACATCTTGAACCAAGGTGGGATTGGTTCCTCCATGATTTGGCGGAAAAAAGGGGAGCCTCCGAAAAGAAATTGAGGTCGTTTGCTCACCCCTGGAGCCTGTCCTTTGAGGGCCTAAATTTGCCGGCTCATTTTCTCGATTCTCATATCAAAGTCGACTTCCTACTAGAATAGGGGTTCTAGAGGTGAACAGGCGAGAGGCCTGAACGGAATCCCTACCAAAATGAGGACTTGGAGTGCGTTGTTTTCCATTTCAATCGGGGGCGCTCCGCTAAGTGTGTCGACTCTAACGTGACTGCTCACGATGCTGGTTTTGAGAGTAGCGACTGACCAGGTGCATGTGATGTGCTGGCGGCTTAGCGCGGGGCTGGGTTGGTCGGATTCTGGTCAGGCTGGCTCCATCGCGGCTAACACCTACACCTGTTGAGTGAGCAGGTCGAATTGCTCCTTGTCTTTAGGCATGGCGGGTCGTTCCGGTTGAGCAAATTCGAGGCTCTGCAACGATCCTTGGGAGGCCGGAGAGCGGCGTTGCGAAGCACGCGATGCACCACGGGTTCCTCGTGATCCAATGCTGGTTGTCCCTCCCTCTGATTGAAGTTGATGTAGCTAGGGGCTAGGCCCTTCCTCTAACGCTAAACTGTTACTGTCGAATTCAGACCAAGGTGGGATTGCAGCTCAGATGACCTTAAGGTCGATTGGGGGCAAGTTGAACAAGCTGGTTAAGGCATCGAGCACTAGTCTCCTTCGCTGGGTGGGCTACATGAAATCCAATTGTCGAAAAGTTTTCCGATGGAGGATCCTCTGATGCCTAAGTCAGAATAACGAGGCAACAATATGGAAGAAAGAGATCTCATTAGATGGTGATCTCTATAGGGGATAGTCGGTGCTTATTATGAGCATACTTTAAGTCCCCCAGGTAGCCCTCTTTATATGGGGGAGCTAGTCTTGTTGTTATTGTCGGCGTGGCTCTTCCTCATATGGAATCCACCTCATTTGATTTTTTCTTAAAAAAAGAAATAATATAACATGTTTTTATTTTCCAAAATAGCTTGGCCTTGTAGTACAGTAACCATGGGAAACCGAGTAACGTGGACCGCGAGAAACAAGAAAAGAAAATGGAGAAAAGGAAGAGAATGACAAATGTGCTACTTTGTCAGATAATCGGTTAGTTGATTTTATCCAGATTTGGCTGAAATTTTAATATGTTGTTTTCAGCATTGAGAACTACAAATTGAACAGTTTGGAACTTTGAAAAGCCTTTTCTATTGAATATTTCAAATATCAATACTTGGTGAGATCTATTCTCTATTTTCTTGTTTATTGTTGAAATCCACCTTTTTGATGATGAATGTTCTTATTGTAAAAGCTAAGATTAAAACTTGTTGATGTTTATATAACCTCTAGTTAAATTAGAGAGGATTTATTATAATCTCATTATTATAAATAGTGAAAGTTTTTAGCTGGACTAGGTCCTGTGGTTTTTTTCTTCACATCGAAAGATTTTTCATGTTAAAAAAAATGTGTTGGCTCTTGTTTGTGGATTGCTTGATAATTGTTTGTGTAAAGATTATTGTTGCTTGTGCCCATTTAATTACACAAAGAGAGAAAAGAAGTTTGCGGCATCATTATTTCTCGATAGCGTTTTTCCAACAGTTACCTAGGCCGACGTGACGTGCAATAATGCCGAGTCAGTCCGTGTAGGTAGAGTGCGGCGCAGGCCTAATGCAAGACGTGGGGCTGCCATGACTATAGACTGCCGGGGTTGTCGGTTATTAGAATTACCAACCCTAGTTGATGCATGCTGATAGTTCTCCTCGACTGGCGACTCCTCAGTTGGAGCTAAAGTCATTTACCTCGGTTTATGTCTGAGGTCAATGGATTAGTTTGGCCTGAGATCGAGGTGTTCCATGTTTCCCCCCATTACTTATTATTTTTATTAACTAATATATTATATATTATATATCAAAATGTTATGTTAATATTTTTCTTAATATACTATTCTTATTATGTCTCACTGCATAAAATTAGAAATATAATATTCCTTATAGCAGTATATTAAATTATTAAACATTAGAAATTATACTATATAATACTATAAGTACAATATAAGTATAAATGTGCACTGTAACTATAATATGTAAGTGATGGGGACATCAGAGCCCTTCATCCAGATGATCCTGAGCCCCCGGATTGAGCCAGACTCGTTTATTTGCATATTTATTTTATTATTTTATTTTTGGGCTTATTTGCATTTTAGGGCTTATTTGTGTTATTTGTGGGTTCATTAGGATTTATTTCTGTGTAAGGGGGGTTTATGCAAGTTGTGTATTTGGGCCCTATATATAGGGAACTATTTTCATGATTAGGGTTTAATGAAGTGATTTGGAATTTCTTTCCCCCTACGTTCTTTCTTCTCTTTTTCTCCTCTCCTCCTCTATTCTTCCTGCGTCTCTACAACCTCTTCTTCCTTCTCTTTCTCTTGTTCTTCCTTCTTCTCCTCTTTCCCCGCACTGGTGCTGCATCAACTTGGTATCAGAGCAAGGCTGGTTTTGCCCCTGCTGCCAAAGCCACGGTCCAGTGTTTCCTCTCTTCCTTTCTCTCTCGGTTTTCACCAGCCCCCCCTCCCCTCTGTCGGTTTTCACCAGAGAAAAAAAAAAAAAGAAACCCCTGCAGCGAGATCCTCCACCGCCCGACACACCCGCGACCACCATCACTCCCGCTCGCCGCCGCAGGCCACCTGCGGTCACCACCTCGAAGTGAGGTCAGGTCCCCATCCTCCCTCTGGGTTGTCACAAAGAACAAAGGAAGGGCCCCGCCAGAGATTTCCCCTTCTGTCCATCACCGTGTCTGCGCCAACTGCCGTTCCACCTCGCAGTGCCACCGACTCGCCACCGGAGATCGTCGCGTCCCCACGAGAGCGCCGACGCCCCGAGTGCTTCGCGTCTGCCACCAACCGTCGGCGTCGGGTCCATAGAGGGGACTGCCGCAGACCTTCGCCGCAGGCCACGAAGTTGTGGCTGTGATCTCGCCGCCGCCGCAGGTCGCGGAGCCGCCGTCGTGATCCCTGCCCTGGCCCGCAGCCGCCGCCGTGAAGATCGACGCCCTCCCGAATCCATCGGGAGGTTGAAGAAGGTTAGGGCCACGGGTAAGTCTCAGACCCGTTAGCCCGCCCCACTAGCCCGGATCCGTTCCGGAGGAAAAAAAAAAAAAAAAAAAACGTGACTTCACGTGACAAACCCATAACGGGTATAGGGTCGGGTCAAACCCGATAACCCGGATCCTAACGGATCCGAGTTAAAAAAAAGTAAAAAAAAAAAGAAAAAAAAGAAAAAAAAAAGAAAAAAAAAAACTTACCTCTGTCCTGCCGAGAGGAAACCCAAAGGGTTTCCGCCGCCGCCACCGCCGCCATCGTCACCGTCTTCGCCGCCGTCACCACGATCTGTCGCTGCGCCGCCGCTGCTGCTGGCGCCCGCCGCCGCTGCCGTCGTCGTCGCCTTGCCGTCGCTGCCCTTGTCGAAGCCGTCGCAGCCAAGCCGCCACCATCTTCTTCCCCGTTTCCGAATTGATAGTGTCCGCCGTGCCGCCTGCGCTGCTACGCCGTCGCCGAGTCCGCGGTGCCCCTTCGTCTCCCCGCGGTGCCGCTTCACCTCCTTCTGTGGCCGCCATCGTCCCGCCACCCGAGCTCCGACGTCTCTTCGCCGGTAGTCCGCCCCCCATCTCCCTTCCGCCGCACCCCGCGCCACCCGAGCGCCCCACCACCTCTCCTCCCCTGTCTCCGCTGAGCTCCGACGTTTCTTCGCCGGCAGCCCGCCCTTCCCTCCGCCGTGTACCACCCTCCCTTCATCATCTTCGTTCACCCACCCACCAAAGAAAAAAAAAAAAAAAAAACCAAACCCTCCTCTGAAGTCTCCCATTCCACTGTGGGCTTCATCCGACCCACGCCCACGCGCCCAGCCCATTGTTTTCTGCAGGTTCTTCAGGCCCGATCACACTCCATAGGCCGCCAACACTTCTCTCCGCTGCGGGCCAAAGCCCATTTTACTCCTTGAGCGCGGCCCAGGCCCAAGCGGCCACAGACCCTATCTCAGGCCTGATCCAGCACCTTCGTCAGTCCATTCCAGGAGCCCAAGAACCCTTTTGGCTGCAGATCCGGATCCACAGTTCCAGCTAGCTCTGCCCGGCGCCAACTTCGTGTTCGAGACTCCACAACGGACGCTTCCGGTTGACTGCATCCGCCACAGGTGATAGGTTTCCACTTTTTCTTGAGCTTGTTCATTTAATTATGTTCTAGTTCTCTTGCATGATAGCCACGTTCTGAAAACTTACTTTTGTTGTCAAAATTTAGCCCCTACTTTCAAACCCATCCTATTCGCCTTTGAAAATCTAGATATTCAATTAGCACACCCTAGCATCTGGACATTTCTCGGCATTCTTCGATCAGATTACTTTAGGATCAGAACAACTGTACTACTTGATTGCAATCTAATTTCTTAAATTGAATAATCTTAATCCTTAATTCTGAATAACCGAAGTAAAAATCAGCAACATTTAAATTTTAAGTTATTATTGTGAAGACTTGCTGATTTCTGAAATCATAATAGATTGCATTAGTAGGTTGTCCTGCATCAAATTTGATCTTGCATCATATTTATTAGGGTTTCATTAGTGACACTGCATTTCACATCTTCACCCAGTGTCATCATTGCATGCCAACCTGTAGTGATATGGATTACTATTTCAATCAACCTAAAACCCCTGTAGCTACCATGGATTCCGACATTTTGAGGTCTGTCTTAGAACAGATCGTTGCCATACGGGCTGGATACAAAGAATTCAGACAAGAGATCCGTGAGCTCGTGCAACATTCTAGGACCCCTAAATCGCCAACCCCTGTTACAGCCCAATCTAAAATCGGTTTGGTCGCACCACCTGTAGTCCTTCCCCACTCTCCTAGGCACCAAACCCAATACCCTAGGTGTCAACAATTCGGCTATATAGCGCCCCAATGTTCCACTAAGACCTACCCGATTACTGAACCAGAAGTTAGGAACCAAGAGGCCGAATATGTCGAAGAAGTCTATGAACCAAATATAGAAGACTATGAAGAAGACTTTGAAGACGAACCTACAGAATTAGACTTTGTCCAAAATGATTCCCAAAGGGAGACTAGTGATCTAAGTACAACCAAGCCACTTCACATCACAACTGTGGAAGACGTAGTGACAGATATTGAGGGCCAATCATCTGAATTGGCACTTGTAGCTAAAGTTACCCATGCGGAGTCCAACCTTGAACATTCCCCGGTAGTAGTTTCCCTTCTAGAGGAGTTTCCTGATGCACTCCCTGATGATCTTCCGGATGCACTTTCTCCAATGCATGATATCCAACGCGCAATCGATCTAGTTCCCGGAGCATCTCTGCCCAACCTTCTACATCATAGGCTCAGACCGAATGCATATGCTAGGACCTGGAATTTAATGTTACCGACAGTTGAGTTTGCATGTAATAGTTCGGTTAACAAGTCCATAGGTATGAGTCCATTCGAAGTAGTGCATGATTACAAATTTAGGCAACCCATAGACCTGTTTTTCATGTCTCATCAGTATAGAGTCTTTGATTCTGCACAATCAATTGTATCACATCCACATTCATTGCATCGAGAAATCAGCAATTGTAGTCACTTTAATAACTTAAAATATAAATCCTTTGCTGATTTACACAGACGTTATAATGAGTTAAGTGAAAAAGATTACATCATGATAAGAATTAGGTTTGAACGACTTTCTTCGGAAACGTTTAAGAAATTGCAAATTTGTAGTGCAGAACAGTTCAAAATCTTAAAGAAAACCAGTTCGAATGCATATGTTGTGGATCTTCCTGATGACTATGGGATTAGTGCGACATTTAATATTGAAGATTTAGTCCCATACAAAAAGATAATATTCCTGCCTTCTGACCCCTTTATTGATATACCTGCCTATGTTGGATACCCTGCCCTATTACCTGCTGTTGAGCCACCACCTCCCAAATTTCATGCACGCAGAGAACAAATAGAACATATATTGGATGAGCAGGTTATTTCAAGCAGGAATGGTGGTTACCAACGTTACCTTGTTCGGTGGAAAGGTCGACCAAAGTCTGATGTGACGTGGATTTCCAAAGCACAGTTGCAGCGCATTGACCCCGATCTTCTGGAGCAGTACGACAGCCGGCCAGACCTGTACTCGACGGGGTCGAGTTTTTCTCACCCGGGAGGAGTTGATGGGGACATCAGAGCCCTTCATCCAGATGATCCTGAGCCCCCGGATTGAGCCAGACTCGTTTATTTGCATATTTATTTTATTATTTTATTTTTGGGCTTATTTGCATTTTAGGGTTTATTTGTGTTATTTGTGGGTTCATTAGGATTTATTTCTGTGTAAGGGGGGTTTATGCAAGTTGTGTATTTGGGCCCTATATATAGGGAACTATTTTCATGATTAGGGTTTAATGAAGTGATTTGGAATTTCTTTCCCCCTACGTTCTTTCTTCTCTTTTTCTCCTCTCCTCCTCTATTCTTCCTGCGTCTCTACAACCTCTTCTTCCTTCTCTTTCTCTTGTTCTTCCTTCTTCTCCTCTTTCCCCGCACTGGTGCTGCATCAGTAAGTACAAAGTGATATGTTATGGAATGAACAGAATGATTTTATATAATATAGTATGGTACATGATGTAGATAATTATATTTCACATATGCTATAGTCCATGTTTATAAAATTACAATATATATTATAATATTGATAATTATATAGTAACATTATAATATTATGTTATGAGTATGGCATTCATCTCGTTTTAAAGATATAGAATTAGCTTTTGACAACAAAAAACTTAATGTTACCCGCACGGGATGTATGTTGTGCGGATGTGTATACATGAAAACGCTAGGGATATATGCATAATTATCAATTTATAAAGAATAACTTCGCAAAAGTTAATCTGTTATAGATAAGCATGTTAAAAACACAGAACAAGATAGAGAGAGAGGGAGGGGAAAATTAGACACATCAACATATCTAGCTCTGGAATTTAAGTCCATAACTATGGAAGAAAAGTTGGCACAATTTATGATATCAAACATATTTATCAAATTTGATATTTAGTTTTCCATGCAAATGTAATTTTTTTTCATAGGTTTATTATGCAAAGGCTAGAACTATTTATTTTTGGAAGCATCTGACTTTTGTTTGTAACCTATATGATCTGAACTATTTATCCTGTAGATTGCTGTGATCAAGTGGAGAAGACCAGACATATCACAAGATAAAGGTCATATTACCTAGTTTATCATGCCGTGCATAATAGTTTGAGACAATGTCTCTATAATATCCGGCCTTTTTGAGGCTAGATATTATACAAAACTTGGTCCATTTGACCAGCCTAGAAAGTTGAACCGGCTAAAACCTGTTTGATCCCAAAACCTCTTAACGCCTTCTTTTTTTTCCATCAAAAGTTATTTCACAAAGAGTTGCCATGGTAAGGGAGAAGGAGGAACATGCACACTTGAAGATCGCAGTACAATAGAGAGTTGTATGTTGCGTTCGGAAAGTATGAATTGCTTTCGAAAAAGAATTTATTGATTATCTCCCAATTGATTGGATCGTAGGTGCGATGATTTACTTTACAAGCGAGGTCTTACCCCAAATCCCACTTGGCCCATAACTAGAAATGGGGAAAAAATATAAGCCTGGCATAAACTTTAAAAGATTTTGTGGCTGCTAATCGGATGTTATTCTTCAAAAACTTTTTTTTTATTTCTATATTCTTTATTTCAACATCAAATAGCTCGCATAAATTGTGCAGCTTAAAAATAGCTCTAAACTTTTCCATCTTCTAATTCTATATTATTATTTTCGATGTCCTCATCCTTTGAGAGGGAAAAAAGTGTTAGTTAATATATTACACTGCATATAAATCGTTAATATCAAATCAAACAAAAATCTATCTAAATTAGTGTTTACCACATCATCCATGAGAACCATCCTCCATAATGATAAGTTGGATGTTCCTCTTTTTATTAATTATTACAATACATTCTTTCACCTTCCAATGCTTACCATACTGATGCGGAAATCTTATCGTAGTGAATGCATATATAGGCATTATATTACATGTTAACATAATTTTATTGAAAAAGCATAGAACATACAATGCAAAAAAATTACATCTAACATTAAAAATTGGAGAGAAAAGATAGTACTTGAACTTTCCATCGTTCATACAATAGTATGGTTTGCTGGTTTGCTTAGTTCTTCATTGTATCTTATTTGACCATAATAACTAATTGAAGGAATTCTAGAAATAAATAAACAAGATTTATTTATATGAAATAAAAAATTCAAGATGGAGTTAAGAAAATAGAAATAATTGAAGAATAATTTTAAAAAATTGCTGTACAAACCTAGAGGATGCTTGGAGGTGTCTGTAGCTTGATATTCTAACAAAGCCTTTCAACTTCCTCATCGCCAACATGATTCATTAGGTATCGAATCTAAAATTTGCTGTTATTTTCATCCAGGTCTAATTGTTCAGCTTTCTTACATCCTCTGGAAGAGATGTTATGTCATTAATGGAGAGCATGTTTAATCCCTCCATACCAAAATTAGATCTAGCAATTTTCTTTACACACAATGTAGCTATCCTTATCCACAGCCAAGACACAATCAAGACAGCCTCAACGTTGGTGAAAATATTTATATTATATTCACTAATTTATTAAAATTTATTAATTTATGTTAATATAGAAAAAAATTAGATTATATATATATATATATATAAATTGAGATATTAATCATGATCAAGTTATGTTAACCATGTCATTAATATAGACCAAACTATTTATAATTAATTTTTTTGTGATTTATTACCTATAACTTTATATTAATTTTGTTTACAAAATTAATGCTTTCGACTTGCATGCAGATTTCATAATTAATATGCAGATATATTGATAACAAATCAATAAATTTACATACAATACATGAATTATTGAATGATTCCTGATATATTCCTCCACCTAGAAGAATCATCCACACAAAACATAAATCTAAAAATGATTCAAGAATTATTTATTAATAAATTACTCGGAGAATGTTGGTTGTTGCTATCGAAGGAGGCCGGCCGGCTTGGGGGAAAAAATAAAAAAACAAAAGGAAAAAAAAAAACCCCTCAAGTCGCTTATTGGGCCTACTTACCCTGTCCTCTCTGTACTCTCTCCCGTGTAACGGAGCACTCCGGAGTGGCGACACCACCCTCGCCAAGTCGACCGCCGGGGAGTTCTTCGAGCAGGTGAGTCTTCATCTCTCTCTCCCTCTCTCTCCGTGTCTCTCCAAAACCCTAGATCCATTTCTCTCCTCTAAAACCCCTCCATTTCGATCCCACCCTCATTCCCTTCCATAAATCCAGATCCAGGACTTCTTCTTCTTCGGAGAATCAACCCGAAGAAGCCGAGAGAGATATCAAAGATTCCCCGGTCTTCGAAGTATACCCCCCCTCTCTCATGAGCCAGATCGTGTTGAATTTGTCTCTTTAAGTCTTGGCTAATCTTCTGTTTACTTCTGTACGAGCATTAAAGTACCTGTGGAGTTTTTGATATTTTTAGAAAATTAATCATAACTATTGATCTTGCACAACTTGTCTGTGCCGTTGCCCTATATTTCTGTACTGCTAATATATATATAATAGTTCCTGTCTTATTTTGCTGCATAACATCCAACCTTTTCACCTTAGGCGAGTAACTCTAATAACATATGAGTAGATATCTGATTTTTGTTGCTAGTGATTCTTTATTTTTGCTAGTAAGAGGATTATTTGGCACATTTTGAATGCGAAATCATCTATAGTTACGCTTTGGTATCTTCTCGGCCTTTATTTGATTTAAAAACATGTAAATTGTGTTCTGTTTGATTATCAAAGTGTTTAATTGCATAGCTGATGGATCGTTAGAAGACTGCTAGTAAGATAAGGACCTGGCAATCTGCTTGTTCGATTATGTAGATTGCGAATGGTGCATCCTTTAATGACATGAAGTATGATGGTAGATGTTGGTTGTTTAGCCACCTAAATAGTTTGTAACTAACTAAAAGATCCATTTCAGTGAAAAGATAGATTCTCCCTTTTAGCTGAAACAAATTCTTTATGAAAAGATAACTCATGTTATCCTCATTCCTTCCTTGCACCAGGAATGTAAAAGTTGAAGTCATCTACACCAATTATAGCTTTTATGTGTAAAACAAAACATATGAACTAAGATGATTTTGATGAATGTTTTTCTTTCCAAAGGCTATGACTACACAACAAACTTGGTGTTGACGATAACTCCAGCAGTTTTTCTATAGATTTATATAGTATTATTTCTATAGTGGGGAATCTTTATGCAATAAGTTGGCATGGTCATGATACACCAGTTTTGGTTTAGTTAGACCTTCACATTGTTGCAAAATCTTACAATTCATGATCTGGAGATCCAGATCAAAATGGTTTTAAACGATCTGGATCCCATCCTTGGATCAGGATCAGCTTAGGATCACAATATTTAAATCAAGGTTTGAAGCTTTGGTCAAAATTGATCTCTTTTTGGCTAAAATCAATCCATTTTGTCCCATATCTAATTGAAATGACACCCAGATTCTTGTTTCCGTAGTTTCAGCCGAAACTTAGCTATAAAGCTTCTGTTAGGTATTATTCTGGTGTTCATGATAATGTTTGGGCCATTTCTTTATTTATTTAAGTAAATAGTCTGTATAATATTAAATTTCAATAAATTTTCTTTCTTTTTCTTGAGTTGAAAGACAAGGTAGATAGTCAATATAACCTTGATGGGCTGAGGAGTCCAAAAATAGATCCTTATTACAACATTTTTCAAAGACTAATTTTAACAACTAAATATGAGACAACTAAAATGATGATTAGTATATAAACATTTTGAATAACGAAACAAAATGTTTTTGTTCCATTAGAAATACTGTATATGAGCCTAAATTGGTGAAAACTAAACTTGTACGCATGCTTTTTATTCTCTATTCATCCACTTTATAGTTGACTTGTATTTCAATTTTCACATTTCTTTTATATTTAGGAATTTCTGAAAGAAGTTAGAAAAGATCTTACGATCTATGATTGATTTACGATTGAATCTAGTGTAGGCCCCTCTACAATTTACAACTTGATCCCAATCTTACACAACATCAGACCTTCATGTGTGACATATGACAAGAAACTTACAATCTAAATTGTTGTTCTTTGTGAGTGCTACTGGTTATTGTGACATTTAACTGGCACCCAGTTGAACATATCGGTACCATTTAACAATGGGTGCAAAGTTTCTAATTTGGAAGTGGCGGACTCATATTAGTAGTATAATGGTGGCAAGGAGGGCTATAGCGTCATGTTTTCACCCTTCTCACTTGGAGGAGGTTCTATTTTCAAATCTTGGGAGGTGTTTCCCCAAGTGTTTGGCATAGGTAATTTTTCCATCATTTTTATGAACACATTTTGGTGCTCCCACCTCTGTTCTTAGAAGAAAGGTAGTATGAAATAAAGCATCTTGTGTTATCTTACACCATTTGGGTACTTTTGTTTTTTATTTTGAGAATTCTTCGCTGATCATTATATGTTGAAGTTATTTTGGAGCTTGGCCTAGCGGAATGCGGTAATTAGTTGATTTAACTGTTAAGTCACCAAAACAAATCTATATTTGCATGCCATAGACTTGCATCTTGTTCATTCTTCTCACAGAACCATTTGGGCCAAAATTAACTTGATATGCTAGAGAATTCTAAAAAGTCATTTAAGTTTCTTTCAGATGTACCAATTAATAATATTTCTCAAGGAAAATAAAACATTTAACTTGTAAAGAGACAGCATATTTAGTGACCGGAGCAATTAGCAATTGTAACATGTCCATCATGTAGTATCCAAGGATGCATTGCATTGATTTAGTTTGCAGAAACAGTAGTATGCCTCTTTTGTCACACACTCCGACACTTTTGAGCTTCCTATTAGCACAGATCATTCCAATTAGGAAATCACAATGCCATTGTTATTATTACACAACTAGCTAACATCCATTCCTTTCTTTGCATAGGAACTAGCTATCAATCATTAACAGGTACTACTTGTAGTAGAACCAATGTTTGTCATATCGCCTTGAACCAGTACTGACCCGTACTAGGTTGGAACCGGCATGAAGCACCATTCGTGTTGGTACAAGCCCCAAACCGGCCCGTACTGACCTGAACTGAGCGGAACTGTATGGCACCACCCTGTACCTTCCAAAATCGGTGTGCATACTATACCATACCGACTTTACCACTCTGTTTCATGCAATATTGTGACAAAAAAAGTGATTAAAAAAGGTCATGAGCTGTCTTCGTACAAGATGCATAGTTGCGTACTGTATCAGACCCGACCATACCGTACCGGTAATGTATTGATATAGTACCAAGTACCGAGATTACGGACCTTGAGTAGAACCTTTGCTCTTTATGTTAAGTATCAACTAGAGGTTTACATGTTTTCTTATATTTTTCTGCAATTGTATTCTAATAATTATTATGAGCATAACTCATGGTGCTAGACCACTGAGAGCATGTAGTGGCATGCATACTTTTATTAGGAATTGACAATACCTGTGAAGGCATCTATGCATGGGATGCGTATTTTCATTTGGAAATTGACAATACTTTCTTTTTACTTTGGTTCAGTTTCTCCTCCACATTCCTCAAAAACAACTAATCTATTGTGGTTTTCTTTTGCATTTCAGTGGGAAGCCATTATTAAGCACTTAATTCTAGTCCACATGTACAAGTTGATTGAGATGGTGTATCACTATTGTTTTAATTTTTAAATTAATTGGAAAATATTAGATTATTATGTTTATGCATTTCAATATATCAGTTTTGTCTTGTTTTATTGTTAGATATAGTCATTTTACTATCTCAATTTTTGCCTATATTTGCTGTTTTACTAGTTCCATCTGGTTAAGACAAGGCTTGATGGTTTTGATTTGGTATGTCATGCAATCCTTACTTGTCTTCTTTTTTTTTACCCAGATTTCCAAGATAAAAAAATGTCAGGGAAGGCCCTCAGAGATCTCAATGTACTTCCTGTTCCAGGATTGGAGAGGAAAACTGACGGTTCTAGTAAAGGAAGCTTTATCAAGCCGTACATCGAGAATAGCAATGAAATAGTTGACAAATGCCTGAACAAAGTTTCAGAATGTAATTTAGGGAACAATGGAGTTGAGGCAGGAAATTCAGAAGTTGAGTACATAGATTCTGAGAACTTGACAGATCTTCCAGATGTGGATTCAAGTCTCAATGTATAGTTAATCCTTTAACATTCCTGGTTTCTTTATTTGTATGTCCCATGTATACTAGACTTTTGTAAGCATCGATATTCTATTTTTGTTTTCATATATAACAATTTTTTAATGTCCTTTCATTTTATGTAGACACTTTTAACAAGATTAGACTCAAAGGATTGGGTTCTAATATGTGAAGCACTCAACAATGTGCGCCAATTAGCAATATATCACAAGGAAAAACTGCTTGAGATGTTGTAAGTCTCTTTCTCTTATACAATATTTTATTTGAGATATATAATTTAGTTGTATTCTTTTTGGTTCAAGAAACAGTTCTTTATTAGATATGATCCAGCTTTATTTTTTAATACTGTTTTATTTTCTATATTTTGGTAATAGAGGAGATGGGATTCCTTTGATTGTAAAATCATTGAAAAATCCTAGAAGTGCTGTGTGCAAGACTGCAATTATGACATCTGCGGACATCTTTAAGATCTATAGCGATTCAGTCATCGATTCATCTGATCCTCTGGTATGTTTCCATTTTCTGACCTTTTCTGTCATTCTATTTTTCAGTTGTTCCTTATGCCAAACTGTTCTATTGTCTGTACTTAACATGCTTGACAGTACCGTGCAAATTATTAAAAGATACTTATTAGGCTGTTGGTATATACTGGATTCAGCTTTTGCAGTTGCTTCTCAAATCTTCGCAAGACAAACGTTTCGTCTGTGAAGCTGCTGAGACAGCTCTAGTAGCAATGACAACCTGTATCTCTCCTTCTTTATTATTGCCAAAATTGCTGCCTTATCTTAAGAATAAGAATCCTCGAATACGGGCAAAAGCATCTATGTGTTTTAGCAGGAGTGTACCTCGACTTGTAAGTTTACATCTTACCATTAAAAATAATGCTTGATGGTTGAGCTAGGTTCTGCATTTGGATTTTTTTTGGCCATAATAGAGATATTTATATTGCTATATAATTTTATGCTTATTTCAAATTTTATCCTGCAGTAGTTTCCTGTAGCTCCCTGACTCGTCAATTCATCAGGTCATTCATCAATTTTAATTCAATTTGCTTGCTTGGGGAGTTGAGTCAATCGGTTAACTTGGAATTATAATAGATTTGAATGGGTAGTGGAGGATGTAGATTGGTTAGGTTCATATGGAATTTTATCTTAAATCTATTTAAAGAATAATGACCAGTCATTTCTTTTCAAATTTGTATATTCCACATGAGGTATTCTTGCTCTTAAATAATATATGAAATAAGTTTAGGACCTAAATTACTGACCTACGAATTTGTGTCATATTATGGGTAGCATTTTGTCAAATTGCCGGTGGTTAATTCTTGTCATATGGGAACCATAGAAAAGCTAGTTTTGATCAGGTAGTGAAATTAGCTATAGAAGAATTTTTCTGGTAACCAACTCCATAAGATTATATATGCAATTGTAAACCCTTTGTAGAAACGTGGCCTACAGTCAAAATCATCCCTTCAGAAGTAACTTGGTTATTCTTGTCTGTTTTTTTACTTTTTAATAATGGTGCCAGAGCTTTGGTTTGCATATGAAAATCTATAATAGTTGAATTTACAGTCATTATGTATAATTTTATTGTTGTGAAATCACTATCTATGGGTTAGACTGTCATTCATTTTTTTTTTTTTTTTTTGGGGGGGGGGCTCACTTCATGTTAGTATTGCCTGTGACCCTGTGACATGTAATTGAGAAACTGCAATCATGTAACTCTCACTGCAGGATCTCCCATCAAGCAAAGGATTATATGAGGCTAATTTTTAAAGGAGATTTGATGGGAACCACAGAAAATGTTTTCTAGTCAGATTCATTACCTAAATCCTGCTTCTAGATACTTGAGGCTTTACTTTGAATGCAATAACTATACCTGTTTAGTGCAGACAAAATTATGGAGTTTTTAGGTATGCACTTACAATACCTAAATGAAAAAAAAAAGAATTGTTCAAGATGGAGGAGCTGGGGTTTCTCAAGTTATCAACAGTGGAAAATAAAAAAAATGAGAGAATAAACTGGTACCCTGTGTTTGATCATGTGGAGCTAAAGCTTACTGATCATGTGAAGCTCTCTATCTCGAGTTAGCTTTTGACTTTTATCAAAATGATCTGGATATCAGATGGAACATTATAAAAAGTTTCATGGAGCTCGTTGTGGTAGTGGATGTGTCCTTGATTAGTGTTAAGTACCTGAAGGTGGTTCATGTGGCTGACTCTGCATGTTGGTATTGTTTACTCATTTTTTCACTTCTTGCTTTGCTTTTTTGAAATGCTGAAAAGTCTCATTTGTTGCATCATTTTTTGAAAATTCTGAGAAGGAACACATAATTTTTCTACCAATTTGGATTGATAATATTACACCTGACAAGAGACTTGGCCATTCAGGCTGGAGTTGGGTTGCTGTATAGCTGTCTTTTGGGCTATGGTTGGAACTGTAATATGTGTAACTTCTGTATTTTGGACTGTGATTGGATATATTTTTGATGCGCTTATTTACAATATGTAAAACATAAACAGCACCCAGTAACAAGAATTCCATCATTCTATCTGTTGTTAGTCTTATGGATTATACATCACAAGGTCAAAACCTCTGCAAGTGGAAGGTTCTTTAAATTTTTCTCACTGCTTATCTAAGTGTTGGTAATTTGATTGATGCAGAGGATTACAATGGCAGAATTCAGATTGATCAAGGCTCTCCTCCCCCATCTGAACCTTGACAAAAATGACAGAATTCAGATTCGTTTAGGCTCTCCTTCCCTATCTGAAATTTTTTTATTAGAAAGATCAAAAGATTAAACATGAGAACAGATGGTAAATCTTTAAAACTTTCTACTGGCCCTAAAGTTTACATTGGTCCCTTAAACCTGATACAGGGACTTGAAAAAAGCAAAAAGCTGGAAATGGTTAAAGTGCCTCTCCATTCTGAGTTGTCAGTTGAAACTTGAAAGATGTATTTACCTGAATTCGAACCAACCCAAACCACCTGGTTCGAGGCGCACTGTACCAAATCGGTGTGGAACCAAGTAGGTTTGCTGGTTCAGTTCAGAACTGGTCCTTAGCTGTCTGAAGTCTGAACTGAGCGAAACCACCTTGTTCCACTCGGTACCGACACATATCGCCTGATTTCGGGCAAGCGACTGTTGACCCTCGACTTTCATACTTGAAAACCCATTTGTTCGTATTTGACTTTCACCCGCATGTATACCTTGATTCCCAGTCCAGTACCTCTACTTTCGCACTGTGATAAAGAGTGAGAAAATAAGGGCTGGGAGTTATGGGGTGCATACCATCCATCCTGAACTTGGTAAGTACCTGTTTGATACCTAGTACTGAGACTACGGACCTTGATTCGAACAATCATATTGGTGGTGGTTTTAAACTATCCAAAAAGGGTAGCTATTAGGACCCTTTCCAACTAGTACTTCTGTAGATTGGCTGCAGACTTCAGCTGCTCTTATCTGGTGGTAAATGTAATGCGGGGGATATTGGGTTTTCAGGATTGGTTGAAGTTCCCTGCTTACAGGCTTTAAGCTTAAACAGACTCAAAGTCCTAGCTATTCTTGTTGAGTTTGATTGTAAGTAAACTTATTATTAAGACTACTTAGCATCTGCTAGAAATTTTATGAAAGAAAACAGCCTTGATTGTTAGTTTGAAATCTAAAGTCTATATACATTGCTTGAAAATTTGTTGCACTCCTTTTTTTGCTTTCCACTTCATCTCCTGTTGTTCATATTACCAAACCATTCTATTGTCTGAAGATCGTCTAGGCTCTTTTTTCAATTCAATATTTCCATTGATCTGCTGTTCACTTGAAGACTGCATCATTAGTTAAAAAATTCACAACTTCTAGTTTTAGGTTATGTATGGTATTAATACTGATAATTGGAGCGATTTGTGATGAACTTGTAGCATGCTTGTGTTCTTGCTCGTGTACTCAACGGGCTTATATCTTGCAGGGTCTGGAAGGAATTAAAGCATATGGGATTGATAAGCTCGTCCAGGTTGCAGCATCTCAGCTTAGTGATCAGCTTCCTGAATCAAGAGAGGCTGCTAGGACACTGGCATTGGAATTGCAAACCATCTATGAGAAGTCTCATGCCTCACCGAGTGAAGATTCTGCAGATTCTTGGGAGGCCTTCTGCCAAGCCAAACTATCCCCTTTAAGCGCTCAGGCAATTCTTCGTGTCACTTCTACTTCTAAAGAGGGCTTGGTTTTGGGTTGCTAACCCATGAGGTATACATACCACTGTACTCTGGCTTCGACAATTTCACGATTATTTTTGCACTGATATTTTGTATATGATGTGTTATGGGAGATTGTAGTTCAGTTGGGGCATGAGGTTGCCTTGATATTTAGGCACATTGGCTCGTATTAATTGTTGTGATTGTATGTTTCATTCAAGTGCTGGTGTTTAGTATATCAACCATAGTTGACGGTAGTTTGTCCTTCTCTTTCATTTTAACTATTGTTCTCAGTACACCTTTAACTATTTTGCACTGAAATGCCTCATGCGCCAGGATGCCCAGACCTTGCAGTGGTAGAAATCTCGTGCACTGAGATGCCCTTTTAGGATGAATGCATGCGTTCTTGCTTGGGCCATTTTTACGGCAGATAGGTGAGCATCCTCAGTGGTGTACCTTCAATTCTGTCATAGCCATCTAACTAATTTTCAGGAATTCATGCTAAAACAGTTATTTTAAATCATGATAACTATCTTGTTCTTGGTTTTTATTGCAAAAAAATGGAAGATCTGGGGAAAATATTCGGATCTTTGCAGGTTTAACGTGGAAATTCTCAAATAAATATAAAACGAAATCCCTTTGGAATTGTGAAAAGAAGCAAAGAAAATAGAGATGTGTATTTTTTTCTTGCTGGAATAGTGTGCTATTTTTTTCCCCTGTAGGCTGAGTGCATGAGAACAATATGCTGATCTTAGGGACTGTTTGGTTTGCGAGCTTTAACAAAACATGTTAATATAAAAATCAAATTGAATGAGTTTTACGAAAATGATTGTTTGGTTCGTCACAGAACCAATTTTGCTAAAACTGGAAATCACAAAGCCTGGAAAATTGAATTTTACGAAAAATTGGTTTTGTTTTCTGTGAAATGCTTTTTACGTAAATCATGCTTTATGGTTATCTGTTTGTTTTAAAAAAAAACTCATAGATAACTGTTGCTGGAAATTGGACCCGGGGGCCACCGCGAAACCAGGAGAGGAGGAGCTCCGCTGCCGGGAGGGCGGACGGCGGTGCGCCGGCCGGCTGCGTCCTCCGTGGAGGGGGTGAGCGAAGAAGAGTGCGTCCTGTTCTGCAAAAAAGAGCCGGTGGCCGGGCTTTCCGGCGCCGGCCCTCCGATGCTTAAGTCAGAGGGGGCAGATATGTGGAGAAGATAAAGAGAATATTTTGTTCAATTGTGTCTGTGCTGTTTTCTTCTTTCTTCTTCCGGTCCCCCTCCTCTTTCCTCCCAGGTTCCCTTTTATAGAAGGACATTATGTTACCTGGGAGGTGACAGGAGAATTTGTCTTCTTTCGTGATAATTGGGTACGATTTGGCCCATTAATGGCGTAGTGGAGAATAAGGCCGAATCAGGCCGGAGTCAGGGAGTTGTCGTGGGTGATCAGACCCGTTGGAGTGGTTGAACCGTCGGCCGTAGTGGGCCTGGGGTTCATAGACGGTAAGTGCATTTATTACCGAGTGAACCGGCGGTCAGGGAGAGCCATATGCTTTGATGGTTCAGCGATCCGGAGATCGTCTTGGGCCGTGTTCATTAAATGACTGAGTGCTCCGGAGACTTGAGTGGGTCTCGTGCATTAATGATAGGTCGTGCCAAAATACCTGCGGAGATCTTGTGCCTTGACGGCTCAGAGATGGTGGCAAGTTTTAGTGGAGTCGTGTATATAGCCGTCAGATCTTTAAAAGGTTAGGCGGAGATCAAGTATTTAGTGAGGGCATCGGCTCGGCAAGGATGCCGAGCCGAGCTGGTCGCCCAGCGGGGCGCCCTGTGGCGGGGTTGCTTCTAGTACTTCTGGTCGGCGCCCTTTGGGCGAGCACCTTCTAATCGAGCGCCTCTACTTGGCGCTTTGGTTGGGCCTCTTCTGATCGGCGCTCTCTTAGCTGAGCACCCTTCTGTTCGGCGCCCTTTGGTCGAGCGCCTCTATTTGCCGGTATTTCCCTCTGGTCGGCGCTTTCTAATCGAGCGCCTTCCTGGTCGGCGCTCTTTCGCCGAGCGCCTTTCTGGTCGGCGCTCTTTGGCCGAGCGCCTCCGTGGCGATATGACTTGGGTTTTTCCCCCAACACTACCCCCCGACTTCCGAGTTCCAGCTGGCTTCCAGCTTGAGCGCGGGAAGTAGCTTTAGTTGGGTCATTTCGGATTCCGAAAATTTTAATTTATTGCGCGTTTTAAATTATCGAGCGCTTTGAGGTGCCTTTAATAGGCGGCGTCTCCTCCTTTTCGAAATATCTCATTATTGGGATGCTTTCTCCGAAGCGTTCTCGCGTCGTGGGCTCATGATGGGGCCGCACGATCCGATGGGGCGCTTCGGTGTCCGAAGCGTCAACCTGAGTTAAATGCGGCGCTCTGTCTTTCGGGCCGGTCGTAATCCAAACGGGATACAGCATTTTTCTCGCTGATCCGGGCCGTTGGGGAGGTCTATATAAACTCTCCCCTGGCCTTCCGTCCTCTTCTTATTGCCTTCTTCTTCCAGCTTTTTACAGTCCGAAGTTCTTTTTTCTCCGGCGTTTCTCTCAGGTCTCCCTTTTTCTTCCTAGTCTTCCTTTTTCTTCCAATGGGTTCTATCCCAAGCGAAGTCGAGTCCACCATGAGCGTCCTGGAGGTCGAAATGACCGAAGAGTGGTTTTTCCCTCTTCACGGGTTCCGTTTGGAGCCCGCCAGGAGGGGGGATCGGGTAACCGATCCTCCGGTAGGCCGGATCGGAGTGTATCTAGAATCACTCTGGGCCGGCCTACGATTTCCTCTTCACGGCTTCGTGAATGAGTTGTTGACGGTATACCAACTGGTTCCGGCACAACTTGCTCCGAACGCCTGGAGGACAGTTATCGGTTTCCTGTCGCTGTGCTTACTGCACGGGATTCCGACCTCTGTCAACGTTTTCCGGCGGCTTCTTATTTTAAAGTCGAATCCGGGAGACGGAGAGTGGCTCTATATTGCCCTTCGGGCGGGTAGGCCACTTTTTCATGGTGCCCCTTCGTCTATTCATGACTGGAAGAAGAAATTCTTCTTCTTAGGTTCCGAACGGTCATGGGGGTACGACCCTAGGTGGAGATCGGCCCAGCTCAGGTCTATCAATAAGCCCCCCCAGCTTTCTCCACGCGAGCAGGGGATCGTCGACACCATCCGCAGCCTCGGGGACGGCATTTTACTGAACGGCCTCATAAGTGAGGACGCTCTGGTGAACGTGGGCCTGAGCTCGGCGCGTCCCCACGGTAAGGATAGTAACAGTATCTTTTTCGTTTTATTGCTGTTCTAATGTTCTAATCCTGCTTGCCTTTGCAGATATCGCAAAGATGGTGACTAAGAGTGAGGTCCTCTACGCCCGCTTCCAGAAGAGGGCGGCCGAGCTCTTGGGCGAGCCCACCGAGCCGAGAAAAAAGGCAAAGGTCTCGGCGACCTCGGCGGCCCCGGCGACAGCAGTGGCTGAGGCGGGCCCTTCTTGCCCCGCGCACTCCGAGGCGGGCCCTTCTCGCCCCGCGCACTCCGCCGCTGGTCGGAGTGAGGGCGCGAATTCCAGGGGCACGGGCTCCCGGGGAGCTTCGGTGGTGCTCCCATGCCCGGTGCCCTTGGCACAAGTCCCTGGTCGGCAGGATGCTTCAGTTGCCGACCAGGGGAGGAGTCCTGCGGGTCTCGCGCTTGCGCGCCCCGCTTCAGCGATGCGGCAGTCAGATCGGCCGCTTGTCCGACCCCAGCCTTCTAGCTCCGAGCCGGGGAGCAGTCAGGGGGCCTCGGGGTCGGCTCCATCCAGGCCACCCGGTGCTGACCTTCCAGGCCCATCAGGCTCGGGGGAGCGGGTGCCCCTTGTACCCGTCTGGTCGGTATACGAGGGCGATTCAGCCCTCGACAACCCTCGAGTGGCGCGCGAAATATTTCGGGTCGCGCTGCTCTCGGCTGACCAGGCCAGGATTCGGTCCATGAGCTATAATGCTTTCATGGACGCTACCCTCTGCAATGCCGTCCGGGTAAGTTAATTTTTTCGTCCGTGTAATTTGTGAAAATTTTTACTCGTAGCGCCTAATGTTTTTTTTTTTTACGTCTCTTTTACAGCACTTGCATGAGACAGAAACGCTGATGCACGTCGTCCAGGACTACCGGGAGCGGGCCCGGAGGTATCAGCGTGGATATGAGGAGGCCGAGGCGAGGTGCCAGGCCTCCGAGGCCGAGCGTCAGGTGCTCCAAACAAGAGTGGGAGCAGCTGAGGAAGAAATCCGAGCTCTGACCGCCGAGCTCGATGAGGAGAAGGGCGCGCATACACTGACAAGGTCTGAAGTGCGCGCCGCAGAGGCTCGTCTGGCCGAGGCCGAGCTGGCGCTGGCCTCCCGCGAGCAGGAGGTGGGGAATGCCCGCCTCCGACACTTAGAGCTCGAGCGGGAAATAAGAACCCTCGAGCGGAAGGCCGCATATCATGAGGCTCGGGAGCTCGAGGCTCGGGAGCAAGCTCAGAACGCGGTGACGCTCTTCCGGGAGTCGGAGGAGTTTCACGACCTCCTAGCAGAGGAGGGCGTGAACGGGCTGATTCAGGGCTTCCGGGACTTCCGCAACCAACTGCGGCGACTCCTCCCGGATTTTGACGTGAACCTGCTTCAACCGGGAGCAGGGGTTGAAAGGCCGGAGGCGGAGGCGGACACCCCGGAGGCCGACCAGGGAGGTCTGGCCGAGGCGGCCGAAGCCATCCTTGAAGTCGCCGAGGTCGCCCCCGAGGCTGCTCCTGCTGCCGCCGAGGCCATTGAAGAGGTCCCGACTGCTGAGCCAGCCGCTCCCGACACCGCTGGAGCCGAAGTAGTCGAACTCGAGTCTTAAAGTGTAATTTGTTGTTTTTTGTTAAGTCGGGATGGTCCCCACACTTGTAAGGGCCGAGCCCGAATCTTTGTACTTGGCCTACGGGCCTTCTTTTGAAATGAATATACGTTTTTGGAAACTCGTCTGTTGTAGATTGCAAGTTTCTCTGCTCGGATCCATTTTAGGTTCCAAGGATATGGGCTCTATGGCCTCGACTTCGTTCGCCACAGGGTTCGGATTTAGGTTCGGCTCGCCGAGCTCCATTGCTCGGCCCTTCGGCCAGTGGTACAGTAATGCTTATGCCTAAAGGGATTTGGGCTCGAAGAGTCTTTCTGAGCCTGGTCCAGAGTACGACCGAGCCCTAGGGCGGTTATTAGGACTAACTTTTCAGTAAAGTTAGTGAACTTTGGGTCCGAGCCTCGAGTTACCGGGGCGGACCGGATTCTTTTCCAACGAATGGGTTGAATGCTCGTCAGCTCGTGACGGGGATTCACCGGACTTAGTATAAATTAAGCTTGCTAGTACCGTGAGCATTTTCACGCCGAAGCGACTGAAGACGTTCTGCTCGGGGTCCACTCTTTGAGGACGTCGAGAGAGAAATCTAAGAATAGGTAGGATAATGTGAAAACATTAAATAAATGGGTACCTGGTACTGCGGTTGTTTTTTCGCCGAGGCGACCGAAGACGCTCTGCTCGGAGTCCGTCCTTTGAGGACGTCGGCAGAGAAATCCAAGAATAGGTAAGATAATGTAAAAACATTAAATAAATGGGTACCTGGTACCGCGGTTGTTTTTTCGCCGAGGCGACCGAAGACGCTCTGCTCGGAGTCCGTCGTTTGAGGACGTCGGCAGAGAAATCCAAGAATAGGTAAGATAATGTAAAAACATTAAATAAATGGGTACCTGGTACCGCGGTTGTTTTTTCGCCGAGGCGACCGAAGACGCTCTGCTCGGAGTCCGTTCTTTGAGGACGTCGGCAGAGAAATCCAAGAATAGGTAAGATAATGTAAAAACATTAAATAAATGGGTACCTGGTACCGCGGTTGTTTTTTCGCCGAGGCGACCGAAGACGCTCTGCTCGGAGTCCGTTCTTTGAGGACGTCGGCAGAGAAATCCAAGAATAGGTAAGATAATGTAAAAACATTAAATAAATGGGCACCTGGTACCGCGGTTGTTTTTTCGCCGAGGCGACCGAAGACGCTCTGCTCGGAGTCCGTCCTTTGAGGACGTCGGCAGAAATCCAAGAATAGGTAAGATAATGTAAAAACATTAAATAAATGGGTACCTGGTACCGCGGTTGTTTTTTCGCCGAGGCGACCGAAGACGCTCTGCTCGGAGTCCGTTCTTTGAGGACGTCGGCAGAGAAATCCAAGAATAGGTAAGATAATGTAAAAACATTAAATAAATGAGTACCTGGTACCGCGGTTGTTTTTTCTCCGAAGCGACCGAAGACGCTCTGCTCGGAGTCCGTTCTTTGAGGACGTCGGCAGAGAAATCCAAGAACAGGTAAGATAATGTAAAAACATTAAATAAATAGGTACCTGGTACCGCGGTTGTTTTTTTGCCGAGGCGACCGAAGACGCTCTGCTCGGGGTCCGCTCTTTGAGGACGTCGAGAGAGAAATCTAACGAGCTCGTCTGGTCAATCAAGACCGCACCTCGACGTCTCGAGTCTTCCCGACTTATCGGGGCATCCCGACGTCTCGGGGCATCCTGCCCGTGGTCAGGGTAGGAGAACGAGCCGAGCTCGTTGGCCGATGGAGAACGAGCCGAGCTCGTCGGTGGAAGTCGATGGAGAACGAGCCGAGCTCGTCTGGTCAATCAAGACCGCACCTCGACGTTTCGAGTCTTCCCGACTTATCGGGGCATCCCGACGTCTCGGGGCATCCCGACCGTGGTCAGGGTAGGAGAACGAGCCGAGCTCGTTGGCCGATGGAGAACGAGCCGAGCTCGTCGGTGGAAGTCGATGGAGAACGAGCCGAGCTCGTCTGGTCAATCAAGACCGCACCTCGACGTCTCGAGTCTTTCCGACTTATCGGGGCATCCCGACGTCTCGGGGCATCCTGACCGTGGTCAGGGTAGGAGAACGAGCCGAGCTCGTTGGCCGATGGAGAATGAGCCGAGCTCGTCGGTGGAAGTCGATGGAGAACGAGCCGAGCTCGTCTGGTCAATCAAGACCGCACCTCGACATCTCGAGTCTTCCCGACTTATCGGGGCATCCCGACGTCTCGGGGCATCCTGACCGTGGTCAGGGTAGGAGAACGAGCCGAGCTCGTTGGCCGATGGAGAACGAGCCGAGCTCGTCGGTGAAAGTCGATGGAGAACGAGCCGAGCTCGTCTGGTCAATCAAGACCGCACCTCGACGTCTCGAGTCTTCCCGACTTATCGGGGCATCCCGACGTCTCGGGGCATCCTGACCGTGGTCAGGGTAGGAGAACGAGCCGAGCTCGTTGGTGGAAGTCGATGGAGAACGAGCCGAGCTCGTCTGGTCAATCAAGACCGTACCTCGACGTCTCGAGTCTTCCCGACTTATCGGGGCATCCCGACGTCTCGGGGCATCCTGACCGTGGTCAGGGTAGGAGAACGAGCCGAGCTCGTTGGCCGATGGAGAACGAGCCGAGCTCGTCGGTGGAAGTCGATGGAGAACGAGCCGAGCTCGTCCGGTCAATCAAAACCGCACCTCGACGTCTCGAGTCTTTCCGACTTATCGGGGCATCCCGACGTCTCGGGGCATCCTAACCGTGGTCAGGGTAGGAGAACGAGCCGAGCTCATTGGCCGATGGAAAACGAGCCGAGCTCGTTGGTGGATGGAGAGCGCATCACGAATTCACGAGCATCTTCAGGGAGTCCACGTAGGTACTCCATCATCCCGAAACATCGGGGCATCCCAACCGTGGTCAGGGGAGGAGAAATAAACCTGGCACCATGGGATAATCAGAAAAATTGGTGAGCTTGAAATAAGTACGCAGGACATCATAAAATGAAATCCATAAAATGAAATTCATAGTTGAATAATGGGGGACCCCTTGGGGTTCTACTGGTGGTACACGCGGAGATTTTCAGAGCTCCAGCTTCGTGGAATGGGAGTCCCGTCTAGAGACTCTAGTTTATAAGTTCCGGGTCGGCGGATGCGCGTGACTCGGTAAGGTCCTTCCCAATTCGGGGTCAGCTTCCCTTGCTTAGTTGGTCGGGAGGCTTCAGCTCTTCTGAGGACAAGGTCCCCTGGTCTGAAAGATTTGACTTTGACCCTGGCGTTGTAGTACTGAGCTGTCTTTTGCTGGTACCTCGCCATACGAACTCGGGCGGCCTCCCTTGTTTCCTCGATTAGGTCAAGGTTGCTTCTGAGTTGCGAAGAGTTGGAGCTGGCATCATGATGCTCGACTCTTGGAGAAGGAAGCCCAATCTCTAGTGGGATGACAGCCTCCGTTCCATATGTTAGGTTGAAGGGAGTCTCGCCGGTGGGGACACGGAACGTGGTCCGGTAAGCCCACAGGACATTGTATAGGTCTTCGACCCACTGTCCTTTGGATTTGTCGAGCCTGGCTTTGAGACCCTGCAAAATAGTACGGTTTGTTACCTCGGTTTCTCCGTTCGTCTGAGGGTGCGCGACCGAGGTGAAGCGGTGGTCAATGCCAAGCTCGGAGCAGAATTCTCTGAAGTGAATGTTGTCAAACTGGCGACCGTTATCAGAGATAAGGATGCGGGGGAGCCCGAATCTGCAGATTATGGACTTTCAGACAAAATCCCGCATCTTCTGCTCGGTGATCCGGGCAAGGGGCTCAGCTTCCACCCATTTTGTGAAATAGTCGATGGAAACGACCAGGAACTTCCTTTGCCCGGTGGCCAGTGAAAATGGCCCTAGGATGTCAATTCCTCACTGGGTAAAAGGCCAAGGGGAGCTGATCGAGGTTAAGGGAGCCGAGGGCCGGCGTTGAATATTGGCGTTCTTCTGGCACCGGTCATATCTTTGGACGAAGTCCACAGCATCCTTCTGGAGTGTCGGCCAATAGTATCCTTGGCGTAGAATTTTATGGGCCAATGCTTGTCCTCCCAGATGATTTCCACAAATTCCTTCATGGACTTCGCGCATGGCGTAATCAGCCTCCGTTGGGCGAAGGCATCTGAGGAGGGGAGATGTGAAAGATTTTCGATAAAGCTTTTCCTCATGCAGTATGTACCGGGTGGCGGAGCGCTTTATTCGGCGAGCCTCTCGTTCGTCAGTAGGGAGGATTTCGCCTTGTAGATAGCTGGTGAGTTCATCCATCCAGCTTGGCTCGAACTCAGTGCAGAGGGTCTGCTCGGGCTCGTCTATACTGGGCTTTTGGAGATACTCCAGTGCTGCCTCCTTGGGAAGCTCGCTCATACGGGAGGACGCCAGTTTTGACAGCTGGTCGGCCCTAAGATTCTCCGACCTGGCAACATGTTGAATGTGAAAAGATTCCAAGGTCGCGATGAGATCCCGTACCTTCTGAAGATACTTTTGCATAGTCGGGTCTCTAGCTTCGAAGTCGCCCATGATTTGATTGACGACGAGCTGAGAATCACTGAAGGCCTTTAAGTCCTTCACTCCTAGCTCTTTGGCTTGCTCGGCGACCACCCCCTCCGGGCTGGTGAGGATAAGTCCCGCTCCGCTACCCCCCGAGTTTGAAGAGTCATCGACATGCAGAGTCCATGTCAAACTCGGGGTCTGCTCCGTTGGTGGCTCGGGCTCGGGCTCGGCCTCATCCAGTATGGTGCACTCGACTATAAAGTCTGCGAGCGCTTGTGCTTTGATCGCCGGTCTGGGTCGGTACTCGAGGTCGAATTTCCCGAGCTCGATAGCCCATTTAGTGATCCGACCCGCACGGTCTGATCTCTGCAGGATCTGCTTGACAGGCTGGTCGGTCAGCACAGCCACTGTATGAGCTTGGAAGTAGGGTCGGAGCCTCCGAGCCGAGATGACCAGAGCATAGACAGTCTTCTCCAGCTTGGAGTATCGGGTCTCAGCATTCCTCAAGACCCGGCTGGTGTAATATACTGGCTTTTGGAGTTTGCCCTCCTCTCGGACCAGGACCGAGCTTATTGCCACAGGGGAAACAGCTAGATATAAGTAGAGGAGCTCACCCTGTTGAGGCTTTGTGAGCTGGGGAGGGGAAGCCAGGAGATGCTTGAGCTCTTCAAAAGATTGCTGGCACTCATCCGACCATAAAAAGTTCTTCGGCTTCTTGAGGGCTGCAAAGAATGGAAGGCAGCGCTCGGCCGAGCGGGAGATGAATCTCCCGAGAGCTGCAACTCGGTCTGTTAGCCGTTGTACCTCCTTGACCGTCCCGGGAGGCGTCATCTCCTGGAGGGCTCGGATCTTCTCAGGATTGGCCTCGATTCCTCGTTGCGTAATGATGAAGCCGAGGAATTTGCCGGAGGTGACTCCGAATGCACATTTGGCTGGATTGAGCTTCATCTGGTACTTTCGGAGTGTGGAGAATGCTTCGTTGAGGTCGGCTATATGGTCTTGCACCATCTTGCTTTTCACCAGCATGTCATCTACATAGACCTCCATGTTTCGGCCTATCTGGTCTTTAAAGATCCGGCTGACCAGCCTTTGATAAGTTGCCCCGGCATTTTTTAAGCCGAATGACATCACTTTGTAGCAGTGGGTTCCCCCGTCGGTGATGAAGGCTGTCTTTTCCTCATTTTCTGGCGCCATGCGGATCTGGTTGTATCCGGAAAAGGCGTCCATGAATGCCAGCAGCTCATGACCCGAGGTGGAGTCAACGAGCTGGTCGATGCTAGGGAGTGGGAAGCTGTCCTTTGGGCAGGCTTTATTCAGGTCGGTGTAGTCCACGCACATACGCCACTTTCCGCTGGCTTTCTTGACGAGGACCACATTGGCGAGCCACTCCGGGTAGGATATCTCCCGGATGAAGCCAGCTTCAAGGAGCTTGCCGACCTCCTCGGCTGCTGCTTGCTGCCGTTCAGGGGCGGCGCCTCGCTTCTTTTGTCGCACGGGCTTGCAGGTTGGCTTCACTTGGAGCCGGTGGACCACGATCTCCGGATCTATCCCCGGCATGTCTGCAGGCGACCATGCGAAGACGTCCATGTTGTCTCGTAAGAAGTCGACGAGGCGACCCCTCTCACGCTCGTTGAGGCCAGAGCCGATCTGCACGGTTAGCTCGGGAAAGTTCTCACGTAGAGGAACTTGGATTAGTAACTCACCAGGCTCTACCCGCTTTTTTTGATGGTCGGCCCGTGCCTCCATAGCCTTAGTTGAGGGCTGGTCGGATGCTGGGACGGGCACCTTGACTGGTCGTTTTGCCTCGTGGGTCGCCAGGTAGCATCGCCTTGCCACCATTTGGTCCCCTCGAACTTCACCGACTCCCTGGCTGGTGGGGAATCGCATGAGCAGGTGGCGGGTCGAGACCACTGCTCGGAGGGCGTTGAGACCCGGCCTTCCGAGGATGGCATTGTAGACTGAGGGCAGGCGTATCACGAGGAAGCTCATCCCCACGGTACTTTCACGGGGGGCGAGCCCGGCTGTGACCAGAAGGTCGATCTCGCCCTCCACTGGGACTGAATCCCCAGTGAATCCGACTAAAGGAGCATTCATCCTCCGCAGCTGCTCTTTTGTCATCCCCATTTTACAGTAGGCACCAAAATACAAGACATTCGCCGAGCTTCCATTATCAACCAAGATGCGTTTTACATCAAATTTATTTATGACCATGGAGATGACCACGACATCATCATGGGGAGTTTCGACTCCCTCTAGGTCATCATCTGAAAAGGAGATGGCTTCAGAGGCGCGCAGGCGCTTCGAGGAGGATTCTTCCCCTGAAGCTTCTCCAGCCGAGGCACCGCCTCGGATGGCGTTGATGATGCCGGCGATGGGCCTGTTGGCATTTGAACCTTCAGGCTGTGCGACTCCTTCGGCTGGCTTCTTCTCTTCACGCCGGCCTTGTACGAACCGATCGAGCACCCCTCGGCGGATGAGTGCTTCGATCTCATTTCGGAGCTGATAACAATCCTCAGTATCATGGCCGTGATCCCGGTGGAAACGGCAATACTTCCGGGGATCATGCCGGATTCTGGTGTCTTGTTTCGGAGGTGGGAGCCGGATGCAATCCCGACTCTCAATCTCCATGAGGATCTCAGCCCGAGGGGTATTGAGGGGAGTGTAATTTTCATACCTCCCCTCGGGTGCACGGGCCCGCAGTGGGAACCTCGGGCGGAGTGGTGACCTCTGCTGTGGCGGTCCCCTCAACCGGGGTGGACTCTTCGGGCGGGGCGGATTCTTGGCTCGCCGCGGAGACGAGCTTCTGGGCTGGCCGCGCTCCTCGCGGCGTCTCTTCTTGGGGTTCTGCTCGGTCCCGCCCCGCCTAACAGCCACGGCTTCCTCAGTCTTGGCGTACTTCCGCGCCCGAGCGAACATTTCGGTGAGGTCCGCGGGAAAATTCTTCTCGATCGAGAAGAGGAACCTGTAGGACCGGGCTCCAGTCTTTAGCGCCGACATGGCGATCGATTGGTCAAGCTCCCGGACCTCCCATGTTGCGGCGGTAAACCGGTCCAAGTACTCCTTGAAGGATTCTCCCTCCTTTTATTTGATATCAAGGAGGGAGTCAGATGTCCGCCGCTGGGGCTGGCTGGCGGCGAAATTGCCGGCAAATTGTCTGCCGAGCTGCTCAAAAGAGGAGACAGTACTCGGCTTTAGCCCGGTAAACCAAAACCGGGCTGGTCCTCGGAGTGTTGCTGGAAAAGCCTTGCACATCATGGCCTCCGAGGCTCCTTGTAGGGCCATTAAGACCCGGTAACTTTCCAGGTGGTCAAGGGGATCAGCCTTGCCGTTGTAAGGCTCCACCTGGGGCATCTTGAACCGTAGTGGAACCGGCTCATCTTCAATCTCCGAGGAGAAGGGCGACTTCGTAGTGAACTCGAAGTCGCCATCACGCCCTGATTTTCTTCCGTGGAGTGCCTGGATTTGGCGCTCCAACTTCTCGACCTTCTTGTCGAGTTCGTTATTCTGGAGGATCGTTACAGCGGTTCGTTCGGGTGCAGGTTGCCCCGGAACCGACTCAGCTTCTGAAGGTTGTGGCGAGCCTCCGTGGCCTCTGACTGGGTGCTCTCTCCAGAGGGAGGCCTGGACTTGAGAGTCCTGACCTCGAAGAGGAAGTCCGCTTGTAGGGGGCTCCGGTTGAACTGGAGCCGGAGGAAGCGGTGCCGTTGGGATGCCCCTGGGTTGCAAGCTTTGGACAGCAGTGGCCAAGGCTTGCACTTGTTGCACCAGGGTATCAAACTGCTTCGGCCGAACTTGAGGGGTTGACTCGGCCGGAGGCGGCGAGTTTCGAACAGAACGTTCAGGACTAGGTTGAGGACGTCGAGAGGCATTGGAAGCCCCTTTACTTCTTAGCTTCATGGCAGCAACTCGGTCCCTTCCTCTAGCGCCAACTGTTGCTGAAAATTGGACCCGGGGGCCGCCGCGAAACCAAGGGAGGAGGAGCTCCGCTGCCGGGAGGGCGGACGGCGGTGCGCCGGCCGGCTGCGTCCTCCGTGGAGGGGGTGAGCGAAGAAGAGTGCGTCCTGTCCTGCAAAAAAGAGCCGGTGGCCGGGCTTTCCGGCGCCGGCCCTCCGATGCTTAAGTCAGAGGGGGCAGATATGTGGAGAAGATAAAGAGAATATTTTGTTCAATTGTGTCTGTGCTGTTTTCTTCTTTCTTCTTCCGGTCCCCCTCCTCTTTCCTTCCAGGTTCCCTTTTATAGAAGGGCATTATGTTACCTGGGAGGTGACATGGGAATTTGTCTTCTTTCGTGATAATTGGGTACGATTTGGCCCATTAATGGCGTAGTGGAGAATAAGGCCGAATCAGGCCGGAGTCAGGGAGTTGTCGTGGGTGACCAGACCCGTTGGAGTGGTTGAACCGTCGGCCGTAGTGGGCCTGGGGTTCGTAGACGGTAAGTGCATTTATTACCGAGTGAACCGGCGGTCAGGGAGAGCCATATGCTTTGATGGTTTAGCGATCCGGAGATTGTCTTGGGCCGTGTTCATTAAATGACTGAGTGCTCCAGAGACTTGAGTGGGTCTCGTGCATTAATGATAGGTCGTGCCAAAATACCTGCGGAGATCTTGTGCCTTGACGGCTCAGAGATGGTGGCAGGTGGCAAGTTGTAGTGGAGTCGTGTATATAGCCGTCAGATCTTTAAAAGGTTAGGCGGAGATCAAGTATTTAGTGAGGGCATCGGCTCGGCAAGGATGCCGAGCCGAGCTGGTCGCCCAGCGGGGCGCCCTGTGGCGGGGTTGCTTCTAGTACTTCTGGTCGGCGCCCTTTGGGCGAGCACCTTCTAACCGAGCGCCTCTACTTGGCGTTTTGGTTGGGCCTCTTCTGATCGGCGCTCTCTTAGCTGAGCACCCTTCTGTTCGGCGCCCTTTGGTCGAGCGCCTCTACTTGCCGGTATTTCCCTCTGGTCGGCGCTTTCTAATCGAGCGCCTTCCTGGTCGGCGCTCTTTCGCCGAGCGCCTTTCTGGTCGGCGCTCTTTGGCCGAGCGCCTCCGTGGCGATATGACTTGGGTTTTTCCTCTGTAGGCTGAGTGCATGAGAACAATATGCTGATCTTAGGGACTGTTTGGTTTGCGAGCTTTAACAAAACATGTTAATATAAAAATCAAATTGAATGAGTTTTACGAAAATGATTGTTTGGTTCGTCACAGAACCAATTTTGCTAAAACTGGAAATCACAAAGCTACGTAAATCATGCTTTATGGTTATCTGTTTGTTTTAAAAAAAAACTCATAGATAACCAAACAACTTCCTATTGTATTTATATGTTCCTGGTTCGATCATATGTTATATATGCACTTTTTAAAACTGCTGTTGGTAGCTGTTCCATGGTTCTTGATCATATGTGGCAGCTGTAGATTGATCCAATACATGACTCAGGTAACTGCTGCTGCCACATCAAAGTAGGGAATGGATCCGGTAAAAAAATGGTGACCATAGCATTTCTATTTTTTATAATTTTTTCTCTTAAATTATAATAAACAAATTATTTGTTTTATTACTGAGGAGAGGATGTATGATACTGACGAGGGTGATGATGGCCAGGCTAACAGTTAATAAGTATCTAAGAGTTACCACTTTCAAAAAGATCTAGAATAAATTTACAAAACATTGCTGCATCCTTTTAAATAGGACAGAAACTTACAAGGTGGAAAAAAGGGTTAATTCAAAAGCGATGCCTAAAGTCCAAGCTAATTTTTCAAATTATATTTTGTTGAAAATATTTTGCTTAGAAAATGCTATATTTTTATTTTATAAAAAATATTATAAAGAAATAATTTACTAGAATAAAATTAAAAGATTAAAAAGAGATTGCTTGGATTGAAGCATGTGATATATACTCTTCCAAGAATATAATTCGTCCTCTACATGCAGGTTTGCGGCAATCTTGTCTTCAAGGTACAATAATCTAACTTAGTTCGATCCTTCTTTAACAAACACGATCGCTGAGGAGGCTTGATCCGACCGATTTTTTCAGTTGCTCGTATAAAAAGAAAAATTTGAAAAAGATTTGGAAGAAGAGAAAAAGAAAAAAAAAGGAGGAAAGAATTCTCTATTTTGTTTCAAGAAGCAGAGAAATAATGTGGATTGAGTTATTCAAAACACTGGACCCAGAGCCTAGGGTTGGCGGAACCGTCCCAAATCGGACGATTACGGCCATTTCTAGCCATACCGGTAGCTCACCCGTACAGTTTTGATAATGGAAATAAAATCCGTTGCTGGAGCCGGAGAAGGAAAAATAAAGAGAGAGTGAGCAGGGGGAGGGAAAGGGAGAGGGTGGAAGGCGGTGGAGGGTGGCGAACTTCGGTGGGGGCCGCGTGAGGTGAGGTCGCGGTCGATTCTCCTGTTTCGAACGAAACAGAGGTTCGGTCGCGTCCCCCGCCAGCCTCCATCGATCTCCCCCCTCTTCCTCCCTCTCTTTCCCTTCTCTCTCTCTCTTCTCCTCTCTTCCATAGTCTGCGTGCTGTCTCCTCTGTCGGTACAGGCCCGACACGGTCCGTACCGACTCGTGCCGTCGGAGAACCGGTACGTTGTCTGGCATCGGTTCTGCCTACCTTGCTAGAGCCTATTTATAGACTGTCCGGTGACTAATACGGTACGACGTTTTCAAAGATGCGATGTTTAGCCCTTCTGAAAGATGAGTCTAAAGAAAAGAATAAGAGTTTTAAAGTTTTTAAACCATCTAAAATTTAGGAGATAAAATTGGTATATTTATTTTTTTTAAATTAAATATTTTTTTAGGTTAAAAGTCCAACAATCTCCCCTAAAGATTTAAATTAAAAAAAAATTATATAGAAGAAAATCTAGGCAACTTATACTGTGCAATGGGTGAGGTGTTCCGTAGACTTGATCCTTACCTAGTGTTGATAGTATCTATCTAAAGGAACCATAGTGGATTAGACCTTGAACTAGATTTTTTGACTCAGAGTTCTACTTATTACATATACAGTATGGATCAATTGGGTCTTTATGTGGTTAGCACCATTTAAAAGCCTTACGCTTAGTATCTTGATTTTTTATGAGAATTTTATTAGTGTTAGCTGAAACGTTAGTCGCGGCCTATATGATAATTCTCACATAGGTAAGTCCTCCAAGAATATTTGTGATCTAATACCCTGCAGATTTCCTATCTTGAACTTATTAAGAGTATAACTAAACTTTTCTAGGACATATTTTTATCACTGATAAGAGCATTCATCATAGGGATGAGAGGAGATATACTTCAAAAAAAATGTGCTCTAACATGATCACTCAATCAGTTTCATTTCTACCATATTGAACCTCCTTCATGGGATCTCGAATCATAGATCTTAGGTATGCACTGTTGGTGACTAAATAGCAGACTTAAGCCCCATCCCCCTCGATAATTCTAGGATATTACTTCTAGACAAACCCTTGGTTAAATGTTCTGCCAAGTTGTTCTCAGACTTGACAAATTACAAAAAATATTATTATTCTTTTTGAGTTGTCTTATAAATTTATGATGAATCTGGATATGCGGTTCATCTTTTTGTTAGTACTCTTTTGATTCATAAGGTTTTGAGATAAATACAATAAAAGGCAATAATATTAGTAAAATTAAATAACAACACTAAGAAATATAACAAGTAATGTAACTTTATAATTTCTACATGTTTTTCGAAGTAGCAGTATATATTTTGAGAATAGCTGATATATGCATAGTTTTTAAAAGCAACAATAATTTCTACACAGCTTTTAAGTGTAGAAATTTTCTATGCAAATTTTAAAGATGCAGAAAATTCTGCACAGAACTTAAAGATTGCAGAAAATAGATTGCACAGAATTTAAAGCTATAGAAAATTTGCACGGATTTTGAAGCTACAATAATTTTCTACACCAATTTTTAATCTGCAGAAAATTTCTGCACACTTTAAAGTTGCAGAAAAATTCTATAGATAGTTTAAACCTGCAGAAAATTTCTGTATGGTTTCTTAAGTTGCAAAAAATATGTTTGCACAATTTTCATAGTAATATGACTTTTTAAAGGACTAATTTTTGTAAATAATTTTTTTTTATAGCATTCTAATTCTATACAATTAAAACTAGATTTAATCCTATGTCATTGAACAAAACAATTTTAGTGTAATCAAGATCATGTTCTTAAACCATTGAAATTATTTTGCCTAGAATAAAATTAGAACATTAAAAAGAACTTGTCTGGATCAAGGCATGTGATATACACTGCTCTAAGAATGTGATTCGTTACCTACATGCAGATTTACGGCGATCTCATCCCATGGTACAACAATCCGACTCAGTGCAATCCTTCTCTAACGAGCATGATTGTTGGAGAGGCTTGACCAGACTATCTCCTTTAGTTGGTAAAAAAAGTTTGAAAGAAGAGGAAAAGAAAAAAGAGGGGACGAATTTTCTATTTAATCTTAAGAAGTAGAGAAGTAATATGGATTGAGTTATCTAAAACACCAGACTAGAGCCTATTTATAGACTCTATCTGGTGGCCAATATGGTGTGGTGTTTCTAAAGATGCGAACCAACGTTTGCATACCTATAGAAACTAGAACCAACGTTTTTTTCAGAAAAGTCACATTTATTTTTTGAAACATTGCATCCTTATGTAAATCAGAACCAACATTCAAAAAAGTCGCAATTCTTTGCCTAAAGAAAAAGATGAGAGGTGAAAAGTTTTTAAACCATATTTTAAGAGATAACACTAGTATATTTATTTTTTAAAATTGTTTACTTTTTAAATTAATACTCCAACAAAAGAAGCTTGTTTAAGCCGCCCGCATCCATGGAGAAGATAAGTGCGCAGCTGGGGAGGGATGGAACCATCAAGTACTTTTTGATCTTTAGCTGTATTTTGACGGCAGTTGACATTTGTTAACTTTCAGGCGATGCCTCCTACTTGTATCCAAAAGAAGAAGAAGAAGAACGTTGCCTTTAAATCTACGAAACCAACCCAAGCCCCCCATCGCCGCCGCTCGTTAGGTAGACTCCTCGGGCCTTTCTAGGCCCATTGGCTCCTTTAGATATCCCTCGGAGACCGTTGCGACGTCTCAGCCGCCATATCTGTGGGACCCATTCCAACCATGGAATCCTATGTGCGTCACCAAACAGGACATTCCGAATCCAGCTGATATCAGCTTCCCGTCTCCTGTATCGATGGAGACTTGGCCAGCACCAGATTCCTCCATGCCATGTGGCGTGTAGTAATTGGTGCAATTAGAAACCCCGATCCTTTGCGACACCTGGAAATCAACATTTTTCTTGTTAGGACTTAGTAAATGCTTGGGGCCTACCACACCAACCACGTGTAAGAGCTATGTTTGGTACAACGTTAAGCCTCGGAGCGTCGATCGGAAAAAAGCCAATATCTGGTAGTGCGGGCCCCAGTCCACCACAATCATTGAGATAACCCCGAGAAACGTGTCCGCATAAAACTTTCTATGCGGGATTCCCTTCCCAATCGCCCATATCTATTTCAAAGATCATTAGGGCTGAAATCAGATTATACAACGATCGGATGCAAAATTTTATGTTCATATTTTATATTTTAAATAGATATGAATATAAATAAAATAGTAAAAAATATAGATATGAATTAGATAATTAAATTTTACTAAATAGAAAGTAAATTAAGTTAATAACTTGCCAGCAAGTCCGTTTATTTTTTTTAAAAAACTTATGAGTAGCATATAAAATTAAATAAGATTATTAAGAGAATCAAATATTAAGAAATGGATAGAATAATTGTCTATTTATATTCATATTCATTTTTATTTGACGGATATTGATAAGAATGCATATATTAGTCGAATATTCTAATTTTTATGGATATTTGAATAAATTTGGATAAAAAATTGGATGCAGGTAGGTATTATTCTATCCACTTATATCCTTCTAAGGGCTATTTCTTATTTAGAAAAAATATTCTCTATATCATTCCGACAATGATGCATTGAGATGCTTGTTTGATGAATTGCTCAAAAAAATAAGAGGTTGTGATTGGTGGCACGTAGAGCTGTGATACATGCAGTGAAGGGAATAATTTATCCTTAATTTAAGACCTCGCAGAATCGGTCTTTACCGTCTTGCTTTCAGCGTCCCGTTGTGAATCGCCATGAGATCCCTGAACTCCCATTTTCGGGAATCCGACAGCTCCGGTGCAATTACTCTTGTGAGAGTACTCTCCAACCGATCCCGATGGGCGCCAGCTGTCCGATCGTACGATCCGGGACACCTAATTTACACGGCGGATCGTTCATTTCCGCGAGGTGCAAGCTGGCAGACACGTGACACTATTGCAAGAAGTCCTTCAGAGGAGCCCTGACACCGGACCCGCTCTTTCTACAAATAATGCCCCCCGCTGCTCGAGCGCATGCAAGGTGTTCGAGGCTCGCTCTCATCAGACTCTGTTTCCCTCCATCTCTCTCCTCGCCCGTCGCCATCTCGCCTCCAATGAAACCATCGTCCTCCCCGACCTCGTGAGCGCTGTCGCGCGTTTCCTTTTCTAGGAATTCGCTCTCGATCGTCGTGGGATCCGCCCGCCCGCCCACCGCACCGCTGAGATCGCCAGAGCCGGAGGTGGCGACGGTCGTCGGTACGTCCGCAGCTCTCATTTCGCATCCATCTGGCTGGATCCGAACTTCGCCGGCGCCGAAGCCGGAGAGGATCTTGATCGGTAGGTATGGATTAGTTATCCTTAGATCCCGCGCATTGTTTTAAATCTGACATCTTCGAGGTATCTAATTTTTTTTTTTTTTTTGGATCGGCTTGGGTTAGCGTTGGGGTTTTGCGGTTTTAATCTAGGAATTTGATCTAGGTCTGTGCATTGCGTATCCTACCTAATAGATGCGTTT
Organism: Phoenix dactylifera; assembly: GCF_051530095.1. Taxonomy (NCBI): domain Eukaryota; kingdom Viridiplantae; phylum Streptophyta; class Magnoliopsida; order Arecales; family Arecaceae; genus Phoenix; species Phoenix dactylifera. The sequence continues at coordinate 15,312,078 of NC_143201.1, forward strand.
GGTGTCGAGTTTTCAAGCCAAATGCTTTTCCGTGGCATTTTTTATTGAATATTGGTGTCATTTGATCTTTTGCAGGGCAAGGAAAGAGGCACTGCACCTCTTAGAGGAGCTGTAATTGGTAATGTTTATTTCTGCTTCTCTTGCTATCTGTACCCTGTGTTCAACCAGAGAAAAAAAAGGAGTTGCTCCTTTTTTTGTGTTTCTAAATTTAAAATTGAAAGCTGTTGGGTTCTGGTCTTAACTTCGCACGTTCTTTGTAGGCAAGGGAAAAGAAGTCTAAATGTTCTTTGATATTTCCGCCTTGGGGATTAATATGACACTGTTAATCTCGAGGGCTGTTCAATTTTCACCAATCCTCCATTTCCTTGTTAACGAGGATGCTTCTGTGCGCGTTTGCATGCCATTTGGAGTTTACCAAACAACCACTTGCGAGCTGAAGCAGAACTTATGTTCAATTGGTGTTCTGCTGAAACTTAAGGAGTAGTGTAGTTTGTGGAAATGGAGGATTAGATTCAAATGCATGGTATTGGAGTAGAGCTTCTCACTGGTTTTCATGAGTATGGTTTTGAAGAAACTTTGTACGTTGGTTCTAAAGAGGGTCAAGGATGAGCAGAAAAAAATAAAATGCATTTGAAGAAACTAATCTGACTGACAATGAATTAAAATACATTCCGATGAAGCAACAAATATATGTGATGGCAACTAAAGATTCTAGAAAGAATCTATAAGATGAATTGATGAAATCCATTTCTATAGGTTTTGAATGCTAACTAAATTCTAGGGAAACCGAATAAGTAATTTGAACAGCAGTGTTCTTTTTCTCTTCCTTATTCCTCTCTCTTTTTTCTCTCAGAAGTCAATAGGATCTTAGATCTGCAATACAAACACAAACTTCAAATCTATTCTGTTAAAGTCTCAAATCGAGAAGTTCACGGTATTCATTTTAATATCTTTAGTATGTAGGTATTGACTTTATGGTATATGTTGCCATCTTAATGGTGCCCTAGGCTTATCTCACAATATTTCTTATACTGATCGCTATAAATTATCTCGTTGACACTTTATCAGTTATTTCAGCATCAGTTATGTTGATCAAGCTAATATAATGTTAATGATACCGTTCTGTTACCATAAAATTTTTCTGTAATCACTTTTATTAAATATTCTAACTATGCTGTATCCTCTTATTTGTTGTTCTTGGGATCCAGCCTATCTACATGGGTTCCAAATCAGTAGACGAACTGCTAGAAACATCAGCTGAAGTTCATTTTTCAGGACTTCACCTGGATGAGTTGGAGACGGTAAATTCTGAAAAGGAGCTGCCAACAACTTCAGCAACAGAGAATGGCCACAGAGAACCTTTTGTAATAGGTTAGTACGGTCCTTAGAAATGAATAAGTTTTATCCACTTGTCAAGTTGCTTAGGTGTTTTGAATTGCAATCGCTGCATCTCTAATGTAATACTAACGCACATTTTATTCTATGCGTCATAATACTAATGGTTGTTTTAACATGTGATAAATAAACTTCGTATTTGGTTATTTGGTTGAAGATTCGGCATGAACCAATTACTTGATTAGACATATGGACCTAAGAGTTGTTACAATTCTCTTCTGGTGATGTGCTTAGTAATGTATCTAGGAGGACATCCAGTGCAAATCTAAGATTTCCTTGGTTTATGTGCCAACAAGTTAGTTCATCCCATCACCTATGGATCTCCACCTTGGGTTGATTGTGCAAGACAAAATTGAAAGCATGTTTTTTTTTCTTCTTTTTCTAGCAAAGGAAATTCCTCTTATAGCCAATATTATTTCCAGGAGGCTGCTTTTCTCTTTTAGGAAGTAGCAGCAGCATGATATTTGGTTGTTGCCAGAACATTGCTACATACACCATCTCACCAAACTCATTAATTTATAAAAAGGTGTCCTTTGAAGTAAAATAGAGATAGCAAAATGGTTTGCCTCCGGAATTTAAGAAGTTTGAGCTTTTAGAGAGGGGAATTTCAATGGCTTCAGACCTGATGATATGATGGACTAGGATCGTCAAACTGGACCAAAAGAATAGGTATGGACTATGGACTAAGGATCACAATTGGACAGTACTTTAATTTATGGCATCATAAGCCTATCTCTGCCCTTCGGTAGAGACTTATTGCTCATGGCAAGACCGTAATTGTCACGACCCCCGCCCTGATTCGGCGGGCCGCCGCGACGGTCCTAGGGTGCGGGTAGGCATAAGGCCACCAGCCACCGCGTAGAACTCTACTACCTATCAATCATCATAAATCTCAGAAAATTTTGGCATGATATATGCACAAAATGACCACTTTGTTCTATTTTTAACCTGTCAGGAAATATCCACACATACCACAATCTACCTGTCAGAGCAGCAATCACATAATTCTGTCACAAAATAAACTTGGACAATATAAATCAATACATTATCACAGGCACACCCCATCTGCATAAAAAATTTGGTTCCCATTTCATTCATGGTCAGACCCATATCCACAACAGGATCTATTCCTATAACTGTACACCATACACACTGAGGGTTTATAATACATCAAAATATATAAACCTCTACTCTACACTATACTATGCTATGGAGCGGCACAGATAGTAGGCAACCACTAATCCTGCTCCTCTCTATACAATACCTGCCCTGCAATCAAAAATACCAAACTGGGGAGTGAGTATATGAATACTCAGTGAGTGGAGTAGAGAGTACTATGCACATGAGACAAGATATAATCATGGCTCGAGGTGAAATCTCAAGAGCATATGAGTAGTCATCAATAACAGGGTGCACACAACTCAACATAAGAAATATGGAGTAAATCATCACAGTATCACCACAATCATAATCAACTCATCGGGAGTATATATAGAATAGTCAAATAAACATGAATGATACATCCTGAATATGCTCAATAGATTATAGCACTGAAATATGCAAATCGGGGTGTTAATATGCGAAGTCATCACTAGACAGCTGTCGGGAGGTGGGTCTTACATTCAGGCGAACCACAACAACTCCCTACTGTCATATGCATATGCAGGATAAGACACCATATTGATAATGTAAATACTGGCCAGTATCCAGAACAGAAATCCATAGAAACATCTCACATCTGTATACTAAACGGCACCTCGTGGGGTCTTATTTTGCCCGACGGCAAGCCATATATAAGTCGCAGGACCGGCCGATCCCACGCCTAGGGCCGTGTCCCTCCTAGGAAGGAACTGGGCTCGCCCACCCAGAAGGCTACTATTGCACACAGGCCGATGTCTAACCCTATCGACTATAGGTGTCCTGTAGATACTGCCAAGCCATGCATAAATGCCATAATGTACCCTCCCAATATTTTACTAAAAAGGAGTATAATCAAGACTACCACTCATAAACTAACATCAGGGTTGAGAGTGAGGGGTCAAGGGAGTGCAATGCAACTCAATATACCACTGAAAAGGCTCTACAAGTCTTTAAAATAGAGGAAATGAAATCAATTTACAAAAGAGGTCATTTCATAATTCGGAACCAATTTGACTACTCTTTTACCCCTTGTAATTCCTCTCAATGTTCCCTCAAATGCATGTACAAAATAATCAAGCATGGAGAAACAAGATTATAGAGGAATCTACTACAATATCAATCAATATGCACAAGTGGAATCAATTCACAATTGGCGACATTTATGAAAATAAATTAAGAATGCTAATGGTGTTAAGTACATGACTCCCACTCACCTGCCAATCCGGCACGGTCCTGATACACCTCCAAAAATCTACAGTAGGTAGTGGGGGACTTCTTCCTCTTGTTCCCTAGCTTCTTGCCCAACTGTGACATGCATTAATTATACATTCAGTCTTGTATCAAGGACTCATAATCTATGTATCAATTATAAACATAGAAAACTTTAATTGACTCAACTCCCTCCTCACTAAATTTTCCTTTTTCTATTAATTAACTTGCTATTTATGTGTATTTTGATGCACGAGCATTTCACTCACACCTTGGGCCATTGCTGTTGGGGCAAGGTGCGATAAAAAATTGAATCCTTTTTCTTTCTAAAATTTTTCTGACTCCCGAGCCGTCTCCGCTGAGGCTCGAGTCGACTCCGGCACCTCTCGAGTCGACCCCGCCTAGCTCGAGTCGACCCCAATCTGTCCCGAATCGACTTCAGTTGACCTCGAGTCGACTCCGGCGCGTTTCGAGGCGACTCCCATCATTTTTCTCACCTTCTTCATCTCGGATGAACAGTAAACCGGACTGACAGCGGGTTACTTCATCCCGGTTTTGATCCACTTTCCAAACTCCAAACTTTATGAAATTTATACCTAATATTCTACACTTATAGGGGTTTCCAGAATGGTAACATGCATCACCATCGGAGGTCGATTGACCTCCGAAATAATTCACTGAAGTTGGGACTTCGACACAGTTTTTCCGCAGCCTCGGAAAAACTTATCGAAATCCGATTTTCTCTCCTTTAACCACTTCTAACACTTCTATCTAACCTCTCTAGACTAAATCCACCCTTTGTATAGCCTAATTTCATTAGAAGACTAGGTAGGGATGGGTATTTACCTCTTTCTCTTCGGAGGATTGGGTCCTTGCACCGATGGAAAAGAGACCGACACTTCCCTTTTCTTCTTTCTCCTTCTTCTTCTCTCTTTTCCTTCTCTTCTTCTTCTTTTCTTTCTTTTCTTTTCCTCCGCCTGAGACCCCTCCCTTCTCTGTTTCAAATCCACCGCCTCAGCCACCAAACCCCCTAATTAAGTCACATCAAACACCAAAATTCCCGTTTTGCCCTTGCCACTTCAACGCATCTACAATTATGCCATTATCTTTTGATTCCTTCCAATTTTACCCCTTATATCAATTTTTAAGGACTATTCTATCCTTCTTTATATAAAAAAAAATTTGGGGTTATTACAGTAATGGTATCTTCTCTCTCTCTCTGTTTCTTTATCTGGTTGCAAGGCCTCCTTGGTTGAAACATTTCGTTCGGACTCTTGATTACTCTGTATCAAGGTCCGTCGTACCGGTACCAGTCGGTGTGCCGGTGGTGGCCCGGACCGGTACGTATCGGTCCTATACCGGTTCCATACCGGTCCGTACCGGCTCCATACCGGTTCTCCAACGATAAACTACCGGTACCGGATTTTACGCTGATCCGGTACTGGTCCCCGGCCGGACCGGTACGACATACTATGCTCTGTATCCTTTATAGTACATAAGTGACCTAGACTAAATCTGGACTACTGATTTAGCCAAGATGGTCCTTTCCTTGCATGGAGCTTGTGACTAGAAATAAAAGACATTCATAGCTTGATCAGATTTAGTGCTTTCAAAGCAGCCAAAATGAAAATTCAATGCATCTAGAACATTCAGAAGGTGCATTTCATTTAGACATGCCCTAAACTCATATAATCATGGTAAAATGATGCTTGGACTTAAATTATGGATTTGAAAAGTTATGGATGTAATTAAACCTGGAAATTAAAAAAAAATCAATATTTAATTCTTAACATGAGGACTTTTCCAACATGAAGCTACCAACCAAGGTTTGCCATCTCGGTACCGGACTCCGTATCGGTGCCACACTAGCATTGTATTGGTACGGTATGGAATCTTTTCGGCATATCGAGTGTTAGTACGCTACCTGTACCGAGTATCAATACCGAACTGATATGGTACGATGCACCCCGTACCATCAATCAAACATGGCTTGATATGCTATCCATGGGGTGGTCCCCCGTGATGACTCACCCTAGCCCCGAGTACGTCGTCTCCAAGGCTACACACAAAATCTTCATTGACACCATATGCTTGCTTTTGTAGGGGCATGCTTAACTGTTGTTGCCTGATGGGAACTTCCCCCATATTGCTATCAATGTCTTCATGTCGCACGACCTCTTAACATTACACCACTGAATCCCCAATCCTTTGCTTGCTGTGCAGTGACAGTACCAATATCCACTAATCGTTGTTTCCAGATACGGTTGTCGGTTGACATCTCTTCTAATTCATCGATATGAGAAGCAAATTGTTGTTGCTAAACTGCGTCATGAGATGAAATCGCTGTATACTGCTAAGCTTCCTGAGGAAACAGTGATGCAAACTCTTACTGATTCCAAAACGGTATTAGAGGTGAAACAAACAGGATAAACTACCAACATTATAGAAGCAAGGATGAAGTTGCCAACGCCATCCCTTACAATCCCGCCTCCAGCAGCAAGCCCTGGGTTGCCTCTACAGCAACCATCTGTGTTCAGCTTCAGCTTACCAAGCAGAGGTTTAGACCACCATACCAGTCTGGGAGTAGTTCTGTGTAGCTGTGATTGGATTCCGATTGATAGGGTTGAGGACCTCTTCATATGAATCTTTCTATTTCCTCTTAATGCTTCGAGCCGCTGTCTCTCTCTTACTACACCCATAAGCCAGCTAAGAAGTAATGCTTTTAGTCCGTTAGTGACAGTAGGAATGACATTCAGCCAGTAGGAGTTCAGTAGGTCTTCCAAGCGAAGGAGTCGCAATCCGGTTGAAAGCCAATAGCACAGAAATTTGGAGCAAGGACAATGTTCCCCTGATTGATTTTGTTCTGGACCCACGACTTCAAAGTGTAGCAGATCTCAAGAGTGTGACCTAGACGTCTGTGGTAAGGGCAGTAATTTAGATTGTCCGTCATGTCTGCCTCTTCTTTAATAGGCGCTTTCCGGTAGCAGGTGTCACGCCCCGAGCCCGAGGCGCGGCAGACGCCGCACGCCCGCACGGCGGGCCGCACAGGCGTGCAAGGCATCGGATCATATCAAAGCAAATACAGATGTTCAAAACTGACATAATTATTTAAATTTATTCAAAAGCAGTCTTACAAAATTTCAAATAACATATGCTTACGTAAGTCAAATACTTTAATCAATCTAACTAAAGGACCAATAACTGAAGGAATCGTCGGAAAATCTAACGCACTCCTCAATCCCGTGAGATCAAGCCTCTGGATCTGAAAAATGGAGAAAATAGAATAATGAGCTACACTAGCCCAGTAAGCAACAAAATACCCCAGAGTGGGGTCAGAGCATATCAGATCAAAATACAGGATAATGTCTGGAATAAATCATAAATAACATCGTTTTGTTGTTTTCAAAACTTATTATCATTTTTCCAAAAACTCTTATACCAGAATCTCAACATAATAGGCTGCGGCCACGTAACCCAGTGGCATGGGTTGCACAAGGTGCCAAACACCACTATTATTAAGCACCGGTGGTACGGTGTCCAAATACCACTATTCTAATCACCGGTGGTACGGTGTCGAAACCGGTTCCTCACAGATTACAAGTCGACAGGGCCAACGTATAATCCCCATTGGCGGGGCCAGAACAGAACAGAACAGATCATAGCCATGCTGAGAATACATATATATAAAAACAGATTTCATAAATTTTCCAGTCATAGTTTACGGATTTCAAAGCATAATTTTCAGAAATTTAACATGCCAAACCCATTTTACTAAATACAAAACATATTTCAGAATTTAATCTATTTATCAAATAATTTAGAAATCACACTCGAAGTATTAAGTTACTTACCTCTTCTCGCTTGATTCCTACTTCAGGTAGACGGATCAGGTTCACCTGTTAAAGTTTAATTAATTTCTTGTTAATTTCAGACTAAGCAAAATTCAAAAATAATACTATTGGACATGGCCCAACAGAGCCCAAAGTTGGCCCATAATGGGCACGGCCTGATAGGGCCCATATCGGACTCGGCCCAATGGGCCCGCATAGACTCGGCTAAATAGGGCCCCCAAGGTTGGCTTCTAATTTGTTCATTTATACAATAAGATTTATTGCAGGGACTAATACTTAATTACAGGGTACTATTCTATAATAAAACTTGAGTGAGGGGACTAAATAAATATAGTTGGGGGCCTTTATGTAATAAATCTTTCCTATAGGGATCAAATACAAATTACAGGAGTCCCTATTTCTGAAATAGCATACTGCCAAGGGCTTAACTGCAAAAAATCTGTTTATTGGTCAAATGGGTTTGGGTTTCGGATCCCGGGTTTCGGGTTCGGGTTCCAGTTCAGGTTCAGGTTCAGGTTTGGGTTCGGGTTCGGGTTCGGGTTCGGATTCTCGGGTTTGATCTGGATCCAAGTTGGGCCCATGGGGGTATTGCCCAACTGGGCCCAACCGGACTGGACTGGGCCCAAGTTGGGCCTGCAATGGACTGGGCCCAATGGCCCAGTTTGGCCCGTGATGGGCCTCCTCCTTCCCCAAACTCCCCCCCACGAACAGGGGGAGAAGAAGAGACGGAGGAGAGAGGGAGGTGGCCGGCGGAGGTGGCCGGCTTGGGTGGCCGGGGGCCACCCCTCGATCGACTGCCAGCCAGCCGCCATGGCGGCCGGCGGCGTTGCAGGGACCGACGGGGAGGAGAAGCAACCGAAATGATGATCTCAGCTGCTTGGGCTGAAACAGAGGAGAGGAGGATCTCGACGGAGGAGGGCTTACCGGCGGTCAACGAAGGTGGCAAATTCCGGCCGAGGGAGGCTCGGTCCGGCGTCAAGCGACGGCGGCGATGTTTGAAGCCGAGGGGTTGGATCTCGGAGCAGGGGAAGCTCGCGGAGGGGATCCGGGCGGCGCTCGGTCGGGAAGACACACCGATCGGAGAGGAGGAGGAGGGAAGGAGGAAAGAGGAGGAAGAGGGCTCGGTTTGCCCTAGGGAGGAGGATTTGGGGGGTTTTTATCACCCCCCTCGTGATGGCTCTCCGCCGCGAAGATCGCGGCGGCCGAGCGAGATCCGCGGCCGCGGTTCGGCCGCGGATGAGCTGGAGGGGGGGTGCCGCGGGACTAGCGACATCCCCGCCCCGATCATCCCCGGAAGAGCCGGAGAGGATCGCAAATCGCGATCCTCTGTTCCGGCCTTCCAAAAAGAGAACGGGACTGAAGTCGGCAGGGGCTGCCGACTTCAGCCCGTGTCTCACATTCTCTCCCCCTTAGAAAAATTTCGTCCTCGAAATTTAACATACCTTAGCTTGCAAAAAGGTCCGGATATTTTTCCTTCATCTTGTCCTCCAGCTCCCACGTGGCTTCACGTTCTGAGTGATTGCTCCACTGGATCTTAACATAAGGAATCATGTGCCTCCTCAATACTTGCTCTTTTCTATCAACCACACGTACAGGCTGCTTAGGATATGTCAAATCTTCTCTAAGCTGCAAAGGAGCCACTTCTACCACATGGCTCATATCTGGAATATACTTTCTTATCATAGAAACATGAAAAACGTTGTGGACTCCAGACAGTGAAGGTGGGAGTGTCAATTTGTATGCCACAGCTCCTACTCTTTCCAGAATCTCAAAAGGGGCCCACATAGCGTGGACTGAGTTTTCCACGTATTCCAAATCGCATCACCCCTTTAACTGATCAAATAAGTCATCAATTCTTGGTAGAGGATACTTGTTCTTTATTGTTACTTTATTTATCTCTCGATAATCAATACATAATCTCATACTACCATCCTTCTTCTTTACAAATAAGACTGGGGCTCCCCAAGGTGAAATACTAGGTCTGATGAAACCCTTATCAAGAAGATCCTGCAACTGCTCCTTTAATTCTTTCATTTCAACTGGAGCCATTCTATAGGGGGTCTTAGAGATTGGTGTGGTACCAGGAATCAAGTCAATTGCAAAATCAATTTCTCTATCTGGTGGCAAGCTAGGGAGGTCTTCCGGAAAGACATCGGGGTATTCATTTACTACTGGGATATCTTCAAATCTTTGATCTGACTGTCTAGTGTCAACCACTGTGGCAATATATGCCATACTCCCCTTTCTAAGTAGTCGCTTAATTTGCATAGCAGAAATAATTCGAGGGGAGGTATATGCACCACTGCCGATGAAGCTGAATTCAGTATCTCGAGGGATCTAAAATTTTATCCGCTTTTCATGACAGTTAATGGTAGCAAAGTGTGATGCTAAGTAGCCCATACCGATAATTATGCCAAAGTCATGCGTATCTATAACTATCAAATCAGCAGGCAAGTCTTTACCTACTATCTGAACCGGACAAGTCTTGCAGACCTGATTACCCATCATCCCACTTCCAGCAGGGGTGTTAACATGCAAATCATACTCTAACAGCATGCAAGGTAGATCATGTTTTCGCACAAATATCGATGACATAATGAATGTGCAGCACCAGTATCAAATAGTATATAAGCATAAACAGAAGCAACCGGTAGTGTGCTGATCCCTCAAAGGATAATGACTAACCTTAGAGTCAAATTATTATGTTGCTAAGAATATGATTCACAAAATGAACATGTACTGATAATCATTAGATAGCAACAATTTATCTCAAAAATGATTTGTATCAAATCGCAAAAGTAGGTCTAAGAAGGCAAAGTATTGATACCATGATTCAATATGCCACAAAGCCTTTAACTTAAACTTATAAATCATAAGATGAGAGCAAATAATGCATGGTTTATTCAGATATTTAACAAATTAGACCATATTTGGTCATCAATCAACTAACCCGAGTCATGATACGTTCAAATTATCATTATTATTATTATTTTCTTAGCATACCCAAAAATAGCAAAGTCTATCCAAGAAATAACATAATCATATCAGGATTGACCTGAGAATCAATAGTGTTCACCTTCCCTTATTAACAAAATCTTTCATTATTGAATAACATAGTCTTTCATCATAACATGTTACCAAAACACAGTCAATATTTTTGACCAGTTTAAATTTACTCAGTTAATCAAATTTCTGCTGCACAACTCAGATCAATATTTTCCAAACTTTCTTATTGATCCCACATCATCAGCAAATTTTTTATTTTTTTTTTAATATCCAAACAAAATTTTATCCTTGCTTCCCAAGTACACTAGATCATGATTAACCCTTGAGATAGTTATCGTATTTGTACCATCATATAATCAAGCAATCATATTCTAGATCCAAATTTGAACTAAGCCAATTCTAGTTTTCCTTAACAATTCCATTATACAAGTTGATATTTATTCGAAGCTTCGATAATTAAAAGATTCTCGATCGATTAACTTACTCAGGAGCTTATTTAATCATCCCGAATCTTTTCTTTTAGGCTAAACTTATTTTGGCCTCTCATGAAATCCCCCTTGCATTTCTCATACGGTGATACAAAATCCATAATCAACTCATAGCCTTGATTTATAAATATTTAACTAACAAGAATCTAATAATCTGGTTCAAAGATTTACAAGAAATTCCACAAAGATATAAACTCTATGATTTTACATTGAGATCAACTCCTCAAATAAGTAAAATATTTTTATTTGTAATACTGCAAACATTTCAGGATCTTGTAAATCTACTGGACTTTAGAGAATTTACTAATAACACAATGATATCCATATCGATCAAAATCAAAAATACTATACTTTTCAATGATTTTTATTTTTATTTTTATTTTTTATTTTCTTTCAAGCATCAAGAACTTTTCTAAATCAAGCAAGTCCTATTTTCGACCAACCCAAAAAAATATTTAAATCCACCAATATTCTCAAGATTACTAATTGACTTTCCATCAAAATATCAATCTTAATTGTTTTAAGTCTCAAGTAGAGCCAAATAAGAATTATTAAGTCTCATCCCAAAGTATATTTTCCTTCTATATACGAGCTCCATGCATGATCCACATACAGATTTCAATGAATATTTTCTAGTCCAAGCTTTAAACATCTTTTTATAGATGAATCTTAAATTGCTACCAAAATAATTAACTTCAACTAGAAGCAATATCCACAGTGCCTGATATCAAGTTAAACTTCCCAAAATAATTACATTGCACGATAATATCTCATGATTAATATTCCTTCACTTAATTTAGTCAAAATCTAATTAATCATTGAAATACAAATTGCTCTGCCAAGAAAACTCTCAGAATAACTTATTCACACTTTGGTTACAGCCATAATTAGGTTGCATTTTAGCATTTCAAAATTCTGGTAAAATAACATAAATTTATCAATAACAAAAGCAAATAAATACCTTCGTCTAATGGCCTAATGTCTGCCCATCTCTCAAACTTTCCGACGAATTCTAAAGATCCTAAAACTTAAGCTCCATCCGACTATTTCAAACACAATCCCTAGGAATCTGAAACCTGAGCTCTGATACCACCAAATCTGTCACGCCCCGAGCCCGAGGCGCGGCAGACGCCGCACGCCCGCACGGCGGGCCGCACAGGCGTGCAAGGCATCGGATCATATCAAAGCAAATACAGATGTTCAAAACTGACATAATTATTTAAATTTATTCAAAAGCAGTCTTACAAAATTTCAAATAACATATGCTTACGTAAGTCAAATACTTTAATCAATCTAACTAAAGGACCAATAACTGAAGGAATCGTCGGAAAATCTAACGCACTCCTCAATCCCGTGAGATCAAGCCTCTGGATCTGAAAAATGGAGAAAATAGAATAATGAGCTACACTAGCCCAGTAAGCAACAAAATACCCCAGAGTGGGGTCAGAGCATATCAGATCAAAATACAGGATAATGTCTGGAATAAATCATAAATAACATCGTTTTGTTGTTTTCAAAACTTATTATCATTTTTCCAAAAACTCTTATACCAGAATCTCAACATAATAGGCTGCGGCCACGTAACCCAGTGGCATGGGTTGCACAAGGTGCCAAACACCACTATTATTAAGCACCGGTGGTACGGTGTCCAAATACCACTATTCTAATCACCGGTGGTACGGTGTCGAAACCGGTTCCTCACAGATTACAAGTCGACAGGGCCAACGTATAATCCCCATTGGCGGGGCCAGAACAGAACAGAACAGATCATAGCCATGCTGAGAATACATATATATAAAAACAGATTTCATAAATTTTCCAGTCATAGTTTACGGATTTCAAAGCATAATTTTCAGAAATTTAACATGCCAAACCCATTTTACTAAATACAAAACATATTTCAGAATTTAATCTATTTATCAAATAATTTAGAAATCACACTCGAAGTATTAAGTTACTTACCTCTTCTCGCTTGATTCCTACTTCAGGTAGACGGATCAGGTTCACCTGTTAAAGTTTAATTAATTTCTTGTTAATTTCAGACTAAGCAAAATTCAAAAATAATACTATTGGACATGGCCCAACAGAGCCCAAAGTTGGCCCATAATGGGCACGGCCTGATAGGGCCCATATCGGACTCGGCCCAATGGGCCCGCATAGACTCGGCTAAATAGGGCCCCCAAGGTTGGCTTCTAATTTGTTCATTTATACAATAAGATTTATTGCAGGGACTAATACTTAATTACAGGGTACTATTCTATAATAAAACTTGAGTGAGGGGACTAAATAAATATAGTTGGGGGCCTTTATGTAATAAATCTTTCCTATAGGGATCAAATACAAATTACAGGAGTCCCTATTTCTGAAATAGCATACTGCCAAGGGCTTAACTGCAAAAAATCTGTTTATTGGTCAAATGGGTTTGGGTTTCGGATCCCGGGTTTCGGGTTCGGGTTCCAGTTCAGGTTCAGGTTCAGGTTTGGGTTCGGGTTCGGGTTCGGGTTCGGATTCTCGGGTTTGATCTGGATCCAAGTTGGGCCCATGGGGGTATTGCCCAACTGGGCCCAACCGGACTGGACTGGGCCCAAGTTGGGCCTGCAATGGACTGGGCCCAACGGCCCAGTTTGGCCCGTGATGGGCCTCCTCCTTCCCCAAACTCCCCCCCACGAACAGGGGGAGAAGAAGAGACGGAGGAGAGAGGGAGGTGGCCGGCGGAGGTGGCCGGCTTGGGTGGCCGGGGGCCACCCCTCGATCGACTGCCAGCCAGCCGCCATGGCGGCCGGCGGCGTTGCAGGGACCGACGGGGAGGAGAAGCAACCGAAATGATGATCTCAGCTGCTTGGGCTGAAACAGAGGAGAGGAGGATCTCGACGGAGGAGGGCTTACCGGCGGTCGACGGAGGTGGCAAATTCCGGCCGAGGGAGGCTCGGTCCGGCGTCAAGCGACGGCGGCGATGTTTGAAGCCGAGGGGTTGGATCTCGGAGCAGGGGAAGCTCGCGGAGGGGATCCGGGCGGCGCTCGGTCGGGAAGACACACCGATCGGAGAGGAGGAGGAGGGAAGGAGGAAAGAGAAGGAGGAAGAGGGCTCGGTTTGCCCTAGGGAGGAGGATTTGGGGGGTTTTTATCACCCCCCTCGTGATGGCTCTCGGCCGCGGATGAGCTGGAGGGGGGGGTGCCGCGGGACTAGCGACATCCCCGCCCCGATCATCCCCGGAAGAGCCGGAGAGGATCGCAAATCGCGATCCTCTGTTCCGGCCTTCCAAAAAGAGAACGGGACTGAAGTCGGCAGGGGCTGCCGACTTCAGCCCGTGTCTCACAGCAGGGTTTTCTTATCTTTCTATGATTACCATTCAAGTATGAAATATCTCCGCCTCCCCATTCCTTTTCAAAGTCTAGTACTTATGGCGCAAGTAAGTCTCTTCAAGTGGAAGCAATCATAGGGGGTTCAGGCATTGTCATAAATCAGCTTAGGGGTGATGAATTTGACTTGACTTGACCCTATTTGGGCTGGATTCTGCTCAAAATTTTCGTACTTAGGAAATGTTCTAACTGGGTCATTCAATGGGTTAGGTATGGGTCAGAGTTGTGACAAAACTTGGGTCATGAGGGTAGAGATTGTATTTGAGTCGAAACAATTTATGTTGTTTGAGTCATGAACTTGGAGTAAGAATTCTTTGTATACAAATTAGTTAAATCATTATGGAAATTAGCTGGTAAGGGTTGTAAGGATTGGATTTTGATAGGTTAGATTAGCTTTATTAGGTATTTAATCTAGTAAAATATATTAGGTTAGTGTCTGATGGATGACTTGAAATGACTTGTGCGTGTGGGTATGGATCGAGGGGTCTCAACGGTCGGGTCATGTATGGCTCAAGATTTTGTTTGTTGCTGTCCTTACTTGACCAGACCTGAACCTAACCTGGTCCGACCCATTGCTACACCTTCATTAGATGCTATCTTTGTCCCGAGTTATTACATATATCATGATCGATATAGAAATCGATTGAGTCATCTGTTCCTTTACCCAAGAAAATTCCAACATTTTTCAGGATGTCAAGGTGTTTGTCGGATTGATGGACCTTCATAAATTGGTGTTCAAGTCCCACAATCAATTTCCTCATGGTTGGACATTAGATTGTTGTCTTGATGCTTCTCATTTATCAATCTTGAAACTTTTGATCACTTGACGGATGTCAAGCATCCTTGGATTTTCAAAGCTGGCAGGGATTGGATCATCAGGCAATCAAATTTTGATAATCTACTTGAAGTAATTTTGAGATTTTATTCTATGATCAAATTCTCCAGATGTTCATCCGAGTTATAATGGCTCATACAGGACTGGATCTAGTGCTTGGTACTCCAATTACGGATTGAATATTCTATTCTTGGTGATGTATGATCGTGAGATTTTGGACAACTAGATAATTTTGAAATTTTTAATCTTGATATTTTTCAAAGATCAAAACTTCTTTCACTATATCTTCAAAATATGCATTTTCTATTGTAAATTCTTGTACCTCATCATGCAGGATCTTATGCAACATGGCATAATGGCATCAATACAATAAACAATGGCATTCATTTACCTATTACTTTATTTTTCTCATTGAAGCCTCTTGCCGTGTTGTCTTTGCATGTCTTTGGTCAGTTTTGCCATATAGTTGAGCCATCCTTCTATACCAAACCAATGCATAAAAGGTAATGGATATCTGTTCTGCAATTTTATACAATCCCAAATTGATTTCAGATCTTAAAATTTCTGAAAACTAAATTCAAATTTCAGATTTATATTGAAAATGTGTAAGGAGCAAGTAGCAGTGATCTGTTTGGGGTGGATGTGCAATCTTCCATTGAATTTGATCAACATAGAAAACAAGAGGGGGAAGATAGTGGTGAAGAATAAAAAGAAAAAAAAGAATAAAAAGAAAAAAGTTTTTAAAGTCCTTCAAAACTAATCACACCACCTCCAACTTATTTTGAAGCATTTATTTCACAAACTATTCCTAATGCTTCATGAAAAGAAGAAAAGCCATGTACCTCACCCACTTTTATCTATTTCAAGCAAGGTTTTAAGTATAGTGGGATGGAGGCATCTCGATTTTTTCGTGGAATAGGATGCCTAGTGCACCTACACTCAGGACAGTGAATGTCCTATCCTATCCTAACCTATTTCTTGACTTGTCCCATCCTAACACTCGGGATAGGAGGACGCACCAATGTCCTAGGATTTAAAGCCTTGGTTTTAGGCCAATACAACTTGCTTGAAAGGAGCTTGTTTGGCGATCTATTGAATCCAAAAGTTGGATCTCATCATGACACCCTCAAACATATAAAATTAGCTAAAATGATCCCTAGATCTAGATCTGAAAATAAAAAAAAAGATTAATATATTCTAAAGCTTTGGACTTACCTAACCTTAAGCTACTAACTAAGCCTATGGCTGGCTGTTCTAGGGACTAAAATTGGACAAAACTTACCTGCTACTCTGATACTTAGTTAGGCTAGTTAGAATTTGTTTCAGTTTATATAGTTGTAGTTTGTGCTACATTCATTGTATGCCATACTAGTTTGAATTGGTGCATGTTGGGCGTATCATACCATTCCGGTACTGAACCGATACATGCTAGGGGAAAATGGAGTATCGATACACCAAACCAACCTGCATACTGGGCATAACAACATTGTACCAAGATGATACTGATAGAGTTTCGATATTGAGATTGCGAATCTTGGCTACATTGACATGTTTCGAGTGAAATAAGTCTGATATAGAGTAAAGGCTTTTTGGCACCTTGTTTTACACTGTCCCATTAATCAATATATGTGGAGTTGCTTTGAAATTCGAAAGTTTGCTCTGGAAAAGTTATCTAGGAATTGGCTACTTAATAAGGTAGAGCAAACTTGTGCTAGTATTGCCTTCCATTTAGGAAGGATATTTTTTAAACATGTTGAAAGGACCTTGTAATATTTATGGTCATCCAAGTTCGTGTTTCTCCCTATTCAAGATAAATTTTTTTGCTTTCTATGATTGTAACTCATTTTATTATCTAATTATTCATCTTTCCCCTTTTGGTGGTTTGAGTTCTTTTTGTTTCTCAAATGAAAGTGATGGAGGATATAAATACTGGTGAGCTTATGTCTTGGTGGTATGATGTAGTAATGCAACTAGAGTTGGTTTGAAATGAGAGGAGCGTCTATTGGATCAATTTGCTTTGTCAATTGCCAGGTTGACTTTCGATCAAGGCTATTATTTCATGAGTAGGTGGCAGTGCCTTTTGATCATGCTCGTAAAGCTAAGATCATTTTGAAGAAATGTGTAGATTGGTTGAAAATAATTGCTAGGAAGCATAGTCTCAAGTTTATCATTTAGGAAAAGGATAGAAACAGCATTTTCCTATCGGGCCCAACAAAATCACATCCTTGATGTGTACCATGATGAGCAAAGAGATACCATAAAAAAATCACGATAATTGGGTCAACTTTTTTTGCCATATCTCAAAATAAATTACATTTTATTTCTATCACTTATCTTCCTTTTTTATGTTGATAAAAAAAACAATAATGATCCTAAGCAAGGTATGCTGAACCGGCCCATACCGACCGGTTTAGCCCGTACTGAACCGATACCGACGCCGACTAGTCCGGTTCGGCCACAAAAAATGGTTCCAGTTCCTACGGGGCCGGAACTGACCGGTACAAGGCTGAATCGGACGGACCGGTTCCGTCCGGTTCAGCCAGAATTCGGTGCGAACTGGCACAGTCTGGTTTTCATAGCGCGCGGCGCGCTGTGGCTTTTACTGCCACAACACTATAGCTGTAGCTATAGTGGCATTAAATGGCACAACATTGTAGTTGTGGCATTAAATGACACAGCCGAGTGCGCGCGCGGCAAGCGCGAGCGCGTTGTGGCCGGTTCGGTACCGGTCCGAACCGGTACCGAACTGGTACCAGCGTCGACCGGTACGCCGACCGGTACTGGTTCAACGATTCTTGATCCTAACTATCACAAAGTCCTGCAAGGGCAATGAATATTATATCCGTGGAAAGTCATCTGTCAACCAAACTAGAAAAATCATGAACAATATCATGAAACTTTTTCTAAAATTATTTAAAATGATTTTAACATGCACTAGTGATTATTTTTTTTAAGTCTACTAAATTACTAGCAACATCTGGTTAACTAGTATATAGTTAATAGGTTCATAGAAATGGGTTGGATTAATTCTTTTTCAAAGAGATGTGGTGTTTAAGGGGGATTAAGAATCCTTACCACCTTCTCTCTCTCTCTCCATTTTTGCATTTGTTGTGTATACGATGGATCTAAGAGATCTTTATATATTCTCTTTTATACAATTGTCAGTTCTAAGTTGATGGCTTTTCTCTTTGGGTTCATCATGCTTATTAGTCCCTTAGTGATAGGCATTGATAGAAAGTTACATGTATTGAAGTCAAAGGGATAGAAGGTATTTAGTTGTTTTCTAGCGAAAAGAATGAATAAATTGATGCTCCTGACATTGATGAAATACTTTCACTGCACCACTCCCTCTCTCTGAATGAGGAAGCATTTTATCTTGAGGTGTGTTTTAACTGCATTACAATTAAATAGTAGTGCTTTGCAAGTGTGCATTATCTTATAGGTTGTCAAACACAAGATCTCTTTTGCGGTTAGGAGGGCAAGAGGATGCATTTTGGTTTCCTACTTTTGCAGCAATATTGTACAGTCTATCAGGGGTTCATGCTATATTTGCAACGGCCAAACTAGATTATATGACCTAATGGAGTTTGACCATGCCTCATTCCACCCTAGGTCCTAGAACAATTCAGCCAAGGGAAAAGGTTGGATTAGGAAAAGAATTTATGCAACTCCCCCATAGTTTGGAAATATTTTGGATGATTAATCTTGGAAAAAAATAAATTAACAAAACAAAAAATGTAAGCTTGTTTTATCATATCTATGTAAATTCATGTAAAAAACAAGCATGGAAGAGGCAAAAACAAAAAAGAGTTGTGAAAAGGAATTCGGATAAAAATTGTTCCAATTAGTCAATAATCCAGAAAGATTGTGGATGGCTAATTTAGAACAATAAATTAATAAAATTTAAAACTGTATGGTTTTTAATCTATCTATTGATATAGTCATGTAAAAAAGCACTTGAGAAGCAAGAACAATAAACAACTGCAAAAAATGCTACCACCCCCAACAATTGATATCATGACCAACAAGGACTGCCAAACCAACCCGGTGCGAAACCGGGTCGGTTCGCCTGTTACATTCGGTTTTGGCCTCTTATCGGCCGGAACCTATATAGAACTATTTGGAACTGGTCGCTTATCGTCCGAAATCGGCTGGTAAGTACCTGAACTGGCCAGTTTGCACCGAGTCAACCCGGTTCTAAACCGGGTTGACACTGTAGTAGTCTACCTGATGCTTTTTAAAGCATCAGGCACAATTTTGAAAATTCTCAGCTGTTTTTTTTTCCAAATACTTCAAAAATAACACCGATTCAGGCTATTAGAAGAAAGATCCAATGCTAAATAAGATGTGCTTTCTCTCCCTTATCTTATTTTTTTTTGGGCTTGAAAAAATGGCTCAAAAATTACAAAATTAGGAAAGATCATGCCAAATTTTTTGATTTGAGCTTGATTTTTTATATGTTGTACATCTATGGACAATCTACATGTTGACATAAAAAATTTTAATTTTTGGATTATATATAATTTTTAAAAATTAAAACTATATTGTCAGATTAAAAAATAGTTTGTTTGAAAATAAATAAAAATAAAAAAATGTAAAATAAAAAACGTATTTAGAAAAATGCAAGCTAATATTCATAAAAAATTGGTGTCCATTCATTCAAATTTTGACGGGATCATGCACACAGTGGCCTAGGCAGCCATGATAGTTTTGGTGGTCATGGATCTGCCGGCTAGAAAGAAAAAGAAGAACAGAAGACCATTTTTTATGAGATGAAGCCATAGGGTGGTCTTCGATGTACCATGAGTTTCAGTTTACGTATACTATACAGGATAGGGGTCACAGTGCACGATCTGTTAAAGCCCGCGAGGATACGATTACATATAAGAGATGAACTCTTTGAAGTTATTTAGGAGGACACAATGCAACTGCAGATAACCTTGCACGTGGAGTAGAATCCATAGATGTATCAAGTTTCGAGTCGTATACTGGATCCTATTACCCGTAGCCACAGACAGCTTATGACCCATACGGATATGGATACAGTGCGTTTGAGACATCTTTTGGTGGATACTATTTTACGTAGCTCGGAGCATCTTACAGATCGAAATTTGCTGCCGGCATATTCGGATAAGCTCAGCCAAAGGACACCTTTCAGAGCTACAGCTTCAGCGAGAGATTCGAGATTGCTTATAATCCGATGCACGTTTCTTAAAGGATGAACGTACAAGATTACAATACCGCTTGATTAAAGAGGTAGGTTGATGTGCCTCTTGACTCTGCTAATAATCTGGATATTTATGAAGCATCCCCACTCGACCCAATTTTAGATATCGATATGTATGTTGGACTTTAAATTTATGTAATTAATTATATTATTTTTTAATTTTTACGTTACTACTTGATTTGAGAATATTTTATGTTGTCTATTTTATGATTTGTATCATTTTAAAGCAATAAGATGTATCATACAGGTTAAATTGGGATTATAAAAACATCAAAAAATATAAAAAAATCAAATTAGACTTCAATTCATTGAAAAAGTTCGAAAAGAGTGATTACCAATTAATTTTTTTTTAAAAACTCCAAAAAAAACCGGACATGCATGGTTCGTAAACTGGCATGCCGGATTCGTACCGTTCTGTACGGGTCCGAATAGATACCGACCCGTACTGGGCGCCGACCGGTATGGATCTCGGTCTGGTTCGGCCGACCTTGATCACTAATTTGGAGCCCATGAGTGTTTCTTGTTTGAGTGATAATTGGTGAATAAATTGTAAGTGCATGAAATAAAAATAATTATAGATTTGTTGAATCATATGAGAATGGTTTGGAAAACATTAAACTAGGGTATGTTTGGCTGCAAGGAAATCCATGGAAAAAGAAAAAGAAAAACAATACATTTTCTATGGTATTGCCACATGCTTATTGGAAGTCCTCGCCGGTACCGACTATACTAATGTAGCTCCTCCAATGAGCATGCCCTTAGCTCTATCGTGTTCAAGGAAGTGCACTACCGGCATGGTATGCTGAACTGGCCCGTACCGGTCGGTTCAGCCCGTACTGGACCAGTTCAGTTCAAGCATGAAAAACGGTTCCGCCCCCAAAGAGGCCAGAATCGAGCGGTACAAGAACCAGACCGGTTCGCACCGGTACTCGCCCTCGGGGCAGCGCGCCCGCGCGGGCGCGTTTAATGCCATAGAGCGGCATTTAATGTCCCTCTGTGGCATTTAACATGGCAGGCACGCATCCGCGCGTGTTTTTTTGTGCGCGTTGTGCATTAGCCGGTTTGGTATAGATTCAGACCGGTTCGATACAGGTTCAAACCGGTCCGGTACAGGTTCAAACCGGTTTGGTAGGCGACCGATACGCCTACTGGTACCGGTACAACATACCTTGACTACTGGGGCTATTGTGACTATCGATCTTGTCTAGAGCTGGTTGATAAATCGTACGATGCAGAAGGGGAATCCAACACTTGAAGGTCTTGATCTCATGAACAGAGATGTTGTCCTTTTGGACCTTGGATTGGGCCTAGCCAATGGACTTGATGAGGACCAAGGATTGCCCCCATTTTCCCTGGGAGCCCATGGCGAGCTCCTGCTTGATCATTTTCAGCTACTTAGCTTCAATTTGCTGAGATGTTCTTCCTTTCTTTATGCAATCCATTGGTTGAAGCTGATTGAGGATGTAGGTTGGTGATCAACACCGGGGTTTTGATGCTAGAGTATCTAGAATGCACGTTCTAGCCACACAGGTCATGGAACCCAACATGAGTTTTGTATGTTAGGAAAGTTTGATGTTAGTTAGTTTTGGGGAGTTTGATTTTTGTGAACTTTCTTTTTGAGAACTTTTGATGTTATTAGGTTAGGGTTCTTTGGGTTACAATAGAACTTGGAATCCTACATTGGAAAGTTAAAAGAAAAGAGTCCTCTTATATTGCTTATAAATATCTCCATTGGGCCTCCTCTTGTAATTATACTTAAGATACTTGAATTATTATTAGTGAGAATTCTCTTGCGGAAATTATTCTTTACTTCTGTCTATTATCTCTCCTCCCTTTTGGTGGATTCTTAGGGTTTTCAAGGGAGCGTGTGAGAGCTGTATCTTTGGAGTAGTTGGTCAAGATGATGTTTTTGGCCTCGGAAGAGAGTGATCCACCTCTGTCCTTATTCTAACTACCGTATGTCTGTTCTAACACCTTAAATCGTATGTGCCATAGTGGAATTTCTACCTCACCACAATCAGTTGTGTCGACATACCCTTCATCCTTTGAGTTTTCGGCTCAAGTTTAGCACCTCCTGATGTTAGGTTTCTTTGCCTACACAAAGAGAATGAGGATCGTTGCACCTACCGCTACTACTACCATCACCATTTATGCCATTACGGTGATGTAATGTAGGTTAATTAATTTTGTGGCTTTGTAGGGAGGTTACCAAAGATAGACAAATAACTTATCTACTAAAGATAAATTTTATTTACATGAACATCTACATAAATGTTCCGTTTATATGAAAATGCAAATGAGGAACCACTCCCAAATTGAGTTCAATAAAAATACTCAAAAATTCAAATTTCATAAAAACAAGAAGTTAATTTTTTAGTTTACAGACAAAATTACAATTTAAAGGTTTGATTAGAATAGCAACATTTAAATCCAAAGGTTTTTCTCAATTTTTAAGAGCTCATATATTCTATCAAGTCTAAGTATTGCTGATCCTCAAAAGTCCAATAAGAAAAAAAATCATATATCTTAGTCTCCAAATTTTTTTATCTAATATGGTGCTAATAAAAATATAGTACATCAATATAGTGATATACTTCCAAGTTTAGACATACATAGACACAATTCTTAGAAGTGTTTGGATTGTTACAATAAATATACACAATATGCTAGGTTTAGCTGCCAATGAGGTGAGAAAACTTTCTAATATTTTATAAATTATAATGTGAAGATTGTATGCAGCAAGGTTTGCAATCTCGGTACCGGATCCTATACTAGTAACATGCTGATATTGTGTTGGTATGCATGGAAAGAGAGTTGGTTTGGCATATCGAGACTCTGCACCTCACCCCCTGCGTTCTGAGTCTCGATTTGGTACTGGTGCGGTATGGTACGCCAATATAGGGCAGTATGCACCAATATGACGAACTTGGTATGCGAAATTGTAGCTATACATACTAAATGCAATTAATTGTCCATTGGACTCTAAAAAATATATGGTTATTGAAGCCCCATTGTTATCTGATTGCTTTCTTTGGTTCGTAGTTGATCCTTTGTAGGATCATAAAAGGTGCTAGTCATTTTATATGTGCTAGATCACATTTATATTACTAAGATTACTTTTTGTATTAATAAATACACTTACAACTTTTTTAGTTGTTGCACGGAATTTTCAATATCTTATCATATATCATCAATAAAGCAGCCAAAGAATTTTCTCGCCAATGGCATACTATGATCATCCAATTCTAAGGTAGCGTTTGGTAGGCGGGACAAATTTTAAATGTTTATATGTTCTATTGTGGAGGGATAGGACTTATACCACGAAATAGGTTTTTTTTGGCATTTTGTTCGTGGGAAAATGTACAACACAAGTGAGGGAATAAAGTGCATTAAATTTCATGATAAATTTGAATTTTATCACAAAGACAATTGTTCTCCCACTTTTTGGTTAGATTAAAGCGGAGACGAGTTTCCCTTATTCCATGATATAATCTGGACCCAATTATACCCATAACTCTTATTCCTTGGCCAATTTTAGTTGTTTGGTAGCATAACCATGGAATATGGGCCTCCTTCCATCTTATTCTGTGGGTTATACTGCCTAAAGGAATTGGTTATATTTAGGTATTCAAGGATTAAAATAACCATCGGTTACAATGTGGTGTATTGGTGTTGAATGGGTTTGTGGCAACATCAAATTTTTACAAGGAAGCATTTACACCAACTAGCATTTGACAATGCAGTTCAATGATAGAAAGAGACATAGGTAGTAGGGCTGTCTTCAAGGTTAGTGCAAGAGTAGATATGTCTAAGTAACAGCTTAATTTAAATATCGTGCATGGTTTTTCTAAGTTGTGTTATTAAACTAGCCTAAGGGGTTTCTTTGCAAGCCCAGTTAGGGCTTGTTGGCTTGACTAAGATTTGGCTCCTCATAATTTTCTTAATTAAGGACAGCTTTTTTCATGTTTTACTAGGTTGGTCTGGCCTAAGGTTGACTCCGATGAGCCTAGAGCTGAACATAGACCATATTTTAATACCTCAATGTCTTGTAACATTGAATAAACTCAAGTGATAACAATTTTATGCATTCCTTTTTTTGAAGATAAAAGTCATGAAATGCACTAGGAAAGGTCCTTAAGTTCACATAACATTCAGCTTGTCTTGTGCCATTGAGTTTAGAACTACACAAGCTTGGGAAATTCACTTTTAAGGAGACACTATATTTAACCTTCAGGAAGAAACCTAAAGGAAATATTGAATCTTCGCCTTGTATAAGCAATATCCTTTGAAGGAGTAATGTAAATTAGGAGGATAAGAGAGGCAAGTGGCATAGAGATAAAATAGGAAAGGAGTAGAACAGATTAAAAAAAGGAGATGGACCGTCTCAATCTCTGGCCAAACTCAGTCTTTCTCTTTTAAGTAAATGAAGTGTCTACTGAAAGATGAACTAACGACTACTAAAATGCCCCTCTAGCATGGACAATTAACAAACACATTGTGATTTTGAGTGTGGCCCCTGCAGTGGGTCCTTACAGATGATTAAATTAATAATATTGTTTTCTCTAAACTTAATTACTTAAAAGTCATGAATGTTATAACATTGCAGAGGGACCTAACCTAATCCAAACCTAATCAAGCTAGCCTTTAAGGCTTATTAATGCTCTTGATGTAGCAATGCGCTTTAGAGACCAAATATGAATTTGACAATAAGCCAAGCCAAGGACAGTCGAATTGGGCCGAATTGCTCGATTCGGGCAGTGCCGAACCGACCCGGTGCAAAACCGGGTCGGTTCTCCTGTTACATTCGGTTTCGGCCCTGTACCGGCCGGAACCAGTCACTTACCAATCGGAACTGGCTGGTAAGTGCCCGACCCGGACAAAACTGGTCGGTTTGGTGCAGTCTCAGTGCGAACCGGCCTATTCGCACTGAGTCAACCCAGTTCCAAACATTCTGACCCTATAAGAAGTGGAGCTCAAATATATTGATCCGCTCCATAGTGCTTTCTTTGATGATGAGGATGATCCGAGGATTGGATGGCTTGTGGACTAACAACAGGATTTGGATCTTAATGAACGAGGATCACCTCCACGAACGGCCAGTTTTATAGCTAGCGAGGCTAGGGTCGATGCAGGGCAATAGGCTGAGTGCAATATTCCATGCATTTTTTCAGTTGATCAGCCACAACCACAGGAGAGCTAGTTACCACATGACTTCTTGTCCGAGGCATTCTCTTAAAGATATGATTGAGAGATGCTTAGATGAGGCCTCTATGCTACTCGGTCGACTTGGTCAGGAGGGCGACATACATCCTCACAGCATAGCCAGGCAGAAGGGCACGGAGGATAAGAAGGCAGCTGTCTAGCATACCAAAAAAGAAAAACAAAAAGCACTTGCAGCCCCAATAGAGAGTGTTGAGGAGTCAGTACCCTCAGATTTAGAAACCATGAGCAGCAGCGATGACAGTTCTGGTGGTCATGTATTTACCGACTAGGGAGAGTGGAGGACAAGAGACCACTATTTATGACACAGCCGCAGAGTGATTTTCGATTCATCAGTGAGTCTCAGTTTACGCATGCTACATAGGATAGAGACCACGGTGCACGATCTGATAGAGCCTGTGAGAATATGATTGTATATAGAAGATGAACTTCTCGAGGTTATTTAGGAGGATACGATGCAGCTGTAGATGACCTCGCACGTGGAGTAGGATCCATAGATGTATCAGGTTCCGAGTCATATACTAGATAAACCTATTACTTGGAGTCACAGGCAGCCTATAACCCATACGGATACAGATATGGTGCGTTTAAGGCATCTTCTGATGGCTACTAGCCTACTATCTTATGCAGTCCGGAGCATTTTACGGATCAAATTTTGATTGCCGATATATTTGGATGGGCCCCTATACAGCCGTATTATCAGTTAGAGGATACCCCTCAAAGCTAAAGCTTCAGCGAGAGATTCGAGAGTGCTTATAACCCGGCATACGTTTCTTATGGGATGAACATATAAGACTACAACACCGCTTAATTAGAGGGGTGGGCTGATGTGCCTATCGACTATGCTGGTGATCCGGATATCTATGAGAGACATCGCCACTCGATTTGATTTTAGATATCGGTATGTATGTTGGACTTTAAATGTATGTAATTGATTGTATTACTTTTTTAATTTTTACGTCACTACTTGTTTTGAGGATATTTTATATTGTTCATTTTATGATTTGTATCATTTTAAAGTAATAAGATGTATCATCTAGGTTAAACCGGGATTATAGAAATATTAAAAAATATAAAAAAATAAAAAATATCAAATTAGACTTAAATTTATTGAAAACGTTTAAAAAGAGAGATTACCAATTAATTTTTTTTGAAAACTCAAAAAAAAGGGCATGTTGGTCCATGAACTGGCACGCCCTACCCATACCGGATCGGTATGGTACTGAACCGGTACCGAACCGTATCGAGCACCAATCAGTACGGGTCTCGGTACCGGTTCGTTGGACCTTGAGCCGAGCTATCTGGTTCATTTACATCTCTAGTATTCCTCATGAAGGTTATTCAGCTTGTGCCATTGGCTTGTGGAATCTTTCTTTATTTACAAACCTGCAACCATCATCAATAGTCTATAACAAGTTTACAAAACATTTAAGTCTCCTAGATTTGATCTTATCCATGACCCTCATTAAATTTTACTATTTGTATTTGTGATTATGAACAAATTTCTATTTTCAAAAGTTTTACAGAAATGCCCTGGAAGTGGAAAATTTTAAATGGCTGTCTTGAATGTCGATCCTAGCTTTTTTGTTCATGACGTGTTGGTAGCTTTTGTGGCAAAAGGGTTTCCAGGTACCAATTTATACATATATGTATGGATATATCTATCCTTACCATATTGTGGCAATTGCTTTTACTTTTTCACTTTGCAAATTACTGAAAATTGAGCACTTCAATCTCTTGAATTTCATTCAAAATATGGTTTGTAAACCATCTACAGGTGTTGCTGGTGGTTCAGCTTCAGGAAAGACAACTGTATGTGAAATGATCATTGAGCAACTTCATGACCAGCGTATTGTCCTTGTGAGCCAGGTAAACCACCATGCCAAATTTTTTGATAGGTTCTCTAGGTGATCTAATATGGATATGGGATGTGAGAACTCAAGAATGAGTCTTTATTATTTCTACCATCGCTTAGAAAATGTTTCTAGTTGGAAATATGTGTGATTCTGTTGCAGCAACTATATCATCTGCCGAACGATATATCAAGACTAACTATTTCCAAATGGTGCTATTTGAATCTATTTAAATTTATTTCATCTGTTTTATATAAACAGTGAAACAATTTACACAGCAATTGTATTATCTGCTTACTGAAGACAGAATATTGTAGCAAGTCCTGGAGTAACATAAGTATAGGCTGAAGTTGGTTTGTAGAGTAAAATATTATTTGCATTATTTCTTCTCTTTTATGTTTCAAAAGCACAACATAAATAGAAACGAAGATGAGGTCCAATTAAGATTGATGGATAAGGGATACCATGAAGCAATGAATTTTATGATTTGAGTTTTATTATACCGAACAATGCGAGATAGATGAAGAAAGCAATAGAATTAGGGCTGGTTGGATGAAGTGGATATGCGCTTCAGGGGTACTATGTGATCAACACTTGACTCGGGGACATAAAGGAAAGCTTTATAGAATGGTAACAAGGGATGCAATAATGTATGTCTAGAATATTGGACAATTAAGGGGGTTTAGGAAAATATGTTAAGTGAGTCAAAAATAAGAATATTAAAGAAGATGTATGGTAAAAGTAGAAAACTTGGTTGGATTGTATCAAAAGAACCATTGGAGTTGCAGAATTAAGGATAAATTAATTTAGAGTCTTGAGATAGTATTGGCATGTATAACAAAGATCTATGGGCTCTTATAAGAAGAGGTAAGTTAATTTGTACCCAAGGTTGTATGTGAGGGAGGGAAGATCTAAGGTAATATGAATGGAGCTTATGAGAAAATATATGCAAAAGTTTGAAACAATGTTAGAGGTTGATTTCTGACTTATGGTAAAATATAGAAGCAGAAGAAATTCTTGATATATGACTTTTCTAGTATCAACTTAAATTAGGGTCGGTAGAACCGTCCCGAACTGGACGGTTTCGATCGTATCGAGCCATCCTAGCAGCGGACCAGGACGGTTCCAGCAACGGAAATGAAACTCGTTGCTGAAGGGGGAGAAGGAGAAGGAAAGAGAGAAAAAGAGAGCAAGCGGAGGAGGGAGGGAGAGGGAGAGGGAGAGGGAGGGAGGCTGGCGGAGGGCCGGTGGAGGCCGGCGCTCGGGCAAGAGGCGGAGGCTGCGGTCGGGTCCCCTCTTTCGTTCAAAATAGGGATCCGACCGCTAAAAAATTTCGCAATTTTTAAGTGAAGTCGACGCCTCCTACCGGGCGCCAGCCTCTCTCCTTCTCTCCTCCTTCTCTATCTCTTTTCCTCTCTTCCATTCGCCCTCTCCTCCACCTTCTCTACTGTGTCGTTACAGGCATGGCACGATGCGGGCTTGTACTGATCCGTGCTGCTGGACAACCAGTTTGGTGCCTGGTACTGGCACAGCAAATTATGACTTAAATTACTTCTGTCCTATAAGTGGCACTTGCCATAATCTCTTCTTGATGACCCTTTACTATAAGCATGCAATACGCCACTTAAGCTCGTAAACTAAGATGCAAGGGGCTGGCTCAGCAGCTGAGCAACCCTTTTTGGCCTGAAATAACATTTTGGCCCAGTTGGAGCTTCACTGGACCTAACTTTGGTATGCTAAGGACTAAACTATGGGGTCAGGGCTGCTGGAAAAGGTTATGTTTGACCCATATTCGACTAATTGACACCCTTATGAGTAAGTCTAATTTCATTATACCTATCGCTACTTCTTTTGGAATCTCTATCCTTGGAAACAACAAAACTTCTTTAATCATTTACTTCTATATGTAAGTTCATATCATGGAATGCCGTACCGGCCCGTACCGGTCCGGTCCTAGACCGGTACCGGAACGACAAAAAAACTGGTATTTCCTGGTTTTTTGCCGTACCGGCCCGTACCGGTCCGAACCGGTCCGAACCGGCCGGTACCGGAGCCTGTACCGGTGCGAACCGGCCGGTTCGCACCGGTACGATTTTTTTTTTTTTAAGAACCACAGCGCCGCGCGCTGTGTTTTTTGAAACCACCGCGTACCGGCCGGTAGGTACCGGACCGGTCCGGCCGGCCACCGGTACGCCGGCTGGTACGTACCGGACCGGACCGGTACCGTACCGGTCCGGCCGGCCACCGGTACGCCGACCGGTACCGGTACGGCGGACCTTGGTTCATATCAATATTCTTATTGTAGGAATAAGATCCTAATTAATCTTTTATTGGTATGAGTTGCTAAAGTATGGTAATGACCCCATATTGAATAGATGATATATTATTGGAGTCGGTACAACACTTGTACCATATGTTGGTAGGGGCATTTAGGCCCCTATATTGTAGTAGTACCGTACCGAGTCAATATCGTATGTTTTGTATTAGCTACTATTTGTTGTTGTATAAAACATTTTTATATAACACATCGCCTATATAGTAAACTAGTTACAATCCACACACTACTATTAAAAATTTTACATAGATCAAGGTTAGCGAAACTGGTGCCCGGACTCATATCGGTTGTTTGATAGTATGGTACGATATCGTGCCGTGTCGACTTGTGGCATACCGACAAAGGGGAGTTGAAGAGGATAGGGGAGAGATAAAGAAAAAGAGGAAAAGAGAGAGAAAGGGAGAGGGAGAGGAAGGGGGAGAGAGAGGGTGAGGGAGGGGTAGAGAGAGAGAGGCCGAGAGAGGGAGAGGGATAGGGCTTTCGAGCTCCCCACCTTTGGCTGCAGCTTAACGAAAGAGAGAGAGAGAGAGAGAGAGAGAGAGAGAGAGAGAGGGAGGGAGGGAGAGGGAGAGGAAGGGAGGGAGAGAGAGGGAAAGGGAGGGGAGAGAGTGGCCGCGAGAGGGAGAGAGATTTTGAACCCCCTTTCCTTTGGCTGCGATGTAACAGGGTTGGAGTCCCTATTTTGAAATGAAACAGGGGCTCCGACCCCTTTTCCTCTCTTTCATTACGCCACGGCTGGAGGAGAGGAGCCTCGAAAGTCCTCTTCCTTTCCTTCTATCAGGCTCTCTTTCCCCCCCTCTCCCTCTCTCTCCCTTCGTTCCTCCCTCTCCCTCCTCTCTCTTTCTCTCTCTCTTTTCCTCTCTTTTCCTCTCTTTTCCTCTCTTTCCTTCTCCTCTTCTCCTTCTTTGCTGGTTTATTGAACTGAGTGGTGGAACCATGCCGGTTTGCACCCCGATATGGCTCGGTACATCCCGAAATGGGCGGTTTGAGATGGCATCGCCTTCCATCACACAGATTAATTTCCAAATGACGAGCATGGATCAGGAACTAACTAACATGCCTTTCTCATGAAATTATTTAAGATTTATTTGGTATATTTTACTAGGACAAACAAATTACTATGAATTGGGATTTTGGAGGATATAGAGTTATTGTTGTACATATACCATGGAAATTTTAACTTAGGAGAGATTCTCTTTTGGACTCCTCCAAGTCTAGCAATATGAGGATTGGATCACTTTTATAGAAATTAAGTGATTTAAATTTCTAAAAGAGAAATCTAATTAGGGTTAGTATAGGAATTGAAAAGTTGAGAAATTTAGCTACTTTTATATAGTGTCAGGATATAATAGTTTAAGGTTTTTTATTAAAATAATCTTTAAATTAATTTGACAAATAAAATTTATCAAGTACTTTATATTACATCCTCACAAATATATTTTGGCCTGAATTGTTCATTTGCCATACGTAATAAAGATGAATACATGAACAATTGACAAATTCTTTGGTTGTGATATAAATTAATCTACTCCTGCCTTGATAACACAGGAATCCTTTTACTACAATTTGTCAAAAGAGGAAATGGCTCGAGTTCATGAATATAACTTTGATCATCCTGGTATGTCTACAGAGAATTATGGCATTGATTACATGTAACCTTTTCATTCACATTACTAAATAAGTCATGATATGCCAATGAACAGACTAGTTTTCTCTTATTTCCATTTAATTTAGTAACATGTTATTAATCATCATTCATCCTTTTCACCTATTTTTCCTCTTTAGCCCACAGCTGCGATATGGTCAGAAGGAACCTGAATAAATATTTCTAATGAAAATATAATTTATACATCAATATCATAAATCCATAATTGCAATTTTTATCCTCACTCATATTACGTCACTACAATCATGCTACATGGACTACCTTATCAATATACTGTGATAAAAACCATGTTTCAGCATGATTAAATGTGGTTGCATTATTCAGTTTTAGCAGGACTGCTAACTTCTGTTAGGAATTGGTAGTTGACCAAATGGAGAAATCAATGTTGTTTGACATCTTTTGTGTAACTTTTGCCCGGTGGCTTATATGCTCTTGCCCATTCTTGAATCCAAATCTCCTAAACTTAACATTCTCATCCTTGTCATCAGCAGGTGATTTAAAATATATTTAAATTTGGTACTTCTAAAAAATATATTTTAAATTGAAAAATAATAATTCATAGTAATTCAGCATGCGGCAAAGAAGCTCAGGTTTGACACTTAATACTTAATTGAAATTTAGATGGTACTGAAATCTACAAGAACTGTGCAAATTTTTGCCTGATTTTGTTGATTCAAAATTGTAATTGTTACTTTCTCAATCTTTTATATGGAGTAAAGATATGAGTGTTACTTAATTTGGTTAAGAAGAAATGGGAGAAAGAGACACGATGAGTTCAATATTGGATGGTAAGAACAAAAACCAGAAATAGGCTTGAATCAACTAGTTTAGGTTTGTTCATGGGCTAATTTTGCTAAAACCGAATTATGCATAGTGTGTTTTTGCTTCGGCCTGCACTGCTATCAACCTGTCAGAAATGGTCATTGGATCAAATTAATCATTAGTGCAGACTGTGCAGTGCTGTCGCATATTCCTTATGTAACATGCACCTCTGGAGGTTGTCCTGTGCGGAGGTGCTTTGTGTACTTCCAACCTGATCACTTGATCACAATTACATTGACAAACCGCACCTTTACAGTGAAGAATATGTGAGGTCTTGGTGAATCAGCTGCCTCATACGACTCACAATCATGCTCATTGGTTGCAATTTATGTCTGCCAATATATCAATTTTACTCATATTGTAGCTTGCATAATGTAAAGGTTGAAGGTCATAGCGACAGTCCTTAACATCTTAGATGTATCTTTCCTGTAGATACATATCCTCATGTACATTTACAAACTTTTTTCGGTTTCTAAAAGAAGCTGATTTCTAACCTTGGACTATGCCATGGAGAATGTATTTCAGTCCCTCTCCGAGTAGCTAGAAGTGGTATTTGATGAGAAAAGAAATCTTTCTCTGTTGCCCCATAGGAGAGCTACCAAACGTTGGTGGAAGTTGAATTCTGGCCTTTGATTGGATTGCAGAGAATGAGTTGAGGTCCATTTACCTGCTAGAAGGGGCATTACGAGAAAGCACATGAACACTATTCTTTCTGGGTTAGCTGCTTAATAGAGTACTTCGCAAAGAAACTGCTTAGATATTGAAAAGGAAATATAAATATTTAAATGATTAATACAAGCTTAGTATATTATGTGTCAAACATAGATTTGAAATTTTTTAGTAGGCTCTTTTTTCGCTTTCGTAAGCCATAGCATTGACAAAACTATGATGGCCTTGTTGAATATTCTTCCTCATGTAAAATTTGGTATAGATAAAAAATGTTCACCGTAAAATATTGTTTTTCATGTAATGAATAATAAAAATGCATTCCTTTTACCTTACCAATTGCCTTGGATCTTTGTGTGAATCTTTTGAACCTATCGGATGTTTAGAGGGGCATCCATTAACTTACACTGGTGTTAGGTTATGCATGTACCAAAAGGTTGGGTCAAGAAGATTTATTGTTGGCTTCCCACAATTTGGATTGAAAACATAGCAAAATAAAAGCAAGTACATCTTGGAAAAATTTCATGAGAAAAAGACATATTAGTGCATAATTCATGCTCAATTTTTTGAGAAATCTTACCTTATATATAAAATCTTTAAGTGTCATGTGCTTTGCACGTGCATTGTAACTAGTTTTTTTACAAGTATATCTGATTTAAGTAGCTAAAGAGTTCAATTTGAACAACTCTAAACTCAATCATACGTGCCATGTGCAAACATGTTCTTATTCTGTGTCTTGCATGTCTTCAATAGTTTTTCTATACATCCAATTTGACCAAACCATGTATGGATTTCTCATCTCACTACAATCATGCAAGTTCCCTCTATTAAATTATACAGTCCTATGATCTTAATTGAGTTGTCATTCCATCCGACAAAATCTACTCACATTAAGTAATTGCAGACTTGATACACTTAATATGAAAGATACGAATGAAACCATAATACATATCTTATGTGTATAACTATCTGCAGACATGAGACATTGTGACTGAATACTGCATATTGGGTACTTCTTATGAATTCCACTATTCTTGGCTGAACCTGTGAATGTGGATTACTGGATATAAAGCATATTTGTGGTGTTACATAAACTAAAAGAGCCTTTTCCTCCTCTACACTATGGATTCAATCCTTTAGTTCATGCTAGGATTAGACATTTTTAAATGAAATTTTTAAATTTTGAATTGGGTCAATTATATAAAGCATACATTCCAGCAACTTTTTTTCCTTATAAAAAAGACACTAGACGTTTCTCGCTTCAAATATTATGATGTCGCTTTCCTGTACTGCATATTTTTCTACCAACTTTAACTAGAACCTAGAGTCACATGCTCTGAGTTGCCTCCATGCTCGAGGATGCTTGACATCAGTTTCTATTCAAGGTTTGTAGTTTTAAGGGATGTTTTTTCAAAGGCTTGGAGATCTTAGGCTACTTCTTTTGTGGCCTTAGCTCATTGTCTTAGATTGGTATTCATTTTCTCAATATCAGTTAATTTTCTTTTAATATTTAAAAACTTAATGCCTTTTTAAGTGTCTTTATTCACAATTATATGCTATACATCCGAGTATTAATCTTATATAGCAGGTGACTTGATTTGTCATATCAAGTTACTTATGAATAATCTGCTTTGAATGCCAGATGCCTTTGACACTGAAAAATTGCTTTCCTGTATGGAAGACTTGAAAAGCGGGCTGGCTGTTAATATCCCTAACTACGATTTCAAAACTCATAGGAATATACTGCCAGCACGAAAGGTACATTTAACTTTTCTTTTATTTGTAAAGAAAGATACATTGAACTTGCTGAATAGTTGTAGTTCATATTCTTATGTGCACATTTATAATATGAAAAATCTGGAACTGAACTACAAAATATTAAAAGTCTTTATTTTATAAGAAGTTCCACTTGCTTAGTATGGAATTTTATATATTGTGCTTTTAAAATTGTATTTCATAAAAACACCATTTTTTCATGAATCTTTTGTTAGAATATCAATTTAACTTATCTTTGCATTTGCTTACGGCATAATCTCTTTGACTTATCTAAAAAAAATGGCAATGAACCATTTCTTGTTAAGCTAATTTCTAAAATTGGATCATATTTCATAATGTTCAAGACATAATTTCAGATATGCATGAACATGAATAAGGTCCGCCAAACAGGTACCAACACCCGTACCGGTCGGCGGCCGGTACGGGTCAATACTAGTTCGGTATCGTACCATGTCGGTATGGTAGGGCATGCCGATAGGGAACCGGCACCCCCATTTTTTGTGGAGTATTTCAAATTGATTTAGTTGATAATCAATGTTTTCAAACTTTTTCAATAATTTTAAGTCTAATTTGATGTTTTCTTAATGTTGTTTGATATTTTTTGATGTTTCTATGATTCCGTTTTAACTTAAATGATGCATCTTATTGTTTTAAAATGATACAAATCATAAAATGATTAGTGAGATGTTGAATGCTACAAGGAGTAACATGAAATATCCTCAAATCAAGTAGTGAGGTAAAAATTATAAAATCATATAATTAATTACATACATTTAAAGTACAACCTACATACTGATATCTAAAATCGGGTTGAGTGGTGATGCCTCTTGCAAATATTCGGATCATCAGCATAGTTAGGAGGCACATCAGCCCACCCCTCTAACCAAGCGGCATTGTAGTCTTGTATGTTCATCCCATAAAGAACGTGCTCCGGGTTATAAGCACTTTCGGATCTCTTGTTGAAGCTTTGACTCTAAGAGGTATTTTCTGACTGATAAACTGGCTGATGAAACGGCTGTGAAGGGGCCCACCTGAATAAGCCGATAGCAAAATTCGACCTATAAGATGCTCCGAGCTGCGGAGGATACTAACCATCGGAAGATGCCTTGGACGCACCATATCCGTATCCGTATCTGTATGGATCATAGGCTGCCTGTGACTGCAGATAATAGGATCCAGTATACGATTAGAAATCTGATACGTCTACGGATCTTACTTCAAGTGCGAGATCATCTCCAGCTATATTGTGTCCTCCTGAATGACCTCGAGGAGCCCGTCTCCAATATGCAATCGGATCCTAGCGGGCTCCATTAGATTGTGCACCGTGGTTCTGATTCCGTATAGAATGCATAAACTAGGACCCATCGATGAATTGAAGACCACCTTGCGGCTGTGTTTTATTAACGGTGGTCTCTTGTCCTCTACTCTCTCTGTGGCAAATAGATCCATGACCATCAGAACTGCTGCTCCTCATCTCTGATGAACTGGCTCCTCCACACTCTCCATTGGGGCTATAGGTACTTTTTATTTTTTTTGGTGTGCTAGGCAGCTACCTTCTTACCCTTCGTGCCCTCCCTTTCTGGTTATGTTGAGAGGATGTATATCACTCTCCTGGCCGAGTCGATTGGATAGCGTAGTGGCCTCATCTAAGCATCTCACGATCATATCTCTAAGAGGATATCTCGGACAAGGAGTCGTGGTAATTGGCTCTCCTGTGACTGATCAGCTGGAAGGATACATGGAATATTGCTTTTTGCCCATTGCCTTGCATCGACCCTAGCCTCGCTGGCTACGAAACTGACCGGTCGTGGAGGCGATCCTCGCTCATCAAGCTCGGGCTCCTGCTGCTGGCCCACAAGTCATTCGATTATAGGATCATCCTCATCATCAACGAAAGCAGTATGGATCAGATCTGTGTACTTTAGCTTCACTTCCTTCTAAATGCACTTTAGCCTCAACCTCAAATTGTAGTGAACATATACAAGGTTATTGAGGCGCTTCTGTATCAAACGGTTCCTCTGCTTGTTGTGGATGAGGGCGAAGGTGGATCAGTTGCGCTCACAGCCGTTTAAATAGACCGTATGGAAGAGGATCCAGATAGCTAGCCGTTTAAGATTTTTTGCGGACAACCCAATATGAATCTACCATTCAGCTGCAAAAATTTGAAAAAAAATATACATATGATAGTACCAAATTAGTAACTATCTAATGGCAGGTAAATATCCTCCTAATGTGTAACATATCTAGATTCATACTTTTCTTACTTGCGACGACTGCCGAGACTCCAAAGCTGTTGGTACCCTCTCTAAATATTTTGGTATGTGAAAAAGAACCGTATTGTACTATGTTAATAGTTGAAGATACTAGGGAACTTACACATGTCACTTAAGTTAGCTTGCCTCTTCTAGGCATAGGGCCGCAACTTCTGGATCAGAATTTATCATGTAAATTATATTATGCAGAGCGGCCAAAAACTTCGTCATCTATATCGATTCCAACTACGGTGTTATGCTGCAGATAAAGTTCGTTATTGTCCTAGTACAATTATACAAGTACAAGAGCTGTCTAATTTTCAATGTTATTGCTTATCTACTAGATGCAAGTTCCTCTCCATCTGGTAGTCTCACCGCCACTCAATGATGTCGATGTACTCGTGGGCATACGTCGGATCTGTCTCCATAAT
This sequence comes from Phoenix dactylifera, assembly GCF_051530095.1. NCBI lineage: Eukaryota > Viridiplantae > Streptophyta > Magnoliopsida > Arecales > Arecaceae > Phoenix > Phoenix dactylifera. The sequence continues at coordinate 15,349,610 of NC_143201.1, forward strand.
CTGAATCTTTGCCCTCTTCATCATGTGATACATGAAGCTCATCTGGAGGTATCTCTCATTGTTTATGTCTTGAAGCACTTCATACAATGGTTTGATAGCCTTTACTATCGCAGTGGTCCTCTGCCAGAATGTCTGCCTCATCACCAAGTCCTCGACAATGCTTCCTTCGGTGTCGACCCTTGTATATTTACTTTTCTGCCACTCAGGACTGTTAAATATTTGACGTAGTGTTGCTTTCTTCTTAAGAAGGCTATCAAGTGCAACGTAGTTGGTGGCAAACCGTGTTACTCCTAGTCTCAAAATCCGTCTTTCTGCATACCTTCTCATCAGTAAAAGATCCATATATGGTTATAAATATATATCTGGTGATGGTTTGGGTTGTCTCCACTATTTGCTGCACCCTTCAAATCTTCATAATGTCCATTAACATAAGGTCGATATAATGTACAGTACATGGGGTCCAGAAAATATATGGCCGTCGCTCCATCAGGATCTCCATGGTGGCCTTATATTGTGGCCTATTGTCAGTGATGACATGCACAATATTCTTTTCTCGTACTTGATCAATCATCTCCTCCATTAGTTTGAGGATGTACGTGGCGTCGTGCACCTAATCAAAAGCATCAATCGACTTGTAGGAGAAAATCTTCGTATCACAATATGTCAGAAAGTTGATAATGCTCCACTTGGTAGGACCGATCCAGCCATCACGCATCACCGTTAGTCTATATGTGGGCTGCTTGCTCTTGTGTGAGGCAATCTATTTCTCTAGCTCCTTATTACTGTCAAGAAGCTCACCATAAATGTCTTTCGGGCCTGGAGGATCTACACCGGAACTGACAACCTGTATGGCGGTATTGTCTTCCACATTTACTGAGATGTCACTGAAGTGGAACCAGAATCCAATAGCTCGCCACATATCCTTCTTCTTATCCTTCTTCATCATTGAGTCAACCCTCTGCTGCTTCGAATCTCTGTTGGAGAAAATATGTGGATCTAAATCATGGATTGCTGCTCCTGGTGGAATCTCTCAGGATGATTTCTTTATGCTACCAAAAGCCTCCAGCATAGATGCAATATGGCCATCGCCTTTGCTGACGGTTTTTCGGACTAAGGTCCTCCTGAACTCTGGATCCGCTCTGTTGCTCATAGAATCGAAGCCCGGCTCGTAGTACGAGGGCCTAAATCGAGCTCTAGTCTAGCCACCTCATCCTGATGCCATTGATCATCCAGGCTCACCTACATGGCAGCCTGGATCTGTGCCTTATCATTTTGAGCGGGCGTCTTTTCTGACTCGCTAGAGTGATAGGAAGGTGGCTCTGCCGTTCGGCGGGCCACCTCCGTCTTCTTCGCTACTCTGAAATCAGTGAAGTGCTTTTTCATCGGCTGCCGAACCTTCTATTGGTATTTTCGGCACATAGATACGTCGGGGTAACCCCATCTAAGTGCTACTTCTAATAATGCCGACCTGAGAGCATTTGCCCACGATCCTAACCAGTATTACGCTATGGCTCCTTTTTTCTTGATGGCTCCATATATGGATGCTACATGCATTTTTCTAGGCCCTTGAACATGCATCTAAGGCTACTTAAAAAATTAGCATTTGCCCATGATCCCAACCGGTGTTACGCTCTGGTTTCTTTTTTCTTGATGGCTCTATTTTTGTAGATTTATCAACTTCGTCAGTTTATTAATTATTTAAAAATAGCAAAAATTTATTACGATGAAGATAATTTTTTTATGTCAGAAAATACATCTGATTTATCTAATACATAATACTAATTCTTCATATTATTTATTTATTTATATATTTTTAATATTTTTAAATTTAAAATTATCTTTAAATATCATAAATTCAGAAAAATATTTTAAAAAACTAGTTTTAGCTCAGATCAATGTAGAACCCAATAATGGATGCTACATATATTTTTCTAGGCCCTTGGGCATGCATTAAAGGCTACTTATTTCTTATTTTTTTAAATTTAGGCCTAGGCCATTGTGCGTATGATTGCATCAAAACTTCTATGAATGGATACCAAATTTTGTTGGAGAGTAGCTTGCATGCCCCTAAATACTCTTCTGATTTTACAGATTTTTTAATTTTTTTAATTTTTTAATTTTTTTTAATCTAAAAATATATTTTTAATTTTTTAAAATTATATATAATCTAAAAATTAAAAATTTTTATGTCATCGTGTAGATCGTCTATAGACCTACAACATATAATAAAATCAAGCCTAAATTAAAAATTTTGGCATGATTCTTATTTTACAATTTTTGAGCTATATTTTTAAGCTCCAAAAAAAAACGAGGGAATGAGATAGGGGAGGGGAAGCACACCTTATTTATGCTTAGATCTTTCTTTTGAAGTGCTGAATCGGTGTGATTTTTGATCCGGTGGAAAGAGAGAAAGATGGAATAAGGTCCGCCTACCGGCCCGTACCGGCCTGTACGGCATTCCATGGTTGAGGCCCTTTCCAATAACATTATAACAACACACAAAGGGATAGGGAGGGGCCCAGCTCAGAACCGGGTTGACTCGGTGCGAATCGGCTAGTTCTCACCTAGTTCGAACGGAACCGGTCAGTTCCAGACGGCTTCGGCCAGTTCCAGGCCTGTTCGCACCGGTAAGGTCTTGTTCTGGCCTTTTTCGGCCGGTTCGGGACTGGTTCCAGCTGGTTCGGTACCAGTTCCAGCCGGTTCGGGGCCGAAACTGGAAATGAAGGGTGAATTTACCGGTTTTCCACCGGATCGGCTCGATATGGGCCGAATCAGGCTGTTCGGCCTGGTTCGATAGTCCATGAACATGAACATTTTCTTTTTCCTTAATTCTTAATTCTTGGTATTCACTTTCATCTTGATTCTGTATAGAAGTGCTTGATGGTTTGATGTGATTTTTTGCCAATATGGTAATTTATGTTGCTTTGAAATGGTTTGAATCTGCTTTTGTATGTTTTCTTGTTCTATATAACTTGAGTATTTCCAATATCAATATGTTTTTCATATATTTTGGGCCACGTGATTGTATGCATTTTCCTTTGTCTTCTCAGATGATTTGTTTTGCATTTTTTAATTATTTTTTCCAACTTTCATGATATTTTGTCAGGTCAACCCTTCAGATGTAATCATTTTGGAAGGGATTTTGGTATTCCATGATCCACGTGTTCGAGACTTGATGAACATGAAGATCTTTGTAGATACAGGTTATTTCTTTTCTCCCATGCATATCTGTATATTTGTACAGATGTATATATTTGTAAAATGCTATACATGCATCATAATTCATAGGTGACATAACTACTTCCAGGCTTGCATGTTTAAATGAACAAATCACCCTTTTGCTCTTTCTCCTCTGCATGAATGATTGCTATAACTTAATTGCTACAATCCTACGGGCCTATTTTCTTGTCAGAAACATGTTGAACATTTCAATGAGTATGCTCATCTCATATTCTGATCAATTAAATCCTTGGCCATTACTCACAATGAATTTTGTCCTTATGTAGTTTCACTAGGCATGATCATGCAACAGGTTTTACAGATACTAATTCTAACTTATTACTACCATTACACTAAGTCATGTAAGACCCTAAGTAAACGTTCTATTTTACCGATTTCAGTTATCCCATTAAATCTATTAGGTGCATATAACCATCATAGGACCCCCTCCCTTTCTTTAGGGGTATGGAAAGGTGAAAATCTATATGCAGGACTTCACAGGTAAATGAAACATCAGTGTATGCTAGAATGGAAGACCTATATGCAGGATTTCTTCCTAGGCATTTTTCTTCTTCTTCTTTGAGAATAATTGTGGGTGCATCAATCACTTCATATAAATTATGAAAGAGTTTCTCTTGTCAAACACTGAGGAAACACCTCCTGAAGTCGAATGTGGAACCTGCTCCGCAACAGAAGAGGGATACCACCATTAGGCTTTAGCTCAGTTTGCTTCTTATGCATCAACATCTATATGTAAGTTTTCTGACTGCTTGTGTCAAAGTACCTGAATGGTACTACCTAAGGACCTCTAGTTTTCCCAATCAATACACTGCAACCGGCCTACATGTCAACCAGTAATCTGAGAATTACAAGATGCCTGTTCCAACTATTCTAGTTATATTTCTTGTAACTCTAATGAAATACCTCCAACAAATGTTGCCCAGACACTTCAGTTTTCAGAATTTCTTGAGTGTGAGCACTTTTCATCAAAGATGCAACATGGCACTGCAGCAGTACTCATGCCATGTATGTTTATGAAATATGAATGATAAGTATTACATATACTGAGTATAAATATTCAATTACTATTTCTAACTTTGATAATCTTAGCAATTATTTGTTTGGTTTATTGCTTCACCAGGCCTCTTCAGTAGAGCTGGTACTGTTCTCATCTTGATTATTCTCTGGCAGATGCTGATATACGGTTAGCAAGGAGGATACGACGTGATACTGTTGATAAGAGTAGAGATATCAGGACAGTACTAGACCAGGTTACATGATTCTTAATATACAGAATTTTTTGTAATAGTTTGCCATTGAACATTTATCATTATTGTTTCGATTTTATCCAGTGTAGATTTACTAGTGAGTAGTGGCATATTAACAATTGTTTTGACTTAATTTATGCTGCATCAAATTGACATCTACGATATTGCAAATTTAGTATACAGTTGCATGATCTGCAGTATCTTTCTAGATTCACTTATGCCTTCCAGTGATTTATTTATCTTGCTTAGCTTTGTCGAAGAGAGTGAAAACAAAATTTTACTATTTATCAACAAATCCAAGATATTTTGGTCACATGAAGCATTCATCAGAAACAAAAAAAGGGCCATATATTGTACATGAATATAGGCTTTTATCCCAGAGACAGCGTTGCTAAGAAATGATTCTTCGTGCTCTTACAACTAGGTCATAAAATTTATTGCAATGAAATTAGTCTTGCCTTGCCTATGCCTGCCAAAATTTGAAAGAGTGCTGCTTGTTTACTTATTAAGTCTACAGATGTGTCATATTAATCAAATTTGAAAGGGTACATTTACATTTGGGATGTGTTAACCTAACATGAAGTATCTGTGTGTGGTTTAGGGTTATCATTTTATATATTTGATGCATCCGATATTCATTTACCTTGTTTAGGTTGGAGGATGCACTTAGATTTACGGTGTAAAAAGAATTTGAATACTCGATTCTACAATAAAGTTAGAATTTGAAATTCATTTCACATTTGCAATATTTGTTGAGGTCTGAAAATAAATTTAGATTTTATAAAAACAATGTGAGATGAATGGATCTAAGCCTATATGACAATCGTGTCATGATCTACCTTAAGCTTGAATTAGATCCAATTGACCTGGAAGGAAAAGAGAAGTGAAAGATGGCTGAGAAGGTTTAAAAGTTGGACTGTTTCTATAAAACTGATTATTTCGTTAGTCATCACCCATGGTTTCAAATCCCAGTGGGATGTCTCGTAGGACACCGGGACAAGGTACCATCCCCAGTAAGGACAGGACCATCCTGCATTCTGATTGGTGCTTGTTGGGACATCCCCCATCCCAAGTGTTAGGATGGGGTGGGACGGCCACATTCTACCTTCAGCCTGAATTAGATCCAACTGAAAAGAAAAAGAGAAGCAAATGATGATTGAGAAGATGAAAAAACTGTATTGTTTCTGCAAAAATTATTATACTATCAGGCATCACCTTTTCTTTCTTTTCATAACATGAGGAATCAAGTTTTCACATATTGCTGAAATGGGAGGTATGAATTGTACTGTACCATTCCAGCATGTTGTAGACCTAATCTAAGCTTTCGATTTGACCAAAACTAGTCCTAATTCATTTTTATTGTCATTTTAACCTATTACAATTAAGGTTCGCCGTCTCAGTACCGGACCTCATACCGGTGCCACACTAGCACAGGGTCGGTACGGTACAATACAAAATTTTTTGGCATAGTGTTGGTACGTCATCCGTACCGGATACCGGTACTAAATTAGTACAGTATGGTACGCCCCGTACCACCTGGTTTGGGCTAGTACGGCATACCTTGATTACAACTCAATTGATACTAGCCTCTTTGGTGCACTGATCGAGTTCTAAAGGTGCATTCTCTTGGGGTATAGTTATTCTTGTCACTGATGGACTTACCATTGATGTTCAAGAGGAGACAACTTGCCTTGTTTTATTGAAAATGCCTCATCTACAGGGAAACTATGGAGCATAAATACCTGAAAGCATTTGAACCAAATCACAATAATAGACTGTAAGCTTTGCTGGGATATGGATGACATATAAGCTTTGTGCAAATTCATAGACCAAGGATATTCCGATTTAAAGTTATTAATAGAAGATGAAAACATTTTATTGAATTTAAAGTTAGTGAAAACAAGATCTTTTGTGACTCACCATGTTGAATTCAAAGTGTATCATGAACATGAGTTACCTTGACATAAGAATACTACTTTAGATGCATGATAATCATACTTTAGATGCATGAAGAAGATCATGTTTGGAAATTAGAATGGTTAGGTTCAAAATTTCAAGGGTACATCAGTAAAATATAAAATAATACAGAATCAAATTAAATGGTGTGGTCATTCAACTAAACAATGTACGTGCTATTAGAGGGAGGTCTTATATCTGGGTAGGGTTGGACCTCAGATGACATAAGAGTACTTGTATGGAAGTGATTTGAATGTCTTGAAAATGCTTGCTTGATGCAGGATGCCGTGCTTTACATGAATGAATACCGAGTGCATTGCTTTAGGTAGAAGCACTAGGGCTTGTTGTTTATTGTGAAGTTATCTTTTTACTTTATGACTACCTTATGCACATGTTAATCTTGATTACTTATTTTGCGGCATGACTTTTGTACTCATTTATTCTGTTGTTCATTGCTGCAGTACTCAAAGTTTGTGAAGCCTGCTTTTGAGGACTTCATACTCCCAACTAAGAAGTATGCTGATATTATCATTCCTCGTGGTGGAGACAACCATGTTGCAGTTGACTTGATTGTGCAACATATTTGTGCAAAACTTGGGCAACATGATCTTTGTAAAATATATTCAAATCTTTATGTTATTCAATCAACTTTTCAGGTACTTGCTGCTTATAGGACATTAATCTGGTCATTTAATACTTTTTTCTTGGAGCATGGGGATTTTTAAGCGGGAGCTGAAATTCGGATTTGTCTTTATCTGGCATATTTTTTTTCCAGATACGTGGCATGCATACACTTATACGTGATGCCAATACAACTAAACATGATTTCATATTTTATTCAGATCGGTTGATTCGCTTGGTTAGTATCCCTTCATTCTAGTTATTAAAGTATTACTTAGGTAATATTCCTGATCATGTATGTCTTCCCCAAATAGGTTGTTGAACATGGTTTAGGTCATCTTCCATTTAAAGAAAAGCAGGTGATTACTCCAACTGGTAAGTAGCTATGGTTGATTGTCATGTAATTGTGAAGACATTTATTGGACTAGCACATTGAGCTTCGTAGAACATTATTTTGACTTTGTGCAAATATATGCTGCTAAATAGCCTATCCATCTTGTAGATAGAAGAAATGAGCCATTTAAAATTTTTATATCATCTTTCTGAGTTTTAGTTAACAATTAAAGATTTCATATGATAGTGTTGATTCAATCCAGTACCCTGTAGTTGAAAAAGTTTTTCTTTCCTTTCTCTTTCAACTCTATGAAAGCATATATATACATGCATCCATGCATGTGTATGTATGTTCGCACATATCATTGAAACTTCATATGACATGCCTGAGTTGTACCTTCATAATTTTATGAACTTCTGCAAGCATGTATCTTACATCTTGATCTCCCTCATGAGGACTTAAAATGATGGTGCAATAGTCAATCTTTGAAGCCTTATTAACTCAAAGTTTGACCTCACCAAGAAGAAAAAAACATTGATGCTTCTTTTCTAATCATCCAGATTAATGCATTGTTTTAAAAGGGATGAGGGATACACTTGTGTGCATGCCTATACATGGATAAACAGTTACTGACTGCATTACATAAATAGCCATGTTGTTCATGGTTTGCTATAATTAAAAGGTCCAAAACTAAATAGGTAGGAATAGGTCCGGCGTATCGGTACCGGTCGGCGTACCGATGGCATCCCGAACCGGTCCGTACCGGTTCCATACCGGTACGACAGTCATACCGGCCGGTTTTCCAATGAAAAGCTTCCGCTACCGGATCCCACGCTGATCCGGTACCGGTCCCAGCCCGGACCAGTTCGTATGGGCCCGTACGGGCCGGTACGGCATACCATGGTGGGATCATTTTCAATTAGTTCATCATAAAGAAGCCCAGTAAGCCTGGGTATAAATAGAACTATGTGCATGACCAAATTGCAGACAAACCAATCTTTAAAATGATAAAATCCATGTGTTGTTAAAATACAGATACCAAAGCATCCAAGCTTGGTAAGCATCAATGGCTGCCATTGATTCAAAGTTCTTGAGAACATGTTACCAATCTTGTGCTTGGTCTTAATGTATATTTTGATAGTTCTTCCACTCTGATAGATATGAAATGATAGCTTCAATATGTAAACATATCTTCCACTCCTCAGTTCCTCCATCGTGGCTGCTGGGGTCGCCTCAGTTTCGAAACGAAGCAGGAGCTCGGCCCTTAATTATTATTTTTTTTTTGTAATTTCTTAAGTGAAGTTTGCCAAATTGACTTAAGCAATTACAAAAGAAAATTAGGAGTGGAGCTCTTGTTTCGTTTTGAAATAGGGGCGCCCCCTACGGCCCTTGCGAAGGAACTGAGGAGAGGAGGGCTTTCAAGCCCCCTCTCCCTCCCTTCCTCTCCCTCTCTCTCTCTCTCTCTTCCTATCTCTCCTTCTCCCTCTCCCCCTCATCGGATTTCTCGAACCGAAGGGTAGAATCGTGCCAATCTGCCCCCGGTATAGTTTGGTGCAACCCGAACGGGTAGTTCGGGACAATACTACTTTCCCGACTGATTTATACTTGAATCTACTCCTTGCTCCACTAGTCTTTCACTCACTAATTTTGTCACTTTATTATATCTTCTGAGTAATATTATTGCAGCACCAAGATACTCTTCATCTTGAAAGCCCATGAGGTACTATATCATACTCTTTGTCGGGGTCATTAGAAAACATAGGTAGATTCTTTTTTCCTTTTATCTTAATTTTATGGCCATCTGGAATACAGGAGCTTGGAATACATTAGTCATTCTATTTTTTTTTCACGTATTTGTTTTGGCACCTAATTACAGCTCCTTAATACCTTAACACAGCATCATAAGATGCCTTAATCTAAAAGCTAACCATACAATTACAGGTGGTATCATTTCATGCTTTCCAGGTAAATAGAAACTAAACATCAATTTTTCCTCTCTCTCTCTCTCTCTCTCTCTGCTGATTATCCTCACGAATTTCCAAAAAGAGAACCACTTTAAACCTTCAACTTCCTTGCACGAAACAAACTGATTCTTCTCTGTTACTTAGTTTAATCTTATCAATCTCTGTTTTTCTCATGTGAAATCCAATTTCCCTCCCAATGATGGACATTTTCTTGTTTTAGAAACCCAATTTAATGAACTTCCCAATTATGTTCCACAATTCTTGGAACATCATCTATTTCCAAATCTTTAACCTTTTGTCTTTTTCTTTTAAGGCTGAACTTATTCTGATGTGTCTAATCTCTAGATCTTCCAACTGTGAAGCCTTCTATAGTTGTGAATAGTGTCTCCTTTCTTATTCGCTCTATGCATCTTTACGTTTAATAATTTATAAAAGTATTCTTATCTTATATTCATCCACGTTGCCTTCTTTATGATTTTGCTCTGCCTCCTTTGATGACTAATTAATTGAATGGAAACTACAAATATATAAATAATTCTGTGCTTTTCTAGTTATTTCTTTGCTAAACAACTTTTGAAATGTTTAATGATGTGGTGCATTGTTCTCTGTATTATAAGTTGTGTGCTTTTTCGGCAAGGATTTTCTTTTTGAGAATTACTCCCTTAAAAATGTTCTTCATGGATAACTATGTTACCATACAAAGCCAATTTATTCTTTCTAACTTTTTACACGGCAAGATGATTTGCTTATACTGCTTTACTATATGCAGGATCAGTATATACTGGTGTGGAATTTTGTAAAAGGTTATGCGGTATCTCAGTGATTAGAAGGTATATTTTTAACATTTTATGCAAATTGCAGTCTTAGTATTGTTGGTATTTTGTGTATCCTTTTGATGAGCAGACATGTTTGTAATCTTTTCTGATATTGGGAACATGAAATGTTTGGAACTTCCAGCAAGTCATTTTCAGGCTCCTACCATATTGATACCCTCAATAAGGAATATTGTCCGAATTAGGAATTACATTACAATTACATAGAAATATATATTCAAGGCTTACAAAGTTTTTTAGATTTGTTTTATTTGCCCATTGTTAATTTCCCTTTCCCATATTTTTTTTCAAATTGGTTCTTTGTGTTTCTATATGATATTAAAAATAGTGCTGCTGAGTATTGGAAATAAAGGTTGTCACAGGATACTGAAGTCCAGCCTAGTTACCTGGTGTATTCCAAGCGATCAAGCAAGTAATCTTACTGGCACTTGGCTGCCTATTTGATGCTTGTCTCAAGAAGGCTTGCACAGAGTTGTGTCCAAAGCCCATGTGGTGTCTAGACAATCTCTGCATAGGTCGAGTAAGCCTTTCCCCCTTATGCAAAGCATTTAGTGAGGCTTGTGCCTAGCCCTTGGCAACAAGGTCTCCAACCGATGGAACTTGGCAAAGAGAGAGTGGGCACAAGAGTGGAGGGAAAACTCTTGGATTACAAAGAGTGGAGAGTAAACAACACGTGGAGAGTTGGTTATAGATGAAGCCTTCCTCCCCTATTTATAGGTGTTTGCATGCAAACGTGTGGCTACAATTACACGACTTGACAATGTCCTAGGGGCGTTATAGTCTTTTTAATACAAAATATCTAAGGCTCGAAGTATCGAATGAAATATCCTATGGAAATATCTAGCCAAAATATCTTGGCTCCTAAATATCTTGCCAAACTATCTCAAGTAGTAGAGATCTCTGGAGGCTTCTAGAGAACCATAGCTGCTTCAGCCAGCCAAAGTTTCATGCGTGCTAGTCCATAGAGTTTGAGTGAGGTCCAGACCTGAAACATCTTGACCTTGGTCCGTGACAAGGCCCTTCTTTCTTGGTTTTGTGAAGGCTTTCAATTTTCAAACCAGTCTTTCTATGTAACTTTCATATTATTTTTAACTTGGATTGCATTTCATAAAACTTGGAGATACATAGGAATTCAAGGTATCTCGTACCGGCCCGAACCGGTACGGTACAAGACTGTACGAGGCATACAGATTCGGTACTAGTATTCGGTATCGGTAGCATACCGACACTCAGTAGGCCAAAAAAATTTTATTCCATACTGTACTAATATTGTGCTAGTGTGGCACCAGTACGGGTCCGATACCGGGACGGTGAACCTTGCATAGGATAACATTTTAAATAACTGATTTTTAAGATTACATCCACCCATTATCTACTATCTCCTCACATTTATTAGATATGAGTCCTTAGTTAAGTGCTTTTCTCTCGTTCCTTAACACCGCCCCCCAACCTCCATCATATGCAATGAGAGAAAAAGAGTTAGCGAAACTAAACAAGAGAGGCAAAAGAAGAGAGGCTGGAGGAATGGACCAGCAACTAGGGAAAAATAGAGAGTGAACGTGGACAAGTGACTTTATGAGCTTTTTTCCCTATGTGACCATTTTTTGGGGCATATCTTTATGTGTTTTGACATGTATGCAACCATTTTTTGAGTTGTTCTTTATCTTTGTGACTATTATTTTATTCTTTAGTACAAAATTTAGTGTCTATAATGTGGTTTCATATATATGTATAACTATATGCATACACATATATATAAATTTTATGCTAGACCATGTTGGGTGGCTTGCAAGCTCTGGATACTTTTATATGTAATAAACTTTTCTATGCAAGCAGAACTTAAGTAACTAAACAAAAAGTATAATTACTTGTAAATTACCGCCTTGGTGTGATCTTTCTTTTTACTCTTTTTCAGATGCATTCTATAAGCCGGAGATATGTAATACATAATAGGCTTATGCAAATCTCTACTTTTTTAGTTCATTTTATTTTCTTCTTCTTTTTTTTGCTGGGGGGGGGTTGCGGTTGGCGAGTGCTGTTGGTTGTGCAAGTGGAACATACATTTTGAAGGTTCCAATAAACACTGAAAATGCACAGAGCATGTTTCAGGACTTCTCTCTCTCTCTCTCTCTCTCTCTCTCTCTCACACACACACACACACACACGCACACGCACATTGCATGATAACTTAAATATAAGGTTTTTTTGTAACTATTTTTAGTGGCGAAAGCATGGAGAATGCACTTCGGGCATGTTGTAAAGGCATCAAGATTGGGAAGATCCTTATTCATAGGGAAGGAGATAACGGTCAGCAGGTCTGCACAAAGCTCTGAAATTTTTTGCTAAATTTGCTCTGGTTGATTTTCTGACTGTTTGACTATTTTGTAGTTAATCTATCACAATCTGCCAAAAGACATCTCAGATAGGCATGTGCTGCTGTTGGATCCTATATTAGGCACAGGTTGGTTCGTTTACTTTGCATAGACATGAATTGCTTTGATATTGCCTGAACAAGTGATCTTTTTCTCTCTTAATCTTTTAGTCAGTTTCTTCATCCCCTTGGCTATGTATATGACTTGATAATAAAACAAATAATAGTGTGTCCATCTGGTAATTAGATTAGTTTGCATTGGTGATAGATTCTTTTGCAATTAATTTCAGTTTATTTTGGTTTGTTTTATTGCCACATTGCCACTTTAACTAAGAATCTTCATTATTTTGTTTATACTCAACAGAACTGGCTCTCTTGAAATTTTCTGGTTCTGGCATTAGGGTCAGTTTTGGTTCTAGGGGAGCAAATGAACTGAACCAAGCCATGCTGTAGGCTGCTTGGCTTCAGCTTGTTATATGAGAGGCTTAGAGAACTTGAGAGGGTGTTCTCAAGCTTGGCTTATTCTCCATGTAAACCAAGCTTGAAGCCTTGAATGAGCATTTTGTTGAGCCGAGCCAAGCTCCTGCTCATTTTAAACATTTGAATTCTTGGCTCATTTCATAGCCAAACCAAGCTCAAATGATCATGTTACAGAGCTGAGAGAAGCTGTTCATGAATAGCTTGGTTTGTTTGTGGCTCTATTTGGTTCCACAGTAAAAAAGCAACAAGGGAACTGCTGAAATCTTCTATACAAGGTTTGTAAAACTGACCAGACCACAGCATGATATTCCCTGAGGCCTATCGAGGGCTTATATACCATTACATATTGCAGTATTTCAAAATCTTGGATAGACCATGAGTGGATACAGGGGTGTACCATAGTATACATGTCAACACTGAGACATAACCGGCATGCCCTGGTACTGTGGTACTTCAAACCTTCCTTCTGTAACAGGTCTTTCTGGTCTTTATCTGAAATTTCCGAGATATGACTTTTTTATTTTTCTTCTTTTTTTTCTTTTTGCTCAAAAGTTGTGAGGATCTGTGCGGGCGTGTGTTTAGTCCCACATCGGTTATTCGCTGGGTAGATCTTGGGTACTTATACAGGATCAAGGAACCCAAATAATACCTTCCGGCTAGCCATTTTGGGTGAGGTCCTGGGTTGTTACAAATGGTATCAGAGCGGACCCGGCCCATAACTTATGTGGACTAGGGGACACTGCAGCACGGATCCATTGAGGTTGACCACGGACCAATCGTGGTGTTTGTGATTAGATTTGAATGGATTTGAACCCTTAGCCTGACGAGGACGTCAGGGCTTGAACGGGGGGAGTATGTGAGGATCTGTGCGGGCGTGTGTTTAGTCCCACATCGGTTATTCGCTGGGTAGATCTTGGGTACTTATACAGGATCAAGGAACCCAAATAATACCTTCCGGCTAGCCATTTTGGGTGAGATCCTGGGTTGTTACAAAAGTAGTGTAACATCTAAGCACAAGCTGTTTCCCTTCACAAGATCTGTTCTCACCCTCCAGCATGTTCAATGTTGTCACTATGGTATGCCGAACTCGCCCGTACCGGCCGGTTCAGCATGTACCATATCAGTCTAGGCCTTGACCGGTATGGCGGAGCCGTGGAAACTGGTACAGGGCCCATAGATGCCGAACCCAACCGGAGCCAGGGAAGAAGAAGAGAATGAGAGAGCGAGCAGGGGAGGGAGGGAGAAGGAGATGCCTTCGCCGCCCGCGGAGGACCATGGGGGGGCTGCGGAGGCCAGGGAGGCGGAGCCCACGGGGGGCGGGGGAGCCCACGGGGGGCGGGGGAGCCCGCGGGGGCACGGAGGAGGCCGAGGCCGCGGCTGCGTCCCCTGTTTCGAAAGAAAGGGGGACACCGCCGTGGTTTTTTAATTTCGGAATTTTTAAGTGAAGTAGGCAAATCGCTTGCCGACTTCACTTAAAATTTCTAAATTTTTTCCACGGCCACGGCCTCGGCCTCTGCCGCACCCCCGTGGCCTCCGCCCCCCCCCCCCCCCCGGCCCTCTGCGGGTGGCGGAGGCCTCTCCTCCCTCCCTCCCCCGTTCGCTCTCTCCTTCTCTTCTTCTTCTCCGGCTCCGGTTGGGCGCACCCGCTTCCGCGGGGAAGAACTGGCCGGTTCGGTACCGTTTGAAATCGGTCCGAACCGGAACCGTACCGGTTCGGTATGCCTACCGATTCCGGTACGGTGTACCTTGGTCATCACCACCAATTTTCACAACATTTTCCTTCACCTCCCTTCATTGCCTTCACTTCTCACTGGACCAACTTTTTCCATGGTGAGAGCTTACCTGTAGGTCACTCTATCATGTCAAAAAACTTTCTCGTCGAACCTCTAAAAATAACCTATTCATATTCCACTTTGTTCCTGCATCTGAAATGCTTCCATTCCTTTTCTTTACCTTTCCATGCAACTGGGGAAATCCTTGAAGAACTAGGAGAAATAATACAACAGCAAGATATTTGGCTAAGTTGCTAAAATGAACTGCTCCATACACAAGGGACCGTATTTTGAATTGCAACTTTTCATTCGAACTATATTTGATGTTCGCATGCATTTTGTTTTTGCCCAGAAAACATATTGCAGGTTCTCTGCAAATGCTACATACTGAGGACGTGCAAAGTCAACCTGACCTGCAACTTTCTGAAGCCACCTTCCATGAAAGCAACTTTGCCTGGGAGTGGCTTTGATTAGATCCTTAAATCAATAGCCACTGCCTATGTTGACATTAAGCTGACCAGAGCTGAATAATAAGCATCTCATAATATAGCTTTCAATGGTGATGCTTTTTTGTGCTAAACTCAAACTAGCTTGCACAACATGAAACTGAAAACTCCATATTCTCTTAAATAACCCTTTTAAAGACTTCTTTTTAATTGGTCCATGGCTCAAATTCTACCTGTGATAAATATCTGAATGAAGTGTTAATTCATCAGTTTGCTTATGAGGGAAAGGTTTTTCAGTCTCAACCACAAATCCTCCAGGAATGAGATAGATTTTGTAGCACAAATTATCCATCTCTATCTGCTTCTGGCAATGTTAATGTTAGTCATAACAACTCTGTATGACCATAAAGGCCATATGTATTGGGCTACAATCAGAAAAACTCGCCTAGGGCAATGGTTTTGTTTTTTCTGATAAGGACATTCTACACAAAGTAGAACATCAAACTGGACACGTTCCCTGTCACGAACATCCCTGAGGTGAACCAAGGTGTCCAATTACCTTAATGAATAGTAGACAAGGGCTTCTAATGCATCTGCTGATCTAGCCTTTCTGTTTTTCACTGAAACTGAAGCTTCATTACATGGCTTCTATCAATTGCCAATATAAAGTCTATAGTTGGATGGTGCATGACTGCCTTTTGTTCTGAATTTGTGTAACTAATAAACCAATCTGTTTGTCTTAGATAATTGCCTTTCATCCAATCTTGTTGAACTTTTGCTAATTTTTTTTTTCTTGTGCAGGGAACTCAGCTGTCCAAGCTATTTCTTTGCTTTTGCAGAAGGGGGTACAGGAAGCCAATATTATATTTCTCAATCTCATTTCTGTGAGTGTATACCATGCTGGAACTATTCATATGTGTTTACCAGTTGACCTATATTTCATGTTTAGGTGTAGAATATCTTAGTTGTTGCTTTTTAATGTCAAGTATTTGTTAACTAGGAGATGAAAGTTATCAGAGTACACAGTTTCTGTCAAGATTTCTTTCCAGGGAAACTAATCTGACAGGGATCCTTTTCTGTTCAACTATGCTGCTTCTAAATTACTATCTTGTATTTCACGTTTTCCAGTGCTTAAGTGGAAGCATGCTGATGTAATTTCTTTTTCACATGGCTAGGCTCCTCAAGGGGTGCATGTTGTTTGTAAAAAATTCCCAAGAATCAAGATTGTGACATCTGAGATTGACTACGGTCTAAATGAAGATTTTCGTGTCATTCCTGGCATGGGCGAGTTTGGAGATAGGTATTTTGGAACAGATGATGATTAGCAGGCAACATTCTCAATAACATCCAAGGAGAGTCTCACATTGAATCAAGTAAGTTGTTCCTTCTATAACAGTTTAGATTAGGTAGTGAGAGACACATGTCCTTGATGGAGCAGGTATGGGTGATTAGCTTTTACTGAAGACCACAGCATAACCCCAAAAGGAACAAGATGTGACATCAATCTTGCATCTATTATAAATTGAGTTTGACAATGATATATGCTTTCTCATCTTAAATTAGTATTTTTTTTAAAGAAATAAGTCATGTTTTAAATACTTCATTGGAGCTTAGGTGAGAAGATTTCTGCATAATATCACTGTTGTTGTAAAAATTACATAATGAGGGTTATGTATTTAGAGTTTCTTTTGATAACTGGCATGGATGCTAAGTAGTAAAATAAGCTTGTCAGCTGACTTTGAGCACAAGTTTGCTGTGTGCGATTGGTTGAGCTAAGAAGTGAGTTCAGTTTTAGAAAGAAAAATATGTAAAGTAGCAGATATCCATTCAAGTCAAGTAAATTATTTTATAATAAACTATTCAAAGCTTTTTATTGGCAAATCTTGCATTTGAGGGGATGTTGCAAGTATATAATATTTTCTGAAATTGCATTTCATTTCGCTTTTTGGCTTATTATTTCTGTGCCTTTGATATGACACCTCCCAATATCAAATGTTATTATCTTCCCTCTCCTTCTAGACTTGCAAAACTAAAGTGATTTTGGAGGGTCGCTACTTGGTTGCTTGAGCATAGAAGTACAACTAATAAGGTAGACCTCCCTTCCTGCCAACCAACTATACAGGTTCCATTGCAGGCCCCTCTCCTGCCTAAACTTTCCTTGGTTAGAACTATAGCACCAGTTTTAGAGGGTTGACATCAGTTTTAACGACGATTCTAAAATCTGTTCGATCCTTCCAATGAGTCCTCTCTTTTGATTTGTGTCGTACATGAATCTATATTTAATGGTAAAAGGCTTGAATGATGACAAGGATGACTATGGGCTACTAGACAGCACATTGGTTATTTTTAAAAAATTATGAGGGATTATATTGAGTACTGGGTGCCTGTTTGTGGGTATTGTATCAATTTGCAGTGTTAGACATTACGTAATCATAAAGATGTAAGGGTTAAATTTGCTTTATTTGTTGCAGGTATGGATGATTTTTTTGCTCCAATTAAATGAAAATTATGAAAAACAATGTCCCAGTTCTTCGGCGGCAACTTCAAGCATTTTTCGAGTTTTGTTGAACCTTTTGGACCCGTGAATGCCTGCAAAGTCACTTTCAATGTCAGTTTATGTCAAGCAAAAATATAATCTGTCATTACATATGTTGATGCTTAATCATCTGAGTTGTATTAATTCTTATCTTTTAGCATGTTTATATCTGGCCTATTTCCAGATTTTGTAGAAGATTGGCTATTTTAATTTAAATCTTATTTGTTGGTCCCTCCTAATTAGTGTGAGATCTAGAGTTCATGCATTGTTTTGTGAATTCAATCATGCCTAAAGATTACAGCCTGCCGTTGATACAAGGTTCGCTGTCTCGGTACTACATCCCGTGCCAGGCCGCACTAGTATAGTGTGGGCACAGTACGGTACCGAGTTTTTTTTGACGTATTGAGTATCGGTACACCATCCGTACTGGGTACCGGTACCTAATCGGTATGGCGCGGTATGCTCCATACGGTCCGATTCGAACTGGTACCGCATACCATGCTTTGATATGTACCATACTATAAAACTGTTCCCAATTATCTAGATGTAATAGAACTATATTCACTGGTTTACTGGTGACATGGTATAGATACAAGTCTCTGGGGAGTTAACTGAGCAAAGCTGGATCAAGCTCAGGTCTTACCAAACTTGGCTTGAAGTTTATCTTTTAGTCTCAAGTTTAAGATAAAGTTTAGAGTATTTGTTACTGAATTGAGCCTAAATCATGCATAACTTTGAACCAAGTACAACACCTACTTCGACCAATTTGATAACTTTATGTTGAGCCAATGTTATTTTGAGCTTAGATGGAGTTTAATTTAAGCTTAGCTTGGCACTTTGCTGTTCCACATCATCATCTTTTTTTTTTTTTGTTATTTCTTTTTAACCTGGCCAAAAGTGCATGGTCATATGTTACATTAGATCCAATGATTGATTGCACGCTGCATGCGCATGCAGCAGCCATCTGCAATGCACACATTTGAGAGGGGAAACAAAATATGGTTATAAAATTTTAAATTAATTTAAACATATAGAATAAAAATAAGATTATCACTTGAATAACATTATATTAAATGGATTGTTATGCATGCATTGCATACATAAATCTAGAAATACGAGCTTTAGAAATGGGTTTAATATATCGTCTACATCCTTACACAGGCTTCATGTTAAGAATTGGACGAATTAAGCTAGACTGGAATAAGATTTGCTCTGTCAAAACCCAACCAAATTCCTGTATATCTGAATCTGATTCTGATTCGAAACCCGGCCTACTTAAGATATGAGTTATGTTAAGTTGATAAGTCAGCCATAATGGGCTCAAAGCAACAACAGACAAACCAGAACCAACTCATGCACCAGAACGTCCTCCCTCTCTCTCTCTCTCTCTCTCTCTCTCTCTCTCTCTCTAGCAACTTATATAGGAAAGTCATAATGCAAAAGAACATAAATAAATAACAGACTCCAGAGCCACTTTCTAATACGAATGAATTATTTTTCTGTCTAAATATTGATTGAAAAATACTTGACTTAGGAAAATATAGATTTCTAGATAATTTTGTTTTATTCTGTAAAGAATGGGCCCTTAGAAGTACAAAGGTGGAAGTTTAGAAATGGTATAGAAATCTTATTCCGAGAGGATTACTGGGTGGGGGAGCAACATTGTTTCCTTGTGTTTCCTATACTGTTTCAGGTTGTGGAGAATCAAAATAGAAAGGTATTGGAAGGAGAGAGGACAGTTATTTAGAAAAAGTTCAGATATCTATTAACTGAAGAGGAGTACGAGGAGACTTGTGAGATGCGGCAAATGCTCCAGCAAACGGACCTTTCTGCTGGTAGACACCAGGTGATTTGGAGATGGATTAAAGCAGGGACCATCACTACAGATGGTTTCTATGAATTGTCCACAATGAAAGACTCCCTTCTCCCTTCTTTGAAGTTGTTGTTGGAGTTTTAACCTGCAAAAAAAGAAAAAGAAAAGAAAAAGAAAAAGATCAGAGCTTCTGCGCGGTTGCTATTGAACAATAGATTGCTCACTTGGGAAGTAATGAAGAGAGAAATTGGCATGTCCAAGTGCATTATGCTTTCTACAATTGTCCAGAGGAGTCTTCAGATCATCTATTTATGCAATGCCCTTTCATGCAAGAACGGTTTTGGAGCCACTTTTGGAGGTTACTAAGGATTCAGAGGAAGCACCAGGCAAAGGGATGGAATATGTTAGTGGTAGCAACTTGCTGTATATTTTGTTGAGTGTTCTTTCTTTCCTTCATTTGTTTTCCTTTTCTTTATTTTTGTAAGTTCTTCCTTTCTGTAATAAAGCTCCTTTGGGTGCCTATTGATTCCTCAAAATAAATGAAATAAAAAGGAAAGAAAGAAAGAGTTTTCATAATTTATACAATGTCATTAGATAATATTACTTGGCATCTAAAATCTCATACAAGATTGAAACCATTAGATACCACACCAATATTTGATCCCTCCGACACCTTATTAGCAACCCAAATAGAATATGTGTGCCCAAATCATGCACATTTTTAACACCTTAGAGACAACATTATGCATTCTCTAAAGATTATTCTAACATAGAACTATCTACTAGCCCTATCCTAATGGATCTAGGAAGGCTCTTCACCACTGAAAGCCTCTTCCCTATGGCTGTAAATTTATACACATGGAGGGCAACATGATTCATTCTCAATAGTCTTAAAATGTATAATTGAAGCCACATCTTTACCTTCCTCCACCGTATGAAGAAATATATTTCAACCTTCTTGCCTCGTCTGCGATTATCCTGCCATCACAAAGCAACCTCCAATCAAGAGGTTTTGTTCCCATAGCAAAATTAGAATTTGAGGGTTTTGGTAGATGCACATTAACTACCAAATTACTTCTAACATTGTCCTCATCATCAATCCTTTTCTAAGATGACTTTACCAATTGTTGTCGCCGATCCTCGGACTGCCAACATAGATTGCTTTCGTGGATCTATAAGGTAGAGCTGATCATGGGTCAAGCCTCAGTCCTAAACTCTATTCATTTTTAGTCGGGCTTTGGGTTGAGCCAAATTAAAATTTGACATTTTCTATACCCAAGCCTAGCCCATAATTAGCTCTGCTATAAGGTAACAACGAAAGCTAAAGAACTCACCGGAGTTTGCTCCGGCTGTATTCTCAGATGCTTAAGTCGGAAAGAAATTTTTTGTGTGGGAATGGAGGTGGAATCATAAAGACAGAGTGATGTTCTAATTGTGATCTTGTGATTGTCTTTCATGAAGAATCTTTGAGTTTATTTATAATCGAGGAATATAGAATATCTCTAGAGTCGTACCGTAACCTTTTAAAATTCCATTGTAATTGCACAAATTCAACTATAACCTCCTGAGATCATATTGTAACAGTCTAGAATCGTGCAATAACTATAGCAGAACATGTTGTAATAATCCGGATAAGTGGCTGCTAGCTTTAACTCCTGGAGTAACAAGAGTTGGACCAATCTATATCGCACCACATTATCATTTGATGCCATATCACCTAATGCTGGACATGTTTATTGCATACCATTTGAACTAATTCACAAAATTGGTTAGATGAATAAGAACTCATGATCTATTGCTGAATACCACCCTTCAGATCATCAATCGATGCAGTGCATAACATGATCAGTGGTTTTGGAAGGCTCTTTGGTGCGACCTTTTATGCTTTTTCTTATTTCTTAGGATCCGTCTTGGGTTTCCCTTGCGTAAAGCACGTAGAAAAATGCTATTATAAGAAATAAAAGGAAAAGCCTAAATTATTTCAAGTACATCCGCCGGTCGCCCAGGATTATTTCGAGCCGTTTGATACGACGATATCCAGGACAAATTCTCAACCTTTTATCTTCCGTTAGTTAATCAGACGGTCAGAAACATCCTTTCGGCTTTATCCCCTAATCGTCAACGGTTCAGGATCAGATGGAGCAGAATTGTCCGGGTGGTTCTATATACACCCCCCCTATTGCTCAGGACACCCCCCAAAAATTAAAAAAAAATTAAATACTCTCTACATCCCCCCATTTGCTAAGGACACCCCTAAAAAATTGAAAATTCCTAAATTACCCCCCACCCTCCCCACCCCCTCACCTAAATTGCTCTCTACACCCCCCAAACCCCCCCCCCCACCCCGCTCTTCCCCTCCCCTCCTGCCGTCTCCCCCTTCTCCCTCTCGTCGCCGGTCGGTGCATTGCACCTCGCCAACGCCCAAAACCCCCCCGTTCCCCCTTCTCCCTCTCGTCGCCGGCATTCTCCCGATCTTCGACCACCTCGCCGGCTTCTCCCGGAACCACCTCCCCGGCCATCTCCCGAGCAACGAGCACCTCGCCGGCGCCTCCACGACCACCTCGAGGTAGCTCCCCCCCCCCCCCCCGCCTCCAGTGCTCCGTTCGGCACTGGATCGCCGAACAGAACCCTTCTGTTCGGCTGAACAGTGCCGAACAGAAGCCTTCTGTTCGGCTGCACAGTGCCGAACAGAAGGGTTCTGTCCGGCTCTGTGCAGCCGAACAGAAGGCTTCTGGTGCCAAATCGCGTGCCGTGCTGAATTTTGTGCCGAACATTTATGTATGCAATTGAATTATTTTCTTTGATATAGCCTAACATTGAATTTCTATATTTTCAGACATGGATCCCCGTCCCGCCAGAGTTAGACCTACGGCGTCAGCTAGGAGACGTCGTGCTAGGATTGCTTCTCCCGAGCCTGCTCATATGCCATCGGACTCTCCTGAGTCAGAGCATGATGATATGCCCGCTAGGGGCGAAGACGATGAGTCCGTTGGACCATGTCCAGGAGGTCCAGAGGATGAGTCCGTCCTGATCAGTTTCAGGACGCATATAGCAGCTTCCATCTGGAGGCAACAGGTATTGTTTATTTGTTATAGCATTATATTTTGTTTATTGATGTTTTATAAAGTAGTAGTAATTATACATTTATATTACAGGAACGAGCTCCACTAAAGTGCATGAACCATACTGCCAAGGTTGGTGAATGGAAGTGGTGGTCTTTAAACCAACCAAATACCAGGTTCAGAGCACTATTGAGGCAGTCGGGCCTCGTAGAGTTAGTACAGTGCTCTTATCGATTCATCGATAAGATTCTGATTTCGGGCTTCGTAGAGAGATGGCAGCCCGAGACGAACACCTTTCATATACCATTTGGCGAGATCACTATCACGTTGGATGATGTATCCGCCATTTTAGGGATTCCTGTCGCAGGTGCCTCAGTAGCAGTTTCTCCTGAGAGGATGAGTGATCGGGATGCTGAGGAGCTACTTGTGGAGTTGTTGGGGGTGTCAGCTGGAGACGCGCGTCAGGAGGTACTGTCATCGCGCGGTCAGTCTGTGAGGATGGAGTGGCTGAGGGCTCAGTTTCACTCTGTATCTGATAGAGACAGCCAGCAGAGGATAGAGTGTGCAGCACGAGCCTATTTGTTATTTTTGTTAGGCTGCACACTCTTTGCTGATAAGAGTGGGACCAGGGTGCCTATAGCGTATCTGTGTTTACTGCGGGATCTGGATAGGGTGAGCACATATGCCTGGGGTACAGCTGCCTTAGCATATTTGTATCGGCAGTTGGGGATTGCGTCGAGGTCATCAGTGAGACAGATCAGTGGTTATATGACGCTTCTGCAGGCATGGATTTATGAGTATTTTCCAGCACTCAGTCCTCACCCGTCGCTCGAGTATACTGATGCAGTCCCCGCGTGCACCGCTGGATGCCCGGTACTCCATCCCGTACCACGATGGACCATTTAGTGGTTCTACGTGAGTCATTGGACCTTTTGAGCATCGATGAGGTACGTATCATATTACCATTTGCTTGTGTTTGTCCGTACTTTTAATATGCGATATAGTATAAAACTGAAATGGACCTTTTGTTTTGCAGGTTATTTGGGATCCCCATCATCGGCTTCGGGGAGATCGCCCATATATTGATATCGCATTTTTTAGTGGCTCCATCAAGTGCCTTGATATCGTAGAACCCTATCATCCAGAAAGGGTTCTTAGACAGTTTGGTCGTATTCAGACCATCCCTCGAGCGCCACTAGCCCCTACGCGAGCCAACAGAGGTTCCACAGCAGGCTCGTACCGGATACATTACTCCTATATGGATCAGCTTTGGGAGCGGTGGGAGGACCACGTGCTGAGCCAGGCGAGCAGGAGCCACCCAGTTACCCGGCCATCAGACAGCGTACCGGGATACATGGAGTGGTATCTCCGTATCACGCACGTTGCAGTTCAGCCTCCTCATCTGCGCTCGAGTACTCATTCTGGAGCTAGGGGAGGTCATGATGATGCTGACATGCACCGGCGGCGTAATGCAGCTGCACTCGGTATCAGTACCGACATTGTACGGATGGGTCCCTCAGAGGCTACGTCACTAGGTGCCGGGCACCTATTTGATGCTATTTCTCAGATGCATCAGGTACTTCTGGGTGATGAGCCTGGCCCGAGTACAGCACCCTCTCATTCGGATCCAGCACCCTCTCATTCGGACGTACAGCAGTACACGCGTCGACGATGGCGTCATAGGGATTGATGATGGAGCCTTTGTAATCTTTGTAAAGCCTTTGATATTAATGAAAAATATATATTTTTGGTACATTTACGTGTAATCTTTGTAAAGCCTGGCCCGTTCTATTTTACACAAATATAACAGTGCACATAACAATCAATCGGACAATGCGAAGACAGATATTTTTTGATTTATATTGATGATGGAGTTTCACAGAGAACATCCTCATGATCTTTCAACATTTTAAATACATAGCTAACATAACTGTTGCTTATCAGAAAATCCGCCTCAATCATCAAAGGCAAACATTTAAAAGATGCTCTACCACCCCCTTAATTTCTCACTCCCCCAAATAAAGCTCATATACTATTTGCGCTTCGCTCACCTGACCAAGAACATCACAGAGCCCTCTTTTCCAACAAAAGAAATGATAATGCCTGCTCAACTTTTCCTTCAGAAATGATGATGCCTGCTGTAACGTACCCTGATGTAACATACAACTAGATTCACTGACCCAAAAACAAGAAAGTGAGATGGTGCAATCAGAAGTTCTTCCCCATGATACACTTCACAAGGTCTAAGATGCGAAAATAATCATAAACAAGAGATGAATGTTTACCCTCCAGCCCATCACGACTATAGCGGTTGCTACCTGAAAGATTATTACATGGACTTCCACCAATAACCAGATCAAACCCACCAAATGTGTTAATCATCTGCTCAAGCTTGTCACCGTTAAGTTCTTGTACATCAGAAAGGTCTATTAGTTCCCCTGTGTGCTAGGATTGCTCCCACCAGCTCTTAAGTATGTTTCTGTTTACATCTGAAATCTCAACGGAAACAACAGTCTTCATATGTATTCCCAGCTGATGGAGAGCCACCTCAGCACCCCCAATACCCGAAAAATGCGAAGACAGAAGTATAGCTATGACACTGCGCAATCTCTCTAATGCCCAAGTATAGCTTTCTTCCCCCTCAGAATTTAAGTATACAAAAGCAACTGAAAATGTCATGTCAGTAGATGTCACCCCCACAATCTCTAAGAGCGGAAGACGATACCTATTCGTCTTGTACGTGCAATCCATTATCAACACACGGAGAAATGCACGGAATAAATCAATGCTGCCAGGGTGTGCCCAAAATAAGTCATGCACAACATCCGTATTAGTACAATTCCTATGCCACTCAATATATTTAGCCTCTGATAATTTACCTAATAGATGTTGCATTTCAGACCTCCCGGCTTTCTCTGCAACCTTAAACCGTTGACGTACATTGTAGATAGTCTTGATAGTCGTAACATTGAGGGCATCTCTTTCCTTCAATGTGGATAATATGTCCTTTGGACGAACCAAACTCTTCGACATATCCACTAACAATTCCGTCTCCTGCTCAGATAATCTCCCTGCATATGAGTGCCCCTCCAGATTCTCTGCAGCGGGATGATTGTGCACTCCACATACGACCAGTAATATCCAATCATCCGCAGTATCCAATTTCTTTCCTCTTAATGCAAAAGGGCATCCACACTTCTTTGTCCCACAGGCAGTCTTTATTCGCTTTTCTTTTTTGGTTCGGTACGTCCCACCCCTCTCACAACCTAACGTAATTCTGGGTTTCTTAGAAATGGTACCTGCATCGGATGATTTGATTACAACAACAAAACCATTTCGCCTCCCAGCTTCACGACACCAATTACACAAGTCCTCTCTACTCTTGAAGATCTATACATTAAACAATTTATGTAAGTACACAGTTGTAAAAATAGCTCGCTAAACTATTACAAAATTGCACAATACATTATAATACCTCGTAAGTTGTAAATTCGCTTGTGTAATCCAGTACAAATTCTGATCCAATTATACTCGATTCGGTTGTAGCATAGCCCTACATATAAAATAATTTATCACCAAGAATTAATGAATCAGAGGATCTGTTCGGCACAAAATTCAGCACGGCACGCGATTTGGCACCAGAAGGCTTCTGTTCGGCTGAACAGTGCCGAACAGAAGCCTTCTGTTCGGCAACCCTCAACCGAGCAGAAGCCTTCTGTTCGGCTGCACAGTGCCGAACAGAAGCCTTCTGTTCGGCACTGTGCAGCCGAACAGAAGGCTTCTGCTCGGTTGAGGGTTGCCGAACAGAAGGCTTCTGTTCGGCACCGTGCAGCCGAACAGAAGCCTTTTGTTCGGCGATCCAGTGCCGAACGGAGCACGAACTGTGAAAAAAAAAAATTTCGAAACAAGGTGGAACACGTACCTTTGCGGCCGATTCTTCGTCCCAAATCACTAGTTGCTTGTCCATGCTTCGAATGGGGCTTAAATCTCCTTCAAAGATCGCCTAAACGATGTAAATGGATCGAGGGGTTTAAGGGGGGTTTGAGGGGGTTTTTTTTTTTTCTTTTCAAAACGAAACGGAGGAGGAGGAAGGGGGGGTGTATGAGAAAATTTCAAGGGCAATATGGTAATTACACCAAAGGTTAGTTTGGGTATTTTCTTTTTGGTTTTTGGGGGGTGTCCTGAGCAATAGGGGGGGTGGTTCTATATACACCCCCCCTATTGCTAAGGACACCCCCCAAAAACCAAAAAAAAAATACCCAAACTAACCTTTAGTGTAATTACCATATTGCCCTTGAAATTTTCTCAGTACACCCCCCCTTCCTCCTCACTGCCGCCTCCTCCTCCTCCTCCTCCGCCTCACTGCCGCCTCCTCCCCTCCCCCTCCTCCTCACTGCCGCCTCCTCCTCCTCCTCCTCCGCCTCCCCCATCACCCCTCCTCCTCCTCTTCCTCCCCCCCTCCCCCCTGCGCCCGCTTCCTCCTCCTCCCCATCCCCCACCTCCCCGTCCTCCTCCTCCGCCTCCCCCCTCCTACCCCTCCTGATTCCCCGCCTCCCCCATCACCCCTCCCCCTCCTCCTCCTCCTCCCCATCCCCCACCTCCCCGTCCTCCTCCTCCGCCTCCCCCTCCTCCTCCTCCGCCTCCCCCATCACCCCTCCGCCTCGTCTTCCTCCCCCCCTCCCCCTGCGCCCGCTTCCTCCTCCTCCCCATCCCCCACCTCCCTGTCCTCCTTCCTCCTCCTCCCCATCCCCCACCTCCCCCCCTCCTCCCCTCCACCTCCCCGTCCTCCCCCTCCACCTCCCCCTCCACCTCCCCTCCACCTCCCCGTCCTCCTCCTCCGCCTCCCCCCTCCTCCTCCGCCACCTCCTCTCACTCCTCTTCCCCCACCTCCCCGTCCTCCTTCCTCCTCCTCCCCATCCCCCACCTCCCCCTCCGCCTCCCCCCGCCTCCCCGTCCTCCTCCTCCGCCTCCCCCCTCCTCCTCCGCCGGCGAGGTGCTCGTTGCTCGGGAGATGGCCGGGGAGGTGCTTGAGGCGAGGTTTTTTGGGCGGAAGGGAGAAGCCGGCGGGTGTTTTGGAGGGGAAGAGCGGGGTGGGGGGGTTTGGGGGGTGTAGAGAGCAATTTAGGTGAGAGCAAAGGGGTGGTTCTAAATACACCCCCCCTATTGCTCAGGACACCCCCCAAAAATTAAAAAAAAATTAAATACTCTCTACACCCCCCCATTTGCTAAGGACACCCCTAAAAAATTAAAAATTCCTAAATTACCCCCCACCCTCCCCACCCCCCACCTCCCCACCCCCGCCTCTGCCTCCTCCTCCTCCCCCCTCCTCATCCTCCTCCTCCCCCTCCCCCTCTTCCCGCCCACCTCTGCCTCCCCCTCATCCCTCTCCCCTCCTCCTCCGCCCCGCCTCTGCCTCCTTCTCCTCCCCCCTCCTCATCCTCCTCCTCCCCCTCCCCCTCTTCCCGCCCACCTCTGCCTCCCCCTCATCCCTCTCCCCTCCTCCTCCGCCCCGCCTCTGCCTCCTCCTCCTCCTACTCCTCCACCCCTCTACCTCCGCCCCCCATCCCCATCCCCTCTTACTCTGCATCCCCCTCCGCCTTCTCCCCCTTCTTTGCCTCCTCCTCCACCCCCTTCTCCTCCACCTCCCCCTCCTCCTCCTCCTCCTCCACCTCCCCCTCCTCCAACTACCCCTCCCCCATCCGCCGCCTCCTCCCCACCCTCCTACCCCTCCTCCCCTCCCCTCCGCCGAACAGAAAGATTCTGTTCGGTTGAGGGTTGCCGAACAGAAGCCTTCTGTTCGGCACTGGATCGCCGAACAGAAGCCTTCTGTTCGGCACCGTTCAGCCGAACAGAAGCATTTTGTTCGGCGATCCAGTGCCGAACGGAGCACGAAACGGAGGAGGAGGAGGGGGGTGTACTGAGAAAATTTCAAGGGCAATATGGTAATTACACTAAAGGTTAGTTTGGGTATTTTTTTTTTTAATTTTTGGGGGGGTGTCCTGAGCAATAGGGGGGGTGTATTTAGAACTACCCCCCCAATAGGGGGGTGTATATAGAACTACCCGAATTGTCCCTTACCTTCTCAGAATGACCAAAATACCCTCCTTGCCCTCGGCCCGTTTATAAACCCCAGCCCTTTCGGGCTTGCCCGCCTCCTCTTCTAGGGTTTCCGCGCGACGCCGTCTCCAAAGCCCTAACCCTAAGCGCAACGCCGAAATGGTATGGATCCGTCTTCTCCAATCCATAGCTCCTCCATAGAATCCCTAGTATCTTATTTCCTTCTATCTCTAGGAGCTGTTTTATGTACCCAAAATTGGATTTTTGGCCGGCATTTGATCTAATTTCGAGCTTCCGGGTCAATGGTTTTCTCATTCTTCTTCTTCTTTGCTGAAAAATCTCATCAAATAGATATGTTTTACTAATGTTCGACTCTGAATCGAACTTCTTCAGATTCTTCGCTTTGATCCTTTTATTATTTAGCTGCAGATCTATTAATCTGTGGATTTAATCTTACAGGCTCCCAAAAGGGGTGGGAAGGCTGCGGCGCCGGCGAAGAAGAAACCGGTAAATGATTTTAGTTTTGACTTTTTATTGCTAGATTGTTCATTCCATTCTCTTCTTCATGTAATGCTAAGCTTTTTGTTTCCTTTTCCAATTGATTTTGCTGTGGTTTTGGATCTCAGGAGAAGGTTGTGAACCCTCTGTTTGAGAAGCGGCCGAAGCAGTTTGGGATCGGAGGGGCTTTGCCTCCGAAGAAGGACCTCCACCGGTTCGTCAAGTGGCCGAAGGTGGTCAGAATCCAGAGGCAGAGAAGGATTCTCAAGCAGCGCTTGAAGGTCCCCCCGGCCTTGAACCAGTTCACCAGGACGTTGGATAAGAACCTTGGTAGCTATCTACTGTCTCTTTTAATAGGTTATTTATAAATTGCTACCATCCAGTGATGATTTTATCTAAATTTTAGGGCTCAGTTATTGAGCTTCAGGCCATGAGTAGTGATTAGCTGCCTTGTTTTGTCGCTCTTGTAGTCTTTTTATGCCAATGACATAAGATGTTTATTAGCTAAGTTAATGAATTTTCACACAATGAGCTTTTATAACTGTTACATGTTTTTAAACATTTGGATTAAAAAATGATTTGTTCGTGAAATGGGACAACTTTAAACAAGTTTGAATTCTTATCTAGTGAAAGTGTTTTGCTTGTATGCGCACATTTGTTGTGTGCAGATTCTTGTGTGCATTGTCACACCACCAGTGTCACAACTAGTTATCATGAAGTTTCTGATGCTCTGAAGTAACGCTGCTCTGACTCATAAAATTTTAGATGATCCAAAGCTGCACATCATTGTATTTTTGTGAGATGTGCATAACATTTATTTTATGTGAGTACTACTTCTTGAGCTTTATCTGAGATGACTAGGAGTCTAATTGTTTGGTGAAAATATTTCTTTGCTTAGTTGAGTTGTGAAGTTGGTTGCTCTAGTTTTGGGAAATTTTGATAAACTAGAGAAATCTCAAGTGAGGAGTGTACCAGGACTTTGGTTCGGGGGGCAAAGTTTTAAGATCATTGCTGCATTTCCCCAAGAACTTACTTCGATAGGATGCAGACTACATTGATAGTGCAGTACACAAAGTTTTGGTTGCTATTTTTGGGGCTAAATACCAGTTTAGAGTTGGTAGTTCATAAAAGACAGTGAGTTGCAACTATTACAGGGAGGTTTTGAGAAGGATGAAGCATTTTCCTAGTTACAATAGTCATCATGTCTGTTAAGGTTGCATCATCATCTGCAAAGTAAAAGCTACACTTTGTTCAGACATTGATGGGTGTTATAACTGAGCAAAATGATTTGACATGATAAAATTAATTAAAAAAATCAAGTGAGCGACATTTGATGCTTTGCATATTTAATTTGATGTTTTTCTAACACTGACTCAAAGGAGTCATATAAAGCTTATAGGGAGGAACTCAATGCTCAAATTGGAATTAAAAATGAGAAACATTGAACTACACATGCATATACGTGCAAAAACATGGAGAAGAGTGGGTTAGGAGGAGTGGGAAGGTTTATTTATTTATTTTTTCTACCTTGAAAGAATAATTAGATTGAAGAGAAACAGTCAAATTGTGGCTGCATTCCATCAGATAAAGATCATTCACAATGAGTGTTCATTGTTATTGATATGTTGGATTGATAGCTAATTACAAGGAGTAGCCTAATAAAAGGGGCACATGGTGGTACTAGGCCCATCATAAGGTTGCCTTTGGTGGTGAAGTCCAACCTTGCTGGAGTTCGACCCACGCCAGATCTATTTATGGGCCGAGTCTGTTCGGGCTTGAACTAGACTTTACCCAAAGGTCAACACAATTTACTTAGGCCCGAGATGGCCCGGTCTGATCTTCAGGCTCATCATCTAGTCCCAAGCCCCGCCCTTACTTAGGCTTCATGCATTCTGATTGGACTTAATCTTCATGACCATTTTTAATTTTTTTTAAAAAATATCAAAAATACTTCAAAATATTTTAAAGAATGCTAAATATGAGTAATTAAATATTTCTAACAAGCTAATATCCCATTAAAATTCACTTATCAACAACAATTATTAATTAAGTCTTGAAATACATCAAACATCAACAAAATAACACAAGAAAAAAATTTGGGCTAGGTCTGGCTTCAATCTCCAAGTCCGAGCCCAGTCCGTTTGTTAAACAAGCTTATTTTCTAGGTTTGGCTTGGTCCGCCAAGCTTATAACCTTTGGTCCAAGCCTGCTCAACCCACATGTCTCATCATATATAGAAGTAATGGAGGTAACAACTGTTGGAGGAGACAGAATTCTTAATTTCTAAATTGGAGTCCTTGCCAGATTGAAATGCACAAGATATTTGAGATCATGATGAGGTGGAAGTTTCCTTCCAAACCAATAAGGGGAGCGCTAGGGTTGGCGGCATGCCTGTCACCCCAAACACCCCCCGCCCCCTCGTTTTCCTTTCCCCAGCCCATTTAGCTCTCTGCCACTGCTCATGTCTGCTTCAAAATCAGTTGGGTGGTGCTGAAGTAGTTTTTGTCAATTTACTGAATTAAATAGATGCAGAACTGTACTAAGAATTGTGTCCCTATCGCTTAAACATAATTGCTGGTTGCCTTGTCTGGTGTTGGTTGCCTTTTCTGGTGTCTAATTTCCATGCCCTGTGGTATTTTAGAATTTGAAAGACATGCAAATGCAAATGTAGTAAACAATGCGAAAGTTTCAGGTTAATAATTTGTGATGCACTTTATACTGAAGTTTTGTTGAATTGAGGTTCTGCTCTTCATTTCACTTAAGTATTATTAGCCTTCTTAATGTCACTTTAAGTTTCTCACTTTGCTGGGCATGTCATCTGATAGTATTTTTATATGGTTTATGCTTCATTTCTGTACTTCCATTCTTTTTCTTTTCCTGTCCTTTTTAGTGGAACAAGCATGCTAAAACCTGCCAAACATAAAATATTTCTGCAGCCTCGAGCCTGTTCAAGATGCTTCTGAAGTATCGTCCTGAAGACAGAGCTGCAAAGAAGGAAAGACTTCTGAAAAGGGCTCAGGCAGAGGCCGAAGGGAAGCCTGTTGAAGTTAAGAAGCCTATTGTTGTGAAGTATGGGCTTAATCATGTGACCTACCTCATTGAACAGGTTTGGATGTCTTCAGACTTCCACTTCTGGTGCTTTTAGATGACATAGGCTATTAGCTTATTGCCTAATGCGTTTTCTTAGAATTGCTTTCACAATAAGCTGCTCTCCAACAAATCTAAGTTGAGAATAATAGAAAGCGGTGTTGTGTAATCAATTAATGCAGCTGAACATTGTTTTGAGACATTATTTAAGTTAAAGACTAATTTAGATCTTGTTCCTTTATAGAACAAGGCACAACTGGTGGTCATTGCTCATGACGTTGACCCAATTGAGCTAGTTGTTTGGCTCCCCGCCTTGTGCCGGAAGATGGAGATCCCTTACTGTATTGTTAAAGGGAAAGCACGACTTGGAACGGTAGGTTACCTTCTATGCGTTTCCTTTTCTAAAATCTTTCGATTAAAGATAAACATGCTTATATATGCATGCATATGTTTTGATCTTTTTGTCGCCATCTTTTATAGATCGTGCACAAGAAGACCGCAGCTGTATTGTGTTTGACCACTGTAAAGAATGAGGATAAACTAGAATTCAGCAAAATCTTGGAGGCTATCAAGGTGAGGAAGCTTAGAGTGGCATACTTAGGCTTGGATATATTTTTATCTCTGTATCTTCTTTACTTTTTTTGTCTTTCAGGCCAACTTCAATGATAAGTTTGATGAGGTCCGTAGGAAGTGGGGAGGTGGGATAATGGGTTCCAAGTCTCAGGCAAAAACCAAGGCGAAGGAAAAGCTTCTAGCGAAGGAAGCTGCTCAGAGGATGAGCTAGGTTTCTTTTTTTGGTCATGGTCATGTGGTTTCGCCTCTAGCATTTTTCTTTTCCCAGCGTGTAGCTGTAGTCACTTGATCAGCAGACGGGCTAGCAGCCATATCTTTAAATTTGTATCAGTTGTCTGAAAGTAGATAGTATTTTAATTGTCTGGTTCTCCTGTGAACTTCCCCAAGCATGTTTCTTGGTGCCACCAAACTTTTTGTTTTCTTCCGAGGTTTTAAAGTGTCCATTATTATTTGCGTGATTTGCATTGCTGACTTATTTTTGTTCTAATTTTCTGTGCTTGTCTATCAAACTTATCTGGAATTTTAACCTTCAATTTATTATGACACTGAACTATGATGATTGGTGGTATGAGAAAATGCTTTCTTGTTCTCCTGGCATGCTGGAAGTTCGCCCTCCAACCTGCTGGATGGATCAGTTCATGCGTTTTTGCTTTCTTATTATAGAGGAGCTCTAAATATCAGACCACAGGTCACAAGACTATAGATTAAAGTTTATGAATACTGAGTTGTTGAACTGTCTGACGGATACGCATGAGCCTTCGGCTTAATAAACACACTAATCATTATTGTCATTTGATGTCGTCATCAATACAATTTTGAGGACATGTCTGGACAATTACCACTTCATCAGCAAGCATTTTGCTTGCTTCGTTATGCTCGCAGCCACCCTACAATGAGAATTGGTCTTTCTTATTGGGTTCTTCAAGATGAGCAAGTCTGTGGCGAATTTGAGACTCAATGAGCGGTCAGCCATGGCAGCTGTGGCGCAAAAGGTGTAATCAGAGATATTTCAAGGTGAGTACTGCATGCTTCAAAACATAGTTTGCTGATTCACTAGTCATGTTAGCAAGCAAATAACAAATCATGTGTCATTCCCAGATTGTATTCAGGTTTGGATGTGCTATCTCTGGTGATGGATTGTTCATGTCATGACACAGTTTAAGTATTGCAGGATCTATGATTTATGGCAAGTTTTTTTTTGGGGTGGTAGATTTATGGCAAGTTAAATGTTTGAGAAATGTTCCATTAGTATATGAACTGTTCGGCATGGTGCAGGAGTCTTCATTTAATGACCTAATCTAAGATGGTAAAATGCAATGCCCCTTGGACATAACTGATGATAAAACAGTTCAGGTCGCCGGATATTATGTGCCCAAGAGATGGATGGGAACCTCTGTTACACTAATCATAAATTTCTCAGTTTTGAGAGTCGCTCTTTATTCATGAGAAGGGAGTCTATTTTCCCTTTTTATTTGTTCTCTTTTCCCCCAATGGCGGGATGATCTCAAAATCTCACTCCATCTTTCTGACCAATGTGTTTGTTTGCGTGACCTAGCTTGACCGGTACCATCTCATCCTGATCTGTCTCATTCGAGCATGAATGATTCTTAGTTTACCTCATTTAGTATTTTTAAAAATGAAATTAATAATAAAGCGGAAAGATAATGGTATGTAGATTAATAATACCCATAAAAATTCTTTCATTGTAATCTAAACCGAGTCAGAACTTTCACTCCATATCCATTTCATTGCAAATATGAAAGAAACGGGTTATTCCATTAGGTTTTTTTGGGATCGCCAAATTTTATGCTCGAGTAACCTTGCATGAAAAAGCATAAAAAATATATGTTATTTTTCATTTAAATAACATAAAAATACAGTCCTTTGAGTGAACTAGTTATGAGATAATGGTTTTTTTTTTTTGTTTGTTTTTGTGAAAGGAAGGGAGGTCCAAAGGATTGCTTGATATTATTAAAAAGAAAGAAGAAAGTAGAAAAGTAGAAAAAAGAAAAAAAAAAAGTGTAGGAGAGCCCAACTCGTACTGCCATTAGGTATCTCTCTCACCAAGGAAAGAAAAGGAAGGAGAGGAGGTATTGGGGGAAGAAAGGGAAGAGAAAGGGAGGACAGGAGAGGAGAGGATATGGAAATCGCGAGGAGAGGAGAGGAGGAGAGTCTCCTAGATCTTAAACGCTAAGTAGCCCAACAAGAGCCGGTGGAGAGAGTTAGATTTAGGGCTTTTCTCGAGAAAAACAAAAATTACAAAGTCTCTAAAGAAAAGTAAGGGAAAATTAATTAGTAAGTGCGTTGTTTCGAGAATATAGAATGGACAAATCATGCTCTGGACTGGACCGAATTAGCGAGCAAAAAAGTTGGGGGAGAATGCTCGACAAAGCATTTGTTGTTGATCAATTTGTCAATAATTAAACCGATATGGATATTTTTCAGAGCTAAGAAGTCTCTCCATAGAAGTCCCATGGCTTCAGTGTTGGGGCAATATCGAGGCTTTGAGAAGACCAACCAGATAAGTTTGAAGAAGTGAAGGAAATGAAACAAGATAATTATACCTCGGTGAGAGGATCCCTCATAAAAAAAACTAGAAGTATTCGAAAGAAGAAAGGAGTGGGCCCTCTAAGTAAATATATTGACGATTGATATGAATAGTGTTGTGTCATCAGGCACGGATGGACAGATTTCTAGAAAGTAGATGTATAGCCAAATCTGGAGCTTCCAAAGAGGACCTCAAAATCCAAATGCTCGGGGTGATTTCTTTAAGACTTTGGGTAGAGATTGGCCAGCACAAGCAGAATTAGGGCTATTGGATAGTCTTCAGCAAGGGCTCCGGCAAAACTAAGATATGCCTTGACCATTTGGATCGGCCAAAAACAAATAAGGTATCTACAAACCTAGACTAGGAAAAAGATAGCATACTCCTAATGCGAGATCAGTGTAGTGCGATAGCAGTAACCTGCATATAGTAATTGTAACAAGTATATTTAAGTAGAGATAGGCCGAAATCATCCTAAGAAATGTTGGTGGGAGTATTGGCATTAAATGATTTACCAATTGATCCAAGGTTGAAAAGAACCTAAATCCAAAGGACTCGAGCTCGTCATGTTGTAGTCAAAATGAAAAGAGTTGGTTGAGCAAGATCAAAAATATAATACGGCAAAGAGTAATGGTCGGATGACTCTAGGAGAAGAACGAGAAAAGACGAAGAAATCAAAAAAACTGTTTTTCTTCCAAACAGTTGATTTCTGCAAGACGATGTCGTTGAATTATCAGTTCTAAATGTCACATCAGAGAGATCATGGCTGATGGTGATTAGGATTTTTCCAGATCAAAACTTTGGTCTTCCATAACGAAAGGTTTTCTTAGGGTGACATGGAAAAATAGAAGAAATAGATTAAAGGATCATAGATATGATGATGCGACCTAATAAACAAAGGCCAAAAGGATTTTGGATCAGTGTATGAGGATCGATTAGTTACAGAACCCCAGAATGCTCTAGTTTTTCTTGTTTCTCATAGGTGAGATCTAGAAGAAAAGCAAGATCGTGGTTTATCTTATTGCAAGAGATGAAAAGCTTGAGGAAGGTGAGGGGAATAGTAGCTATTGAAAATAATAATGGAAGATGAATCCGTCAAGCTTTTTAGAAAGATTCCAGTACCGCACACGTCATGAAAGGATTCCAAACAATTATAGTACTTTAGAAAAAGCTCTACTCTAGGGGATAAGCCATCTCATTAAGTCACATAGACATTCCTTAAAATGAGACGATATGTATCGGTAAGAGTTATGATGAAAGTGTGGGAATCCCAAAGGCATAAAGTGTTTCGAACCGTCGAGTGCCATACTTATGGCTATAAATGTGGTGTTCAGTATATCCCATTACGCATCTTATCGATGGCTAATAGGATGTGAGGGGTATTGTTTACAGTACATCTTATCGTCCAAGGATCTCTGTACACATGGGGGTTCTGAACAAGAATCAGATAAGGCCTCTAGAGCCTTAAGTTGAGACACGTATTCAGCTTGATGGTTGATAGAAGGAATAGATTGATGTAAATAGATCGGTCTCCAAGATTCTCCCAAGTATAGAAGATTGTGTTATAGGCCGAACAAAGAAAGATAGCCAATGTAAGCAATGCTGGGATAGATCAAAATTGATAGGATATGATTATCAATCTGATAGTTGGTGCAGAGCGATTGTGCTAATGAATGTGCATAGTGGAGGACAATTAGCATCAATTATCAAATTGTTAGGAGTGGAGGCCAGACGTGGATAGTAACTGTCACAATAGGTAGTTATTGTGTTTAGTATAAATACGGAATTATACTTTGTAAAGAAACTCTTCCAAATAATTCAAATTAATGCATTTAATTTTATCTTAGTGCTTAATCTACTAGTAGTTTCTATCCTAAGAGTAGCTATAACTTAGAATATTTAGTATCGTAACCAGTGCTATACTTTATGTCTTTTTAAATTCTTCTCTTTCAAATAGTGGTTTGACAATAGCCAA
Source organism: Phoenix dactylifera (assembly GCF_051530095.1). Lineage (NCBI taxonomy): Eukaryota > Viridiplantae > Streptophyta > Magnoliopsida > Arecales > Arecaceae > Phoenix > Phoenix dactylifera. Next base: position 15,387,020 of record NC_143201.1, read on the forward strand.
AGTTTTTGAAGGTCAAGACATCTAGACTCATGCAACTTTTTGTCTTTTCTTTCAATTATCATCTTTCCAACTTATCTAATGCTTGTGCACGTATTTATGTAGCCTTTTAACTTGTCACCCTTTTTTTATCAGCTAACAAGTTTTTCGACACATCTAGATGGAATAAGAAAGACAAACATACGATTTATTCAAAAACCAAACACATCCTTAATGTGTTTTTTTTGGTTAACAAGTGTTGCTAAAGAGATATATAAAACAACTCAAAATGAATGAGTTTTATCAAAACGATTGTTTGATTTCAGTTTTGTCGAAATTAACAATATAAAACCTAAAAAATAAATTTTATGAAAAATAAATATTTATATTTTTTTTGGTAAATACATGTAATGACGTTTATAGGTATATATTTCAGTAAGATTTAATGGCAACCAAACAGTCTCCCAGGGTAATTTTTCTCAACTTACCATCCTTTCTTTCAAAAAAGAAAAAAAAAAGAAAAATAAATTGTACATCATCCGTGACACTCAGATGCTTCGGTGAGATTCTGCTGGAGCAACATCACGATCTTCTCATACGGTTAATCTGACGGCTAGGAACATCCGGTCGGGTTCGTGCCCCCTGTCAACGGTCATGATGACATAGACCAAAGTAGCCCTTAACCTTTTCAGAATGCCCAAAATATCCTCTCACTCCCCGCCGTTCATAAACCCTAGTTCACCATGCGCTCTCTTGGTTCCTTGGCCCAGGGTTTCCTCACGTCGCCGTCTTCAACCGGAACGCTAAGCACAGCGCTGGAATGGTATGGGCTCCTCTTGTCCAATCCTAGAATCCGTATTACTTCTTCTCTTTAAGATCTCTAAAAGCCATTCACTGTTCTCAAAATTGGATTTTTCTCTCGCGTTTTTATCTAATCGCGAGCTCCCAGATCGATGGTTTCCTCTTCCTCCTCCTTCGCTAAATAAAGATTTGTGAAATAGACAATTTTTTGTTTAGCTTCTATTCTAAAACGATTAATTTGAGTTTCTTTTATTATTGATTTCTTTTTTCTTAACAGATCCTTTTTTACCCTATTTATAAATTTATGCACAATTGTTTAACTATGGATTTGCTATCCTGTGGTTTTAATACGACAGGCTCCCAAAAGAGGTGGGAAGGCTACGGTCCCAGCGAAAAAGAAACCGGTAATTTTTGTTTTAGTTTTTCTCCTTTTTATTGGTAGAACGATTAATCTATTTTCTTCTTCATGTAGTGCTGAGCTTTTTCCTTCTTTTTCTTCAATTGATTTTGCGGTGGTTTTGGATCTCAGGAGAAGGTTGTGAATCCTCTGTTTGAAAAGCGGCCGAAGCAGTTTGGGATTGGAGGGGCTTTGCCTCCGAAGAAGGACCTCCACCGGTTCGTCAAGTGGCCGAAGGTGGTCAGAATCCAGAGGCAGAGGAGGATTCTCAAGCAGCGCTTGAAGGTCCCCCCGGCCTTGAACCAGTTCACCAGGACTTTAGATAAGAATCTTGGTAGCTATCTACTGTCTCTTTTATTTAATATGTTCTTTATGAATTTCTACTATCCTATGAATATTGTATAAAGGAAACATTAGAAGGTATTATTTGTCAGGTTCTTTTGATAGGTATGTTGCTTATCCAAGCTACTTCATCTTAAGGATATAAGGAAAAACACGTTTTGCAAAATTATTTTTAATACCAACCTTCTTAGAAATAACAAGCTCGCTTTTAACATTATTACAGTGGATTTGAACTCATCGTTGGAGTTTAACCCTCTACCACTTTTAAAAGGCGCAATTAAAAAACTTTAATAAATATTAAAATGACTGATGCATATCTGGTTTTGATATGTATCTGACAAGAACTCTAGGAGCTGGATATGAGTGTCCAGGTAACACATCTAAGCGTAATTCGTTGCCACTTTTTTCTGGTGTCTTATTTCCATGCCTTGGAGTCAGTATATTGATTTTGAAATGACATGCAAACACAGATATATGAAACAATATGATGTGTCTGACTTATAATTTGGGGTGCACTTCTGAGTGAAGTTAAGATCTTTTTTTCATTGGGATCATGTATTACTAGCCGTCATAGGGTTGTATGCTCCGGCGCTGATTTTGATACATGGATTATTCTTTGTTTCGGTGCCTTTTTGGATTTTTTGTTAAAAAACAGGCCTTTTGATTGCATGACTTTCTTTTCTTTTCTTCTTTTTTTTGGTTGTTGTTATTTAATGTTAGTTGCTGTATAGTTGTTAAAACTTGCCGAACCTAAAATTTTTCTGCAGCCTCCAGCCTTTTCAAGATGCTTCTAAAATATCGTCCAGAAGACAGAGCTGCAAAGAAGGAACGGCTTCTGAAGAGGGCTCAGGCAGAGGCAGAAGGGAAGACTGTTGAAGTTAAGAAGCCTATTGTTGTGAAATATGGGCTTAATCACGTAACTTACCTTATCGAACAGGTTTGGATGTCTTCCATTTCTGGTGCTTTTGCTGTCCATCAGCTTATTGCGTAATGCATTTTCTTAGAAGTATGCATTCTTTCTGCTGTATTAGGCTGCATTTGACAAATCTAAGTTGAGAAAGATTGCAAGTACAGGAGCTGTATAATCTGTTAATGTAGTTGAACATTGTTTTAAGATATTATTTTAGTGAAGGACTAATTTAGATGTTCTTCTTTTGTCCCTATAGAAAAAGGCACAACTTGTGGTCATTGCTCATGATGTTGACCCGATCGAGCTAGTAGTTTGGCTGCCTGCCTTGTGCCGGAAAATGGAAATCCCTTACTGTATTGTGAAGGGAAAAGCACGGCTTGGAGCGGTAGGCAACCTTCTGTGCTCTTTCTTTGTTAAAACTTTTGGTCCGTGAAGATGGACATGTTTATGTGTACATGCGTATGTTCTGATCTTGCCACCTACCATGTAGATTGTACACAAGAAGACTGCAGCTGTATTGTGTTTGACCACGGTAAAGAATGAGGATAAACTAGAGTTCAGCAAAATCCTGGAGGCTATCAAGGTGAGTAAGCTTGTAGTGGCACTGTTAGGCTTTGGTATCTTTTAATGTCTATGTCTGTTGACTATTTTCGTTCTTTCAGGCTAACTTCAATGATAAGTTTGATGAGATCCGTAAGAAGTGGGGAGGTGGGATAATGGGTTCCAAATCTCAGGCGAAAACAAAGGCCAAGGAAAAGATGCTCGCGAAGGAAGCTGCTCAGAGGATGAGCTAGGTTTCTTTCTCCTGATTTTTGGATCTGTGGATTTCACCTCTTGCATTTTCCAGTCTGTAGCTGTAGTCACATGAGTAGTGAGCTGACTGGCAGCCATATCTTAAATTTTGAACCAGCTATGTCTCAAATTAGATGATATTTTTTATTGTCTGAATTGTCTCTCAACTTACCAAGACATGTTTCAGATTTTAAAGGACCGGTTAATATTATTTTTTGTGCTTTTTTGTTTTGAATTATTTTTTGTGTGCTTGACATTGCTGACCTATTTTTATTCTAATTTTGTTTGCTTGTCTATTAAATATATACATTGTATTTCGAACCTTGATTTCTTTAGAACTCTTAACCATGATGATGGGCAGTATGACTAAATGTGTTCGGACATGCTGTGAGCTATTTGTTTGGCCGGTGCATGCATGTTTGATGGTATTTGATCCATTTCTATTGGTAGTTGCTCTTCCAGTCTGCACAGTGGATCAGTTTATGCATTTTGAATTGTTGAATTATCTAAGCGACAGCTATTCTTGGACCTTCTGCATTATAGGAACAGTAATAACTTTTGCCATTTGATGATGCATCCTCATTGGTACACATGAGAGGTCATACCTATATATTTTACCATGCTCCTCTGTTCTTGTCTCACTTCTTGTACCTATACATCACTAAATTCTGTGCTACCTCTATATGTTTCATGTTCAACCATCACTTTGGTTCTGTGATCAACTGTTTTAAGGGGTTTACATGCTTGTTATGCTCGCAAGCCTATCCGATGCGGCAATTGTTGATATGGTGCAAAATGAGTGCCCTAGGTATTTCTGCAGATTACTTTTTCAACACATCTTTCCCTGATTGATTGATCAAATCAGTTATGCTTCTCATCTTAACAGCATCGCCCTTAATCCATGTTTCAAATGTCTGATGATGGAAACTACTATGTTTTAGTAATGGCAGTGTAATATATGAATGATAAGGTGGATGTTATAGCCTTGTTTTAGCCTTGCAGGAACAGTTCATGGCAAGTTCCATATGCACAAGATGTTTGATTATTACAAAACGATTGGCATGGATTGGTGTATTTGTTTGATGACAGGTTAAGAGTTTTGTAATTGCATTATTGTTTGATGTACAAATTGATGATGAAACAGTTTAGTTTGCGGCATATAGTGATCCAAAAATGTGGCTGATGGCTAGATGCTATGCTTTCTCAATGATCCTGCTCTCTAGGCTCTTGGTGGCCAACGCTTTATAGAGATGTAGAGATGTTCTATACCTGCTCAATCCCCTTTCAGCCAATGGCTTCTATTGCACGATCTAGCTTGATCACTGCCATCTCACCCTCATTTATCTGATGCTAATTTTAACTTTATCAGGGTTCTTACTGCCTAGCTTGTTTTTGTTTGTCACTTTTGAAGGAAATGAAATCGATAACAAGTGAAAAAACAATCTTAAAGACCAAACTGGATCTTAAAATCCACAAGAACTCTTCATCCAAACCCATATGGAGTCAAAAAAAAGAAACTCTATATCCACCCTGCTAAGAATATGAAATGGAAGGTTCCAGTCTAGTTTTTTTTGTGGTGTCTGAAGTATTTTGGTTGAGTTCTTGTATTCGAAAGGTGGATATCATTATTAGCATCAGTAAATAGGTTACTAAATAGTGTTAGTTTTTTCTTTTTTTGAAAAAAAGTTTAATGGCGACTTTCTGTTAAATTCCTTTTTGAGTATAATCTCTCCTTAGCCCCTTCCCCCTTCCTCTTTAGTTCCTTTCTATGCACCTACTTGATATAGTCGAACTTGTTCTACTTTGGCATGTTTCAATTTTAGGCTCTTCATCCTCTCCCTCTCCCAATTCTCTATGGATTTACCCACTGCCCTCCCTTCTCATCGACCTCATTTCACTTTTATTCTTGGACTCCCACCACCAATCTCCTCGCTCCTCCACACTCCCCTACCCCTCCCTCTCTCTCTCTATCATTGCCCTCTTCCTCTTCTTCTCCAACTCTTCCACTTCAGCTTTCCACTCTTCCTTGCCTTTTGACACCGAAGTCCCTCCTGTTTGTTTGTGAGGATTCCATCCACAACTGCCTTTCATCTTGCTTTCCACCCCTCTGTGCCTTCATTTCATTGACTTCTACCACCAATGTCTTCCCCCTCAATCCTCCCATCCCTCTCTGAGCATCTTCCATATCTCGCTCTCGTTCGATATATAATCTTTCTTTTTAATATATATTAAGTTTTAATTGTCATTTGGACTACTCATTGTATAATTGTCAATTTATCATCATATACCAGTTTGCATCATTTTTCAAGACTATAAATTTCCCTAGTACTATTACTAATACTCCCTTCTGAACTTTTGAAAGTTCTACAGTGAATTTATGCCCGACAGTTCTCATCATTTATCTTAACAATATAATTTTCGTAAGATAACTATTATTCATTTAGCATTGTATAGTATAATTCACTAATTCTTATAGAGCAACCCAAAGGTATATGTTGGTCTATTAAAAGAAAAAAGAGAGAGAGGTTATAATAATCCATCACTTGTAGTTCTTGGAGCGTGTCATTGGATTACCAAATGTAAGAAAAAGGTAAAAAACTAGATCAGCATACAAATTTTAAAGTGTATACATTAAACTATGCACCCTTATACATGTTGAACGAGGTAGTTTATGTTTCTCTCTCTGAGTCAACCTCTTCATTTGACATTTTGACGCTTAAATAGCACTCAAATGTGCATAAATGTCTGCGATCACATTAGGAAGAGGCTCTCATCCTTTCCTCCATGCCAAAATTTCACACATTCTATGAGTTATGCTTGATTTACATTGATAGTCATTCCATGATTCTCCTTGCAAATTTTATTTAATGCAATCCATAAAATATTAAAGTTATCTTTAGGCATGGCTTGTTGTTTCGGAATAAAAACGGCTCATTATGCACCATGGACTTATGTATGTAACTATTTTTACTCTTCCAACATTATTGCATATATTCTTGCACTAAATCATTTTACAAGACCAATTTACTTAGACAATGAATCAAATTCGAGAGCCCAATTTTAACCCATGCATTCCTATATATCTTTTGCAGTGTATGACCTGAATCTCTTTTTTAGCTAGCTCGAAAATAATATTGTGGCTGCTCCACCCTATAGAACAAACTATTACATTCCATATTCACATAAAGAAAATTACAAAAAAGACTTATAATATCACTAATAAAATTTATTAATAGGGTATGATAGGATAGAAGAAGTTGTTAGATATTTACAATATGAGCTTGGTTGTGTTGGATATTCAATTTCTAAACCACCAATATTACTTGGAGTTTTTAGTAAATAAGTTTCCATCATATCTAACAACTTAGATTCATAAAAGCAAAAAATGGAAAAACAAGATTACTGAAGTAATTTTAATAAACATGTTTAATTACTTAAGAGTATAAAAGTGCTAGAAACACTCAATAAAAAAAATGTAATTAGCATTTCATTAAGACGATGATATTGTAACAAGGAGGCAAGATCATCAAGAGATTAGCAGGGAGAAAGAAAGGAAACAAAGAGGGAGGACCAATGTATACTAAATAACTGCTAACGAGGTAAAAAAAAAATTACATCCAGCGACCTAAACAATTAGGCCAAGTTTAATAAATTTAGCAAATTGAGCCGTTCAAGCATCAACCCTAGTTGGAGCCATTATAGCTAACATGTTCTGCCTCATAATAACAATGTCCGCTAGCCGTTCGAAGCTGAAATTTTTCTAGCTTGGCATGCCTTCAATGTGAACTTGGAACTCTGCAATTCTCATTCAAGAAAATCGAGCATCTCTCCTGTTTTTCGAGTTTAGAGTATCTCGGCGAGGTATACCCCCCTTAAAGGAAATAAAATATTGTATTAAATAAAACATACTCTCAATGTTACAAAGGTAGTAAAATGTTGACTGCAAATCCTTTGCAACCCTATCCCATACTTACAAATTATAACTTGTCCAAGGCCCATGCGGCATCTAAGGTACCTCTAGGTAGGCTGAGTAAGCCTTTCCCCTTGATACAAAGCCTTTGTGAGACTTGTTTGTGAGACTTGTTTCAGATCCTTTGGAGCGCCCCCCCCCCCCCCCCCCCCCCCCCCCCCCCCCCCCCCAAACTCCCTCTTTGGTACAAGGTCCCCTTTCTAAGGGACTTGACAAAGGAGAGAGTGGGCAAAGGTGAAAGGAAAGCTTTCTTGTTAAAAAGTGAGAAGAATACAACACAGTCCTAGGAGTTGGTTACAAACAGAGATCTCTTTCCACATTTATAAGCCTCAGCCAAGTACACATGTGGCCTTAATTATACCATTTGTTAAAATCCTAATAGCTTTCTAATCATTTCCATATAAATAATCTACAACAAATAGCTAGTTCTAGAAATATCTGCACAAAATATCTAAGGCTAAAATAAGGAAATTGTTAAGCAAAATATCTAGGATCCTAAATATCTTTTCAAAATATCTCAAGTAGTAGAGTATCTCTGAAGCCTTTTAGAGAACTTTAATTTCTTTGTCCAAAACCTTAAATGCAAAGATCCATGACATCCTCCCCACCTATCGCATCAATGTCCTTGTCGCAATGCTGAGAACTCGTAGATTTTATCCTCGTGTTGCCGCAATATATTTGCATATTTCCAATCGGTCTCTTTGTGTGGAAGTCCTTTCCACTTAACAAGATACCCAATGTATGGTTGGATTCCTTATCGATGGATGTGTACTTGTTAAATATAGTTTAGACTTCCTTCTTGAACGATGTCGTCAAGGTTCTCGATGTTTAATGCAAATTTCTCGAGCCGGATCCTCCTTGTCTTTAGGTTAAGGCTTCAAACAATTTACATGAAAGATGTGATGAATCTTTAAGTTGGTCGGAAATTCTACCTTATAAGCTGCTTTGTCTATCTTCTTTAGGATAGGAATAGCCCTTGATACTTTCAAATTAGCCTCTTATGCACCTTTTGGAACATTTTGAATCATTAGTGAAGCTTAATCGTGACTATGTCCTTCTTCTTGAACCCCAGAGGCCGTCATCACTTGGTAGCCCTCTTCTGCATCTGCCTCATGGTCTTCTCCAAAAATGTCCTTGTCATGTCAGTTTAAATTTTGAAATGGACTAATGAGCCATTGGGCTCTTGCTTGTCTCCCTTGCAACAAGGATGTGAGGGGCAACAGGTTGGTGCCTCGTCACAACCTCTAATGGGCTATGGTGCATGGACTCATTTTTCTTGAGATTGTAGCAAAAATAAGCAATAGCAAATGTAAGCAATATGCACCCAATCCTTTCGATTCACATTTACAAAGTACCACAAATACTCCTCCAAAAAGTTATTCGGTTGTTTGGTCTATCCATATATTTGGATGTGAAAACTTGAATAGGAGAGTAACTTGACCCCATGGATCTTGAAAATCTTTATCTAGAACTTACTTATAAACCTCGGGTCTTAGTTGCTTACTATATTTTCGAGAGTCCCTCGATACTTTATTATACTTGACATGAAGAGCCTTGCAGCTTCCTCCATGGTGAAAATTGTAGGTGGAGTGATAAAAGTGTCATATTTGGAGAAGTAGTGTAATACTACCATGATGGATTGAATTTTTTCTAGCTTTGGCACAACTAAAATGAAGTTTATGGAGACACTCCCTCGAAGAGCTTGGTGCAGGCAAAGGCTCGAGCAAGCGTATTGACTTTTTGCATGCTACCTTATCTTGATGGCAAACAAGGCAATTATGGACATACTCCACATCTTCATGGATCCTCAACGAGCAATAGATAGCCTCATACAATGATATTCCTTTTTTGGCCTAGATACCTTGCCCACTTGGTATCACAACATTTCTTGAGAAGTTTCTTTCGCAAGTTGTCTCAGATTGACATTAAAACCTAATTAGTTTTAGGATAAAGAAATCCATCTTTAACACAGAAATTTCACATCTTCCCCTCAGTGGGCCACTAGTCTTGTATTGTCCCTATGCAGATTCGATAGTTTTTGATTTTTTTTATTTTCTTGGATTGGAGTGGTTATCACCTAAAAATAGGCCCTATTTTTTTTAGCCTAAAAAAGGTGACCTATGCGAGGCTAGAAATTTCGAGTGTTCTTCGAAGAGGCTGAGAGGTTGAATGTGTGAGGCCGAAGACTCTGAAGGAGTTGTGTTATTATTCTATTTTTAGGTTTGCTTCTGCAGACCCATACCTCTCATGCAAGCTTGCTTAACTTGCCTTTGTCACTCACTATATGACCGAGAATCAATGTTGAATCCACCATTAAATAACTTGATACAACTCACTTCTATTATGCAGAAAAAGATATGAAAAACAAGTTCTTTTGATGATCACATGGTGGGTATCAAGTGCGACGATGGAGGCACACTACTATTGTTCTCTTTTTAGGTGGTTTGGCTCGAAAAGGTGCTATTAACACAAGACGGGAACAAAAAAAAGTCTCATCAAAATTTAAGAGTATACACTTTTTTATATACAAAATCAGATAACAAAAAGAGCAAAAAATGTACGAGTTTTATCTATTTTGTATGCATAGATTATATTTACATAGAAAACAACCTGATAGAGATTTTTTGCTAATTATCAATATTTTCAAACCCAAAACAGACCGGCCAGTTCAATTGGTTTAAATGAGAATCTATTGCTTGTCTGGTTTGATTTAAAGAATGTTTTAATGATCAAAACTTGGTCCAACTTGGAAGAACTGAACAAACTAATTAGATCAGCCAGTTCATTTTGATCTTTTTATTTTTGAACTCAAAATTAAGATTAGGCAAAGAAGTTTTTCTTCTTCCCTAGCTTATATGGTTTGTTTTTTAAGGACGCAACATTATTGCAATTGAGAAGGATGCTCTCCCAAAGCTCCCTCCTTTATTACTTTTATATACTACCCAAAAGTTCAAAACTCCAATAAAAACCTCCTTTGCCCTCATTTTCAAGGTTTTCTAGGCCTAAAGGGAGCCCCCCTTCCACCCACCCCAACACCCACACCGCCGCCGCTGCCACCGCCGTCTCTCTTTGTGTGTGTTTTGATCGCCATTATTGACTTCTGGTGGTGGCTATCTTTTTGTCTGGCTTTCTTTAGCGTACGGATGGAAAAACGAGCAGGTGGATCGAAGGATGTGCCAAGCACCACCGTGAGGAAGAGGTGTTGCAATTGCACATGCATTTCTTAAGGTGAGTTCATGCGTTACATTTGATTGTGTGGAACCATCTTTGGTCGTGGGGGCAATTGTGAGGAGAGGGGAGAGAGTAGGAAGTTATGCCAATAAAAATAAAAAAATATAATCATAACATAATAATTATGTACGGTTGATGTTATCGGTTAGCTTGCTGGTTGGATTGGTCGGACCAGCTGATCCAAAAATCGAATAGCTTGCTGGTTCACTGTCCTGTTTGATTTTAAAAGCATTACTAATTATCAAAATCTTCCAACCATCCAAATTAAGTATGGATTCTTTCTGATTAGTGATTTAATTGAAGATATCCAAACCTCAATTATATGCTCTCTTTTAAATTTTTAATCTTTCATCACACAACCAAATATTTTATATTATAAAATCATAATTAATAATTTTAGAAATCATAAATGTTATGGTTTTGTAGGACATCCAAATGCACATTATTTAGCACTAAATAGAAAACAAACACAATTAGGATGGTTAGGTGATGCAACAAGCTAGTCCACTCCTGTTCTAACGCACGTACTCTCAAGCAGTGGAACGCCGCACGATTGGATATTCCTTGCATCCGAAGTCTAATCCAGCTATCCATCTGTTGGTCCCTAAAGGTCCTGGACCATCCGATCAATATCCGACGAAACATAATACCATCATTTGATGCATATCAGAACCCTACATTTGATTACTTACCCTCACAAAAAGAGACGTAATCCCAGCTGCTTTAATTTTTCTAACAAGCATTGGCCTACGATTAAGCCGGCATCTTTTTCTCATTCCCATTCAAAAATTAAAGAACGCTGCTTCCCACGGTATCCTATCTCGCGTTTCACATTTCACATTTCACATTTCGCGTGAGGCTCTCGCCGACAATAATACGGTTCCTAATCGATCCAGTTTGTTTCTCCACCGTTCTCCGTGATGAAACGATGGAAGAAATATTTCGGAGTAGGAGAAGATAAACTGACAATAATCCGGTTCCCAATTGAATCCGGTTCGTTTCTCTACCGATCTCCGTGGTGAAACAAGGAATATTTCAGAATAGGAGAAAAAAAAAAAATTGAGAGCCGTGGAAGGAAACAAAACCCGCAACAATACCGCCTTCCAATGATGACATCACCGCCCCACCTTTGAGCCCCACGTCTCCAAGGCGGTGGGTCTCATTTTGGGTTTGAAGTTAGGTGTCCGTAATAATCCTTTTAAATTAAATCTCCTCTCCTGTATAGAAAAATTTTATTTAAGTAATGTTGTTCCATGTTTAGTCTGCCCCAACTCTTTGGTTCTCGCTCTCTCTCACCCGCCGATCACTCTTTCGCTCTCCTGGCCACCCGTACTATCTCATCGCTCTTACCTCTCTCTCTCTCTCTCTCTCTCTCTCTCTCTCTAATCTCAAAACCCTAAATCTTGTGACTTTTCTGATCGATCGAGCGCTCGTTTTCCCTTTGAAATCCGTCCTTTCGGCCTTCGATTCGCTCGGATTTGGAGGTTTTCTCTGGGTCGGGAGCCCTAATTTGGGGCGCGACTTGGCGATCTTTGTGCTCGCCGATTGGGTGCGGTTCGGATGGCGGAAGGGAAGGCAGATCTGCCGGAGGATCTCGTGCTCTTGAAGCCGGCCGTGGAGGCCTGGGCCGGCAAAGGTATGGCGTATTCTCTCGATGCTCTTTTCTGGCATTTTTAGCTTCTGGTACCGTGATTCGATGAGATCGATCGTGTTGAGTGTTTTGATTCGTGATTCAGATCGAAAGGCAGTTATTTTAGGGTTTTCAGAAGTTCTTTGGTGCTGAATTTCTCGCGTTCTTTTACCTTACGGTGTTTTGGACCATGTGATTGTTCTGATTATGTCTTTTCTAGAGGAGTTCTTTGATGAATTATTGGTTCCAGAATCGGTATTTGAAATATTCTATCAAAAAAATCTCTCCTTTTTAATAAAAAAATCCCGACTCGCTGGAAGAATTAGTACTCTCAGATCGGGAGCAAGAGCAGAATTTTCCTTTTCTTTTCTATGAAAATATATGATGGATATGAATCTGTAGTCCTGTGTGACCACTACTTCTAGTTCTAGTAGTACTTACAGTAGGTGGATTTTTTAAGTATCTGTTTGCTTATTTGTTTCCCAGCTCAGTTTGGGTATCTTATCTGTTCATGTTATGTGGAAGATCTAACTATGCTTTTCTTTCTGGTCTATGTCTTCTTACTGCTATAATGTTCTGCGAATTGGTGATTGGGTTTTGAATCCCCCTCTTATCAGATGTTCTTTCAGGTGGAAATGACGAGGAGAAGGTTCTCATGGGGTTTCTGGATGAATCAAAAGGTGATTTCCTATTTATTGGTCTCAGTATTGTATGTTGCGGTACTTGGATTTCATTTTGGATGATTTTTTTTTCTTCTCTGTGTGATAAATCATGTGGTTGTGAGTTCTTAAGCAGCCACTGTTTGCATAAATGATTCTGGTATTCCTTGTTATGTTGGGTTTTGATCTATTAAACATTCTTTATGAAGTTATGTAAATTCCGAATTACCGGTCTTATATTGTTCACTGAAGGCAGGACTTTTAAAAGCTGAGATATTCGTTGTCTTGGCGAGTGACCAAGACCGATCTTGGTTTCTCTTGGCCTAGATGGACAGTGGGGAAATTTCGGAAAGAACCATGCTTTTCTGAGATCTTGATTGATATGTTAGAGCCAAGACTTCTTTTACATGGTAAAATTGAGTTTAGCAACTATTTTTAGGCACCTGTTGAAGGTTATCAATTAAAGAACCAATTTAAGGAAGTAACAATGTGACTGGAAAATATTGGCCGGTGTTCATATTATATGACTGATATCTTGGTCTAATATTGTTTTATATCGGATGACATAATGAGGCTGAGGTTCTGTATATTGTATTGGTGACTGGCTGATATGATACAAACCAAGGTCGAAACTGAGATGAAAGCCCTGGCTGAAGGAGTATATGAGTTGTTAATTAGTTCTACCTAAAAGTGCAGTTCTTGGAGCTTGCCTTCTGAAATGTACTTGATATTCTGTTGGGCTTTGGATACACATGGTGTAAATATGATTAAATTTTACTGGGCATGCTAGATTTGATTTGTTATTGTCATAAGCAGGTTGTTGTACAAAGTAACGCTTGAGTTTGTCATGCATTTGGCGCCATTTGATTTGGTTATTGAAGTTATGGGTAAGAGGCTTACATAAATACACCAGTACTTTTGAAGATCCTATCTCCCATTATTCATTGGTACAATGTAATTGAAAATCCTTTAACTTTGCTGGTGTGTGCTGTGGCTGCTCCTATCACAGTATCCTTAGGTGCATGAATTGGTTATTCCACTGCTTTGCAATTGGCTTGCTAGATAGTGGTTGGTGCAGCCCAGTTGCCACTACTGGTATTTACCAATCAGGCACCCATATAAGTTACTCGATGCACCAACATACTAAGATTTGTACTTTTGATTTCCTGCAAGTATGTTCAAGCATTTCTAGTAAAAAATTGATGGATGGAGTTTTCTATCTTTGCCACGTGAATAGCATCACTTTATGGATATGGTATCTCTAATCAAAGTCGAGCCACTGCTTTCCGGGATTGGACTAGCTTCCACAATCCTGTCCATGACTCAGTTTTAATTGCTTTTAAAATTCTGCACATGTGCTCTTGTTTGTTATCATGCTATAAACAATTTTTTAATTTCTCATGTATTTTGTATGCTGCAGATCAAGCATCTTCTGATAATAGTATTCCTTTGTCTCCTCAATGGCTCTATGCTAAGCCTATTGAGAGCAAGATCGGCCTTTCTGCTGCATCTGGGGTATTAAGCACTCTTTTTCTCTCGTATGTGTTTATTATTCTCATTTAATATTCTGTAAGGTCAGTTGGAGTTGTGCAGAACCTATTCTAATCTATTGATGGGACTTATGTTTGCTGTAGTGGCTTTCTTAGTACTTGAGATAAGATTTTTCAGTAAAATAAAACACCAACTTAAGGTTTATTTTGGGTCAGTCAGATTGGTTATATCATTTCCATTTTCTGGTATTTATGGTGGTTACTTGAACTTATTTTAGTTACTTTTGATACCATCAACATGATAATTTGGGCAGTTGAAAAGAGAAAACATGATTTGAATTCTATACTTACTCTTTTCTTATGATAATATGACTTTATGTTTATTCATAAAATTGCAGTTATATAATTTATTAAAGTACTGTAATTCAAGGATCGGGTAAAAATAAACTCATTTCCTGTTCTTCTCCTTTCCTATCTATATGCTCCTTTCATAATAGGAAATATATTGCTCTTATCTTCCTATATCGCATTAGATAGTTAATTTAGTCACAATTTGCATTTCTCCTTGATTTTTTATGTTTTATTGAGGCAGTTGTTGATTATCACAGAATTTTTCTCTTTTCGATAGTTGGGCGTTAGTTTTTGCTTGGCTTTGCTTTTTTTTTTTTAATATCCCAGAAAATGTGATCATGCTACTGGATATGGAGTATTTGCAAGGATTCTTCATTTAATTTTATTGAGAATGTTTTTGGGTCATTATATCTTGAACATCTTTCATGATGGTCTTGGTACTTATTTTAAGTTGTCTTTTTTTCGAATAAAAGGAAAATGTCTATGGACTTACCAAGATCTTATCTGTCTGCTCTTTGCTTGTGGTACAGTTTCTCATAGACTAATTAGGAGTACATATGACAATGAATTTAAATATGTTGAAAGAAACTCTTGTCACCAACATAATAGGCATTTCAAATCCATATATAATTTTACAAGAAAATTCTTTTCAGCTTCCACCGATGTCCTTTTTACTCTTGTATTCTACTCACAGCCCTTTATTTATCATTGGTATCCGAAGGAAAAGCCATCCTTCTAGAAAAAGGTCAAGGGGTTTGCCATGGTGGTTCGAGGGCTGGACTACCACAGGATGGCCTATGGTGGCCTGACATGGTATCCTGGCCCATGTTCTATGATATGATGGGCCAGAACCCAGTATGATGGCTGATATGGGCAATGGCTGATCCAAGGAAGACATCGTAGCCCTTAACCGAGTTGGTCCAGTTTCCAATTAGTTTTTTTTATAATGAATGATGGTAAAATAGGAGAGCAACTTGACTTTCTTTTACTCCTCATAGTCGACACTCTGTTTTAGCAATTTCTTTCTTAAGTAATGATATAATTGTCAGTTGTAACTCTGTAGGAAACAAAATCAATTAGTTCGACATAGTTACTAAAGTGTAATATAAATAACAATTGGTCATATTAGTTACTAATGATGGAATCTTAAATTAGATACATAACATTTTGTGAAACAGTGTCTTGGATGCTTTTTAGCATCCCACCTTGAGCACAAGTTGCCAAACTTGGTACCTGCCATCCACTGCATGCCATGGTAACTGTCAACAAGTATCTGTCTGTGAAAGGCTTTATCTTAGAACATATGGAAAACTGGCTCTTGTACATGAACACCCAATGCACCCATCACCTCCATCCCTCTTGGTGTCTCTTGTCAAAGTTCAGAGCATTTGAGTTAGATGTGATATCATATGGGAATATAGTCAAAAAATTCTGTTTACATTCTTGAAAACATTTGTTTTGTGTCCATCCTAATCTGTGGCTGTCACCATATTTTTAAATGTCCACAATGTTTTGCTATAATTTTTGGATTACCTTGACGTATTGACATTCCATCTTTAATGTTCTGTAATGTCTCCAGTTTGGTTTTTTACATTTGTGATGACCTTCATTCTCCACTCTGTACTAGTTTTGCTGCATTATTCCTAATTCTTGGCTCTCACACATAATTTCTGCAACATATTGTTGCAAAAGTGATGCTGTTCTCCTTCTCTCTCTCTCTCTCTCTCTCAAATGGTGCACCATGAGAGGATTAGAACGGAACCTATGCTGCTTATTCGTGTTTTTAGTTGATCCTAACCTTAAAGGTAACATGACCTGGGCATTTTTCACCCCACTTTTCCAAACTGACTTGGTGGTGAAATCGAATTGGTATCATCTAATCTTGGCCTCTTCCAAAACGCTATGGCGTGTACTAGGCATAATAGTGCTTTCGGGGCTGGTGGGTTAATGTTATTCAAATGTTTCTTACAATTACCACAGTGCATCCATGTTCTTCAAATATGCATAATATGGAAAAGAGAGTTCAGTATCCTCAGTTTGGTCTTACTGGTGGACTTTGTTAGTGGTTTGGTGCCATAAAATTATCTTAGTAGTTGATGGATTGTTTATGAGGGACTTGCTGAAAGATAAAATCTTTTGAGAGATCATGAATGCAGGAAAATAACTTGCCAACTCCATTTGATGGTAAAGGGCTTGGATGATGATTGATATTTCTCTAGATGGGAACATTTATGAACATTTTGGGAAATTACCTGACTCGGTGCCTGTAAATATTATAAAAAATCATATGCAAATTTGTTATATCATAAAATAACTGGTGCTATTCTTGTGCCTTTTCCCAAAAATGCAATTAAAAAAAAGTCAAATAAGTAGCTTAGGGTAGTCATTAACCATTTCTTTCCTTGTGTAGAATGAATAATCATCTTTGTGGAATGATTCATGTCTATGATGTGCTTATTATTTCTTTTACAATGCAACCTCCTAGGTGGGATAGACAACTCTTTTTTTCGGTTCTGCTCATCTTTTTTCTTGCTTCGCATTTTCTTTTTCCTTTCAAAAAATGCAACAGCTAGTGCCGGCATCATATTATTTATGGTCGCACATACACCCAACATCTCTACTATTATAACTGACACTCCTTGCCCTTGATGACTGTCTCCATGTCTGAGCCTTCTCTTTTCACACTTCTGATCCACAAGTTATAGATACCTGCATCTTATATATGCACTGCCCTCTTGGTTTAGTTCACCCTCTCTTCTAGGGAGAGAAACAAGAGAGTGCTTCACTAAAAGTGGCAGTATATTTGTCAAGTTACATAAATGATGGACAAATTCTTGGAGCAGATGGAAAATTGCAACCATACTTGCATCCCGACAAGTGCATTTCATGTGTCTGATGCTAGTGTGCTATTATAATTCAAAGTGATGGGGGCCTCATGTAGAATATAACATTTTAAAATAAAATCTCCATGACATGGATATAAATAGTTGGAGCTATCTCCTTTCTCTACTTGCATTATGCATGTTTTGTGGGTCAAGGGTGCAAATTCAGCCCCCAGCTCAATCTTTAGGTCCTCGTATTCATATAATTCTTCTGGTTGTAGTTAAGTGATAGCAAGTTCGCTGTTTTTTTTCATGTGTAAACTTTGCTTTAGTTTTAATAATATTTTGAGCTGAATTTGTAAGGTACTTTGTTATTTACTTGTTTTCAGTAAACAGTAATGATATGCTTGCTGGGAAGGGTGATGGAGTAACTTGTTTGATCATTTTCTTATGCCGTTAGCTGTTTGTAGCCATTCCTTGTAGATCGTGATGGACGAATGTAACTTCTAATTATTAAATAAGCATGTGCTGTGCATGCGCGTTGCATGTACAGATCTTTGGAGAAGACGAACATGTTGACTTTTTTTTTCCTCGGTGTGGTGAGGTCCGGCATCCCTTAAAAAATACTATCACACACACATGCACACAGATATATATATATAATATTCATTTTGTATTTCGTCAATTTTGTCTTATGAATGAGGGTTGCATGTGCGAATCTCTGTAATTTTTGAACTCTGAATCTGTGCCACGACTATTATCATTATTATTATTATTATTTTTTTGGGTGGGGGGGAAGAGGCTGAGTTTTTTTCCTTCTTCTGTATCCTCCCTCTGTTTCGTTTTTTTTTTAGTGAGGTGTGTTTTTCCTTTTGGGAGACAACTTTTCCTTTTTGCAAAGATGTGGAAGGCTTGCGGCTTCAGTTGTACTAAGTTTTTGCACACACACACAGCACGTGCATGTGCACGTGCTTAATAGAGAAGGAGCATGTTAGGTGGCATCCAAATTTGACCTATATGTCTTCCTAATCTAATCTATGAAACAAACTCCCTCGCAGAAAGCCAGGCAAGGTGGGAGTGCTATGTGTATCGGGAAATAAATAAATGACGGCGAAGACAGTCAACTCTTTTGCATTATACAGTCATCAAGAGACTATGACTAAGATTCTATAAGTTTATATTGAACTATTGAATTCCACAAACATATTTTGTGGTTCTAAAAGTTTTTCTGTGGCGGTTCCTTACTTCTGGATGGCTGATTGCCCAAGTTTTTTGGAGTAAAATTGACAAAATAAATTTATTATTCCTTTTTAACATTACCACACTATCAGCATATGCCCTCAAAAACGTTTCTGCCCTTTTAACATATTTATGAACAGATGCTGAATAAATCTTTGTTTTCTGTTCCTGTTGCAAGGTGCATTTTTGCTCATGTTTCAGTTTCGACTCTTCCTCTGCAAAAGTTCACATGTATAACATTGATGGATATGCATACATATTTTGTTCTGTTGGATGCTTTTGGTATTGGGCCAGATTTTTTAATAAGAACTTTATAACATCCTACGGTCATGCCCGTGCATTGATGATTGTCCTTTTAAGGAACTGTGATTAGACAATTTTAGCTAGTATCGTATTTCATTTGTTTTATTTTTGTTGATAAAATTTTTACAATAGGAAAATTATACTACTATAAGAAGAGGATGTGTGTCATGCTTTTTCACATGTCCAGTTCTTTGTTACACTTTGTTTTTAATCACTGTCTTACACATTTATGTGTTTTATTTTGACAGGATACTCGCCCACCAAATTCTTTGACCCACGGAACCTTGTCTGATTCGGCTCAGAAAGATGTGTGGCGTTTGGATGGATCTCAAGATAAGAAAGAATGGAGAAGGAATGTACCTGATGTTGAAAGTACTCGCCGCTGGCGTGAAGAGGAGAGGGAAACTAGCTTGCTTGGTAGGAGGGAACGTAGGAAGGAAGCAGATCGAGATATTGAGTACCGGAAAAATGACCGCCGTTCAGACAATACTTCTAGAGAAACTTCTGAGTCTAGGACTTTGCCCCCATCTGATCGGTGGCGTGACAGCAAATGGTCGACAAGATGGGGTCCAGAAGATAGAGAGAAGGACCCTCGAACGGAGAAGAAGATGGATGTAGAGAAGGAGGATTCTCACACTGAAAAACAATCTTTTGTGGTTAATCTTCGCCCATTGTCTGAATCTGATTCTCGTGATAAATGGAGACCACGCCATCGACAAGAAGTTTCTTCTGGTGGATCTGCAGTATATCGCGCTGCTCCTGGGTTTGGGCTGGCTAGAGGACGTGCGGAGGGTTCAAGCGTGGGGTTTGCTCCCGGTAGGGGTAGGTCAAACTCCATTGCTGGCTCGCCATTTAAGTCATCCTCTTCTGGACCAATCGGTGCTGCACCTGCATTTAAGACTGAAAATGTACATGGAAAGTCCGGATTATCTGCGGAGACATTTTGCTACCCAAGGGGGAAACTTCTTGATATTTACAGAAAGCACAAGATGTTGCCATCTTCTGATACTCCCCCTGAGGGCCTCGAGGAAGTTCCTTCAATAACACAGTCTAGTGCTGTAGCACCACTGGCCTTTGTTGCACCTGATGCAAACGAAGTGGTAGGCTTAATGCTGTTTCTTCTATTATCTGTTCTTGTTTCATTCTACTCTCTTTTGACATACAATTTGAAGAAATTAAAGTAAACTGTGTGATCATGTTAGAAAATAAATATGGAACATGCAAAATGGTAGCAAGCTTTAATAGTTCTTTTTACACAATACACAGTTTATGAATATGCTATTAAAATTCTTTTTCATCATTGTAATAGTGATTTGTGATCTCCAAGAAAAGAAGGTTGTATACTTCTGTTATTTTGTCACTGATTGAGAATGTCAGAATCACCATAACTATTTTCTAGATATATTGGAGGCAGATACATGGGGAAGGTAGGAAACAATTTAGAATTCCCACTTCTTTTTTCCAATTATCCTTTAAAAATGCTGTTGATCTGCTATGGATTTCATTGTGGGAAAGTTAATGGAAACTTAAAAGTTGTTCTTGGTTTTGATAGGTGATCTGAAATTTCGTGATTTTGTAAATTCTGTATATTGATTTAACTGAACTCAACTGAACTAGGCCTTACTCCCAAGCTAATTGGGGTCGGCTACCAAATTTTATATATGAAATTTATCTAAATTTATATAATGACTAAAAGCAAAAAAACTCACATGCATTTGGTACATAGTGTATTCAAAACAGAGCACATTTCCTATTTATTCAAGTGAAGGCAATCTCTGTCTTCATTTACAGCATCTTCCTCAATCCTTAGGGTGGTGGAATGGGCAATCTATAGTACATAAATTATAATAGAAGCTGCAGTAGTAGGCATTTTCTGTTTTGAGTACAATATCAGTAACAACAATATCAACACTAACAACAACCTTTATATAGTGAGGACAGAAACACTAACAACAACCTTTATTTTCTGGATGTACATAACTTTATATTGCAATTTGGACTTTAAATTCATGTTGAAATGCAATGCCTTCATGTTGTTGGTAATTCGAGGAATGGGTGCATCTGGCAATTAATCAGAAAATTTTTGACGCTCTTTCTTTTTAAACATTTCTAGTATATCTTGCATAAATAAGAGGCTATTTTGGGATTTCTTTAACATATTTATAAAATTGTAGGGTTTGCTACATCCATATATTCAAAAATATTGTGGAAGAAAACTGCAGGATTTGTTTTGAGGATACGTAATCTTTTTACCCATCCATTGGTTGTTGGACATCTAGTATATTTGCTGCATTTATCTCTTTGAAAATATAATGAAACTATGGAGTAAACCTCTATATATGTTTTTAAGAAATGAAAGTTCAGGCACTCACGTAAATTTTGCAGTTTTGATAGTATTTTTCAAGGTTTCAAAAACTGGTACGAGAGGGAATACCTTTTTTTTGAAAAAGTGGTACTATACTGGGTATTGACACACGGTATGGGACTCCATCCTACACCGACATGCTGTACCGGTGCTGGTTTTCTGCTGGAACTATGTACTGAGTATCGTACGGTTATGGCAGTTTTTAAATCCTTGGTGTTTTCTATTTGTGTCATGAAAAAGGAATTCAGCAGTATAATGTATGGGACATTGCTCCTACCTCTATTGGCATGATCATTATAGAAAATTTGTATTGTTTCACCTGCTCTCCCTCCACATTCCTTTAAAATAAATTAGTAATTTGAGCTTTTATCTACATTACTGGCAAATGGTCTTTTATTTGATTCTTAGAGAATAATCTTTGTCTTGGATGTGACTGGCAGGCTCTTTTAGATGACATTTGGAAGGGGAAGGTTACCAGCAGTGAAGTAGCTTACGGCCGGGATAGGATGGAAAGAGAAAATGACAGTGAGTTGGGTAAGCAACCTCTCTTATTTTGTATAACTAAGCATGGCTATTTATAACTTATTGGTTTTTTGTTTAGATGTTGGTGACCTGTTCTTGATTGAGAAGGAACAAGGTTTGCTTTCTACTAGCTCAACTGGAGAGGGATTCTTTATGAATTCTGCAGGTTATGATGAAATATGCATCATATGCAATATCTTTGACCTTTTTCTTTTTTCTTTCTTTCTTTTTGTTTTTTTTTGAACAGCCTTATCTGACATAGGGCTGTAAATGAACCATGCTGTTCATGAACGGCTCAGGATTGACTCAATAATAGTTTTTTTTTTTTTTTTGACTAGAAAACAAGCTTAGCTCAAACATCTTTCAGAGCTCATCTGTTAAATGCGCAGAGCCTGAACACTTTGGGCTTGCAAAAATAAATGATAACTAAGCTTGGCTTGACAACAAGCTTGTTTAAGCTTTATTCAGTTCATAGCTTGCCAAGCTTGAATTCATGTTGCAAAGTTCGGGTCAAGCTTAGTACCCCGCATATTATTTGCCCAGCCTGAGCAGTTCACTTCTTGGCTCATCCTGTTTGCTCCCCTATCCTGATTGCCTATGCAAATCACTAACATTAGTAACATATTTTGTTTCAGAGCGGGATTCTAGCCATGTTGAAAGCAAAGACCCTGGTGCTATGACTGCAGTTTCAGACAATGATGCTTACTATAATAGAAGGGTGTCAGGTTGTATTATTACCAATTCTGAGGGTGAGAGAAATGTCCTTAACAATGATGGATGCATGGGACACCCAGATTTTATCAAGAATGCTAAGTTAGAAGTACCTAGCTCAGTTGTTCCTTTTGATGTTGGTGCTAAGCTACCTGATGATTTAAATTCATTGTTTGATACATCAGTCAACCACAAGATTCCAAACAGCAATGAGCAGCTTCAGAACAGCGATGTCGAAGTAAAACTTTTAAAACAATGCCCTCCTCCTGAGGAGTTGAGTTTGTTTTACCGGGATCCTCAAGGAGAGATACAAGGGCCATTTCTAGGTGCTGACATCATCAAGTGGTTTGAAGAAGGCTTTTATGGTATGGATTTACCTGTATGTTTGTCAGATGCTCCAGAAGGCACTCCTTTTCGGCCACTTGGTGAAGTTATGCCACACTTGAAACTAAAATCTCAATCTGTCCCTGCTAACGTTTCTGGCGAAAAATCTGAAGCATTGGACTCTTTCAAAGGAAACCTGGAGGATTTTATTCCTGCTTCTGATACTACTGATCCTTTTGCCATGAATGACCCACAATGGGCTCCATCTAGATTAAGGGAGGCTCCGGGTCATCAGATTAAGCCTACAAGTACTGAACATGAAGCTTCTGTAGATTCTATAAATGATAGGTTGTTGCTTTCCAACACTGGACAGAGCTTTCCTGATTTTGCTGGACAAGATGCTGAAGGTTAGTTTTCTTTATGTGCAAGCTTTTGTCCTTTTTTTATCGTTTTTTTTCTCATTTTTCTTTTGTTTAGTTGCTTTAATGATGATTTTTTAATATATTCTGCAGAAGTGTTGTATACAGGACGGCCTGCAAGTAGTCTGGAGAAACCTTTAGGGAAGCTTGCTAATGACCATATTGATCTGTCACAGACCTCTAGTGGTCTCCATTTGATGGGTGCCGAAATGGGAGAAGCCAGTTTAGCCAACCAGAACATTCCAAGAGATAACGATTTGAATCCTCTTGGATTATTGTGGTCTGAACTGGAAGGAACTCATCCAAAGCACCCTCTTTCAACAAATATAGCCAGCTTCAGTGATCAGAGCATTGATAATCATGCAGCTGCAAGAGATGCATCTCGTTTTAAACACCAACAGGATCATTTTAGTCTGATAGGTGACTCCCCCAATATTCATGATGCATGGCCCAGTAACTTCAGAAGGAACGCTAATTCAAGTGTACTTCAGGAAGCTATTGATTCTAGTCGCTTGTCACGCTTTGAAGCTGAAGCGAACCAGTTCAGTTTAGAAGAGCACCTGCTTTCCCAGCAGTTACAGAAACAGCATCTTCAACAGCAACAGTTGCTTGCTCATCAAAACTTGGATTTGGCTGGGCCATTTCTGGAGCAGATCAGGAGTTCTGTCCACCAACAGCAGTCAATTGGTCAACCTACACCAGATCTGGAGCAACTTTTTAAACTTCAGTTTGAACAGCAGCATTATTTTCAGCAGTTGCAGCAACAACATCAACTGCACCAGCAACAACAACAGCTTCATCAACATCGGATGCAATTGCTGCAGCAGCATCAGCAACAGCAGCAGCAGCAGCAGCAGCAACAGCAGTTGCTTCTGGAGCAATTGTTGCATCAGCAATTACAGAACCCTGGGTTTGGAGCATTGCATGTCGACCGTCGACGGGCAAATAACATGCTTGATGAGGTTTTATTTAGGCAGCAGCTCTTGAATGAGCCACAACAACAGTCTCGGCATCCACCGCTGCACCATGACCCAGCTATTGAACAGCTTATCCAATCAAAATTTGGGCACAATCTCCAAAGGGAAAATCACGATGATGTATTGGATTTCTTATCTCATTCCAAGCGCAGGCAGATGCTTCCTTTGGAACAGCAACTTCTTCTAGGTCTTCAGCAGGAGCAGCTGGAAGCACGACAATTCTCTATTCCATCGAGGCAACCACTTAGCATGGAAGAAGAGAGGCATGTTGGTGGGGTTTGGTCAGTTGATGAATCTGGCCAGTTCATCAGGGCAGCAACTGGTCCACATCAGACTCATTCAGCTAGACTTAACCAATTAGATTTTATGCAGCCCCCTCAGAGGCCCTTGTCCTTTGAGCAACCCAGCCAACTTGAGCAGAACTTTATATTGCATGAGCAAATGCAGCGAGGGCTTTATGAACCAACCCTACATCCAGTTGAAAGGTCAATTCCCCTACCTGCAGGTACTCTTGCGCCAAAGGTAGATTTTGTTAATGGCCTAGGACGGTTTCAAGGACTGGATACGCAGGAACAGCACAGTCAATCATCAGGCCAGATGGGACAGTTTCCTTCAACTATTCGTTCTCATCAACGTCGGATTTCTAAACAGGTTTCTGGTTCGCACATGGATGCAATGGAGAGGCATTGGTCCGGGTCCAACGGGCAGCTACCAAATAACGTAATAGAACCACATTTCAATCAGTTGCAGGTAGAAGCAGAAAGACAGAGGAGGGATATGACAGCAAATTGTACTGTTGAGGACCCAAATTCTTGGGCATCGATTGTAGGAAATAGTGGGAGCTCAGAACGTGGATTAGGAGACTTGCTTCACCAAAAACTGGTTCTTGAATCTCAACAGTCATTGGGATTTGTAGATAGTGTTCCTACATCATCCTATGAGCACAGGGATCCGTCATGGCTTTATTCACGGTCTGGCACTGATAATAATTCCTTTAATCTTACTTCTGATAGAGTGGGCTTGGGTGATTCATTGTCAGAAGGTTCTCTTTTCGCTAAAGTAGGACATGCACCACGTGAGCGATTGGCGAATGTAAATTTGGAAGGACAAGGTAATAGCTTTGAAAGCAGTAGAAGATTAGCTTTTCGATCTAATTCTGGAACATTACCTGAACAGAAACACCTCCTTTCAGATATTGTTGAAATTGAAAACAAGCATCTTGTAGAATCTATGGGTGGTGATGCATCTATAGAGGGAATAAATTTCTCTGATGTGAAGGAGGGGAAGAAGGGGAAGAAGCATGGTTCTAAGGGCAAATCAATGGATAAATTAGTTGTGGACACTCTGGAAAGTGGGGTGGAGCAACTAAGTGGCAGAGATCATGGAGATCTGAAAGTTAGTGGACCCGTTAGACATGCCTCATTTGGCAGCACTGGTAACTCAGTTGAACCTCTTGATTTCGGTCATGTTTTATGTTCTGCAACATTTTTATGAGTTATGAGCTGCAATACTGTGCAGGTGGAGTTGGAGGCTTCTTCAATTATGAAATGGGAGTTGATAATGCTTATAGTGAAGAGATGATTGATGATGGGTAAGCGTTCCTCGCTATTTCTTTAACTGACACCTGAGAGATGATAACTTTATGAAAGCTTTTTTCCCCTGTTCCCCTTTTTGCTATGCAAATTTGAAGAATTCAATATCTGTCACTCTATCTCAACAAATGCTTTACGTAAAATTTCTTGATGTCCATGTTGTGGCTTACAATATCCTTAAACAAGTATAATCTTACCTCCAAATAGGTGCCCGCTACACCGTCCTTTCTGCTTTGGTGTTAGCTTTCGTGGATCTCTATTTCTGCTTCTTGACAAAATGGTCCTGTACTCCTGATTCTGTCAATGCACTAATGTGATTATAAATTGTTGGTTGGGTTTACTGTCAATTGATGTAATCTAGGTCTGTGGTGAGATTGTGGTTTTGTTAATTTGTTTGTTACTGATTATTTTTTCTGTCGTGTCAAAAATAAACTAGATATTCTATATTATATGTATATATTTTTGTTCTAGTGTTATGGAGGCTCATTGTTTGAAAAATTAGTTTCATGTGTCCTAGTTCAGGTCTAGGTTGGGATACGGAAGTTCTAAAGTTATTATGAGTGTTTTTTGAAGGGATTTTGATGGTTTTCTTTGGTGACTTCTACAACGATATGTTATAAAGAAAGTTGTATGTTATATTAGGAGATATTTTAAAGTGCTATAGGCTTCCTTTTCGACAGAGATATATAGTGCGATGCACAAGGTACGTCATTTCAGTACCGGGCTCTGTACCAATGCCATCCTATTATTATGTCGGTACAGTATAGTATGGGGCCGGTTTGGCATACCGAGTATCGATATACTACCTATACCACATACCGTATCACATCCATACGGTATATTCCATACTGCTTGGTTCGACACGGCACGACAAACCTTGGTGATGGGGAAACGTTACACAACTGATGTATAAGTTGCCCCATAGTTTTCAGAATCAAGAGCGGGTAAGGGTTTGGGTAAGGAAGCACTTAGGAAGCAGGTGCAAAGTCTCCAGATCGGATGCGTCACCCTAGGTAGAAGCTTTCTGCAACTAATAAATGCCCATTGCTCATCACTGACTTCCTGTACCTGTTGCTATGCCAGCTGCAAGAAGTAGGAGTAGGGATGTCTGACATCGGTCGGCCATGCAACTTGTGTGTCTGTGTGTTAAGTAGTTTTTTCCTTTTCCCAATTTTTAGTTTCTTTCTAAGGGTGAGAGTCCAGATGTGGCTTAGTTAAGAAGTCATATACTTAGTGATTCTAATTATGCCTTAGCAATGGAAGGGAGGAGGAAAGGGTGCAACGGTTTTTTGGTGATTAATAATAAATATTGGTATTTCTTTCTTGCAATATGTTTCTCTAAATTTTTGTCTCTATGTGGGTTGAGAAATGCCCTAGATTGTGCAAGTGAATGTTTTTGGGTGCGTAGATTTGTTCCATATGCTGATTTCCAGCACAGATTTCAAAAATAAATTTAAATTTTATACAAAATTTTAAAACTGACATGTTTTTAGTTAGTAAGTTTGACCAAGTCACGTTGTAAGTCACTGGTGTAGGATTTTTCTCTCTACCTGTTATTTTTTCTAAAATTTATGGAACTAGCTGATGTTAAATTGTGTTTATTTGGATAATCGGTCTCCAATCAGTAACCTGGATAGGTATTGTCAACATATTTTCTGACATAGGGCCTGAGCTTTGCTTTATAGTACCTATTTGCCTAGTTCATGAAAGATGCTATTACCTTCCACTTTTATTGCAGTTGGTAGATAGTCCCATTAACAAGGCAACAGCATGACCTTCATTGAGGTATCCACTGGTAATAAGTTTAACAGAACTTCATCATGTCAAGAGAAAGATTTGATGTTGTTTTGAATGTTATTGGCATGATTTGGTACATTTGAAACTTCTGAATGCCTAATCCATGAAAGGAAGGTTTGGGTTTACGTTGCAAGAGGGTTACATTATATACCTGAAAGATGATACTTGGCGTTCTGATAGATTTGTAGAAGATCAAAGGAAACCTAATTATGTGATTCAATCAAGGTCTGCTGAACCGGCCGGTTTAGCACGTACCGTACCGGTACCTGCTCCAACCGGTACGGTTGGGCTGTGAAAAATGGTTACGACCCTATAGGGGCCAGAACCGTCTAATTTTTGCTATGTACCGATGCAAACTGGCCTGGTTTGCATCGGCCCAAGCGCGGCCCAAGCGTTCCCCGTGATGGGAACGCTCCTGTGTGGGGTTCCCCGTGCTGGGAACGCGCTCGCGCACGGGCGGAGTTCCTCGCGCTGGGTACCGTGCCTGCGCGCGGGCGCGAGCGGGGAATCATGCGCCTAGCTCGCGCTTGCGCATGATTCTCTGCGTAGGGAACGATGGTCGCAGCCTGTGTGGGCCATTTAATGCCCTGCGCCCACTCTGTGGCATTTAACGCGTCCGAGCACTATTTTTTTTCGCGTCTGCGGACGCTGCTCTGTTGGCCGGTTCGGTACTGGTTGGTATCGAATCGGTACCGTACCAGTACCGGTATCTACCGGTACGTCGGTACAGTCGATACGGTGGACCGTTCAATTGTCACTAACTTTAAGTTAGGTGCTTCACTTTGACAGTTTTTTGTTCAAAAGTATGATGACCTTCTTGCATTTGGTGGATGATTAAAGAATTGCAGATATGTGCTTTGCTCTAATTGCATAGAGTTCGTGCAGAAGTTGCAAATAAAGTGGAAGGGAAGAAATAAAATGCAACTAAATAGCAGTGTTTATTGGTATTCTTTATGTGCTTTGCTACAAGCTGTCATATCTTGAAATGTTTGGATGTTAACTGTTGCTTTCTCCTTGCCTATTTCTTAAAAAAAAATGATCTGAAAAAAGGCCCTTTCTTGTATGCTAAATTCACACATGGTTGTGCGTTTGCCATAAAGTTTATTTACAAAATAGAGGCACACCTTAGATGTAGGGATTATAGGATGTGTTGCCTTTGCAGCTCCTAGAACATTGAAGTATAACCAATGCCATATATAAGAGGTAAATTTTTTGAGGTGTTGGAAGGCCAAAAATAAGTTCAACTGCAGTTTAACTGAAAATGTGGGAGTAACATTGGTTCTGATGGCTTGTGCTGAAAAGTAGTCTAATCAGCAAGGGGGAGAGGGCACCTTGACACTTCAACCATCAGTTTGTTCATGATAGAACTTATGTTGGAAATAGTTGAAGAGAAGACAGTTCATACCCACTTCTTTCTTTTAAATGCTTAATACTGATCTGAAATAATATGTAAGCTTTTGTGTACTTCATACCTTGATATGCATGGAGGTGCCTTTTTTCCCCAATAGCAGCATTACCACTAGATATATTATTGATAAAGCAAACACAATGGGGTACGGGATGGGATATAAGACTCACTATCTTCCATTATGTTAATTTGACCTTTCAATTTAGCCTTAAATACCTCCTCTTGATACTTAAGGTATAACATCTGGTATGGACCACGAGAAGAAATTATTAGACATCAGTGGGATCTAACAGTACCGTACTATGCTTGCACATATATCCAAACCATACAATTTTAAGACATCTATGAGGGAAACAAGATATTATAGGGCCATCAGATAGAAAAAATGACTACAAAAAGCACAGTAACTTTACAAGAGGTTTCTGGGTGGTGAGACTCAGCAGGAGGGGTTGAGTCTTTTAGTCATTGGTTGACCAAGTGCAGAGAGAATTAAAATTTCTGCTAATCCATTTAATGTAGGTAATAACCCTTGGTATAGCCAATGATATCACGAAACCATGCAAGTTTGGCAAGACCAAGCAAGGGATATGCATTGGTTGCTCAGCATTGGTTCGCAACAAGGGTCTGGGTGGTGACGTTGCTCAATAGGATGGGCTGAGTCTTTTAGTCATTGGTTGACCAGGTTGAGAGAAATTTAGAAAAATCTTCTTGATGTAGGTTACAACCCTTGGTATAGCCAATGATATCAAGAATCAATCCAAGCTTGGCAAGACCGAGCAAGGAACAAGCATTGAAGGTCAATTACAAGGTTGTAGAATTTGAAGTTAGTCCCCTGTGTGCACTGGGAAATATCACTTCACGAATGGAGTGATAGAGTACGACAGCATTAATGAGGTCTAGCAGATATATCATGACTCGACAACTGTCTTTCAGAGGAGAAATTGATGATGCTTGAGACCCGGCTTTGGTTGCTCAAGATCTCAGAATTTGAGCGATTTGAGAAAATGAATTTCATGGTGTGATTTTGATATCTTATTTGATCGGGGAATTTGTACATATGTAAAGTGTGATACAAGGAAGCTCTAGACAGAGGATTCTAATCATTATCGAGCGAAGTTGCCCTCAAGTAATGGTATGGGGACTGTCACCCTTAAAAGGAGACTATATTCCTTTTGTCACTTTTTAGACATCATCCTTGTGATTACTTGGGGGATGTTTCACTCACATGGTCATGCCCTCGAAACAAAGACTGGTAGAGTCTCTGTGGAGCTTACAGTTCAATATGTGGGACTTATGATGTGACACCTTACCTGTGTTCGATTGGCCATCAGAAACCATCATCTGTTGCAGGGATTTAATGGTATCAAGTAGGGTTTCTGGTAATTTTTTCTTCATTTGGTAGTTAGGTGCTGGTTGGTGTATCTTAGGACTGTGAAAGATACCTAATAATTTGATAACAAGCCTGTCTGTATATTCGTATAGCCCAATAGTTCAATATCTGGTAGTTTATTGGGTTGGTCTGAATGTGACCGATGTCCAAACGAATCACCTGATGGATAGTCTGATTATATTTTACCTATACATATTATTGTTAATTGACTTTATAGAAAATTCTTTTGTCATTCTATGAACTTCATATTCACATTCTCTATGCCAATCTTTCAGTATATCACTTTTAAATTCATTTACAAACTATCAACTCAAAGACAAATGAATCTACAGTTCATATGACAGTTCTTGATTGCTGGTTCCTATTAACTGAATCTACTTAGATTTACAAGAAAAAGAAATGATATCGCAAATATGAAAATATTGTGTATCCTGACACAATAATTTTGTAGTCATAGGGTTGTTGAGGACCAGAGAAAATATTGGTGAAAAATCAATAAAAATACTAAATATATTTTATCGTACAGTTACATAAGGTCTAATTATGGAAATGAATTCAAGTCAAATCTGAAAATACATCCAAACTCGATTGTCTTGTTCTGTTTGGATTTGATTTTTCTTGAGTCTGACCTCTTTACTCCCTTAGCAATACCGTGGGCCATTGCCTGTATAATGTCACAGCGATATATTGTGGTGCTTTTATGGATGAATCCTGAACCAAGGTAGGCAGTGGACGTTGAGATTTGTATCCATATGCTCATAAATTCTTTTGGTGCAGAAGCATGAATATTGTGCTGCACTAATCTTTATTTGTGTAGTAACAGTTGAGATTTGTAGAGCATGTTCTGGGATAATTTTTTTTAACATTGCTGTCTCACATTTTGGTGTTCATGCTACTCATTTTTCTTTTAGGATTGCTGGTGCACTTGTAAAAGGGGCCGATAATTCCTTACTGAAATGTGCCCATGATCTGCATGTTGCATCATCTCATGGAGCATTATCAGAGCTAGTTTCTGCTCCACCTATCAAGGGGAAGAATTCTACTAGCTTTGCATCTCCGGAGGGTATGCTTTTCTTGGGTCACTATGGTTCATTTCCTCCATTGTCTTCTAAATTTAATGGGCGTAACAATAATATCCATTTGCCTAAAGCTTATACAGTTCGATGATTTATAATTGATTAAAGAAAAAATCATACCTGCAGAGGGGAGACGAGAGCCGGGAGGTAATCTGATTGTCCGGACTTCAGAAACTCCAGCCTCAAACAGAAAGGACCTGAGATTTCGTCGTAGATCTTCAAGCAGCGATGCTGATGTACCAGAACCTTCATTTATTGACATGCTGAAGAGCACCAGAAAGCCCTTGCCGGATGCAGATTCTTCCATTGGTGCTGTCGAGCCCATGGATGCTGGCCTGGGTGGAAAGAGCAGCAGGAAGAAAGGGAAGAAGGGTAGGCAGATTGATCCCTCTCTTCTTGGTTTCAAGGTCCATAGCAACCGCATTTTGATGGGTGAGATCCAACGCCCAGATGATTGAGTGCTGATCCTCTCGTGTCTTTTACACATCATCTTTTTTGAAATGTGTACAAGTTTGTGTACAGTTCTGGTTGTGGAAATTTTTCATTTTTACAGTTTTTTTTTGCCTTTGCCCCCTCACACTTGGTAAATCAGAAAAGAAGCAGGGTTAGTGGAATTCTTTTTGAGTAAAAGAAAAAAAAATGCGGGTAATATTGGTGTAAACATTTGTACAGACAAATGAAATAAATAGAGCATGTCGCTTCATTCTGGTGTTCCTGCTGTTATGTT
Source organism: Phoenix dactylifera (assembly GCF_051530095.1). Classification (NCBI taxonomy): domain Eukaryota; kingdom Viridiplantae; phylum Streptophyta; class Magnoliopsida; order Arecales; family Arecaceae; genus Phoenix; species Phoenix dactylifera. The sequence continues at coordinate 15,419,241 of NC_143201.1, forward strand.
GTTTAAGATTTTGTGTCATCAGCTGTGTTAGTTTTTGGGTGTTGCTGCTGTGCGGTTGGTCGACTATTGATTGGTCCCTGTGGATATCAATCGACTGGTAGAGCTCTTAGCAGTTGCATGTTTGAATCTTGTTTTGGTTGGCCAAAGGACGATCAAATCACCTTTTTACAAATGCAATCATTTCTACCATGGACCGTACCTAGTTATTTCTGTCTCCAATTTTCTATCTAATCAGCTGCCTAGTACACAGTTGGAAGAATAGCATCTCATTGAAAGAGTCATAAATAGTTGTGAGGAATAAATAATGCTTATTTTTTGCAACTATTCATAAATGGTAGTAGCTATGCATCCAATATTGATCTTAGAGTTGGAAAACAGTAGATGTGTTTTATTTTAGAATACCTGAATAATCAAATGGGTTTATCACAGGGAGGATTCGATATCTAGGCACTTCAAATTATTAATAACTGTGAATGAACTTAGATAGGGACTTCATATGGCTGCCAGGTACACTTGTCGCTTGTTGTTTATGAGCCACTGATGTGATCTCACATTCATACAAGTCTGCCTCTCATTGAATTAGTGGATATTGAAGACCTGTCTTAGAAAATTGCTTTCTTGAGGAGATGAGATTTTAGGTGCATTATTTGCAAATGGCCCTTAGGTTTGAAGGGCACAAGAATTTACCATGGGTTCAAAAATTTTGGCTCTTTTCTATGATACCTTATTTATGCTCGACTGAAAGCTGACTAGTTTACGGGATTCAAATGCAAATGAGATTAATATTGCCTGATATGACGATGACCAAAATGTACGTGCGATATCATAGCAAAGAGATGATTATAAATGCAAGTCCTGGATTTTATGATTTTGATCTTATTAACATTGGAATTGGTTTTGCAAGTTAACTTAATACTATTATATTCTTTCACTCTCCTCAATCCTTGAGATGCTCGCTGGCCTCGATCTCGTTGGAAAATCTCATGGAAGATAGTAATATTGGTCTTGCTTGACATGTAGCTCTTATTGAACTTGAAATCCAAACCAACAATTGCAGCTTGAGCTTCTCTTGGAATTGGATATTCATCAAATGGGGCTGATCAGCTTCATTTAATTGCTATTTGGTAGCAAAAATGTTGTCGTAGAAAGCGAAGATGCATGTTGTCCGATTTCTAGGAGTGAATACTCCAGGCGCAGTCTCGTTGCATGCCCGTCTCCTGGAGGTCATTATTGATGGCTAGTTGATGGCCCCATTAGTTTCCGAGCCATCTCCTCCTTACTGCTGGATTTCATGCTCTCACACGGCTCTCTTTTTATTTTTCTTTTCCTTTTGGTGTTTGAAGTTGGAGCTAAAGGCAATGGAATCATGATACATAGAAGCCTTTTGAGAGCCAAGAAAGTAGACATGACAATGGAATCATAAGGCAATGTACTTGAACTGTCTTATCTTTTCTTCTAGCTACCAACCTCTAATTTTAGACAACACTACCTTCTAGATGAGTATATTAAAATTATAGTGGAATGTTTGACGTTTTTCATATCATCTAAACATCAAACATATCCAATTGGCACATGATTATGTAATGCTTACATGGTACTTTGTTTAGTGGACGGATGGATTCGCAATGAAAATATGATCTTGCATAACTTCAGAAGTTTCATTGATATTTCAAATTTTTTGGCCTTTTATTTCTTAGTTCTATTTATAGGACATTTCTTGAGACTGGGCATAAGATAATTTTGCTGCCCCATATCTGTACTATGTTCAAAATAGGAGTTTGAATTTGAATTTTTTTTTTTTTTTAAAAAAAAGTTGTCTACCGATTGTTGTTCTAGTATATCCTTGATCTATCCTCTACTGCCCTACAAAATTGGCTATTAAAAGAAAAATTCTCTCTGCAATCTTCTAACACAATCTGGTCTAATAAATATTTCATTGATATCTAAAATAAAGAGGGAGCGGACCTTCTCAAGTGCATTCCAATAAGATCCAATCTAATATGATTTACAAGAAATTAAAAGTCAGGTTCCATCTAAATCTAAACTCTATTATCTTTCTTTTTCAAAAAAATATATTTAATATTAACTTAAACCACTTCCAATTGATGTATAGATCAAGATGGTTTAAGTTTCTCCTTGACCTAACCCAACCCAATAATATGTAATCCAATCTATAAATTTAAATGTTTATATAAATAGAAATTAAATAGACATGTGTATAGTTTTTGTTAGATTTTTTTTTGGTTAAATAATACTTAAAAGTTTTCATACTTAAAAGATAAATATTTATATCTACAACAATCCCCGTGGAGGAGTATCGGAGTAAATTTGAGGAGCTGGCTAACAGAACCAAAGGGCTTAATGATCAGTTCATGAAGAGCTGCTTTATTAGTGGCTTGAAGGAGGAACTTCGGTATGATGTACTGATGCACAACCCGACAACCCTACGACATGCTATTCACCTGGCATTACTTCAGGAGCGGAAGATGAACGCTATTAAGCACCCACCCCGCTTTGATCACTCCAGGTCGGGCACTAATTCTTTTAACCCCATCTTATAAAATAACAAAGTTATATCTCGGGAAGAAAGGGAGGAACGACGGCGTAAGAGTTTGTGCTTCAGATGTGGGGAGAAGTTCTACCTTGGTCATCCATGCAAGATGACCAAGGCTATCCATGCCATAGAAGGGGGAGAGCCATCTGTCGACGATGAGGTTAATGCGAGCGAAGAGGATGGAGAAGCACATGGTGAGGAGCACCCTGAGGCGGATTATTCAGCGGAGATGTCCTTGAACGCCATTTCCGGGAGCGTCTCCCCTCAAACGATGTGGGTGAAAGGATGGATCCAACAGGTACCAGTTATGGTGCTCGTTGACTCGGGAAGCACACATAATTTCTTAAACCCTTATCTTGCAAAGAAGGCAGGCCTCAACATAAACCAAGAGGTCATCCTTGAGGTGACAGTTGCCAATGGCGACCGCATATCTTGCAAAGGGAAGTGCTCTGGCGTCAAGATAACCATCCAAGGAGTCCCCCTGAGAACTGACTTCTACTTGATGGAGTTGGGAGGTTGTGAAGCTGTTCTGGGTGCACAATGGCTCCGTAGCCTTGGTGCGATCACTTGGGACTTCTCCCGCCTCTCGATGGAGTTCCATATTGGAGACCAACTCTGCCGGCTACAAGGTCTTGGCACTCAAGAAATGGAATTTATGTGTGGACGCAAGGTTAGTAAAACCGTGCCCTCTTTGAATGCATGTTACTTACTGCAGATCCATGCTATCCAAGGTGAAAAGAAGGACGAAAGCACTCTAGCTATATTATCGCCCTTATTGAAAGAGTTTGCGGATGTATTTTCGGAGCCGCGAGGCTTACCTCTCACTCGCTCCTGGGATCATGTGATTCCCTTGTTATCGGGAACGAAGCCTTGCAACTCTCGTCCCTACCGGTATCCTCACTACCAGAAAGCTGAGATTGAGAAGATTGTTATCGAGCTTCTGGACACTGGGGTAGTGCGGGTGAGCCAAAGCCCCTTTGCCTCACCAGTGCTCCTTGTCAAGAAGGGAGACGGGTCATGGAGGTTATGCGTCGATATCACTATCAAGGACAAATTTCCAATTCCAGTGATCGAGGAACTGCTGGATGAGCTTCACGGAGCTTGTATCTTCTCCAAGTTGGATCTTCGCTCGAGTTACCACCAGATCCGAGTTAAGTCCGAAGATGTCCACAAAACAGCCTTTCGGATTCATGAGGGGCATTATGAATTTTTAGTTATGCCGTTCGGCTTAACTAACGCCCCGTCCACCTTCCAAGGGCTCATGAATGAGATTTTTCGACCACACCTTCGAAGGTTCGTGCTAGTTTTTTTTGATGATATTTTGGTATACAGTCATAACATGCTGGATTATCTACATCATCTTCGAGCTGTTCTTAAGCTTCTGCATTCTCATAAATTGTATGCCAAGGCTAGTAAATGTGTTTTTGAGGCTTCTTCCATTGAATATCTCGGCCACATTATTTCAAGGAAGGGTGTTGCAGCTGATCCAGAGAAAATTAAATGTATGCTCAGTTGGCCACAACCCCACAATATTAAGTCCTTGCGTGGGTTTTTTGGTCTTACTAGTTATTATCGCCACTTCGTCCAAGACTATGGCAAGATCGCGAGGCCTCTCACGGAGATGTTGAAGAAGAACTCTTTTTTTTGGACTGACGAGTCCTTATTGGCCTTTGAAAGATTAAAAGAGGCAATGACCACACCACCAGTATTAGCTTTACCAGATTTTAAACATGAATTTTACGTGGAGTGTGATGCCTCCGGATCTGGGGTGGGCGCAGTTCTCTCCCAAAACAGACGCCCCATATCCTACTTTAGCAAGGCACTGAAGGATAAATCTCTTTTTTATTCGCCTTAGTCCTTGCGGTTCGGAAGTGGCGCACTTACCTTTTGGGCAGACGGTTCATTGTCAAGACCGACCAACAAAGCTTAAAATTTTGCTCGACCAGAAGATTGGCACTCCTATGCAGCAACAATGGGCTTCTAAGTTGATTGGCTTTGATTTTTCGGTGGAATATCGAAGTGGTGCATCTAACGTGGTGGCAGATGCTTTATCAAGAAGGGAAGAAGGTACCTTGAATGCGATCTCTTCTCCTATTCCTAATTGGGTGGAAGAGATTAAGAAGGAGCATGCAACCGATCCCCACATCCAAGATCTGCGCCTACAACTAGAGGAAGGGCAGTTGGACCCCCCTGATATATCATACAGGAGGGCATCTTGTTTTACAAGGGGTGATTTTACTTATCTTCCAAATCTCCCTTCCGCCACAAAATCCTTTCATATTTGCACAGCAGTCCTATTGGCGGACACTCTGGGTTTCTTAAGACATATCATCGGGTTAAACGAGATTTTTATTGGCCACGACTTAAAGCAGAGGTTCGGCAGTTCATTAAGGAGTGTGATACCTGTCAACGCACCAAGGTTGAAAATATCCATCTAGCCGGGTTGTTACAACCCTTGGAAATTCCCACTACGATCTGGAGTTCTATTTCCTTGGACTTTATAGAAGGCTTGCCAAAATCCCAGGGTAAGACTACTATCTATGTGGTGGTTGATAGATTATCAAAATATGCCCATTTTATTTCTCTTGCACATCCTTACACTGCTTCGATGGTCGCCAAGTTGTGGACCATGTCTTTAAGTTGCGCGGGATGCCACAATCCATTGTTAGCGATCGCGATCGGGTGTTCATTAGTAATTTCTGGCGTGAGTTCTTTTCCCTGTAAGGTACCACTCTAAATATGAGCTTGGCCTATCATCCTCAGTCGGACGGTCAAATGGAGGTTGTGAACAAGTGCCTTGAGCAGTATCTCCGTTGCTTTTGTGGACTGAATCCCAAGGAGTGGAATAAATGGCTTTCCTTAGCAAAGTTTTGGTATAATACAAATACCCACTCCTCTACAGGTTTAACTCCTTATGAAGTGGTCTACGGAGTGCCTCCTCCTCATCTCCTATCCTATGTTAAGGGCGACACAAGAGTCCCAGCAGTAGAGGAGACCTTGAAGAGTAGAGATACTATATTACGCCTCTTGAGAGAGAACCTGACTAAGGCCCAGGATCGCATGAAAATCTTGGCGGATCAAAAGCGCACGGAATGCTCCTTCTCAGTGGGTGACTGGGTTTTCTTAAGACTCCAGCCGTATCGCCAGCAAACAGTTAATAGGAGATCGAATACTAAGTTATCACATATTTATTATGGACCATATAAGATCCTGGAGAAAATAGGCACCGTACCTTATAAGTTGGAGCTTCCATCAACTTCAAAAGTACATCTGGTGTTCCACGTCTCTTGCCCATAATAATGTAGTTGCCCAAACTTATCTTCCTGAGACAGACATGGAGGGAGTTTTTATATCAGAGCCGCTCAAGATTTTGGAGAGGCAAATGGTTAAGCAAGGAATCGTGTGATCACCAAAGTCCTCATCCAATGAAAGGGTACCGGAGTAGAAGATGCCACATGGGAGACTTATTACAAGCTTCTTCAACGGTTTCCCAACTTTTGCAGCGAGGACGACTGCGAGCCTAGTGGGAGGGAATGCAGCGTGACGGCCCTACTTCCTCTCCGCAACTGACGGGCTGCATAACCTCTCCAGCTGGCATGGGGTTGGAAATAAACCACGTGGTTGCGTGGGTTTGAATAAGCGCGCCCTTTCATTTTCCTTATTGTTATTAGGTTGTTATGGTATTTGTAATCCTCTTAATGAGGAAGGTTATCAGGTTGTTAATATATTTGTAATCCTCTTAATGAGGAAGGAGTGAGGGTAGTAATCATCCTCTTAATTAGTGGAGATGAGAATATAAGAGGAACCAAGAGTCCCATGGTGTAGGCATGCTAATTATTATCCTTGAATCAGATTCTTGGAGGGTGGTTCCTCGAAGAAACCCGGAGGTCGGGACCCTCAAAGATCCCATCTTCTCACTTTTCCATTTCTTTTCTTTTTCTCTATTACTGTTCATGTGACCCTCAAGGGTCCCATCTTTCAACTCTTCCATTTCTTTTCTTTTTCCCCGTTACTGTTCACGTGATATCTTGCTGTATCGCCAGCAACCACTACCTCCTCCACATCAAACCAACACACCAACCATCCAAGCCACACTCTCATCTTAACCTATATATAAATATTTATCTTTTAAGTATGAAAACTTTTAATCATTATTTAACCAAAAAAATCTAACATTCCCCTACCTGATTAAAATATTTTCAAAACTTTATAAAATCAGAAAATAGTCAAACCGGGCTTGTTTATGCCACGACTTCAATAAAGGTAGCTTGTGGCTTTGAACCTTTACCTAGTGAAAGTATATTTTCATCTGAAAGGTATAGTGATAGCTAAAATGTTTTGAACCAAATTCTTTAGTTCAGATTTCTATATACTTCACCCATGACAAATGCAAATACTGGGTTCATCATAGGTGGTACTTTTTTTGGCCTCATGAACCAATATCTCAGTTTCATGAGCGCTCTAGGGGTTAAACCCTTATCCCCATAGACCGTGCCCACACAATTATACTCATATAGGTGAGTCCTCCAAGGGTGCTCGCAGCATAGCACGTTGCCATAGACTCGGACTCATTCAGAGTTTTAATCTCTTCTGTATATCTCTACTGTGTTTAGCACTCACATCATAGGGAGAGACCAAATGACATAAAGTCATTTTATAATAGTGCTAACTAATCATTAAACAACTTGTTTTTCCTGTTGAACCTTTCATCTTGGGATCTCCAGTCAGAATAGGTTGGATTGCCATTGTCAATGATTCCTTATAGGTTTCAGTCCCATCCCTTTTGATGTTTCTATGACTTTACTTCTAGCCAGTCCTTTAGTTAAAGGATATGCTAGGTTATCTTTTGATCTAACAAATTCCAAAATCATGATACCATTTTTAATTAGGTATCTAATAGTCTTATGTCTCACACTAATGTGTCTTCTGTTTTCCTTGTTATACTCAGTATTTCTACAAGTATTAATTGCAGCTTCATTATCACATAACAAAAAGATAGCAGGCATAGGCTTTTCTATAATAGGTATTTCAGACATAAGATTCTTAAACCATTCTGCTTCTTGACTTGTAAAATCTAAGGCTACAATCTAAGCCTCCATAGTGGATTTGGTGATCGCAGTTTGTTTGGATGATCTCCAAGCAACAACTGCACCACCCAACATGAATATGTATTCACTAGTTCTTTTCGGTTCACTGAATCAGTGACCAACTAGCATCACTGTATCCTTCAAGTACATCGAAAAATCTTGAATAATGTAAACCATAATATATGGTACCTCTCAAGTATCTAAGTACTCTATTCAGTGCTTTCCAGTGACTAAGATTAGGGCAACTATTAAACCTACCGAGCTTTCCTATAGCATAAGAAATGTCAGGTCTACTTGTATTTGTAACATACATCAGTGTCCCAATAATTTGAGCATATTTCTCTTGGGCCACTGGATCACCTTTATTGCACTTCAAGAACCATGCTCATAAGATGTGCTCACTGGTTTACAGTTGTATTTATCAAATTTCTTCAATATTTTCTCAATATATTGTGATTGATCAAAGATTATACTATCAGGTATTCTGGTAATCCTATTACTAAGAATTACCTCTGCCTGACCTAAATCTTTCATATCAAAATGATTAGAAAAGAAAATTTTGATATCAGTCACCATATTCATATCAGTACCAAAAATTAAGATATCATCAATATATAAACACAAGATAATACATGAATCATTTTCCAACTTAGAATATAAGCACTTATCAGATTCATTTGCTTTAAAGCCATAAGAAGCAATTATTTTATCAAATTTTCTATGTCCTTGCTTAGGAGCTTGTTTTAAACCAAAGAGGGATTTGACTAATCTACAAACTTTTTTTTTTCTGTCCTTAAGCCACATATCCCTCTAGCTGATCCATATAGATCTCTTCCTCTAAATCACTATGGGGGAAGGCAGTCTTGACATCCATCTAATGGATTATCAAATTATGGATTGAAGCTAGTGCAATTAAAGTACGGATAGTGGTTATCCTAGTTATAGGAGAATACGTATCTAAGTAGTCAATACCCTCTTTCTGAGAAAAACTCTTAGTAACTAATCTTGCTTTATATTTTTCAATTGAACCATCAAGTCTTAATTTCTTCTTAAATATCCATTTACAACCTATAGCCTTACTACCAGGTGGTAAGTCAGATAGAAACCATGTTTCATTAGTCATAAGTGAATTCATTTCACTAGTAATAGCTTACTTCTAAAACATAGAATCTAATGAGTTCATAGCATCTTTATATGTTTTAGGATAATCTTCAACCATAAAGGTATAGAAATCAGATCCAAAATCTTTCTTTTTCCTAATTCTTTTCCCTTTACCAAATTCATTAATATCATTAAGTTCATTTTCATTTTCATTAGTAGGAATAATTAGAGAATTAGAGGATGAACTACAAGATGCATCATTAGATCTATCCATTACATGCTTTTCTATTTTATCCTTAAATGGAAAAATGTCTTCAAAGAAAGAAGCATCTTTAGATTCAATTATAGTATTCTTAACTATGCCATTAATATAAGAACTAATGACTAAGAATCTATAAGTAACACTATTAAAGGATAACCAAGAAACACAACATCAAAAGTATTAGGTCCTAATTTTCTTTTCTTAATTAAAGGAATATTAACCTTAGCCAAACAACCCCAAACTTTTAGGAAGTTTATGTTAGGTTTTTTTCCTTTCCAAAGTTCATAAGGAGATTCATTAGAACTTTTAAATGGAACCCTATTAAGCAGAAAACATGCAGTAAACACTGCTTCCCTCCACCAAACCTCAAGTAAACCTGAGTTGGCAAGCAAAGATCTTACCATATCTTGCAGAGTCCTTTTTTTTCTTCAGCCACTCCATTAGACTGAGGTGAATAGGGAGGTGTTACTTCATGTAGAATTCTATTAACTCTACAGAATTCATTCAAGTCATTAGAGGTGTATTCTCGTTCTCTATCTGACATGAGAATCTTTATTCTCTTGTCAAGTTGATTTTTTACTAAAGATTTATAAGTCTTAAATATCTCAAATGCTTCATCTTTAGATTTCATTAAATAAACTTGACAATACTTAGAGTAATCATCTATGAAGGTAATGAAATACCTTCTACCCCCTTTAGTCAAAGTTCCATTTAGATCACATACATCTGAATGTATTAATTCTAATAAAGTTGAATTTTTATTTATAATTTTAAATGGTTTTCTAGGTTGTTTAGATTGAACACAAATTTAGCACCTTTCCTTTTCATTTAATGAAACATTAGGCAATAAATCAGAGCTAATCATTCTTTTAATAGTATTATTATTCACATGTCCTAATCTAGCATGCCAAAGAGATGAAGAATTTACTGAAAGCACAACTTTATTATTGCTATCAAAAGAAAAATCCAAAGATACATTATTTATTACATATAAGCCATCACACTCATAGCCTTTGTCTACAAATGTTTCATTCTTTGTTATAATCATTTTCTTAGATTGAAATAACAAAAAATAACCATTCCTAATTAGAAGAGTCTACTGATCACATTCCTCCTTCCATCTGGCATATGGTACATATTAAATAGTGGAAGCACATTTTCAGACGTAAGCCTTAGAAGTACGTTTTCAGTTCCAAGCACTCATGCCATGGTGGAGTTGTCTATAGTTACTGTTAGGCCGCTCCGGATCTGATAAGTAGTAAAAAGGGTACGATAAATATACATATGAACATTCGCACCTGTATCCACTAACCAATCGGTAGAACAAATTGCCAAATTTAATTCTGGACTTAAAGTTACATACCGATCATCAGTACTAGTAGGACCAGTACTGGATAGCACCATGTTAGTTTGTGGATTTGCAGGTTGAGAAGGTGCATGTTCATAGTTCTGATACTTCTTCCTCTTCATCCGGCATACTCGAGCCATATGACCGAGTTTTCCACAATTGTAGCAAATCGGCTTCCAATCATTCTTATTGATATGGTGTTTTGGCTTCATAGGTTTTTCTTTGTTTCTAGGTCCACCCTTTTCAAATTTGGAGTTCTTAAACTTATGGGTCTTATTCTGGCCTTCTACAAAGTTCACCTTGGTTAGAAGATCAGGGTTCATGAGTTGCTCATTGTCTTTCTCAAGATTTGTTTTTGGATCCTAATGGCAGACAATAGGATTTTCATTATCATATCCTCGATTTTATGTTTCAGGGATAACCCAAAGTCTTTCCAAGAAAGTGGGAGCTTGTCAATGGTACGAGCAACTTGAAGGCTCTCAATTATACCCATTCCCCTTAAGCCTAATTCATGATAAATCATACTTAACTCATGGGCTTGGTCAACTACGGGCTTGGTCAGTTTTTCTTTTGCAGGATCGGCGGAGGAAGCACGCAACGTCCCCCTAATTTTATTGAAGAGAATGATTTACAAAGATGTGCAAAGATTTACAAATTGACAAGAAGGGAAAGTGAGAGGTATATATTTAAGAGGATGAAGTACACCAGAGAGAGCATAAGTGTATATGTATTTTCTTATGACTATCTACATCCTCGAGAGAACAAAGGTTGTCTCAAAGCTTGAACGTTTGGAAAGTTTTACATAAAATCATTTGGACTGAAGATGTTTTTCTTTGAAAAATTCTTGAGTTTCTCTCGAGCCAAAATTGCCAATAAAAAGCCATGATTAATTGATCTCGATCTGAAAGATGTATGTTTCTTTTTTCTCCCAAGAAGTCCATAAATCTATGAAGTTTGAAGGCCATCCTTGAATTTTAAGGCAAAGCTTTAAAGCAAACCAAATACTGCTTGTGAAGGGGCACTTTGCGAAAAGATGGGAAACAATCTTTCCATTTGCACCACATGAAAAACAACCTGAACTTACAACCCACCCTTTTCTTGCAAGAATCTCTTCTACGTGGAGTGTGGTCTTTAATGCCAACCATAAGAAATTTTTTTTCAAAAATTGACACTTTTCAAATAACTTTATAGAAAGGAGAAAGAATACCACCAGAATTATTGAATTTATGGAAGGAATGAACAAAGAAGGCACCATTCTTTGTCTGCTTCCACAATGGTTTATTTGCATCTCTAGAGGGTCCGATATGAGAAAGAAGTTTTTTTTGTTGTTGTTGCAATTGATTAGATTCATTGAGAGTGAGGGGACCTTGAAGCTTTATGTCCTATTTTAGAGAGTACCTATTCCAATCAGATGTAACCATGGCATTTCTTTTAGTTACTTTGACATACAATTGCAAAGAGAGATGCGAATGGAATGAAGTGAAGCCAAGAATCTTCTAAAAAATGGATGCTATTTTCTTTCCTTAGCTTAAAAGATGTGGAGATCTAAAAGGCACCAAGTTCTCTACCGATATCTTTCCAAACAGGTGAAAGAGACTTTAGAGATTTTCTAGTACGCATACCTAATCTCTTTCTGGTGTAGTATGCATGCAACATTAGATTTGACCAATTGGATTTTAGATCATTAAGAAACTTCCAGGTCCATTTAGCCAACAAAGAACGGTTCATGGATGTGAATTTTTTTGATTCCAAAACCACTTTTCTTATCTCTGCAAACACACTCCTAGTTCACCATGCAGTAAAATCCTTTAATAGACTTCTGCCCTTTGTACAAGAAGCTACATCTCATTTAATCAATTTTAGTGATTATCCATCTAGGTAACTTGAAAATTGACACAAGATAGGATGGAATACTTGATACAACAACATTAATCAAGGCGAGTATTTCACTTATGGAGAGATATTTACCTTTCCATGAGGCAAGCCTAGCTCCAATCTTTTTAGTAAGTGAGGTCCAACATTGCTCAAGAACTTTAATGTCACATAAAAGAATACTAATGTAAGACATCGGTAGATTTCCTTCCTTGCAATTCATCATGGTAGACGAATAATTAGCTTCATCACTATCTATACTGATGCCAATAATTGAACTCTTTGTTAAAGTCGATTTTTAGGCATATAACATTCTCAAAAGCTAGAAGAATTGCTTTTATAGCAGCCAAATTTTCTCCTTTCCTAGCACAAAATAAAAGAGTATCATCGGCGAAGTGTGAAGGCTTTTAATGCAAAGAAGCTTTGGTTGAAATAGAAGGATGCTCACTCTTATTGCTGCAACTGAAATATCTTCCTTTTAGCTCGAGATCAATTAAATTTAGTTGGGAAATGAAATCACTAAAGGCAAAATTAACAGCAGTGCTTTGCTTATTACCTCTTATATCAGAATTCAACTTAATAATATTAAAATTACCGCCAATAAGCTGAGGATCAGTAAATGCATCCTTCACATCTGAAAGTTCTTGGAAAAGGAAGGCCATTTGATTTTGTCATCAGGACCGTAAACCAAGGTAATCACTAGAGACCTTTTCAAAATATTGCAAAACAGCTTGATAGAGATAGAGAATCTCCCAATAATCTCATATTGTTTAGAGAAAAGAAGAGGGTTTCAACCAATTAAAATACTCCCTAGAGGATCCTTTTGCATCACGATCTAACTAGTTCAAAATTCTGTGTCCTCTAATTGAATCTAAATAGGCAGAGGAAGGAGAGGCAATCTTCGTTTCTTGAAGAAGAGCAATTTGACAATTAGAGGTGAAGATAATAAGGTCTCGATAGCTCTCCTCTTGGAGAGTTCTCCTGAACCTCTAACCTTCCATGTTAGGATTTTCATAAGTTCGAGATGTATAACAATAAGAAGATGCACAAGGAATGTCAAACCCAAGCACCAATAGAGAATGAAAAACGATACCTTCAGACAGGAACCTTCTCTTGAAGCTTTCTCCTTCGCCATTAGACTGCGGCTTTCTCCTTCTTCGGTGCATCGGCGACATGGGTGGCTGCCACCCACTGTTTAGGGATATTCATACCATGGTTGGTAGAGATATTGCCTTCTAGGCTAAGCATATCTATAGAATCTAACAGGGCTGTGGATTGAATGGTCTCATATATGGTTGATCACTTGGGGGAGCCCTCTGGGTTGGTGAGAGGGAGTCTGAGACTTATTACCATTTCACTTTTTTTGAATGTCTTCATACTATAAGTGTATGAGTCATCCGTTGTAGCAAAAAAAACGAAAGAAGTTGATGGAATTAAATGCAATGGTAATACTAGATTGATAGAATGTTTGTCTCATGGGCATTGCCTCTTTCTTTTTGTTGCCATAAGTTTGGTAGTAGTGCCTATCACAGCCCCAACAGCCTTGACTCTAGCTAGCTTTTCTAATTAAGGTGTTGGTCTACTAACATTTTCTAAAAAGCTGATTATGTTGTGGGTATGCACACTTGCACACATATATATCTTTATATACGTGTGTTGGTATGTGTTCATATGTATTTATTTTATTTTTTTGGTGACTACATAAGAACTGCATGGAATTTAACTAATTTTTTCATGACGATAAAAAAATATTTTGAATACAAAGCCAAATCCGGTCCAATCAAAAAAAAAAGAAGAAAAAGAGTGCTAGACTTAGATTTAGGCCAACACACCCAACCCATGTTTCTCTATTGCATCATAAAAGTCCGATCCAACTTGAATCAATTTATATGTGAGTTACTTGGATCTAAATATTGGAGCAGAAGTAGATGGACTGGACATAGATTAAGAAAATCTCCAGCTGAGATCCACTTACAATGCTAAATTTCTAATATCAAGTTTCATATATTATTTATACTTTTAATAAGTTTGGCTTTAGATTTTTCTTTATCATGCCTTCATAGCATTTTCAACTATTTTTTGTTAATTTTTTATATTTTTTAATTTATATTTTATTTATATTTATTATTAGAATTTTCTTTCTCATATAATTCTATATATGTATAATTTTAATATATTTTATCTTAATCCTTATCTTTAATATAGTTTGATGCTTTATTTTATTACTCTATATTATATTATTGAATGAGGGAAAATTATATCATTTTAAATTTCATATATTAAATTTTGTGATTGGAATGTTTTTAGTTCCTCTCTTCACGGATGCGTATGTAAAAATACAATTAAAAGGTAGCATCCGAATATGTATGTAAAAATACAATTAAAATGTTAGCATCTATTTATTTCTTTGCCTATAGTTCTTATTTATACAGTCTTTTTCTAGACATTCCTAACTAACTGAATCTATTTTTTAAAAATAACTATCTCCCTTTTATCCTCATACCCAACTAATTGGACTCTTTTTAAAATATAAAAGAAAGTATTTCTATCTAATCCACATATATTATCTCTCTTATCCCTTATTTTTTAGATTTTTATATTAATTTATTTTAACCTGCATTGTGCTGTTGTTAGTAAATCAAAAGGAGCTAGTGGGGTCTTTATTTAACAAATAATCCCTATAAATGAAAAAATAAGCAACAAGCTTACTAAAATATTTTTCTGACACATACCATATATAGATATATAAAATGGATTCTGTTTAAATTTAAATACAGGCCTATTTTTTTTTATCTTTTCAACAACTTATCCAGCCAGCCCTTGTGAGAATTTCCTATTTATTTTCAAAGTCTTCTCTTTCTTTAAATGTTAAAGTCAGCCAATTCAGTTTAACTATTTTTTGACAATTAATTCAGTTTAAACTATTGTGCTTTATTTTTAAATCCGTATTTTCTTATACTTGTATGTTTTTCAAACTTATGTACTACATATATCACTTTGTTCATATATACCTTTTTTGAAAAAAAAAAGGAGGGAAAAGCAGGGAGGTCCACCTTGTATTATAAATTTATAATTAACCAAGTCTAAATTTCTAAGGGTGCACCATCTAACCCTCAACATGGAAACTTTAATCAGTTAGTATTAGCTTTCAAGATACATACATACATACATACATATATAATATATATATATATATATATATACACACACACACACACACACACACACACACACATATACATACATACATACATACATACATACATACATATATATATATATATATACATACATACATACATACATATATATACATACATACATACATACATACATATATATATACATACATACATACACATATATATACATACATACATACATACATACATACATATATATATACATACATACATACATACATACATATATATATATACATACATACATACATACATATATATATATATACATGTATGTATGTATATATATATATGTATCTATATATATATATATATATATATATATATATATATATACATGTATGTATGTACATATATATATATATATATCTATACATATATATATGTATATATCTATACATATATATATGTATATATCTATACATATATATATGTATATATCTATACATATATATATGTATATATATATACATATATATATGTATATATATATACATATATATATGTATAGATATATACATATATATATGTATAGATATATACATATATATATGTATAGATATATACATATATATATGTATAGATACATGTGTGTATGTATGTATGTGATAGAGGAAAATTGATCATCCAGCTCACAACTAAAAGGCCGCTCAGTTTCGGCCCAATAAACATCAACGACGGTCGAATGAGTCTTCACTTCGGCCCAGGGTCAGCTCGTCTTTGGAACTCCGCCGAAAGCTTCACCAACTTCAGACATTCGCTGACTCCCCCTACCAAACTTGGGGTACCTCCAGACAATCGCCGATCCCCCCCCCACATCAAGCTTGGGCGCGCCAACTCCGGCGATACACTCCAACTCTCAAGCTCGGGGCGCTCCACCGAGCACGTTTCGGAATTCGAGAAGCCGAGCTGCTGCCAGCACCTGCCAAGCCGACCTTGTTAATCGCATAACGCGACTACTTAACGAGCTCGGTCTCGCCAACGACCACACCCATGTGCGGGTCTACGCCCACCTACGTGGCCGTACTCCATCACACTACCGTGTCATGTCTCCATAACTGGCCAACAGCCGTCAGACGACACCTTAAATACTCCAGCCATACCCTGTCGTGACTGTCAACACCCTACCGTTCTCAAGAACGGGTTGTACCGCACGTCACCGGCCAGCCTGAGCTGCGCGCCATCTGGCTCAAAGCCATGCCCCCTCATAATGAGGGCTGACAGTACTTCTACCATTTGGGCACTCTACCGAGGCTATAAATAACTCGGTCAGGTAATTTCTAAGGAACCTTTTGGCTGGATCAACTTTGTCCCACTCTAACTTGATCGTCGGAGAGCCCTCACTAGAAATACCAGTGAGGTTTTGTGTAGATCCACGGCCGTAGCGCAGGAGGTAGCCTCCGTCTTTCCTTTTCAACCATTGGCGGCTCTCTTGACTTTACCGGCATGGTCGCTCTTGGGCCAAATTTGAACCGCAACAATATGTACGCATGTAGGTAGGTAGGTACTTATCAAAAGAATATAAAAATATCACTTCAGCTAGCTACCACGTGGAAATGTTACTCGGACGCGGTTACAACGCTTGACCACCCAGCATCCGACACAACCTACCGGCCACTGTGCTCGGATCCGCTGTGCAGGTCCACACAGCCCACGGTCTCATCAGCAACTGAGGAGTGAGCGGTGGTCCCCACATACCTTTCGACCGGGAAGAATATATATCTATGGATATGGTGAAATCCGACTAAAACCCTAAAAAAGAATAATCCCAAGAGCCCTAAGCCCTCCCGCGTCGTTCCCCTGCTCTTCCTCTCCAAGCCATCCCGATCTCCGTACACTAATGGCGGCCTCCTTGGATGAGGCGAAGGCGAAGAACATCCTCCGCCAGGTAGCTCCATCTTCCGAGCCCGCTTAATGTTTTGTTCTTTCCCAATTTGGCGAACAAATTCGATTTTTTCTGAATTTTTGGCAGGTGGAGTTCTACTTCAGCGACAGCAATCTCCCACGGGACAATTTTCTAAAGAAAACCGTGCAGCAGAGCGAGGATGGATGTATCCTCCCACCAAACTCGTATTTTTCGAATTTTTATGGATTTTTTTGGTTTTTTTTTCTTTGGGTTGTTTGTCTTGACTGGACTCGCAGTGGTGAGCCTGGCCCTCATATGTTCCTTCTCTCGGATGAGAAGCCATCTTGGTTTGAAGGCCGCTGTGAAGCCCGAGGATGTGCCGGAGGAGACGGTACTGGCAGTGGCTGAAGTTCTGAGGAGATCTTCTTCTCTCCGAGTCTCGGAAGATGGTGAGTTTCTAGTGTAACTGTTTATGAATGCTGCTAATTCGTATTGGTGGTAGGAGTTTTTGGTGAGGTTGTAGGGTAAAAGAAAGGATTTCACTTGTTTCAGCTTGTGGCTTTCAAAGCAACTGCCTTGTGAATTTCTTCTTGAAGTAGCTTTCCTTGCCCTATTTTTGGGCTTAATGTCATACCCTAAGTACAATTCAAGAAGTAATAAAGCTTGTTAAGAAAAGTGCGCTTTTAGAGCCTTTTTTTTGTTAAAGCAAAATTTTTATAGCAATAAATTTTGCTCAAAAACAAATACATTTCTTTCCTTTGTTGTGTGTCGAGCAATGTTTATATGTGGTTATTTGAAATGCTAACTTACCTTAATTAAGGCCCTTAATATGCGCCTTTTCTTGTTATCAGTTGCTTATCAGGCCTATGTTGCTTAGGGTGTCTTGCTCACACACAAACACATTTCTTTTCTTGAGTTGAGATTGGGTGTGGTTATTTAGAAAGCTAAAGTTCTTCAGCTAAGGTCTGATATCTGAACCTTCTGTTATCCTTAATCTAGGTTTTGCTTGCATCTTAAGAGATGCTCTTCTTGAGTGTTCATTGAACATTGTGCAGGGAAGAGAATTGGCAGAAGTACTGTACTGTTGAAGCCAGAGGAGGTTATAGAGCTAGTGGATTCAAGGACTATTGCTGCATCCCCTTTGCCTTATGATGTTAAGCTTGAAGATGTAGAGTCTTTCTTTGCGCAACATGGGAAGGTAGCTTTCCCACCATTGTTAAATATTGAATGCTCGATAGCCCCATGGTTGATCAATTTAGAGCTTTATATCATTTTAAATGTGATATGGATTCTCATCTTATTTTATTTTTGGTACTATAGCCTGTGAAATTGTGTATTGATATTATTGCACATTGAGGTTGTTTGGTGAATCATTTCATGTTCCACTAAGCTTCATGCCTCTTTCTTAAGTGTAAGATATAGCTTGCAGACAGCTGGCTACCAAGAAGCAGCAATGGATGACTTGTGACTCTCAGCATATAAATTGGAATGTAATTTGTACAGATATAATTTTGCCTTGCTTTGGAATCTCTTGCCTTATTAATTCTTTTAGTGTTCAATGATTTTTTTTTCTCCTTATCTTTGTGTATCCTTGAGGGCTAGAATTGCTTTTCATTATGCACTGATATTGGCAACCTTACTTGTGAAAAGAAGTATAGAGGAGTTGGTATAATCCATGTGATGAGATTAGATAGGAATCCAGCAAGATAGTGAAATTGTTTCCATTGTTAATTGGAATATGTATAGTTATTCTCTTTGGAATGGTAGGGAAAGTCCTAGAACTTTATTTCTTCACAAAATAAGCACGGGTTGAGGTATGTCCATTAAGTTGTATGTTCAAAATGATGCTCAATCCTCATTGGAAATATTTTAAAAAGTTTGGACTTCATCCATCGTGTTCAGCTAGCTTGAAGTTGACTATTTTGGTACACTTATGTGCATCTTGAATAGATAGAATTTGGAAAAAAAAATTTGAAGGAAAAATAAAGTTGATATCGTGGCTAATTTTCAACATATTTTTGATGTTTATCTCTTGTATATAGTTCCTCCTTTTTGGAACATCAAGTCTTTAGGTCTGCCTTCCAAGGGCTTATTTACAAATGAGTTGTTGTTGGTTATGTTCCACTGGCTTTTTTCTTCCCAGGTTAAAATCACCTGGACAGCTTTCCCTTTGAAATCCATGAGAAGGAAGGAATATAGGTAAACTAATTCTACCAGATCAAAGTTATCTAAGACTCAAGGAGCATAATGGCACCAAGGTTTCTTGGAGCCTAGGCGCAAGGCAAACGTTTAACAAAGTGAGGTGAAAAAAACACACATATATACAAATAATGATTAATTCATGATCTTAAGCATTTAACTATCAATTTACCAACACGGGTAAAAGTTTAGACAGCATTAAATTCAGATTTATGGACAAATAAACAGACAACATGACAAATATCAAATAACCAACCCAGCAGCAGACCAGGTTTCTTGTCTCATGTATGGGTTAAATTAGGTAGGTTGAAAGCAGGTCAAGTTGCGTCCAGAATACCAGCTTTAAAAATGGTATAATATTAGTAACTTTAGCCATGATACTGCTAACTGAACTCTCATTAAGTAAGAGAAGAACACTGGACCTCTTGTCACATCATCATGCAAGCTCCAAAGAACTGATTTAAGAAAATCATTTGACTCCAATAATTACTCCATTGCCTATCTTAAATCATGTATCTTAGACCTTTAGTTAATCAATCATATTCTCCTCAATCAAGGATTGCTGAACCGGTACTAGTAGGCGTATTGGCTGGCCATCGGACCGGTTCGGTACTAGTTCAGGCAGGTACAAACCGGTATCACTGGTTCGGCCTGGTTCATACATCCAAAAGCTTAAAAAATTTTGGAATCAGTACGGACCGCTTCGGGCCGGTACCGTCCGATACCTTTTTTAACTTCGAACCGGACCGATCAGAGACTGGACCGGTTCGGTACGGGCTGAACCGGCCGGTATGGGCTGGTTCAGCATTCCTTGTCCTCAATCATCAATTACTCGAAAAACCAACATAATGGCTGAAAAGTCCACTTCCTTGAGCTACTAAAAGGGCAAGGTCAACTCCATGATTTTCTTGTCAAGAGTTGTTTATTGAAGACTACTTCATTCGCAATTTTTCTTGTTTTGAAACAGCTTATATGACATTTTAGACATGTATTTACGGAAAGAACAAGATAATACATGGGTGGACAGCTAAAGTTTTGTCCAGAATTCATTAAAACGAGAATGGCTCTCATATCTTTAAATCTTATCAAAGAAATTTCTGTGACATTGTATACTTGAGTTAATAGGGTGGTAATGGGCAACGATTCAAGTTGGATACTTGTCAACCTCCAAATTCGACCCATTTATTAGACAAATCAAATATCTAAAACGGAACCATAACTCTTTAACAAACAGGTAACCTGAGCCGACCCACATAACCTATTTAATAAACAGGTTGGATCAAGTTAAACGGGTCTTAAACTGTTTACATGTGTTAAACATACCATAAATAGGTCAGTTCATAAGTATGTTGGCATGATCCAAGTATTAACTAGGTCAAAACAGGTTAGACAGGTCAGGACTCTCAATTTGAATCTGATCAATTCAATAAATGGGTTAACTTGGGTTGACCCATTTATGACTTCAACCTGTTTATTCCAAGCTAATGTAATGAATAAACCTGCTTATCTATTGTCAATCATGGGTCAGTTTGGTGAGTTAGGTCATAAACTGCCACTCCTATATGTAATTATACCTTGCACCATGTTTCATTGATTAAAAATTAATCATTCTAACCATAGACTTAAGAAATTTGGAGTCCTTATGTTTCGCAAAATGAGCATATATAGTAAGTTAAGTTTCCTTTGTGGAGCTTACTAATATTTTGTGATATATAAAAAAAAATAATGTATGACCTTTAGGGGCCCTTAGATGTGCTTTGCATCAAGGTATTTTTACAGGTGAAGGGAGCTTATTTGAGAAGCTGCAAACTAATATTTATTTTCTAGATAGAAGACAGCAGACGAAAATCACTAAGTGCAAACTTATGGTCACTGTTTATCCTTAGAAGTTGAGTCGAACTACTAGCGTCGAAGAGACCTGGTCATGTGAGATGCATTATTAGTTTGATCTAGCTACATAAGTCACTCTTAATTTTACTATTATCATTGAACCAGAACAGTTACTGTCTTGAATCTTGATCGTAAATTACTATTTGCTGCCGGTTGTATCACACTTTGAGATCAAGTTACATACTATCAGTTTCAGTTATTTGATATTATCTTGGTTACTTGTTCGAGCTTCGTATTATATGTTGGTAATTTTCTGATAATGGATAGACTTGATATAATATAAGGCAGATGCTGTTTATTTATTTATTTATTTATTTATTTTTTTTTTTTTTTGGGGGGGGGGGGGGTGGTGTGGGGTGGGGTGCGGGGGATTACGTTTTGGTTAAAAGCTATTGTTCATAAAAGAAATTATCATATTTCAGTATCCAAGGTTGATGTTTTCTGGGACCTCAATTAGTTCATAACTTTTGTGATCTAAAGTTGTACCAAAGCTTCCTTGTCCATTGATGTATTTTATCTGGTCCATCGAATTGCACCAGGAAATACTTGTTACCTGCGATGCTTAAAATTATTAACCTGTAGACTCTCTTTTGTATGTCCTCTGCTCATTGACAGTCTTTTTAGCAACATAGAAATAACACACACACACACACACACACAAAACCCATCAATATGATGCATAGCTTTCCTATCTCTCCTCAATCTAGCTGCATTTATGGTGCCAGTTGAAAGAGGAGCACTAGAAGTTTAATTGTTTTTAGTGCTTTAAATTGATAATTTCAATGCTGAAGGTGCAAATGGCCTTATCTTGTGTTGATTTTCTTTCCTTTTGTTTTTTGATTATATGATGCAGGTGAACAGTGTGAGGCTACCTTGTCATGTTGCAGACAAGAGGCACTTTTGTGGCACTGCCTTAATTGAATTTTCAGAAGAAGTTGATGCGGAAAAGGTTCTGAAGGAGAGCATGGTTTATGCGGGAGCAGAGCTAGAATTAAAACCAAAGTAAGCTTTAATTATGTGAAGTATTTAGAAGCTGTTACCTTAGCTTTTAAGTGTCCTAATATGGCATATGCTTGCTTAGATGTAACAATTTACATGTTGTTATGTCCGTGTATCTTTTTCTGTTATTGAAGTCCTTAAAATGCTGGTGATGCCACATGTCCGTAAGTAATGGAAAAGCTCGCATGGCCCAACGCTTTGTCTTTTGACTTCCTTTGCAGTAATTGCCGTCACATAGTGTTTTCGGGTTGTCCGCACTGGTTTATGCACACATGGATGCACAAAAAGTTCCGTATGTACAAAATATAGATATAGCTTAGAAACAAAGGCCTTATAGTCAGTACTTTTCAGAATAAATATTTTTGGAACTCGGGGACTTTCTTGACTTTCTTGATGTGGAATGAAGAGGATCATCTATCAAGGCCACATCAAGTAGGACTCTTTATGGTCATCATACAATGCTTTGTCATGCATAGAAATACATTATTGATTTTACCAGTGCAACTCTCAGGATGTATGTAGATGTGGAATTTGTTCCTAATGTGGAAATCTGTGGTGATTATGAATATATATTGTATGAACGTTCATGACATGTATTTCAATGTTTTTGACTTTGACCACTGTTTATCATAGTGATAAGGTTAATAATTATTCTCTCTCCCTTACAAAGGCCAAAGTTTCAGCTGCATATATTAAGTTACTGTTAATGGACAGATCTATTTCGATAGTTACAAGCTCATGTGGAGGCAAGTGCTAATCAGATTCCCATGGACTTGTGACTTGACTGAGGAAAACCTGTTTGGAGAGCAAATGATTATTTCTTACAATTGTCGATAATACTCTCCAAGTTATAGATTAATGTTAGAAAATTAATTTATCAAGGTAAGATTTAACAGAAAAATGTAAATCAATTTCTGAAAATTTGGAATAGAATCTATGATTCCATTTTGGTATATACTTTGTGTATTTGAGTTTATGGATCAAAATCCTTCAGAACATGCAATGCTAGTGACTATTCAATACTGGGTTAAATACATAGGCCTTAAGTTGCAACCTGTGAATTCTCGATAAAAGGATATACATGGCCATTAAGTTGCAAAGGCTGTGTGTTGTGTTGGTGAGAATCCAATGGAATATGTATTGTTCTATATGATTCTTCTAAGATACACATCAATGTCTAAACTGTACCCCTAACAGCTATTCACGTAAATGAATCAGTTTGCATACTCATAGGGGATGAATTTTCTTCTCGATTACCATGTCATCGTTAGACCACATTTTGATAAATATTAATTTAGTTACAAACTCTCTTGATAAGAGTTCTTGTTTTTTGTTTACAGTTAAATTTTTAATTATATTATAATAAGCCTATTTTAAGAGTTTTGTTATTTTGGCAAATTATGAAACCTGTAAAGGTTCCTTTTCCATTACAAACCAAAGATTAACATTTGTTGCCATTTCTGTGATATTTATTCCTTTGCACTCTACAACTAGCCTTCCAAGACCTTGGTGCATGTCTTCTTTTCATATACAATATAATTCTTCGTATTTATCTCTTCAAAATTGTAAGTCTTACTTTCTTTTGATGTTTCAGGACATTGACTTTTTCTATTTATTTGCTACAGCTAACTTTATTTCACTGAAAATGAACTTGGTTCAGTATTACAGTCTGTTATTCTTCATGTCATTATAATTAAGAAAACCTAATAAAATATAGCCTATGCTTATTATTAGAATGATGTAGTCCCCCCGCTTTTGTACTCATGATCTTTAAAAAATAAAGCATCCTTTCCATCATATTACTCTGTTCCTGCTTTAGACAACTGATCCTCATATTAGGGACCAGATTAGCACTCATGTCTAAGCCAAGATTGATGAACCTGGCCCAAGTTACACAAAACCAGGTTGTACCTTGTTGATACATAAATCTTATGCAACAAAAACAATTCCATTTTACAAACTTTTGCAAAGATGGCATCTGCAACAAAAGATGTTATGAGACTCCCGTACGCAGAATGGCTTGCATATATACGTTCAAGGGTCCGAAATGAGGAGTGAAAGACCAGTTCATGTGGATGTGAGTTATGAAATGGATTAGAAAAGTTTGCAATCACATCGGAAGCAGCCCTAAAAGGAACGATAAGCAATGATATTGGTAAAACTGGCTGCAGTTAGTTTGAACATAGTTTGATGATGACTACAGACTTGGTATACCTTTACAAAAGAGAGAACTATTTGGATCAACTTAGGACCAAGAAAATCTCAAGTGAACAACTTATAGTATGATCCTTGTTTTGTTTCTTAACACTTCAAACATGAAATAACTACCATCTTTATAATTTCTTATCCATTTGACGAGATCCTCATGTTAATAAAGACAGAAAGGAGAAAGAAACACCTCCAATTGGTTATGAAGCACAAAAATTTGTTTACAACAATCCATATATCAGCAGTTAAAAAAATGATAATGTTTCATTATCTTTTACATGTAATTCTATGTTAGTGTATCAGTAAGCTTCTGTGCAGAGATTCAATAAATTTGTGTTCCTTGGGCTTTTACATAAGTTGCTTTATTGATGAAATACCCATGTCCGGAACATTTTCTATCAATTTAGGGATGTGAGGTGTGATTCAAATGTGTGTTACTTTGTATTTACTTTTTATATTTACTTTCTGTAATGCAGAAAGGAATTTGATGCTGAAAGAGAGAAAAAGAGGGCAGAATTCGAAAAGAATTGCTCTAACAAAAATACTTCAAATGGAAAGTAAACATCTGCAGTTCTCTTTCTTAGCATTTTGCTCCTTTTACCTACTTATTTTTTGTTTATAATTTTCAATGTAAATGATATGTTTTTATGGGGAATATCTGGTGAAAGCTATCCGAAAGGCCTAATAGTTGCATTTAAGTTGAAGAGGGTCCAAGTTGATGAATCTACAGAACAAAAAGATGCTGGCAAGGTGACCAATACCACTGAAGGTTGCAAGTCAGAAGTTTCAAATTCTACAGGAAGCCTCAATGAAGAGGGTGAACAGAAGATATTAGAAAATGTTAATAACAAGGAGGAGAAATCTTCAGATGATGCATCTAAAAATCACGTGCAAGAAAATGAAGCAGTGGCTACTGGTGATGCTGCCGAAGAGAGTAAAGATGATGGTGCAACTGGTTCATCAGGCAAGACTGTAGTTACACGGGAAGATCTGAAACAAGTCTTCCAGAAATTTGGAATTGTTAAGGTATATTGTAGATTCAGTCTCTTTCATTTCCTGCTATTTCAAAATTTTTGTTGTGTCCTAGTGCACTTTGAATTTTTCCTGATCTGGCATCTACTATATCCTTCAGTTTTCCATGCAGCTAGTAATCTTTTCTATTTTAACCTATGCTTGTAAAATTGCATGTGGATATGCAGATGGTTCTTATAAGTCTAATTAATTGCTAAGATAACCAGACTACATATGAAGTATAAGTTACAGGAATGAAAATTTGATAGCAAAGTTACAATTGAAAGATATCATTATAGTGTTTTTTTACCTAGTTGAGTAGCAGATTTGCCAAAATCATGTTTACTACAACCTAAACTGATTCAGCCATTGACCTGGTTTGCCAGCTATGCCATCCAAATATAGAGACAAGATTATGCTATTCTCTCTTTTTTCTTTTTGCATGTCTCTCTCTTTCTTTCATCATTATATTTATTAATGGTAAATGCATAAAGATTTGGTACTGTTAGGTAATGGCTAAAATAGCTGCTTTTTAATTAATTATATAAGAAAATGTATAAAAATACTCCCCCTTTTTTAATGAGATACTTTTTTGTGCACTTTTTGGGGATCAATTTTTGAGGGAGATGGATTAGGGAACTACCGAATTAAAGGGATTATTAACTCTCTTTATGATACAAGGAGGATAATATCAATGAACTTTCTCCAAATAATTGAAAAATTATGATTCGTAAGGCCTTAGACCAACTCTTGTGTTTGTCGAACCCTGTGCCACGAGTGCACTAATTTCTTTTGTGCAAAATACAAGGACTAATAAAGACATTCCAATTATTTGGGCACATAGCATTATGATTCCATATTTATCAATTTACAGACATTAAACAATTAAATTTCATTGGAAACAAATATTTTTGACTTGGAGCCATTTCTAAGAATTCCTTTAGAAATAGTCATGCACCATACATGTCAAAATATCATTTCAATTAAATAATAAAAAATCAAATAGAAGATAAAAACTCAATCCTCATCAATCAGTTTTGTGCATAGCAAGTGTCAAATAGTGAAGATGAATAAATAATTTCTGGGTAGATTATCAGAATTCAAACTAGCTGAGGACTCTTTCCTACTCTTATGCATGAGAGTGTTTTAGGCATAGGGGCTAGGGTCTGGTTTGGTCAATATTTGATAAAATTCCAAGTGAGATGTGTGGATCGTGTTCTGTCAGTTGAAGTAAGAGAGAACTTTAGAGTCCCAAAGGGAATTAATGAATCTAAGAAAAGGAAGGTGCAAAGACTCTCATGAGCACCTATTATATCTGATCGCATTGGTTTCATCTGGAGGCATAGGAAATATACCAGTTAGGGAGAGAGAATTGGAAATAGAATGCGGTTGGGAACAGGATACTGGGAGCTTGGAGTCTTTCTTTAATTGGTGTACCCCAAGTGACTAAACTTACATGAACCATAACACAAGCTGAGATCCCAGTGTATGTCCCTTGCTCCAAGAATAGGAGTATTTGGAGGATGAAGTTTGTTTTGGTATTCTTGTAATTAAATTGTAATACTTGGGAAATATTTCTGCTTTTATGTATTTCTTAGGATTTTGTGGTCTCCTGTATGCATTGTTTTCATTTCTTGCTGTCTTCCTGTAAATTTTATCTGATTCTTCTGTTTATGAAGTTTATTGATTATAGAATGGGAGAAGAATCAGGATACATTCGTTTTGAGGATCCTGATGCAGCTACAAAAGCTCGTGCAGCAGCAGTGCTTGCTGAAGAAGGTGGCTTGATCGTGAAAAATTATATTGCTACCTTAGAAGCCCTGACTGGTATGTTGCTTGCTATGCCCTCTGTCTCAAAGTCTTTGCACACAAGTCTTCTCCTCCGCTAACATAAAAACATTTCCTTTTCCTTTAGTATTCAAGAACTATAAAATCATAACTAGACCAAACCTTTCTCATTAATTCTGACTGTGCCATTATTTTGCTTGGCTGTACATTTTCTTTGATATTGATGCCAATGTACCTTCCAGAGTGATGGGGTTTGTGTCACTAGATATGCTGGCTCCCAGCTATAAGCTATTCAGGCATCAATCTTGGTGCATGCTTACTCATATGGTTAAGAAATTGCGACTCCATTATAAAATGGCAATGCAAAAATGGGGTTTACTGCTACAGCATAAATACATTTTTGTGGATTTTGATTCTGTCTTTCTTGCTAATGCCTGATATATGAATGGTTCATATTGATATACTAGTCATAAAATTCTGTTGAAAAAGCATATGATCCTTTGCAATTAAGTAAATTCAAATATTAAAAAGCTTATATTTTTTTTTTTGAAAAATCTTGAATATGTTCCTATGATGGAATTGAACTTGGATTCATATTGATATACTAGATATAAAATTCATGTTGTTAAAAATGGATACATACAATGAGGGAATAATACATATGGACTTTTATGATTAGAAAAATTCATACATCTATTTGTTTTTTTTTTTTGGAAAATCCAAACTGAAGAAAGCAGATTATTCCAGACCTTGCGTTTAAAACCAATCTCTTTGGATGCTTCGGTTTCAGGTGATGCTGAAAAGGAGTACTGGAACTTGCTCCGTGGTAATCAGGAGAGAGTCAGGGAAAATAAAGGCAGCAAAGGAAGGTAAAATGCACCTCGTCTATCTTCTGTTCTATAGTCTGAGAGATTCCTTACAGTGAGATACTAGACCTTAACAGAAGCTTTAATCTGATGTAATGTCACAGGGGCAGAGGGGTTAGAAGCAGTAGAGGTGGGAGGCATATTGGTGGCAAGCGTACTCGCGAAACAGATTCAGGTGTCAGGCAATCTAATAAAGCTCAGAAAGTTGATGCTGCTGCATGAGTTTCCAAAACTGCTCCTAGGGGGATAGCTCCTTGCAGATGACTGATTTTGCTTGTAGTCTTCTGCAATATAAAGCAATTGATCTCCCATGGGTTTTGTGGGTAAATGTCATCAAATTTAAATAAGACATTAGTGTGTGCTTGATAAGACCCTAAGTTATATTTTTATTTTGCTGTGAGCTAAAAGATTGTCCTTCGAATGGCAGTGATTTTGGCTTCCCACGTTCTTGGGAATGATTTGGATTCTTCCTTACCAAATCAATGTCAGTATATAATTTTCTAAGACATTTAAGGCCATTGATAACATTGGTGAAACTAGTAAATATATCTGATATTGACACAAGACTCTATTCTAAATAGTTCATAATTGTAAACAAGCATATTAGTTTTAGATTCTTTAATCTAGTTAGTGTCTTTGCGAGTTACTTTCAACCTATCTTAGATTATTTTAGCAGAAGAGTAAGTAGATATTTTATTAAATTCATTAGCATCTAGAGAATAGTATAAAACATTCATTATTTTAGCATTCAGCTGAGCTATCTCTTTATCAAATTTATCTCATTTTTCTTTGGGTTTGGGAAGAAGTGGACATCAATAATCTTTGTAGGTGTGAGAGGACTATTTACTATAGCATTCCATATGTCATAGTTAAGTGATTTAATAAAAATGTGCATGCGAGCTTTCTAAAAAGTGTAGTATGTGCCAATAAATGGAGAGAGTCTATTTGTGGATTGTTCCTCGGCAAGAGAGGTATTAACAGGGGTTGTCATAGATTTTTAACTCTTGACGATTAGGTCAATAAGTGGCTCAAGTATTAGGCCTGCCATAGATCTTTAACTCTGGACGATTAGGTCAATAAGTGGCTCAAGTATTAGGCTTTAGTATCATTTGTTGCCCAATGATGCCCTCTGAGGGAGGGGGGTAAATTGGGTTTTTCAAAATTTTTTGATAAATAATGCAATAGAATTAAATGTTTAACAAATGAATAATGATTTCAACAAGTAAGCAGTAAGTAAATATGCAAGATGTTTTTCAAGTTCACATCCAAACCCAATTGATTTTTCTTGGTCAATCAACCAAAACCTTTTGATTGTTTTTCGGATTTCAATCAACCCAGCTAATTTTTTCAGGCCAATCAACCAAAACTTGTTCCGAGCTTTTTTTTTAGGCTCAATATAATCCAATTTAAAATATGGACTGACCTTTCTTCCAAATTTTAGTTCCAAAAACTTGTTATAGCAAATGACAGAAAGAATTAAATATTATTTTAATAAATATAGCTCCGAGACAGTAAATACAAAAATAATAAATAGAGCTACACTAGGTTGGTTGACTTGAATGCTTCTTGAAGGCGCTTCACCAACTCTCCGAAGTTGAGGATGTGATCTTTCAGCTCACAATGAAAGCTCTAAAGAATAATTTACTCGTTGAAGCTTTTCTTTTTCTTTCTCTCTTGCTCTTAGTGGATTTGTCTTTGTAGTGCTTGAGCTCATCTTTTCTTTGGTGTTTTCTTGCATTTATACTCTTTGGAGATGGTTGGAACACTTCTAGCCATTAGACAGTTAATAAAGCTGTTAAGAAAAGAAAACAACTGTTTAGGCTCGCAGAAAAAACTAGCCGTTACAATTATTAGGCGAAGAGGGGTCGAGTCATAGATTTCTGGGGTCAACTCATGATCTTTAGGAGTCGGCTCAAGCTTGCTTCTGCTTCAGCTGTGCTTTGCTTTTCGTTTGTGCCACTTAGGGGTCGACTCGAGATTTCCAAGAGTTGACTTGTTGATTTCACGAGTCGACTCTTCAATGGACTGTCTTTTGCTGTTTTCTGTCTTTCCAATATGACCGTTTGGGGGTCGACTAGACTGTTTCTAGGGTCGGCTCTAGTTTTACTCGAGTCGGCTCGTGAATTTAATGGGTCAACTCGCCATTGCAGCAATTTTCTTGGCCCTTTGTTGTTTCTTTGAGACTATTATAGGGTCGTCTCGCAGTCTGTTAAAATCGGCTCGTCAAGATGCTATAGTCAGCAACAGTGTACTGGGGTTAAGTCATTGTAGGCCTAGGGTCAACTCTTGAGGTAGCTCAGGATAAACTTCTGTGCTTATATGTGAGCTTCCAAGGAATATTTTCATAGCTTTTTGAAGTTCACTTTTTGTTGTGGAGCTTCAGATGGATGATCTTTTAAGAGTGGCTAAAGACTTTCTTCTTCTTTATTTTTTAAAATTTTATTACTTAAACTCAAAGCAAATAGATTAGTCAACTTTTAACTTAATTATTTTGCATCATCAAAATCAACCTTTTAGGTTCAATAGATTTGAATGTTCCATTATTCATTTAGTCTTGAGAGGGATATGGTCCATGTTTATTTATATTATAAAATATTCGTTTCAGTATAAATTGTTTACCCCAGGAACAAGATTCTTTGATTAGTCATCATATTTTGAAATGGGTGGTCCTAATCGGGCAGAGGGGGCCTGGCATCAATAATTCGAGTTGTTGGGTTAGATGTACTATCTCTAAGCGGCTCACTGCCCAATGAAATAATTTTTCACAGAATAAGCAACTCAAAGATAATAGATCACATCAACGATTCATTGTGCTAGAATCCCTATTATCAAGTCTAGACTAGCCTTACAAATACTAATATAATATACTTGAACAAGGATATTAGCATTACTATACACAAGCATATACATGTAATATATATGTATGCATGCATGCAATAGAGGTGCTAGGAACTTGGGAAGCAATAAAGAGAAGGCCAGAAGTCAGACGAAGAGGAGGGCTCACTAGGAGACCTTGCTGGTGGGTTGGAGACTAGGTTGGGCTAGGCATAAGAAACCATCAGAATAGGAGGAAAAAATATTTGTTGGACCAGGTCCACCCTCTCGGCAGTGGACCAGTCCAACATGAAGCAACATGCACAACACGACTGTATTGCTCCATTTTTCCTCTTTCTTTTTTTTTTTTCCTCGGTATTTGCGCATGTTGCTCTATTCCATCGCTAAGTTGGTGGACCTAGTAAAACCAATAATTTCTCCAATAAGAGAGGGAGGAGTTTTAGCTCGATGTCATTAGGGTATGTAAGAGGAAAGGAAAGGAGTAGATGAAGTACAAACAATTAAACGCTACCTCCTCTCTTGTGCCTTGTTTTTAACTCAGTGAATGGATCACATTGATTTGTTGTCTCTGTGCTAATACGTGACCTCCAAATTATCTACCACGAATCACATTTGATCGATCCTCGACCTGCATAGAATAAGTCAATAGAATAGCTTTGGTAATTCCAATCGCCAATATGCTACATAGTCCATGAATTGCCAACAACATAAACCTCTAAGTATTTGAAACACCTAAGCAAACCACTCCATGTATCCCAAAGGGCAATGTGTGAAGTGAGATAGCATGGTGAGGTCATATGTTTCTATGGAAAAGTGTTGTGGATAGTCCACCATAATGGTGGTTTTGCATTGTCATGGCATTGATGTGTTAGGTGCAGCTATAGGATGGGAAAGCTTTGTATGGTCACAACCTCTCTAGAGCAACTCGGTAGTTGTTCAGGTATCAATTTCCTTGAAGAGTATGAGCGACCTTCAAACCTCTGCCTCAAGCTCCAGTGGTGATGTTGCTACCACTCAGGCAGCCTCCACATTTTGGATGTCATGGAACTCCCAGAATGTGGAGCTGTTTCAAGGTACTCAAAGTTCACTAAGAAGGTTCTCGCCATTGCTCTCAATCAACCCAGGGAGTACCCTTTATCTGCTGCTCCTATCCAAATGGAATATGATGGAGAGAATATTGATCATTCTAACCTCGGACTATCCCGATCTCCTTAACCTTGGCCATAGCCAAGGTGAATGACTTTGGTACAGACTGATGTCTTATGCTAGTTGGACCAGCTGTGGAGTAACGCCAATGATCATTAAGGGAGCTGCACTTATGGTTTCGACAGCGGTTGTACCAGCACAGTTGTGGACGCATAATCAACGTAATTATCGCCACATGCTTATTGCGAGAAGCCGTTACCATACGGTTAATGCACGATTAGCTGTTATTGCGCAGTTATGGCATTTTTCAATAATTTAGGTAACGGGTGCTGATCTCATCCTATATATAGGGATGATCAGGGACACTGAAAGAACACATTTTTCTTTCGAGTACTCTTCCACTCTCATTCTCTTTTTTTTTCCACTGTTGCTCTAAACCTCCACTAACTTAAGCATTAGAGGGTCCGTCACTGGAAACTTTTTGGCAAGTGGACTTTTTTGTAGGTTGTTTTCTCCTTCCAAAGTAGTGGTGTGGAGCTAACTGCGTCTTGAAACTACTCTTCAACTCTTGACTAACCCACCTTTCTTCTTGGTTTCGGTTGACCTCAGTGCACCTCAGGCGGTGACCAAACTCAACTTAGGTTGTAGCAGCAATGGAATTGAAAACTTATGAACCCAGATATTGGGTTGTGAGTACTCATGTGAGCGTGTGTTTAAACTTACATTGGCTATATACTAGGTAGATCTTGACACTTATATAGGACCAATGAATCTAAATAATACCTTCTAGCTAGCTTTTTAGAATGAGGTACTAGGTTGTTACATATGGTATCAGAGAGGATGCAATTCAAGGCTTATGTGGACTAGGGACACTGCAGCATGAGCCCATTAGGACTGACTATGGGTCAATTGTAGTGCTTGCGATTAGATTTGAATGGATTTGGACTTTTAGCCTGATGAAGATGCTGAACTTAAATGGAGAAAGTATATAAGAATCTATATAGGAATGCATTTAGTTCTATATCAACCAGGGCCGGCCCGAGCCCTAGGCGACCGAGGTAGTCGCCTAAGGTCTCGGGCCAATGATAGGCCTCTGGGAGGTTGACCAAAAGGAAGCAAAGGCCCCATATAAAATGTGAACAGGAGCTGGCTACGGGTCTTCCCCCTTGATGGAAGGGACGTGGAGAGAGTTTTCTGGCCTGCAGAGGGGCAATTTGGGAAGTTGGGGACAGTAGTTTTGTTTTGGGTGGAGAGAGAGAGAGAGAGGAGGGATTTGGTTGGCTTGATACACGTCTGAAGCCACTCGTATCTTTCATCCCTTCTCTTTTTTGGTTTTGGTCTTGGTTTTCCTTCCCTCACATTACTCCTGATCCAGCTGGGCCATCGGGAAGGGATTGGAGATGGACTTCTTGGAGGGTAGAGAAAGAAAAGGAGGGAGGGGGGGTTGAATGGCTGCTATGCTGTGATGTTGCAGTGGCTGCTTGGGTACTCACTTGAAGGGGAGATGGGGGGATGGGACTTTTATTAATTAGATAGAGTGAATTTCCCATAATGCCCCTACTTTTTCTCATAGAGAGGTTCCTTTCTAGACAAATTCTTTTCTTTACCTTGACCATGAAGTGCCATGGGATAATCTTTTCCTAGTCTGCTCTTGCTTGACATGGTAAACAGTACTGCGAAGCATTATCCCAGTTATTTAATCAGTTTTATGGGCCCTTTCTTAAGCATAATTACTTTTCCGTGCTTTCATTCAAAAATTATATTAAACTGAAAAGGCTTTTATCTATCTTTGTTGCTTACATGCATTTTTGTCGAAATAATGTACTTGATGCCTATCTATTTTCATATCTTTTTTCTAAGTATTTTATACTTATTAAAATTTTTTATTATTAAAAAAAAAGCCTTATTCACTGAATCCGCCTTAGGCCTCCAAATGTATTGGGCCGCCCCTGATATCAGGTATATACTGGGTAGATCTTAGATATTTATACAGAATCAAAAAATACTTTCCAACTAGGTGATGTTCGAAGTGGTGGCATAGGATGTCTGTTCTCCATATTTTTCCTGTCCTGTTTGGTTTTATTGGATACTCCATAACCAGTAGTTATCTCAAGATGAACTTTGACGGGACTCACAAGGCGATTGATGTGGCTGCTGCTGGGTTTATAGTTAAGGATGATTTAGCTATTTACTATTGGCAGAATGTATGCCATTATAGGGTGTACAAACTAAGTTTTCTTCTTTTTCCTTCCCACAGCTTTCTGTACGTACTAAGTTTTCCTTTACATTTTTTTTCCAAACTTTTCTGTGCTACTGATTTCAGTGGCTTAATGAAATCGGGTGTCGATGTCTTTGAGCCTCATCTCTTGCTCCAAAAAAAAAAAAAGGCAAAGAAAGTTATATCTATTGAAGGAAAAAGATGCAGTATAATATTTTGAATAATTGAATGTGATTTTAAATTCCTTAAACATGGAATTGGCATTGTTTACTCTAATGATTTTTCTCCTTCAATACACCGTTCAGAGAGGCATTAACTATCCAGTACATTTATACCCATTGTCCATAGGCTGCTTCCAATCTCAGGCTCCCACTGAAGAACATGGCACATTGCCTTCAATCACAAAGGAGACATCACTTGGTCCATTGAACTCAAAATGACTTTCTTCTACGCATGCTTACAAAATATGTTTTTGTTTCTTCTAACTGAGAACCAAATTTATCCTACGAAAAAAGAGGGGAAAAAATGTCAAGCCCTTTGCTTAAGAAACTAATGTTGTATGAAATGGAACCAACAAACCAAAACAAATCATGAACAGGATTTCGTAATGCTTTTTTTGGTAAGATAGAATATGTACATCCTTACAGCCCAAAGTAGAATTTATTTACAAGTCAATAATTACAGAATTCAAGACTAAGATTTCTAGCAGATCACATCATTATATATCATTTATGTTATGTCGAATCACAATAAAAAAACTATTTGTCTTCTTTTACCCCTGTGCCAACTTGACCGACCTTGAGGGAGGGAGTAAACAAGGCCTTGCCGTTTGAGAGGACCCCATGCCCTAAGGCGACTTCCTTCGCTCAACTCGCTTACTTGATAAAGAAAGTGACAACTGAACTATAACTATATTAACCAACCTCACAGCCTATGGTCAAAGAAGTTGATTACCGTCGGGAAAGTCCGTTGGTTCGTGCTCGGTGGGATTAGTTCCACCTACCCCTACGGACTTAAATTTCTTCTAGGAAAATAACCCTCGATTAAGAAGTGAAATTCATTCTTTCTTCTTTTGAAGGTAATGCAACATATTTACAAGTATGTGATTCAGAGATGTGCTGCTCTATGTAATTTATCTTGCCATCTTAGTTCATGAGTAGGATCGGATCAACCGAAAACTGTGAAATGAGCATCCCTTGAAGAAATTCGCAAGGAGGAATCCAGTGGTGCTTGTCTCCTCAGAAGGCTTGGAAGGTAAAGGGCTCTGTTTCACTCTTAGGATCATCTGGCCTGTCTGCCTGCGAATCGAGTCAATTATCTTGGCATCCACAGGGCTGCCTGACATCTCTGAGACAGAGAAAGTGTCCACTGCTTTGCCACCCTTTGTCGAGATCTCCGCTCTTCTGATGCACAGGCCATTCTCCCGGAATATCCGAGTGATATCAGAGAGGAGTCCACTCCTGTCTTCTGTTACTAGTTCCAACTCCAATCCCTGCAAACCAGAGAAATAGTTAAATAGATAGAACTTAGAGAAACATTTAAGCAAATCATATAGAAAATTCATCAGCTTATTCTTGATTTTAGGAAAAACATACCTCTGAGGCTCTCCTCTCGATAGCTGCTTCAAGACACTGGATCAGGCGGTGTCGTTCGGCTTCGGAATTCACCGGGTGCCCATCAATGTGCCTAATGTAGTACTCCTGTAATCAAACAAGATATAACTTCGATAACTCCATGAATTATTATGTTAACCAATGAAAGCAATTGAATAACTAAAGTTTACAACTATCAACACTTCGTTACCAAATCAAAAGAGTCT
Organism: Phoenix dactylifera; assembly: GCF_051530095.1. Lineage (NCBI taxonomy): Eukaryota > Viridiplantae > Streptophyta > Magnoliopsida > Arecales > Arecaceae > Phoenix > Phoenix dactylifera. The sequence continues at coordinate 15,455,493 of NC_143201.1, forward strand.
CAAAATATTTTTGATAGTTGGGATACATCTGCATCAAGGAAGGGCCTTTCAAACCTGATAAGCTTCAGAATTTCCCGTCTTGACTGTTCCATGGAACACCACGTACTGCATGTCTGTGAGAGTGCAGAGAGTATCAAACAAGAGCTTTGGCCGATCCTTGGACCTCAAAATAATGATGGAATAGTCCTTCTCTGTGCAGTCCATGACAGCAACTTGAGGCCTTGACTTCTTGTCCCCTTCTTCCACCAGTCCAACACTCTCATAATCCCTGTCGTCGAACATCATCTGATGTAACCTCCTCTCTGTGTGGGTGCCTCCCATTGAGACTCTCATCTTGGCTCTCCTTGAGTCCTTGTCCCACGTAAGAACATTGAAGAGCAGCTCCTTTACGGTGGAGAGCCTCTTTGGGTCCTCAATTGCACTCCTTGTGGACTCATCAGTCACATGAACTACAGCTGCAGCTCGGGTATTGTGTGTCCAGGCCTCAGCTTTCACTACATTGCACTTGAGGTCTGTGAGTACGGCACAGACTTCAGAGAGTAAGCCAGGCCTGTCGGTGCCCGTTAGCTCGATCGAGGTATATTCGTTCGAGGGCTTTACGCCGACCGAGCTTCTCAGCGATGGTAAGATGCAGGCGTCTGATTCTAGGGACTGCAAGAAAATTATTCAAACCAGTGCAAAAGGAACAAAAGGTCAACATGGGAGGAATGTCGGATCCAAAGCTGAAAGATATCTTTGTTTGAAGGAAGAGAACCATTTCATCCATGTAATGGAAAGAAAAGATGGTACTGATAGAAGTGAGATGCTGTGGAACTATGCCAAATTCTCTCATTGCACAATTTGGATGGTTTGTTCTACATTAGCCCTCTTAACAATGACTCTAAACAATCTGACTTCAAGCATGCAGATATGATTAAAATTATGATGAAGAGCATCTCAGTGATGCCATGGACACACAAGAAGAAAAGGTCACAAAACCACTACTAGTTTGCTTACTTTTTGTATGTAGTTGAGGATCTCTTTGTCCCTGAGTTTGTTCCCATTGCGATCAGTCACATTGAACACTGACATCCCATTAGAAAAAGACAATTAAGTCAGCAAAATTCCATCAAAAGTCATGGTACGAGCTGTCGGGATATTCTTCGAAGTATATACATGGTGGAAAAGCCTACCATCCATGAACCAATTTCCATCAGATGATACGTATGCTTTGGTGACTATGAGGTTGAGATCTGTGAGGACTTGTACAACTTCTAGGAGGATTCCATGTTTATTTACACTATCCACCTATTAGAAGAGGAATAACAATTTAGAGTACTAATCTAGATTGCAGGTTCCCTATTAATAGCTTACGTACAAAGTCATCAGAGGATTCCAACTTTACCTGAATAACAGTTGCATCATCTGAAGCGTCGTTGTCAATGACAACCCTGAAGGAAATTAAAAAGAAAGGAAGAGGTTAGTTGGAAGAAACTTGTAGAAACTAACAAGAGATCTCTCAAAAGGATGGTAGATTTAGAATAATTCATAGGATGAGAAGGTAGGGGAAAGGGGTAAAAAGTACAGAAGTAAACTGTGCAGATAGACTATGCAACTAGTAAAAGTAGAGAGAGAGAGAGAGAGGATTGAGAAGATCAAAATAATCAAAAGAATGCTCATTAGGTAACAAAGATGGGAAAACATCAAACAAGGTTTACAATCAGTATCAGATTGTAAGCAATGACTACAATAATTGGAAACAAGAAATGAAAGTAATGATATAAGATGCACACATGCATGCAGATAAAATATAAACTATGAAGGGCTTGTTTGGATATTTTTATGGAAATATTCTATAAAAATCTGATTTGTTGGCCTACAGAGCTCACATCTTCTAAGAACCCACCAAAATTTTAGCCTAAATTCCAGACTGTAGGTTTATTTTCAGGTTGGAGGGTGTCGAGTTGATACAGGGCTATGCTTAAATAGGCTTTCTACCATGCATCCGTAGAAAATTCAGCCAAATCCTACTGAAGTATCCAAACAAACCCAGAAAAAGATATTTTTTACAATTAAAAAAGAGATAAGGCCAGGAAATAAGAGAACATATGATTCCAGATACAAGATTGAGCAAGGTAGAGAATCACAAACAAGGGGAGAAATAGAAACTCTACATCAAATTATAACATTGCTCCATAAAATAAAACAGAGACCTGAAACAGCCAATTCATAAACCATGTTTAAGGACAACCTCGATAGAAACCATAAGGAAAGCAAAAAATCCTCATAATACCATTGAGAAAAAACTATAGGAAAAATATTTAAAATATTAATTGGAAGAAGCCATTAGCTGAGAAAACAAAACAAGGTTCCTTCTGAACAACAGCACAGTAAACAAAAAATCCTGGAAAAAATAATCCAGAAAACCATTATCACAGCAGAAAATTGTGGTAATTATCTTGAAAACAATAAATTCAAATGAAACAGCCAAAGAAGGTATTGAAAGAAAAAGGTAAAAAATTTGCAGATAAACCTCCTACAGGTTACCTCCGGCATTCAAAGCACAGTAAAACCTGGTTTAAATCCTCGTGAAAACCTACAATTCCAAATAAAACAGACCCAATTCTAAACTTCAAAAAAATTCAACATTCAACAGAAGATAATCATGATAATAAACCTTGAGAAAATAAAATGCACCCGAATCCCCAAAAATTCAAGAGAAACTGAAACTTAGGCTTGAAAGAAACTATCCAAGACATATTTCAATCAAAACCAGCACAAATCAGTAGGAAACCATCCAAAAGAATAAAAGAGAAACTCATATCTAATTCTAATTAAAACAAGTCAGTACGTTAACTAAAACCACAAAAACCGGAAATGAAATCCTTGAGAAAAATCCCATAAACCGCTCACCTTGGGGGGTTCATCTTCCTGATTAGCTTCGCATACTCATCATCATCGGCGTCGACCACCTGAGAACTCCCCATTAGGCCCAACAAGATCGCAACTTTAACCAAACCCGGAACAGGGGAGGTCTTCTTCTCTTTCAATCTATATTGGGAGGAAGCAGAATAGAAACAGGGGAGAATATAAAGAAACAGAGCCCATTAGAAGGAAGATAAAGGAGCAAGGGAGGGGACAAAAGTGATGGGCCCTTTCCTATGGAAAGGGCGGCCTCTCCTCCTATTCCAAAGAAGAAGAAGAAGAAGAGAAACAGGGGAGGATATACCGAAACAGAGGAGAGGAGGAGGGAGGAGATAGAAACAGGGGAGGTGGGAGGGAGAACAAAAGGAGAGGCGTTTCTTTGAGGGAATGACAGCCTAAGCTTAGCGGTCTATGACCGGCCTCGCAACGAGATTTCCAGCGCAGGAAATTCCGGGCAGTGCTGCCCTGATGACGTGGCACTTTATGGTTGGCTCGGGAAGGTGGGAAATAAAGCTGGCCTTGCCTAAAAAGGGAAGAGATCCGGTCTTTTAGCTGAGCCTAACGGTCTGGATAGATGACCGCCCGGCTTGGATTTAGTTTGCTTAGATGAATGAGAAAATATTTAGGATTTCACATTTCCACATTTCGCTCATGATTTAGCAAATTGGGTGATTCTTGCTATTAAAAGAATTCTTTATTTCTTTTCTATTTTTTCTTCCTTTCAAGAATGAAATATAATGTTTTTATAGTCTTGTATGGATTTAGAATGGCATGGTCATAGTAAAGTTAATTGTTATTCTTAAATTGTGCATGAAGGCTTCAATCATGTAATACGCCCTACCTTTTTAGTTAATATTGCATCATTGATCAAACTAATTAAATTTTTATATATTTTTACATGTAACGGCTAATACTAAAATCTTACCAAAACAACTAAATAAATTTCTTTTCAAAATCCCTATCCCATTTTTCCATAAATATGTGTCTATATCTCGAAAGCAATCAATAGCATGTCTGTTGTCATAGCTTGAGATGGAATTATAAGAAGAAGAAAAAATCATGATTAATAGTATTTTTTTTCCTCAAATAGTCTCCATATTTGTCTACTTATAAGAGGAATTTAATCCGAAAAATGAACCTAGCTTAAATATTAGATAACTTTTTCACAAAAAAGATGGTGATACCAACATTGGTTTAAATCCTTGATTTCTTTGTAGCAAAGGGGGATGCCAAGTAATTAAGCAATTACAAGTTAGCACTAGATAAGAATAACTAGCTAGTGAGAATTTAGTGTTTTTTTTTTCCTTGTGTGTGTGCCAGAGAGAGAGAGAGAGAGAGAAACTAGGTGAATTTAGGCAAATATAACAAAAATATTGTATACAAATGATTATAGGAGCCAGAAACATAAAAACTTAGAATGTCTCCTTTTATAATTCCTGTTGGGGGAAAAAATAGACCACCCCACACGTATAATTAAAGCACCCAAATCTGACAACAAGCCTGAGCTCACCATGCAGGCCGAGCCTAGAAGGCCGAGCCGAGCTCAGAAGACTGAGCCGAGCCGAGCTCATCATGCAGGCCGAGCCAAGCTCATCATGCAGGCCGAGCTCAGAGAGCCAAGCCGAGCTCAAAAGGCTGCCGAGCTCATCCATGCTGCCGAGCTCCGAAGACCGAGCTCATCCAGGCTGCCGAGCACAGAAGGCTGCCGAGACCAGAAGGCTGCCGAGCTCAGAAGGCCGAGCTCCGCAGGCCGAGACTAGAAAGCTACCGAGCTCAGAAGGCTGCCGAGCTCAGAAGGCCGAGCACAGAAGGCCGAGCACAGAAGGCTGCCGAGCTCAGAAGGCCGAGCTGACCTCAGAAGGCCGACCTCGTCGTCTATATGCTGCGGCCATGCCCTGCAGCAGCCTTACCGCACCATGCTTTACTTGCCGGCCACGCCACGACATATCAATCAGGGACCATACCCTGCTACGACTGCGAACACCTCACCATTCCCAAGAATGTACTACACTGTACGCCACAAGCAAGCTCTTGCTGCACGCAACCTCCTCCCATGATGGGAACGGGCCATCCACGGCAACTCATTACTTCACACGCCCACGTCCAATCGTGACGGTAACCCATTAATTCGCCCAGTCACATCACAGGTAACCCTGCCACTCTCCCTATAAAAGGGGAGCTTCTCCCTCTAAAAGGGCTGGAGGCTTCTTCCTCCCAAGGGAGGCTTCGGACTTGGAAATACAGTCCCTCTCCTTCTCCAAAATTAAGCCCCCCTTTGACTTAGGCATCGGAGGGCCGGCGCCGGAAAAGCCCGGCCACCGGCTTCTTGCAGGTCCCCCGGAGGACGCCGCTCGCCGACGGATCGCCGTCCGCCAGTGTTCGCCGGAGCTTCTCCTCCTCCTCGGTTCGCGGCCGCCCCCGGGTCCAATTTCCAGCAACAGTTGGCGCTAGAGGAAGGGAGGACGCCGCTCGCCGACGGATCGCCACCCGCCAGTGTTCGCCGGACCTCCTCCTCCTCCTCGGTTCGCGGCCGCCCCCGGGTCCAATTTCCAGCAACAGTTGGCGCTAGAGGAAGGGCGGACGCCGCTCGCCGACGGATCGCCGCCCGCCGACGGATCGCCGCCCGCCAGTGTTCGCCGGACCTCCTCCTCCTCCTCGGTTCGCGGCCGCCCCCGGGTCCAATTTCCAGCAACAGTTAGCGCTAGAAGAAGGGCGGACGCCGCACGCCGATGATCCACCGCCCACCGTTCTCGCTCACAGGCCCCCCCGGAGGACACCGCCAGACGACGAACCGCCGTCCGCCGATTCTCCCGCCGGAGCTCCTCCTCCTCGGTTTGCGGCCGCCCCCGGGTCCAATTTCCAGCAACAATTCCTAATTCAGATTTCCTGGCTGTGGTTATAACAACTGGCTTGTTTCAGTCATCCACTTTTCAATTGTTTGGACCAAGGCGGTTCAACCAACGGCCCGGTGGAGCAAATCCTTTACCGGTCTAGTTAGACCGAGCTCGACCGGACCTTTCAAGTGCCCAAAAGTCGAAATACCTGCCGGTACAGTGGTATGTAACCAGATGCTTCACCCAAAGACGATCCTTGCTTAGGTGGCTAAATTTTGACCACATGTCATTTATCAAAAAAAAAAATTAATGAAGCCGTTACTCTCGACACGGCCCCAACCAACTGGAGCCAAAATCTCAAACACCCAAGCACTAAATTCCTTCAATCATAAAATGCCAAGTAAGAGAGTACACATCACTCTCACTTAACTTTCGCGTTTTGTTTGCATGAATTTAGTGTTTGGTGTTCGAGTTGATACGTCCGGATGGTTGATGGGTGGGTAACCAAGTGTCGTACCGCCGTCCTGTCTCCCGGGTTCGAGCGCACGGCGTTAGCACACGTCACGCGCCGACGACACCGTCGCGTTCCAGCTGGACACATGACGGCGTCCCCGCGAAATATCTTACGGTGGGCCCCGACGGACTAGACCCAAAGTTTTGGGCCCACCAGGGTGGTATTCTCCTATTAAATTGGGGGCTTACGAGGCGTGAGAAGGGCTTGGCTGGTGGCCTAACGGAATTGGTGGGGCCCTGCCCCCACGAAAATATTCTTGACGTGGGGCGGCTGGGGTGAAGGTGCTTTCCTGAAAAAAAGAAATTTTTTTGTGGACACTACCATCTTAGACACACAAAAGGGACAAGCTGATGTGGCACCACCTCCCCTCTGGGGCTCGTAGTCGGTGCTTTGGTTTAGGTCTGTTTAGTGTATGTCTTTTTTCTTTTTTAAACTTTACTCACAAGCGCAAGTGGGATGCTCATGCGTGTTGTCCATGAGGCAAAGATATAAGGATTTGGTGGGAAAAAGGCCGAGAATATGGATGAGAACTTAGGAGAGGTGACACTCGTGGTGGTCTCCAAATATGGCAATGATACCAGGGCAAAGGGAGAAGAGAGTATGAGGTTAAAAAGTTTGGGAGATTTGAAGGCTAGCCCTTTGTTTAGGTGCAATACTGTTGAAGCTAGCCCATATTGGTCTTACAAGTTACAACCAAGTTTTTTCGCATTAGTGTTGGGCATGTATTTAGGAAATCTCGGCAATTGTGAAAATGATACATCTCAAGATAATCCCTAAGCTAATATTTTCTTACCCACTTTTACCATTTTAAATTTAAATAATTCTTTAATAATAAAAATATAAATTTATTATTTGTAGGTAATTCTTAATCTTGATGCTACATGTTGATTGACATTTCGATATCAACCATCTTGGAAAATCTTGATTCCTTTTCAACTTCTCTTTTTCTCATTTGGTCATCATCCACCAAAGTCGAGAAACACGATATCTCATCTTTATTTTTTTGTAAAAGATATCTTATCTTTGCAAAACCTATTTATGTTTGTCATTGTTAGCTAGCACGAGCTATTTGCTCAAAAGTATATAACTGAGGTTCATAGGGAGGTCTGTTCCACAAGCCATGGTGCATCTTTAACATTTGAAGCTTCTGGTTGAGGAACTAGATGGACTGTCAAACCTTTCATTTCTTTTACATTGCTTTTCTCAAAAAGATTGAAAGAAAAGACAAATAACATTTTTGAATTCCTATTAGGATTGATTGTCTCAAATTATATGTTTTTCCCTTTCATTTTCTCTTGACTCTATAATAAATGGTGTTAGACAAATTCAAAGAAACAAGTTTCAATTATGGTCCTATTTAAGGTCAATAATAGTAGTTTTCTATCCTTCTCTCGTATAGATTTTCAATTATGATCCCAACTAAGGTCAATCATGGTAGTTTTCCATCCTTCTCTTACAAAGAGTTTTAGTTATGCTCTTAAGTAAAGTCATTCATGGTAGTTAGCCATCTCTCTTTTGTATAGAATTCCATTAGGGTCCCAAACCTACCAGTACATATTCTCGAGCACATTCTTTTATCAAAGTCAACAACACCCACTAATCTCCTAGCCTAGAATTGGCAAGAATTATGGACTTTACAGCCATACCTTTATTCACTTTAATAACTCCAAATTTTCAAGTTTTGATCCATCAACTTAGCTTTTTCTTACCAAAAATTAAAGAAAAATCTTTTTTTTAAAAAAAGAAAAATTGCGAATGCCACCAAATCTAGCAGAAATAAAGACATTCCTCCAAATATAGAGGTAAGAGTTAAGGCATCATTAATCGGCTCCTCTTAATCCAAACCCCTTGTGCTCCAGCCATAAAGCTACATCCTAGAGTCATTAGTGTTCTATAAGCCTGATTAGTTATCACATCTAAGTGGGATCATGAGCATGAATAAAGTCTTCAAGAAGAGGTTATTAATTTAGTAAGAAAAGTAGAAGGAGTTGGTTATTTTTGATTTATGGCTCTTCAAAGCCTCAAAAGAGGTAGGTGTGAAATGGTCCATGAGAGCCCCCACTCATGAGTGCAGGCTTTTGAAAGAGATTTGGCCTGTCTTCAGCATCGTGTGCCGCTTCAATGCTCCGAATCCATCTGATGGCGTCACCCGCGTGGGGGATTACGACGATGACCACTGCGTGAGAACAAGTACGCGGATGATGCCGTCGCAATCATTTGCATTTCGTATCAATTTGTGCGTCAACTTGAGATTGTGGCCTGGTGGCCTTCCAAGCATGCGATTGCGACAATTCGGACCAAGCTCGGACAGCGAAGCTGGTGTGTTGGATTCGTGGCTACCACGAATCCATCGGAAATCCAGTTGGGCCACCCATTCGGTGTCCTGGGTCTTGTGTCCAAAGTTCAACCACAAATCAACCATTCACCCATGGCATAAATTGGGGCTCGGCTGGATGGTGTTGGTGGCTATCTTGCCTTCCTGTCGCCCCTGATAGCACGGTATGCCTCCGCTGATCTGTTCTGACAATACAGATAAATGTCTCTTATCTTTCGTCAGTCGAACCACTTTACGGTTCAATGCTTGTATGTATTCCTTTCGGCGGGTAGCTATTTAGAAAAGTTTATTTCTGATGCCCCCTTGGCTAAATGCTTGTATTCCTTCACTCAACCTTGGCTTGATAGGCTTAGCACGATACTACGGTTCTTCAGGCTCGATTTGGCATGGTTCACCACGTTCCTTTGATCTTTTGGTTTGTTATAGTTTAATCTACTCTCGTCCTTTCCCTACAAGCTGGGTATCTCTCCCTCCGAGTCGTGCAAGAACTAGAAGGTCTCACGGGGATTGGGACAACTATCCAAACTCCAGCACTGATCAGGTGAGAAAGAAGACCGAAATAGACCTTCTAGAAAGGTCTATGATCCTACCGGAATAGAAAGGTACACTTAAATGTATTGAAATGAAGTTCTATACTATCAAGTATGATCCATTTCATTAAAAATATCTAAAAATCTAAAATCATATATTTTTATGATCTTTAAAATATACATCAAGTAGATGCAAAAATATATGTCTATATAGTAATGCTATTATATGCATGGGTGAATAGCTTGTTTTTTGGTCCGCAGCCATCCATGTTTATTGGATTTTTTAGATATGGGCACAAGATGGTTTAAAGGGCTGGCATAATTTTGCATTTGGCATCCATCCTAATGAGAAATTATTAGGTAGAAAAAGTTTGCCTGTTAGGATTATAGGCCATCCAATGATAACTTGCCACATCATCCATTCGGAATAAAAAAAGCTCCAACAATTTTTAAACCCATCTTTGGTTAACCATGGTTGATTGTCACATGAATGCCATGTGTGATCAATAGGAAACAATATTTTTCAGCTAAAAAAAAAGGAGAGGCTGAGAAACCCTAAACCTAGTCATCGCCTCTTCCTAGCCCACCACCGGACCTTAGCTCCATAAGACCGACCTCCTCCCTCCTTGGACCTAGACACCACCACTGACCTTTGGCTCGGCCCCCATCGCCGCCTCGCAACATTTGTTGACTCCTTACCAAGCAATCGTTCTCTACAAATTTGCTAGCTCGATCTCTTTAAGCCCCATCTGTAGGTACTGGTTAAAATAAGAGCAGACATTAGAATTGTTGATGAATGGTCCTTTCCTATTGTTCAAAAACTGATAGAGGTATGGGAGAGTCCCATCAATATAGGCATTCCATCTTGATTGGTTTTCTTTGTTCCTTTGCTGCTTCTTTTTTGGTACATGCTCCTTTGCTTCTTGATTTTGTCTCTCACCTCCATCTCGACCTTAGTTGTCCCTTTGATTACCTACCAGTTCCAGACTTCCTGTTGTCAAGCCCATCTCTAGCCCATACCTTCAGATCCATTGGCTCCCATGGCCATAGAAATTTGAAATCCCAAATATACGTCAATAAAACACTCAAACCTCAATTCCTTGAAGGACAGACCTCAACTAGTGTTGCTAAACTAGACAAAAGGAATTTGGAATCTTTGTTACAACACCATGAATAATGAATCCGAACTGTTTTTCCTTCCACTAGACTAATTACTATTTTTTTCAACTAAAACACAGATATAGTGAAAATATTTCCTGAATCTTTATCCTTGAATTATTCATGATTTTTTCCATAGCCAAATGGCAGATCTTTATGGGTAGAAATTTATTTACTCGTGAGAAGATACTTTGCCATGTTGTAAACCTTGATTATGAATGCAATGTGCTTTTTCTAAAAAAAATTCTTTTGGAATTGGTATAATCTCATCTATTCAAATAATATTTCAGGGATATTTTTTCTCTATCTTTTTATGTGGCTAGATCCTAATTTTGCTTTTTCCTATTTCTTCTCTGCAATTATCTGCCCTACTTCTGCTTTTTCCTATATAACTGATGTATTTTCAACTTGTAATTTAATATTTTCTTTCTGAAAACTGAGCTATAATATTTATGATTAACACTACAGTGATAGAGAGCTCTTGTTGTACTCCACAATGGGTTGGAGATGCTATTTTTCTTGCCAATGATGGAGGTGCCGTTTATATTGATAGTAAGGGAGAAGTGGAAGCTACATCTGTCCATGAGATGGATGAAAATGTGAATATTTTTACTGTTGTTTTAAAGCATAAGGTGCATGGCAAGTGAAGCCTTGTTATGGTAGGTTGAGCATAGTGAAGAGGAGGCCTAAAAATTATATTGTGATTATGCTCATCACTTTGATTTTAGTGTTAGAAGGGAGAAGTAATATTGCTTCACCAAGATAAACAAAATTATACAAAAGGACTATTGTTACTAAAGGAAGGATTGAAGGATGATACTTACCTAATAAGACAAATACACTTGGCCTGATACTAGAACTAATTGCAAAGCAATGGTTCATTTTATAGTTGATGAGCTAGGGTAATGGAAGATAACTAGATTACTTTCTAAACACAATCATCACCTGGCTAAACTGGAGGAAAGGCATTTGTTGAGGTCTGAACGGTCTTTACTTCTCATTAACTTCTGAGAAGTAATGGATTCAATGGTGGATCTAGAATTTCGAGCAATTAATGCCTTATCTTATATGGTTGAAGAAGGGGGTAAAATTGAAAATGTGGGATTTATAAAATGTGATTGTTATAATTATGTTGATATTTAGAAAATGATGCTACTTGAAACTGGAGACTCTCAAAGTCTAGTAAGCCATTTCAAGCATATGACAAATCAAGAGGGCATGTTTTATTGGGATGTGCAAATTGATCGAAAGGGTAGAATGACAAACGTTTTTTTGGAGGGATGGGAGATTTAGAATCGACGATGATTGTTTTCAGATGTAATGGATTTCGAAACTACTTATCACATAAACAGATGTAACTTAATTTGTGCACCATTTATGGGGGTTAACCACCATTAGCAAAATATCATGTTTGGGTGTGCTTTCTTGTTAGATGAGATAACAACATCCTTCATATAGTTGTTTAAGACATTCTTAGAGTCAATGGGTGATCGATCGGGCAATGCTTTAAATGACTCTCTGAGCTTTTGATGTAACTGGAAAAGAAACAATACAAGAGATCATAATTGTGATTAGCTTTTTTTTACGAAAAGCAATTGAAGATGTGTTTCCAAATACACACCATCACCTTTATTTATAGAATATCTATGAGAATGTGGTCTCATTTGGGTAGCTTTCATTTTGGTCACCCTTTCCGATAGTTGTTTAACAAATATTTGCAGAGATGTTAATCATAAGTGGAATTTGAAGAAACATAGGCTAGGATGTTTTCTGAGTATAATTCCTAAGATCACAAGTGGCTTAATAGTCTATATAAGCTTCGTCAAAGGTGACACAAGGCTCTTAACGAAGATACTTTCAATGATGGCATTAAATCATCTCAAAGGAGTGAGAGTACTGTTAATGTCTTAAATGGCATAGCTGATAAATCAATATTTCTCACAAAGTTTGTACTTGCCTTCGAAAAGTTAGTTAAAGGTTAGTGTAGAAATGAATATGAAGAGGATTTTCGTTGTGCTCAAAGTGCCTCTACACGAGCAATCAAACATAGCGAGATTTCGAAGAATATATCCAAAGTTTATACACATAAAATATATAAGTTATTTGAGGAGTTTCTTGAGTGTTGTGGTGCAGCATCATGCCATAAAATTCCATGTGATACTTTGCTCACATGCTTTAAAAGTGTTAAACAAAAAAATGCACATAGAATTCTAGAAAGTTATAAACGAAAATGGTAGATGAAAGATGCTAGAAAAAGGATGTATAAATTGAAGCAAGATGAGCCATCACAGCAGTAGTCCACCACTAAGGCGGAACCGATTTATTGCAATTGTCCAATGAGATATTCTTGTAACCTTGTATTGTTGAGCCAAGGGCACGAGGAATCAAGGAGAATTCTTTGGGATTCTCCTGAGGTGAGAGCAAAAAAAACTTAGAAGTAGTTTCCTCAAAAGGTTGAGTGTAGATGTACATTCTTATATAGGAACTAAAAAAATAGTTAAAGAAGATGACATTGGCAGCGGTGAGGATGATGAGGCTCCATTATTAAATCCCCCATACGTGAGGTCCAAAGTAGTTTCAGATGATAGAATTAAAGGCCATTTTGAGAAGCATAAAGAAAAGTTCACCCCAAGAACAAATAAGTAAATAACAATTCATTTTAGCATCTTGTTGCTTGTTAGTAATTAATTTTTGAATATTTTTTTTAAATGTTTAAATAGCTTGTTCTTGATGGAGTCTACTTTTATGGTGTAGAAAAAGAAAAGAAGGGTGCTAGGTCTTCTTCACATATCTAAGAATCTATTGCTCAACCAAGTGCCTTGCTAGATGCTCCAATAACACCATCCCTAACTGCCCCCAAATATCACATCCATTATTTCCTTTGTTAAATCAAGTATGTCTTTTTTTTTGCATCTACTCCCTTTTTGGGGTATAATAGAATTAAAACATTATTATGTATGTTGGTATATCTAAGTAATTTCTATCCACCAAACTATTTGTGCTGGATGCATAATTAGACATCACAACTGCCATCACAAGTCCCTTCATAGGTAAATTTTCAAAAGGAAGATAAAATGACAGAATCTGATGCAGAAAATATATTTGGTTACCTTATTTCTATTTTTTCTTTTAAACAACTTTCGTGAATTCTAAAAAAAGTATAGGTGAAAAATTTTAACTTCCACTTCTTTTAAAAGTGAATTCTCACCCCTCTCCTCCCGACCCTTCTTTAACTGCCCGACCTTGCCCTTGGCCATATCACTCCTACACGACTGCATCAATCTTCAATCCTTGCTAGCTACTTCTCCACTCGACGCCGAGCTATTGCTTTTCCTTGGCCATGCCGTTGGCCCCATCCCCCTTCATCTCCCTCTTTCTCTGCCGCTCCCTCGATCGTTTTTCCTCCCGATGCTAAGCTCTCCCTTTCCCTTATCCCTAGCTACATTGCTGACCTCACCCCCATCCCTCTCCTTTGTCCCCAGCCATGTCGCCTACCCTCATTTTTTAAAAAACAAAGTCAACAAAATGTATTTTCTGTTGTTAGCAATCTAAAAAATATATATATATTTAAATTTTATTTTTTTAAAAAAACAAGGGATACTGAAGCCAAATGCAGCCTAAAAATCCTGCAGCTTCTCAGCATCTACCAGCTAGCAAGTGGATGGACCCTAGGCTTTGTCCTTGAGAATTGCCCAAGCGGCACTAGATTTTAGTCCATGAGGAATACCACTCCAATAAGGCATACCAAGCAGATTCCATGGCAAAAAAACAGAACCTTTCATTTTTTTTCTTAAATATTTGCAACATCTATATCAGACGCTAACCACATACGCTCAGTAATTAAAGCCCTAACTCAATATAGCAGAAATAAAACAGCTATCTGCATCTCTTTTCCATTTCCATTGGTCATACAAAAGTTGAACACAAGACTTACTTGTGAGAGTCCACTATACTTTATTTCGCCTTGGGTATCTGGAATTTTTGTCCATTAACTGTTTAAATTAGCAGATACAACAGTAAACATCTCAGCATGTCTCAAGGAAGAATAAAGAGAGATGTTTACAGCAAGAGTGGAATGACCACAAGTGCTTCTAATGATAACGGCACATTATTAATGTCACAACCCAGGGCCTCACCAACAAAGACTAGCCAAGTCTTGAATAAGTATCCAAGATCTCCTCAGCAAATGACTGACGTAAGACTAAACATATGCCCGCACAGGTCCTCACATACTCCCCTCATTCAAGTCCTGACGTCCTCGTCGGATTAAGGGTTCAAATTCATTCAAATCTAATCATAAGCACTATGATCAGCCCATAGTCAGTCTCCATCAATCCTTACGGCAGTGTCCCCTAATCCACATAGGCTATGAACCGAATTTGTTTTGATATCATTTGCTACAACTCAGGACCTCACCCAAAAAAATTAGCCGGAAGATATTTTTTGAGCTTCTTAGTCCTATATAAATATCTAAGATTTTTTCAGCAAATAACAGATGTGGGACTAAACAAACGCCCGCATAGGTCCTCACAATTAATATGCTAAGATCATGATCTAGATGTGCTGGAGTTTCAAGATAAATAGTGGAACATCATAGGTTAAAAACTTATGCTACCATCTTTTATGTCCTTATCTTTTTTCGGCAAGATACGTCAAGTTCTAGTCTTTTGATAGTGGGACCAAATACTCCTGCAGATAGGTGAAAAATATTGAGATCCTTGAACAGAAGAACTCCTTGTGGAAGAAACATACCGAGCAACAAGTTTAAAACAATGCATCTGGCATCAGGTAACATTGATAACTGGTAGATTTCTTTTGGTCGAAATTGATAACTTGCAGTTGCTGGATACGTACCCAACAAGCTTTAACGACCAAATATTTGCATAGCTCTCATCTGAATCTATGGAAGCTTGGAACTTCACAAACCAAAGAAAAGTTCTTGTATTCTCTGATCATAAATTCCTACAAGCAGATCTATAGGTCAAGATCCTTGACCAGAATTTGTCGTAAAACAAGCATATAGAAGAGAAAAGTTCCACACCATGACGACGGGTAGTTGCTAACTACCCATAAGCTTAATGCCCAATATCCATGTAGCTCCGATGTTAACAGTAAAAGTCATCTACAGATCGTTGGGAACTTCAAAGGCCAAAAATGGAGAACGGGGCTTAAGATTCTAAAACAGGCCTTCGACGTGACCAGATATCCCAGTTTAAGATAGCTAGAAGGATCTTAGGTCTACATGTCTCCTCAAAAAGGTGTGATTTTGGCCAAAAAATTAGAATGATGAGTGGATTATAAATCATATTGAAGAGATTATAATTTGAATTCTTGGAATATTAGCAACAAACATTTCTAGCATTAATGTTGCAGTTCTATGATCTTGTCGGCATTGACAAGAGTCGCAAAACAATGAAAAAATATGACAAAAATAGATGAAAAAAGAGACTTGGTGCTTTTGCTGATGTCATGCTCCCGGCCCGAGCTTGCTAGCCGGGGGTCACGGCAACCGCCGCACACTAGTAGGAAACTTGTGGAAGACCCTCCATGAACACTGCCATCCGGGCCCACAACTAAGGGAGATACAAGGCCCGGAAGATGCCAATGGAGGATCATGCGAAGCGCCTTCACACTTGCCCAAGCGTTGGCTAAGACCCTACATACTTGGCCAAGCGTTGGCCAAGCTCATTCACACTTAGTCAAGACCCCCAATGCTTGGCCAAGTGCCTCTGAGGTCGGCCTGGCCTTTGGCCGAGGTCGGCTCGACCTTCGGCGAGGCTCGAGATTGGCCTGACCCAGACTGGGACTCCCGAGTCACGTGACCTGGTCAACCGGGACACGCGTCCCGTGCATCCAGGACACGCGTCCCATACAGACCGTAGGAGGGCCTTTTCTTGGAGGATTTTTAGCCGTTGATCGCCCCGGAAGACCGAGACAACCATCCAACTTCGGGAGAGAGAGATTGGAGGCCTTCTAGGACCTCTCCAAGCCATTAATCGCATGCGTGGAACCTTTACCAGCCTTGGCCGAACCTCACTCGGGCAAGGCTCATGACTTGGAGAGTAGCCATGCCGACACCTCAGCCACTAGAACCATCCGCCCAAGGCTCATGACTTGGAGAGCAGCCTTGGCCTTTCTTAGGGTTGTAAGGGAGGTATATAAAGAATATTGAGAGGAAGATTAGGGCATCTTGGAGAGTATTCAGCATAGTGTTCAGCCACCAAGAGCTTGGGAAGCTTGGCTTTTGTATTCGGCCTAAGGCCTTGGGAGGGCTTTGCCCTATTGTATTCGGTCTTGGGGTTTATCCAAGACTTGGGCTAGGGAGACCAATCATAGTTTCTTCTAGATTATTCTTGTATCTTGATCTTTTGGGAATAGAATCCATCAACAAGCTTTCCTCTATATATCTTCTTGTGTTGATTGTTCTTCTTCAAGCCAAGTGATGAATCAAGCTGCAACCAGTAGACCCACCTCTTGTCTTGGATCCCATGACCATTTGAAGGAGCGTGCCAAGTGTTTTCCAACAAGCTAAGGGTCAGGCCAAGTTGCAGCCAATAGACCCGCCCCTTGACTTGTTCTCCACGGCCTTCCAATGAGGTGAACAGCATCTAGCGTTACCCGTTCGGCCCACATCCGTACACTCTCTAGGCATCCGCAAGGAGCTTAAGACAAGGAATTGGTATGGTAGCTTGGGGCCGAAAGCCGCTCTCCAAGATTGGTGCTTTTATTGAGAGCTTCATTGGAAGATCTCTTCTACAGAGGTAACGCCTACAACCCCAAGAAAAATTTGGATTACATATTGGATTGAGTTTAGGTGCTTTACTTTACATTGCATGCCTAGAAGAGGAGTTTACTTTACTACCTTCATTTTACTTGTTGAACTTGAGAGGGGGTACATTAGAAGTTAATATGCATGCAAATAGTGCTTAAATTTCTGCAACTTATTATTGTCTTTGCAAAAAGAGGAGTGAGCACTTTTATTGTAAGGGTTTGATTAAGCATTGCCGTGTTAACCCGTGGATGGCTCAAGAGGAAGGTTATTGGTAGTACCTCAAGCTATTTGACCCTACCGTTTTGCCAAAAGAAATATTAGGGGCAGCATAAAGGGAGGCTACCGGTAGTACCTTATGCTCCTTCCCCAACTTTGGTGATTTGGAAACTAACATTGCTCTAATCAACCTAGTGGGTTATGAGAAACTTCATGTTGTAAACTTTTAATTGTAATGAAAGAAGATTGTGTTGTGTACAACCTATCTTCATATAAAAGAGGAGGACCGGATCATCCCTTGGGTGATAGCTAAAGGAGGTTCGAAGTAATAACTTGGGATAAAAATGCACGGCTTAAGGCCTTAAAAGAAAGTTCAGCACACTTAAGCCAAACCTTTGAAAACCTTTCTTCCACTCTTGCCGAAACTAATGAGAGCTTAGATAGGTTGGAAATGAGAGTCGGGGAGTATGAAGGGGGAAGGATGTATAGAAGGTTTAATGAAGAGAAGCATTGGTCGCATGCCTCTCGACGGGCCCGAGTGAAGGATCAAGAAGGAAAGAGAAGGAAAGAAAAGAAAGAGAGTTGGTAGAAAAAAGAAAAAAAAGAAAGAGAGTCTAGGAGAGGCCGGAGGGGAGATGCCCGAGAAGAGGAGTATGGCCCTACAAAACATAAAGAAAAATATAGGAAGAACATGAGAAGTGCAGATAAAATAGAAGGCCAATTGATGATGATAGAAAGAGAGTTAGAGAAGGTCCGAGAGTGTATGAAGCTTGGGGCAAGCCATGATAGCATGAGACGACCCGAGAAGGAACTTTTTCATGCTCAAAAGCTTGGAATCCGGGAAGGAGATATGGAGAAGAGAATGGAGCCAAGTGTTGCTGACCGTGGTGAGGATGCTATGGGAGAACCACGGCCTCAAGAGAGCTGCACAACGGAGCATACCTTGTACGCCCCAATTTCAGCAAAGAGCCCAGACCATAACAAATGGTCGAGCATGATGAAACACCCAATGAAGCATCCCAGTAGCGAGAGGCTGGCCAAGCACTCTTGGAGGTCGATGGCAATAAGGATGACGAAGGGGTGCTCAAGGAGTTAGAGCATGTAGTGACAGAAATTTCTGCACCAACTTCGGCAGCCACAGAAATTTCTGCAACAGAAAACTCTGCAGCATGCCGAACCACATGAAGAGGATGATGCAGAAGGGCCCAATCTATTGAGGGCTGAAGCAAGAGGAGGTTCTAGTGATACAGTAACAAGCAATACCAAGAACATCCAGCTATGGGCATCCAAGAACGGACCCAACTCGGCAACAACAATTTCAGCAGCTGCAAAAATTCTGCAACTTGTGTAACAGCGAACCAAGCTAAGGTACCACTTCAAATCCCAGCTTTGGATCATCAAGTTGTGGAATTATATGAGGCCAAAAGCTTGGCGGCCACCCCGAAGAGCAGTAGCAGCAAATCAGAAGCTTTGGCGGGTGACCAAGCCTCCCCACTAGCAGCTGGCAGCAAATCAAAGCAATATTTCCAAACAATGCTACAACAATATGAGTTCAAGCTTGTGTACCAACCCAAGGAAGAAGCCAAAGAGACTAAGGACACTTATGAAGCACTTATTCGCACCAAAGACTTGAGGTAGGACAGCATTTGGAAAGTCGCAAGGTATGATATTTGAGCTCAAGAAATTCATGAATTATTTGAGGCACCGAATGATGCACTTGCACCATGCAACCGAAGGGGTGGACTGAACTTTTGCGTAAGGATGAAAATTGTTAAAGGCCTCGCACATGACCTCACCCAATGGAAGATTAAATATTTTGGCCACATTGTTTGGGGAAAAGAATTGAAGGTTGCGCCGACATCAAGGAGATTTTTGGAATTGGCCGGCCAATATTATGATGAAGGCAACCGGCAAGAAGAGGAGTTCGAAGGGCTACCTCCAAAAATTCGAAGATTGCTTGAAGCTCACCGGGGAATCTTAAAGGAGAAAGAAGATTGCTTGAAGCATGCACGCACGCACGCAGACACACAAAGAGAGAGAGAGAGAGAGAGAGAGAGAGAGAGAGAGAGAGGAATTGGTCTGGGCTGGAGAAGGACTATAGATTAAATTAGATGCAGCAATGACAAAAAATACTTATGCATATATGTAAGTTTCTTTTGTAACAGGATCCAAACAAATGGAAGATCCAGATGAGAGTTTGATCAAGTTGCTGGCTCTATTGGTCTGTGTGCGCGTGTGCAAACAAAAGTGTTTGCATGCGTTTGTGTTTCTTTGACACAAATCCTTTTCTGAGAGATGTGATGCGAGGCATACAAATTCAAACCTTCTAATGACCAATGAAGCCACAATTGGATGAGAATTGTCAGTTCGAAAGATGACGCATGAAGCTAGTATTCAACAAGTGAAAAAGGAAACTGCAACAATGTAGGGCATTTTAATTCGAATCTATTTATCTATCATGCCTCAATGTATCCAAGATATATAGTAATGCAACAGAGAAATTAGATGTTATTACTAACTACTATAGTGTCACTGTCAAACTATGATGCTGGCGAAGATGAAGAAGATGAAATTATTGTAAAAAAATTAAACAAACAAAAAAAAGTAACTTTGAATGTTGATCTATCTGTCCCTAGCCCTAAAAGGGTGATGTCTGAACCAAATCCCTCAGCTATGAAACAACCAGGTTGACGAGTTATCTGCCATCAGAGTTTGCACAAATTCTGTTCACTGTATGGCACTCCATTTAACTACAAGATACACAAAGATTATGAGACTACAGGAATATCATGTACAAGGGTTGCTATTAACTGCAAAGAAGCTGGCTGTTGGAATGAAAAGAATTGTTCCCTTGTAACAGTATCTCTGCAAGCGTTACAAGGGGAAAATCATTTGCAGTTATTCAACAAATTCAGGGCTGCAGAGGTACAAGGTATAATGAAGTGCGTTCTGATCATACAATGAATATAAGGGGTCTTTTAATCATGAAAATGTATGTAATTATAGATTGACCCGCCTCTGCATTTTCTGCATCAGCAAACCTGTCCCCTATATATTCATTTGGGTGCCAATTACATGTCATGATCACCAGTAGCACTTGAAACAAACAACAGTTTACATCATAAGTTTCTTGTCGTATGCACACATGAAGGTCTAACTAAACCAACTGATGTGATCACAACCATACCAACATTCAGTGACTATTGCATAGAGAAATTCTCGACTATTGAAAAGATACCATATAAATCCACAGAAGACAGCTGGAGTTATTGTCAGTTCCCAGTTTCATTCTGCTATTGTAGCCTTCGGAAAGAAGAACATTTATTGGAATCATCTAAGTTGATATATTTTACTTTACATATGAAAGCTATAGTTGGTGCAGATGACTTCAGCTTTTATATTACTAGTGCAAGAAAGGAATGTGGATAACATTTAGTTATCTTTTCATAAATCTGTGGCTCAGCTGAAATGAAGTTTTTATCTTTTCATTGAAATGGGTCTTTTGGCAAGGAACTATCTAAGCTGCTAAGGCCCACTTCATGTCATAAAAGAATGCAGCTTTCCCAGACTGCATTGTAGATTGCCAAGTCTTTAGCTTACTGGGGGCCCTCTTGTAATCCATCAGATATGCAATATTTTCTTCTAAGATAAGCACAATCTCCATCTTTAAATACTAATCTTGAGCCACAATTACAAGGATGCATAGTTTAAGAGAGACAAAAGTGTGGAGCAAGGTATCATCTGCAACAGCTCGAAAGTCTAGCCAACAATTCACAACACTATAATCCCAAAACTATCTTCAGGAATGAAAAATATTGCATGGCCATGACCAAAATGATGTTTTCCATCACTGCAAGCATGAGATTTTATGTCCAGATATTTTAGGTCCTTAGAAGATATTGGATAGTTGGGCAGGCAATAAACATAAATTTTTGGATTGAAAGCCACCAAAACACTTCATGCCAGTGATTATCGAACCAACCCGAACCGGCCCATACCAAACTATACCGGTGCTGGCCTGGGACAGCTCAGCCGCTCATGTCGATTCAAGCCCCCATATATAAAATCCTCTTGTTCGCTTCTCCTTCGACTCTTGTTCGCTCTTGTTCTTCGCTGGCCCAAGATGTTCTTTGCTTCTTGTTTGCTCGCACTGGTCTCGCCCTCACCAACCGATGCCATTGCTCCCAGGTAAGCCCCCTATATCTTCCTTTCTCTGCCCCTCCCTCCCTCACCCTCTCTCCTCTCTCTCTCTCTCCCCACCCTCTCCAAGGGTTCGGGTTGTGGTTTCTCTTGCCCTCCATCTCTCTCCATCTCTCCCCCTCCCCCCGCATCAATGGTGGCCCTCCTCCCTAAATTCCTATCCTCCTCCCCCCCTCTCTCTCTCTCCACCTTCATCTCCCCCCCTTGCTCTCTCCCTTTCTCTCCCTCTCTCTCCTTCTCCCTCCCCCTCCCTCTCCCTATTCTTGGTACGCCCTGGAACAGCATGGTATGAACCTGTACCGCATCAAACTGGTTGCCGGCCAGTATGATCTGCAGTACAGATTTGGCGAACCTTGCTCCATGCTTTAAGAAAGCTTAAAGTTGTGCTATTAATAATGATGACAGATTAATTGGAAAGATTAAAAGAATATAATATGGCACAGGAGCTTCACCAAGAATTGAGAATGTGAATCTATCGCATTATAATTTTTTCCAGCATTCTTGTTATATTTTCTCACTGTAGCCATGGAATCATATTCTTGATTTAGTTTCATAATCAACCAAAACGTAAGACAGATATTGTAAGCAATGTTAAAGTTGTTACATGTGTCAGTGCTTGTGATGGGTTCAGACTCCTTAATCATTAGTATTTATTGTTTAATCTATTAGTTTAGAAGGTTATGTTTACATAGACACATTCTATTTGGATCTTAACATCCACAAAAACATCATTTATATAAACCAAAAGTTTTAGCAAAATGCTGGTTATCTTCCTTAATTTGCTTGTCTTTGATGTCTCCATCTGCTTGAGCACTTAGAACGTTATCTTTTTGTTGCAATCAATCTTTTCCATCTCTGTAGCCATAGATTTCTATCCTTGCTTTATTATTTGCACAGTGACCCATATATTATTAATTTACAACCAGCTTTTTTTTTCACTGAAGACAATTGTTTTGCCAATACAAGATTGGCAGGCTGTTAATCAAGTGTAAACGGTTATAGAAGGAATGCAGATCGATGCCACAGCTTTGAGAAGATTTCCAAGCTAGAATTGGAATTGCATGGGCTGTACAGAAACTGACCATACAGCAGAAAATTGATCATGATTTGTTCATTGACAGTCCTTAAAATGGGTCTGGTCAAAAGAAAAGCTAAATCTCTAGGATGGTGATAAGATGATGCAGATCAACTCTCTCTTTGCTTTGATGCTCTTAACAAAGTCCTCATTGTCATAGTCATTTCTCAAAAAGGTCATTAAAAGGTCTTAGGTTGACTGAAAGAGAGCTCAAGACATGTACACTGATGGGCAGTTTAAGATTGTGCCAATCACCGAACATGAAGATCAACACTTGCCATCTTTTCAGCATAACACATTTTTCATCAATATAAAATATGTTAACATCGCACTTATGCTAATTTTGCAATTTGTGTTACTAGTGGCTAGTAAAGGTTGCCAAGGCTAGAAATACAAAACAATGTCCTTTAGTGAACTGCTAGCTTATATTGATTTGTAATTGCAGTTAGTCACCTAAATTAGGATTATCAAAAAATGGTAATTTTCAATTAGGAAGAGTTTTAGATTTATTAGATTTTCTATTTTGTTCTTATGAACACTCATTGCCTTAACTTTAAATAACAGAAATTAGCAAATATATCCATATATTATTGTTGCCCTCCATTATCAATCATCTCATATGAAATGGTCAAAGAGCATTAAAGCTTCCGTGCATGTATGATATGGAGGAAACCAGGGAAGATAAAAATTTCAGAGATCTCAGGAATTTCATTAAAATTGAAGGCTAACCAAAAAACATTCACTTGTATCAGAAATTGACATCCCTATGGAATAGACCAGAACTCCAGAAGGAAATTTTAGATTTTGTGGGAGATGAAAGCTTCTATGTAGCACAATGCTGACCATAAAGAAAAGCCCTACTAGAGAATCACTGTTCCCACATGATTTCGACAAGGACATCTGACAAATGTGAAATGTATAATTTTGCTATAATACTTTGAGTTCTTTAACTTTCAAGGAAATGGTTGAGGATGGATGAATAGCGGTGAAGAAAAGGTGGAACAAGAAGCTAATGGTGAATGTTAACTAATAAAATACTAAAGACAAAAAGTACACAGAGCAGCCAGTGGTTGATAATCAAATGCTGAAAATTTAAAAAATATATATTTTCTCAAATTAATCTGTGACAAAATGTCATTGACCTTAAACAGCTGAGCAGCATTTGATAACTAGGTTATCATCTCACCCATGGTCTGCTGAACCGACCAGTTCCGGTCGGTTTAGCCCGTACCGGACCGGTACCGATAGGCACCAGTCCAGTACCAAGGTAGAAATCGATTTCGACCCAATCTGGATTGGGTCCGAACCAATCGGTTCAAGGGCCGTACTGGTCAAACTGGCTCGTTCGCACCGGTATAGGGGAGTTTATCAAGCGCGTAGCTACAACCACGCGCTAAGTGCCCACGTTGTGGCATTTTTGAAAGTGCCACAGCGCCAAGAATGGCACTTTCAAAAGTGCCACGCAAAGTACGCGGTGCCAATCGTACCGACGTACCAGTAGACATCGGTATCGGTAGGCACCGACCCGAATCGGTACCGTACCGATGGGGCTGGTTTGGCCTGGTTTCGACCCCGTCGTCATTTTTTTTTGGAGAGTTCTTGCACTTTTGGATCTTTTTTTGATGTTTCTATGTTTAGGTTTAAGGTTTAAAATAGATGATGCATCTTATTACTTCCAAATGATTCAAATAATGAGATGAAGAATATAAAACATCTTCAAATTAAGATACAATCAATTACATACATTTAAAACATTCTCGGATATCTAAAATCGGATCGAGTGGCGATGCTTCTCGTCGATATCTAGATCATCAGCATAATAAGGAGGCAAATCAATCCATCCCTCTAACCAAGCGGCGTTGTAGTCTTGTATGCTCAATCTCCGATGAATGCGCGTCGGGTCATAAGAATTCTTGGATGTCTCGCTGAAGCTCTGGCTCTGAGAGATGTTTGTCTTGATAATATGTTTGTGGAGGGGCCCATCCGAATATTGTGCCACCAAAAATCAACCCGTAAGACCCTCCGGGCTGCGCAGGGTAGTAGCTACTGAAAGATGATTCCGATGCACCATATCCATAGGCTAGTTGAGGCCGTCGATAATAAGACTCAGAATTTGATACATCAATGGATCCTACTCCACATGAGAGGTCATCTACAGCTGCATCCTGACCTCCTGAACGACCCCGAGGAGCCCGTCTTCGATATGCAATGGTATCCGACCGGGGTCTATCAGACGATCTACCATGGTCCGTATCTTATGTCGCATGTGTAAACTGGGACTCACCGGTGTATCGAAAACCTTCCTCCAGCTATGTCTCATAAGTAGTACCATATTGTCCTCCACTCCCTCCATGGCTAGCAGATCCATCACCACCAGAATCTTCATCGCTGTTGGTCCAAGTCCCCTCCTTGACACTCTCCATTGGGGTCATTTTCTTTTTTTTTCTCGTTTGTTGGGATTGACGCCCTCTTGATTGAGTCGACTGGGTACTAGAGCGTCCTCGTCCTCGCATATCTTGATTATCTCTCTGAGAGGAAGTATCGTACCAGTTATATGGTGACTGACTTCTCTCTAGCCACGTCCTATCAGCTATAGAAGTGCGTGGAATTTTGCGCTCAGCCTATTGCTGTGGATCGACCATAGCCTCGCTGGCTATGAAGCCGGCTGGTCATCGAGGCGATCCTGGCTCATCAAGTTCGGGCTCCTGCTGCTGGCCCACAAGCCAGCCGAGCATAGGATCATCGTCATCATCTGTGAAAGTCCTATAGATGGAATCTGCATACTTGAGCTCCACTTCCTCCTGAATGCATTTTAGCCTCAACTGCAAATTGTAGTGCACATAAACTACGTCGTTGAGGTGCTTTTGTGTTAAACGGTTCCTCTATTTGCTATGAATGAGGGCAAAGGTGGACCAGTTGCGCTTACAATCACTCGAGGAGACCGTTTGAGAGAGGATCCGGATAGCTATCCGCTTAAGATTTTTTGTGGATCTGCCAAAATGAATACACCATTCAGCTGCAAAAATATTGAAGATAATTACATATATGGTAACCTCATAGTTGAAGATAATTTAGCTGCAAAAATGTCTTGCAGATTTGTATTGTACCTGGATTCATAATTGTCTTGCTCACGACAACTGATCGTTGTCCAAAGCTGTGGCTGCCCTCTTTAAATAATTTGGTCTGTGAAAAAGAAGCTTGTTGTAGTATATTAATAATATAAGATCCGATGTATTTACATATGCTACTAAATCATAGTTATCTCTTCGATACATGACGCGACGACTTCTGGATCAGGCTCTATCTTATAAATAACATTATGCAGAGCATCAAGAAGTTCATCATCCATACCAATTCCACCTCCGTACGGAAATCAAAGATTCAGGTTGTATGCTGCACATAGACGACACCAACTTATTACAATTATATAAATATATCCATTAGTATAATTATCAATATTATCGCTTACCTGCTAGATGCAATTTCCTACCCATTTGGGCTCCCCACCGCCGCTCAATGATGTCGATGTACACGTGGACATAGGCTACATCTGCCTCCATGATCTAAGCCTTTGCCTTCTCCATCATGTGAAACAAAAAGCCCATCTAGGGGTACCTCTCGCTATCCACGGCCCGCAGCACTTCATATAATGGTTTAATAGTCTTGACTATCGCATTGGCTCGCTTCCAGAATGACTGCTTGCTTACCAACTCTTCCATCCTACTTCCTTCAGTGTCGGCCTGGGCATATCTACTTTCCTTCCACTCGGGATGACAAACATCTGACATAGGGCTCCTTTATTCTCGATAAGGCTATCAAGTGCAATGTAGTTTGTAGCAAACCGTGTGAAACCTGATCTCAGAATCTCTCCCCCTGCATACTTTCTCATCAACGAAAGAACCCAAGTATGGCTATAAATATACCTGATGATGCATTAGGCTATCTCCACCGTATGTTGCACCCTACGGAGCTTTTCAATGTCCATCAAGATGAGGTCGATGCAATGTGTAGCACATGGGGTCCAGAAAATTTGTGGTTACCGCTCCATTAAGATCTTCTCAGCCAACTTATATTACGGCTCATTATCAATGATGACCTACACGACATTCTCCTCTCCAATCTAATCAATCACCTCCTCCATAAGTCTGAGGATGTATGAGACGTTGTGCACCTTATCCGAAGCATCAACTGACTTGTGGAAGGTCTTCGCATCACAGTATATCAGAAAGTTGATGATGTACCGCTTTGTCGGACCGGTCAAATCATCACACATCAGAGTGAGCCTATATGTGAGCCACTTGCTCTTATATGAGGCAATCCAATTTTGTAGCTCCTCCTTATTGTTGTCAAGAAGCTCACCATAGATGTCCTTCGGGCCTGGAGGATCGACACCGGGACCGGCAGACCGTATGGCAGAAATGGCAGACTTGTAGTATGTATTGTTTGCAGCATTCGCTGGGATGTGGCTGAAGTGAAACCAGGATCTAATAGCTTGCCACATATTTTTCTTCTTCTTCCACATTGTGTCTACTCTTTGCTGCTTCGAATCTCTTCTGGGGAAGGCATGCAGATCTACATCATGGATTGACGCTTCTGGTGAAATTCCTCCGAAAGACTTCTTTCGGCTAGCAAAACCATCCAGGATAGATGCAATCCGGCCACGTCCTTTGCCCTCGCCCTCCCTGACTGAGATTGTCCTTTGAAACTCTGGATTTTTTCTGCGTCCACCGGAACCGACGCCCAACTCATAAAACGAGGGCCCAAATCGAGCTCGATGCCTCGCCACTTCCTCCTGCTGCTACTGATCATCCAGACTCGCCCGCATAGCAACTTGGATCTGTGCCTCCTCCTCATCTGGACCCTCGACCTCCTGTGACTCCATGAAGTGATAGGAATGTTCTTCTGCAGCTTGGCGTTCCACCTCCGCTTTCTGCTTGGCGGCCCTCTCCTTGGCTGCTTTGATCTCAGCGAGATTTTTCCTCATCAGCTGACGAATCTTCGGTGGGCACTCCGGGCACGCAGATATCTCACGAGAATTACCGGCTAAGTGCTGCTTTAACCTGGTTACCCTCATCCGTTGAAGCACTTATGGCAATAATTGCACTGAAACTAGTGTCGTTCATTGAGCATCTTCCCATGCTCCCAGCCAATATTACGCTCTTGGGGTTGCCTTCTCCTTGATGGCTCCATTCCTACGACCACATTAATTTTTTTTAAAATTTTAAATTATTTTTAATTAAAAATTAAATTTTTAAATTTTTTATTAAATTATAAATTATATAAATTCTGTAAAAATAAAAGTTAATGTCACCATTAACATCATCCATATATCGACAACATATAATGAATTCAAGACGAAATGGATACATTGGACATCATTTCCTATTTTTTGGTAATTTTTGACTTATTTTTTAAGCAATTTAAAAGAAATATTAAAAAAAGAATACGGGGGAAAAAATCTTATCTTATTTAGCTTTTTCTGGATTTTTCTTGAAGAAAAACGACGCTTTCTGACCCTCAATTTTTTTCACGCTTTTGTCTTTGCCTTTCTCTTCTTTTCCTCCTTTGTCTTTGCCTATCCTTTCACCTTGATTCTGTCTCTGCCTGATGCATCGTTCGGCTTTTATAACCGAACACATGCATTGTGGCAGCCATGCTGGACACTGTGACACCACCATATGTGCCACAACGCCTGCCCTCTTCTTTTAGCCAGTGCTGTGGCACTTTCAAAAGTGCCACAACGTATGACACTTTTGAAAGTGTCGCCTGCCCTCCTCGCTGTGGCACTCTTAAACGTGTGAATCGAGCCGATTCGCACCGGTACGGCCCTCGAACCGATCGGTTCCAACCCAATTTGGATCGGAACCGATTCAATGTTGGTACCGGAACGGTGCCTGTCGGTACCGATCTGATACAGGCTGAACTGATCGGTACCAGTTGGTTCAGCAGACTATGGTGCCACACGCTGTAAAAGTGACACAGTGACATTGAAGGAAGAGTGTCACGCGCTGTGGCACCTTCAAAAGTGCAATGGCAAAGAAGGCAGGTGGCACTTTCAAAAGTGCCACGCGCTGTGGCACCTTCAAAAGTGCCATAGCAAAGAAGGCAGGCGGCACTTTCAAAAGTGCCACGCGCTGTGGCACCTTCAAAAGTGCCATAGCAAAGAAGGCAGGCGGCACTTTCAAAAGTGCCATACGCTGTGGCACTTTTGCACCTTCAAAAGTGCCACAACAAAGAGGGCAGGCAACATTTTCAAAAGTGCCATACGCTGTGGCACTTTTGAAAGTGCCACAGCGCAGACCGAAAGAAAAGGACAAGCATTGTGGCACATACAGTGGTGCCACAGCATCCAGCATGGCTGCCACAATACATGCGTCGGCTATAAAAGCCGAACGATGCATCAAGCAGAGTCAGAAACAAGGTGAAAGGAAAATCAGGGACGAAGGAGGAGGAAAAGAAGAGAAAGGCAAAGACAAAGGCGTGAAAAAAATTGAGGGTCAGAAAGCGTCATTTTTCTTCAAAAAAAATCCAGCAAAAGTTACTTAAGGTAAGATTTCTTTTCCCTATATTCTTTTTTTAATATTTTTTTAAATTGCTTAAAAAATAAGTCAAAAATTGCCAAAAAATAGAAAATGATGTCCAATGCATCCATTTCATCTTGAATTTTTTATATGTTGTCGATATATGGACGATGTTAATGGTGACATTAAATTTTATTTTTACAGAATTTATATAATTTATAATTTAATAAAAAAATTTAAAAATTTAATTTTTAATAAAAAAATAATTTAAAATTTTAAAAAAATTAATGTGGTCGTAAGAATGGAGCCATCAAGGAGATGGCAACCTCAAGAGCGTAATATTGGCTGGGAGCATGGGAAGATGCTCAATGAATGGCACCAGTTTCAGTGCAATTATTGCCACAAATGTTTCAAGGAAGGAGAGGTAACCAGGTTAAAGCAACACTTAGCCGATAATTCTCGTGAGATATCTACGTGCCTCGAGTGCCCACCGAAGATCCGTCAGCTGATGAGGAAAAACCTCGCTGAGATCAAAGCAGCCAAGGAGAGGGCTGCCAAGCAGAAAGCGGAGGTGGAACGCCAAGCTACAGAAGCACCTTCCTAGCACTTAATGGAGTCACAGGTGGTCGAAGGTCTAGATGAGGAGGCACAGATCTAGGATGCTATACGGGCGAGTCTGGATGATTAGTAGCAGCAGGAGGAGGTGGCGAGGCATCGACTCGATTTGGGCCCTCGTTTTACGAGTTGGGCGCCGGTTCTAGTGGAAGCAGATAAGATCCAAAGTTTCAAAGGACAACCTCAGTCAGGAAGGGCGAGGGCAGAGGACGTGGCCGGATTGCATCTATCCTGGGTGGTTTTGCTAGCTGAAGAAGTCTTCCGAAGGAATTCCACTAGGAGCGTCAATCCCTGATGTAGATCCGCATGTCTTCTCCAGGAGAGATTCGAAGCAGCAAAGGGTAGACACAATATAGAAAAATGAGAAGAAGAAGAATATGTGGCGAGCTCTTGGATTCTTATTCCACTTTAGTCACATCCCAGCAAATGCTGTAGACAATACATACTACAAGTCTGTCATTTCCGCCATACAGTCTGCCGGTCCCGGTGTCGATCCTTCAGGTCCGAAGGATATCTATGGTGAGCTTCTTGACAACAATGAGTGACAAAATTGGATTGCCTCATATAAGAGAAAGTGGCCCACATATGGGCTCACTCTGATGTGTGATGGTTGGACCGGTCCGATAAAGCGGTGCATCATCAACTTTCTGATATACTATGATGCGAAGATCTGCTTCCACAAGTCAGTTGATGCTTCGGATAAGGTGCACAACGCCTCATACATCCTCAGAGTTATGGAGGAGATGATTGATTAGATTGGAGAGGAGAATGTCGTGCAGATCGTCACTGATAATGGGCCGCAATATAAGTTGGTCGGGAAGATCTTGATGGAGCGGCGACCATAAATTTTCTGGAGCCCATGTGCTGCACATTGCATCGACCTCATCCTGATGGATATTGAAAAACTCCGTAGGGTGCAACATACGGTGGAGATAGCCCAACGCATCACCAGGTATATTTATCGCCATACTTAGGTTCTTTCGTTGATAAAAAAGTATGCAGGAAAAGAGATTCTGAGACCAGGAGTCACACGATTTGCTACGAACTAAATTGCACTTGATAGCCTTATCAAGAAGAAAGGAGCCTTACGTCAGATGTTTGTCAGTCCCGAGGGGCAAAAAAGTAGATATGCCCAGGCCAGCACTGGAGGATGCGGATGGAAGACTTGGTAAGTGGGCAGTCATTCTGGCAGCGAGCCAATGCGATAATCAAGGCTATCAAACCATTATATGAAGTGTTGCGGACCGTCGATAGCGAGAAGTACCCCTAGATGGGCATTTTGTATCACATGATGGAGAAGGCAAAGGCTTGGATCATAGAGGCAGATGTAGTCCATACCCACGAGTACATCGACATCATTGAGCGGTGGTGGGGAGTCCAAATGGGTAGAAAATTGCATCTAGCAGGTAAGCAATAATATTGATAATTATATTGATGGATATATTTATATAATTTTACAAAGACGGTGTCGTTTATGTGCAGCATACTACCTAAATCTCCGGTTTCAATACGAGAGTGGAATTGGTATGGATGATGAACTTCTTAATTCTCTGCATAATGTTATTTGAAAAAAAGAGCTTGATCCAAAAGTCGCCGCATCATGCATAGAAGAGGTAACTATGATTTAGTAGCATATGTAAATATATCGGATCTTATATTATTAACATACTACAACAAGCTTCTTTTTCACAGACTAAATTATTTAGACAACGACCAGCTGTCGTGAGCAAAACAACTATAAATCCAGGTACAATACAAATCTGCAAGACATTTTTGCAGCTGAATTATCTTCAACTATAAGACCATCATATATGTAATTATCTACAATATTTTTGCAGCTGAATGGTGGATTCATTTTGGCGGATCCACAAAAAATCTTATGGATAGCTATCCGGATCCTCTCCCAAACGGTCTCCTCAAGTGCTTATGAGCGCAACTGGTCTACCTTCGCCCTCATCCATAGCAAACAGAGAAACTGTTTGACACAAAAGTGCCTCAACGACCTAGTTTATGTGCACTACAATCTACGGTTGAGGCTGAAATGCATTCAGAAGGAAGTGGAGCTCAAGTATGCAGATCCTATCTATAGGACTTTCACAGATGATGACGATGATCCTATGCTCGGTTGGCTTGTGGGCCAGCAGCAGGAGCCCGAACTTGATGAGCCAGGATCGCCTCGACGACCAGCTGGCTTCATAGCGAGCGAGACTATGGTCGATCCACAGCAATGGGTTGAGCGCAACATTTCACGCACTCCTACAGCTGATAGAGCATGGCTAGAGGGGAGCCAGTCACCACATGACTGGTACGACACTCCCTCTCAGAGAGATAATCGAGATATGCGAGGACAAGGACGCTTTAGTACCCAGTCAACTCGATCAGGAGGGCGTCAATCCCAGCAAACGAGAAAAGGAAAGGAAAGGGGCCCAATGGAGAGTGTCGAGGAGGAGACTTGGACCAACAGTGATGAAGATTTTGGTGGTGATGAATCTGCTAGCCATGGAGGAAGTGGAGGACAGTATGGTACTACTTATGAGACACAGCCGGAGGAAGATTTTCGATACACCGGTGAGTCCCAATTTACGCATGATATACAAGATATGGACCACGGTAGGTCGTCTGATAGATCCTGGTCAAATACCATTGCATATCGAAGATGGGCTCCTCGAGGTCGTTCAGAAGGCCAGGATGCAGCTGCAGATGATCTCGCATATGGAGTAGGATCTATTGATGTATCAGATTTCGAGTCTTCCTATTATCCGTGGCCTCAGCCAGCCTATGAATATGGTGCATCGGAGTCATCTTTCAGTGGCTGCTACCCTGCGCAGCCCGAAGGGTCTTACGGGTCGGATTTTCGTATCGGAATATTCGGATGTGGCCCCTTCACAGTCATATTATCAAGACACCTCTCAGAGCCAGAGCTTCAGCGAGAGATCCGAGAGTTCTTATGATCCGACGCGCATTCCTCGGAAATTGAGCAAATATGACTACAACGCCGCTTGGTTAGAGGGATGGGTTGATCTACCTCCTTATTATGCTGATGATTCAGATATCGACGAGAAGCATCGCCATTCGTCCGATTTTAGATATCTAAGAGTGCTTTAAATGTATGTAATCAATTGTATCTTAATTTGAAGATATTTTATATTCTTCATCTCATTATTTGAATCATTTGGAAGTAATAAGATGCATCATCTAGTTTAAACCTTAAACCTAAACATAGAAACATCAAAAAAAGATCCAAAAGTGAAAGAACTCCCTCCTACCAAAAAAAAAACCGACAACAGGGTCGAAACCAGGCCGAACCAGCCCCATCGGTACGGTACTAATTCGGCTCGGTTCGGTACCGGTACCGGTGTCTACTGGTATATCGGTATGATCGGTACCGCGTACCTTGATCTCATCTAAAAGAGAAATTACAGGAAAACTTTTCAGTGTCATCTTTGTTGTTGAGAAAGCAATGCTTGATGAGCTGAACATACATAAAAAACTGGAAATAAAAAGGGATAAAAACTAGTGTACTTTATTTAACACGATAATAAGGATCTTTAGATAGCTATGTCCAGATCAAAGCTTCTCATATTTGAAGCTTTCTATTACTTAACCATATTATAACACTAAGATGTCTTCGAACTCTATCCTTCACACTTGCAGTATTTGATCTTTAAGCTCTGATTCACAGGTAGAATTGTTTTTGATATGGGTTCCACCCTTTCCAAGTGTAAGCTTCATATCATCTTTTACTGGAGTTCTCATCCTATCTTTTCTCAAAAACATTCCATAAAATCCAACTTGCTAGTAGACCCTCTTGAAATAAGCATTCCATAGAAAATTTCTTCCACTTAACAAAGGGAATTCATGAGTACTTGGTATGCTCCACATTGAATAAACATGCAATCTCATATCCCTGGTCAACTCCCTACAAATACTACCATGGTCAAGTCAATGCACAGGTTTAGCATTGAAGATAATACACAATCCATATGAACAAGTCAGGTCTAAGGTCAAGAGATCACTTTCTATTGTACACAGATCGATAATTTCCCTACGGTGGCTTCTTGAGATAGTTTGATGGAAAGCACAACCAAATGTTCATAGGAAAATGGTTTAAAGAGACACCAAAAAAGTAAATAGCGCTAGCAAAGTTGACCAAAACCTTCAAGTGGATTCCACTGAACTTGGACCCAACCCATTTAACCAACACATTCCTTAGCTAGGTCAAATTTCAGGTTAGGAAAGGTTAAATCTTGTTGGGTTCAGAGCTTCAGCTTGAGACAAGTTGGCCCATTGGATCAGCATATATAATCTTAATACATATAATATATATCAAAGATGCTAATCCCTAACTGGACGAGCCTTTTTCCCCTTTCATATCTCTCTTGAACACCTCTCTCATACTCTTCACTTTCCTCTCTTCCTCTTCTTCTCTCCCCTTTCCTCTCCTTTCCTCCTACCCCTCCCCCCTCCATCCCTTCAACAACCAACTGGGCCCATTCTCACACCTCCATAATCCCACCAGCAGCAAAACCCTACCACAACCATATTGCCGCCATCAGTCACCCCACAAGCACCAGTCACCTGCTATCCATTCATCATCTGTCCCCCATGCCGAAGCTATCCATGAAGCACCATCAGATAGTCTCTCATCTCCCTACTGCAACCAATCAAACTAACTTAAGCCACAACTTTTCATCATCCACATTCTCTTCTCTATCTTCCTCTTCACCTCTTCTCTTTCCATCCTTGATATCCAAGTCAAGTCCTCGTGATCCAAATATCCATCAGCGGGTTTAAGCCAAAAAATTGTGGCCCACTAGAAGATATACCCATGTTCAGGTCAAGCTAATTAGGCCTTGAATCAGATGTTGACACAACCCGACCCAACTCATTGTCTCCCATAACAATAAACTAGAAATTATCCATTAGACAATCATATGAATTGTGATACCCAACTCCGCCCATGACTTTGAACAAATTCTGCTTGTTAGAATAGAACATATTGGCAATTGGTGACTCTACTAACGATGGCTACAAACTATTTTGCAACTTTTTTAAGTAAGGCACAATTATTTCAATGCATATTGCCAAATGTACCACACTCATGAGAAAAAACATCTTTTGTCACTTGTTAAACTAATAAATCATTGTTTTTGGCAGACATACTACCCATACCTTTCAACTTCTCTACCAAAAATCAAATGCTCGCTATCTCATGCTCTATAGGCCACCTTGGGTGACAATATTAATGATTAAAAGATTACTCACATTTGATATCATGATCACATACAGGTCTAACACATACCCTTGAGGTGGCAGATTTGATAGACCTAACCACAAAATCTAGGTGATCTGAAACTACTCTCGTTCAATATTGTGACCACACACATGTAACCTTGACATGGCAAATTATGAAAGACTTGGGCACAAAAACCAACTTGACATTAAAGTAAACTTTTGGATAAGGTCTACGACTCGAACATTAAATAGGTTAACCTAAGATAATTCCATAACACAAGGCAGATCAATAGTATATTTGATTGAGTCAACTTGTGTCAATTTGAATTGCATAGATAAAATGTACCAATTCCTATGATGTGGAAGTATGCAATGATAAGTGGATCATCCAACAGTATTTAAAGGAAGTCAAAGTAGCTTCATAAACATGACTCTCCCTCCCCAACCCAAACACATGGACAGCCACCAAAGAAGAATCATTTTCTCTTCAAGAATATGGTGGAGCCACCACTACCATCAAGATTCGAACCCTAGACCTCTACCAAGTGGAAAGGTATGTGCTAAGGCTGGTTGATCACCATACAGCAATCATAAGAAATAGGATTTCTTTCCACAGAGATAGGGGTTTCTAGAATATAAATTAGGGTTTTCTCCAATTCTATATAAAGAAATTTAGGTGAAAATGAAATTAATTTTATTTACTTGGTCATCAAGGTCAATAGGGGTGGCAATTGGAGATCTAACTCAATTACCACTCATTGTATCCTCCTCTCCCTCCTCCGTTAGATACCCATCTCCAAGCCCACCTCCAACTAGTGCTAGCCGTCGCACAACCCTGATGTGATCCTCTACCTCTTCTTCTCCTTTACTGCAACCTCCACTCTAAATGCAAAGCCTTATAGCTGCCAAGGGTCGATAAACTAGAACTCAGTCTACTACCTCATGACCCCCGTCTCCTAGCCCACCTACGGTTATGGACCTCCACTGCCTCTTGCCATCGCTATGCTGCTTGCACACATTGCTATTATATAAGCAAAATGTCATTGCCGCCACAATTTTTTTCTCTTCTTATTCAAGTTAGGTCAAGGTTGACTTAGCTAACCCACCAGCATTTTCAGGTCAGCCAAGTTAGACCTGCTTGCTAGCTAGGTCAGTTTTGAGTCAAGCTATATGGAAGCTAGTAGTAAAGATACTGACCTGACCAAACCTGACCTGATCGAAACCATTGCTACCCCTGAGGTGAACCATTTAACTCGTTTAAATCAAGCTCTACCATCACATTGGGCGCCCAATTGAGTACAAGTCAAATTTTTGGCAGTTCTATAAGGCTGATACATATGTCCATGTCAATAGTTTTGCAATAAGTCTTGTACATGCAAGTCCATTAGAAGTTGCATCCTACTTCTACACTAAGACAGGAATCTTTTCCAAAGTCTCACAAAGAGCATGCTGTTCAACTGTAAAACTGCTTTGGTACTACTTGACTGCAAGCAGTGCTGTAGGGTAAAAAAGAAACTTGTTCTAGAAAATCATTTTAGAAAAACATACCACTTAGATGGAGAATCATTAACCGATACCTTGTACCTATCATATCATAGTTTACTTAGCATCCCAGAAATTTTCATTTAGCCAAGAAATAAGAACCTTGCTTGTTAT
The DNA here is from genome assembly GCF_051530095.1 of Phoenix dactylifera. Taxonomy (NCBI): domain Eukaryota; kingdom Viridiplantae; phylum Streptophyta; class Magnoliopsida; order Arecales; family Arecaceae; genus Phoenix; species Phoenix dactylifera. The sequence continues at coordinate 15,492,058 of NC_143201.1, forward strand.
GCAGACCCTAATAGACTTGAACAGGCAAGAAGTTCCAACATTTGTTACCTGGACTACTCACACCCAGCTCCTAGAATTCATTTTGCATATATAATCAAATTAGATATGCATCAAACAGTTAAAGGCTTATCAAACTACAGCTTCTAATAGAGAATTGGACTCAAATAATGAGTTTGACCCACTACAATAGTGTTAAAAGTGAGCTTCTATTCTTTTTAGAGCTTAATGAAGAATTTAGGTATTAAAAGAACCTTACAAGATGTTACTTTTCTAAAAAGCTTCAGCTAATAGGAAATTTTAGAATTTGGATGAGAAACATGCATATTGGAAGACCTAAACAAATATATCTTTTAATATTTTCTTTTCTATGATCAACAAATACATAGATAGAGATTAGTTAAAACTATTTTTTCTATGTATCCCCATATTTGTCTTTTCTTCTCTTTCAAATTCAAACACTTGGACGCATGTCTAATCCAATTCTCAAGTTCATATACATATACATATACATGCAATACTGGTCCACACATGCATATCCCTCAATTACAGCCACTTAACTACTAATAAGTAATTTTGCTATCCTACAATCAATAGGTTAGGAATACTAATTTTAAACAAATGCAGCCTAAAACAGCAAACAAACATTTCATTACCATCTATTCTGTTACGACTGAACCTTAATTATCTGGCAACCAAACAAGCACTTACAGTAGTTTAACCAGCTATACTCAGAGGTTTGCTGGGAAAGTTCCTAAGGACCAAGTGGCGAGTTTCATTTCTTAGCCTTTAATCACAAGACTCTCCTTCCAACCAGTGAAGCAAAAGGCCACCCCATGATTAAGCCCCTTCACTGCAAAGTATTCCTACCATGGAATGCCGTACCGGCCCGTACCGGCCGGTACGGGCCGGTACGTACCGGTCCGGTCCTAGACCGGTACCGGAACGGCAAAAAAACGGGTATTTCCCGATTTTTTTATCTGAACCGGCCGGTACCGGCCCGTACCGGCCGGAACCGGCCGGTTCGCACCGGTACGATTTTTTTTTTTTAGAACCACAGCGCTGCGCGCTGTGGTTTTTGAAACCACCGCGTACCGTACCGGTACTGGCCGGTACGTACCGGACCGGACCGGTACCGTACCGGTCCGGCCGGCCACCGGTACGCCGACCGGTACCGGTACGGCGGACCTTGATTCCTACCAAGACCCCCTTCCTCCTCTTTACTATGTTTTATGGTAGACTATCCTACCGCTCTATATGACCAAATCTTCATCACCACTTGCTGAATATTTCCACAGACATTCTTTCTTTTTCTATCTTCTGTTGGAAAGATATTTAACATGAGGAATGAATACACTTAGAAATGGCTACACGAAGTACCAACGATCTGTAATAAAGAGTAGGAATGCTTCTAATACTCTGAAGAGTTACAACTTATTCCATTTCTATTCTGTATTTAATATCAGATGACAGTGAAATTAATAGAATTAGATATCTCTTTTAATTCAAGGATGAGCAGAAGCAGTAATTTTCCAAGTAATTGTTATGGTAAAATTATGAACTTCTTATTATAGATTCCTAGTCAATTTAACATGCCTTCTAGGTATGCTTCGATATTCAACTACCGATACCAATCAAAACTAGTGAGGATAATATATAAGTCAAATGGATATTGACAATTAATTTACTAAAATGTTAAGCTATTAGGATTATAAAAAGAAAGTCAATACCAAGTAACATTGATACAGGAAGTGGGGACACTCTTCCCCTCCTAAGACATAGCTGGTCAGATTCGAACCCCCAAGCTTATACCTATTTACACTCGATTAACAGTCTAACAATCTTGTGTTGGTGAAAAAAATGTCTTTAAAATTCAGTTCAGTAACTCTCCTGGTTATAAATTGATGATGTATGGTTGCTATCCAAATCAAGGTTCACCATACCGATGTGTACTACCCTGTACTGGATGTGCCATACCAATACCAAACCGAAGGCATAATGAGTCTCGGTATATTGAACCGTCTCCCATACCGAGTGTACTGATACTGTATCAGCATGTTGCCTGTACAGGGTCCAGTACCGAAATTGCAAACCTTGGTCCAAATAATAAAGTAGGATAGAAATATATAGCCACAATGATGGAGAACATTGACTACAACAAAATATGATGTTCTAAGTGCTCCAAGTAGACTAAGACATTAAAGTCAAAAGATAAATTGAGGAAGAAACCACTATTTCGCTACATTTTCATTGTATATAAATGATGCTATTGTGGATGTTAAGATCCAAATAAAACATGAATTTGTAAAACATAACCTGTTCAAACTAAAATATAGAAGGATATATACTAGTGATCAAGAAGTTTAACATCAAACTGATTATTCTTTCATTATCGATAGCTACTCTTTTCATCAGGCTTTCCTAAACTGATATAGATGGATATATTGTTGTAGGAAAGATTTTCTATGTCAAAATAGAAATATAAGCCTAAAATAAAGAGACAATCGGACCAGTTTCTTTGAGCAATATAACATAAGCATGCTGCATCCAAATCAACAACTTGCCTTCACTACTGTATTACATATTGCTTATCTGCTATCAGCTTAACATTGCTCATCTCCTAACATTGCTTAACATTGCTCATCTCCTAAAATAAAGAATTTCTTGCCGCATCTACTATCAGCTTAACATTGCTCATCTCCTAATAATCTCATTACTGTATTACATAAATTTTCCTTCATTACACAATAGCCAGCAAATTACCTCTCATCGGACTACAACAAATGTTCTTCAAGTCAACAATGTTATATATTTTTCCCTTTCTCCAGTTTTGTTTTAATCAATCACCTAAGGAAGGTTTGAAACCAGTTTAGGTTACAGCTGGTCACATGAAGTTTCAGTTTAGGCAATTTTAGTTGGAGTTTCAGTCAAAAAAATTAGGAATCATTTGGAGTATGGTTTTGTTGGTTCACATGGAAGGTGTAAAATTATGAAAAATTTAAAATTCTATCGAAAACCAGTGAATATACTAGAAAATCATGCTAGACATCAATTTCAAAATTATATGTTAGCCAATTGCTTGATAAATCCACTTATCTAATAAATAATTATGCATACGTCTACAAAAATAAAGTGCATGACTATAAAACTGCATATGGATATGAACTTAATACAACATTTATGATCATACTGTGTACCAAGTATTAACCACTATAATGCAATTTATAAAGTTTGGAAACAAGACAACAATTTGGTATGGCACATCCAATTTGAGCTCAGATGCTCCACCGAAGGGTGGTCGAGGGGCTAGGTCAACTTCGTCTAGACTCATTTCTCTTCTTTCTCCTGACAAAATCTCTCAGAAAACCCCTAAAAGATCTCTTAAACAGATCCTTCACTCTCTTTAGAGTACAAAAACAGGCTAGGGTTATCAATTATAGGTCAATAGTAGCACTTCTAGGCAATTAATTATCTAAATCTTGAATAGAATTACGAACATCCCAATCCCATACTTCGAGTTCAAAACGAAACTAATTGTATGTGGAAATCATGATTTTTCTTGTCTGTCCCATATATTATCTGATATTTCTATTTAATTAGTAAATAAAATTTATTTAAGCCTTTATTTCATCTATTTATATCTTTTTTGAGGCTTAGAGAATATAACTAATTAAAAATATTTATGAATATATGGTAACACATGGATTATTTCAAAAAATTATCAGCAAAAGTAATATAGATGAGAAAAGTAACCTCTTCTTATGACTCAAAAATGAATAAATAAATAAATATGTTCTAGAATTGATGCTAATTACATCAATATAATTAAAGAAACGACCCAATTCATACTCAAAGGCAATATAATTTCTAAAAGTAGCACACATGATTGGTTTCAGTCATTTCTAGCTGAAATATGACAAAAGCTAATCAGTTTCAACTGAAATTCCATGTATCTGAGCAAGAGAATAAGTAATAGATACCATGAATTATTAGAGGAAAAAATCCTACAAAAGGGTATCCACTTCATGTTGAAAGGAGCTAACCATTCATTACATGACAATTGGTTATATCCTGAAATAACAGCATCTCTAATTCACAAAGAAACTGATTTTTATCCATATAGGGTAAAACTGAATAATATGGAAGAGGACTAAAAACAGAACCATGACAATGGGCTATGAGAAGAAACATATTATACAATCGCAAGCATTACAGGTTTCAGGATTTGGTAAACTACAAGCACCTTCAAGTTTCTGCTGTTATCCATGATGAAGATGTTGAAGATAGTAAAGATACTGTACTCTGAGTAATTACGAAGTGCTGAAGGTTGTCATTGTATATAGGTCATAGTTCTGACAGAGATGAATATGCTAAAAGTTTTTTTTTCCTCAGCATTATGATCAAGTACATGCAAAGCATACTCAGGAACCAGAAGATTCTATGTACACCAAGATAGCAAGTAGCATAAGAGAAGTTAAGTCACCCATAGGCAAAGAGACCTGGCACTGCTAATGTTTCTTAAAATGCAAAGCATCTCCAAAGAAAATAAGCACCTTATATCAAACAGAGAATCTCACATATAAATATATGAAATGCCAACATTTATTTGTCAAAAAACAAGCCAATCACAACTCCACCAATATAGCAAAAATTACCGAAGATGACTAGAATTCTTATCTACATGCCTCGAAACAAACAAGATATTCAGTTCCATCCCAATCTATTCAGCTCTGATAATATACACCTGCATGTTCCAAACCAAAAGTAAACTATTACAACCCAGGAGCGGTAAAGAGAACAAACTCAAATATGCTAACAGACAGAAAAGTACCCGAACTCGGAGAGAAAGAAGAAGCAGGCAGACCCAATAACTCAATACAGAATGCCATCAATGACTGGATCTTCCCATCTCACTTTCTCCGCAGTGCTCTCGAAGTCACACACAGAAGAAAACTGACCAACCAATCGAAAAAAGAAAAAAAAAAGATCGAATTTTGCTACTCTCTTTGGCTAATCTTCCTCTTAATCTCCAAAGTCTCCTTCCAAACTCTTCAACAACCATGTATCCATCTCTACTGTCCCGAACCCTGCGAATCATCCTCCGCAGACCGGGTCTGCTGCTGCTGGTGGTTCTGCTGCAATTGACCACTTCCAGCTCCACCCACTCCCCTTCCCTGCCCCATCTGGTGATAGAACTGACTCAAGGCCTGCGGGCTGAGAACCCCAATGTGCCCTTCCTGCGAAAGCCCAAGCTCCAGCCCTGGCAGCTGCTGCCCGTGCCCGCCGAGCAACGATGCGAAGCTCATCGCGCCGAGATTCGCTCCAGGCAACTCCAGCCCGTGCAGGCCCATTCTCTGCATGTAGCTCGAGTCCCCGCCGCTGCCGAGACTCGACGTGGAAGGGGCGAAGCCGGAATTGAACCCGCTGACGGTCGGCGGCCAGAGGCCAGGGTGGGAGCGGGCAAGGTTGGCGCCAAGCATGGCCCAATTAGGCCGGGGGCCGGGGGCTTGGCCAAGGTCGTCGAGCTTCTGGTGGAGGCCGACGGGGGCAGAGGCGGCGGGATGGGACATGGGGGAGGCGGCGGCGGCGGCAGCGGCGGCGAGGGCGGAGGCGGGGATGGTGCCGGTGCCGGTGGCGGCGATGATGGCGGGCTCGGCCTGCTGGAGGAGCCACTGGATGGTCTCGCCGTCGGACTTGTGGCCGAGTTCGCGGGTGAGCTGGAAGATGCGGGCGGCGCAGAGGGCGGGCATGCGGATGCGGCGGCCGCGCCCGTCGACCTTGGTGTGGCGGTCCTTGTTGGAGCTGCGTTTGGGGGCGAGCTGCCGCCTTTGGTCCTCCTTCTCGGCGGCGAGCTCTCTCTCGGGAGTGTCTCTGGCCTCAGTGGTGGTGGTGGGGTCCCTCTTGTCAGACTGGGGGAGGCCCAGGGCCTGGTGGAACCTGGGCACCTCTTGGGGCAACTTGGAGGAGCCCTTGGGATCCATGGCCGAGGAAAAGGTGGGATTTTTACGCAAGAAAACAAGGAAAGGTGAGATTTTGGAGAGTTTGGGTTGAGAGAGAAAGAGAGAGAAGAAGATTGGAGTCGATACAGAGGACTAGGCTATCTTATCATAGGCCTTCTCTCCTCTTCACCGGGTTTGGCAAGGAAGGGGATCGGAGTTGAAAGGGCGGAGAGAGAGAGAGAGAGAGAACCCGGGGGGGGGGGGGGGGGGGGATAAAGGACCAAGATACCAACTTTTTAAATTTACTGCCTGTTTTCAAGAATATTTTTGACAGTCTACAGTCTTTTTCCAGCCTTTACCTGGCATTGGGATCCATGAGCTTGGGGGGAGGAAAAAGGTGGGGTTTTTCTGGGGTTTTGGGTTCAAATCTAAATGGGGGAGAGGATCATGCTGGAGCCTGGTAGAGAAATGAAGAAAAGTACCAGAAATCCATGAATCTTTTACTGGTTTTGGCAAGTGAATGACTTGTGTCGAAAGGAGCTTGGAAGGAGAGACGGATCACGAAAACATCTACATACACATAGAACTTTTACCAAAAAATAACAACAATACTTGTTGAATAGATTTTTAAAAACAAATACAAAACTAAAGAGAAAACCAAGATATTGATTTGCAGAATTTCTTGTCTGATTTGAGCTCTATTTCACAAATCCCCCTTCTTTTTCAAGGTGTTGGTTTCTTTTCATCCTTGACCTGTTTGTGGGGGACTGTCCTGACTCCTGACCTCCTATGACTGCTCATAAGACTCCTGCAATATATCGCTTTCCCACATTCTATGGCTTGGATTCCCTTATCCCCCACCACCCCTGAGCTATTATTGCTTACAAAACTTGCAAGCGACTCACCTCAATAAGCATGTACTTGGCAACATATTAGTGGCCTATAGACTTGCTTACTCACCACTCTAGACCCATAATTAGAGGCAAGAGAGAGAGAGAGAGAGAGAGAGAGAGAGAGGAAGGGAGGAAATCAAAAGGAGACATTGAGACCAACAACCACATGAAAATGAGGACAAGGGGTTGTTGCACTTAACAAAGTGGTTTTAATAGTTAATTACCAAAAGAAAGTGGTTTATTTTCCCTTTCTGGAGGGAGTGCCTGACAGTTTTATAGCCTCTTGGGTGCTTCTTCCTGTTTTTTTTCCTTGTTTTCTATACTTCATGTGGGGCCTTGGAGATTTGCATTGGAGGTGGAGGAGAGCTAGCCTTCAGAGGCAGGATGGGTTATTAGAGGGATGCTCACTGCCATATGGCTAGTTTCCTGCTTGTGTTTTTTGGAACAAGCTCATGGCTCTCTTAATTGATGCCAAAAACCAGCTTCAAGAAAATGACATCAAATCCTTCTACCGTCTTTCCCATGATAAAGATGCCTCATTCCCATGGGAAACTTGGAAAATATTTTGTTTCTTTTTTATTTTTAACTCCATAACATTATGCATGCCCATCTCTCTGCTAGGCAAGGAAGACTGGGAAAAGGATAAAAAGGTCATCTACAATTAAGTAGAGGATTGGTAGAGATCATAATTGCCTTATTGTGCATCTACTTGGTGGGAGTTCACAAAGGTAAATTTGTAAATTTTTCATGCATCCTGGTAGCCAGAGGGTCATAGTTATGGTTATTTTTCCTTCAACAATAGAATCACAAGTCAAGGAAGCCATATTGGACGTTTTCACATAAGTCATCGATCTGGAATTTTTTAATTACATTTTTAACTTATATAATATTTGATATGACATGCATATTGAATTATTAGGTCATTTGGAATGTTTTTGAAAATAAGGGTCCTTGGGATTTGAAATATGGAATTGACAAGATTTGAATCTAATTTTGTAAGATTAGGATTTTTTTCTTACATCGTTGCCAACTTTTTGGAACAACAGATCCAATTCAAGCTCTTTTACCAAATAAAAAAAACAGTATGAATCACGTTTCAGCCAACTTTACTATTTAATGATCCTTAAAAGAAAAACTTTGACTTACATGTTTAGGTTTTTGTTGTTACCCCACCATGTCTCATCAAATCTATAAATTGAAAACGCAAGATATCCCTATCGACATCTTAGAGACACGTAGGACCATAATTTGGATGGGTTCAGATCAGATCCTTATTGTATTTACATCCAAACTTGGTAGGAAAAATTGAGTTAAAATTTGGGTTCGGATCCACCAAAATGAGTAAGACCTCAAGTCACATCCAAACATGATTAATAACGAGATTCGAGTATATTTTGAGTTCCCTTAAGATTCAATTAGCATATAATTTTAGTGGGCCAACTAGCCAAAAATTAACGATTTCTGAAACTGAAAAATATCCTCATCTCAGTAACCTCCATATATAATAAAGCTGCAGTAGATTGCAACAGAAAATAAGTACGATATAGAAAGTAAATAAATTAAAATTATAGAAATAAATCCAATCATTTTTGAGACAGACTAAAATATATATTTATATGTAGTTTAATTAAAATATAGTCTATCAATTGAAATTTTGGAATTGATATAGCAACAGCAAGAGTTAAGAAGAATATACATGAGAAAAAGATGTAAATCCAAATATAAATAAAGAGAATTAATACAAGTCATGCAGCCAATTCTCTTTATATTCATGTTTAATCCAATAAGAAATCAAATCCTACAATAGAATCTAACTTCCACCAAATAAGATTACCAAAAGCATAATTTGGATTTGTACTCAATTATTATAAAATAATTAGACTGGATTATGAAATTTTCGATAGCATTATACCTCTAGAAACACCTAGTCATGATGCAAGTGGATTAGATACACACTGAATCTATGATCAGATGAGAATATCAAAACCCTAGCTGCCTACATATGAGGCACGTGTAAATTGTTTCTGAAAGAAGATATTTTTTTTATCTACACATTACATTAATTAGTGTCTCTATCCCATGAACTAACTAGTCTAGAACAAAGGAAATTTAGAGATAGCATTGACCAATTTTTTTTCATCTCCTTGTCAAATGTGATCTTCTCTCTCTCTCTCTCTCTCTCTCATACAACTGTTGCTGTGGAGTAAGTCCTATTTGTGAAGGTTGATAATTATGGTGGGAGTGGGCTATGTGTTAATTGGCTCTTGGACTAGTTGTCACGAGTGCTTCCCATGATGGAGACAAGTGAGTGTCCCCTTCTTGAAAGCCTCGAGTGGAGCTGAGGACATATCGCTCCAATTCACATGAATTCAGAGCATAAACAAAAGAATCTCACTTTATATGCTTTGAATGGCATCCATGGTCGGCTTTGCGTATCTGTATGAATCATTTGATTCTCCTTGCCCAATCTTTCTTTTCTAAAGCTCTTTGAAATGAAAAGTGGCGCCAATGAGAGCTTTCTTAACTCTATCAAGTATTAACCACTTGAGCCATTCAAATGAGATGTTGTACACTGCACCTTCATGAACTATTACTGAAAAGAAATACATTTTTTCTTCTAGTTACCTTTCCTATAGATCTTCCTATAAATAAAACTTTAAAAGGAAAAATTTATAGGACTGTAAATTTTTTTTTAATGATTGATATTAAATAGCATCGAAAAATTCTTGCATAGAAAGGAACTAGAGCTCAGCACCTGCGATGCATGCAAGCTTGGGCATTGTAAGCTCCTTTTCTTTCGTTTGTCTTTTTTTGGCTAAAACGGCAATATCATATATAATGTGTACGGATACAGCCAAAAAAATCAAAAAACAATACATCGCAGAGAGCACTAAGCAACTCCGCGAAAAAAAATCTTTTTTCTTTCGTTTGTCTTGAGAGATGGCATTGTTAGCTTCGAGAGTCGAGCAACCTCCAGCATGGTTTTAACACGCATATGGAAGGCTCTAGAATCGAACGTGAATACAAGACTCCAATGCTTTTCCATCATATATAAGTAGAAGAGTAGATATCCAAAAGGAGAGATATTAACTTAAGAAGATGAATAATTTTGAGTAGTGCATCTCCTGCTTGGCAACTAGAAGTTTTGGGTTCAGTTCTTAAGTAGTGTATCAATGACAATCTAGACTTGGGCAATTAGCATATGGGTAGTTTCCCTCCTCTTCTCTTAAAACACTAAAGATGCTGAATAACTGAAATTATTGAAACTAATTATACTTACGAGATTTTTTTAAAAACTAATGTTACATGTGATTTGCATTCTCAATTAGTAAAATATCGAAACATGCTATTAATAGCTAAAGGACTCGCAAGTAGTTCATCAATAACATATGATCGAGGACATCCTGGAAGACTGCTTGCATGCACCCACCTAAGCATGTGTCAAAAGATTTTCTCTCCTGCAAAACCTAAAACTGCATGCAACCAATTTGGGCAAGAGTGCATAGATCTTGCACCACAATGGTTTTGTCATAGGTCACAGAGCTTGGGGCCATGGTTGCCCCCATCCAGTAGAAGAGGCTTGATCTCAATTAGATCACATCCACCCTAATAAGAAAATTTTGACCTGACACCTTATAATGTAGTGACATGCAACTCCTTTAAAGGGATCATTGCAAACTGTTTCATGACTGCACTAATTTTGATCTTAGGGGGTTACCATTGGGTCCTTCAACAGGCCAATGTATTGCATCTTGCTGCGTTTATTTTCCAATTGGTCATCTTCTAATGAACATTGTAAAAAATTGAAATGGCATAAACGTATCAGGTCGTACTACTAGATTGGTGCAAAGATAAATTAAACCCACTTAATCTCAACTATTATGTCAAAAATTGCCTTAAGCCATCATCCATGGTCCTTGAGCTCCAATCTATGTTAAAGTAATGCTGTGTATCTATCTGTGAGCTACCATGATATGTCCCTTTTTAATAACAATGCCCTTGAAATAGTTTAGTTTTTGGTAAAGGAAAAAAAAGCAAGTGAATTTTTTTAGCTAAATTTACAAGTTTATGTACAAGTTGTTAGCTTTAGGTGCCATGTGATGATGCTTTTTGTTAACCACCGCACCGAACTTTACTTCAAACAAAGGTTTAGAAGGTCAAAGTAAGATCACACTACGCTTAATTATATTAAAAAGAAACAAGCTAAAATTAGTTTGGAAGGCTATACATCGTGCGCACATCAACATAAATTCATTGTAATATTTGCAATGCACTACCTTTTTATCTCAGATGAAATTGCAATTATAGTATGGCTCCTACTTACATGTAACCAAATAATCCCAATAATAACAATAATAAAAGATACTTCTAGTCATTGAACTATTGTATGGGTCTAATTAATCGAAAACTTGGATATAATTACATAGCGTAGAGTTAGTCGGTGCATCACTTAGATGGTTTGAGACTGAGATCTCTTTCCTTTGAGCCATGTCCCATCTCTAATCAGCTCCCTCTTAACGGTTTCAATCAGATTGTATTAATAGAACTGACCCGAAAAAAGAGAAAAAGAAAGCACTACCTCGTATCAGTCAGCCATAAAACCACCACCACAAGAAAGTAGGCAATCCCTCTTCTCCCTTCTCCTGCGGCCCGAGAACATAAGAAGGCTATCAATAGAGCACCAACAAAGAGACCATAACCAGAGAGAAAGAAAGAAATAAATAAAGAAGGAAATAGCAGGCCCCCCTCCTTGATTGGTCATGAACCATCGACGACTACACTAATCTCACCACTCTCGAGCAAGCCGTAGAACAAAGCATAACACATCCCAAAAACACGAGAATAGAGCAAAAAGAAACTACCATGCATGCGAGATAAGCAGACTCCGAGGTATGACAAATAGATTGTGTCATAAATCATGGAGAGGGACGAGAGGAGGGGGATGGATAGTACCTCTTTTTCGAGCGAAGGGGAATGGGGTCGGCCGGTTGACGCCGCAAAGGAGGAAGGAGGAGAGGAGATTGCGCCGCAGAGGAAGGAGGACTAGAGGAGGTTGCTCGATGCCAGAGAGGAGGAGAATGGGGTCGCCCGGTCGGCGCCACAGAGGAGGGAGTAGGAGAGGAGGCTGCTCGGCGCCGGAGAGGAAGGAGAAGGGCGGGACAAGGGTCGGCGCCAGAGAGGAGGGAGGAGGAGGGGGCAAGGGTCGGCTATTAAAGCTTGATCGATCGAGGATGGTGGAGAAGGGGGCGGCCGCGGGTTTTGATGGAAATTTGGTTTTCAACAATGCGAATTAGCAACGTCTTAGGCCAAGTCTACGACGATGCTAATAAGCGTCGTAGATTGCCGACGCTTTTTAAAAGCATCGGCTATTTTTGGCGCTAGACTAGAAATTGCCGACGCTTGTAGAAAGCATCGGCAAAAAAGCATTGGTAAAACTTTTTTTTTCCTGTAGTGAACCATCAATGCTTTCTCCTGTTCGATTATATCTATTCATGCATGCCTCACATGAATCTCATACATTTATATAAAATTAAAGGGCTTGAGAGACCTAGAAGGAAAATTTGATTGCAATTTTGAGTAGTCCACATCACCTAGAACTTTTATTCTTGTACACATTGAAACATAACTATGTGCAGAATAAATAGAACTATGTAAGAAACAAGTGCAAATGTGTGCAAAAAAATGCATGTGTGTGTACAATATTGTCCTAATCGTGTCCAACACAATATAAATGCTAAATATAAAAAGGCCAAATATTAAAATGGTAGTCAAACAAAGGACTAGTTATTAAGTTCCAATTTATCAGTTAAGTTCACTAGGTCTAGTTTCAAGTATGTTGGTCATTCTTGGACCTACAGTCTAGCTCAAATTGATGCTTAGATGTAAGCTTCCAAAAATGAATGGAATGATCCTCAAATGCTTTTTTTTTGTCAACAATAGCTTGAGCAACAATTGTTTAAATTGATTTTTAAAAACTTGCAGTACAACCAAAGGGATCATGCGATAAAAATTAATGGTAAATAAGAATTAAGGATTTGTTCTTAAGGATTTGTAAAGTCAAGAGCCATATAATTAAGACAAAATTATCAACGTTATGATTTTCTTGATTAATATTTGTCCATGTCATAATTTAGATTGATTGAGACTATGTGTTCAATGACTTGAAAACATGCGAAAGAAGTTAAAGAGGAGAAGTTTATTTTCTCAAAAAAATAGAAATAATGAAAAGATAATGGACACATCAAGATTAACGACATAAATCTAGTTTATAGTTCACTAGCCTTATTTCTATTTTAGATTGAAGTGCCTTAGTTTTTTTATATGTACCACTTCATAATCCACTAGAGGTCATGATTAATAAGGTAGAACCTTATCTACCCAGACAGGTTACTCTTTGAAAGTAAGGAAGCTGACATTAACATTATTTTTTTGAAAAAGATATTAGCGATATTTTTTGTATTTTGCACGAAACATTCGCATGCTAAGGTGCATTTCTTGAGTTTCATCTATCTAAATAAATCAACAAACTAGATATTAAAAGAGTTGATTGCTAGCTAGAAGGCAGGTTCAAAAATGTTATTTGTCTTCATTAACTCCATGATTCAATTAACTTACCGGTTCGCTTCAAAGTGATTGGTTGGTCTTCATAATTAGCTCTATATGTTAGTTTTTTTCTTCTTTAGAACAGAAACAGGAGACAATTAGCACGCATCATCATATTAGCCAACCATATCAATAATTAGAATTGTGATTTGAGGAAAAAAAAAGCCAAAAAGCCATGCAAAAACTGCTATGAGTTGCTATAATTAGTGCAATAATGAATCATTATATAGATAGCTACAATTCAAAATTAAGTTAATATATTACTAAGCAACAATCATTGTTACTAGTCATTATGGGTGCATACAAGGTTCCAATAATAAAATATATAAACTTCCACATTGCTATAGGGACCATCATGTAATCCAGGCCTTTCTAGATTGAGATTATTTAAAAGTTAAAAAAAACCTATTAGAATGACTGTTAGTATCTGTTATTAATATATTTTCTACTTGGACTCTTTCTTTATGGATGGAGACTTCCTTTACATCAGGGCTCTTTTGATTGCTCGAAGTGTTGAAGTGCACTTTTTTTTTTTGGTACAAGTAGGAGTCATAGACTAAAACACAATGAAATAAGATTCAGCATTCTGTAAACCAAGAAATAAGACCCCTCAGCTATAGAATAAGATAACAGAATACAATGAAAAAGGAATTCGAACACCTTGTCAAAGAATAAAATCCTGTTAAAGTGCCGTTAATATTATAGAGCTCTAATACAACCGAATGAAAATAATTCTTCTGAGTGTAATCCCATTATATCTCTATATACCATAATATCCTGCATGCATATGGAGGTATAAAAGAAATGGGATAAAATTGCACTGCAGGGTGTGATGCTGCATCATTATATCATTTATTTTAAAAATAAATAATATATTATTATTATAATAATAATATATTATGCACCATATAAATATTATATTATTATATTTTATAAAAAATAAAAAATATTTATTTTCAAGATAAATGATGTGATAGCCATCTACCCGGGCGCTAAAGTTGCACCAAACTGGTAGTCAGCATGTCTCAATCGCAAAAAGCTCAATGGTGCCCGAGAACGGAGAAGCAGAACCACGTAGCCTTCTCTTTTTGTTATTCTTTTTTACAAAAAAGAAAGAAAGAAAACAATGTAGCCATTAAACCAAGGAATCGCACGGACCAATCACGGGGCTCTCAAATAAATGGCATCGTCCCCGGATGGGAAGGGATAAGAAGGACGTCACCGTTATCCTCTCTCTCATGTCACCTGTCACCTGTCACCTGTCACCCCTCTGCTTCAGCTATCCATCCAAAGCCTACGCCTCTCTCAACCACTCCATTCCATTCCTCGCCTCATGCTTCCAGCTGAGGACGTAAACTTGGTCCTGCTCCAAGGGAGCAAACAGAAGCATCAATGAGTTGGATGATCGACGTCTGTCCATGTAAAGCTTCGCGACGCAGCTTGCAGGGCAGCAGGTTGCTGTAATATTAATTATAACAACTCAAAATTTTATAAAAAAAATTAGTCAAAAAATATTATTTAAATATTTTTCGTTCTATATAAATATCTAAAATATATTCTACGCATGGCTGCTTTGAGACTATATACATATATGTATATATTCATATTGAACTTTCATTTTTTTTAAAAAAACAAATAGCTTACAAATCCCATTTTAATATTTGGTGATATTATACTGTGATATTGTCATCTATTTTGTATTTCTTCTACCAATATCATAGTTTTTGCAACCTTGAAATGCAATTTCTAGACCTAACACTTGATGCCAGCGTGATATTTCACTTCTATTATGGGGATAGCCTCTTACTGTTGTTCCCTGTGATAGGTTTGTTACTTTGTTGAGACATGGAAGCTTCAAGTGCATTCTCGTGGGTGGTCTAGAGCACAATTCAATGATTGATATTATGAGCAGTTGCATCAACTTTTTCAAGACTTTTGCTTGAGGCAATGTAGTCTTCTTAAGAATGGAGACTTGCAAAAATACTCCAAGCTTCTTGTGAAATAAGACTTTTGCCAGATCTATTCAAACCCAACTTTAGTACTGGTTGTACCACGAATTGAGTAAAAACTATGAGAACATACTTTATATGGGTAGATATAGTATCCTGCTTGCTTCGGTTTTTAGTCAAGAATCAATCAACATTTTGTGCTAAGAGTATATTATAGGGTTAAATACTTATTCGGAAGAGATCTTTTGGAAAAATCACGAGTCTATTCCTCTCCCTATTTGTCAACTTCTCTTTTCTGATCTTATTAGCTATATACATGCTTGATCAATATTAGTCACCATTGTATCAAAATATATATATATATATATATTTTTCGAGGCCTGAAGAGGCGATTCTAGTTTCAAACCCTAAATATGGTATTTATAAGTTAAAAGAAGGTGCAACTAAAAGTTTATTCAGGGATCGAGCTCCATTCTGGATGCGGTGGAATGAATATATGATGGCAAGCGTATGAAATCATCCACTCATCAACTAAATCCGTGGCTTACTATAATAATAAATAAATAAATAAATAAATTGATAAGTATTGCTTCTCCTGGCAATTAAGATCACAAGAATAACCTTAGGGTGACCTAAAAATCTGAACTCAAGCTAAGGTAAAATAGAGCTCACGGGGTTCTTATAACATATATAGGATTCACTCAGCTGCTATTGAATCAGTGCTAAAGATATTCACCAAATAGATCTACATGAATGTGGCTTAAAGCTTTGCACGTTCCTTGATTAACGCCTCCACCAACCCTTAGAGGAATCATTTTGAAATCATGAAGCACCTTGGTAGATCTCAAAGAGTCTTAAAGTTTGAAACCTCCAGCCAAGGCAGGAATCATGGTGACAGCCATCACGATCTCAAAGTCAGCTCCATGGAATCATCAGGACCATAACCCCACCCTATCTGCCTTGATAGCCGGAGAGAATTGAGCACCTTCTCCACACCAAATAAAATTCTCCTCCCTCGCCTTATCTTTTGTTTTCTAATGCTTGATTCCTAGTACCCCATTAGTCCCACATTTGTGTACCCTGGCTCTCTATGGATCATCTGGTCCCAGGGGGCCCAAATATCTACCGGACTTGGACCCAGCATAAACCCAAGGTTGAGTCAAAGTGAAACCGGATTAGGTTAGGTATGGGTTAAAATATTGAACCGGATGGGTCTAGCCGACTGGACCCCTAGCTCTCTTGCTGATTAATGGTGAGAGGAGAGAAAATCTCGGAGGATGTAATGACCCACTATTCCGGCCTAATGGGTCAGCCTCAAGAGGCCAGGCCCATTAGCATTTGACTATGGTTGACCGATCGAGGTCGACTGAGAAGAAGACTCCCAATCTCCTCGATCATGTCGGACTCCGAGAGTTCGGGGTGATCCAACCACCAGCCGGATGAGATTAGGGACTTGGTTGATTATGCTGACCAGATAGATATTCAGCATCTTTGGATAAAAGATTTAAAATTTCTTAGACGGTGGAAATATGATAAAGAAAGAAAGTGATGGGAAGTTGAAGATAGCTTCGTTAATCCAAAGCAGCATACATAATTGCTGGAGCAACCTCCAGATAAGAGTAGGAAGAGGTGAACTCTTCTCATGATAAGGGCAGCCTTATTCTACTACTCATGAGAACAATTTCCTTATTCTTAACTACTAAATCTAGTGCCCAATCTTTCCTTAATAGAATCACTGCTGGATCACTGCATAGCTGGATCTTGGACTCAAATCAATTTGCCTAGCTACTTGGGTCTGACTCCTTGTCCTCAAGGTTAAGATGTAGAAACTTCTGCTTCAATCTACTAGATTCTCTCTAGTTGCACCTTCTTTTGGTGGGTTAGCTCAATGAACCAATGCCTCTGTGACAAATTTGTTGCCAACTTGATCCCAAGTGTTAATCAAGCAATTCCTGTGGCTCAGGTTTAAACAAAATTTTTTTCTTCTGATATCTTCTTCTTAAACAAGGAAAGATGAAACACTGGGTCCAACCTTGACCCACTGGGTAGGTCCAGTTTGGATGCCAACTTGTCTATTGGTTGGATAACCTCCAAAGGGCCAAGATATCTTTGAGTAAGCTTCTGATTCTTTATGATGAGGAGATCCAATATTATATCTTGCTGTAACAATGCTATTATGGTTTAATTCCTTATTATATACCTAGATGTTTGATCCTTAGGATGAGAAAATAGTCTTCTAGATGAAGCTCTAGCCAACTTTTGATTTTTAAATTTTCAACATGAGACTAATCACAACACAAGGGATGAGAATTCTCCCTAATAAAACCATTCTTTTTGGCATCAACTTTGTTCCTTTTCCTCCTATATCTAATATGATAATATCTTAAGATTCACACATCTTCAAAATTATTTTGATTCTCCTAATATGACCAAAACTCAATAACTTTGGACAGCCGCCTTCAGACACCAAGCTACACATTGGTCCTCTTTGGTGTGTCATAGTGGATGCTACATGTTGATTGATCATGGATGCCTTATATATGCCTCCACTTGGCCAATCCCATGGGAAAAAATTCCATACCAAGTTGGAGGCAATGATGTCAAACCATTGCCATCAATCGCTTGTCAATAACAAGCTTGACAAAGCCATTGTTTATAGCAAACGCTTTGGAGCTTTGCCCAAGTAATTAATCCTGAGAAAACCTCTCTGTGAAAAAGACCCCAATTCTATATGCAGCAGGAAGGCTGGATGGCAAAGTTGATGGTGATTTGGCACAACTAGAAGCTACTCTGAAAGGAACAGATTGACCTTTGGGTGCATTATATCATAGAATTCAATGACCCTTATAAAAGCTACTCTGACCAAAGCAGGGCTTGATTTTGTTTCTTGGATGCCAAGTTGCCAGCAAAATTGCGAGAAATTATTGGCTGGATTAGATCCATCAGCTCAATGGCGGATCAGTCCAACCACAAACCAACATGCACAAAGTGGACAAAAAAGAAACAGGAGGAAAAAAAAAAAGGAGCAATCAGGTGTGTTTGTGCATGCTGGTTTATGGTTGGATGGATCCACCAACTCAACCATTGGATTTGGTCCAACTAAAAATTTTACCAAAACTAGAGGTAAAAACTCGGTATATTGGTACTAAACTTTTAAAAGTAAATCATACAAAGACAAATGGGTGCATGGAAGACTAGTTGTCACTAAGGGTAACCTACCTTACTGTTTTTCAGGCTAACAGCAATTACAGAACAACCAAGAATCTAACCAACAGTTCTGCTAAATCATTGTAAGAACTCAAAAGTTTCATCCCTTTCGCAGCATTACCCTGAGACACCACATTCCCTCTTCAATAGCAGCGCCTGAAGCCAAAGCCCAACCTCAAAATTTTGATCAAGTTCAACAGCGCTGCATACTCAGCCCAACCTCAAGATAACACTGAATCTTCTTGGATGCCAACCATATATATCCAGCAAAGTTGGAAATCATGCTGAGGAGCACAAGAACAATTAATGTTGGCATTATAAACAACACAACCCTTCTCCTAACCATTGCTACAGACATTGAGGAACGCAAGCCACACTTTTGGGTTCAGGCTCATATCCTCACAAGAAAGAAAGAAAAAAAAATGCAGCCACAAGTCATACAGAAGACCTGATGGTGTTTGATTAACTTCTCCCAGTCCCCAGCTCATCTTTAGAGCTGGTCGTTGGCTCGCCACGGGCACATCATTGAGCCAAGCCAATATTTGTTTTAGTATAAACTGCCTCCATTTGGACCATCAGTCAGCAACAGATGATGCCAAAAGACTGAGGTCCGCTTAGCTTTGATTTGCTTTTGGAAAGCCTTAAAAGAAGGGTTAGAAACTCTTTTAGGCTATTTTGAAATATTTGATTAAAATTTTGAAATAATTTTCTAACTTCTCTAAAGGCTGAAAAAAAATCTATTAAAGAATAGCTTTAATTTAGAGCTTTCGGGCAAAAGCTCTATTTGAGATAATGTTGGGAAGCTGTTTTTTTAAACACTCACTCACCTAAATGACCCAAGTTTGATTCCTGACGTTGGAATATTTTAATTAAATTTAAAATACCTTTTATTATCATAATCATTAAATTGGTATCTTTTATTGCCAAAAAATAATTATATTATTTAGTATATCTATTAGATTAAAATATAGAAAATTATATATTAACAATACTTTATAATAATGATTTTTGATAGTACAATATAATATAATATGATAATAGTAATGTAATATTATATTATATAATACTATTATCGTTGTTATCCTGTTATAGTAACTATAATATAATAAATCATATTATTACTTTCTAATAATATAATGACATAATATGTTATAATATTATATTTAAATAACAATATTATATTATTAGATTATAATAATATTATAAAAGATAGTAGTTTTTATAATAAGTATAAAAATATTATTTATTAAATTATTTAGATTAAATATTAAAATAGATAATTTATATCTTTAAAGTTTTTGGGATTACAAACAATTAGACTATTTAAATCACAGTATAATATTCTTTATTGTTACCTTCTAATACTTAAACTATTTTCTCAGTTTGGTTAGTAAATAAATGTTAAAATTTTATAGCATCTCAAACACGTTTTTACCAAACTTTTTAGTAAAAACTCTACTAGCATCTAAAGTTCTAAACTCTACTGCAACACCAAAGGAGGCCTCAAGCCTAGCTTGCCATCCTTAAGCTTCTTCCCTCTTTGCAGCTTTAGCAGAGTTGGCCCAACATGGTTGACACACATCCAATGATCGGCAAACCTTTTGGTGCTTGTTGTGGCCCAATAACTGCTGAGATTTTTAGAGATAAGGATGCAATTTATGATTTTGCACCAATTGACCAAAAAAAGTGATGCTTCCACAAAAGAATAAGTAGCAAGCTAGATGCCCACAATAAGAAATGCATTTTCTTGCCTTACAAATCCTAGTGTCTCTTTTGCTTTCTCTAAATGTGGCTTGTCACTTGTATGTTTCTGATGGAACATTTGGAAATGGACGCAAGAAATCTAACATTCTAATTCCCCTGGCTTTTCACAAGGCATGCAAATTGGTCAAAAATATTTCAACTTGATAAGCAGACCTATATGATCAGTGACATGGTTCACTCATTTTAAAAGAACTAATGGATTGTTGGCTACATGCTTTAGCAATAGAAAGTTATCCCTGTACTTGCGCTCAAAATAAGGTACTATTTCTTACTAGTAGAAAACTTGCTCTAGCATGCTTAACAACTTTTTCAGATTTCAATCCACAGATACATCCATGGATTGAATCCTTTTAGAATCATATAAGATACAACTCAAATGCACTGAAGCCTTAAACCCTCGAGGTGCCAAGCTTTCGCTCGAAGAGGCGACGCAAGAGATAGACTTGCAGCACGCTAGCTCCAACCAATGCCGCGGATTCAAAGAGTGATTTGTGAATGGTCCTCTTGCTCATGTCTTCATTAACTACAGACAAAATCAACAGAGTATAAATCATATGATTAAGGTGCGTTGGTTATGCTTCTGAAGAAAAAAAAATCATGCAAGATGATTATGACTTGTGTTGTCCAATTAAACAGGTTTTTGACTAATTAGATTGATCACATTTTTGTTACAAGTTACTAATTTATCATCATCAACCCCTCTTCCCATCAAATATGGGATCGGCTAACAAATGAAACTCTTAAGTTGTAAAAGCTCCAGGGTACAATTGAGCAGACATTACAAGTAATTATCAGGCTGAGATCAACCCTAGAGTTATTGGTATCAGCTCCTGTCAAAGCAAATTTAGGCAAGAGAAAACCTATATAAAGCCTAAATTGTTAGTTTTACAAGGAAAATCTACCTCATCTGTTGCAAATTAATCTCATGCAACTAAGGAACCCTCCAAATCCTGTTTTTTAAAACTTCTATTGAAAACACATCTCATTTTTTAAAATTTCTATTGAATATTTTTTGTCCTTCAAGTTCACAAAACAATTACATTCAATATATGGATCAGAGGCCATCCAAGCATGGCACCATAAGTCTCCAAGAACTAAAACAAGAAAATGCCAACGTGTTCCAAAAATTTGAAGAGAGCCAAAACGTACACATAATATGCAAAATCATGCATCTACAGTGTTGTGATCTGGCACAACCTTTACCACAGATGGAAATATAAATTGCATAAGATATACCTAGAGCTTGGCGGTATGACTGAGCAACCAACCAATGCTGCTCAAACTGTATGCCGTTCAAAGCTTCCTCTAGTTTTGCAATTTGCTCAAGTAAAGGGGCAACATGCTCTGCATATATAAGAAGAATAAGAAGAATAATGGTCTTCATCCTAGGAGGGGAAACACAAAAAGCAAACTGCTTACCATCTTTTGCATGTTGGTCAATGTATGAAAAATGATTGAGATGTACATCAAAGTCTATGGTTTCATGATATGGGGATTTGTTGGTAAAGCAGAAGTGATGGAGACCCTTCTTCTGAACTACAAATTCAAACTTTTCACTTATCTTGTTACGAAAATCATAAATTTGAGCTCCATTGGGATCTCTTACCTGTAGCAGTCAACAAATCATGAAGTCACTGGTAGCACACTAAAAGAACCAGACATCTAAAAACATAATATCGTATGGCATGTTTTCCAAAGCACTAGTCTGATTTATGTGGCTGCACAAGAAAATATTCCAACCACAGTCAAGATTGTTAATTTTGTCCTATCAATGCCCCCAACACACAAAAAGAAGTCAACAGTGATGATATCCAACTTGGATGACCCAACATTTTTTAAATCATTGGAACATTCATCAAAGATTTTAACATAATGTGAAACCCGACTTATGTGTAGGTGAGTGTGTGCAGAAGCCGGCAGGCAGATGGGCACAGTACACATGCATGCATGCATATGTGGCACAAATAACATCAATATGGACAGGGAGTTCACTTACCAAAAACTGATTATTTATCTTTAACAACAATATGAAACAAAAATGTAAAAAAAAGGTAAAATCATCTTTATTTTCATCATTTTAATTCCCTTCACCACACTATTTCTTCATAAGTTTGTATTAAATCTTTTTGGAGATCATTATAGGTTGATGAAATCAAAGCAATAATAAAGCTAGTGTCTGTTTCAGTTCTTTTTTTTTTTCTTTAATCACTAATATCTATCAAATAAAAGTTACCATTCATCTTCTTTTCCAGCAATATTCTGACTTCTTTCAAACTAGAAAAAAGACTTCTTTCAAACTAGAAAACAGACATCCTGATTCAAGCCTTAGAAATAAAAAGAAAAAGCAACAGAATTTTTGATGGAAGGAAGGATATACCACTGAATTCGTTCATAATAAAATTAGTCTTATGATGGGCAAGGAAGGCAAGCACTGAAAGGAAAGTTACAGTTTGTAAAAACAAAACCCCTCACCCTCATAGGGTATGGTATGGATTATGGAACTGATACGAAGGGAAAACATAGATAAAGGCCTCACCAAGGAGAGAAACAGCTTAGCATCTCACATGGCAGGAAGACAAGTCATGAATCATCACAGAAGAAAGAACCATGCAATTATCTGCCAAACCCTGCTTCACCAACCATGGTTAAAATTTCTTCTACATATGCTACAGTGTACAGAGCATTTCTTCATTTTGCAAATTATTAGAAGGGCAAGTGTCTTGCATCATAATCTTCTTGCAAAGAAAATCAAATTTACTACTAAGATATCATAATAGCCAGCATGAATTTAGAGGCTCTTTGGTTGCCTGTGATTCCACTTGCTTTCAACAGGATTTGCAGCTGCAAGTAAAAATGTTGAGATCGTATTTTCGATTGGATATTTGGTTTGTCTTAAATGCAGTTAAAGCAATAATAGTTCTCTGCTTCGATGCCTGCAACTAACAACTACAACCGCAGTTGTTGTTTTTGATTGTTTGATGATGAGACAGCCAAGGTCACCTGGCAGCTAACCTGGCATGACCTTTGCTTAAGTAGTTTTGCCAAACTATTTATAGCAATCGAGTATCGCAATCACGAAACATACTCTGAAGCAACTGCTCAAGCTAAATCAATGTCCATCTATCTAATAATCACAATTCTAGCAATAGTAATTACAAATTGCACATTGCAATGGAATCAACTATCCTAAGCCAGGGTAAGCTAGAAGTTAGGAACCTAATGAAAGATAAATTTCACCAAATTATTTATAGCAATCGAGTATTGTAGTCATGCAACATGCCCTGAAACAACTACTCAAGCTAAATCAACGTCCATCTATCTAATAATCACAAACCTAGCAATAGTAATTACAAGTGCCCAACCAGTCATCAACATCAACCCAAGCAAAACAATTTTATCTTTCAACGCTTTTTTTAAAAAATCTAGAAGCATGCATTGTTTTAAAAATCGGACCGCCCGCCTACCTAGACACTCACTTTGGACAAATCAAGCCCCTGAGCTCCTCGCTTGGTCCCAAGCAGCCTACCACAAGGTGGACACGCTTATGTGCTAAAAGCATGTATATTATGCAGGTGTGTGGTTGCTAAGTGAGTGGATGCGAAGTCAAGTAGATGGGAAGGATACCCATCAACCTAGTATCTGATCTCAATTCTTTTATACTTCCCCATTTCTGGCTTCTCCCATTCCCTCTAAATTCACTACTCGCATAACGTTCGAGCCTAAGCCCTCCTGATGAAAGAAGGTCATCAATTGGAGATTCGAGATGGTGAGCAGTAGACGATGAATGGTGATAGGCATCAATACTTAAGGGAAAGTTTATTTCCTTTTCCCTTATCCTTTACCTCTCTTTTTCCTTTTCTTAAGATGCTACGGAACTGCGCTGGGTTTGCCATCAGCATCATTGACTATTGTCGGTGGCGGTGCCACTTGCAACAGTGACTGCAATGGTAGTTCCATCAGCAACAGCAGCTGTTGTTGATGGTGCTGTGAACAAGAGCCAGCAACAGCTATTAGTGCTGGTGATGGTAGTGCTGCCTGCAGCAGGGGCTGCAACATGTGGTGCTACTGGCAATAGCGACTACTAGTGGTGGTGGTGCCACCTGCAATAAGGGCTACTACTAGTGTATTGCCTATAGCAGAATAGTTTCCGTGGGTTTTTTGATCTAAGTGTTAATCATGCCTTATTGGGGTCATTTCAGGATCTTTGGCCTAAGTTGAGTCAGGCTTTTCTATTTATACTCTTAAATGGCACACAGTTATTGTGGTTTGATAATTGAACAAAGATAGTTTTGGAGAAAATGATTGCTGTTTAAGTTGATTCCCAGCATTATGCATTGATCTGGTGAGAGACTAGCCCTTAGATGTAATTCCTAGATTAGTTCCTAGATCCCCGAATTGGTTCTTTCCTCCCTGTCTCATTGAGTCATTCTTGTGGTTTTTACATTTTTCTTCCTAATTTTCTTTTTTATCTAGATCAGATTTTCCTTTCTTTCTTTTTTATTTTCCTATCAAGCATTAGATCCAAATTTTGTTTCTTAAAGCCTTAACAAGTTTTCATTAAACTTTAATTTATATTGCACAAATCGTCTATGAAATAGTCATCCTAATCCCTAATCGTGTCATCTTAGACAACCATTCATATCTAAAACCTGAATCCCAAGACTTTAAAATGGATTCTAATGAATTCCTTTCTCTTTTTAGAAATCTAACATTGTTACATCAGTTGATATGAAAAACCAGATCTAGTCTGAATGAACAGCAAGCCATTAGATTCAGTCCTAAACAACACTTTAGCCTTTCATTCCCTCATTAAACCCTAGATTTAAAATTCTTTTGGTTCAACATCACATTGACTATCAACTTTGCATTGGAATTTCAATATTTGCAGTTCAATTTTGACTATTATTCAGATCTGAATCCAGTTTTCCAGAGTATATGTTTCAGTTCTACCCTCTCAGCCTTGCTATGGACCCCCTTTCGTACACTGTTCTGCATCACATGCAAAGCATAATACTCCAACTCCACAACAATGTATTAGAAAAAGAATAGTTGGCACATAGCAGCCAGGGGTTTCATAGTTGTTGGTGGAGAGCACGTACTATAGCGGATGATGCGAACCCAAAGCAGGCTATTAAAAAATATAAATTTATTTCCTACTAAGTATCAAAAATCAATACTTTACATCAACTTCATGCAAAAACTTAGAAATAAAAAGGACAAAAAGCTAAAAAACATCATCGATCTAACATCATAATATCATATCAACATTCATATAATGTAAAGATCCACAATAAAGGGATGCTCCGTTCTTTCCCACTCTCCATTTTTATCTTCTCCTCTTCTTCCCCACTCACCATTCAATTAGATCACCAAATAAGTGAACCGGTTTCTAATAAGCCCCTAACTAAACCGATCAAATTATTGCTTACTTGCAGAGTCAGTCCAACCCATATTGGAACATCATGCCCACTACAATGCAATAGTGTAGTAGCTGCTATAGTCACTTTTCACCCGTCATATCTAGAGCTATAGGCCCAGGTGCTATATGAGGCCGCCATGGCACATAGCATAACGGTTTAGGTTTGAAACTGCTATAATGCCCATTATGGACATTTTTTAAAGCATTGTTCTGCATTATAGATACAAGACTATATTCTAGATGCAGCTCGTATTCCATGCACAGCTAGTTGATGGAGCATAAAATGTTTGAACAATTGAAATATTTATCTTGAACCTAAGGGCTCGTTTGGTTCGCGGGAAAAGAAGGGGGGAAAGTATGGTCAACGGGAAAGTAATGAGATGCCTTTTGTTTGGTTGGAGTTTTCAAAGGAGAGAGAAGGAAAAGTTGTATTCCTATAGAAATATGATTCTCATATTTCATGAGAAAATCTTTTCCATGAGAAACCTGAGAAAGTTACTTTCCCATGAGGCGGAAATCACTCCATTTTTATTTTTTTCCAAAAAGGCCCTTCAGCATTAAAGAAGCATTAAAGACCTAATTTTTATTAAGGGCATAATAGGAATTATACATAACTTTCCTAGGAAAGTGGAGGGTCAACCAAACATAAGCACTTTGGAAATTTGTCACTTTCCCATGGTCAACCAAACATGCCAAAAGTATTTTTCTAGGCATCCTCTTCCTAGGAATCTGTTTCCTAGAAATCATATTCCTAGGAGGAAAAATGCTTCCCGCGAACCCAACGAGCCCTAATATAATTTTAATTCAAAGGCCAAGGAAAGTTGAAATTAGCTAGAATTTATTGTTCTATTTTGTTCTTTATTAAACTTGATACATGGCTTTGAGTATTGTCAGAGAAAGGGAATCACAACAAAATAATGTCTACATGGAAATTCAATAAGGACAATTAAACTTTGAAACTATACCATGATAGATTGAAAGAAAGAAAGAAAGATATAGATAGACAGACAGATAGATAAAAAATTTTAATTTAATTTGAAAATAATCTTCATCAACTTAATCCCAAGGACAACAATAGCTATATATATCACAAAAAGTCTAGAAATAGTACAAAAATTGCGTATCTGCACATTTACAAGTTACAATATAAACCCCCCACCCCCCTCTGACGAAAAAAAAGAAAAAGAAATATCAGATTCACATTTAAAAATTAGTCAAAACATACCACAAGATCCACGCCATCATTACTATCCCATGGAGTATCATATTTAAGCACGACAAAGGACACATGAATTGTATCGCCTTCATATTCCACTGAATGAGTCAAGCATTCTTCCCTATCTATCACAAACCTAATCCCAACTGCTGGCCGAAAAAGCAGCAGAAGGCCTGAGACTACAAAAATCATGAGTCGCGATGAGAACCCCTCCATCTGTATACAAGAACAAGCAAAGCATGAAACAGATAACCCAAACAAACCTATCTTGCCAAAGCAAAGAAAATTGTGAAAGTTACGAGAAATGAAACCCTAAACTCAAATCGAGTCCTTCATGTAGCAAGAAGTCCTTATCATGCATGACAAAGAAAACAGTTAATGCCTCAGAAACTGAAACTCCCTATATCTTGTAAGGATCCATAAACACAGGCATCTTTTCACTTTTCAGTAAATCGATAAATACCATGACGCAATCATTTCTCTCAGATCAGGGTGAGACAAGAGGAAGAAGGGAGGGGCAAGAAATCCAAATTCTGTCACTTGGACGATTATGTACAATGGCATGTGCGTCAGGCGATTCAAATATTGATAGATTTCCAGACTAACCAAAAGGAATTCTCAGACCAGAGGTTGAACAAAATTAATCTGCAGAAAAGCTGCGCGGAATGCTTCACTTAAATAACACGCAAAAGAAGAACAAGAAGCAGAAGTAAACAGCGAATCCAGAAACTAGAGTCTAGATATTATTAACGTGACCTACGGATTTGCACATAAAAGTTAGTAACGTGAAACTACACATACTGAAAACATAAATCTTTATCTCAAGACCATTCCTCAAAAGGATTGAAATCGAGCAGGAAAACAAATAAAAGCGGGAAATCAAATAGAACATCTTAGCTTCATATATTAAATTTAACAGAGGAAAACACAGAGATTAATCTCCAATTCCTGATTCATTTCTTTGAGATTTAGAAGCAACGGCATCAACTACAATTCCATTAGATGATCAAGTAGACAAAAACTAAGGCCAGAAATTCAAATGCATGGTCATAGTATTCATCAGCTTCAAAAAAATAAATAAATAAATAAACTACAAATTCGAGAAAGGAAAAGGGTAGATGGAACAGTTTCCAGATCGCATCAACCAAATGAGATCGATGAGAATTAGAATCGATAAGGGGATAAACTAATAGGGTTTTCTCAAGCGAGTGAGAGAGAGGGAAGGGATTTTGCCTCGTGATCGGTTGCTTCGAATTTGCGAGGGCTCGTCCGACAACTGTCGTCGTAAACAGAGAAGGGCAAGAGGGGGACATGTCTATTCGCCCTTTTATAGCCTGGGCTCGGTGGGCCTTAGCAGTGAATGATCCGGCCCACTTTTGGAGTTCTCCCGAGTTTTGGACTCATCCCATGATATATTGGGGCCCATGCGGTATATGGTACAGCATCCGTGCAATACACGGGGGCCAATGTATCAGCGGTGGTGGTTTCCCAACACATGGCGCTCACATCACCGCTCAGGTCCTGGGACCTGTGTGGTGTGGATGGTCGTGATCAGCTAAGTGCTGTTGGCCTGCCTAGCCCACAGCCTTGAAAGGATCCTTCCAAATCTCAGGAGGATTCGGGCTGAGAGGGTATTAGATTGATCGGATCGTGCTCGTACTGCTGGGTCCTCGAATCCAATAAGAAATCTAATCCAATCCAATTAGATTATTCAAATAAATTTTTAATATTTTAGATTTTTATATTAAAAATCATTGTTATATATCTATTAACTCATGAAAGTGATGGAAGGATAACAACGTTAACCTTCCATTTACTTTTGATTAAAAAGTTATTGTTTTTAGAGTATAAGGGGGAAATTTAATGAAAATTTTGAATTTTTAAATAATTATTTTATTTAGAGAGGTACAGGAAAAAAAAATGATGATTATATATGTTGCAATGAATTGTTTTAATGATAAATGGGCTGAAATTGGATCGGATACGGATCGCATATTAGTATTTTCATATCCATATTTATTTTATTTAACGAATACAGTTATAGATGCTAGTTGGATGCAAAAATTCATATCCATATTTTTTTTTTAAACGGATGTGGATACTGTTGTCGTCGTATCCGGACTGAAATAGGAGCGCAGCTCGGACGACTCTGAGGTCAGCTGGCTGGTTGAGGTGTTGGGCGTTGAACTCCTCCATCGGGTAGCCTGCAAAAAGCCACTTGCTAAAGGATTTTCGATAGGAGACCTTCCGATGTCTAAGTTATAACAATAAAACAACAGTATGGAAGGAAGAGATTTCAACCGAGTGAAGGCTTTGTGAGAAAGGTAACATTTTGCATACCTCATGTCTCCCAGATTGTTCTCTTTATATAGGAGAGCCAATCTTATCGTTAACTAGATTGACGTGACATGCAATAACGCCAAGCAGCGGTTGGTGGTAAGTCGCGGTGTGGGAGTCAATCTGTGTCGGCAGAGTGCGGTGCAGGTTTGATGTGGGACATAAGGCTACTATGATCATGGACTGACAGGGTTGTTAGTTGTTGGGGCTATCAATCCTTGTCAACGCATGCCGATTGTTTTCCATAGCTAGCATTTTTTCGGTCGGTGTCGAAGTTGTTCACCGAGCCAAAGTTATTCGCCTTGGTTTACATCTGAGGATTGCGAGATCGGTCAGGCCCGAGGTCGAGGTGTCCAATATTTTTCCCAATAGATACAAGTTGGATATCAAAAATATGGATATAAATACGGAAATAAATCGGATAATTAAACTTTATAACTATAAAGTCAAAGTTATGACTAAGTAGATTATAAATTAAGTTAATAGCATGTTAATATGGTTACTTATTTTTCTTAAAAATTTATGATTGTTATATAAAATTAATAGGATTACAAATAAAATTGGATATTTGGATATAGACCGGTTAGTTGTCTATCCATATTTATATCCAAATTTTTTGATGGATATGGATAGGGATATAGATATTAGTCAAATGCTTGAATTTCTATCCTTATCTCGATAGATTCGGATACGATAATGGATCTAAACGTCCGATCCACTTTCACCCCTAATAATAAATAATATATTATAATATCCACCATCTTTTTTCTCTATTATTTGATGTGTGTGCGTTTATAAATTAATGCGAAGGCATCAAAGCCATTATAGTGGCCGTTGCAACGTGTACATATTCTGGGTTGGGTTGGTTTTGATCCATAAAACTTGATGGTGAAGCCCAATCTAGTTAAAGCTGTCTCTAGCTCAATTTTATATTGGTTTTTCTATTTGTTTGTATGCTATGTCTTCTATTTTTGTAATTATACAACATCATAATATAAACATTGGAACTTGGCATATTCAATCATGGTGATTTTTCAGAGAAAAGAATACCTAATTAATGTATTGATAGATCCTGTAATCCTATTAAAACTCTACAGTGCTGAGATGATAACATGGAGGCATCGATGCCTCTATCATACCACTGTCAGTAATGCCACCACTACTACAACCACCATTTAATTATCTCTACAACATTATCGTCACTATGGCCAATACCATTGTTGTCGCATTCACCATACTGCAACCACTACCTTTGTCACCGACACCGCTATTGTCGCCTTGACCTTAGCCACCACACAATCTCTACCTCTCACCACCAACACCATAAATATTGTTGCTACCTTGGGCACCACTCTACCACAGTTATCACCACTACCATCTTGTTTATATTTTCACAAATAATTAATTACACCAAACATATTTATATTCTTAAAAAAATAAAAAAAATTACTAAAATATCTCTTTGCTTATTTTCGAGAATAGAAAAATACAAGTGGTGCCAAACAACACCTTAGTTACACATATTTTTTCAACTTGTAACATGATATTTTGAGTATACTAGGATTTCTTGTAGTCATAGGATTTCTTATATTTTAACAATTAGTGGCAATACATGATCTTTAGTGACTATACAATGTCTATACATACTTATACAAAATCTATAGCATTTTTTACTAATTTTCATAACTTGTGTTATGATATTTCGTGACTATGCAAGGTCCCTTACAATTGTATATGTGTTTTCATGTTTATACAATAATTATTGTGCTAGTACATAAATTTTAGTGACCGTACATGATCTATACATTTTTGTACAACATCTATTAATATTCTTTACTATTTTTTACATTCGTCAATTACATTTTGTGGCTATATTAGGTGCATATAATCGTATGTGTATTTTAGTAATTATATCTTCTCTCCAACTTATTCTAGTATTGCCAACATATTCCTTCTACTATTTTTCCTCAATTTTTTCCTTTTTTTAATCTTTTCAAAGATTTTATACCCGACAAATCGAATCACATGCTCGTGCTGCATTTAAACAAAGCTAGACTAAGCTCGGAGCCTATTTTACTTTGATAGCATTAGCATTATCTACCCTGCACAAGAGGTATAAAATAATGCTCTCCATGCATTCCTCAACAAGCCTCCTATCTAAGTTTTCTCATAGCCTTTCTTATTTTTATAAATTAATTTTAAATACTTTTGCAGTCTACTGTATACGTTCTTATATGATTTTCACTTGTATAAGTTTGTGATTATTATTATTATTATTATTTTTTTGCTGAAAAAAAAGGGATAGGGGGGGAGGAAGGGACAAGCCCACCCTCGCGTAGCAGCCCCCACTGGGCCTCCACCCCGCCAGGAGAATGTTCGATGCGGGCAGAAATGGCCGTGTGTTGGGCACCCCGACCGGTTTTACTCATACCCTTCCCACCCGTAGGCCCGGCTCAGCTACTCCTCTGAGCTCTGGCTCGAGTCCCACGTGTGAGTACGTCACATCCGGCACCACCCCGGCTACTAGCGGTTCAAGAGCGGTCCTACACCACAAGTCCAAGCAGTGGCCAAAGTAGTGAGCTCCGGTCCACAATTTAATCGTCGCCGCAGCGATTTCAAACTTGGAACCTTATGGTTAGAATTGCTGTCCAGTACCACAGGCTACCACCTTGGTGGCAGTTTGTGATTATTTTTTAACTATTTTTTATTTATTGGTTACCTCCAACAACATGCATTTTCCTGGGCTTGAATTCTTTCGTTATACTTCTATGTACAGAGAATTGTAGAATTTATTCTTGAAGTACAAAATGTATGGATCATGCAATTCATTAAAAAAATCATAGTGCTCGACAAACAATCATTTTGAATAATATTAAAAATAAGACAAAAAAAAAAAGCATAAACCAAGAGGAACCTACTTTACAAAAACAAACAAAAGAGATCAAGAGAGAGAGAAAGCAATATTAGATGCAAGTGATTCTAACAATTATGTTCTCACCTAACTATATCAAGTTAAGTCGCCCATTTCTTATTATGTTCACGCCAATCAGTGGTGGTGAGGGACAATATATAGAGAGTGGAAATAATCTACTATATGTTTAATCACCTACTGTTATATTGGTGGACCATAGAGAAGACTGGAAAGGTCCACCAACTTGGATTTTGGAGCAGATAGGATACAAGCTTCAGTGGAAGGCCGCAACGTGGAAATGCGGTTCCTAACGACTAACGAGTGTATTAAGGGGCGAAAAAAGGAATAGAAAGTAGTATCTCATATGTGAAATATGACAACCTATTTTTATTTAAAATCTTGACAATCTGTTCTTATTTTATTTTGAAGGACTAAAGCTATATGGAGCTGCTCATGCGTACTCCAAATGTTCATTTCGCCACGTAGTATAGCGGGATGATTATCACAGGCTAAAATGCATATAGGTGGATGTTATTAAATTGCTAGCATAATATTTGTGGATCCTAGAAACTTTTTGTATGCCTCCACCATACTGTTGCTATCATTTCTTTCATCTTTTCCGCCATCCTACCAGTAGTTTTGTTATCACTGCCATCGTTGTTATCCCTTCTACCACACTGCAGTTGCTATTTTTGGTGTTTTTGTCACCACTATATTCCCTACCATATTGCCGCCACCCCTTGCGGCCAAACTATAACTATTGCTATCGTTTTCGCCGCTACTACATCGTAGCCTCTGTACTCACCCCTCACCACCAATATAACCACTATTTTTCCTATCCTTTGTGACCACTTTACCATAGACACCACCGCCACCACCACCCTATTTATGTTTTTCAAAAAATTAATAATACCAAATATATTTGTAATTATAATTAAAAAGTGGGATTTCTATTTATTTATTTCTGAGAATAAAAGGCATAAAAGTGATGCCAAATGACACCTTAATTATATGTTTTTTCAACTTGTACTATGATATTTCATGGTTTTATTGGATTTCCTATAAACGTACATCTATTTTCAGTATTTATACAATAACACTTGATAACATTACATGATTTTTGGTGGCTGCACAAGGTCTATCAAGCATTATGCAAGATCCATTATTCATTATAAGTTTTCTTGATTTGTACTATGACATAATGCATACCAGGATTTATTATAATACTACATATATTAGTATTACATTACTTTTAGTAGTTGTATACGACCTATACATGTTTGTACGATGTTCTTATTACTTGCTATTAGTTTTCTTAACTTGTATTATGATATTTTCTATGACCATGCTAGGATTTCTTGAAGTCTTATATGTATTCTAATATATGCATAATAATAATTAATGGCAGTACATAATCTTTGGTGATGGTACAAGATCTATACATACTCATACAAGGTTTATAGCATTTTTTTACTAGTTTTCATAACTCGTAATATGATACATATTTTATGACTGTAAAGGTTCCCTTATAATTGTTGATGTATTTTCATGTCCGTACAATAATTATTAGTGCTGGTACATGAATTTTAGTGAGTATACATGATCAATACATTCTTATATAGCATCTATTAATATTCTTTATTATTTTTTAATTTTTCTATTATATTTTCTAGCTATACTGGACCATTTCTAATCATACATGTATTTCAGTAATTATATAATAATAAATAGTAGTAATACGTGATTTTTAGATGTTGTATAAATTCTATATATACTTATACAAGATGCATTAGTAATTGCTATAAATGTTCTAAACTTGTACTATAGCATCTTTTGGTCATATTAAGGCTCATTATAACTTTACATATATTTAAAATGTTTGTAACATAAAATTTAGTAGTAGTATATGATTTTCGGCGGTTGTACAAGATCTATCATACTGTACAAGGGTTGTTAATATTATAAATTTTTATATTAAAAATAGTTACTAATACTTTTCTTAGATCAATAGATAATGTTTTAAAATATTCGAGAATATTGATATTATCAAATTATTTGACAAGTTGCAATGATAAATAATGAAAGGAGAAAGATTTTTTTACTTTTTTCCAAGAGAGGAACCTTTTAATTTTTGAAAGAGGGCTTTGAACAAGAAATTTTGATTATTAGAGTTTTATGAACTTTAGATTTATTAGTAGGCAACTATAATTAAGTATTAGGTAATTTATTTATTTTAGAACAATCTTAAACGGAAATTTATGTATAGTATAAAGAGAGGGAGAAATTACATCCTACACTACGTGTACTAGTTCAGTGGTATACTAGGCCAATAATGTGCCACCATATAGATATACTTGGCATCTTAGCATAGGAAAAAAAAGAAGAAGAAGGGAACTCTATCGAAACCCCATGTCGCCTTTACCGTCTTCCGCCAAAGCTTATATTTAAGGCACCACGCTCTTGGCCACCATTCCCCGATCTCAACTGATGATCTCCCCTTCAAAGAAATGTTAATGTTTCATGATACTTTAAAGATGTAGTTATCAATTGGTAAACAATTTTTTATTAAAAGCTATACTAACAAAACCTCTATTGCTTAAAGCTTTATAGATAAAAGTTTTACCACCTACAACAATGCAAAATGGGGCTTTAGTCTTGCAAAAATGTCTAGGTCTAAATCTGAAATTTAGTTGGGTGACTCAAGGTTAGAATGTAGCCGGCTCCCTCCATCATTTAGCTTCATATGCACAACGAGGGCGAGGGTGCAAGTACAACTCAGCTGGAAGAATGTTGCTTCTGATTTTTTTCGGTTATTATATATTGCAGTCTTGAACAAGGACATTTCTTTTGAATCTGATCTCGAAAACTTTACATGAACTTTAGTTGTCTAATTAAAAAATTGGGTAGCTAACTTCGTACTAATAGTCTGGTTTGGCACTGGATCTTTTAACATTTTTGTCTTTCTTTCCAAATAAATCTGGGAATTGAAATTCAAATCCAAAAACCATGGGTTACAAACTCATTCTAGATGTTGCAAACGGCAAACGTGAGTTCATGGAACTGTATTGCCAGCAAGGGAAATCAATACCATATGATATAATTTGATTATTGCAAGTTCTGAATCTTATAAGATTTCATATTCTTTTAAATTTAGAATGCTGATCGAAGCACTTGGATCTCAATACAAAAGCTTCTTTCATATTTAGATGGACTCTTGGATCAATTACATCCCTCTGTTGTGCCCAAGCTCATCGAAAACAGAAGAATCTTAAGAAGTGGAGATATTACTTCTTGTCAAGTTAATCTCCCATTTATAAAAAAAAAGAGAGTTTAAAACACTTAGTTAAACTGCCAGATGTATAGACAATCAAGTGGTATGATACAAGCAAAAATGGTATAGGAGGATGTCAGAAGGTGCAGCCAAACAGAAATGGTAAGGTTCCCTTGATATTGCTGTTGTGATACCGTGCCTTGTTTCCCATTGGCCAAATTATTAGTCTCAGGACTCATTAGGTTCTCAATTTTTTTTTTTTCTCACTGAAATAATTTTTTAAAAAAATTGATGCTTAAATATATAATATTTAAAAGAATAGTTTTTGCATGTTTAGTTCACCATAGAAAAATGACACATTTTAGAATATCTTATATTTTGTTGAGCATCTACTTCCTTGAAAAAGTTATGTAAAATACTTGTTATGCCCTTAATAAAGAAAAAACCTTACATCATTCTATCTAAAAGCTTAAAAATATTTTTTTAAAAAAAATACTTTAATTTTTAGTTGGTGAGAATCAAACTTTTCCAAATCCCACAAATTTTTTTTCCCATAATATATAAAAACCTTATTCTCATGAAAAATTCCTCATCTTTTTTCTTGGAAAACTCCAACCAAACATGATGTATTTTATCATTATTCCATTGACCCCACTTTTTCTCCTTTCATGCGAACCAAATTAATCTTTAATTTCTAACAAGAAGTTTTCCATTGGTACAAGATTGGCATACACATGTTACAACAAAAACTCATCATGTTCCTTGTGAAAAGGATTTTCTCACCTTATTCTCATACATTTCCATCCATCGCCAAGCTAACTTGCGGACTATACATACAACTACAACTTTTAGACTACAATTTTTCAAGAAATCATATTTTGTAGTGCTCAGAACTGAGATCGCCCCACTGGACCTTATACTTGGCAGCAAGGTAGTGGGCACCAACTGGCCCTCGGCTCCCGTAAGGATAAAGCTCAGGAGATATGCTTTTTTCCTCCAACTCTTTCAGCAATGGAGTGAAGAGCGCCCAAGCAGCCTCCAACTCATCCGAGCGAATGAAAAGCCTCCGTTCCCCTTCGATGGCATCGAGCAGAAGCCTCTCATAAGCATCTGGTATCTCTTTTGAGTATCTAAAGCAAAATTCAACATGGATGCGAAGAATAAAGGAACTTGCCTTGCTAAACAAAAAAGATAATATCCTACTTAGAAATGCAATAAGGACACCTTTTACATATAGTAATTCTCTTCATAAATACATAACCCATTGGCTGAACAATTTGGAAAGCATTGTGGTTTTATAATGAGAACTTCTACTATATACTCCCTCATCATACATTAGTTCTTCATAAAGATCTTTTTGATATATTTGTAAACCAAAATCTCACTTATCTCAGAAACACCCAAATAAAACCCTAAACTTAACTTTCCATTAGCCAAAATAAAATGTTTATCATGTCTCATCTCATTCTTCCTCTCACCTCAGCCATTTGGAGCTTCTACTTGCAGAACTAAGTTTCTCCTTAACTTTATTTCCTCCAAATTCGGGATTGAATCAAGAGTTTAATTCTACTCATGTTGGCTGGGAGGATCTTGAATTCAATAACAATGTTCAGATATAGAAGATACTAGTTAGATGATTCAAAGGCCGAGTGAGGGGATAAATAGGAAAAAGATGCATTAAATATTTTATTATAGCTCATGAAAGGTTAATTTGGGTTCTTGTCAGAGAACTTTTCAGATAAGAGAGATTTTAATCTGCAACTATAGACAATTAACTTATGGAGGGGTAACATGCAAAAAATTCCTTCGCACAATTGGAAGACTAAATCCTAATTGGCACTTAAATACCTATCACGACGATTGGCATATCTTGGTATCTCACCTCATTCCTCCACACTCCCCCACCAAAACTCCCCCAACACCCACCCCTCCCCTCCAAGAAAGGAACGGAAAGAATCCAATTTAAGTACTGGGAAAAGAAAAGATATGGAGCAAGATAGAAGGAGCAGATATATAATTTGAAGTCAGCAGAAGCATTTTAGTGAGCTTCTATCGGTTCTTATTATAAACTTGAAAACTTGTGCTTGTACCTTGTTGCATAGAGCAGATTCAGATGACTTCGATCCAGTCTCATTCCCAAACCAGGGATTTTGTTATTGATCTTTAGGTAGATAGCCTCATCGGGTTGCACCCGGATCACAAGCTCATTTGTAGCTCGATCAAGATCTGTCCCAAAGCTCCTGTATAAATTACCTGGAACATGTCTGAACTGTACTCTAATCTCTGTTCTGCACCCATAAAGAATTTTCAATTCTTTACCAATATCAAATCTGGTTCCAAATAGGTAGACCCATTCCATTACAAAAAACATGTAAGAGCTCCTGGACAATTCATAACCACATACCGTCTTGTATGCAATGCTTTTCCAGCCTTCATAAGAAATGGTACTCCATCCCATCTCGCATTATCTACGAAAAGGGCAGCAGCAGCAAATGTTGGAGTCCGGCTATCTCTGGGAACAGTCATATCATCTGTGTATGCTGGGTATGTAATGCCGCCCTTGGTGTGGCTTTTATATTGCCCTATCACAATATCTTCTAGTTGCAGTGGCTTCATAGAGCGGAGAACTTTCACCTGACATACATGGAACAACTCATAAGCACAGCCAGTTCAAACATAGGCTGGGATTGTCAACAACCTCTAGCTGCCAGTGAGGCTATACAGGCTTACACTTAGCCATCATAGTAAAAGATTTGGATTTTGGGTTTATTCACAAGGGCAAAAATTTGTAATTCAGTATTGGAAAAAAAAAAAAAAGAATATGGGGGAGATTGAAAGCGAAAAGACAGAAATAGATATAAGGTGTTGAAAAACAACTCAAAAAAAAGGAAGCAGAATAACCTGTCTGACTCCAAAAAAAAATTGAATGATTCTTAGAAATTGCTAAAAATTTATAAAAGTTTAATTTTCCAATTAATATAAGCTTGGCAACAAAACTTTTCAGAAACAAATTTGAGAGCAATTGCAAAATTTTCTCCAAGTAGAAATTTTGTGACTATGAGAATAACAAGCATATGACCTAGCAAATAATCTAAGAATTCAGCACTGCATGCACATCTTGAAAGTTCAAAGATACCTTCTCATTTCTGATATCCTCGGCATCCAAGCTGACAGGAGTTTCCATTGCAAACAAGGCTAATATCTGAAGCAGATGATTCTGCATGATGTCTCTGATGATACCATAGTTATCAAAGTACCTAATAAAATATACCATAAGAACAGATATAAGGTTGTTTAAAAGCACAAAATTCTCATGAAAATTAATCAAGTTTGAAGCTAATATTTGATAAACCCTACCCTCCTCGTCCTTCAGTGCCAAAATCTTCAGAAAAGATTAGTTGCACATTTCTTATATACTGTCTCGACCACAGAGGCTCGAAAACAAGATTTGAGAAGCGAAGGACAGATAGGTTTTCAACCAATTCCTTCCCCAGGTAGTGGTCAATCCTGTAAACAAAAAAAGAAAACACTAATCGTGGGTCCTCATGGAAACACCTAAGTTTATGTATTACATTACCTGAAAATTTGGTCTTCCACTAGATACTGCTTCAAGCCTTGTGTCAATGCAGCTGAAGATTCAGAGTCCTGGCCAAAGGGTTTTTCAACTATGACCCTCGTCCAGCCATTTGAAGAAGAAGCTGACTTGCTTGCACATTTTACCGCATCCATAAATATATTTGGAGGTATTGATAGATAGAAGAGGCGGTTTGAAAGCCTCCCAGACTGCAGAGATTCTTGCTATATGAGTAATATCCTTCAATATTTTTTCACATCCTTTTCTATAGAAATTTCTTTTGGAAGTAAGTTGCCAAATAGGAAAAATATACATAAAATGATAGAACTGTGTTAGGTTAAAGTTAATTGATAATTAAGAAAAGGTGTACATGTCAAGCATCATTTAACTTGACGGTTAGAATTTTGTTTACTCGTGATAGCCAGAACTACCCAGTCAAAAAGCATCAAGGCAATGCACTAAAGCATATAAGGTACATATAAATTGCCAACAAGTTGGTTAATAACCTTTATTTGTGAAAAATTTTGATGTCATATGCATGGGGAAAACAAGACATAAAGACATCTTAGAATGCTGGATTTCCTTGGTTAAAGTAACCATTCCCCCAACAACTAGTTCTAGCTCATGACCAGATAGCCCATTCAAACTATTTTCTTATGAAGGATAATAAAAGTAATAAATGCAGTGTTTTAATATCTCATAACCATGTTCTCAACAATATCCTAAAAAAGTATTCACAACAATACATTTCTCAATAAGTGGCAGAATTATATGTAGAAATTTCCAATAATTCAACACTTGCAATCAGGACACCAGCTGCAAGCATTGGCTAAGAAACAAACCACTGCATCAGTTAAGGCCAATATATACCTTAGTAATGCTTAAAATGATACTTTACTACAACCACGATTCATCATACCAATGCATACTGCCTGTATTGAGCATACCGTACCGTACCGATACCAAACCGAGATTTAGTACAAGAGATGTACCAAGTCTTGGTATGCCAACTGACACCCCATAAAGAGCATACCGACAATGTACCAGCATGGTACTGGTATGGGGTCCGGTACTGAGATGACGAACCTTGACCACAACTGTATCAAAAGTAGGCATTGTAGACCAGTAAATCTACCTATTTAGCAAAAAACTAAAAATCCTCACGTGTATCAATAATTTATCCTTTAGCAAAAGAACTTAAGAGCGATAGATACTCAAATTAAAGTTAATGAACCCACATTAAAGGAAGTTCTACCACAAAAAGTTGCAATATCTGTTGATAGGTATAAAGCACCATCTTCAGAATTCGTCATCTCTAATGGATCCAACTTCCATAATTTCAGCATGAGAAACATACTCATCAGGCACAAAAAGGTTCAAAAGAAGCATATATCTTGTCCCCAGATAACACCAATGAAAGCAAAAATAAAGGCGCTCGTTATTAGAAAAAGAAGGAATGGTTTTTATCTCCTTTTGCATCATGTTGTTAACAGGCTCAAATGCCAAACCAAACAAGACTTTAGGCTAAGGTTAATTTGAGAACAAAACTGACTGAAGCATGGACAGCTATTTCTACTAGATTGTCATTCCGCAAGTTACTCCTATTTTTTACTAGCTAAAATTTCATATTCTTGGTATTTATTGCTGGAGCAGTTGAATATGCGGTCTGGTTGGAATTGCTAGAATAAGGCTTAGGCCTGTAACAAGACAAGGATAATAACATATTAAACCTTACCACCTCTTGACCTTGTAAGTATTATGTTCATATAATCACACATTTAATAAGATTAAGGAAACATTAAGAAAACAAAAAAAAAAGCACTGTAGATGGAGCTGCATGTGATTATAGTTCCAGTATTTGCAAACAAAATTAGGCAATTGTCTGTGGGTAAACTTACTGTAAATAGGAAAACTTCTCTGGCTATAGAAACATGAGAAATGTGACTAGAGCTCTCATAGGACTATATTAGCAATACTATTATGATATAAAACAATAAATTATGACCTATAACATTATTATAGTAATTTCACTGCTACACATAATAATATTAAATTGCTATCATCCTACCATTAGTTAGTAACAGACTCTTCAATATTAAATTACTTATAAAATTATTAAAATAATATGATATCATAATGCTACACAATATTTATTTATGTTAAATCATTTATATCATTGGTGATAATTCTATTTTCAAAATACATCTATTTCTAAAACACTATGAAAATATACTTTTTCATATATTATACAACATTATAATAATGTACTTTATATAATATGTATCATCCGCATATAATCTAATATCATGCTAATATGATAATATAACATAAGTTATAGCAAAGTTAGTACTAGGGTCTGCCGAACCAAGCCAAACGGTCCAGTTCAAGTAGTACCAAGTCGACCTGGTGCGAAATTGGATCGGTTCGGTAATCTTATTCGGTTTCGACCTAAATCACTATTAGACCGAGCGGAACCGGTCGGTTCGGTGCCGAGTTCACACCGAGTCAACTCGATTTCGAACCGAGTTGGGTATGGCATTATTGCCAATGCCACCTGCGTTGGAAAGGCTTGAGAAGGCCTTCCCAATGCAATTTGAAAGCGGCTCCGTCGCTTCCCCTTCCAAAAAAATCCACAAACAATATCGATTCAGACTATCAGAAAGAAGATCCAAAGCTAAATAAGATGTGCTTCCTCTTTCCTATCTCCTTTTCTCTTTTTTTTGAGGAAGCTTGAAAAAATAGCTTAAAAACTGCAAAATAAAGGAAGATTATGCCAAAATTTTTGATTTGGACTTGATTTTCTCATATGTTGTAGATGTATAGACGATGTACACGCTGATATAAAAAAAGATAAAATTGTTAAAAATAAACAAAAAATAAAAAAATGTAAAATCAGAAACGTATTTAGGGTTATACAAGCTACTTTCCATAAGGCACCTGCAGCCTCAATGGAGAGTGTGGAGGAGTCAGTACACTCAGATTCAAAGACCAGGAACATCAGTGATAAGAGTTTTAATGGTCATGGATCTGCCAGCTAGCAAAAAAGTAGAGAACAGGAGATCACTGCTTATAAGACAACCGCAGGGTGGTCTTCGATTTACCGGTGAGTCCCGGTTTTATGTATACTACACAGGATAGGAACTATGTTGCACGATCTGGTAGAGCCTGCGACAATACAATTGCATATAAGAGACGAGCTTCTTGAGGTCATTCAGAAGGATACGATGCAGCTGCGGATGACCTAGTTCATGGAGTAGGATCCATAGACGTATCAGATTTCAAATAGTATACTGGATTCTATTATCCGCAGCCACAGGCAGCCTATGACCCATACGGATACGAATATGGATATGGTGCGTTTGAAGCATCTTCCGGTAGCTACTACCTTACGCAGCCCGAAGCATCTTACGAGTCGGATTTTACTACCGGCATATTCGAATGGATCCCTCCACAATCGTATTATCAGCCAGAGAACGCCTCTCAGAGTTAGAGCTTCAGAGAGAAATCCGAGAGTTTTTATAACCCGGCGCATATTCCTTATGAGATGAATGTAAAAGACTACAACACTGCTTGATTAGAGGGGTGGGCTAATGTGCCTCCTGACTATGCTAATAATCCGGATATCTACGAGAGGTATTGCCACTTGATCCGATTTTAGATATTGGTATGTATGTTGAACTTTAAATATATGTAATTAATTGTATTATTTTTTAATTTCTACGTTACTACTTGATTTAAGAATATTTTATGTTGTTCATTTTATGATTTGTTTTATTTTAAGTCAATAAGATGCATCATTTAGGTTAAACCAGAATTATAGAAACATCAAAAAATATCAAAAAAAATTAAATTAGACTTAGATTCATTGAAAAAGTTCAAAAAGAGTGATTACCAATTAAATTTTTTTGAGAACTTCAAAAAAGAAGGTGTGCTGGTCCGTGAACTGGCGCGCCCTAGTATGGAGTTTTAATGTGGATATCCTAATTATCTATTATCATTGTAATATCATTAAACTGGGAAGAACAGAAAAAATAAATTGGGAATAATAGAGAGTTGGTTGAGTGAGCATGTGGAATAAAAATGTTGCAATAGTGAACAGACATGCAATAGCTACTGCAGAAACTTGCTTATTCCTAATCAAGGTTTGCCGTCTCGATACTAGATCTCGTACCGGTGCCACACTAGCAAGTATCTATACATTATAGTACAAAATTTTTTTGGCGTACCGACACTCGATACGCCATCCGTACCAAGTACCAGTACCGAACCAGTATGATACGATACTCCCCATACCGCTTGGTTCGGCCGGTACAACATACCTTGTTTCTAATAACAATTACTCCAACAGGCTTGGGACAAAGTTATTCCTGAAAATGACCCTCTTTTATATCTGCCTCTTTTTTACATGGGCAAAAATACCTCTCAGCCTCAAGTTCTTCCAGTCAGGAGTACGTAACTTAAGAAAAAAGAGAATCAGATTAGACATTCCATAAGGAATATGTATTGCTAGTTCACTTTTTTCTTATTCTTGAACCAAATGCAATCATGTAGTATCACAGTCCAAACCCCACCCAACAAAGTCATACCTATTAAAAATTAACTCATCTTATGAAAACCATCCCTCTTCCCCTTGCAAGTTGCAACATGAAGTAGAAGATGGAGAAAAATGACAAAAAAAAAAACAAAAAAAAGAAGGAAATGAGAGACACTTTCATTTGGAAGTCAACATTCAATCCAAGAAAATGCTACAACCTCGACAAGGCATGCAAGCAATTCCTATAGTGCGTATCCTGTAGCTGTTAGAAACCTAGATGTACACAAAAGCTTGCCTGAAGGACAATCTGCATTAAGGCAACTAACCCAAGCCTAATATAAATTTAGGTGATCTTCAATAGCATCATTCTCTTGGGAAATAAAAGAGCACTAGCCTCAGAAGCAAGTGATATAACATGATACAACAAGCTCTGAACATCATCAAAATTGTATCTCACCCATGGATGAGAACATTATTAATGGCATAAGAAAAGCTTCATCTAATATTTTACAAGGTTTATAATCTGGAAAGCACTGATATTA
This sequence comes from Phoenix dactylifera, assembly GCF_051530095.1. Lineage (NCBI taxonomy): Eukaryota > Viridiplantae > Streptophyta > Magnoliopsida > Arecales > Arecaceae > Phoenix > Phoenix dactylifera. Next base: position 15,536,214 of record NC_143201.1, read on the forward strand.
CCTCATGTTCTTTTAGCTTTTTATCTAGCTCTGCAAAATTTTCCTCAGAATCATATTGACCTGAATGGTAAAAACATCTTCCCAAGAACTGCTCCATCTTTTCACTACAATTCTCCCTGAAAAGTCAGCAGAAACCTCGAGCAAATGGAAAGAGTCAAGCAGTTCCCACAACACATGAAATTACTCTTAAAACAGAATTTACAACTAAAAATTATTTAAAGATGATTCCACAAATAAATTTCCTAAAACACTTCACTTGAGGAAAACAAAAAGCTGGCTGAAGTTTGAAAAATTTCACAGCAGCAGTCACCTTTTATCTATCCTGCAAGTGAGTGTTCTGCTGACCATGCTTCTTAATTCAGCATCTGTCATCTTACTCCGAGCATAGCCAAAAATTGTGAAATGCTGCAGATATACAAATCTCCACATTGTGACATTCTAACACATTCTACATGGAAGAAGAAAACAAAATTTCAAGCTAGTTAGTAAATTGAACACATAGGAAAGAGAAGAATCAGTAATCAGACCTCAGGAAGGCAGTCTTCATAATATAGTGCAAATAACGCAGGAAATATCTTCTTCTTAGCAAGGTCTCCAGAGGCTCCAACTACAGTGATACTAACTGTAGAGTTCTCTCTAGTATTAAGGCCAGCTAAATCTCGATATTCCTCTACAGATATAGCTGATGACACACCATTTTCTACTTTCTTCAAATCAGTTTCTTTTGCAGGAGAAACAGGTAAAGTTCTAGCTGCTATGCAATACCAATATGACCTTTTAGATAGGATGATATCTAAATAATGTTTTTGCATTTGAAAATCACTGAAATGTAAAAGAAGAAATATACAAATTAATAGAACTGTTGTGATTTAAATGAATTCAAATTGTCCATCAAACATATAGAGAAGTAAGATGATGGATGAAAACCCGAAGGCATAGAACATCAAAACGAGGGGAAAAAAGATTGTTCAAAATAAAACTGGCTAGCTCCTTTTTTTTTGAAAATAGCTAGGTGATTTGAAATAGAAACCAGATAAATATAAGTAGTTTAATTGCAGTGACAAATTAAAAAGAAATACTACACATTTATGAATAGACAAATCAATTGAGAAAAATAAACAAAATCAAGAAATAAAACATATAATATATATGACCAAAAAAATTATAAGATTCAAATAGTTCCATCAGATTATAAAAGGAAATGGACTAATTAACAAATCAAGGTATATTAGAAAGGTGCCTTCTCCCATAGACAGGATTTTCAAATTCTTACTACGCTAATTAAACACAAGCTTTACATACCTTTATGACCAGGTGCTTTTGGTCTACCAATTTGGGTTAATAGACATTTGTATCAAAGTCAGACCAGCATCTAATATTTTTGAGAGAAGAATATGCCCATATTCCACAAGTCTCAAATTCAGAATCTGGCACGGCTGCCAATTTTAGAACCTAATAAGCACATCAAAAACACCTACTCTTCATGAAAAGCTACATTCGCTACATCATAATTCCATTGAGTTGAGAGGCAACTTCACCTATTTGAAGTGGATATATAATTGTCTTTCCTTTTAATCCTATATAAAGGGCTTGATTTTTTTTTTTTTTTTTTTTTGGTTCTTGTGGCAAAAGAAGGTTGTCTCCTTATAGTCCACATTTTAACTTTAGTAATGAAGAAATAAGTTATGGGCTATGCAGCTTTCCTTCTCCTTCACCATTTTTAATTGCATTTTATTGCACACCCATTTCATTTCTAAACAAGACATTTGATGTCATTCATCCTATCACATGCAATCTTATACCATCCTACATGATCAGCATCACATGCCCAACAATGCCTTACCATTCCCATAAGCATTCTAACCCTTTTGCAATTTGCAGCGACTACCCCTCTAACACCAGCATCATCATTCCATAACTATTCATCCCTTCATACCTCAATGCCAACCTATATCTCGAACTTTCCTCCCATAGATTCCATTAGCAACAGATCAGTATCATGCCGACACCGCTAATCATCCTCCAGTATGTTGCCTCGCACCAACCTCCACTGGAATGCTCTACTCTCAAAACCATCATTGCAACTATGCACTATGCCCATTATGATCATGTCAGTGCAAACCTTATTGTGGATGGGTAGTATAATGATGTTTGACGAGGACTGCGCAAGGTTGGCGCAAATGGTGGTTAAATGGAGAGAGGCAGTAAAATTTGGGTAGACTTGCATGAGATAGCAGCAGGATGTTTGGCAGTATGCATTAATGAGTAATCTCAATTCCTAACTAAGATGAGGATAAGCTGATACTTGAGATTTGGCCGATTAAACAGTATTTGTCAGTGACCCTAAAGACTTGAGAAGCTCCTCCAATATAAACATCAGTTACTTATCATCTAATATTCGCAAAAAGCAATACTTGGTGAAATTAAGACTTACAGATGCCGGAAGTGAAGAAGCAATACTTGAAGAAATATAGAAGAAAGCAATACTTGGTGAGATCAGGACTTACATGAAGCAATACTTGGTGAATCTACTCCTACATATGCCAATATAATCTTAAGTAGGAAGAGAGACTCTTTAACAACCCTATTCTAGGAGCTGAAAGCAATAAGTTTATGTTTGCTATCTATGCAATCAAAATGAACCTCCAAAAAGCCATCAAGAAGCGGAGTCAGTGGTGGTGATAGCTAAAATGGAGGCATCTCATCTCTCATCTGACATGCTCAAGTGGAATACCAAAGTTTTGAATGGGAGAATCTTAGGGGATGAAACTTCTTATGGAGCAATACCAGATATAGGAGTATACCAAACGTCATAAACGGCAGCTAGCCATTTAATCTAAACATTTGGTTAATGGTAAAGCAGCATATGATAAATCAGATGAAAAACACTTGAGGATACATAACACTAATCGTAATTTCCAAAAGATTTGCTATACAGTCTTAACCCTTCCCAAAATGATCTCCACTATCCATACTACAATAGACAACAACACCTAGCAGAAACCAAGACAAGTTTAAAATGCACTCGAATTGCACGCAATCCCTGTAAAAATTATTCCTTTGAAATGTAATAACCCAGCAATAAAAATTACAGTGCAAGGTTATACAATCCAAATCATCAGTTCACAAAAAGAAGAAATTTTTATTAGAGGTTTTTGAATCGAGAGGCCCTACCAAATCCAAATCGGAAACTTTACCTCATCATCTTCTAAAACTCCAAGAAATTTTCTTTCATGAAAACTACATGAATCTTATCATAATCAAAGAATACACGAATCCAGACAGGAAAACGAGTAAAAAAATGAGGAAAAACAGAAGGAATGATCAATAACAGACCATCGTGCATGGAAGCAACGTTCCAGCGCCGATTTCTAGGCGATTGGGAGGAAATCCACTTCGAAAAGAACCGCCTTGGAAGGTGAGGACCGGACAGGGAGGGGGAAGAGGCCGCCACACGCCGGCTTCTGTGCGCAGGAGAGGGGCGAAGAGCAAACCAGGAAGAGGAGCATTTCGGGGAGGAAAGGGCCATCTCTCTCTCCCTTCTCTCAGGCGTCGGAATCACTGAGAAGGAAGGTTTCTTGGGTAGAAAAAAAGATGAAAATTTTTGGAGAGCGGGGGGGAGGTGGAAAGATGGCTGCTGCTATATTTTAAAAATGCGATTTCATCAGCAAAGTCTGGTTTGAACTCTGGTTTAGGACATAAAAAACTAGGGTTAGGCTTGGCTAATTGGATAATTTTCAGCACAAAGAAAAAGATTCTACTGGACATTAGGGCTAAGTGTGATGTGCTGCAGACTTAGAAGATTTGCGTTTGATACATGATCATCTTTGCATGGACTCATGATGAGCAGGCTAATTTACTTGTTTTTACCTTCAAACATGGGCCATGGCTGTCAATGTTATTTGTGCACTTGGCTTGGCTCTGATATGGAACTGCTTGTTTCCACATCAAATGACAATTAAAGGTTCATTTTGTCGGAAGCAATGTATTATGGAAAAATAAATCCTATCTAGATTATCATGCTTGGTATGAAAAGGGCACGAGATAGATAGTAAAATAAATAATGGATCCAACGCCTATTTCATTGAGAGCGAAGTTAAAACAAATACCACCAAGAGATGACATTTTTTTTTGCATGCTAAATTACTAAGTGGAGGTAATCGATAATTATCATTTCTTGATGAAAATGACCCCATTTATATTACATTAATATTATATCAGTTATATTAATATATATTATATTAATATACATTTATTAAATCTACTTATTATATTAAATATTAATAAATATTTATGACTAAATATATTATTCATTAATATAATACATATGTATAACATATCATTAATATATTATAGTTATATATTTGTATTAATTATTTATATTAATAATTAATATATTAAGTACAACATATTAATAAATGTATTATTGATTAGTATATTAATCAAAATACTAACTTCAAATAATATATTAATTATATATTATTTGTTATTATCGATATATTTATTCATTGTTTATTAAAATTATTGTAATAAATTATTTTTTATAATTAATATATTAAAATATTAAACATATTATATAAATGTATTTATTAATAAACATTAATTATTAATAAATAATTAATAGGTATTTATTAGCTATTAATAAATCAAACATGGGATTTATTAACAACCAATATACTTATTTATTAAGAGGTATTTCTATAAAATTTATAATTAATATATTTATTAATACACCAAAAAATACTAAATAAATATTTATAATAAAAAATATAATTTAAATATTTATTAACTCATGTAAATATATTTCGAGATTCGAAATGGTCCATATCAACAACCTTTGTATAAGTAGAACATAAATGGTCAACAAATGGACTGAAATTTTAAAAAAATTATTACTTAAATTATTTATTCAAAAGTATTTTTGAAAATTTGGCAATATTTCTAAATAAGATTATCTACAACCAAATATAGTAATATTTTTTTAGTGCCATTTTCTAAAATAATTTTTTCATTAACCAAATGTGATGAAATTTATTTTTCTACATAATCATTTTTCTAGATAAATGAGTTTCAAAAAATTGTGAGATTATTCAGTAATCTAACATACCCTAACTAAATGAACGCTAAACAATGATAATAACTGGTCTCCCGAGACTAGCTTGCTAGATCAGCTGAATTGAAAATGAGTGAGCAATCAATTGAGTTTATTTCTAGAGTGTATAGGTGTGATATTGGTATCAACATTTTTGTATCAATAATGTATGCACATGGCAGAAAATTACACAAAGGGAAAAGCAAGAATAGATATTTCTAGAATTTAATCACCTATCGCCCAAATTTTCAAGGAGAGGATATGAACCAAGGTTCGACCAATGTGCTTAAAGGAGTTCTTTGAGGGCTCAACCTTTTTGAAGCTACATTCGAAATTCATGCATGGACTAGACACTAATTAGCTACAAGTTGGCTGGGTACAACTAGTGTATAATTACTGTAGTTCAAATATTTAAAATTTTTTTGACTTGGGTGGTGTTCTTAGACTAAAAATAGTTGTTTGATTTGAATGGTCAAGCGAGCGGACTGTGGGGCTTGAATTTTTCTCATGAAAATAACATGCAACTTGCAAGTCGACTTGGAGTCGAATCAACTCACTTTCAAAATTATAAAAATACTATTCTTCATATATTAGAAGCGATATTCTAGCTCCATGCGCCTTAAAGTCGCCATCTGCAAAGGGATATTGAAAATTGGTGGAAGAAATAGATAGAAAATAAAGAAAAATATGGACAAGAAAGAGAGGAGTTAAAAAAATAAGATATGGGCACAACGTCCTAATAAAAACACTATTTTAGAGATAGCATTTTTTTTTCTTATATTAGAATTTATTTGAATGATTAGGCTAAAAATCCTATAAAATTCGTGAATTGGCCCCGTAAGCTAGACATATATTTATAAATACCCAAAAATAATTTTGAAGTAGGCCAGCCCAATTCAAACCTACTTCTGAGTATTTATAATTATACATTTAGTTTGATCTATAATCTTGTAATTTTGCTGGTTGTACTGATTCAAATAAATCCATATAAATGCAAGTGGGCTATGTGGAAACCTATCTCCATTGTGTAATTTCCAAAATAATAAGCCTACTTAGGCTCTAAGCTAATATACCCATCCCAGAGTCGATAAAATATGGAAAGTCAAATAAAAAGTTGGAAGAAAACATTAGAGGGTCAGAGAGTATTTTGCGTGCGATAACTCTCACACATGACACACTGCAACTTATTTATAGAAAATAGAAGGTTATGATTATGTGACCATTTCTCAATAGTTACGAAAAATCAAGAGAAGTGACTGCTCATGAATAGTCACCTCCAGACAAAATAAAAATTAAAAGATTATACGAATGAAGTGAGAAGAGTCCCTTATAAAACCAAAAAATCATTAAAATGGCTTCCGCTGGAACCAACATTTGGTTACTGTAAAGAGGGAGGGAGACCAGCTTGAAAGCCACGCGCAACATCCAGTAAATCTGTACTGGAGTTAATATACGTGAAGAAATATGGTTCATTAAGTGTTGACCATAAGTAAACTTGGACTTCTGCTGAGGGCGACGCCCAGGCTTGTAGTTTGGGAGGGAAGCCATGAAGTCAATAGCATACATCCTTGGAGCGACCAAAGTGTTACAATGTGTGCAACACTCCCTACTACATCTCTTATGAATATTTGGCCGAGAACTAGTAGCAGGTGCAATAGAAGAAGGATCAAGAAGGGCCAAACCAAGTGGTGTATTTGGCTTAAATGACACGTTGAGATTCATCCTGCAGCAAAAGTGAATTGGCACGACCAAAGGATGGAAGGGGCACCATGAGGGGTATTTGGCTACGGACATTAGCATACGTATCATTCAAGCCCATGCATCAATTGTTGTTGATTGAGGTGATCAGAAATCCTCTTGGAAGAGTTGCACTGACAGGTAAGATGGGGATAATATATAGTGGCCTGTTGAAATGATCACTCGTTCTCGGAACTCCACCAACTCCGGACATTTGCCGACTCCTCCGACCAAGTTCGAGGTACCTCCAAGCAAACACTGACCCATTCCGACCAAGTTTGAGACGCCGACCCCAGCAGTACACAACATAGGCCCCGACCCTCGAGCTCGGAGCGCTTCCTCGAGCACACCTCGGAACCCGGAAAACCGAGCCTTTCCGGTCTACACCAAGCCAGCCTCACTAATTGCCTGACAAGACTACTTAACGAGCTCGGCTTCACCAACAATCACATCCATGTACAGGCCTACGCCCACCTACGTGGCCGTACTCCACCACACTGCCGTGTCATGTCTCCATAACCGGCCAACAGCAGTCAGACGGCACATTTACTACTCCGACCATTCCCTGCTGTAACTGTCAAAGCCCTACCGTTTTTAAGAACGGGCTGTGCTGCACGCTATCCGGCTCAAATCCATACCCCCTAATGATGGGGACTGATAGTACCTCCGTCACCCGGACTACTCCACCGAGGCTATAAATAGCTCGGTCAGGTAATTCCTAAGGGACCTTTCTTGGATAGACCAAATATACCCCACTCTAACTTGATCGTCGAAGGGCCCTCACCGGGAACACCGGTGAGGCTTTGTGCAGGTCCGCAGCTGTCGCGCAGGAGGCGGCTCCCGTCTTCCCCTTTCCAGTACTGGCGGCTTCTCGGCTTCACCGGCGTGGTCACCCTCGGGCCAGATTTGAACCACAACAATGCCCAATTCATCCTAATAACTTTTGAGTAAGTTGTAGTATTTTGAGACGTAGTTAGAATTTTGTTGATGTGTGGTGAAGGCACGTTCGAATAGGAGCGGTTCAATGCATTTGGAGGCTTAAGGCGAACTCACTAAGAGGGGCTTTTTTTTTTTTTTTTTCCATTTTGTCTTTGAGGTATTTTCTACAGTGGGCCGGCTTAAGGCGCACTTACTAAGAAGAGGCTTTTTTTTTTCTTTCTATTTTATCTTTGAAGCTGTTTCGGTAGTGGACCTTCTTTGGGCCGGAGCCTTATGCCACTGAGGCCCAGCGTAGGACCATTGCTAGAGGAATACTTGGCGCCCAGCTCCTTCCAAACATTGACTGCGGAGCCAGTGTAAAGCACTAACGGAGTGAGATCCTTGTGAATTGAGTTGAGAAGCCAAGAAAGAACCATATTATTGGCATGTTTCCAGGCATAGAACAAAGGATCGGTTGGCTCTGGCTTGGGAAGAGAACCATCAACAAAACCCATTTTGTTCTTGGCTTCCAGTATCATCTCCATTAAGAGGACTAGTGACAAGAATTGAACTTGGGTTGTCGGAGGAGTACTGTAGAAAGAACAGACTGTCCAGTTGAGCAGCAGGAGAGTTGTTGTAAGAAGGAGCAGCCATAATGAAAAAATGAGACCGTATGAGTAATGCAGTAATGTACTGAGTGAGATACCACTGGCACTCGGAGAAGGAGGAGCGCCATCAGAACGAGGCCTACGTTGCTGTCTTCGAGGCCGACCACGCCTGGACCTAGATTGAACGTGCCTGGATCTATGGAGGTTTCTCAGTAGACTATGATCTGCGTAAAAGAGAAAGTTGCATGATCAGTTCCATTCATCTGAAGAGGAAGGGCGATCTAGGCGGAGAGCTCGCTATATCCTGATGGTTGAGAGCGCAAGAGAGACGCACCCATAGAATGCCACGCGACAAGATGGGCGTGCACAAGAATGCCACATGCATGGAAGAGGATGAGAGGCGGGGTCATGGAGGAGGAAGAAGGAAGAGAAGCGCGGTGAAGGAAAAAAATGCGCACGTACCTTGGGAATACGGGATCCAGTGGTCAAGAAGAGGACGCTGGGATCAAAAAAGGTGACGGGATCTTCCGATGAAGAGGTATGGCCGGTAGAGGATCGGCAGCGAGAGGGGCCACAGGGGCGAGAACAGAGAAGACGGGGATCGGGCGGAGGGGAAAGCGGGGGCTGGGTGTAGCTGATGGTGGCGGGAGGGGAGATTGGAAGATAATGCGGGTCGATGAAGGTGGAGAAAAGAAGAATTTTATTTCGTTGGTGTTTGTTTTGCGTCCAGCAGAAATGGTTTTGTATTGGAGGAGAAGAAGGATGAGAGGTGGGGGTGGAGGAAAAAAAGAAGAGCGAGAAAAAAATTCGTTTGCTCTGATACTATGCAAAGAAATGAGATTAATTATTCTGCTAAGTTTATTATTCCCAATGAGAAATATGTATAGAGTGTACAAAGGCACATAGTTATAATGATAGGATCCTTTTGTTCGATAGTTACACCCATAAAATCATTCTGTTTTCAAGATCGGAAATTGTCATCATCATATTGGTTACAACCATGTAACAAATGATAGGTATTTTGTTCTGATCCCGTAGTTATAATCAAAGGATATATTGTTCTTATCCAAATGATAGGCTGTAAGCAGAATGGGTTGGACTGGGGATGGGCACAACTCAAACCAAATCTATTTGATTCCATATTCAAATCAAGTCAAAAATAAACCAAATCTAATTGAATTCCATTCCATTTACATGAGATCAGATCGAATTTAATTATTTTATCAGTTGATCAAATTTTTAGGATCAAATCAAGTCAAAATAATCCAAACACAAATCATAATAAACATATATATAAATTGATTCCTAATTATATCATAACTATATTATGCAAGAAAATAATAGGAAGCAGCATGCAAATATCATCAAAAATATATTAATCAATAACCACACATGATTAAAATAAAAAACATGAATTATCGACAAATTATACCACAAGAAAAAGACTAAATTTTTATATTTATGAGAGGTTTTGGTAATAGTTTTGAATAGGTTCAGGTTCAGGTTGGTTCAGCTAATTGAATTCGGAATTACATCCAAATGAAATCCATATCTAAAATGAGACATTTTTGAACCCAAGCCTAGTCCAAATAACTCCGGCTTTGGTTGGACCGAATTAATTTTGGATTAGGTCAATATGATCTACTTGTAGACATATACTCTTGATGTCAGGTGAGCCAACTAGCCGATTAATATCTTATTAGAAATGAAGTGCTGTAAGAATATCTATTTCTATGAATCTTCTGACATGCTCTTTGTCATTGATTAGAAATATAATGAATATAAAAATAGATTAAAATAGACTGAGCCAAGCTTAAACAAAACTGAGCTACCCCAACTTGGTTCGAGCTCATTATTCCCTTGGAGGGATGAAAAAAGGGGAAAAGCTTGGTCCGCGGTAATGCTACGCTCAGTCATGAGAAAAAAATAGCCAAGCACATCAGAAAGTTGAATTACTCCGTTTCACTCAATCTCACATAATGTGTCTAGCACTCCCACACTAATCCTTTTTGAGAGGAACGCTGCCACAATATTCATATAGATATTTCATGACAAAAATACATCAAGATGGTGATCAACAATGAGAAATTATTGCTTACACTGTATGCACCAATTCCCATGGTGGTGCACCAAGAAGCACTTGATGAATGGGCCCGTAGGAACCAGCGGCCACGATTGACTGCATACACGACCATGCTGGTGCACACAGTGTAGGCAACAATTTCTCCATCAACAATTCAAGATATTGTTTAGCTAGATAAAATACTACAGAAATCCCTGGCATTGCCGATGCTTTTCTCATGTATCGACGCTCAAAAGCATTGCTTGACTACAACCCAATGCTTTAGAAATCACCGATAATGCAAATGTGGAAAAGTTGAAGAAGCATTGGCAATGAAAACTTGGAAAAACAATTTCACAATGCTTTTGGTTTGTATCGTGTGTTAATTAGAATGATGCTTTTATGTGTCGCTATTTGACGACGCTTTTAATAAGCATCAGCACGTGAAGCACCTGGACATGGCTTCCGAAGATGCTTTGATGCGTCACAAGTTAATGATGCTTCTTTGCATCGCAAATTAGCGATACTACTTTGCATCGTAAGTTTACCTTTTAACGACGCTTTAAAGCATTGCAAACATAAACAATTTTTTAAAAAAATATTAAAAAATAGAAAAACCTATACACACACATACACATACACACACACACACACACACCAAACACATATATAACAAAAGTCACATAATAACACATGTATCATATATAAAAATAGCAAATATTTACATTGTCAAACATAATTGAATGTCCATTACAACTCCATGTGCTCGAAAACATAAAAATATACATATATAAAATTCCTCCAAAAAAAGTCTAAGGGCTATTAGTGGTCTAGGGCAGCATCATCATCATCTTTACCACTGCTAGAAGTATGTGGAACCTATAAGAAAAAGATAGAAACTTTAGAAATTGAGAATATAAAAATCACAATGTATTATAAGTTATTAGGCTCATATAAAAATATACATGATAATTATGTAAAATATACAAATACATATAGTTATTTATTTACCTAAGGCGGGATAAACTTCTGTAATGAGGATGTAATCTGGTCAAGTTGAGCCCTCAAGAATTGTATCTTTATTTGATGGCTCTACATTATCTCCTCCACCTATGCTTCTAGCCTACGAACATCTATAATGATATTATTCTGTCCATTATCTTGAGTATATCTGCTCACTATAGACATCCAAGTGGGGGTAACTCTAATCTCCTAACCCCTCACTTGACTATAATGCTCCATCAATTTAACAAACACTTGAGCTTCGACACAACTAGATTCTAAAGGTGATGACGAGTCGTCAACATGCTCCACAATAAGGGATGTAGCCCCCTTCAATATTTAAATAAAAAGTCACATATTAATGTTTGAAAAAATAAAACTATAAATCATTGCACAAAGCGATTATTAGTACATATGACTCTATCTCTCGACTCCTTTCAGAAAAAGCTGCCATCTCGGTGGGTATGAGTCATCCTATAGAACTCCACCTCACCAAACTCTTCTGTCTACAAAAAAAAAGTGTATATTAATTACATGACACATGATCCATGATATGTGATATATGATAGAAGATACATTGTTCATGATACACATTATATGATACATGAAATAAAATATAAGATACATGATACATGGTACAATATGAAGACCGCTAATTTTCAATTTGAAGTAAAGAAGTATAACAGTTTCAATAAGACTCATAAGTATTATGATACATTGTAAATGATACATGATACATAGTTTCATTAAGAAGCATAAGTATTTCAATATAAAATAAATAAATCTAGCAAGGAGTTTGTAATATGCCAAAGAGTTTCAAAGAAACATATATACAAATTTGTCTCTACGCCTCATATAACTCTTGAAATTTGATGTGTGAGGAACCGATTAAGATGCTCGTTCAGCTCTACCAATATCAGAATAGGTCTACCAAGTAAGGTAAACAATGTAAGATATATGTGCAATCTATATTAATAATGAATAAAATATAAGGTGTTGAGAGAGTGTACACAACATGTCCTTTTTTGAAAGACTAGTAGTAACAAGCTCTCTCTACTGATAAGGGTATACATCATAAGGATAATTATGAGCAACCTCCTCCTCTGTCATACTCTCTTTCTTGTAGTCCCTCTTCAACTTTCTCTTAAATTCTTTCCACTTGTGGTTAACAAACTTCCGAACCTGGTCATGGCTCTTTGAAGGAAGCACAAACTTACTCTACAACAAAGTAAAGAATATTATGAATGTTAAATATAATTAGATGCTTATGATAGTTAACAAATTAACATAAAGCATCAAATTCAATTCTTTACCTATACACATCGTAAAAGCTCAACCTTATACAAACGAAGCATATTAATCCACCTAGCATAGTTGAGCGAACACAGCTGACCCTTTCATGCAACTAATCTAAGAAAATCTGCTATTATGCTTCCATCCCTCTTGATTGGGACTAGGGCTGGGTAAACAATAGGAGGTTTGTGTTGGGACTAGGGCTGCTATGTGGATAGCAAGACCCTGCCCAAGGTTGCTGAGACTGGCATGTCGATGAACCAACCTCGAGCTGTTGATGTATGTAGAGTTGCTGGGGCTCGTGGGGTTTTTGGGACTACTCGAACTGATCAGAAGATGATCCAGCTTGAGAATGAAACTCCATGTCTTTGAATCATTTCTCTTGACGTATGATGTTACCTAGTATGCATAAATAAAAATCAATAATGGTTAACATAATATAAAATACAAAACTAAATGAATGGCTAATAAGGAAAATTACTTATTAAATAAAGATTATAAAAGAAGACAATATTTCATATAATGTATATATCATAAATATTTCTTATCATTGAAAATCAAGCGATATTATTTTCTCCTTCAGCATCCATTTTAACCAAACTCATTGAAGCATTTAGTTTCTTAATCGACATAATGTTGTAAGGCACACACTGAGTATAAGTCTCATCATCCTCTAGTTCTAACCCTTTTCATATATCATACAAGTCCCTAAGCTTAATCTTGATGACAACAACCTATTTCTTATTTTTTGAGTCTTGCACAAAAAATACTTGTTGAGCTTGAGATAAAAAAATGAATAGGTCATCCTTTAATAACACATCAATATGTATCAATCTTTAAAAATTTACAAATATGAACCCATTTGTATCTTGCTTCAAATCTTTAGGTGTCTTTATATCTATCCAATCATATTGAAATAATAGTACCTTAAACTTTTCATCATATTCTAACTCATAAATATCTGTAAGGGTATCATAATAAGTTTTTCCATCTGCTTCCACCATAACTCTACTGTTATGTATTTTCTAAATATCTATGAATCTTCTTGTATCCAAGATCCAATTTCTTTTACTACTTTTTGGCTTCATAAGAAGATGGTGCCAATGTAGCACTTTTCAGAAATACATCTTTTAATAATTGAAGCAGCATTAAAAAGGACTTCCTAGATCATCCATTCAAATATTTTAAATAGAATAAATGTGTAAGAAAAAAAAATCAAAAAATTTTCACAACTCGAATATAGTTTTTGATCACAATATTTCACTAAATTGCAATATTGAGCTGTCTCTTCATTAGATGAATATATATTTTCTTCAATATGTATAGAGTTAGTAAATGTAGGCCCTCCAAATATCTTAACTACTTCTTGCCTCCATTGAAATCTTCTAAATTTCCAACACAAACTCCAACGATATCTCTGAGTAAATCTCTCGTATCATCTTTTTCTACAAGATTTTTTTGCATGTTGCTGAATTCAAAACTAGAGGTGTATTGTGTATCAAAGGGTCAATTACATGGAGATGGCAACATAGATTCTCCATGAAATACCCACTTTGTATACTCTTTTATAAAACTGTTCCATACCAAATGTTCTTCAATTTGATATAGACATAGAATCTTTCCATTCGTACTAGTTTTCTCAATAGCAAATTTGATAAAATTCTGAACTCTATCCAAATAATTTTTGCTAGACCTCGAGTTATTTATCAAACTTTTATCCATTGTAAGAGAAAACTGATTAAAATTGCAACTTATCTAAACAAAATAAAAGAAATTAACACATTTATAGCAAAAGATACCTAAAGAAATTAATATCCATTGTAGTGTGCAATATCCTTACAACTGGGGTAAATAAAATTGTATAAGTCGTTAGTCTTGGTCAATTTCAGCAACATTTACTAGTTAATACTTTTGGAGCTATGCTGCAACTTTCTGTTAATATAAGTTATTTAAATTTCTATTAAATACCTTTTTGAGCTATGATGATATTAGCTCTTTGAACTGAAAAGATTCATTTTTGCGATGTCAAATTATCATATGCTCCATTAGGGTCTCATTGTATTGTTTGCTTTGTATGTGGTACTATATCACATTTTCTTCTCAAAAGTTTTAGCAATAGATGGTATATGGAAATTTAATGCATGATAAGTTGTTGCTCAACAATGTCAAAGGCACCTTGACAAGAAAATACATTATAGTGAATGTTGAAATCAGTTAACAAATGCACTGCTAATAAAAGTTGGACTAAATTTCTAGGAGACTGTTAAATATATCTAATCGTTACTTAAAAAGTTGGACCGTGCAAGAAAGAGCAATTTTATTTCAAAAATGTTTACAAATTACAAAATCAATAGATATATCTTGAATTGCATTTTTCAAGAGGTTTCACCAATGAATCCAGGTTCCTAACTCATGAGGTTCACGGCCCAATTAGAAGCTTCAAATTGCACATCATACAATATCACTAAATCATGGTTTTTTTTTTTTTTTTGCTTTGAAAAAGGGGTAGGGGGAGGAAGGGACAAGCCTATCCCCGCATAGCAGCCCCCACTGGGCCCCCCGCCCCGCCAGGAGAATGTTCGATGCGGGCAGAAATGGCCGTGTGTTGGGCACCCCGACCGGTTTTACTCATACCCTCCCCACCCGTGGGCCCGGCTCAGCTACTCCTCTGAGCTTTGGCTCGAGTCCCACGTGTGAGTACGTCACACCCGGCACCACCCCGGCTACTAGCGGTTCAAGAGCGGTCCTACACCACAAGTCCAAGCAGTGGCCAAAGTAGTGAGCTCCGGTCCACAATTTAATCGTCGCCGCAGCGATTCGAACTTGGGACCTTGTGGTTAGAATTGCTGCCCAGTACCACTAGGCTACCACCTTGGTGGCCTAAATCATGGTATTTCGGTTTGAAATTCAGTAAGTGTTTTGAAAGGTAGATGTGATATGCAGGCAAGCATGCATAGTATTAGGCAGAAGGTGTCCACCTAAGAAGACACACAAGGGGGTAGTGCTAAAATTAAGAAAGCTAATAAAAATTCATAATTATAAAAGATATAAAATTAGATATAAATCGAGAGTAACTAAAAGGGACAAAGGTATACTTAAGGCTAGTTAATGGGCTACCTCCAAAAGCTACAATATTTCCCTACAAAATGACAAATAATTCTGAATCTACCTAATCATGAATAATCAATGCAAAATTAGAAGTGAGCAAATAAGAATCGGCGAAACTCACGGGCAATAAAAAAGGTATATTAGCACCAATTAGAAGGAAAAGTCACAATATAATTAATTGGCAAAACATTTTGAGCTATACTTCTAATTTTAGCCGAGTTACCATATAATTTTTATTGGTCTAATCAAATTATATGATGATTCTTGAAAGACCTCTAATAGCAAAACTCCTGCTCATACTTTCTGTTTGCAAATTAAAAAGAAGTACAACTTTTTTTATACATAGAAAGCACCATATATATATATATATATATTCTTAGTGATCCCTTGTTCATGACCTCCATGGAACATGAAAATAATAATGGGGTACAATTGTTTGTAAATCAAAACAGGTATGTAGTTACTCATGTAGATCAAAAGACATATCATACCTTGTGAGGATCCGTGCGGGTGTGTGTTTAGTCCCACATCAATTATTTGATGGGTAGATCTTGGGTATTTATATGGGATCAAGGAACCCAAATAATACCTTCCGGCTAGTCTTTTTGGGTGAGATCCTAGGTTATGACAAATGGTATTAGAGCTAACCCGACCCACGGCCCATGTGAACTAGGAGACACTGCAGCATGGGGTTATTGAGGCTAACTATGGGCTGATCGTGATGCTTGTGATTAGATTTGAATAGATTTGAACCCTTAGCCTCATAAAGATGTCAGGATTTAAACGGAAAGAGTATGTGAGGATCTGTGCGGGCGTGTGTTTAGTCCCATAATGGTTATTTGCTGGGTAGATCTTGAGTACTTATACAGAATCAAGAAACCTAAATAATATTTTATGGCTAGCCTTTTTGGGTGACGCCGTGAGTTAGTGACATTCCTGTTTCACATATTCAGGGCGGATGTCGTCACCAGGAAGAGGGTAGGGTGGCCCGTAGTTTGTAGAGAAAGAACCCAAGAGGGAGAGGGTTGAAGAGAGAGAGAGAAGGGGCCAATTGAGGAGCTCGGAGGAGGAGGAAGAAGAGGAGGAGAACTGGTGTCGCGTGGTGGAGCTCGGGGGAGGAGGAAGACGATGGAGGAGCTCAAGGGAGGAGGAGGAGGACGGCGGAGATGCTCGGGGGAGGAGGACTAGTGTTGGGTAGTGGAGCTCATGGGAGGAGGAGGATGGCGGAGGAGGAGGAGGAGCACTAGTGTTGGGCGGTGAAGCTTGGGGGAGGAGGAGGAGGAGGAAATTAGGGATCGGTTTAGGGTTTGGATTGGGGCAGGAGAGACCAGGATTGAAGTAGGGGTTTTGGCATCCGATGACGTTCTTCTTCGTGTAATTTAACGATACTAATAAGCATCGTTTTATTAAAGTAATCTAACGACACTAGCCAAAAAAGCATTGTGGAAAGCCAGTTTAAAGTTCTTTACACTTATAAACGTTGCTAATCTTCGACACTTATTAAAAAGGTCAAGAGATCTTGGCGTGCTCGGGGGGCTGCCAACGCTTTCCACTAGTGTCAACAGCTTAGCGTTGGCTTCCCATCCTTCCCTTGTAGTGAAAAGAGCTAGCTCTCATTATACGTTCATACGATCTTGCTTTAAATCTTTCCAAACCACAAAAGATTTTACTACCTTATTTTTCTTAGTGGACATACTTTCCACTAAGCATGCACTTAATCTCTCTCTCTCTCTCTCTCACACACACACACACACAAACACACACACTCTTTATGCAACTCCCGTCAACTTTGGTTACAACAGATAGCGGCCATACATCTTTAGAATTCCTACCCAATCCCTTACAGTTAATAGACACCTTCTGAGGCCTCCCAGCCAATCCACTAGTACCTTATTTATAAAGTTTTATGGCTTTATAGGATCACCATGAGTGAAAACAGAACAATTTATTCCTTAGCATATTTCCCCATGGGCTGTGGAAGTAGATAGAACTTAATTTTTACAGAGATCACACGCTTTTGACATATATGTTTTGGATGAATTCGGTCTAAGAACACAGTAACAGCTCTCTTGATATCCCTGAAGTAGTCTTTGTTCTATCCTGTGCCTAAAGCTGTTCTTTCTTCACTCATAGCATAGTAGCATTCTTGCTTCAAGCCTCCTCTGCTTGTTGACTCTTGCAATAAAGTCCTCAACTCTCCTGTTCAATTCATCCAAGCCCTTCTCCCCCTCTCCATCCACCTCCTCATACCCTCCCTCCACTTGAGCCCATCCTCCACCTCCTTTTTCCTCTTCTCCCTCTTCTTCTTCATCAAAAGCCTTCTTGCATGCACTTCCTTTCTTGCTTTTCCTCGTAGATGGTCTTCGAAGGTTAGTGTTTCTGTTCATGTACTCTTCATAGATATCAGGAGGAGTCAAGGAAGACTTTGAGAACTTCGACTCACCGATGAGGAAGATGACAATGAGATTGCACACAACGAAGAGGCACTTGGGTCCAAACACGACGGCGTGCAAGTCGGGAAGGAAGACAAAGAAGAAGAGATTAAGAGAGGAGAAGATGGTGGGGAGCCATAGGGGGCTCGAGAGGAATAAACCAAGAAGCAGAATTGCTACTAAGTATTGGATGAGGCTTGTCAGGAATTGCCTCCTCCTCCTCCTATACCTCTTCATGGCTTGAAGCTTCTCAATCTTGGTAGTGTCCATTTTGCCAATGGAGGCTTTGGGACTAGTATTAGATGGTAGTTTGTGGGGGACTTCCTAGGCCATGCTGATTATGGATTAAGGAAGGTTGTGGAGAGATAAAGAGTGTTTATAGGAGTGGTAGAAAATTGTTGGAAGGATTCTCATCCGACAGAACAGAGAGCAATGCGGTAGGAGGTTTAAATAGGAGCGTAAAGGAGATCTCTTGTGGTGGGATGCTGCCTTTTCCTCTTGAAATGGGATTTTTATTTGGCAGCGTGGGCTGTCCTTTTTAAAAAGTTAGGATGGAGGTGATTGAAGGCTTCTTTTGCTTTCTACTTCCCACTGCGTTGCTTCATGGTATTGGCCTTCCTGATGGACATAAACCTTGGTGCACGAGGTGCAACCAGTTTGGTGTGGAACGAGTCAGTGAGCAAGTACCCCAAAATGGAATTGGATCTGCTAGGCCATTCAGCTCACCGAACACCATAATGCGCGACTCCAAGCCTAACATCTATCTCGATTATTTTGGTCTCATTGATGTATTGCAAAATATTTTTATCGAGCTTTCATGGGGGAGCATTTTCACATGTTCTACTCTTCCACATGCAATACAGTATCACTTCAAAGAAAACTAGAAAAATGATGTAAGATAGAATGAAGAAAGTTTTGAATTATTTATATCTATTTTATTCGAATATTGTAGCGATATTATGGTGAAAACAAATTCTCAATAATTCATCTATAATTTTTGTACCGTTTCCTTTATGAAATAGAGGAGGATGTCATGGTTTCTTCTTGGTCCCGAAATCTTAGATACTAATAAAAGACTCTTTTAGAATATGAATAAGTTTTTTGCAAGAAAATATTGCATAATTTCACATATGACATTATTTGTTTCTAAAGTGGTGTAACCTATGATAAAATAAAAATGGTTATTTCCAGAACCAAATTATACAAGTCTTGGAAGGAGTAGCAGCTCTTCAGAACACCAAGAACATCAATTTTTTATTTGATTGCTAGAAGACTCTACATTGAAAAGTTCTCACCTCTGAGGAAAGCACCTCAGCCTTCCTTCAGTTGGTACAGAAGTAGGGAAGAAAAAAAGTGCTTTGACTATGAGTCCATGCTTTTGGCATGAGTCTCATAGCTTTTGCATTATTGTGGCATGCAGCAGCTGGCATGCATATTGATTAAAGAGGACACGTATAAGTTTCAATCACATTTTAATAAGTTTCAGAGACATTTTAATTCAAGGTATATCAAATGTAATCGACTAAATGCATCATTTAATACAATGTTTGCATTTTTAATTTCTGAAAGTGCTTCAGAGGATGGTAAAAATCAAAATAGTTTTGATTTTTTTTTTTGTCTTCTCCAAAGTTTTGGTTTTCCATATGGGCATCTAGATATCTTTTCCCATAATCATATAGTTAGAATTTTTACATTGATGTCCGAAGCTAGAGGCAGAAAAATTGGATAAAGTGAAATATTCTGTACTGGAAAATATCCTTGAACGGATCATTAGTGCCTGGTGATTAAGATTCTTTAAATTTTGGAAGCACATTCATATACTAACTCAGATAGAATCACAAGTCATTTTCTCAACTATCATTAAGTATTCCCAAATTTTTTTTCCCCCATTCACCTTGCAACTTTTCCACTACAAACTTGTCTCATCTAGAAGGAACCATCAATTACTAATTTCCAAATTGATTAGCTCAAAGCATGCTCTAAGCTCTATAGCTTGGAAGCTGGACCCTGTTACCATGGTACTGCCAATTACTTCCCAAATGATATGAAAACACCAGAAAACAAATCAACTATCACATGAATTGACACACCAAAGGGCAGATCCATATCTTAAAACTTAAGGACTAAGCAAACATGTGGTTGAATGAGTCCAACTTTACCATCTTACTTGCTCCCTCACGCTTCAAAGAGTCCAAGGTAATGGACCCCAATGACTTCATGACTTCTTAAGAGTATGAGGAGCCAATGATATGAGTAGAACAAGTCATACAAGCAATCTCAAGGTGAGCTCAACACCTCTTAGCCATCCCACAATATTCGAATGGCTATGATTTAGATTACAGACTTTGATTGCCTATAGTATATATACTCATGCTTGATCGCCTAGATCTCCACAGAATGCACTCTAAAGCCATAAATGGATCCGAGACCTGCAAGTAAAAGGGAGCCATCCTTCTTGTTTGAGTGGAAGAACTTTATTAGGTGGTGGAGGGTTTAGACCTTTAATTGTGTAGTGGTAGAA
Organism: Phoenix dactylifera; assembly: GCF_051530095.1. Classification (NCBI taxonomy): domain Eukaryota; kingdom Viridiplantae; phylum Streptophyta; class Magnoliopsida; order Arecales; family Arecaceae; genus Phoenix; species Phoenix dactylifera. Next base: position 15,556,987 of record NC_143201.1, read on the forward strand.
TACGTGCTGTAAAGGGAGATGGAAGTGAGATAAGCATGTGGTCAGTGGTATGTGAGCCCTCTCGACTCCTATCTGTCACAACTCATATTCCTTGTTAATCCCAATATTCCTTCCTATCAACTTGATCCACCCTTGAGCTACCCATTAGCTTAATTATAAGTACCTTTGCCTTTTTGTCTTTTATTTATTTATTTTTTTTCTTTTTGAGATGATACCTTTGGCTTTCCAAGATCCACTAAAGAAGATACTAAAGATCCAGCAGACTTTCCCCCACCTTTTTTTTTTGTAAAACATAATTAACTTTATATTTGCATATAGGTTCATCCACATCCTAAGAGTTACATCAAGGGTTTTGCAAGTTTATCCGGTGTGACACTGATTCACAGAATTTTCCATTCACCAAACTGCCCTTAAGAGAATTTCTTTGAACATGTTTAACTTGCAGCTTCCTGCATGCAAATCGGAATTGCTTTCGAACTTGTTTTCCTCGGCTAGTGAAGGCACATGAACTATGGTACATCATGTAGTCCTCAAGTGATTGCCATCTTACAAGACCCTATGAACTAATTATACTTGATCTTGTGTCCATGTATGACACAAAGTCCAAATCTGAAAAATTGATTGGACTTTGGAGCAACTCCATTCGCGACTCTAGTTCAAGCAATTAAATGCACCATCACAAGTTCTCCATGCCTGAAGATAATATGAGTAAAACCAAATATTTGGAATTTCAAAAACTGTGAGGACTTGTGCGAGCGTGTGTTTAGTCCCACATCGGTTATTCGCTGGATAGATCTTATGTACTTATACAGGATCAAGGAACCCAAATAATACCTTCCAGCTAGCCATTTTGGGTGAGGTCCTAGGTTGTTACAAATGGTATCAGAGCGGACCCGGCCCATAACTTATGTGGACTAGGAGACACTGCGCATGGATCCATTGGGGTTGACCACGGACCGATCGTGGTGTTTGTGATTAGATTTGAATGGATTTGAACCCTTAGCCTAACGAGAACATCAGGGCTTGAACGAGGGGAGTATGTGAGGATCCGTGCGAGCGTGTGTTTAGTCCCACATCGGTTATTCGCTGGATAGATCTTGGGTACTTATATAGGATCAAGGAACCCAAATAATACCTTCCGGCTAGCCATTTTGGGTGAGGTCCTGGGTTGTTACAAAAACATTACTGAATTTATCAGAAATTCATAAATAAACTAGACTATTAAAATTTAGTAAAAAAAATGATATAAAAATAACAAACAAATAATGATGACACCATCATCACTAGCATCATCTAGCACCGCTAGTATGTACATTATCAGCTCAGATCAATCTCCAAAAATCATGAGATTCTATGGTCATATTCAAATTTAGTATTTGTATCAAATCATAGAATTTTGCTATTGTATTCTAGTATATCTGGTCCCTAGCATTTTCCCATTATTCTGAAACTTTATTGTTGTATTCTACTACATATGGGAGCTCAACTTGTATAAAGCACACTAGTGCCATAAATAGAATAAGCAATTCAAATCTTATTTCCAATACAAATTTCTCATGGTATCAGAGCATTCACTTGGTGATCAGTGAACCCTAAGAGTAGAGTTGAAATCGTTTCAACCCATTGAAAGAAGTTTCAATGATATTATGATAGAGATCATAATATATCTTGCTACCAGTCATAATAGAACCTACGGGGTCACACACATTAGAGATTTTGATCATTCCGACGGTTGGATTACGATTTGGATTCGAAATTAAAATTGATTGTCAATTTGATTTAACCCGCTAAGAGTTAGTGAGTTAAAGAAGAAGAAATCGCAATTGGATTGCAATTTAATTGATTTAATTGGACCTAATTAAATTAGGCTTAATCTTATTGGATAAGGATGGGAAGGCCTAATTAATTAGAACTCCTTATTAGATAAGGAACTTGATTCATGAAGTCCAATTCAAGTCCTAATTGGATTAGGATTCACATAAATCAATTTGGAGGAAACATTAGGTTCTAATTGGATTAGGATTCAATTGATCAGATGGAACCATGTAATACCTAATTAGATTAGGTGACCCATGAATGGAAGGAAGAGAGAGAACCCTTCCTCCATGCGTGTGGAGCAAAGAAGGAAAGAGGGAGGGGCGTCTGCCCCTCCTCTTTTCTCTCACGCACAAAGAAAGGAGGGGCGAACGCCCCTCCTTTCCTAAAATGGCCCCACACCATGCGGAGGGGCAGATGCCCCTCCTCCTCCTCATTGTTCACGCAGATTGCTACATGGCATGAGCACATCCCTTGGATTCTCTTCAAACTCTTTTAAGTAAGTGTTGCGATAGAATTAAGTAAGGGGTGTTGCAGATTTTGGAGGGATGAATCAAGGAGTGATTGATCTCTAAAATTATTTCTTGTTTGTATGGGCATGAGATGCCTATTTAAAGAGCCCTGGCGTAAAGCATGAATGAATTGGAGCCTCCATTCAGCCGCCACGCTCTCTCTCCTTCTTCCTCCTTGGCGTGAGCAAGAAAAAGGGAAGAAGAGCTCTCCTCTTCGACGTTCGTCGTCTTCCTTCTTCTTCCTCTCAAAGTAATCAAGGAGTTGATTAAAAGAGAGGAATTCAGCCATCAAAGGTGATCTCTGCAAGGGAGCTAGCATCCCGGTGAGATCTTGGAGCGATTTGTACCTCGTGTGGATACCTGTAGAGGCCGGACGCTTGTGCGGCTTCAAAAGAACCAGAAATCCTATGATCATTAGATAGCGGTGAAGTTCTACCCGCTCAAAGGTAAAAATTAGATCTTTATAAATTCTATACAATTAGGAATTGTAGTAGATCTGAAATTAATCTAGTTTTTTAATTTTAATCTTTCCTTTAGATTTCATAAATTTGAGTTAGAGAACTATAGAAAATTTTTGAAATCTACGTTCTCTAGAACGTTCATGAGATGAACGACCTCGCACGTGTCTTTCCCCTGCGACAACATGGTGCTTTGAAACAGCAAAAGAGGCATGAGAAGATCTGGGGGAGCGAGATATCTCAATACATATTTAAGAGTAATCTTCTGTTGCTTCTTATTTTACCACATTCAAAGTATATTAGGATAAAATCAATGATCTATGTCCACTTCCTACTTACACCTGCGTTGTAATGAAAGAGTTGAACCGGATCTCTTAAGATGAAAAGGTTTTTCAATTTCTTATGGGGCTCAATGACACCTTTTCAACTATTCGGAGCCAAATACTCACCATAGAGTCGCTATCTACAGTAAGTAAAACTTTTTCTCTGATTTTGCAAGAGGAGAAATAGAAAGTACTGCAAGTCAAACCGATATAGTCTCTTGAAGGTGCTGCCATGGCTACTTCACATTTTGATAAGCACGATTCTAGTCACTCTGGTAACCAACGAGGAGGTTATGGTTGTGGAGGTCATGGCAGTTGAGGAAGACCACACTATGATTGCTGCAATAATCTTGGTCACCCCCATGAACTTGTTACAAATTACATGGCTACCTGAACCACCATGGGGAACCAAAACTCCTACTCATGCTGCAAATCACATTGCCAATAGTAAAAATCCTCTTAGCCCATGTATTGTGCCCTAGCTCATGCTAGAGCAGTATGTCCAATTGCTATCCATATTAATCATTGACAAAGCCACCAATTCCATCAACAGATAAGTATTCCTTCCAACATACAACCCATGACATGGGTAATTGACATAGGTCCTTCTGACCACATGATCTCTGACTAATCTTTTTTTTATCATTTGAACCTTTGCCAACTTGTTAATTTATTAAACTACCTACTGGAGATATAGTTTAAATAACCCAAGTAACCTACATGGGTAGTTGCCATCATTTTTTCTAACTTTTATATTTTTCAGGACCTATTACTAAGGAAGCTAATTGGTTTGGGTAAAGAAAAGGATGGTCTTTACTAATACAAGGGTCCAGTTTCTCCTACGCCTACAACTTATTGCACTCAGTTGAGTCTTTGGTATAATCCTTTGGGTCATCCGTCAACTTCAAGATTAAAGATTTTAGCCCAAGATATTTTTATTCCTTTTTCTACTTTTTAAAATAAAATAGATTCTTGTACTATTTGTCCTCTAGCCAAACAACTAAACTAGAGTTTTTTTTTTCTACAAGTACTTCTATTACTTTCTCCATTTTTGAACTTATTCATATTGATATTTGGGGAGGTTATTCTGTTACATCTCATACTGATGCAAGTTATTTTTTAACAATTGTGGATAACATTTCACATTGCACATAGATATTTCTCATGCGATTCAAATATAAAATATTTTATTTGTTTAAGAAATTTATTGTCCTTGTAGATAACTAATTTTCTTATAAAATTAAAATGGTTAGAAGTGATAATGGGATGGGATTCATGGATCATCATCACTTGCAAACTTACCTTGATTCTTTAGGAATTATTTTTCAAACATCTTGTCTTGGAACGCCAAGGCAAAATGGTGTAGTTGAGCGCAAACATAGACACCTCCTTAAAGTAGCATGAGCAGCCAACCTACCGATCCAATTTTGGGGTGAGTACATTTTAATTGTCGCTTATCTTATTGACCAACTTTCTTGTTCTACTGAGGTGGTAAATCTTATCAAAAAATGCTTTTTGATAAAAAAACCCTCTTACCACTATTTATGTACCTTCGGATGTCTTTGTTTTGTTTATATCCAAGCCAAAAATAAATTTGGACCTTGCACACGTAAATGCATTTTTGTAGGATATCTTTATGGACAAAAAGGCTACCATATGTATGACCTACTTGAGAAAAAAAATATTCACTAGTAGGGATGTCATTTTTCATAAATTAGTTTTTCCATTTGCCAACACATCTCACATTTTTTCTTCTTTCCAATCACCAATTCTTCCTCACATTACTGATAATTGTGATGAACGCATCCTCTCTACTCCTTCAATTGATCTTCCATCTTTACCTACTCGGCCTTCTTCCACTTCTAATCAAGATTCCATCAAACCAGTTGATCTTTTTGAAACATCCATCGATTTAGCTCTAAAATGCTCCACAATGATCCGACGTCCTCCCTAGTGGCTTCTAGATTTTTAGTGCCCTGAAATTTTATATTTTCTTACCCATTCCAAAACAATCTCGTGACAAGTACGAAGTATCCACTCCAAAATTATCTTTTTTTTGATAAATTCTTTAGCTGTCACCGTGTTTTTCTAGCTGCTATTTCCTCTTTTTAGAAACCCAAGTTTTTTCCCTCGGCAATGAAACATGCTCACTGGCGTGATGCTATGGACGATGAAATTAAGACCTTACAGTTTAATTCATGATGTCACTCTCACTAAAAAAATATGCCATCAGATGCAAATGGGTATATAAGATCAAATACAAGTTCGGTGGTAGTATTAGTATTGAATGGTACAAAGCAAGGCTTGTTGGCTAAAGGCTACACTCAAACTGAAGGCCTAGATTACCACGAAACATTTGCTTATATTGCCAAATTGGTTACGATCCGTTGTCTTATTACCATTACAACTGTTAAATAATGGCATATGTACCAGCTTGATGTCAATAATGTCTTCCTTCATGGTATTTAAATGAAGAAGTTTACATACAACTGCCATCAGGTTTTTCTCGAAAAGGGGAGAAAGGTGAATAGTTAGTTTGCCGCCTCAACAAATCCTTATATGGTCTTAAACAAGCCTTCCGTAACTGATTTTTCAAATTTTCTATTGTACTACTTCATGCTGGTTTCACTCAATCAAACATCGATTATTAACTCTTTACTCTCAAATCCAAGGGCAACATTACTATTGTGTTTGTCTATGTTGATGATATACTTATTACTTGCAGTGATCCTTCTTCCATTGCTTCCACTAAACCTTTCCTCCAAGATCATTTTTGAATTAAAAATCTTGGCACACTAAAATACTTCATGGGCATTAAAATTGCACGCTCCAGTAAAGGTATTTTTCTCTATCAATAGAAATATGTCTTAGATATTCTTGAAGATGCAACCATTCTAGGTGTTATACTAGTGCACACCCTGATGGAGTAAAATTTAAAATTATCACTTGATGTTGGAGAACCTTTGCATGATCTTGGACCATACAGATACCTGATAGGTTGCTTGATCTATTTCACAATCACTCATCTGGACATTACCTTTGCTGTTAATCTTCTTAGTCAATTTATGTAGGCACCATGCCAACCCCATATGGATGTTGCTCTTCGAGTCTTAAGATATCTCAAATCATGCCCTGGCTTTGATATCTGATGAGAGCACAAAAGTGCAATCATCAGACCATTTTAATTAGTATTTTAGCTAATTATTAATAATAAAATTAACTAATTAATGTTTTATTTATGCAAGTAAGCCTAATCAGCTCGTTCCCCACACTTCAAACGATGCGGGCCCAATCCTGCCATGATCTGATCGAGCACAATTGCTCCCAAACATCCGAGCCCGCGTGCGATCCTCCAGTGATCCTCGCATTCCCTCCTTTCCGGATTAGCACGTGCACTCTTCCGGAATAAAAATTCCCACTCTCACTTCATCACAAAGAAAAAGAACTTTTTAACCTCCAATCCCATAAACAATAGCTGAAATTACTATTTATTCCCGAAATTACTATTCATTCCTGAAATCACTGTTCATATGAACAGTGTTACGTAAAAACACTGTTCATATGAACAGTGCTACGGAAATTTGTTTTGATGATTCACCATTCTTCTTCCTTCCAGCGGCTCTCTCGCCCGTTTCAGCCACGCTCCAGCAAGCCTTCCGCGTATCAGACGTGTCACCAGCCCGCGTCCCCACCTTCCGCATGCGTCTCCTTCCTTACGCGATCAAAATCCCAGCTCTTCCGTGATCTTCTTCTTCAGCGTGCCAGTCCATGCTGCGTCCCAACCGGATCAACCAGCAGCTCTTTCCCAAGGATCTCGCGATTAGATCCCCAGTGTATCACGCGGTGAACCTTCCATCCGTGCCTTCCGCATGCGTCCCAATCCTCCACACCATCAGCAGCAGCAACGCCCGCGTATCAGATGCATCTCATAGCCGGCATGTCCCAGCAACCGCGTTCTTCACGCGGTGAAAATGCCCAAATTTTCTTCCATTTCAGCGCGTCTCCACCTTCCGCATCCAATCCCAGTCGCTCTTGATCCACCTCCCGGAGCCCCGTGATGCAAGCGGTGATCCCAGCAGCGCCCGAAGAAGGAAGTCCGCACCTCCCTTCTGCGATCCGAATCCCAGCCGTCCCCACCTTCCGCATCAGGCGTCCGGCGATCTCGCGTCTGTGGCCAAAGAGGGAAGTCGTCCGGAGCAATCCGCCCGCCATCTCCTCCTCCTTCCCAGCATCTCGGATGACCGGTGATTCCTCCCCAAATTCCAAGTGACCCCGCGGCTATAAAAGGAGAAGGGGAAGGCCAAGGGGAGGGTGTGCTCGGTTGGGGTGGGAACCAAAGAAGGAGTCGGCTGTTTTTTCAAGAACAGGGGTGCTCTGTTCTTGGGAAGAAGAAGAACATAAAAAGTTATTTTATGTTGGAAGTCCACCGTGGGAATGGGAGAGAAAGAGAAGTGATTTTTTTTCTTTGTTTTCTTTTCTTTATTTTATTTGCAAAATAGGGGAGTATTAGGCCTCTAATCTCCACTTTTATTTGTAATCAGTCTTCTTTTTATGAAATCTAGAAAAATTTCTTTCATGCAATCCCTGTTCTAGGTTCGAGTTAATTTCTGTTTTCTTTTTATGAAATCTTTTAATTTTTCTTATATGCAATTCATGTTTCAGGTTAAGTTTAATTCCTGCAGTTTGTTTTATGTTATGCAGTCTATGTTCCAGGCTTCAATCTCCCTAAGCACTGTTTTCATCCATTTTAATTTATGCAAAAAAACTCTTCTTTGATTAATTAAATAAATGCTTTTCAAATTTAAGTAACTGTCTTTCTGTTAATTTCAATTAGAAAACATTCTCCGGTAGTCCAGGGAATCATTCAACATCCTCAAGATAATGTTTTCCTTTTATCATTCAAAAATCGATTTCAAATCCGAGTGAACGTTCTAATTTTTAAGCAACTCCAGTCGCCTCCCTGTGGATCGACCTCTTACAACCACTATTCTTCGAGTAGAACAGGTAAGAGCAAATTTAAATTCAACTTTTGTTCGTCGGTTCTAACAACGATCTGTCTAGCATATTTTTAGGTAGACAGGAAAGGACGAACAGAATTTTGGCGCCGTTGCCGGGGAGGCAAATCGAGAAGCAAGAACGATCACGAAGATCAAATTAGATTTTGGATGCCCGGAGTGAACGCACTCCGGTAGTAAGTTTTTATTTTTATTATTTTGATTATTTTCAGTTAATAATTTCGTAGTTATTAAATTCTGAAATTTGAAATTCGAAAAAAAATTCAAAAAAAAATTGAAAAAAAAAATATATTTCAAAATTCAAAAATTCAAATATTCAAAAAGTTAAATTCAAAATTTGAATTCTGAAATTCGAAATTTGAAATTTAAATTTTAAAAAAATAAAAATAAAAATAAAATAAAATAAAAAAATCTACATTATTTTTGTTAGTAATTGATAAGGTGCAATCCCCCGAGGTGATCATACCTCTATTGGGGCTCCTCACGGAGTAATCTCCAGAGCTTATTCAACGGGCATTCGGAGATTGACTGACGCATAAGAATTGTGTTTAGTTTACATTCAAGTTATTGCTAAAAAAAAAAATTTTAAAATTTTTTTTTTTTAAAAAAAAGTAAAAGTAAAAAAAAAAATTGCTTGCTCATTTAATCAATACAACCTAATGACATTGCATAAACTTTAAAAAAAATATTGATTATTTGCTGCATTTAGTATTAAGCATTTGCATAAAGTAATTAAGGGCAAAACCCATTAAAAAGATAAGGTCAGGAAGTCATTACCTGTTCTTAGCCCAAAAATCACCACCTTGCATACTTATCCTAAGCCAAATTAAATTAAAATCAAATTAGACGTTGGCCTTAGGGTTTTCGAGCTCAATTAGGCTCTTGGAAAGAAGCGGCTGAAAGCCACTCCAGTGAGAATTTAGTAATTGGTGATGTCTAGGAAAGTTTTACAACAGTGAGAACTGTTACGGGTATTGTGGTATCGGTATATCCCTTCTGGCACCACCACACACTCCGGGACTTTCCTGGTCACTGGTTACTGGATTGCTTAACTGGTAAGCTCAAGCTTAATCTGAAAGGGAGATTAGGAGCTGTCTAATCTAGAGAGAATTTCAGGAACTTTTTAACCTGATAAATCTCTATGCAACTAGATTTAGGAAGCTACTAAACCTCACTTAGTTCTAAGACTAATAGGGTCAAATTGTTGTGTGGTATTGGTTGTGGTCATCTGTATCTAGCCCTTCTCTTCTCTTTTAGGATTTCGTTTAGGAGTCGAGTCTAATTAAGTTATTGATAATGTATGCATGGTAGAAGATCATTAAGGGATAAATTAACCCCATTTGATCCTGAGATTGACAGAACTTTTCATCATAACCTGCGAACTGTAAACCAACCGTCGATCTCTACAATGGGTGAACATATTAGAACCCTGAATGAATTGTTTGCACCCGCATCTGCTAGTCCCCCTACTTGCATAGTATTACCAATTAATAATGCAGCCCAATTCGAGATTCGGGCTGCAACAATAAACATGTTACCCAAGTTTCATGGGTTCGAGAGTGAACAACCCTACATTTATCTAAACAAATTTTTGACAATCTGTCAAACGTTTAGAAATCAAAATTTAGATGAAGAGGGTATTAAATTAAGGTTATTTCCCATGACTTTAGAGGATCGTGCTGCTGCATGGCTGTATTCCCTAGCTTCAAATTCCATCACATCATGGGAACAACTATCTAGGAAGTTCATGGCTAAGTTCTATCCCATGGTGAAGACTGAAAAAATTAAGGATGCCATCAAAACTTTTAGAGGAAAATCTGACGAGGAATTTTCTCAACTTTGGGAAAGATTCCATGATCTTTTGGTCAAGTGCCCGCACCATGGGCTTGACAAGGCTGATCTAGTACATTTCTTTTACAAAGGACTACCTCCACCACATAGAAACATGATCGAATCCATGCACAAGGGTAGGTTCATGAACCAAACCCCGGATCAAGCCTATGAATTTCTTGTTGACTTAGCCGAGAACGCCCAAAATTGGAGTAGCTATGGTGAGGAAATAAATAGAGATGAGTTTGGGTCTAGAAAACCAGGTAATTATGAAATGAAAGCAGACCTAGAACTCAAAAATGTCATGTCCAATCTGGTGGCTGGAATGAACAACTTGAGTAAAAAGTTTGATGCTTTCACTGTTTCCACTAGTTCGAGTTCATACAAAGAGTCAAATTCCGTCATGAAAGTGGATCACGAGTCATATAGTTTGTGTGTTTTGTGTAACAGTCCTGAGCATCTAGTGGAGTGCTGCCCTAGTCTGCCTAACATAAAGGCCGAGCAAGCAAATGCTCTAAATTCATATAGTGCCTTTAAGAAGCCCACTCCCAATTCATTCAGTCTCAGTCTACCACCCTGATAATAGGTTCCATCCAAATTTCTCATACAAGCAAAATGAACCTATTCAGCATCAAAGTGGTCCACCAGGTTTTCAGAACAACTTCCCCAGGATAGATCCACCACAAATGAACCAACCTTTGGTTCCATCTGTACCGCCTTATAATGCCCCTATCCCACAGCAACCTTCACAATTAGAAACCATGATGGCTAATATGATGAAACAACAACAAGATTTTATCAAGCAACAACAACAGACCAATACAGCCCAAGCCCAGACTAACCAATTCCATGCGCAAGCAATTGCAAAACTTGAGGTTAGTCTGAGCCAAATAGCTAACTCTCTAGGGGATAGGAAGAAAGGTGAACTACCTAGTCAACCAGTGCCTAACCCTAGTAGACAACAAAATCAAGGTCAGATAGGTCAGTATCAAATCAATTCTAATGGAAATCCGACCTATGAAGTCCAGGCAATTACCACTTTAAGGTCTGGCAAGCAAGTGGACAATAAAGTCCAACTTCCTGAAAATGAAAAGGAAAATAAAACTGAATCCGATAAGAACCCTATTCAGAAGAGGGGTCAAGAACAGGACAAACCGGAAAAGAGGGAAGAACCCATAGAAACATACAAACCCAAGGTTCCCTTTCCCAGTAGACTTCAGGACTCCAAGAAACAATCTAACTTTGATGAAATCATGGAAGTCTTTAAAACTGTTCAAATAAATATACCTTTTCTCGATGCCATAAGACAAATTCCCTCCTATACAAAAATTTTGAAAGACCTCACCACGGTCAAAAGAAAAACAAGTATTCCTAGACAAGCTGTTATGGCTGCACAAGCCTCATCCCTCATTCAACAACAGATTGCCCTAAAATTCAAAGACCCTGGTTGCCCAACTATTGAAATAAAAATAGGAGAGACGATCATCCAAAGAGCTCTATTAGATTTAGGAGCCAGTGTAAATCTACTTCCCTACTATGTGTACCAAAAGTTAGGTTTGGGGGAATTAAAGCCTACAAATATTACCCTTTTCTTAGCAGATAGGACAGTGAAGTACCCCAAGGGGATTGTAGAGGATGTAATAGTGAAAGTAAATGAGTTTTACTATCCTGTGGACTTCGTTATCCTTGAGACTGAACCTGTAATACATCCAGACAGTCACACACCTATAATTTTAGGTAGACCTTTCTTAGCCACAGCAAATGCTGTGATCAACTGTCGAAATGGGATGCTGAAGTTATCTTTTGGCAACATGAAAGTCGAGCTTAATGTCTTCAACATAAGTAAACAACCACCAGACGACAAAGAAATCAATGAAGTTGACATGATTGAAAGTCTGGTTCAGGAGACTTTCTTACAAACTTATAATAAGGACCCTTTAGAAGCTTACCTTGCCCATTCCGAGGAAAGGGTCAAGCATGCGCCTCTTAGTTCTGTTCCCCTTATGAGCATAGATCGTCATCAGCCGACTGTTCTTCATCGGACTCTTCCAAAACCATTCTTAGATAATGGTTAAAAAAAGGAGGATTTAAATTTTGTCCGGCTGAAGACATAAAACTTAACGCTCTTTGGGAGGCAACCCAACATGTAAGTTTATTTTATTAAAAAAAAAATAAATTATTAACATGCAGGTTTGGGGGATTTTGCCCCAATTTTTAATTTACCCACCCATATCAGGTAACCTCTCCTCTGTCCTCTTACTGCTTTAAATTTTCTTTAACATTGAGGACAATGTTAGATTTAGGTTTGGGGGTATTTTTACGCATTTTATATAAAAAAAAAGTTTTTAGTTAAAATTTTTGAAAAAAAATCAAAAAAAAAATATACAACACACAAGGTATATAAAATCTAAGAGCCCAATGACTAGTTGGAAGTAGTGCAAAGTGAGTTCTTTTTATTAAGTTCCTTTTAGTGAGTTGTAAGCTAATTAGTGCTTTGAATTTTACAACACATCTGGCCTGCATTTTCTAAGGTATAGGTTCGACATTGTGTTGAGAATATGGTAACAACCTCGAATCCTGATGAAGCATCTTTTTTTGATCCAAAAAAAAAAAAATTGGTGGATTTAGTCAGGTACATCGAAAAGGGCTACCTATTGTCAAAGGTCAGCGGGCTTGTGATGAGGAACCCGAGCATAGGTCCGTAGGGGAGTCTTGATGCCCGACACCTCATGCCAACTGGTATGAGAATTGTCGACTAATTGCTCGCTACATGGAGGAATCATCACAGGAGTAAAAGTGCACAATATATACACTATCATTTCTCTTTAATGAAAAAAAAACAAAAAAACAAAAAAAAAACAAAAAAAAATAATGAAAAAAAAATGTATATTGACTTTAAGAAAGACAATAGTGTGAAAGCCGTCGTTGTAAAAATTCGAGTAAACTGGAATATTACAGATAAAACCCATGAGGTATTAAAGTAAACATCCACAGCTCTCGAAATCCTGCAGATAAGATGATTTTGAATCAGCAAATAGGTCTTGTCCGACCAATTCTTGGAAACTACTAATATTAGCGATATTTTGGAGATCCAAAACCTTAGCTTGTGTATGGTCCAAACTTCACTGAGCACTCAAGTATAAATAAGTCTTACAACTTCCTAACGGAAAACTTAATAACTTCAACTTAAATTGCATACTAACCTAGAAATTGGGCTACTTAGTAATTAAAACCTTGTGTGCTTTTGAAATTCTTATCAGTTATGTACTTAAAATAAGACTTTCATTTCATAAACCAAATTTTATTTTGGGATTGAAGTTTGTGGGTAACTTCACTGCAAACCCTCACGAGACAACACTCGTCCACTAGGGTAACCTAGGGGTTTAACGGCTTGTTGCACGTGCTAAGTGCAATCGTAATGCTCTACGAAAGTGAGTATTTATCTTAGTTCATGTATATTCATATATATATAATAAATAAAACTTTTACACTCTCATTTTATCATTGACGCACTAAATTGCTAGAGACTAGCAATAAGCTGGTTGGGGGGTGTGATGAGAGCACAAAAGTGCAATCATCAGACCATTTTAATTAGTATTTTAGCTAATTATTAATAATAAAATTAACTAATTAATGTTTTATTTATGCAAGTAAGCCTAATCAGCTCGTTCCCCACACTTCAAACGATGCGGGCCCAATCCTGCCATGATCTGATCGAGCACAATTGCTCCCAAACATCCGAGCCCGCGTGCGATCCTCCAGTGATCCTCGCATTCCCTCCTTTCCGGATTAGCACGTGCACTCTTCCGGAATAAAGATTCCCACTCTCACTTCATCACAAAGAAAAAGAACTTTTTAACCTCCAATCCCATAAACAATAGCTGAAATTACTATTTATTCCCGAAATTACTATTCATTCCTGAAATCACTGTTCATATAAACAGTGTTACGTAAAAACACTGTTCATATGAACAGTGCTACGGAAATTTGTTTTGATGATTCACCATTCTTCTTCCTTCCAGCGGCTCTCTCGCCCGTTTCAGCCACGCTCCAGCAAGCCTTCCGCGTATCAGACGTGTCACCAGCCCGCGTCCCCACCTTCCGCATGCGTCTCCTTCCTTACGCGATCAAAATCCCAGCTCTTCCGTGATCTTCTTCTTCAGCGTGCCAGTCCATGCTGCGTCCCAACCGGATCAACCAGCAGCTCTTTCCCAAGGATCTCGCGATTAGATCCCCAGTGTATCACGCGGTGAACCTTCCATCCGTGCCTTCCGCATGCGTCCCAATCCTCCACACCATCAGCAGCAGCAACGCCCGCGTATCAGATGCATCTCATAGCCGGCATGTCCCAGCAACCGCGTTCTTCACGCGGTGAAAATGCCCAAATTTTCTTCCATTTCAGCGCGTCTCCACCTTCCGCATCCAATCCCAGTCGCTCTTGATCCACCTCCCGGAGCCCCGTGATGCAAGCGGTGATCCCAGCAGCGCCCGAAGAAGGAAGTCCGCACCTCCCTTCTGCGATCCGAATCCCAGCCGTCCCCACCTTCCGCATCAGGCGTCCGGCGATCTCGCGTCCGTGGCCAAAGAGGGAAGTCGTCCGGAGCAATCCGCCCGCCATCTCCTCCTCCTTCCCAGCATCTCGGATGACCGGTGATTCCTCCCCAAATTCCAAGTGACCCCGCGGCTATAAAAGGAGAAGGGGAAGGCCAAGGGGAGGGTGTGCTCGGTTGGGGTGGGAACCAAAGAAGGAGTCGGCTGTTTTTTCAAGAACAGGGGTGCTCTGTTCTTGGGAAGAAGAAGAACATAAAAAGTTATTTTATGTTGGAAGTCCACCGTGGGAATGGGAGAGAAAGAGAAGTGATTTTTTTTCTTTGTTTTCTTTTCTTTATTTTATTTGCAAAATAGGGGAGTATTAGGCCTCTAATCTCCACTTTTATTTGTAATCAGTCTTCTTTTTATGAAATCTAGAAAAATTTCTTTCATGCAATCCCTGTTCTAGGTTCGAGTTAATTTCTGTTTTCTTTTTATGAAATCTTTTAATTTTTCTTATATGCAATTCATGTTTCAGGTTAAGTTTAATTCCTGCAGTTTGTTTTATGTTATGCAGTCTATGTTCCAGGCTTCAATCTCCCTAAGCACTGTTTTCATCCATTTTAATTTATGCAAAAAAACTCTTCTTTGATTAATTAAATAAATGCTTTTCAAATTTAAGTAACTGTCTTTCTGTTAATTTCAATTAGAAAACATTCTCCGGTAGTCCAGGGAATCATTCAACATCCTCAAGATAATGTTTTCCTTTTATCATTCAAAAATCGATTTCAAATCCGAGTGAACGTTCTAATTTTTAAGCAACTCCAATCGCCTCCCTGTGGATCGACCTCTTACAACCACTATTCTTCGAGTAGAACAGGTAAGAGCAAATTTAAATTCAACTTTTGTTCGTCAGTTCTAACAATGATATGTCTAGCATATTTTTAGGTAGACAGGAAAGGACGAACAATATCCTCATGCTTGCTTCAAACAATTTCATCTCATTGCTTATTGTGATGCTGATTAGGTGACTTTCCACTACTCGCCGTTCTGTCATAAGTTATTGGAGCTTTTTTGGTGATAGCCCTATCTCATGGCGCATAAAGAAATAAAGTACTATCTCTCGCTCTACCGCTAAAGTTGAGTATTGATCAATAACATCTACCACTAATGAATTAGTCTCGCTCAAACTCTTTTCTGACTTGGCTATTCACCACCCTCAATCTATGTCTCTCTATTGTGATAACCAAGCAGTACTTTATATTGCTGCCAACTCTGTACTTTATGAGCGATAAAACACATCGAAATAGATTATCACATCGTCCCGAAAAAACTATAAGCAGGCACAATCCAGACCAAATTCCTTCGAAGTAACAATCGGCATGCTGACATTTTTACCAAAGCTTTGGGTCATGATCAGTTTTTTTTTATCTGCTACGCAAGTTGGATGTTACGGATCTACACACATCAGCTTGAGGGGGAGTATTATAGTTGTCAGAATCATAAACAATCTCGCCTATTATAGTATGTATGATATTGGATACCATAGCTGCCATATATTGCATGTACAGTCTTGGTATATCAGCTCAGATCAATCTCCAAAAATCATGAGATTTGATTGTTATATTCAAATTTAGTATTTGTACCAAATCATAGAATTTTGCTAGTGTATTATATTATATATGATCTCTAGTTTCTTTTCCATAATCCTGAAATTTTCTTGTTGTTTTCTCATATATTTAGAAGCTCAACTTGTATATAAAGCACACCAGTGCCATGGACAGAACAAGTAATTCAAAACTTATTTCCAATACAAATTTCTCAATATAAAAAAGAAAATTTATTGCATCAGTTCAAAAACATTCATAATTCAAAAAAATGCATGCTTTAGACTTTCAATTGGATGAAAACAAGAATTTGAAAAGTTTTTAAATAATTTGAAGAGTATTACTGCTACGTTCTGCATGCAGAAATGTACCTCGTACCAATGATGCAAATAGAAAAGTTGAGCCAGGCAATTTTATCAATTGAGGTCGTAATTTATAAACTAGATCCAAATAAATTTGCATCCATTTTGATGAGACTTTCCTATGCAAACAAAATGAAAATCAAAATCGGTATTGATTATTTGTTTCTGGTGGGTAGTAGTTACAACCTTTAAGCCTTGATTGCAACTAATGAGACAGTTTTTCTCTTTCTCTCTCTCTTTCTCTTTTTTTTTCTTCTAAGATTCATGAAAAGAAACAAAATGGTCATTACAAAAGACTACTGAAACAGGCTTCAGAAACTCAAGTCTGTAACTTGTGCCAGTTGGGACATGAAAATAAGACATCAAAGGAGAGAGTGAATGTAGGAACCTTCCTACGAGACATTGTAGGAAAGGGATGATGTGGAATACTGACAGAGATACCATTCTAGTGAACCAACATGCTGAAGATTAGTGGTACAGCTAATGGGCACTTTGAGCACATGCTCAACAAAGTAAGGATGTGTTGAGAGATTTGAGTCCCCCAACTTGGTGCAATGACTGCATAGTGATGAGTGATGACTCAGGTTAGGGAAAGTAATTTGCTTTTTTGAGTTTCAACTTGTGTTTAAGGTAGTACCAAACTATCGTATGTGCTGTCCAATCTTATGTGGGTGAAAGAAGGAAGGCCACTCCCCTTTATCTCTACTTTTTCTTTTGTTGCCCAACTTTATTATGAGCTCAATATTGCACCTCAAGATTGTGTGGCAGCTCTTCAATTCATTGGGCATGGAGACTGGTCATGGGTCAACGTTGTGTTCTTTTCACTGGTCAGTTAATTATTAAGCAAAATCCTCTTGGAAATCATCATCCACAGTATTTAATAAATTTATGTTGTTCCATATAATTGTACATACATACATATATATATATATATACATACACAAACATATACATACATACATATATTTATTTATTATAGAAAAAGAAAGAATAGTGCTCCACCTATCTTCATCAAGAGAATGAAGTAGAGCGGTTTTGTTCCTCAGCGTGGTTAGGTGCAAATAAGGATAACAACAGGCTACGTTCTCTTAGCATATTTCCAGGATATACAATAGAAGAGAGTAGTAACCTTTGGAGCAAACAAAGGTTCCCAAGTGGAGAAGACTTGGATGGCTTTGAGGAGATTTGTCTGGCATCTTTCTCTTAAGAAAATTCTTCTGCCGCGCTTCATCCATAGGGTTATGTAAATAATATGAAGGCTCAATGGCTCAAATTCTATTATGACATTATAAATTTTTGGTGCTGATGAAGTTTCCTATGTGCTTTGTGTGCTATTGAATTTTGACAGATCTTTGGTGTAGAGGAATTTTGCCATATTCTTTTAACTATCCTTAATTTACTCAAGTTGGTGCCAAGGAAAATGCCCAAGCTAATAGGGCGATGAAATCGATCGCATCTCAAAGCTTTAGTAAAGACATCAGCTAGTCGGCTGGCAGATGGTATATGCTTTGTTGCAAGAATCCCTTCTTGAATTTTTTTTCATGGACCAAGTGAGATTTTATTTCAATCTGTTTGATTCTTTCGTGAAAAACTGGTTTGCAATAATATGTAAATCCCCCTGATTATCATAATATGAAGTGGATGGTTGAGGATGATCAACTTTTCGAATCGTTCAACAAGTAATTAAGTTAGCTCACACGTAGTAGATGCCATGGAATGGCATTTAGCCTCTGTAGAGGACCGTGAAACTACATGTTGCTTCTTTGTTTTCCATGAGACTGGATTATCACCCAAAATAATGCAATAGCATGAGGTTAAGCATTGAGCTGTGGTGCAAGTTGCTTCTTTTTTGATGCTGAACGGACTAAACTACTCTCTGAATATTTGTTGCTAAAGGTTGCCTGTCATAAGCCTTTACATTATTAAGAGGCATCTCTCAGTTCCACAGATATTGCAAGTTCTAAGAGATGTTGCACGCTTCTTGCTTTTACTGCAATATCGTTATAATAAAAAACCAAGCTATTTAAATAATCATGCACTGAAAGGAACATAAGAAAACTGCAATCCAGAATTTAAATCATCCTAAACCACAGTCACAAAGAACTTGATACACATATTCCAGCACAATTGAATGAATTTTTATAAACAAGAGGGCAGTATCATTGGAAGGCTGAAATAAACATATTAAACCATACATCAGGAGTTACCAAAGTACATTAGCAACTAAATAGAATGGTAAGAAAAGGCCCAATAGATATCAAAGAAAATTTCTGAATTTGAAAGTTAGAATTGAACGAATACACAAAGAGAAACTAATAAATGGCATAAGTACCTAATCTGGGAAAAAACATCAAACTAGATACTAACGACCAAAATCAAAAAATGAACATATTGCAGGTATTAGTTGTAGTTTTTATAAGCAGTCCAGTTGGAAGCCTATACAGGCCATATAATTTTTTCTAAAAAAATTAGGAATAAGAATGACTAATACGTTATTTTTTCAAGTTGTATGTTTGAAGCTTTGATATCAAACCTCTTGATTTATTAACTTGGAAATCACATAACAAAAATTAATTATGTGCAAGACTCCTTTGCTATGAGCAAAAAAAAAAATGTGGGCTCTATATTCAAAATAAGAGGAAATTAAAGGGAAGTGTGGGCACAAAATATTCATTCATTTAAATCTTAAAGTGTCCCTTTGATGATCAGAGCAACTTAACATCCAACATCCGGACAGAAAAGATTTCAAATAACTTGCAATAAAATCTACAATAAATCTAAACAAATCCAGCGTTGTTCTCCTCGATGAAGCTGATCGTCGAGTTGATCAGAAGTAGGGTAATAATCTCACAAAATCCTGCCAGTTTGGGGGCTTCCCCTGTTGAACGGAATCAAGAACCCATATGGGTTCGTCACAGAAAAAAAAAAAAGAAGAAGAAATGCACCAGAGAAAACAATCAGATTATGGTGTTTCCAGGACTCACCCCTCCGTTCGCGAGGGCGATGGCCATGATGGCCGCCGCCTCCATCACCCACGACAGCGGATTCCACATGAACCCTAAGAATTTCAGAAACTTGCTCTCCTGCAACCACAAACAAATTCAAAAAATAAATAAATAAATCAACAGCTAGATTAAAAAACAAAAAGCACATACAAGAGGGTTGTCTCACAAATCTATATCAGTTGAAGTGGTGTGGGAAAGAACACATCCCCTCCCGCATGCATCTCAGATTATCAAACACCTCCTTCAAGGGTATGTTGTCGTCGAACCACATCCCACCCGCCACCACCGCCGTATCCTCGGCTCGGAGGGGTAGAACACCTTTCTCGATGGCGCGGGGTCGTCCTCGAAGCTCGAAGGGGGAGGGGGATCCGGAGGGGGAGGGGGATCCGAAGCTCGGTGGGGGGTTTGGGGGGAGATGATCGGGGAGAAAGGAGGGGGGGTGTTGCCCAAGAAGACAACCCAAGAGGGGGGGGGGGGTGAATTGGGTTTTAAGTAATAATTGCAAATTAAAACTTAATGAGTAACTAATTAAAGCTTATTGCAAGTGGATTTATTAGTTTACTATATGCAGTGGATGAAGGGAATGGGAGAGACAGTTATACGATCACAAACACAAGAGATTTTATAGTGGTTCGGAGCTAACCCTTGCTCCTACGTTCACTCCCCAAGCTTCACTTGGGAGTTCACTATAATCCCTCGGATTACAGCCGATTATTTTACAAGCTCACAACCCAACTTGTTGTTTTACGAGATCACAACGAACTCGGTTGGTTTTCACAGGCTCACCGACTAGAACCACCCGATTATTTTTCGGGGATCACAATCGAACCCTTATATCCTTGGTTTTAACCTCGGCTCACCAACAAACCTCAACAACCTTGATTCAATCCCCTGATTGAATCAAGTAACAAGAAAATAGTTTGTAAAGAGTACAGGAAAAGCTTCTTAACAAGCAAATATGAACAATATAAATAATGCAGAGTTAGAAGCCCTCAAACAGATTTTGGAAGAGGAAGAAAGGGCTTCTCGAACTCTGTGTCTCCTCTTTGAATGCACTGATGATCTGATGTCAGAGGAGAGCCTTGAATGCGAGGAAGACGTTTGAAGGATGGACTTCAATACACTTCTTCCTTCTTTCTCTTGTCTTAACTCTTGAGAGGCTTTGGTAGGTGGAAATCCCTTTTACTTTGAATGGAGTCTCTCTTTGTTGCTCTATTACTGTTCACTCTCGCTATTTAAGCAATCCCCATTGAAAACTAGCCGTTAGACACACTTTTAGAGCCGTTCTGCACAATCTGCAACTCCTAACAAAGTGTCCGTTGGGATCGGAGTCGACTCGCTCGATCTGGAGTCGACTCGGCTGTTGCTGGAGTCGACTCATGCTTTACTGGTGACGACTCGCCCACTGTTCAAAATTTGAAATAAAGTGCTGTCCCGTTCTGGAGTCGACTCGACTAAACCTGGAGTCGACTCGCCAATGTCCGGAGATGACTCTCCCTTCTGGAGACGACTTGTTCTTTAGGAATCCAAAGATCTTTCTTTCGGGTTTACTTCCTCGAGTCGACTCGGATTCTCTTGGAGTCGACTCGGCTCTCAGAGCCAGAAAAACTGGTCTTCTGTCTTTGGAGTTGAACTGCCTCGGAGTCGACTCGCACTTTGCTGGAGTCGACTCGGCTCTCAGACACCGAAGAACTGGTCTTCTGTCTTTGGAGTTGAACTGCCTCGGAGTCGACTCGGACTTTGTTAGAGTCGACTCGATTCTCAGACACCGAAGTTGGCTCTCTGACTTTTAGTCTTGCATTCCTCTGAGAGTCGACTCTTGCTTCTTTAGGAGTCGACTCGCCAACCGTCGGAGTCGACTCGAGTTCTTCTGGAGTCGACTCGGTTCTCAGAGTCCAAAACAACTTCTCTGTCTTTCTGTCTGTTACTCATTGGAGTCGACTCGGAACTATCGGGGGTCAACTCGGCAAGCATCGTGGTCGACTCGAATTCTTCTGGAGTCGACTCGGTGACAGGGTCTGAGATCCATCTTTCTGTCCTGCTGTCTGTTCTCAGTCGGAGTCGACTCGTAATGTGCCGGAGTCGACTCGAGCCTGTGCCAGAACGTCTGAAACACTTGGAGTCGACTCGAAATCTTCCAGAGTCGACTCGAGTTCCATACTTTGGTTCAAACTGAGTTCCATGCTTAGCCAAAATGTATTGAACCAATGCTAGAGACAATTAAACATAAATTCACAAATATTTGGCTGAAACACTAGATTGAATTCATTAGTATAACATAAGATATACTCAAATGCTTTGAGCTCATCAAAATCAAATAGGGTTATAATCAATCACTCCACAATCTCTCCCTTTTTGATGATGACAAAACATTGAGTATTTGTAAAGTGAATTGCTCAACCAAAAGGAGATTTATAATAAAGTTTTGAAATGAATTCAAGTATCTAGTCATTTAATTTATCTAAAATTGAAAGGTGTAAAACAGTAAATCCTGAAGTTAAAGCTCCCCCTTTCATTTGGATTTATATAATCCTTCATGTCATGCAATCAATTGTTTGGCTTATATGTGTTTAATGAATTTGCTTTTTTAAAATTTCAGATTCTTCCCCTCAACATATGCATTCAATTTTGTTTAGATTTTCTGAATTTTCTTTTAATGTCTTGAAGCTTTTGAGCTTAAATTTTTGTTTTAGAGGGAAAATATGACAATTTGTTCTTGAGTATGATTCAACTAATCTCCGAATATTTTTTGAATAGATTCTGGAGATTACTCCTTTAGGAGCCCCAACAGAGAGATAATGAGCCTCGAGGTATTGAATCCACTAAGAACAAATTACTTTTTACTTTAAGAATTTTCTTTTTAGTAATTTCCTTTACATTTCAATTCAATATATTTTCTCCCCCTTTTTGTCATCATAGCAAAAATAAGTGCAGAACATAGAAAAGTATTGCACAGTTTGTAAAAAAGTGTCTACTCATTGTATTGATGCTGAATTGAGTACAATTGTAAAAAAAATACAAGTATAGAAAACAAATACATCATAAGATTGAAAACAAAGCTACACTAGGGTTTCTTTGCAGTGGAGGATGAAGCTTCTCCTCTAAGCCTAGTCACTTGCAAGACTAAGCTTATCCCCTCCGAGACGTTCCCTAGTTGCTTGATGATCTCCGAGGTGGCCCTAGACTGTGTCATGGTAAGCTCGGTCACACTCGCCTGAAGGGTGTCCAACCTGGAGAGCAGTGCTTGGGCTAGTCTCTCTGCACCCTGGCTCTGGCTCCCTAGCTCATGTCAGATGCCGTCTCGTATCTTCTTCATGTCGTCCTTGACGTCACTCATGTTCCAGTATTGAGCTTGGATCAGGCTGCACACATTGGATATCTCCTCCCTTAAGTGCGCAGTCATCTCGGCTACTGCTGCCAGGGAGGGAACTAGCTCGGTGGAGGGAGCACTCGAAGGACCTCGGAGCTCCCTCAGCAGATCATCTCTCAGATCCCTCACTATCTCCTGCCGCAACTCTCGGAGCTGCTCAGAAGATATCCAGACCTCCATAGGCTGCTGCTGGGAAGGTGGGGCAGTGGAGGTGGAGGGCTCAGTAAGTGTAGGACCAGAGGTAGAAGGATAGGTGGGAGGATCTGTATAGTGGTCCTGGTCATGGTCAGGGCTAGGGGAGTGATGAGTGGTAGGGTCAGAAGATGTGGATGATTTCCTAACTCAGATTCCCCCTACCTTGTAGAATCCCATCCGGTGAAAGGTCCCCCACCCATGCGATCTATAAAACACAGTGAGCGAGAGGGTTCCCCCTCAGGGATAGGAACCTCTAACTGTCTAAATATCAGAGTGAATAACATACCATAGGGGAGACTCAGCCTAGGTTTGTCTAGGGGTTCACAAAGGTATTTGTAGATGAGTTTTGGAAAGTTGATGGGAGTGTCTTGGGGGAGGTAGAACATCAAGGCCAGGTCTCTCTCGAAAATGAAGTCAAACCTACCAGTCTTTGGGAGGAGAGTCCTAGAGATGATACTAAGGAGAAGCCGCATTTCAGCCGAAAGCTGATTTGCGAACACCTCCTCTATGGGGGACAAGGGTGGACTCCCTAAGATGGCCGTAAGGGCCTCTGTCCTATCAGAGGGGTGTGTGGGAACAATCCCCTCACTCGAGAGATGGAGGACTCGAGCAATGAAATCCTCCGAGATGAAAACAGGGACACCTATAATAGTTCCCTGGATACCCTCGCTGACCCGTGCGACTGTACCATAGAATTTTCTAACTAGTCCTGGATAGGTAGGGAGGTCAAGTGTGCAGAAAAATTCTAGACCCTGGGCCCTAAGGTGATGCCCTAGGTTGAACCCTTTCCGGGAGAGGAAGTCAAAGTTGACTTGCCTCCCGGTAGAGACAACCTTCCCGGCGCATGAGCGCGAGGGAACCGGCCTAGGCGGGGAAGGAACCGGAGGTGGTGGCCTCGCCGGTTCATTCCGAGCCTTGGACCGTCGCTCGGCCCCGCTCGCAGAGACGGGTCTCTTTCGGCTCGGGACAATGACCTTCCTAGGCATTTTGACCTAACGACGAGAAAGGACACGGAAAATAGGAAGAAAAACTCAACAGAGAAGACCTAGACTGGGTCGGAGATGAGTTCGGAGACGGCTCTAGGGTTTTGGAATAGTGTCGGCTATGAATAGAAGTGAGGAATAAACGTTTCGATTAGGGTTAAAAATCGGATTCCCGACCTCGAGTCGACTCCGGTAAGTCGCGAGTCGACTCGACCGCGAGTCGACTCCCAAATATGCGCGAGTCGACTCCCCCATGAGCCGACTCTAAAATGTGTCTGAGTCGACTCGAACTCTGGCACACAACCAAAAATATTGTTATTTTCGTGCCAAATGAGAGAGTTATGGGCTTATCTAGGATTTATGAACTGATTTGATGATCATAGATAAGCAATCCTATGTCCAACATAAACCAATCTTCAAAATCTATGAACTAGAGGAGAGTATCACTAGAATGGATCAATCACTCCTAACCCTCTTCTAAGTATGCAAAATCGATCTTCACTCAAAGGTTTTGTAAAGATATCAGCAAGTTGATCATTAGTACAAACAAATTGAAGTGTCACATCACCATTCAGTACATGATCTCTTATGAAGTGATGTCTTATCTCAATGTGTTTAGTTCTTGAATGTTGAATTGAATTTTTAGTTAGATTAATGGCACTTGTATTATCACAGTTAATGAAAATTTTATCTTGCTTAATGCCATAATCTTCAAGTTGTTGTTTAATCCACAAGATTTGAGCACAACAACTCCCGGCAGCAACATATTCGGCTTCAGCCGTAGATAGTGCAACCGAGTTTTGTTTCTTGCTAAACGAAGAGATTAAGTTTTCTCCTAAGAATTGACATGACCCGCTGGTGCTTTTTCTATCAAGTTTGCAACCAGCGAAGTCTGAATCAGTGTACCCTATTAAGTTTATGCTCAAATCTTTAGAGTACCATAACCCTATGGTTTTTGTTCCTATTAGGTATTTAAAGATTCTCTTAACAGCAATTAAGTGTGATTCTTTAGGATTAGATTGATATCTAGCACACATGCATACACTAAACATGATATCAGGTCTACTTGCAGTGAGATATAATAAAGATCCTATCATACCTCTATACATCTTTTGATCTACTGATTTACCTGATTCATCTTTATTTAGTTTGCATGATGAACTTATGGGTGTGCTGATTGACTTGTTTCCTTCCATATCAAACTTCTTAAGCATCTTCTTGATGTATTTAGCTTGATTGATGAAGATCCCCTCTTCAGATTGTTTGATTTGGAGCCCGAGAAAATAGTTCAGCTCTCCCATCATGCTCATTTCAAACTCACTCTGCATTAAGTCAGCAAATTCTTCGTAGAGGTGATTGTTAGTAGCACCGAAAATAATATCATCTACATAAATCTGCACTACTAACATTTCTTTGTTTTTCTTCTTTAAAAACAGCGTTGTATCAACATTTTCTCTAGAGAATTCATGGTCTAATAGAAATTTGCTAAGTCTTTCGTACCATGCTCTAAGAGCTTGTTTCAAACCATAAAGTACTTTGTTTAGTTTATACACATGATTGGGATATTGATGATATTCAAAACCAGGAGGTTGTTCTACATACACCTCCTCATTAATATACCCATTCAAAAAGGCACTCTTTACATCCATTTGAAATAGTTTGAAATCTTTAGAGCATGCAAATGCTAGTAACAATCTAATTGCTTCAAGTCTAGCTACAGGAGCAAAAGTTTCATCAAAGTCTATACCTTCTTCTTGATTATAGCCCTTTGCTACTAGTCTAGCCTTGTTTCTAATCACGATTCTATTTTCATCAAGTTTATTTTTATATATCCATTTAGTTTCTATTATTGAGTATTCAGTGGGTCGTTCAACTAGATTCCATACCTTATTTCTAGTGAATTGGTTTAGCTCTTCTTGCATTGCATTTATCCAATTTACATCATTTTCAGCTTCTTCTATGTTTTTAGGTTCAAAGTGTGAGACAAATGCTAGATGATTATTTAAGTTCCTAAGAGATGCTCTAGTTCTAACAGGTTGAGAGGGATCATCTAAAATTAATTCCTTAGGATGACCATGAGCATACCTCCAAGCCTTAGTCAGCCCATGATCAACAATTACCTCTTGGCTTGTTGATGCTTCTCCAATTTGCTTTGGTTCATCTTCTTGTAATGTCATCTCATCAATTTTTTCTTCAAGAATTTCTGCATCATCATCAAGAGCTACTTTCTTGCTAGAAGAGATATCATTAGTATCATCAAAAACATGTATAGACTCTTTAATAACAAGGGTTCTTTTGTTAAAGACTCTGTAAGCTTTACTTGATGTAGAATATCCCAAAAAGATACCTTCATCAGATTTAGAATCAAATTTACCTAAGTTATCTTTGCCATTATTATGAATGAAACACCTACATCCAAAAACATGAAAATAGTTTACTTTAGGCTTTCTATTTCTCCAAAGTTCATAAGGTGTTTTCTTTATAATGGGTCTCAATAAAACTCTATTTAGTATATGACATGATGTATTAATGGCTTCTCCCCAAAAGTACTTAGGGAGGTTACTTTCATATAGCATGGTTCTAGCCATTTCTTCCAGAGTTCTATTCTTTCTTTCTACAACTCTATTTTGTTGTGGTGTCCTAGGTGCAGAGAAATTATGAGTTATCCCCTTTTTACTACAAAATTTGTCAAATAGATAATTTTCAAATTCCGTTCCATGATCACTCCTAATAGCTATAACTGAAGCATTTCTTGAATTAGTAACTTCCTTATGAAATTTCTTAAACACAGAAAATGCTTCATCTTTATGAGCTAAGAACATGACCCATGTGTATTTAGAAAAATCATCTACAATGACAAGGCCATACTTGTTTCCACCAAGACTTGTAGTTCTAGTTGGTCCAAATAGATCCATGTGTAGTAGTTCAAGGGGTCTAGTAGTAGTGACACAATTTATGGATTTAAAAGAGCTCCTAGATTGTTTGCCATATTGACATGCTTCACAAATTTTATTTTTCTCAAATTTTAGTTTTGGCAAACCTATTACAGAATCTCTTTTAACTAGTTTTGATATTGTATCCATACTTGCATGACCTAACTTACGGTGCCATAGCCAACTTATATCATTAACTTTAGTATCACTAGCTACTAAGCAAGGGTTGTTTTTGGCAAGATCTTCAAGATCTACTACGTAGACATTTCCACGTCTTATTCCTTTGAATACTAGGCTATTATCAAATGAGTTGGTTATGATGCATAGGGTTGGCTTAAACAAAACATCAAAACTCCTATCACATAATTGACTTATGCTAAGTAAGTTATGCTTAAGACCATCTACAAATCGTACATTATCAACAAAGGTTGAGGAGGTGATTTGTACTTTACCTATACCAATGATGTGACCTTGGTTATTGTCTCCAAATGTCACTGCACCTCCCTTTTTAGGCTCAAGGGTGAAGAATTGCTCTTTGTCACCCGTCATGTGTCTTGAGCAGCCACTATCCAAGTACCAATAGTTTTTGTCGACCTTGGCTGCAAGACACTCCTACACAAGGAAATCATACAATTTTAGGTACCCAAGTTTTTTTGGATTCTTCGTGGTTAGTAATGTTGGTTCCTTTTGGAACCCAAATCTTTTTAATTTTCTTTTTAGCTTTTTCTTTCCTACGGTTATACACATTAGCTTTATGTCCTACTTTTCCACAACAAAAATATGTTATATTCTTAATTTTACTTTCCCCTGCTTTCACAAAAAAGTTACTAAGGAGCTTTTGCTTATTATTAGGTTTATACCCTAAACCAGCTCTATTAAACATAGCTCGTTGATTGTTAAGTATCATTTCCAATTTTTCAGAACTATATGTAAACTTTTCAACAAAAGGTTTGTATTTTTCAAGTTCTTTTGTTAGCTTTTGTTTTTCTGTTTTTAGAATGTTTAAGTCTTTTGTGAGATTATCTCTTATTGTTTGTTTATCATTTTTAAGTTCTGAAATTTTCTTGGTTAGTTTTTCATTATCTTTAATTAAGGTATTAGTTTTTTGAATCAACAATTGGTTGCTTGTTTTAAGTTCTAAATTTTTTTTAATGATAAAATCCTTATCCTTAATTAATTTATCGCATTTATGGAAGTGAGATTGATTGGTTAGTTTTAGCTCTTTATTCTTAAGATTTATAGTCTTATATTCATCCATTAATTCATTAAATGCATCATACAATTCATCAAAGGTAAAATCTAAATGTGTTTCAGATGTTACCTCATTTTTATTCGCCATGAAGCAGAAGTTGACCTTTTCCTCTTGTTCCTCATCCGATGATGATGATGATGAATCGGAGTCCGACATAGTGGAGACGAGAACTTTCTTTTTCTTATGTTTGCTGCCCTTCTTAAGCAAGGGACAGTCAACTCTGAAATGTCCCGGCTTCTTGCATTCATAGCATCCAATTCCTTCATTTTCCTTTTCTTTACCTTTATCCTTGTTGTAGGAACTTAAGGGACCTCTCCTCTGATGAAAGGACTTCTTCCGGTTGATGAATTTTCTAAACTTTCGCACGAGAAGAGCCTCATCATCATCTCCCTCATTATCTTCTTCTTCGCTGCTGCTACTGCAAGATAAATCCTTGTTAGACGAAGTAGATTTGAGGGCTATTACCTTTTTCTTATGCGAGGATTCTTCTTCGCTGTGTTGTTTCATTGTGAGCTCGTGCGTCATCAGGGATCCAAGAAGCTCTTCAAGCGGAAGCTTGTTCAAATCCTTGGCTTCTTGGATTGCCGTTACCTTGGCCTCCCATGACCTTGGCAAACATCGAAGAATCTTCCTGACAAGGTCACTGTTAGTATAATTTTTGCCAAGGCTTTTTAGGCCATTGACAATATCAGTAAATCTAGTAAATATGCAAGTGATAGTTTCATTATATTCCATCTTAAATAGTTCATATTTATGAACTAGTATGTTTATTTTAGATTCTTTTACTTGATTCGTGCCCTCGTGGGTCACTTCAAGCCTATCCCATATCTCTTTTGCAGAATTGCAAGTTGAGACTCTATTGAATTCATTACGGTCTAAGGCACAATAAAGTACATTCATTGCTTTGGTATTTAGTTGTGCCTTCCTAATATCATTGTCATCCCAATCTTTTTCAAGTTTGGGTATAGTAACACCCTCTACAAAAATTGATGGGATGTAAGGTCTATTAACTATGGTGCTCCAAATCTCATAGTCTTGAGCTTGGATAAATATCCTCATCCTAGCCTTCCAATAGGAGTAGTCAGTTCCATTAAAGAATGGAGGTCTATGGGTGGATTGCCCCTCAATATGAGAAGATCCAAATGGGATTGTCATTTTGATCTTTTACTCTTTTGGTAGAAGAGGTCCGGCTCTGATACCACTTGTTGCCCAAGAAGACAACCCAAGAGGGGGGGTGAATTGGGTTTTAAGTAATAATTACAAATTAAAACTTAATGAGTAACTAATTAAAGCTTATTGCAAGTGGATTAATTAGTTTACTATATGCAGTGGATGAAGGGAATGGGAGAGACAGTTATACGATCACAAACATAAGAGATTTTATAGTGGTTCGGAGCTAACCCTTGCTCCTACGTCCACTCCTCAAGCTTCACTTGGGAGTTCACTATAATCCCTCGGATTACAGCCGGTTGTTTTACAAGCTCACAACCCAACTTATTGTTTTACGAGATCACAACGAACTCGGTCGGTTTTCACAGGCTCACCGATTAGAACCATCTGATTGTTTTTCCGGGATCACAATCGAACCCTTACACCGTTAGTTTTAACCTCGGCTCACCAACAAACCTCAACAACCTTGATTCAATCCCCTGATTGAATCAAGTAACAAGAAAACAGTTTGTAAAGAGTACAGGAAAAGCTTCTTAACAAGCAAATATGAACAATATAAATAATGCAGAGTTAGAAGCCCTCAAACAGATTTTGGAAGAGGAAGAAAGGGCTTCTCGAACTCTGAGTCTCCTCTTTGAATGCACTGATGATCTGATGTCAGAGGAGAGCCTTGAATGCGAGGAAGACGTTTGGAGGATGGACTTCAATGCACTTCTTCCTTCTTTCTCTTGTCTTAACTCTTGAGAGGCTTTGGTAGGTGGAAATTCCTTTTGCTTTGAATGGAGTCTCTCTTTGTTGCTCTATTACTGTTCACTCTGGCTATTTAAGCAATCCCCATCGAAAACTAGCCGTTAGACACACTTTTAGAGCCGTTCTGCACAATCTGCAACTCCTGACAAAGTGTCCGTTGGGATCGGAGTCGACTCGCTCGATCTGGAGTCGACTCGGCTGTTGCTGGAGTCGACTCATGCTTTACTGGAGACGACTCGCCCACTGTTCAAAATTTGAAATAAAGTGCTGTCCCGTTCTGGAGTCGACTCGACTAAACCTGGAGTCGACTCGCCAATATCCGGAGATGACTCTCCCTTCTGGAGACGACTCGTTCTTCAGGAATCCAAAGATCTTTCTTTCGGGTTTACTTCCTCGAGTCGACTCAGATTCTCTTGGAGTCGACTCGGCTCTCAGAGCCAAAAAAACTGGTCTTCTGTCTTTGGAGTTGAACTGCCTCGGAGTCGACTCGCACTTTGCTGGAGTCGACTCAGTTCTCAGACACCGAAGAACTAGTCTTCTGTCTTTGGAGTTGAACTGCCTCGGAGTCGACTCGGCTCTCAGACACCGAAGTTGGCTCTCTGACTTTTAGGAGTCGACTCGCCAACCGTCGGAGTCGACTCGAGTTCTTCTGGAGTCGACTCGGTTCTCAGAGTCCAAAACAACTTCTCTGTCTTTCTGTCTGTTACTCCTTGGAGTCGACTCGGAACTATCGGGGGTCGACTCGGCAAGCATCGGAGTCGACTCGAATTCTTCAGGAGTCGACTCGGTGACAGGATCTGAGATCCATCTTTCTGTCCTGCTGTCTGTTCTCAGTCGGAGTCGACTCGTAATGTGCCGGAGTCGACTCGAGCCTGTGCCAGAACGTCTGAAATCTTCCGGAGTCGACTCGAGTTCCAGACTTTGGTTCAAACTGAGTTCCATGCTTAGCCAAAATGTATTGAACCAAGGCTCGAGACAATTAAACATAAATTCACAAATATTTGGCTGAAATACTAGATTGAATTCATTAGTATAACATAAGATATACTCAAATGCTTTGAGCTCATCAAAATCAAATAGGGTTATAATCAATCACTCCACAGGAGGAATGATGGCGGCTAGGGATAAAAGGGTTAGGATTTTTTCCTCCGCACGAGAGAGAGAAAGAGACAGAGGGAAAAGGCAGGGGATCGGGAAAAAGGCAGGAGATCCGTGGGTTTGGTGGCCTTTTTCCTCCGACGACGCTTTGAAGCGTCGTCTTATTTTAATTTCACCCAACGCTATAAAAAAGCGTCGTAGTATGTCAGCGCTGTTTCGAAATTTGCCGACGCTTTCTGTTAGCGTCGGCGAAAAAGAGTCGGCAAAACCCTATTTTGTTGTAGTGCAATAGGTTGAAAGATGAAGAAAACCTTGAGAAAAATTTAGAATGCTTTGATCAAGGGTGCCTTATAAATAGCGCGAGGCAAACAAAGCAGCACCCATATGTGGTTTTCTTGGGTGGTTCATGAATTAGTTGAGGATATCAATTGAGCAGACAATGTTGAGATGTGTAATAGTTAGATAAATATGGTCCGATAAGCCTATGATAGGGTGAAGGATTAGAATGTAAAGCTCCTCTACACCAAAGATCTGTCTAGATTCATTGGTATGCAAAGCACAAGCAAAAGTTCCTCAGCATCAAGGCTCTGTCAAGATTCATTTTATACATATTGTAATAATTCCTTTCTTATATTTTTGACTCTTAGATTCTGCATCTCATTTGCAAATAACCCATGAATCCGTAGAATGATACACTACCCAAAGTAGATCGACCGTGTTGGCCTAGGATCTAGAACAAACACCAATTAAATCAATCAACAATAGTGGAAGAAAAAGTATATTTATTCATTAGAAAATAAAGGCTGAAACAATGAGTCTAGTTCCTCTCACAAAGAAGCCTCATGTCTCTTAAAGAAACTTCACCCCACCAAAAGAATTCTCTCCCTATTTATAACACCACACTCTCTCTCTCACTAAAAGATAAAAATATCAATATCCCCGTCCAACTAGAAAATAAACTCAAATATATTAAACCTAAGGCTGAATCTAACTAAAGCAGATTATCACTAAAAGACAAACTATTCCAAGCAGTATTGGAATATAAAATAAAGATAAACTAAAAATAGAATCTCCCTACAAGTAGGACAAGCAATCGATTTCCAACAGAATCATGGGATCTTCTTTATACCATTGCTCAATATATTCAGTTCTATGTTACAATAGAATTCAAACCTTCATATTATTTTACATGGTATCAAAGCATTGACACAATCCTGCTTTCATTAAATTTTTCTTAGTCCATTTGTTTGCTTCCTTTGAAATATATGGCCTCCAATACTAGCAATTCTCCTTCCACCACCATTCATGAATCTTTCTTTGCTGATACTTATCACAGTCCCCACTATCTCCACTCATTTGATAGCATTGGCTCTGTCATGGTTTTAAACCTACTGAATGGTGACAATTGTCCAATCTGGTGCAGGATAATTAATGGCTCTGATCATCGCGAAGAACAAGGTCAGCTTTGTCGATGGCTGAATTCCACAATCAGATGAATCTTCTCCTTTGCACAAGGGGGACTGTTATGGGTGTCCCAAATGCCAATGCCAATGATCAAAAGTACTAGGTTGTTGCAAAAGATAGAGCCCTCCTTATTGCTTACCCACTCCAATCATTTTCCTCGCGTGAAGGTCATGGATAACATAATTGCCAAGGTAGAAAATCACACAATAGTTTCAAGCGGCAGTAAAAGAGCTAACATAAAGCAAATTCTATTTGAAAGAAGAGGGGCACAACATATTTTGAAGAGGTAAAGATGGCGACAATGATATATCACCAATGTAGGTAATAGGTTAAAGGTCGCCACTTGGTAATTTAACCAAATTTGAAAGGATTTTTTAGATGATATGGTATTAAAGGACTCAACAAATGAGCTCATATGATCAGTTGCTAGCTACCAAGAGTATGACCCAAGGATCTGAATGTGAGTTAGAAGAAGGTTTACCAGCTAAATTGGTGGAAGGAGAGGTTTTACTATTAGCTAAATTGGTGGAAGGTGAGGTTTCATCATTGGTGAGTAGAACAAGCAACTGCTGGTACTGATCATAATTAAGAGGTGGCCATTTAACGTATAAACTGAGCACAAGTGTGGCCTATTTTATTGCAATTTTTCCAAAGAGGTCGTTGAGCCCATGGAGGAAGACCATTCCAGTGCAACAGCTGCAGAACTAGAAATATTGGCATCACAACAGCCACAATAAAGGCATCAATGGTAGGAGAGATCTATGTACTCCTTTGATGCTCCTCTTGCAAGATTAAGAGTATGCCATGGTAATTGAAGGCAAAGAAGAGTCCATATATAAGGAGGATTTGGCAATGAATGGGTGCATAAAATTCATTCAAATTTGTGAAGAATTGCATCATTCATTCCTGTTGCTGCATGTCAGTACACAATTTCATGCCACCACATGAGCATGAGATAATTCATCCTGAAACGCCTTAAGATGATTGTAATAGGTTGCTACAAATTGCTGGTCTTGCTGGAAATTGATAATTGACTAGTGAAGTTGATCAATCTTAACAGCATTACGTTGAGAAAACCTGTCACGAAGATCATTCCACACCACTAAAGCTGTGTCAGAACAGATGATGCTATCACCTATGTCGCATGTAATGGAGTTGAAAAGCCAAGATAACACCATATTGAATCATGTCTATGGGTCAAAAAGAGATGAAGATTCATCTGGCTGTGGAATTGAGCCATCAACAAAACTGACTTTGTTCTTTGCGATTAGAGCCATTAAGATAATTATCACCATTTAATGGGTTTGAAACGATCGAGGACGTTGCCACAGGTATGGGTGAAGGTAGTAAGGGATGGAATAAATAAAAGAAGATACATGAGTCGCGGTGGAAGAAGAATTGTTGGTATTGGAAGCCATAGGTTTCAAAAGAAGCAAACAAATAAAACTAAGAAAGTTTTAAGTGAAAGGAGGATCGGGTTAAGACTGTAGTACCATGTAAAATAATATGAAGGCTCAATGGCTCAAATTCTACGACACATAACTAAATATATAATATAACAACCCAGGACCTCATCCAAATTAGTATTGGATTTCTTGATTTTGTATAAGTATCTAAAATTTACTCAGTAAATAACCGATGTGGGACTAAACACACCGCACGGGTCCTCACATACTTTTCTGTTTAAGCTCTAACGTTCTCATAAGGCTAAGGGGTTCAAATTCATTGAAATCTAATCGCAAGCACTACGATCAGCTTATGGTTAGCTCCAATGAATCCATACTGCAGTATTCCCTAGTTCATATAGGTTATGAGCCAAATACAAATGAATTATAGAATCTTAGGGTCAAAAATACAGGAAACAAAATATTAAAATATGTATAGCATGAATCTGAATAGATCGTCGGTGCAGGGGAATTTTTCCATATACTTTGCATACCAATCACTATAGGAAAATACATCTTTTTCGGCATTTTTTATAACCTTTACCGACGCTTATAAGCGTCGGTTAAAGTTTCGCCGATGCTAAACAAAGCATCGCAGAAGCGTCGGTGATACAGAAGTGGCAAAAGTTTTTGCTGCTGCTACCTGAAAGTGTCGGCAAAAATTGAGATTTGCCGATGCTTATAAAGCGTCGGTGAATTCCAATCGGACGCTCCTCACCGACGCATAAAAGCGTCGGCATGTCCTAGTTTTTGCCGACGCCTTCATGTAGCGCCGGCACAACCCGAGGTGCGGTAACTTTCACCGATGTGTTAAAAACGTCGGCATAAGCATAAGCATCGGAGATACAATGTCCACTGACTCAAAGCAAGTTGCTAATTTAACAAAATTCTCACATACTTTGCTAAGGTTCATAAATGCCAATGATGGTCATTGATTTTAACAATTACATGTTTCTGATCTGTGAATAAAAATATATCTGAAAAAAAATGAAAAGGGGGATGATGATTTAATCACCAAGTGTAATTAATTACATAGTCCTTGATAAGAAGGAAATAGGAAGGACAAATTAAGTAAATTCTAGGTTTACAAGAGAAGGGATTTGTGATGTTATGATCCTAAATTGCATTGATGGATTGCAGCAGTCCATGGTACAAGTTTAATCATGCTGTATATTAGCTTTAAGTTTAATCATGCTGTTTTATCGAAAAAATGGCTTGAAATCTATCACATTTCGACCTAAGATAGGGTTTGTATCTTTTGCATGAAAGAAGAATTTACCTCTTTCTCGAGTGGAGGGGGATGGGATCGGCTGGTCGGCGCCGCAGAAGAGAGAGGAGGAGAGAAGGATGCGGATGGTTGCTCGGTGCCGGAGAGGAGGAAGGAGGAGAGGAGATTGGTGTTGGATATCGCTCAGCGCCGAAGAGGACAAGGGTCGGTCGCTTCTCGCCGGAGAAGAGAGAGGAGGAGAGGAGGATGCGTACGGTCCCTCGATGCCAGAGAGGAGGGAGGAGGAGAGGAGCTTGGCGTCGGACATCGCTCGGCATCGGAGAGAACAAGGGTTGGTCGCTCGTCACCGAAGAGGAGGTCGGAGGAGAGGAGCCCTAGGGTTTGATCGAGGATGCAAAATGAGGAGGAGCGGGGCAGCCGCTGGTTTCGTTAGAAATTTGATTTTCGACGACACTTATAAGCATTGTCTTAGGCCAGGAAGTACGGCGATGCTAATTAGCGTCGTTTTTTGAAAAACGTCGGCAAATTTTGACGTTAGACCAAAAATTGCCGATGCTTGTAAAAAGCATCGGCAAAAAAGCATCGATAAACTGACTTTTTCTGTAATGAATGAATTTGGATGGATCTTTGGTGTAGAGGAATTTTGCCATTTGTCTTTGATTGTCCTTGATTTTACGCTGGCATCTCCAAGATAACACGGACAAAGGAGTCCCAAGCAACGTTGTGAGCTGATAGGATACTATTTTTTCTCCATTCTATCCAAAGCATCTTCAAGGTCATTTTCAATGGCCAGCTAGAGCAGTAAATAAAATCATTAGGGCTGCTATAAATCAATTAAGTTTATGTCTGCACTTATTTAAATTTTGACCGGATTTCCTATCCTAATTATTAAAAAACTATTTGGAATGATCAACCCTCAAACAAATAATTAGAGTAGCAACTGGTGACCTATTGGCTGTGCAACAGTATGATACATATATGTTCTATTTTATCATACTGCTCCATACCAGTACCTGGCACGAAAAGATGCTAAGTATTGACATGCAAAGTACCATGCTAGTGTCATATGTTGGTAATGCACTAGCACAATTAATGTCATTAGGGGTGTTCATCGGTCGGATCGGATTGGTTTGGAACTAAACCCGAATCAAGAACCGATTTAAATTGATTTTCTAAAACCAAAACCGAAACTAAATGGATTATCCAAAAAAATTGCTTGAAACTGATCCGAAAAATTTGGTTCAGTTCGATTCAATTTATCGGATTGATATTTGATAGGCTAGGCTTGTTCAAAAATATAAAAATATCATTTTATATAGAGTTGACATTCAACAGACTGCGCTAAATGGGCCGGAATAAGTCTAAACAAAAAAATCTATTTTATATAAAAATAATAAAAAATTAAAAATTTATATATATATATATATATATATGAGTCTGATTGGATCAGCTCGAGTTGGTTTGAATGCACAAACATATGGGTCTGTTGGATTGGATCGGATCAGTTTGAATTGATTTTTTGAAAATTTAAATCGAAGCTGAACCGAAATTTTTCGATGCAAAACTTCCTCAAACCAAAACCAAAATCGACTTAAAAAAAAAAATCGATTGAAACTAGTTTTTTGCGTACCCCTAAATGTCATAGACATCAGCTGCATGTTGTGCCAACCAATACTGGAATCCATGATCTTCATAAACTGATATTTCCTTTTCTCTAAACAAAAAACTTCGTTTCTTTTTATATCTTGATTCTCATTCATTAGGCTTTTTCTCACGTATGACATTTCCTTTGAATGTTTGGACCTATAACACGAGGGCTCTCATTGTGTCTATGAGATCACAAAGATGTCCTCTGTTTCTTTGAAAGGCTTTTCTCAATAGATCTCCATTCATAGATCATATGCACCAATGTTAGCATCAGCTGTTCGCAATTCTGAACCCCACCCAAATTTGTTGAGATAATAAACTTTAAAACACTGCAGACTGGACTCAAGCCCTATGACATTGGTAATAATTTTCACAAATTTTACCACCCTAACTTTTTGACGCTTGATTCACTCTTGTATAATGGATGTGATAATTGAAAGAGCAATTCAATCTTTTAATACAACAAAAGATTGAATTGCAACATGAATATTCCCATTTTACGTGATCATGGCTTTCCTCATGACTACCTTCCATGGCTTTGCAAGGAGCGGATCGTGTGGCACCAAATCGAATTCGAAACCTAATTTTTGTGTCAATTCATAGTCCTGATCCAATAAGAATATTTTGATGACTTGACAATATCGAGCCTAGTTCAGAACGGACCTGAAGCCAAACCGAATCGATTGGTTCACGCCTTCGTGGTCAAGCCAAGCCACCACGTCAAGCTGGTCTTGGCCTAGATCCAGCCCGGCCGGTTTATCCCAAAAAAATTGAGTCAGAAGAACTAAAAGGTTTCCAAATCTATGGCGAATTGTCTGGAATAAATGGCACGCATCAGCCCAAAATCAATGGCCGGTTGCCAACACACTCTGGTGGTTAACCAAATCTTGGACACGTTCAAAGCACAAGAGACAATGCTTTACACTTTGAGCATAGCAAACACTTAGATAAATCAATCAGCACTTTAGTTAAAGGTCCTAAAGTTTTATATTACATATGGAAAAGAAATTGGAACACAAACATCATATTCACACTTTTCTTTTACCCCAAAAGAAAAGAAGGAAAAGAGAAGCCAAGATCTATAACGCTCGTCACCCATTAATCTATCTTCCTCGGTGCAACTCCTCTCCCTGCCATTTTCCCAAAAACATCCATTAATAACCTTTATTATTATTGCTATCTTTAATCATTATTGTTTATTGATGTCATTGCCATCATGGTCATTATCGTTGTTGTCACCATTACTATTTGTCTTTAGGGAAGAGCTGAGCAACTTACCTTCTTAGAGGAGTGGACCCCATTTGCACCTATTTTGGCCCCATACTTCCTGAGTTGCTCTCTAATAAACCGTTCATACATGAATGAGGCACCCCTGAACTGTGGCAGTACCAGCCATGCTACAGAGACCACCTTTATTTCATACCACATAGGAATCCTTCAGAATACAAAGAAAGACAAAAGAAAAGATACTCAAATATGTATAAGGTCTCAAGCTAAAACCAAATGAAATCAGCATTCTTCAAATGAGTAGGGGACAAAAAAAAAAGAGTATGAAAAATCCTTACCAATATAATATGGGCTCAGCCGCCATCTCCATGAGAGTTAGGAAGGAGTACAAAATCCAATAAGCCAACCATTGCTCGTCATCGAGCTTCGATGGGTTCTCAATTGCTCGAACCGATGCGTACCTAATCCAATCAGACATTATCAAACAATAGTCAAAGGAGAAGGGGAAGACATCTATAAAAGAAAATAAATATAGATTTAGAAATTACAAGGGATACAAGAGCATGATGGTTGGCCTGCATGGGAACAAAAATGGAAGTCGTTGTCAAATAGATTTCGGTAAAAAAAACATCTTTTATATATAAAACTACAAAAGAAGCGTATAAAGGATTGAAAGGAAAAGCGAGAGAGAGAGAGAGAGAGAGAGAGAGAGAGAGAGAGAGAGGAGTTGATTTGAGAGCATACCCTGCAAAAGAGTGGAGATGGCAGAGTAAAGTCCAAAGCCTGCCCATAGTTTGCAATCGTTTTGTTAAATTCTGCTGCAAATTAACCAAGAGAACTGTATACAGATCCAAAGGAGAACAGAAGTGGCTTAAAGAGGTAATGCAATGGACCAAAGAGAGTTAATGGAGAGGAATAGGGAAGGAAGGTGAGGCATATATATAGGGAGGCAAAGAGAAGGAAAAGGTGGCAACATCTGAGATAGCATCAGATTCCTCCCTTGGACGTGGCGGCCTAGGTTAAGCATCGACACCTAGGTAAGAGCACCACGCCACCTTAAGCGAATTAAGATCTAAGATAGGCCCTTATAGATTAATCTTTAGTAGCTTTGGCTTCTGCTATGGTGTATCACATAATTTATCAAGGTGCCTTCCCCTATGAAGCAATGCCACTATAGGAAAACTCATCTTTTCCGACGCTTTTTATAATCTTTACCGACGCTTATAAGCGTCAGCTAAAGCTCCGACGACGCTAATAAAAGCGTCGGCGATACCGAAGTGGCAAAAGTTTTTGCTGACGCTACATGAAAGCGTCCGCAAAAATAGAAAAGCGTTGGCGAATACCAAACGGATGCCAACCTCACGCGTTTCGCCAGCGCTTAAAAGCGTCGGCAATTTCCTGTTTTTACTGACACTAATGAAAGCGTCGGCGTAACCCTAACAAATCTCGACGCTTTAAAGCGTCAGCATAAGCGTGCCGGGCATGTGCCACGACGTTTGTTTAACGATGCTTAAAAGCGTCAGGATTTGTTTTTTTATTAAAAAAATTAAAATTACAAATGCATATCATAAAACACATATTATAACAATATGAACCTATATTACATTTACATTAACCCAAACATTCAGATCATTGAAAATATTTATATTTTCATATCCGATTAAATTGATTTACATAAAAAGTTTAGAATTACAATATACTTTGAAAAATATAAGAAACATATACATATCAAACTCTATAAAAAACAATCTATAAAGTATCAGGGGCGGGATTCAGCTCCATCATCATCATCTCTACGAGCTGTTGAAGTATCAGGAATCTAAAAAAAAAGAAAAGAAAAACCTTAGAAGTTAGGAATAATGTGATACATTAACTCATACATCATAATTGATAATATGTAAAGTATTCAAATATATATAGTTATTTATCTCTGAAGGGAGAAATCATTGTAACAAAGATGAAATATTCGCGGGCTGAGACTGCAAATTTTTTTAGTTCTGCTTCAGCTCTTCAATAGTTGCTTGAAGATGACGAACTTCTGCAGTGTTAATACATTCTCTGGCATTTCTTGTATACATGCCCACTGTAGACAACTGAGTGGGAATAACTCCAATGCTATAACTCCTCACTCGATCATAACGCTCTGGGCCCATCAATTCAGCGAGCACCTGAGCTTCGATATGACTGGTCGTATCTGATGATGATGATTCTCCGCCGCGCTCTAAAATAAGATTTGTTGCCCTGTCATATATCTCTCAAAAAAAAAGTCAAATTAATGTATGCCAATAATAGAATAAAAAAAATCGTTGCACAAGTTAAAGATGAATATATACAACTATATCTCTTTACTTCTTC
This sequence comes from Phoenix dactylifera, assembly GCF_051530095.1. NCBI lineage: Eukaryota > Viridiplantae > Streptophyta > Magnoliopsida > Arecales > Arecaceae > Phoenix > Phoenix dactylifera. The sequence continues at coordinate 15,597,561 of NC_143201.1, forward strand.
CGAACAAAGCTACCATCTCGGTGGGTGTGAGTCATCTTATAAAACTCCACCTTACTAGGCTCCCTCCCATTATCATCTATTTACAACAAAAAGTATATTTCAAAAGTATACATGTTATATGATAGAACAATTTAAGATAATCTTAAAGAGTTTCAAAAAAACTTACGAATTCAGCTCTACGCCTCGCATAACTCATCGAGCCTGAAGTGTGAGGAATAGTCTGCGATACTCGAGCAGCTCTACCAATGTTGGAATATATCTTTTCCCAAAAAAGTAAACAATGTAATATATACAATGTATAAATTTCTAATCTATAATAATAGTAAATACAATCTAAGGTATTGAAAAAATATACGCAACCTGAGCTTTCTCGAAAAAGCAGTAGTGGACAAGCTCCCTCCACTGATGAGAGATTACATCTGGAGAACAAACACGGGCCACTTCCTCTTCTGTCATGCCCTCGTGGTTCCAGTCCGTCTTTAGCTTCACCTTATATTCTTTCCATTTGCGGTTGACGGACTTCAACACCCAATCATGGCTCTTTGCAGGAAGGACAAAATGTCCCTACACCAAGGTCAAGAATGCTATAACAATATTAAATCAAAAAATAAAATTATGATAGTAAGCAAATTCAATTCTTTACCTCAATAACTCTAAGAAGCTCAACTTTATATGAAGGAAGCATTTCATTCCATTTCGTATAGTTGAGTGGACATAATTGACCCTTCCACGCAATCAATCCTAGAAAAGTCGATAAAATGCTTGCGGCCTTCTTGATGGGCTGCCCTAATTTGTTGAACGATAAGTTCTACATACAACACTTGGCCAGTTATTTTGGTTTCATATAATTTGCCACCATGGATGTGTATGAAACAGTCTTCACTCATTCTGTCAATGGTTATTTTTGGTGATAAGGGCCCAGATAATGATATAGATGTTTTTTTGCAGCCTTTAATAGATGAATTGAAAAAGTTATGGCAAGGTATTGATGCATTTGATGCTTTCACTGGCCGAACATTCAAGTTGTGTGCAGCTCTTATCTGGACAATCAATGATTTTTCTGCATCTGCTAATTTATCTGGTTGGAGCACTAGGGGGCATATTGCATGCCCTTGTTGTGGAGATTCAACCCATTCATATTGGTTAAAACACGGAGAAACGTTCTATTATATGGATCATCGTCGATGGTTAGAAGCAAACCATCCATTTCGATTTCAGAATAATCAGTTTGATGGTACTATAGAGTTGCGATTTGCCCTTATTCCACCAACTGGAACTGAAGTTCTTAAACAAACTCATGGCACTAACTATATACCCGATAAAGTCTTCAACAGTTCAAAGAAGCAGGGAAGGGGGGATGTTGGCAGCCCAATGACACAGGTTTTTGAGGATGCTGACAACTTCGAGATTGATGACAACTTTTATGGACAGAAAAACGACGATGGCACAAACTCGATATCTCCACAGAAGCAGTTATGAAAAAAAGAAGCATTTTTTTTATTTACCTTATTGGGAGTATAATCTTCTTCGACAGAATCTTGATGTCATGCATACAGAAAAGAATGTTTGTGAGAACTTGATTGGAACATTGTTAAATCTAGAAGGAAAGACTAAAGACAACTTGAAAGCGCGTCTTGATTTGAAATACATAGGCTTAAGACAAGAGCTTCATCCGAAAGAACTTGTCAATGATAAGTATTTTATACCTTCTGTATGTTATACAATGTCTACTCAAGAGAAAGATCTTTTTCTAAGGATTTTGAAAAATATGAAGATTCAAGATGGGTATGCATCGAATATTTCAAGATGCGTTAATCTTAAAGAGCGAAAATTTTCAAAACTTAAAGGTCACGATGGCATATTTTGATGCAAGATATCTTTCCATTGGCTTTAAGATCGTCAATGTAAAAATAAGTTCTTGCAATTATGTCTCAGTTATTATCCTTTTTTAAGGCATTATGTTCCAAAGTTCTTGATCCTAAGGAGCTTGATCAATTGGAGTCTAATGTTGCACTCACACTATGCCATATAGAGACGATCTTTCCTTCTAGGTTTTTTACTATTATGGTTCATCTACTCATTCACTTGGTTAGAAAAGCTAAACTTGGTGGACCGGTTCACTACCGATAGATGTATCCTATTGAGAGGTGATTTTTCTAAACTCGAATATCCATAATTATTATTAATATGGATATGTATCCTATTATCTTTTCGATGTTGATATTGACTTGATCTTTTTATTAATAAATAAAATTGGGTATTCTTTTCATTTATGTTATTATGTGTCCATGAATCGTCCTAGGAATTAATAAGATGATAACACATATTCTCAAGAGTTGAAAATTTAAGACATCTGTCATTAGGTAATTAATTCCTGAATTGCTCCTGAACGATGGATCATCACGAAGGATGATGATCGATCCGATGAGATTAGTGCACATATCACTTTCTTTGATGGACGAGTTTTGAGTCTACAGTATGGGGACACTGGAGTGATTATGCAAGTGCTTGTTAGAAAACAAAGCAAGAAGTCACTTGGATATCTATCCACTCGTCTGTGATTTATTTGATACTGCAGTTGTATGACTAGTACTTAGACCTGCGATGCCTCAGCTACTCACAGTGAGGTTGTTGTAGTTTGACGAGCACAAAAATATGGGCCCTAAGGGTCCTTGCGGTGTAGATTGGCTGCAGTAGGTTCACTGTCAGATTAAGGTTGCATCTAGATGGGATCTATCAACCTTGATAGATTAAGAGTGATCCTATGTGATTTATGAGACTATGTTCGAAAAATCCTGGCCAGGACAGTTTTGGAAAAGGAGTTTTTCAATCTCGAACTTGAGTCAAATAAATTTGACATATGACAGACGATGGGGTTTGACAAGTTATCCATAACCTCCATCTTATCGAAATCCATGATAGAGGTACTATATCATACGCTAACTGCACATAGAAGTTCATTTATTATGTTCTACTGGGTTGTCAGTATATGCTGCTAGGTATCACTAGTGGATTGTGAGACTCGAAGGCATTCACTCGATGATCAGTGAACCCTGAAAAGAAGAGTTGAAATCAAAGCATGAAAAGAGGGGAGCATCCCTCCCTTCATGCAGATGAAACAAAAAGGGAAATAAGGGAGGGGCGTCCGCCCCTCCTCTTTGTCACATGCCAAGAGAAAGGAGGGGGTCTGCCCCTTCTTTCCTCCTTTGTTTCATCACGCTAAGAGTAGGGGCGTCAGACCCTCCTCCTCCCCTTCTTGGCTTTCCACACGGCACAAGGAGAGGCCATGTGGCCTCTCCTTGATTCTCTCCAATTTCTTTTAAGTAAGGGGTTGGGAAGAATTAAGTAAGGGGTAGTGCAGAATTTGGAGGTGTGAAACAAGAAAAGATTTTGCAGAAATTTTTTTCTTGTTTTGCCAAGGCATGAGATGCCTATAAAAGAAGGGGTGGCATGAGGGCTGAAGACACTTGAAGTCTATTCATTTCAGCCGCCCCCTCTCTCTTCCTCCTCTCCTTCAGCCGCAAGGAAGCCATCTTCTTCTTCCTCCTTCGTCCAAGAAAAAGAAGAAAGGTGTTCTTCTTCTTCTTCCTTCATCCATCTCTTGGAAGCCATCAAGGGTTAATTGCTTAGAGGAGTTCCAACCTTCAAAGAGAAGATATCTGCAAGGGAGCTAACACCCCAATGAGATCAACGTGCTTGGAGCGATTTACCTCGTGTGGATACCTGTAGAGGCCGGACGATTGTGCAGCTTCAAGCGAACCAGTGCATCGATCATCAAATAGCGGTGAAGAGCTACCCGCTCAAAAGTAAAGATAGAATCTTTATAATACTTAATAGTAGATCTGAAAATTAATCAAGTTAGTCATTTTAATCTTTCTTTAAGATTTTATAATTTTCTAAGTTAGAGAAATCAGAATTTTTTTGAAATCTACGTTTTTTAGGATATTTATATGATGAACAACCCCGCGCGTGTATTTCTGCTGCGATCGTCGCAACACATGCGGGGGTAACCCGATAATATGTACGCAAGAGCCTATCCTGAGGGATCGAATGCTGAGGAATATATTGATGATGAGTGTTTGACATTTTGCTCGAAATATCTTGAAGGTGTTGAAACTGCTTTTAATCGACCACAAAGGAATTACGATATTGTACAGCATACAGAGGAGTACAAGTTCTCATCTAGTGGAAGATTTTTGGGAAAAGCTGAAAGTACTGTAGTTCCTCATAAATTATTGGCACAGGCACATCGCTATGTCTTACTTCACAGTGACTTAATATCCGACTATCGCAGGTCAGTATGGTTATAAAAAATCATAATTTACTGTCATATCAGATATAATATTCCAAATAAATTAATTTTTGCTCGTGCAGAGAATTTTTAGTGGTTCAGCGAAGCGTCAACAATAATATTGATCCTACCCCAAGCATTGAGCAAAGATGGTTGGTTGAGTTATTTCCTAAATGGCTATTAAAACAGGTTAGATGTTGAATATATTAGGTCTTTTATTATATACTATGGATTATTATATTAGGTTAGATGTTTATGAGTTGGATTATTATGGAAACTTTAAGGTAATATTATTTCGATGTGATTGGATGGATATAAACTCATCTAGAGGTTTGAGGCAAGATATAAATGTCTTCACACTAGTAAATTTTTTAAGGTTGATACATATTGGTGTGCTATTGAAAGATAACCCATTCGTTGGTACACTAGTAAATGCTTTATCTTAATTTGTTCTTTCATATAGCATGTATACTTTTGAAATATACGTTTTGTTGTAGATGGATGATAATGGGAGGAAGCCTGGTAAGGTGGAGTTTTATAAAATAACTCACACCCACCGAGATGGCAGCTTTGCTCGGAAGGAGTCAAGAGATATAGTTGTATGTATTTATCTTTGACTTGTGCAATGATTTTTTTTTGTTCTATTATTAGCATACATTAATTTGACATTTTCTTTTAAGAGATATAGGATAGGGCAACAAATCTTATTTCAGAGCGCATTGGGGAGTCATCATCATCCGACGCGACCAGTCATATCAAAGCTCAAGTACTCGATAAATTGATGGGCCTAGAGTGTTATGGTCGAGTGAGGGGTTACGGCATTGGAGTTACCCCCACTCAGTTGTTTACAGTGAGCATGTATACAAAAAATGCTAAAAAAGGTAGTAACATCGCAAAAGTTCATCATCTTCAAGCAACTATTGAAGAGTTGAAGCAAAATCAAGAAAATTTGCAGTTTCAGCTTGCGAATATTTCATCTTTGTTACAACGATTTCTCCCTTCTCAGGTAAATAACTATAGATATTTGATTACTTTACATATTATCAATTATGATGTATGAGTTAATGTATCACATTATTCCTAACTTCTAAGATTTTTTTTTTTTTTTGTAGATTCCTGATACTTCAAACGCTCGTAGAGATGATGATGATGGAGCTTAATTCCGTCCCTGATTCCTTCTAGACTATTTTTTTATGGAGCTTGATATGTATATGTTTCTTATATTTTTCAAAGTACATTGTAATTCTAAACTTATTATGTAAATTTAATCAGATATGACAATATAAATATTTCAAATGATCTGAATGTTTGTGTCAAGGTAAATGTAATACAGGTTCATATTATTATAATGTGTGTTTTATGATATGCATTTGTATTTTTATTTTTTTTAAAAAATACAAATCCCGACGCTTTTAAGCATCGGTAAAAAACATCGTGGCACATGCTCGGTACGCCTACGTCAACGCTTTAAAGCATCGGTGAAAGTTAGGGTTATGCTGACGCTATATGAAAGCGTCGGCAAAAATAGGAATTTGCCGACGCTTTTAAGCATCGGCGAAAATCATGAAGTTCGTATCTGTTTGATAGTCGCCGACGCTTTATAAGCGTCGGCAAATTTTTGTTTTTGCCGACGGTTTTAGGTAGCATCGGCAAAAAATTTTGCCACTCTGGTATCGCCGATGCTTCTGCGATGCTTTAATTAGCATCGCTAGAACTTTAGCCGACATGTATAAGCATCGGTAAAGGTTATAAAAAGTGTCGAAAAAGATGAGTTTTCTAGTAGTGTGTGTGCTAATGAATTTTGACAGATCTTTGGTGTAGAGAAATTTTGCCATATTCCTTTAAATATCCTTGATTTACTCAAGTTGGTGCCAAGGAAAATGCCCAAGCTGATAGGGCAATGAAATCGGTCGCAGCTCAAAGCTTTAGTAAAGACATCAGCTAGTCGACTGACAGATGGTATATGCTTTGTTTGAAGAATCCCTTCTTGAATTTTTTCATGGAGTAAGTGAGATTCTATTTCAATCTATTTGATTCTTTCATGAAAAACTGGGTTTGCAATAATATGTAAATCCCCCTGATTATCATAATATGAAGTGGATGGTTGAGGATGATCAACTTTTCGAATCGTGCAACAAGTAATTAAGTTAGTCCACACGTAGTAGACGCCATGGAATGGCATTTGGCCTTTGTAGAGGACCATGAAACTACATGTTGCTTCTTTGTTTTCCATGAGACAAGATTATCACCCAAAATAATGCAATAGCATGAGGTTAAGCATTGAGCTGTGGTGCAAGTTGTCCAATCAGAATTACAATAGGTTGAAAGATGAAGAAAAACTTGAGAAAAAATTAGAATGCTTTGATCAAAGGTGCCTTTTAAATAGCACAAGACACACAAAGCGGCGCCCATATGTGGTTTTCTTGGGTGGTTCATGAATTAGTTGAGGATATCAACCAAGTAGACAATGTTGGGACATGTAACAGTTAGATAAATATCTTCCAATAAGCCTATGGTAGGGTGAAGGATTAGAAAGCAATCGATAACCTAAGAATAGAATCCCCGTACAAGTAGGACAAGCTATAAGACCCTGGAACTGGGCCCGGTTCACTTGATCGGCCCAGCCCAAATGTTTCTAGCTTCACGTGCGCTGCACGTGAGGGCGTGCAAAGGAGAGGAAGGCATCCCGAAGAAGCCAGGATGCCCTGTTTTAGGGTGTCTTCCTCCTCTCCTTAAGACCATCCAAAGGGGAGCCGCCAAACCTTTGAGTCCCCTTCCGGTTTGGGCGATCTTCTTCCTCGTGCTCCACTCGAGAGAGAGAGTGGGAGAGAGAGCCGTTGAAGCCCGCTCCTCTTCGGTTCGGAAGGTTCTCATCCTCCATTGCTGCCATAGAGAAAGAGCTGTCGGATCGTCACTGGGAGCGAGGTTAGTGTTCCTCGCCTTTATCTCTTTCTCTTTTGATGATTAACCACGATTTATCAAGGGCTTGAGCCAGCCAAACGCTGGAAATTGATCAAAAAGGAGGTGCTCTATTCGGCCCGAGAGCACTTGCCGCCAGCTGTGTTCGTCGTTGCCGCCGTCGCCAACCGCCGAGGGTGGTCGGGTTTGCTTCACCATCTCCTGCACCCATCGGGGCTAGCCACCACGGCCGCCCCTATGTTCGGCCGAGAAGGAAGGAAGGAAGGGGGGTCACAGATGCCCTATTTTGGAGAAGAAGAGAGGGTTTTATCTCTTCTCCTTTCTCCTCTCTCCTCTCTCCTCTCTCTCCTCCCACTCTTTCTCTTTCTCTCTCATGTTGAATCTCCTTTAACCGTTCACGATGATGATAGACTGACCCCGGTGAAGGGTCTTGATCTCGGGATGTCGTGCACTTCTGCATGATCGACCCTGGGAGGATGTTAAGATTTAAGTTTTTTATATATATTGTGATGAATTTTAAAAGAAAAATATAATTTTTGGAAATTAGGTTCTGCGAGAAATTTGTGAGACTAACTGGATTTGTTGTGGATCGCGTTCGATGTAAGTAATGAACTATCTTTTCTATATTCTTCATTTATATAATATTATTTTTGCTTCGAATAAATTGTTAATGAATTTATATGTGATTTATGAATTTTACAAGATGATGATTTGAATAAAAAATAGACATATGAATTGGAATAATATTTTTTGGACTTTTATTATACTAGCTGCTCTTACATCGTATATGCATATTTAGATCGGATTATGATATATCTATTATGTTACAAAAAGAATTTTGATATACATCAGATTTGGAACTCTCAGTCGGACTATGTTCTAGATCCTGCCAATTGGGGGTTATGCATTGGCAATTTTGGCCCGACCACAGGGTATAAGTATGATATACTGGCCCACTCCGTAGGATATAAATGCGGTATTCTGATCTACTTCACAGGGTATAAGTACGATTCTGTTTCTAGCCTAGCCATAGGGTATAAGTGTGGTCGTAGTTAAAGGCTATTGAGTTGAATGCGATTTGTTTCGAATCGGATTTATGATTATATATATGGATATTTGAAAGATACGGATTTCAATGGATTTGTGTTTGAAAAGAAATTGATTATATCATTATGCTGATTCATCGTAATTTGTATTTATATTTTATGTTATTATATGAATTGTCTAGTTGAGGTATTTATTACTTACTATGCTGTCTAGATCATTATACGATTTCTTACTATTTTTTTTACAGATCCGAAGAATTAGCTCGATCCAGAGTTTTACAATATGGAAGAGCGACTAGAAGAACTGAGGCACAAATTATCTTAGATTAGGATTTATTTAAAATGATGTTTTATCTTAGACTATTGCTAGACTTGTGAGACATTGTAAGTTGTGTTAGTTAAAGAAATAAAGTTTGTATAATATTAGTTAAAATATTTTCGCTGTCTGATTTGATATTGTGATGAGATGCCTTGCATGCTTGTGGAGAGAGTTTCCTATGGGTATGCGGCAGTTGCCGCGATTTTCGGCTCGTGATCTCGGGTCGGGGGCATGATAACTTAAGTGGTATCAAAGCCAAGTTGGATAAATTCTAAGATAAAAAAATATGACATGACATGAGTGTAGGTAGGTGGACACTAGGGATATTGGAACGTTAGTTTATGATGATTATAATAAGCCATTCTATATACTTGTAATTAACCGGTAAGCTTATTATTGGCATGCTGCTATTTGATAGATATAGGTCAGGATGTCTCCACATCGGATGAGAAAGACTACTCTTGGAGCTTTTAATAAGGTACCAAACCCGCAAAATGGTAGCACACCCCAACAAGTTGGTAACACCCCTCAGCAGGAGAGAGTCATCAATCTTGTTAATGATACTAAGACAGGACAACAAGAACCAGGCTTAGGCTAGGTTATGCAGACTTTAATTGGTATGATGCAGATGCAACAACAAGTTCAACAACAACAAACGTCGTTGCACCATGCAGGACGAGGGGAGCAGTACGAGCAGCGTAGTAATATAGCTGAGTTCAAGAAGCTGGCTCCTCAAGCCTTCAAGGGGACTACGGAGCCTTTGGAAGCTGATAATTGGCTTACAGAGATGGAGAAAGCATTCGTCGTTCAGAGATGCTGGGATGACGAAAAGATTCTTTATGCATCATACATGTTGTAAGGTGAGGCATTCAACTGGTGGCGGATGTCGAAACATAAATATGAGCAAGATAGGGAGCCACTTACTTGGAAAAGATTTCGAGGAGCATTTTATGATAAATATTTTTCTTGAAGTGTAAGAATGCAGAAAGAGTAGGAGTTTATTCATCTAAAGCAAAGGAATATGATCATTACAGAATATGAAGCTAAATTTACCGAGCTAGCCAAATTTGTTTCAAAGTTAGTCGAGTATGAGCTAGATCGAGTGCATAAATTTGAGATGGGACTAAAGACTAAAATTAGAAAACAAGTGGTACCTTATGAATTGACTACTTATGCAGCTGTGGTAAATAAGGCTTTAATAATTGAAAGGAAAGTTAATGAAGAACGGTTGGAAAGGGAAAGAAATCAAAAGAAGAGGAACAAGTCAAATGAATTTTAGGGGTAGAGCAATAAAAACACTGAAAGTTCAACCAAGAAATCAACGAGTGACAACCCTAAGTAGATGAATTGCAATAAATATTCCAGATGTGGTAAGATTCATGCTGACAAGGATTGCCATTGGATCACTGGTACCTGCTTTAGATGCGGTAAGATAGTTCAAAAAATTGCTTCTTGTCCGTAAGGAAATGAAGATCAATCTGTCAAGATAGTTGAACAAAGTAAAGATAGAAATCAGAAATCCCGAACCCAAGGAAGGGTCTATGCTCTTACACGAAAAGATGCACAGGCTTCTAATGTGTTGATGATAGGTATTAATCTAGTCCCAATATTTATTCCTATTTATTGTCTAGCCATGCCCACTGCTCTTTGTTAGACAACTTATTATGCTACTAAAAAAGATTAAATAGTTAAGGTCATCGGGTCCCATTGCTAGATGGTATTAAGGTGTCCTGCTCTGCCACGTGTCACGCATGCAAAGGGATGAGGTGGCCAGGATGTGGGTCCCACATACAGTATGTGGGTCCCACGTACAGTATGTGGGTCCCACGTACAGTATGTGGGTCCCACCTAGGCAGAACGTGGGTCCCACATACAGTATGTGGGTCGCACAAAGGGAACGAAGTCCTAGTCATACTAGGATCATAATTGATTTCAATCCAATTTGACTCAAGCCAAATCTGATTTGGTTAGGGCAAATTAGACATTTTCACCAAATCAATTTTGGTGTCAATTACGGTTTTACCAATTTCAAATCATATTTGAATTTGGTCAAGCCCAATCTCTATTACTCAATCAAATTGAGTCTAATCAGTGATCCAATCACCAATTAACTTCTCCAAGCAACAATTGCTTAGGGCAATCAGTCAATCACATTGACTATTTTACCTCTAGACGATTCTCAATCGTCAATCAGCCATTTGATCAATTCAGAAACTTCTAAGCGTGTGACCTCACAGGTTCGAACCTAAGCCGGTAGTACAAGAACACTTCCTGCACTAATCGAATTAACCATCTAGCAATGGGACCCGATGACCGGATAGGCCGAATAGATGCAAAGCAACATTCTAGAACCTATGGACTATGGTTACCACATAATTCATCCTCTTGACCAGAAAATGCCCAGGATGGGTTCAGAGTCTGTCTGCTCTGAAACAATCCATCCGAAAATATGTTTCAATTCAATAAGTCAAGTGATAGTGATTTGACTTTTTCTGGCCAGGGTACTACTTAATTGAAAACACAAGGCATTCACCCTTATTTCTAAGGGAGGTCAATCCCATCTTGATCTGCAACTGACTACCACAAGTACTTGACAGGACCCAAAAACCTTCCGTCGCTGGATTAGAAATCCAGGTAGTCCGGTACCAAAGTACAGTGAGTTGCATGCAAGCTACCGGTTGCAATCTCAGGTCTAAAGGATACATATACCCATATCCACTCGGAACAACTCTTGACAAGAGAGAGTACGTCAATTGGTCACGTTCAATGAACAGTACCATTCACCTGTATACCGTACTAGTATCTCTGTACTCTTTGGTTTGGAAGACAACTAACAAATATGATACACAATGACCTACGCCATAATACTATCGTCCTATTAATAGTATATCATACGGTCATGAACATTTAAGGATCTGTGTGACAAAATCATATTTTATTACACAAAGCAGTCCTAAGGACTTCATCACATCGAAATTTGTGAAGATGTTCTGGTGATCAATAAATACCATATTTTTTATAATTGATTCAAATACATTTACAATCAGCAATTGATTGGATTTAGGACACAATTCCCAACAACTCCCACTTGACCTAAAGCTAATCAGTACAGTATCGTATACCCATCTTCAAGTAATGATGGTCAAACTCCTTAAACTGAGGGCCCTAGTGAAGGGGTCGGCTAAGTTATCCTTCTCGTCAATCTTTTGAAGATCAACGTCACCTCGTTCTACTATCTCACGAACAAGGTGATACCGGCGCAGAATGTGCTTGGTGCGCTGGTGTGCCTTTAGTTCCTTAGCTTGAGCGATGGCACCAGTACTATCTGAATAGACAAGGACTGGTCCACTAAGGGAGTGTGCAACTTCAAGTTCAGCAATGAACTTCCGCAGCCATACAGCTTTCTTTGCCGCATCCGATGCTGCAATGTACTCCGCCTTGCACACAGAGTCCGCTATAGTAGTCTGCTTGGAACTCTTCCAACAGACAGCCCCACCATACAGGGTAAAAACAAATCCAGACACACTCTTGCTATCATCACGATCTGACTGAAAACTGGAATCAGTATATCCCACAAGTTTCAAGTCAGAATCTCCATAGACCAGCCACTTATCCTTAGTATTTCTCAAATACTTGAGGATAGATTTTACAACGGTCCAGTGGTTCTCTCCTGGGTCAGACTGGTACCTACTCACTACTCCTAGCGAGTGTGCCACGTTCGATCGTGTACATATCATGGTGTACATGATGGACCCCACAGCCGAAGCATAGGAAATCCGATGCATATGGTCTCTCTCTAACGGAGTTGTCGGACAATCACTTTTAGAGAGGAAAATTCCAGAAGCTATTAGAAGATAACCCTTCTTGAAATTCGTCATGCTGAACCTTTTCAGCATGGTTTCAATATACATGGATTGGGACAGACCGAGCAACCTCCTATATCTATCTCTATAGATCTTCATCCCAAGGATGTAGGATGCTTCTTCCAAATCCTTCATGGAGAATTGTGATGAAAGCCATATTTTTACTCCCTGTAGTGTAGCGATGTCATTCCCTATTAGAAGAATATCATCCACATACAGTACAAGAAATAAAACTACCGTACTATTAGCCCATTTGTATATGCAAGGTTCCTCTTCGTTCTTAACAAAGCCATAAATTTTTATAACCCTGTCAAAATGAATGTTTCAACTCTGAGATGCCTGCTTTAGTCCATATATGGACTTTTGCAGCCTACACATCTTAGACTCATCTGCAGAAATAAAACCTTCAGGCTGTATCATATACACCTGTTCCTCTAAATCTCCATTTAGAAAAGCGGTTTTAACATCCATCTGCCAGATCTCAAAGTCCAGATGGGCCGCAATCGCAAGCATGATCCGAATGGATTTCAGCATTGCCACAGGCGAAAACGTTTCGTCATAGTCAATACCATAACGCTGACGAAATCCCCGGGCAACCAGACGGGCTTTATAGGTTTCCACCTTTCCGTTTGCGCCTCTTTTCCATTTGAAAATTCACTTAAACCCTATGGGTTTAAATCCTTCGGATGGGTCAACCAATGTCCATGCATCATTGACTTTCATGGACTCCATTTCAGATTCCATGGCTCCAAGCCATTTATCAGAGTCAGACCTTTGCATAGCATCCATATAGGTGACGGGATTCTCATCGTTCTGATCAAGACCAATGGGATCATCGTTCCGAATCAGAAAATCATAGTATCTATCCGGTCGATGCAGTACTCTTCCGGATCGCCTAACAGGTGCAACCTCAATGGATTCTGAGTTTGATCCAATCAAATCAGACTCTAACGGTTCAGTTCTAGTTGTCTGATCCTCTACCTGTTGAACTTCATCAAGCTCAACCTTAGAGCTGTTCGTTCCTTTACCAAGAATTTTTTTCTCCAAGAAGACAGCTCTATTGCTGACGAACAACCTTTGTTCATTAGCCTGGTAGAAATAATACCCTTTGGTTTCTTTTGGGTAGCTGACAAAAAGACATTCTTCCGACCTAGCTTCCAGTTTGTCTGCTTTCAAATGACGGACATAGGCTGGAGACCTCCAAACTATAAGGTGAGAGAGTACAAGCTTTTGATCGGTCCATATCTCATATGGAGTTTTAGTTACAGATCTACTGGGAACTCTATTAAAAATATAACAAGCGGTCTCAAGTGCATAACCCCAAAATGATAAGGGCAAAACTGAAAATCCCATCATGGATCGGACCATGTCTAATAGAGTCTGATTCCTCCTTTCACACCATTATGCTGCGGTGTTTCGGAAGGGGTTCACTGAGAGAGAATCCCATTCTTCTTCAGATATGTCAAGAAATCACTGGAGAGGTATTCACCACCTCGATCAGATCGAAGTATCTTAATACACTGTCCAATTTGTTTCTCTACTTCATTACGGTATAATTTGAACATTTCAAATGATTCATACTTGTGTTTCATAAGAAACACATACCCATATCGAGATAGGTCGTCGGTAAATGTAATGAAATAGCTGTATCCACCTCTTGCACTAGTGCTCATAGGTCCACATACATCCGAATGTACAAGACCTAATACAGCACCGGCTTGTATACCTTTTCTTATAAAAGGCAACTTGATCATCTTTCCAAGAAGACAAGACTCACAGGTAGGTAATGATTCACAATCATTAATATTTAAAATATCCAGTGAGGCCAACCTGTTGATCCTGTTCTTGTTAATATGACATAGCCTACAATGCCAAAGGTAGATATCAGAGACATCATCAGATCTAGGGCGTTTACTTGTAGTGTACATTACACTAACAGGTTGTGACAATACATAAATGTCATTATTTAATCGTCCATTGGTTACTGTAACACCATTCATAATGATATCACAATAATCCTTCTTTATACAAATTTCATAACCGTTTAAGGCCAAATGACCAATGAAAATGACATTCATTAAGAAACTAGGACAATAGTGACACTCACCAAGGGCAATTATGTGAGAATTTGAAACAATTTGAATATCACCTAATGCTAGAACTGGAACAGTTCTTCCATCTCCAATATTTAGGAATTTCTCATTGTTACCGAAATTCTCAATGACTTGCAATCCTTTCAACGTATTACAGATATTAAAAGAACTCCCGGTATCCAATACCCAAGTCATAATATCACATACAGAGAAATTATAAGGCGTTATCATATAACCACCTTGACCAGCAACTCTTTGCTGACTTCTCTCATTAGCACTCGAGTTAGCCTGATTCTTAATCAAAGGTCTAGTCGGCTCATCACTATCCAATAGTGATAGGGGGAACTTATAAGAGGACATTTCTGCATAAAGGACAAAACCAAGGCCTTATTAGTAAATGAATCAATTAATCTAAAGACATGGATTTTAGTCTAAAGATCCTCCCACTATTTTATACGAATCAGGAGCCTCTACCTCTAATCCGAAGAATTACTCTTAATTCTTTACTGGGCACTAGAATCCAATAGGCTACACCTGGGCCCGGCTTTGGTCGGTATCAACCCAAATACACCTAAAGGTAGGTTCAAAACAAATTGTTTTAACTAAACAACTTCTAGTGATCATTTTGCCCCAGGAATCACTTCAGCAGGCGTATATCAACACTACTGAAAGTTTCGATTAGGTCCAACCATTAACATGTAGCAATCAATGCAAACTATCTAATAGATGATCAAGCCCGACTTTGGCCGGTATCCAACCGGACCATCCATTTCAATAGTTGCAACTGACTCATCATTATTGTATGACAATTCCAATGGCCGATACGCACCAGTGCGCGCATGCGCCTCCAATGTATATAGACTCATTGGACTCATTATCACACAACTAATGGGAGGCTATGACGTGGTCATCTCCATTAACCATAACATTTTATGGACCTAATAATTTAGAGAATTTTTATAATAAAAAGTGATGAGAACACAAAAGTGCGATCTAAGTACCAATTAACTTAGCCTAATGCTAGCAAAATAATGATAAATGATAGGTGTTAATATTTGCATGATTAAATATTTTATCCTTAGCACTTATTATAATTTTTATCATTATTTTATATAAATTCATTTCTTCCCAGCTGCAGAATAGAGCCCAGCTCTTCTTCAGCCCGCCTCACGCATCCAAACCTCATCCGTCCGAGTCCCCGCTTCCTCCCAGCCGTCTGCGAAGCAATGATTCTGCGATGCAGCCATCTACGACTTCATCCCACGCGTCCGCCTGCGTGGATCCTGCATCCGAGTCCCAGTTCAGAGCAGTCTCCCGAGCATTTCCGCATCCAGCGCGTCCGTTCCTCCGAACTAGCTTCCGTGTCTGCTTCTCGCGAGCGTCCCAGCGTGCAACCTCCCAGTCCTTCGCATCCGCTTCATCCGCGCGATTACACCGAGTCCCAGCCTCTTTAGATCCCATCCATGATGCTTGCGGAGCCCACGTTGCATGCCAAGCGTCCACAATCTCCCGAGCAACTCGCTTCCCAGTGATTTTCCAGCAAGTCCCGACTTCATCCCAGCGTCCACGCTCCTCCCTTCCGATCCATCTGCCTCTTCAGCGTTGGATTCCCCAGCGATTTCAGCTCTCCCGAGATCCCAGCTCCGTGATTACGATCCACCCGCGCTTCCCAGCATCTTCGAATCCTTCCGCGGTGGAACAACAGAGAATCCCAAATCCCGCGATGCATTCCAAAGCTTCCACGCTCCAGCTCCTCTCGGATCTCCAACAATCCAGCTTCTCCCAGTCCATCCCGCGTCCGCGCTTCATCTTCAGCATGAGATCCCAGCATCCCGAGATTTCTTCCATCAGTTCTCATCCGGTCGTCTTCCAGATCTGCGACTCATCCCGAGCATCGATCCCACATCCAGCCGTCCACGTCCGAGCTCCCATGATTCCGTGTCCGGGTATCTCGTAGCTGGCATTAGGGATCATCAAGGGGGATATAGAAGGGCTCTCTCGGAGGGAGGAGGCTCTCAGCTCTCGTTTTGGGAAAGAAGAAAAACAGAGAGGGGATACTCTGTTTAGGGAGCCCCCTGCTATTGAAAGAAAGAAAAAAAAAAAGAGGAAACAGGGGAGGCCCTGTTTCCGAAAAGAAAAAGAAAAAAAAATGAGAAAAGGGGGACTAATGTTTGAAATGAGTGGCTAATTTCTTAGGGAGGGTGATGGAGGAACCTTTGATGTATTGCTCTTTGAAGTAAACTCTAAACTTTTGATTTGAATGACTTATATTTACTGATTTGTTCTTGATCCATGCATAGTTATTTCATAGATAGCTCTTTAATGGATTATGATTATTGATATATGGATTGCTTTAGTATTTGATTCATCGTAGATGTAGAAAGCACGATGAATGCTTAGAAATTGAGTTCATATGTTCATGAAACATATACCATGATTAGATCTATCCTACAGTTAATCTGTACTCAAGAACCATAGAGTTTATTTCTTGAATGCAATATCATCAAGGGGGATTCCAGATCCTTACCATCTTATTTCATTGAACTTTGTTTATTGATATATTATTCTCTACTTTTAATTTCTAGAAATCAAAACATCATCTTAATCCATAAACTCAACTGAAAATTACATCTAAAAATTATACTAATAATCCATAGATCGTTCCTTGAGGAATCGACCTCGGACTTCCGAGTTATACTACTTGTGCGATTCTCCTACACTTGGAAGAGCATTTTTGTGACGCATCAAAAACCTGACTCAATCCAAATCCTCCCACTAACTTCATAAGTCAGGTATTATAGGAAATAGATTCAAGTCGGTGCACCTAAATCAGTCCAACTGATTTTCTTACAGGCATGAGTTAATTAGAGTCAATCAGAGATCTGATCAAAAGAGATTCACCAAGATGGCCAGGTAAGTAAGATTAGCGGAAGGGTATGCCATTAACTTGACTGGACCGAAACCCAGCAAGTAGCTCCCAATTAAAAACCTACTGATAACAGTTGCCTTAGGCACCAACTGGTTCATCAATTTCAATTCGATCAATATCAAAACTCAGTGCTCAACCGCGGAGCCCAAATCAACATCCATTTGGTCTTATCAAGAGACATGGACTTGATCAACTACAACTATTGCAAAGATCAAGAGTTACCTTGACCCAATCTAAGAAACAACTTTAATTAGATTAGATCAACTACTCTACCAAGTTTGATTTCAACCATTGAGTCCAAATCAATTGGATTTGATTTAGCTAACCCATTACCCCATGAATTATGCAATGTCTTAGACGTTCAAATCACATTTAAAGTCTAGGATCTATATCATTACTCAATTCATAATTAAGTATATTGCATTATTCATGTCTTATCTTTGTTTTGCATGCTCCAAAACTTTAAATCCTTAAAACACTTTTAAGATTCAAGTTAATCATGCAAACCAACATGTTCATTCATCATATGAATAACGTAATGAAATAATATAATCAGTTTACATTATATGTAAAAAGATCACATCTTGCATAGATATTTGATATCACAAAGAACCTGGACGGGCTCTAACACCACTGATGGTGTGCGTGCAGAGGGCTAAGCATGAATTTCAAAAAAATTTATGCGGAAAGAACGGGTTAAATATTTTAACCCAAAACATGCTTGATATTTTAGATATTTTAACTCTGGTATTAGTCGAAGACAGTCTTCAACTGCACATCACATGTGGCACGGGCTCAGTCCTAATATATAGGGTGACACCCGCGCGTGCCTATCAAAGCACTCATCATATGAGCCCCCAGGTGGAGAGCCACGCTTCGTCACACGATCATGCGTGAGAGTTTTCGGAAATCGGATAGTCTCCACTAATCCTTTGCTTTGACACCAAATATCACAAAGCCCTCAGATTCCGAGGATTGTGTGATTCAAATAAATATGCATAAATCATAACTTCTTGTGATTTGAAGATTGAGATCATATCTCAACCGTAAAAGAGATCAGATGTCTTACCTTTAGAAGGGGGTTCCTTCAAGGATGCTTCGCAGCCGCACAAGCGTCCGGCCTCGATGACTCGTCCACGCGAAGCTCCGGAATGATCAGCTTCCTGGAGAGTGCTAGCTCGCAGGGAGGCAGAAGGTTGGCTGAAAGGGAGAAGAAGGAAGAAGATGGACCTTCATAGCTTAAGAACTCCTTCTTGGGTTTTCACCTTCAGAGCTTCTTTCTCCTCTCACTCTCTTTCTTTAGTGCTCTTCATCTCAAGAAGAAGGAAGAGGGGTGGCCTATTTATAGGCCAAGAAGAAGGTGAGGTGTCCCTACGAGGTGTCCAATGAGGTGTCCTGCCAGGACATATGTCACACATGCAAGGAAAAGAGGTGTCCTGCTCCGCCATGTGTCACGCATGCAAAGGGGTGAGGTGGCCTGGAGGGCGATGTCATGGATGACCTCATGAGGCAGATGAGGTCATGGATGACATCAGGAGGAGTATGAGGTGTCCAGGCCCGCCACATGTCGCATATTCAAGCAAAAGAGGTGTCCTGCTCCACCACGTGTCATGCATGCAAAGGGATGAGGTGGCCGGGATGTGGGTCCAACATACAGTATGTGGGTCCCATAAATGCAGGACGTGGGTCCCACATACAGTATGTGGGTCCCACCTAGGCAGGACGTGGGTCCCACATACAGTATGTGGGTCCCACAAAGGGAAGGGAGTTCTAGTCATACTAGGATCATAATTGATTTCAATCCAATTTGACTCAAGCCAAATCTGATTTGATTGGGGCAAATTAGATATTTTCACTAAACCAATTTTGGTGTCAATTACGGTTTTACCAATTTCAAATCATATTTGAATTTGGTCAAGCCCAATCTTTATTACTCAATCAAATTGAGTCTAATCAGTGATCCAATCACCAATTAACTTCTCCAAGCAACAATTGCTTAGGGCAATCAGTCAATCACATTGACTATTTTACCTCTAGACGATTCTCAATCGTCAATCAGCCATTTGATCAATCCAGAAACTTCTAAGCGTGTGACCTCACAGGTTCGAACCTAAGCCAGTAGTACAAGAACACTTTCTGCACTAATCGAATTAACCATCTAGTAATGGAACCCGACAACCGGATAGGCCGAATAGATGCAAAGCAACATTCTAGAACCTATGGACTATGGTTACCGCATAATTCATCCTCTTGACCAGACAATGCCCAGGATGGGTTCAGAGTCTGTCTACTCTGAAACGATCCATCCGAAAATATGTTTCAATTCAATAAGTCAAGTGATAGTGATTTGACTTTTCTTAGCCAGGGTACTACTTAATTGAAAACATAAGGCATTCACCCTTATTTTTAAGAAAGGTTAATCCCATCTTGATCTGCAACTGACTACCACAAGTACTTGACTAGACCCAGAAACCTTCCGTCGCTGGATTAGAAATTCAGGTAGTCCGGCACCAAAGTACAGTGAGTTACTTGCAAGCCACCGGTTGCAATCTCAGGTCTAAAGGATACATATACCCATATCTACTCGGAACAACTCTTGACAAGAGAGAGTTCGTCAATTGGTCACGTTCAGTGAACATACACTACCATTCACCTGTATACCATACTAGTATCTCTATACTCTTTGGTTTGGAAGACAACCAACAAATATGATACATAATGACCTACGCCGATAATACTATCGTCCTATTAATAGTATATCATACGGTCATGAACATTTAAGGATCTATGTGACAAAATCATATTTCATTACACAAAGCAGTCCTAAGGACTTCATCACATCGGAGTTTGTGAAGATGTTCTGGTGATGAATAAATACCATATTTTTTATAATTGATTCAAATATATTTACAATCAGCAATTGATTGGATTTAGGACACAATTCCCAACAAAATCTGTATCCAAACTGATGACCACCATATCCAATGAAGATGCATCTTTTTGATTTAGCGTCTAGTTTACCTCTTTCGGTGGAATCCACATGGACGTATACGGTACAGCCAAAAATCCGTAGGTGCGCCAAGTCAATCTTCTTCCCTGTCCATGCTTCTTCAGGAATCCTAAGTTGTAGCTTCTTAGATGGCCCTCTATTGATCAAATAGGCAGCAATACTAACTATCTCTGCCCAGAATTGCTGTGGCAATCTAGCATGTATCCTCATGCTGCTGGCACGCTCGTTGATTGTCCTGTTCATCCTTTCAGCTACTCCATTTTGCTGTGGTGTTCCTGAAATAGTTTTCTGCATAATTATTCCAGCTCTACACAGTAATTTTCAAATTCTTTACTGCAGTATTCACCACTATTGTCGGATCTTAGGCATTTCAACCTCTTTCCTGTCTCGAGTTCAACCGCTACTCGCCATCTCTTGAATACACCAAACACCTTTGATTTGTGTCTCAGGAAGAATACCCATAACTTCCTGGTAGCATCATCAATAAAGGTCAGAAAATACTGAACTCCACCAATTGAAGATAAATGAGCGGGTCCCCACATGTCAATGTGAACGAGATCAAGCTTTTCCGGCTTTCGAGGTTGACCGTCTTTGCTGAAAGACACCTTTTTCTGCTTCCCAAGAATGCAGTCCTCGCAGAAACCTAACTCGACCGCCTTAAGACCTTGCAGCTTGCCCATCTGATGCATAGCCATCATGCCTTGATGGCTCATGTGTCTAAGTCGGTGGTGCCACACCTTGGCATCCACAACTGCAGCTGCAACAGTAATGGAGTTTTGCGTACCGTTGGTGATATAGAGAGTCCCAGCCCTTTTGCCACTAGCCACCATCAGCGAGCCTCTCGAGATCTTCCACTGGTCATCCGTGAAAGTTGTTCTGTACCCATCGCTCGCTAACTGTCCAACAGAAATCAGATTCCTTTGTAGCCAAGGTACGTGCCTCATGTCCTTCAGCTCTAGTGAAGTACCACCATTGATCTTCACTTCCGCACTTTTCTTTCCTTCGATATTGCAAGGCTCTCCATACTCTAGGTAGACTGTGCCAAAGTCACCAATCTGATATCCTTTAAAAAATTTTCTTTAGGATGTAGCATGGAAAGACGCGCCTGAGTCTATTACCCAAGACTCATCACTGGTAGACAAAGATAGGACTAGGGCATCAGAATCACTGCCTTCAGCAAGATTGGCCTAATCTCCGCTGATTTCTTTAGTGTGTTCGCCTTGCTTCCCTTTAGGAGCTTTGTAGTCCCTCCTAAAGTGCCCTTTCTTCCCGCCGTTCCAGCACGCTGCCTCCTTATTCTGAGGTGGTCTAGATCTGCCTTTCCTCGACTTCGAGCTGCTTCGATGTCGTCCTTCTTTTGCGATCTACCGTGCTCATATGTGTTCAATGCACTCCCTGAAGACTTTGCAACACTTGTGGACTTTCTTCTTGCTTCTTCACTCAGAAGCACTCCGATTACATCATCGAACTTCAGCTTACCCGTCGACGATGAGTTGCTCATTGCCATCACCAAACCTTTCCAGCTATCCGGTAATCCAGACAGAATCAGCAACACCCCAATCTTATCGTCAAAACTGATTTCTACTGATTCCAACTGAGCCGTGAGTTCATTGAAGTCGTTGAAATACTCTGCCACGCTACCACCGTTCTTCATGCGTAGATTGAATAGCCTCTTCATGAGAAAGATTTTATTTGATGCCGATGGTTTCTCATATATCTTCGACAATGTTGCCATCAAATCCATCGTTGACTTTTCGTTCTTTATGTTGAATGCAACCTGTGGAGAGAGAGTTAACCTGATTGTCCCAAGCGCCTTCCGATCGAGGACTTTCCAATCGGCGTTGGACATCCTTTCTGATTTCTGTGCCTTTCCTTTGAGAGGTAAATAGAGATCCTTATGGTAAAGGTAATCCTCTATTTGCATCTTCCAGAACCCGAAGTTCGCACCATTGAACTTCTCGATCTGCATCTTGCCTTCGCTCGCCATATGTAATGAACCTTGCGCTCTGATACCAATTGTTGGGAGAAAGATGGGATATATGCCCAAAATCAAGGAGAGCCCGTAATCCCCAGCAAGTTCGATAACCTATTGGGGAGAACAATCCTAACATGGAACCGCAGGATCTTACACCTTGCACGAGATAAAAAACAATACGAAACAAATCGCTATGGAAGACAGTTAACACGACACACCAGAATTTTCCGAGGTTCGGCAAAACTTGCCTACTTCCTCAAGACCGCTCGATTCTATTGCAGTAGAACAATTGCAATGGAGAACACAATCTCGAGTCAATCACAAACTGATTGCTCGAATAAAGGAGAAACAACCTTCTTTCTTTTACAAGAGAAAAAACTCTTTCCCTCAATCTCTTACGTTCTTAGGTCTTTCTATCTATCTCATTGTAACCCTAGCCGTCACAACGTTGTGTTTTCCCCAGAGACTTTGGCCATGAATTTATAGGCTTGAGATTTCCCAAAAAAAAAACACTCTTTACGCCCGTTTCAGCAATTCCGTCCGAGCTGGAGTCGACTCCGGCAAAGCACGAGTCGACTCCCGCATAGTGCGAGTCGACTCCAGATTGCGCAAATCAACTCTCTCAGGGGAGACAGAAACATCAAAAATCTGGACAAAGCTTGAGTCGTCTCCGGTAAAGCGTGAGTCGACTCTGGCATAGTAAGAGTCGACTCCAGATTGCGCAAATCAACCCTCTCAGGTGAGACAGAATCATCCGAAATCTGGACAAAATGCAAGTCGACTCCGGCACAACGCGAGTTGACTCCGGCACAGCATGAGTCGACTCCGGCATGGTGCGAGGCGACTTCTGGACTGCTGGGGTCGACTCCACTGCTGTTGAAAAACCTGTAGAAGATTTCTACATCCAAGATTTCGATCCAAAATATGTTCATGTGTAATCTGAAACATCTTGGGTCTCCACATACTCCAACATGTAAGACCCTGGGATAGGGCCTGATCCATTTGACCAGCCCGGCCCCAATGTTTCCGGCCTCACGTGCGCTGCACGTGAGGGCGCGCGAAGGAGAGGAAGGCATCCCAAAGAAGCCGGGATGCCCTATTTTAGGGCGTCTTCCTCCTCTCTTTGCGACCATCTGAAGAGGAGCCACCAAACTCCCGAGTCCCCTTTCGGTTTGGGTGATCTTCTTTCTCGTGCTCCACTCGAGAGAGAGAGAGGGAGAGAGAGCCGTTGAAGCTCGCTCCTCTTCGGTTCAGGAGGTCCTCTTCCTCCATTGCCGCCAGAGAGAAAGAGCCGCCGGATCCTCACTGGGAGCGAGGTAAGTATTTCTCGCCTTTATCTCTTCCTCTTTTGATAATTAACCACGATTTATCAAGGTTTTGAGCCGGCCAAACATCGAAAATTGATCCAAAAGGAGGTGCTCTGTTCGGCCCGAGAGCACTTGCCGCCGGCTGTGTTCGCCGCCGCCACCGCCACCAACTGCTGGGGGTGGTCGGATTTGCTTCGCCACCTCCTACCGCCATCGGGGCTGGCCACCATAGCCGCCGCTGTGTTTGGCCGAAAAGGAAGGAAGGGGGGGTCACGAATCTCTTGCTTTGGAGAAGAAGAGAGGGGTTTATCTCTTCTTCTCTCTCCTCCCTCTCTTTCTCTTTCTCTCTCATGTCGAATCTCCTCTCACTGTTCATGGTGATGATAGACTGACCCCGGTGAAGGGTCTTGATCTTGGGATGTCGGGTACTTCTACGTGGTCGGCCCTCGGAGGATGTTAAGATTTAAGTTTTATATATATATTGTAATTAATTTTAAAAGAAAAATATAATTTTTGGATATTAGGTTCTGTAAAAAATTTGTGAGATTAATTGGATTTATTATGGATCGCATTCGATGTAAGTAACGAACTACCTTTTCTAGATTCTTCATTTATATAATATTATTTTTGCTTCGAATAAATTGTTAATAAATTTATATGTGATTTATGAATTTTACGAGATGATGATTTGAATGAAAAATAGATATGTGAATTGGAATAATATTTTTTGGACTATTGTTATACTTACTGTTCTTACATCGTATATGCATATTTAGATCGGATTATGATATATCTATTATGTTACAAAAAAAATTTTGATGTGCATCAGATTTGGAACTCTCAGTCTGACTATATTCTGGACCCTGCCAATTGGAGCTTATGCATTGGCAATTCTGGTCCCACCACAGGATATAAGTGTCATATTTTGGCCTACCCCGCAGGGTATAAGTGTGGTATTCTGGTCTACTCCACATAGTATAAGTGCGGTTCTGTTTCTAGCCTAGCCATAGGATATAAGTGTGGTCGTAGTTAAAGGCTGTTGAGTTGAATGCGATTTATTTCGAATCGGATTTATAATTATGTATATGGATATTTGATAGATACAGATTTCAATGGATTTGAGTTTGAAAATGAATTAATTATGTCATTATGTTGATTCTGTTAGATGTATGCCCTAGAAGCCAATTTGGCTGAGACATTGTTGATTCTAGGGACATAATTTTGTACTTGACTATTTATTATTGAATAAATAAAAGGCATCTTTTTCATTCATATTGTTTATGTGTCTATGAATCGTCCAAGAAATTAATAAGATGATGATACATATTCTCAAGAGTTGAGAATTTGAGCCATGTATCATTGGTGATTAATTTCTAAATGCTCCTGATCAAAGGATCATCACGAGGACGGTGATCGATCCGATCAGTGCACAGATCACTCTCCTTCTGGATGGACGAGACTTGAGTCCACAGTGTAGGGACACTGAAGTGATAGTGCAGGTGCTTGTTAGAGAACAAGGGTACTGAGCGTGACCAATACAAGAAGTCACTTGGATGTCTATCCACTCGTCAGTGACTTGCTTGATGTTGCAGTAGTGTGACTGGTCCTTTGACCTGCGGCGCTTCGGCTACTCACAGTGAGGTTATTGTAGTTTGACTGCACACATACATGGTCTCTAGCCATATGGGTCCATGCAGTGTAGATTGGCTGCAGTAAGTTCACTGTAGGAGTAGGGTATGCACCTATATGGAATCTATCGACCTTGATAGATAAGGAGAGATCCTATGTGATTTATAAGACTGAGTTCGTAAGACCTCGGCCGGGGCAGTATGCACAGTGGAGAAAGAGTTTTTCACTATCGAACTCGAGTCGAATAAATCTTGACATATGACAGACGATGGGGTTTGACGAGTTGTCCATGACCTCCGTCCTGTAGGAATCCACGATAGTAGGACTGTATCACATGTTAACTGCACCTAGAGGTTCATCATTCCATTCTGCTGGGTAGCCACTACATGCTGCTAGGTGTCACTGGTGGATGGTGGGACTCATAGGGATTATCTTGATGATCGATAAACCCTAATGAGTTGAGTTGGAATCGTTCCAACCCATTGAAAGGAGTTTTCAATGATATAGTGATAGAGATCACAATATATCTCACTACCAGTCAGAATAGAACCTATGGGGTCACACACACTAGAAGTATTGACCGATCCGATGGTTGAAATCGTGATTAGGAATCACAAGAAATCAATTTGATTGATAAGAAGTTGAAGAAGGAAAAAGGAATTAATTAATTGGACTTGAAACAAGAATCCTACTTCGGGTAGGATAACTAGAGTTCTAATTGGATTAGGACTGGGATTCCTACTTGGAATAGGATTCCTCAATCCTAATGAGATTAGGAGTTTTGAATTAAAAATTGGATTCCTACTTGGAGTAGGATTCCTAGAAATCCTAATTGGATTAGGACTTCGGATTCAAGTAGAGTCCTAATTGGATCAGGACTAAAATTAAACAAATCCTAATTGGATTAGGATTCCTTAAGTCCAAATTAATTATTAATCTAATGAATCAACATGACTCCTAATTGGATTAGGATTGAAGAGTTCAATTGAGTCATGGTTCATTCAAGTCCTAATTGGATTAGGACTAGTATAGATTGAACCCAATTTGGCCAATCCTAATTAGATTAGGATTAAACCATGAGAGAGGCACCTAATCCTCTTTGGAAGAGGATTAGGTTAACCAAGTAAGAGGGGCATCAGCCCCTCTCATCTTGGATGGTGCGGATTGAAGGAGAGAGAGGGGCCGGCGCACCCCCCCTTTCTTTCTTTGGAAAACCATCTAGGGCTCCTACTTTGGAGGAGCCCTTGATGGCTGTAAGAAGCACCATGAGGCCGGCGCCCTAGGTATTGGAGCCATCCTCCTCTTGCTGCCGCCACCCTCCCCTCTCCTCTCTTGGTTCAGCCGCAAGCAAAGGAAGAGCAAGGTCCAAGCGTTGGCGTCTTCCTCTTCCTCCAATCCTTCTTCCAACGCAGGGAAAAGAAAGAAGGCTGCAGAAGCTGTGTTCTTCTTCCTTGAGTTCCTTCTTCTTCTTCCTCCTCTCAAGCACTTTCAAGAGTTGAAAGAAAGAGAAGAGATCAGCCATCAAAGGAGTCTTTGCAAGGGAGCTAGCACCCCGGGAAGACAAGAAAGCTTTGATCGGTTCTCTACTTCGTGTGGATACCCGTAGAGGCCGGACGTTTGAACGGCTTCAAACGAACCCTCTTCCAAAACCACGAATTCAGATTCGCGGTGATCATATACCCGCGCAAGGTGAAGATTTGATCTTCCTATTAGTTCTAAAAGTTTTAATTCTTACCTAATTACGAAAGGTCTCGAAACAAGCGTTCATGCGATGAACGTCGAACCCGTGCATGCCGATTCCGCTGCCATCTGAAAATTTTTGAAATATCAGTGGCATGGGCGGGCTCCCAACAGTGGTATCAGAGCCTAGGCTTCGTAGATTAAGGTAACAATTAAATATCTAAAGGCATATTAGATCTGAAAATTAAATGATCATGCATGCTGAAAAATTCTGCATGCAGATTTTTCAGGGGTGCTGATTTTTACAAGCTGATTTTTATGTGATAAAAAGATGATTCTAATTGCATTGTTAATGGGATTACAAAGTTTAGAATCATGATTAGCATGATCAGCGACCTATGTCATGATATAATCAGTTAAGTTTCAGATCTGAAAATTATAATTGTAGCATACGGTGATGATCATAGGATTCAACCCCTTTTGGTATCAAATGTAATGACCTGCGATGTGATCTGCGATGTCATGTAATTTTTCAGATGCTTGCATGCATCTTATTTGATGTTTTGAGAGGCCTGCGTGCCTCCTAAAAGGAGATGTAAATTATTTTTATTTTTATTTTACATCTGGTTGTATTTCTGTGATGTGATGTACATCAACAATCAAGTTGAAGCAAAGGCATGAGATGAAAGGTGATCTAAGCGGTTGATGGCGATGGGATCAAGAGTTGATCAAGGATCGAATCAAGAAAGCTTGGATCCAATTCAAGAGTTGAAGACCACTTGATCGATTGATGTGCATGTGCTTGTAATACGACCTAATTAGAATCCATGATCATCACCTAGTTAAAGTTTAGCTTTAATTATTGCCGCGATTATAACTGCCTGCAATGCGCCGTTTGCATGTGATGTGAATGAGAGTCGGGTAGATAGGTCTACATGTGATGTAGCAAACCCAATTGAGACCTAAATCAAAATCTCCTCAATCAAGTCGAGAGTGAACCGACATGAGCAAGTCATATTAGATTAATTGATCTAATTGGTGTCTAGGAAAGCATGAAAGGTGGTTACTTAATTAGGACCTTACTCTCTGAGTAAGGGGAGCCTCCCACCTGCTTACCTGGCCAATTGTTCGATTACCTCTTATGAAAGGCTCAAGTTGCAAACACTAAGACCTGATTAACCAATATTAAGTCAATAGGTCTTCCACTGTAGTAGAGCTGCTAAGGCCTTTCTGATGTTGACTTGTCTCGGCTGGATACAGTGGTCAAGTTGCATTGGGGGGCTGGACCTCTCTATAGACATGAGATGTTGTAGGGTAAAGGTGGGGTTGGGCACCAATAACTGTTAGGTGAGGACCCAATGACGACTTTATTCCTACGGTTATACGGTGGGTCTGACTTAACTAAGAAATGAGACCAATAACTGTTAGGTGAGGTCTTCATGGCTTAGAGACCAAGTTGCACTGCAACATGCTTAAGAAGCATTGTACAAGAGTTGTACACTCATCCATCTATGTGTCACCAATAACTGTTAGGTGAGGTGGCATGTAAATTGGTGGGACCGCAGTACCCACTAGAAACCCTAGTCGTGTGGGATTTCCGTTTTCCTACCAGGGGAGTGTGAGGAATTCGAGAAAATAGTGGGAGTCACATTTGTTCTAAAAGACCTTAGGACAGATTAGGATCAAGTACAAAAGTCTAACTAGAATCTTTACTCTCTGCAGATACAATGTCGGCTTCAAATTCTTTGACCCGTATTCTTGAGACCAACCGACTGACCGGAACCAATTACAAGGACTGGCTTAGAAATCTCAAAATAGTTTTGGACTGTGAGAAGATAGGCTATATACTTGATTCAGATATCCCCACATTACCAGCACGTCCCACTGATGTTCAGCGTGAGATGCATAAAAAGTGGTTGGACGATGACATTAGAGTAAAATGCTATATGATGGCATCTATGTCTAATGAACTCCAATGCCAGCATGAAAATATAAAGACTGCTAGGGACATACTGGCACACCTACAAGAGTTGTATGGTGAGCAGAGTCGCACAGCTCGTTTTGAAGTGTCCAAGAGGCTTTTCAAAGCGAAGATGCGCGAAGGGCAGTCTGTCCATGATCACGGTCTGACCATGATCAAGGACCTAGAGGAGCTTGAGAAGCTCGGTATGGACATGCACAAGGAATTGCAAGTGGATTTGATCCTACAGTCACTTCCTGATTCATTTGGTCAGTTTATAGTAAACTACCACATGAATAAGATTGAATGCACTAAGACTGAACTAATCAACATGTTGGTAACTGCTGAGGGAGCCTTGAAAGGTTCAAGGGGCAATGTCCTCGCTGCTGAGTTGACTTCTGGTTCCAAGAGAAAGTCTACTTGGAAGAAAAGGAAGCCTACAAAGAAGCAGAAGAAAGACAAGAAGCCAAAGAAGGAAGTTCAAAAGAAAAAGGCTAACGACAAAGGAAAATGTTTCCACTGCAATGTCGAAGGCCACTGGAAGAGAAACTGTCCTTCATACCTCGAGAGCCTAAAGAACAAGAAAGGTGACACACCTTCAGAAGGTATAGACTTGCTCATTATTGAAACTAATCTAACGGTTTCTTCTACTTCTAGTTGGGTTATAGATTCTGGTTCTAGTGCTCATTTGTGCACTATCATGCAGGGTCTAAAGGAAAGTAGAAGGCTGGCGGAAGGTGCGGTAACCCTTCGGGTTGGCAACGGGGCAAAAGTTGCTGCTGTGGCTGTGGGCACCTACCATCTGCGACTACCGTCTGGATTTAGTTTAATACTTAGAGACTGCTATTATGTACCTGTTGCTAGCAGAAATTTGATTTCTGTTTCATGTCTAGCACAGGAAGGTCATGTTTTTATATTTGACAAAGACTGCTGTTCTATTTATTTGAGAAATAAAATAGTCGCACGTGGTTTTATGATTGACAGTCTCTACCATTTACATATGGATGTATCTGTGAATGTTACCGAGCAAGATGTGAGTGCCAAAGGATCCAAAAGATCCAGAGATGAGATAAACCAAAGATATTTGTGGCACCTCAGACTTGGCCATACTGGAGAAGATAGAATGAACAAAATGGATAAAGATGGGCTCTTAGGCTCATTGACTTCCGAGTCATATCCAGTTTGCGAGTCCTGTCTTCAAGGAAAGATGGCCAGACTACCCTTTGTAGGACATGGGGAGAGGACCACTGAAATACTTACCCTAGTACATACAGATGTATATGGCCCATTCGATGTGCTAGCCAGGGGACGTTATTCTTACTTCATTACCTTTACCGATGATTATTCACGGTATGGGTATGTGTATCTTATGAGACACAAGTCTGAATCCTTTGAAAAGTTCAAAGAGTTCAAGAATGAAGTAGAAAAACAAACTGGAAAACCTCTTAAGGCTCTTCGATCAGATCGAGGAGGAGAATACCTTAGTGGGGAATTCCGGGACTATCTCAAAGAAAACGGCATAGTCTCACAATGGACACCTCCGGGAACACCTCAACTCAACGGGGTGTCAGAGAGGAGAAATCGGACCCTATTGGATATGGTCAGGTCCATGATGAGCTTCACTGATTTACCTATGTTCCTTTGGGGAGATGCCTTACTCACAGCGATTTATTTATTGAATAGAGTTCCCTCTAAATCCGTTCCTACCACACCGTATGAGATATGGCATGGTAAGAAACCAAGTCTGGGTCATCTCAAGATTTGGGGATGTCCGGCCCACGTCAAGCGACTACAGGCGGACAAGTTAGAGGCTAGGACCATAAGTGCTCGTTTTATAGGATATCCTAAAGAGTCATTAGGATACAATTTTTACGTCTCAGAGGATCACAATGTGTTTGTGAGCCGTCATGCCATCTTCTTGGAAAATCAGTTTATCCTTGATAGAGGCAGTGGGAGGAAAATTGAGCTTGAAGAGAAAGTCTCTGAAAAGCAACGAGTCATGGATCCTATAGAACCTATTCATAAGGAGCCAGTACACGATGTCCCTCAACCACCTCGTAGATCTAGTAGAGTCTCCCATCCTCCCGATAGATACTTAGGTATACTTGAAGAGGATACTGAGGAAATGTTCCTAGTGGGAGATAGGGATCACATACAGGATCCCAAAACATACAACGAGGCGATATCTGATATCGATTCCGAGAAATGGCTGGAAGCTATGAAGTCAGAGATAGACTCCATGCATTCCAACCAAGTCTGGACCTTAGTAGATCCACCAGAAGGTATTGTACCTATTGGATGCAAATGGATCTACAAAAGGAAGATAGGTTCGGATGGAAAGGTAGAGACCTATAAGGCAAGGCTTGTGGCGAAAGGGTATAGTCAGCGCGAAGGCATTGACTATCAGGAGACCTTTTCACCTGTAGCCATGCTAAAATCCATCCGAACATTGCTTGCCATTGCAGCATTTCATGATTATGAAATCTGGCAGATGGATGTGAAAACTGCTTTCCTGAATGGATATCTTGATGAAGATATCTATATGGAACAGCCTTTGGGTTTCACTTCCAGTGATGGAGATCACAAGGTCTGCAAGCTGCAAAGATCCATCTATGGACTAAAGCAAGCCTCTCGGAGTTGGAACACTCGTTTCGATGATGCAATCAAAACGTTTGATTTCATCAAAAACGAGGAGGAACCATGTGTTTATAAAAAGGTTAGTGGGAGTGCTGTCGTTTTTCTCGTACTGTACGTAGATGACATTCTCCTGATTGGGAATGATATTCCCATGCTAACCTCGGTCAAGGTCTGGTTGTCAAAAGAATTCTCCATGAAAGACCTTGGGGAAGCATCCTATATTTTGGGAATAAAGGTCTATAGAGATAGATCTAAAAGGATGCTTGGCCTGTCACAGAAAATGTACATAGAGGAGGTGCTGAAGAGGTTCAGCATGGAAAACTCCAAGAGGGGTCTCTTACCCCTAAGGCATGGAATTCATCTCTCCAAGAAGATGTGCCCCAACACATCTGAGGAGATTCAACGCATGAGCAAGATTCCTTATGCATCGGCAATAGGAAGCCTCATGTATGCCATGCTATGTACACGACCTGATATAGCTCTTGCTGTGAGTGTCACAAGCAGATATCAGTCGAATCCAGGTGAAGAACACTGGACAGCTGTGAAGAATATTCTTAAGTACTTGAGAAGAACTAAAGATTTATTCTTGGTTTTTGGAGGATCATTAGAGTTAAAGGTAGAAGGGTACACAGATTCAGACTTCATGACTGATGTCGATGACAGGAAGTCAACATCTGGATACGTGTTCTTGTGCAATGGTGGTACGGTGAATTGGAAGAGTTCTAAACAACCGATCATTGCTGATTCGACTATGGAAGCCGAATACATCGCCGCCTCTGAAGCTGCTAAGGAAGGCTTCTGGTTCAAGAAATTCATTGCAGAGCTGGATGTGATGACATCAGATGCCATAACACTCTACTGCGATAACAATGGCGCCATAGCCCTTGCTAAGGAGCCAAGGTCTCATCAGAAGTCTAAGCATATAGAGCGGCGCTTTCACCTCATACGCGACTATGTGGAGAAGAAATATGTAGAGGTGCAGAGAGTAGACTCTGCGGATAACGTGGCAGACCCTTTCACTAAGCAGCTGAGTCAGCAAAAGACTGAAGCCCACCTTGAGAAGATGGGCCTAAGATATATGACCAATTGGCTTTAGTGCAAGTGGGAGATTGTTAGATGTATGCCCTAGAAGCCAATTTGGCTGACACATTGTTGATTCTAGGGACATAATTTTGTACTTGACTATTTATTATTGAATAAATAAAAGGCATCTTTTTCATTCATATTGTTTATGTGTCTATGAATCGTCCACGAAATTAATAAGATGATGATACATATTCTCAAGAGTTGAGAATTTGAGCCATGTATCATTGGTGATTAATTTCTAAATGCTCCTGATCAAAGGATCATCACGAGGACGGTGATCGATCCGATCAGTGCACAGATCACTCTCCTTCTGGATGGACGAGACTTGAGTCCACAGTGTAGGGACACTGAAGTGATAGTGCAGGTGCTTGTTAGAGAACAAGGGTACTGAGCGTGACCAATACAAGAAGTCACTTGGATGTCTATCCACTCGTCAGTGACTTGCTTGATGTTGCAGTAGTGTGACTGGTCCTTTGACCTGTGGCGCTTCGGCTACTCACAGTGAGGTTATTGTAGTTTGACTGCACACATACATGGTCTCTAGCCATATGGGTCCATGCAGTGTAGATTGGCTGCAGTAAGTTCACTGTAGGAGTAGGGTATGCACCTATATGGAATCTATCGACCTTGATAGATAAGGAGAGATCCTATGTGATTTATAAGACTGAGTTCGTAAGACCTCGGCCGGGGCAGTATGCACAGTGGAGAAAGAGTTTTTCACTATCGAACTCGAGTCGAATAAATCTTGACATATGACAGACGATGGGGTTTGACGAGTTGTCCATGACCTCCGTCCTGTAGGGATCCACGATAGTAGGACTGTATCACATGTTAACTGCACCTAGAGGTTCATCATTCCATTCTGCTGGGTAGCCACTACATGCTGCTAGGTGTCACTGGTGGATGGTGGGACTCATAGGGATTATCTTGATGATCGATAAACCCTAATGAGTTGAGTTGGAATCGTTCCAACCCATTGAAAGGAGTTTTCAATGATATAGTGATAGAGATCACAATATATCTCACTACCAGTCAGAATAGAACCTATGGGGTCACACACACTAGAAGTATTGACCGATCCGATGGTTGAAATCGTGATTAGGAATCACAAGAAATCAATTTGATTGATAAGAAGTTGAAGAAGGAAAAAGGAATTAATTAATTGGACTTGAAACAAGAATCCTACTTCGGGTAGGATAACTAGAGTTCTAATTGGATTAGGACTGGGATTCCTACTTGGAATAGGATTCCTCAATCCTAATGAGATTAGGAGTTTTGAATTAAAAATTGGATTCCTACTTGGAGTAGGATTCCTAGAAATCCTAATTGGATTAGGACTTCGGATTCAAGTAGAGTCCTAATTGGATCAGGACTAAAATTAAACAAATCCTAATTGGATTAGGATTCCTTAAGTCCAAATTAATTATTAATCTAATGAATCAACATGACTCCTAATTGGATTAGGATTGAAGAGTTCAATTGAGTCATGGTTCATTCAAGTCCTAATTGGATTAGGACTAGTATAGATTGAACCCAATTTGGCCAATCCTAATTAGATTAGGATTAAACCATGAGAGAGGCACCTAATCCTCTTTGGAAGAGGATTAGGTTAACCAAGTAAGAGGGGCATCAGCCCCTCTCATCTTGGATGGTGCGGATTGAAGGAGAGAGAGGGGCCGGCGCACCCCCCCTTTCTTTCTTTGGAAAACCATCTAGGGCTCCTACTTTGGAGGAGCCCTTGATGGCTGTAAGAAGCACCATGAGGCCGGCGCCCTAGGTATTGGAGCCATCCTCCTCTTGCTGCCGCCACCCTCCCCTCTCCTCTCTTGGTTCAGCCGCAAGCAAAGGAAGAGCAAGGTCCAAGCGTTGGCGTCTTCCTCTTCCTCCAATCCTTCTTCCAACGCAGGGAAAAGAAAGAAGGCTGCAGAAGCTGTGTTCTTCTTCCTTGAGTTCCTTCTTCTTCTTCCTCCTCTCAAGCACTTTCAAGAGTTGAAAGAAAGAGAAGAGATCAGCCATCAAAGGAGTCTTTGCAAGGGAGCTAGCACCCCGGGAAGACAAGAAAGCTTTGATCGGTTCTCTACTTCGTGTGGATACCCGTAGAGGCCGGACGTTTGAACGGCTTCAAACGAACCCTCTTCCAAAACCACGAATTCAGATTCGCGGTGATCATCTACCCGCGCAAGGTGAAGATTTGATCTTCCTATTAGTTCTAAAAGTTTTAATTCTTACCTAATTACGAAAGGTCTCGAAACAAGCGTTCATGCGATGAACGTCGAACCCGTGCATGCCGATTCCGCTGCCATCTGAAAATTTTTGAAATATCAGCGGCATGGGCGGGCTCCCAACAGATTCATCGTAATTTGTATTTATATTTTATGTTATTATATGAATTGTCTAGTTAAGGTATTTATTACTTACTGGGCTGTTTAGCTCATTATACGATTTCTTACTATTTTCTTTACAGATCCAAAGAATTAGCTCGATCCGAAGTTTTACAATATGGAAGAGCGATTAGAAGAACTGAGGTACAAGTTATCTTAGATTAGGATTTATTTAAATTAATGTTTTATCTTAGACTATTGCTAGACTTGTGAGACATTGTAAGTTGTGTTAGTTAAAGTAATAAAGTTTGTATAATATTAGTTAAAATATTTCCGTTGCCTGATTTGATATTGTGATGAGATGCCTTGCATGCTTGTGGGGAGAGTTTCCTATAGGTATGCAGCAGTTGCGCGACCTCCGGCTCGTGATCTCAGATCGGGGGCATGACACAAGCAATCAACTTCCAACAGAATCATGGGATCTCCTTTATACAATTGCTCCATATATTTAGTTCTGTGTTACAATAGAATTCGAGCCTTCATATTATTTTACATGGTATCAAAGCCTTGACCCGATCATCCTTTCATTAAATTTTTCTTAGTCCATTTGTTTGCTCCCTTTGAAATATATGGCCTCCAATACTAGCAATTCTCCTTCCACCACCATTCATGAATCTTTCTTTGCTGATACTTATCAGTCCCTGTTGCCCAAGGTGACAAGCCAAGAGGGGGGGGGGGGGGGGGTAAATTGGTTTTTCTTGATTTTAACTATCTTAGTTATGTTAATTGATGAGTTAGTGGAATTAAAACAAATTACAATACAAACAACAAGAAGTATAGTGGTTCGGTGCTCTCCTAAGCACCTACGTCCACTCCCCAAGCGACCCCTTGGGAATTCACTATAATCCCTCGGATTACAGTTGGATTGTTTTCCGGGCTCACAATACAAAAACCTTTACACTTTGGTTTTCCGGGTTCACCAAAAACCTATGTTGGCTTTACGGGCTCACCAACGAACCTATGTTGGTTTTCCGGGCTCACCAACGAACCTTTACAATTGGTTTTACGGGTTCACCAATCAACCAATACCGTTGGTTTTGCGGGCTAACCAACTAACCTTTACAAGGAGTTTAATAACCAAAGTAAGAAGATTTAAGCTCCTAGATGAGCAAATATAACACTATAATCTACAAAGAAGAGTTTAGAGAATAGTTATCGCTTGATGTGACTTCTCTCTTCTTTGTCAAGGATGCTTCACTCTTCAAGGGTGGATGGAGCTCTTAATGACTCTTTGAATCTGCTCAACCACTTTCTTTTGACTCTTGAATGAAGCACTTGGATGAAGAAGATTAGGGCACTTTGTCTTTTTTTGTGTACTCTTTGATATTTTGCAAAAGGATGTTTTCTCTGATGAATAGTGCCACTTTAAATAGTTTCCTTCATCCATTGGACAAGCCCCAATGGTTAGAATTCAAAAACTAGCCGTTACTCACTGTTGGAAGGACAAAAAATACTTCTGCAGAACTAGCCGTTATGCTTCTGCCTGTGTTTGGGTCGGCTCAACCTGTCCTTGGGTCGACCCAACTTTCACTTGGGTCGACTCAACCTTTCCTTGGGTCGACCCTCTCAGAACCACAGAAACTTGCAATTCAGCCTTCCTTCACTTGGGTCGACTCAACATTTCTTTGGGTCGACTCAAGGTTCAGTTGGGTCGACTCAACTTCCACTTGGGTCGACCCTCTCAGGGTTTCCAGAGAACCTTTTCTGTCATGTATTCTGTCATTGCCTTTGGGTCGACCCTCTCAGTGTTTGGGTCGACTCAAGCTTGGGTCGACTCAACTTCCTCTTGGGTCGACCCTCTCAGTGTTTGGGTCGACTCAAGCTTGGGTCGACTCAACTTCCTCTTGGGTCGACCCTCTCAGTGTTTCCAGAGAACTGTTTTCTTGAGTCTTTGAGAGGCTTGAGGTTTGGGTCGACTCATGCTTTCCTTGGGTCGACCCAACTACTGTTCATCCGTGCCATTTTTGCAGAAGTGTGCCAGATGCTTTCTTGATGTGCCGGGGTCGACCCAATCATCCTTGGGGTCGACTCAATCCACACTTTGCTGCAACTCAAGGTTAGATTCATCCAAATAAATAATGAAATGTATTTATACAAATATACTGAGAGTAACAGACTTATAAATGAAGTATCGAATTAACTTGTAACATACTCTTGATTATTGCTTGTTAATCATCAAAATAACACTATCATCCTCAATCTCCCCCTTTTTGATGATTACAAAATATAGAGTATGAGCCTATTGATACTTATCTTAAAATCTATTTTAAAAGGGCTCAAGTTGCTGAATTTCAGCTTTTCAAATATGAGAGTGAAGTCTCCCCCTATTTCATCCAAATGTTTTCAATTTGACTTTTTGAATTGCTCCCCCTTTCTTTCATATTTCATTAAAGATGAAACTTCAAAAATTTGAGATAAAGCATGAGTTTCAGATTATGTATCGAGGTGTGAAAGGTATGTGCCAAATTCTGAAATTCTATGTGCTAAATTCTAAAATTCAATAGAAATTTTAGATTTGATCATTTTCATTGTTACAAATTGCTCCCCCTTAAATGTATATGCTTTTCCATTATAATTTTCAATTTGTTTTACAACTTATTTCTCTTTTCTTACATAACTTATTTCTCTTTCTTTACTTCTTCCCCTTTTTGTTATCATCAAATAGGTGCATGGAAATATACACAATAATTAACAAACATTTAAACTTCATTGATCAAAATAGGAATATTTTAGTACAATTAATGCCAAAAACAAAAACAAATACAATGTTCCTCAATCAAAGTTTAAAGTACATGATCAACACAAAATACATATGAAAACTAGATACATATCCTAGGCTCTAATCATAATGCTAATATCAGCCTAGGGAGTATCTAATGGCTGTGATCTAGTCCTCATCCTCCTAGTATAAGTGGCGAGGGGAGGTCGAGCCTGATGAGACTGAGTCTGGCGTGGAGCACGGTGAGCTGGATGACTCTGTGCCGAAATCTCTGACTCAGCTGCCTGTGGCACAGATGGTCCATGAGTCTCTCTCTCTTGCCGTAGAGCTCCTATCTGCTCTCTCAGATCACTGATCTCAGCAGACATGATATCTAGTCGGCTCGTCAGCCCATCAGTGATAGTCCTCGCCTGAGCTGACATAAGCTCAGTCATCCTACTCCAGAACGCATCTGTGTCTCCCGCAGGAATAGATGACGATGGTCCAGCCTCTGAAGGTGCAGTAGGATGATCCATATGCTCCTCATCCTCAGGGATAGGGTCTCCAATATCTGGTGCATCACCCTCTGGTGCATCATCCTGAATCCCTGCTCCAGTACGAACCCACTGCCTGTTCACTTTCTCATAGCCCATGCGAATAAGTGATCGTGCAGTGTATGTATCAGTATGAAGCAGATGCCTGGAGATCTCCCCCTCGACAGATATGTCGTGCTGTCGGAAGATCAAGGTGAGTATCATACCATAAGGCAGAGATACTCTGGAGTTGCAGATCACCTTCCTCATCTGCCTAAGTATCATGGCCGGGAGATTCAGGGGAATACCCTGAATAATATGCTCGATCACTACTAGATCTCGCTCTGTAATGAGATCAAATCTCCCGCTCTTCGGAAATAGAATCCTATCAATGATGTTGTGTAACAACCTCATCTCTGCAGAAAGAGAGCTCGCTATAACCTGCTCCGAGAAGTCGAAATCTTCAATCTCAAGAATTAACTGCAGGGCTCTCAACTTGTTTTCTGGCTTTTCTGGAGTTGCTCCTTCGCAGGAGAGATGAAGCAACTCACTCAAACTCTCTTCGGAAACTCGAACCCTAACTCCTCGAACTTCCGATATGAGCCCTCCCATCCCAGTTTTGAGGAAGGCATAGAACTCCCGAACTAGTCCCGGGTATATCACCACATCTAGGGAGCAAAGATACTCCCAACCTTGCCTTCGGATCCATTCCCCCAAACGGAACCCTTCTTGATCAAAGAACTCGGAATGGATCCTTCTCCCCGTTGTAACCGGTCTCCCCGCAAACTTTGCAAGTTGTACTGAAGGGGAGGGAGGAGGAGGTGGCTCTACACATGTCTCACCTTGTGGAGACACTGTAGATGGCTCCGTAGCTTCTCTTTCCGCACGTTGGATCCGTGAGACTCTCCCGGATCGCTTGGCTACGGCTCTTTTGGGTCCCATTTCTCCAAGATTTTGAAGTAATCTACTGTTTGGAGATGATTGGAGGAGATTGGAGAGTGGGAAATAGGATTTTCGGAAGAGGACAAAGGGTAAACAGTGCCCTAGATAGCTCACAGGTCCCCCTTTTAACAGTGGGGTCCCGACGTTGGGTCGACTCAACGTTGGGTCGACCCTATTCTGGGTTGGGTCGACCCAAGTTCAGAATTTTTCCTTTCTCTTCCTTTTCGCTTCTAAAAATTTTCCTTGCTTCTAATCCTTACAAATTCTTTCTGGGATAATGATACATGAGTAAGGAATCTATAGATTACAAGTTTGACTCATGTTTCATGGGTTTTTAGAAATGGGAGGAATGTATCATGAGACTGCTTGCTCTCTTTTATATCTCTTCAATAAAAAGGATCACATATGCCTAATTCCCTCCTTAGCGTGCAGAATCTATCTTCACTCAAGGGTTTTGTGAATATGTCAGCTAATTATTTTTCACTGCATATATGCTCAATACATATGTTTCCATTTTGCACATGATCCCTAATAAAATGATATCTTATTTCTATGTGTTTGGCTTTAGAATGCTGAACCGGATTTTTAGTGAGGTTGATGGCACTAGTATTATCACACTTAATAGGAATGTTATCTAGCTTAACTCCATAGTCCTCTAGTTGTTGCTTAAGACATAGTACTTGAGCACAACAACTGCCAGCAGCTATATATTCAGCTTCAGCTGTCGACAGTGCCACTGAATTCTGCTTTTTGCTAAACCATGATACTAAGTTGTTTTCTAAAAATTGACATGTTCCACTAGTGCTCTTCCTATCTAATTTGCATCCAGCAAAATCAGCATCTGAGTATGCAAGCAAATCTAGACAGGAGTCTCTTGAGTACCATAATCCTATATTTGTAGTTCCTCTTAAATATCTAAGGATTCTTTTAACAGCACTTAAATGTGACTCCTTAGGATCTGATTGGTATCTAGCACATATTCCTACACTAAACACGATGTCTGCTCTACTAGCAGTAAGGTAGAGCAAGGATCCAATTAATCCTCTATAAAGCTTAATATCAATACTCTTTCCTTTCTCATCTTTGTCTAGTTTACTAGTAGGATTCATTGGAGTGCCTACTCCCTTATGATTTTCATTCCCAAACTTCTTTAGTATTTCCTTTGTATACTTAGTTTGATGAATGAAGATACCTTCTTTAGTTTGTTTGATTTGTAATCCTAGAAAGAAACTTAGTTCTCCCATCAAACTCATTTCGAATTCTCCGTACATTAAATCAGCAAACTCTTTGCAAAGAGTATCATTTGTGGCACCAAAGATTATGTCATCTACATATATTTGTACCACTAGTAGATTTTCGTCCTTTCTTTTGAGAAATAGTGTTTTATCTACATTTCCTCTACTAAAGTCATTATTTAGTAGAAATTTGCTTAATCGATCATACCAAGCCCTAGGTGCTTGCTTCAATCCATATAATGCCTTATATAGTCTAAACACATGATTTGGCAATTCATGATTCTCAAAACCAGGAGGTTGCTCTACATATACTTCTTCCTCTATAAAACCGTTTAAGAATGCACTTTTTACATCCATTTGATACAATTTGAAATCCATGAAACATGCAAAAGCTAGAAGTAATCTAATAGCCTCTAACCTAGCTACAGGAGCAAATGTTTCATCAAAATCTATCCCTTCTTCTTGATTGTATCCCTTAGCTACAAGTCTAGCTTTATTTCTTATAACTAACCCATTTTCATCTAATTTATTTCTAAAGATCCATTTTGTTCCAATTACAGAGTTATGCTTTGGTCTTTCAGTTAATGTCCATACATTACTTCTTTTGAATTGATTTAATTCTTCTTACATAGCATTTATCCAATTGGTATCTTTTTCAGCTTCTTCATAAGTCTTAGGTTCTAACTGTGAAACAAAAGCAAGATAATCATTTAAATTTCTAAGAGAGGATCGAGTTCTTACCCCTTGAGATGGATCACCAATGATTAAGTCTTTAGGGTGTCCATATGCATACCTCCATTTCTTTGGCAAGTTTTGAGATTGTGGTGGCACACAATCATCTCCCTTATCTTGAATTGGCACGTCATCAATATTCAACTTTTCAAAGTTAATAATTCCTGTATCATCATCAAGAATATTTTTTTTCCTAGCAGGCTCACAATCAGACTCATCAAATATGATATTAACTGACTCTTCGACTACAAGAGTTCTTTTATTGAATACTCTGTATGCCCTGCTAGATGTGGAGTATCCTAAGAAGATACCTTCATCTGACTTGGCATCAAATTTACTTAGATCCTCCTTGCCATTGTTTAAAATGAAACATCTACATCCAAATACTCTAAGATATTTAGCGGTTGGTTTCTTATTCTTCCAAAGTTCATAAGGAGTTTGCTTGGTTATTGGTCGTATTAAAATCCGATTTAGAATATGGCAAGCAGTGCTTATAGCTTCACCCCAAAAGTACTTTGGAAGATTTGACTCGCACAACATCGTGCGTGCCATTTCTGCCAATGTCCTGTTTTTTCTTTCAACAACCCCATTTTGTTGAGGCATTCTAGGTGCTGAAAATTGATGTGAGATACCATTTTTATTACAAAATTCTTCAAAGTGTTGATTTTCAAATTCAGTACCATAATCACTTCGAATTGCTACTAAGGTGAGCTTCTTTTCATTTATGATATTATTATCAAGTTTCAAGAATTCTGAAAATGCTTCATTCTTATGTGCCAAAAATGAAACCCATGTATATCTTGAAAGATCATCTACAATAACTAGTCCATACTTCTTCCCTCCTAGACTCGCAGTTCTAGTGGGTCCAAATAGAT
This sequence comes from Phoenix dactylifera, assembly GCF_051530095.1. Taxonomy (NCBI): domain Eukaryota; kingdom Viridiplantae; phylum Streptophyta; class Magnoliopsida; order Arecales; family Arecaceae; genus Phoenix; species Phoenix dactylifera. Next base: position 15,639,701 of record NC_143201.1, read on the forward strand.
CCATGTGTATGAGTTCAAAAGGCCTAGTAGTTGATACTATATTCTTTGATTTGAAGGATGATTTAGTTTGTTTTCCTAATGAGCATGGTCCACAGATTTTGTCCTTTTCAAAAATCAATTTTGGCACATCTTTTATTAATTCCTTCTTGACTAGTTTTGATATTAATTCCATACTAGCATGTCCTAGTCTACGATGCCAAAGCCAACTTGTTTCATTTTTCTTTTCTTCATTAGTAATTAAGCATAATCCATTTTTTTTGCCTAAATCATGAAGATCTACCATGTAAATATTTCTTTGCCTTTGTCCTACAAGTACAATGCTATTATCTTTAGGATTTGTGATTATGCATACTGATGCTTCAAATGTGACTTTAAACTCTTTATCACAAAATTGACTTATGCTAAGTAGGTTATATTTCAAACCCTTAACTAATAAGACATTTTCTATGAAAATAGATGGAGTAATGAAAATTTTACCCTTTCCAATGATATACCCTTTTTCATTGTCTCCATAGGTTACTACTCCACCCTTCTTAGATTCCAAGGTGACAAATTGATCTACGTCACCGGTCATGTGTCTTGAACAGCCGCTATCTAGATACCATCATTTTTCCACTTTATTAGCTGCAAGACACCCCTGCAATAAAGATCAAGAAAGAGCTTTAGGTACCCAAACTATATTGGGTCCTTTAGGGTTAGTACTTGATGTTCCTTTTGGAACCCAAACTTTCTTGAATTTAAGCTTATGATTATTACTCAATTTGTTTTGACTGGACTTTCTATAGTTACATTCATATGCTTTATGTCCTAATTTATTGCAGCAATGACAAGTAATATTTTCATTTTTAGCTTTTACAAAAATGTTCTTTAAGTATTTTTGCTTCCTATTTGTTTTATATCCTAATCCAGCCTTATCATATACAGCTTTTTGACTATCAAGAATCATATTTAATTTGGTAGAACTAAGTGTAAACTTATCTACTAAGGATTTATATTTTTCAGTATCTTCTTTTAACTTGACATTTTCAGCAATTAGATTCTTGGTTTCATTTGTGAGTTTCCTACTTAATGTTTCATAGTTATGAGATAGTTTTAACTTATCTTTGATAAGAGATTGATTTTCTTCTTTTAGAACTTTATTTTTATTGATTAGTTTTTTATGATCTTCCATGAGTTCTAAAAATGCATCATGTAATTCATCAACAGTAAAATCACATTCAAGTTCAGAATCTACCTCATCGTCATTGGCCATATGACATATTTGGGCCGTCTCTTGATGATCTTCCTCTTCCGAACTTGACTCCTCATTTTCACTCCATTCAGCCATGAAGTTCTTCTTTTTCAGTTTTCTTGCCATACACTTTAATTCCGGGCAATCTATCTTATAATGCCCGGGCTTGTTACACTCATAACAAATAGGTGATTCTTTTTTCTTTTCTTTGTCCTTATCCTTTTCTTTGCTTGAGCTACCTTTGAAGAAGGGTTTCTTTTTATGAAATCTATTCTTACCTCTAATAAATTTTCTGAATTTTCTTCCAAGCATAGCCATTCCTTCTTCATCAAATTCATCATCATCATCTGAATCTTTCGACTCAGTTTGTTGTTTTGGAGTGGTTGACTTTAGGGCAATGGTCTTTCTTCTCTTGACCTCATCTTCTGAATTTTGCCTCATGGTCAACTCATGGGTCATGAGTGATCCTAGAAGTTTTTCTAATTGCAGTGTATTGAGGTCCTTAGCTTCCTGAATTGCAGTTACCTTGGCCTCCCAAACTTTTGGTAGAGACCTGAGAATTTTTCGCACCAATTCAAAGTTAGTATAAGACTTTCCTAAAGTCTTTAGCCCATTTATAATTTCAGTAATAAAAGTAAACATATCAGTTATGGACTCAGTGGATTCCATTTTAAACAATTCATACTTATGTACTAATATGTTTATTTTTGACTCCTTAACTTGATTAGTCCCTTCATGTGTGACCTCAAGTTTGTTCCAAATTTCTTTTGCAGAGATGCATGTAGATATTCTATTGAATTCACTTACATCTAATGAACAGTAAAGTACATTAATTGCTTTTGCATTTAATTGTGCTAATCTTCTATCACTTACATTCCAATCCATTTCTGGTTTGGGTATGATAGTGCCCTCTATACTAATTATGGGTGTGTGAGGTCCTCTAGTAATAATATACCACAATTCATAGTCTAGAGCTTGAATGAATATCCTCATCCTAGCTTTCCAGTATGTGTAATTTGTGCCATTAAATAGAGGAGGTCTATTTGTGGATTGCCCCTCACTCATAGAACATCCCACTTGGGTTGTCATGATCTTTAACTCTTGATTGTGAGATCAATAAGTACTATTGGAGCACCTTGCTCTGATACCACTTGTTGCCCAAGGTGACAAGCCAAGAGGGAGGGGTGAATTGGTTTTTCTTGATTTTAACTATCTTACTTATGTTAATTAATGAGTTAGTGGAATTAAAACAAATCACAATACAAACAATAAGAAGTATAGTGGTTCGGTGCTCTCCTAAGCACCTACGTCCACTCCCCAAGCGACCCCTTGGGAATTCACTATAATCCCTCGGATTACAGTTGGATTGTTTTCCGGGCTCATAATCCAAAAACCTTTACACTTTGGTTTTTCGGGTTCACCAAAAACCTATGTTGGTTTTACGGGCTCACCAACGAACCTATGTTGGTTTTTCGGGCTCACCAACGAACCTTTACAATTGGTTTTACGGGTTCACCAATCAACCTATACCGTTGGTTTTGCGGGCTAACCAACTAACCTTTACAAGGAGTTTAATAACCAAAGTAAGAAGATTTAAGCTCCTAGATGAGCAAATATAACAATATAATCTACAAAGAAGAGTTTAGAGAATAGTTATCGCTTGATGTGACTTCTCTCTTCTTTGTCAAGGATGCTTCACTCTTCAAGGGTGGATGGAGCTCTTAATGACTCTTTGAATCTGCTCAACCACTTTCCTTTGACTCTTGAATGAAGCACTTGGATGAAGAAGATTAGGGCACTTTGTCTTTTTTTGTGTACTCTTTGATATTTTGCAAAAGGATGTTTTCTCTGATGAATAGTGCCACTTTAAAAAGTTTCCTTCATCCATTGGACAAGCCCCAATGGTTAGAATTCAAAAACTAGCCGTTACTCACTGTTGGAAGGATAAAAAGTACTTCTGCAGAACTAGCCGTTATGCTTCTGCCCGTATTTGGGTCGGCTCAACCTGTCCTTGGGTCGACCCAACTTTTACTTGGGTCGACTCAACTTTTTCTTGGGTCGACCCTCTCAGAACCACAGAAACTTGCAATTCAGCCTTCCTTCACTTGGGTCGACTCAACATTTCTTTGGGTCGACTCAAGGTTCAGTTGGGTCGACTCAACTTCCACTTAGGTCGACCCTCTCAGGGTTTCCAGAGAACTTTTTCTGTCATGTATTCTGTCATTGCCTTTGGGTCGACCCTCTCAGTGTTTGGGTCGACTCAAGCTTGGGTCGACTCAACTTCCTCTTGGGTCGACCCTCTGATCAGTGTTTCCAGAGAACTGTTTTCTTGAGTCTTTGAGAGGCTTGAGGTTTGGGTCGACTCATGCTTTCCTTGGGTCGACCCAACTACTGTTCATCCGTGCCATTTTTGCAGAAGTGTGCCAGATGCTTTCTTGATGTGCCGGGGTCGACCCAATCATCCTTGGGGTCGACTCAATCCACACTTTGCTGCAACTCAAGGTTAGATTCATCCAAATAAACAATGAAATGTATTTATACAAATATACTGAGAGTAACAGACTTATAAATGAAGTATCGAATTAACTTGTAACATACTCTTGATTATTGCTTGTTAATCATCAAAATAACACTATCATCCTCAGTCCCTACTACCTCCACTCATTTGATAGCATTGGCAATGTCATGGTTTCAAACCTATTGAATAGTAACAATTGTCCAACCTAGTGCAGGATAATGTTAATGGCTCTCATCGCGAAGAACAAGGTTAGCTTTGTTGATGGCTGAATTCCACAATCAGATGAATCTTCTCTTTTGCACAAGAGAGGACTGTTATGGGTGTCCCAAATGCCAATGCCAATGATCAAATTCACGAGTAGATTTTACAGTAAATGCAAAAGTACTAGGTTGTTGCGAAAGATAGAGCCCTCCTTATTGCTTACCCACTCCAATCATTTTCCTCGTGTGAAGGTCATGGATAACATAATACCCAAGGTAGAAAAAATCACGCAATAGTTTCAAGCAGCAGTAAAAGAGCTAACATAAAGTAAATTCTATTTGAAAGAAGGCACACATAACATAATTTGAAGAGGTAAAGACATATATGTGTGTGTGTGTATGTATATATATGTGTGTATATATATGTGTATATATATATGTATGCATATATATATATATATATATATATATGGGTCTGATTGAATCTGGCCGAGTCGGTTTGAATACACACATATGGGTTGGTTGGATTGGATCGGATTGGTTTGAATCAATTTTTTGAAAATTCAAACTGAAATAGAACTGAATTTTTTCGGTTCAAAGCTTTCTCAAATCAAAACCAAACCAAATTTTTTTTAAAAAATGATAGACACCAATTTTTTGCATCCCCCTAAATGTCATAGACATTAGCTGCATGTTGTGCCAACCAATACTGGAATCCATGATCTTCATAAACTGATATTTCTTTTTCTCTAAAAAAAAAACTTCGTTTCTCTTTATATTTTGATTCTCATCTATTAGATTTTTTCTCACGTATGACATTTCCTTTGAAAGCTTGGACCTATAACACAAGGGCTCTCATTGTGTCTATAAGATCACAAAGATGCCCTCTGTTTCTTTGAAAAGGCTTTTCTCAGTAGATCTCCATTCATAGATCATATGCACCAATGTTAGCATCAGCTGTTCGCAACTTAAAACTCCACCCAAATTTGTTGAGATAATAAACTTTAAAACACTGCAGAATGGACTCAAGCCCTGTGACATTGGTAATAATTCCCAACAATTTTACCACCCTAACTTTTTGACGCTTGATTCACTCTTAAATAATGGGTGTGATAATTGATAGAGCAATACAACAAAGGATTGAATTGCAGCATGCATATTCCCATTATACGTGATCATGGCTTTCCTCATGACTACCTTCCACGGCTTCGCAAGGGGCAGACCGTGTGGCACCAAATCGAATTCGAAACCTAAACTTTGTTTCAATTCATAGTCCCGATCCAATGAGAACATTTTGATGACTTGACGATATCGAGCCTAGTTCAGAACGGACCTGAAGCCAAACCGAATCGACTGGTTCGCGCCTTCGTGGTCAAGCCAAGCCCCCACGTCGAGCTGGTCTTGGCCTAGATCCAGCCTGGCTGGTTCATCCGAGTCAGAAGAACTAAAAGGTTTCCAAATCTATGGCGAATTGTCTGGAATAAATGACACGCATCAGCCCAAAATCAATGGCCGGTTGCCAACACACTCTAGTGGTTAACCAAATCTTGGACACGTTCAAAGCACAAGAGACAATGCTTTACACTTTGAGCACAGCAAACACTTAGATAAATCAATCAGCACTTTAGTTAAAAGTCCTAAAGTTTCACATTACATATAGAAAAGAAATTGGAACACAAACATCATATTCGCACTTTTCTTTTACCCCAAAAGAAAAGAAGGAAAAGAGAAGCCAAGATCTATAGCGCTTGTCACCCAATCTATCTTCCTCGGTGCAACTCCTTCTCTCCCTGCCATTTTCCCAAAAAGATCCATTAATAACCTTTATCATTATTGCTATCTTTAATCATTATTGTTTATTGATGTCATTTTCATTATCATCCTTGTCGTCCTCATCACCATTATTATTGTTATTGTCAGTATTACTGTTTGTCTTTAGGGAAGAGTAGAGCAACTTACCTTCTTAGCGGAGTGGACCCCATTTGCACCTATTTTGGCCCCATACTTCCTGAGTTGCTCTCTAACAAACCTTTCATACATGAATGAGGCACCCCTGAACTGTGGTAGTACCAGCCATGCTATAAAGACAACCTTTATTTGATACCACATAGGAATCCTTCAGAACACAAAGAAAGACAAAAGAAAAGATACTCAAATATGTAATAAGGTCTCAAGCTAGAACCAAACGAAATCAGCATTCTTCAAATGAGTAGGGGGGCAAAAAACAGAGTCCGGAAAATCCTTACCAATATAACATGGGCTCAGCCGCCATCTCCATGAGAGTTAGGAAGGAGTACAATATCCAATAGGCCAACCATTGCTCGTCATCGAGCTTCGATGGGCTCTCGATTGCTCGAACCGATGCATACCTAATCCAATCAGACAATATCAAACAATAGTCGAAGGAGAAGAGGAAGACATTTATAAAAGAAAATAAATATAGATTTAGTAATTACAAGGGATACAAGAGCATGATGGTTGGCCTGCATGGGAACAAAAATAGAAGTCGTCGTCAAATAGATTTCAGTAAAAAAACATCTTTTATATATAAAACTACAAAAGAAGCATATAAAGGATTGAAAGGAAGAGAGAGAGAGAGAGAGAGAGAGGAGTTGATTTGAGAGCATACCCTGCAAGAGAGTGGAGATGGGAGAGAAAAGTCCAAAACTTGCCCATAGTTTGCAATCGTTTTGTTAAATTCTGCTGCAAATTAACCAAGAGAACTGTATACAGATCCAAAGGAGAACAGAAGTGGCTTAAAAAGGCAATGCAATGGACCAAAGAGAGTTAATGGAGAGGAATAGGGAAGGAAGGTGAGGCATATATATAGGGAGGCAAAGAGGAGAAGGAAAGGTGGCAACATCTGAGATAGCATCGGATTCCTCCCTTGGACGTGGCGGCCTAGGTTAAGCACCGACCAGATCACCAAGTGTAAGAGCACCACGCCACCTTAAGCTAATTAAGATCTAAGGCAGGCCTTTATGTTGGAAAAATTTAGTTGCGCAGGCAGCCGAATCTCGGGCCGCGTGCGCTTTAGAATTTCGCGAAACATCCATTGGGGCGTTCGTGAAATCACCACGGGCGCGTCTGCAGAAAGCGCGGACGCATCCGCAAAAAGACCAAAAAGCTTCTCTAAACATTCCTATAAATACTTCTTGATTTCATCTCTTGTAGGACACGAAAAATTAGAGAAAAATATCAGAAAAATTCTGAAGAAAATTTTTTCCTCTTAGCCACTTCTGATTTTTATTTTTGCAATTCTATTTAGTGTATTTTATTCTTTTTATTTCGTTCTTCGCTGGATCTACAAGTCCGATCGGATTCGATTTGGCTTCTTTCGAGACGTACCGAATAAGAAGTTTAGGGTTGTCATATCTCTGAGGAAGATTGCCGAGAGACCCGTACGTGGGGGCAAATACTTCTTTGGAACAGCGTCTATGCGCTTCGACTTGCCTTCAATCAGGCTATTTCCTCTTACTTTTGTTTTAAATTTAATATTAGTAGATATGTAGGATTTGCAATTTTATGATTTGAATTGATTAAATGAATAGATTTATTTTGTGTTAGAACAGATTTTTTTGTGATAAAATAAATTTATTTTGATCCCGAATAAAATATATATATTATTCCATTTAAGATTTTCTATTAATTGCAATTATTATATTTATTTGTTTATTTAGTTGATATATTGCTAACAATCCAAAGAAGTATTTGGTTTATTTTTTTTTAGTAATATATAATTCAGTAAATCATTCTAAAAAGGCAATAATTTGTTTAACCTCCAAAAGGTTTATCATATCTCAATTTGGACTCCTTAGGGAGTAATTTTCAGATCTTATTCAAACGAAAAATTCAGAAATTGGTTAATATATAATAATTAATTCATTGAATTGACTTATTAGATCTCAATCAATTATTCTAATAAGGTAATAAATCATTCTAATATGTAATTCATTAAATTGACAAATTATATCTCAATTACAATAATTGATTTGCTAGCACAAAATTAGTAATCAATTATTCTAATAAGGTAATAAATTTTATAATTCATTGAAATTGACATTTTAGATTTCAATTACAATAATTGATTCACTACCACAAAATTAGTAATCAATTATTCTAATAAGGTAATAAATCTTATAATTCATTAAATTGACATTTTAGATCTCAATTACAATAATTGATTTGCTAGCATAAAAATAGCAATCAATCATTCTAATAAGGTAATAAGCCTTATAATTCATTGAATTGACATTTTAGATCTCAATTACAATAATTGATTTGCTGGCATAAAATTAGCAATCAATTATTCTAATAAGATAATAAATCTTATAATTCATTGAATTGACATTTTAGATCTCAATTACAATATTGATTTGCTGGCACAAAATTAGTAATCAATTATTCTAATAAGGTAATAAATCTTATAATTCATTGAATTGATATTTTAGATCTCAATTACAATAATTAATTTGCTGGCACAAAATTAGTAATCAATTATTCTAATAAGGCAATAAATCAATTCTAATATATAATTCATTGAACTGATATATTAAATTTCAATTATAATACTTGTCTAAATAGCACTAAATTAATAATTAATTATTACTAATTCGGAAAATTTGAACAAAAAATTCAAAAATTGGTTAATCCATAATAACAAATTTAAGTTTACACTTAGGCTTTTGTAAAAATTGAATTTGTATAATTTCTAGTGATTATATTCACTAACTAATAGTGTCAAATAAAAGCTTGTCAAAAAAGCATTCGTGCCTACGAAAGGCTGGTACTTAAGTGAGCCTAGTGCTCCACCATCGATCTAGAGCTGATTTGGCTATTCCTTCTCTATAATCTTGAACTTATGGCCTCTAACACTAGTGATCACCTTAGTGCTAAACCTGAAAAATTTGATGACCATAACTTTAGAAGGTGGCAGAACCAAATGTGGTTCTGGTTCACCATATTAGGGTTGATCTCAGCCATAGGTGAGAGCACTACTGAAGTTGATAATGAGTCCAACCCAACTACTTCACGACCTGCTACTCGCCAAAACCCAAACCCAAATCGGAGTTCATCCTCCTCTCAAATTGAACCTTCTGCCTCCACCAACACACCCTCTAGAATACTTGATGAGATAGACTATCATTGCATCCATAGAATCCTAGGTGCCCTTTCTGAAAGGCTGCATGACATTTATTACACAGCCAAGAGTGCAAAAAAACTCTAGGACATCCTAGATAGCAAATATGGTCTTGATGATGCTGGGATAAAGAGGTTCAAGGCCTCCAACTTCAATAACTTTAGGATGGTGGACTCAAAGCCTATGAATGACCAAATTCATGATTTTAAAATTCTGATCCACCAGCTTAGGGCTAATGGGACTAATTTGGATGAATCATTCCCGGTAGCCTATCAGATAGATAAACTACCTAATTTTTGATCGGATTTTGCTAAAACTATGAACCATACCCAAGTTTTGAACTCCATTAGAATTGAAGAGCAGCATAGGCTCAAAAGTAAAACCTCTACTGGATACAAGAATGATGCTTATAATGTATAGGCCCCACCCAGGAAAGATCAGAACCGACCCTTCAAAAATAAGCATTACAAAAAGAAACCCTACCACCCTAGAAACCCTAACCACCATAATGGAAAACCTATCTAATCCAAGGAGCAGAAGAAGAAGAAAGAGGAAGGTGGTGTTCGTTTCTATTATGTGTGTGGTCGGACCAACTATTTGTCTCCCCAGTACTTCTATAAGAAGACTGCACCTTTTCAATCCAAGAAGAAGGATCCACACACAATCAGTGCTCAAGTCAACAAGGTGATTTTCGGCACTGACTCCTCTGAGACAGCTTTTAGGTCTGTTTCTTTCACTCCTGAAGTTAACATGACTTTATAAGCACTTGATCGGTGGATTGATATCAAAGCTGGTATTCATATTTATTCGGATCGCTCTTGGTTTTTTTCTTACCAGGTCTCAAGTGGAGGAGCTGTGATAATGGCAAACAGCTCAGAGGCGCGTGTGCTAGGAGTGGGACGTGTATACTTAAAGCTTACCTCTGAAAAAATCCTATTCCTGCATAGCGTCCAACATGTTCCAGTTGTTAGAATAAACCTCATTAGTAGTTCCTTGCTTATCTAGCAAGGCTTTTGTCTTGTTTTTGAGTCCAATAAAGTTGTAATTTCTCATGATGTAATGTTTATTGTAAAAGAATTCCTAAGTGAAGGATTGTTTAAGTTGAATATAATAGTTCCTTCAATAAATGAAAATTCTTTGATCATGAATATAGAACCTCCTTCTATTTGGCATGGTAGATAAGACCATATAAATTATAATACAATTAAACAACCAATGAACCTAAATTTCATACCAAAAAGTGATCTTAACCATGAAAAATATGAAATTTGTGTAGAAGCCAAACTCCCTAGAAAGCCTTTTAAATCTGTTAATAAGAATTCAAATCTATTAGAGTTGATCCATAGTGATATTTGTGACTCTGGTAGAACTTCTAGAAGAAGTAACAGATACTTTGTGATCTTCATAGATGATCTATCCAAGTTCTGTTACATCTATCTAATTAAAACCAAGGATAAGGCGCTCATCAAATTTAAGATTTTTAAGATCGAAGTTGAGAACCAACAGAAAAAGAAAATTAAAATTCTTAGATCAAATCGGGGAAGTGAATATACATCTAATGAGAAAACTCAATTTTGTGAAGATCATGGAATCATTATGAAGTGACTGCTCCCTATTCTCCCCAATCAAATGGAGTAGCAGAAAGAAAGAATAGGACTTTAATGGATATGGTTAACTCAATGCTTATAAGCTCAAGAGTACTAGAGAATTTGTTGGGGAAAGCTCTAGTTTCAGCCTGTTATATTCTCAATAGGATTCTCTCCAAAAATAATGATCTAACCCCATATGAAGTTTGAAAACATAGAAAACCTAATCTTAGCTGGTTAAAAGTGTGGGAGTGCTTGGCAAAAGTAAAAATATCTGATTTTAAGAGAAAAAAATAGGGCCCAAAATAGTGGATGCCATATTCATAGGGTATGCAGCCAATAGTAATGCCAATAGATTTCTGGTGATTAATTCAGAAGAAAATGATATTAGTAATAACACTATTATAGAAGCCATAGATGCAACATATTTTGAAGACACCTTTTTACTTAGGACTAGAGTAGATAGTAGTATAGCTAGTAGCTCTAGTAGAATAAGGACAAGAAAAATAAAAGTAGAAGTAGAACCTAAAAGAAGTAAGAGATACAGGGTAGAAAAAACATTAATTGGAGATAACATCTATACCTTTCTTATAGAGGACTCTCCAACTACTTTTGAGGATGCAATAAAATCTTTGGATTCACCTTTTTAAAGAGAAGCTGTGGAAAATGAGATACAATCAATTATCCAAAATCATACTGGAGAACTGACTGATCTTCCTTCTGGCTGTAAAACTATAGGGTGCAAATGGTTTTTTAAGAAGAAACTTAGGCCTGATGGATCTGTAGATAAATTTAAGGCTAGATTAGTTGCCAAGGATTTTACTCAGAAACCTAGGGTAGATTTCTTTGATGTTTATGCATCTGTAGCTAGGATTACTACTATTAGGGTCCTGATAGCATTAGCCTTCATTCATAGATTAGTAACTCATCAGATGGATGTGAAAACAGCTTTTCTAAATAGAGACTTAAATGAAGAAATTTATATTGACCAGCCAGAGAGATTTATAATCCCAGGCCAAGGAAAGAAAGTTTGTAAATTAATCAGATCTCTTTATAGTCTTAAACAAGCACTCAAGCAATGGCATTTGAAATTTGATGAGACCATACTGACATTTGGATTTGAAATTAATAGTACAGACGAATGTGTATATCATAAGAGAGTTGGAAATAAATTTGTGATCTTGTGCCTCTATGTAGATGACATGCTGATCTTTGGGACAGATCTTCAGATAGTTGATGAAGTAAAGTAATTCTTAAGTTATAAGTTTGATATGAAAGACTTGAGACAAGCTGACCTAATTTTAAATACCAAAATAATTAGAAGTGCAAATAGTATTAAGTTATCCCAAACTCATTATGTTGACATGATTCTCAATAAATTTAATTATACTGATTGGTAGTCTGTCTCTGCTCCTTTTGATCCCTCTACACACCTTAAGAAGAACTTAGGAACTCCTATCCTTCAAGGCTTATATGCTCAAATTATAGGCTCACTAGAATTCCTAGCAAACTACACCAGGCCAGACATAGCATATGCTGTGAATAGATTTAGCAGATATACTATTAATCCAAATAGAGATCACTGAAAAGCATTAGAGACGATCCTTAAGTATCTTAAAGGTACTAAGTTCTATAGTTTGCACTTTAGTGGGTTTCCTGCTGTTCTAGAAGGCTATAGTGATGCCAACTGGATCAGTGATACCTTAGATGTTAAATCCACTATAGGATATATCTTTTTTCTAAGAGGTGCTGCTGTGTCTTGGAAATCCACCAAACAAACCTTGATATTTAGGAGTACCATGGAGTCTGAATTGATAGCTTTAGACACCACTAGCACTGAGGCTGAGTGGCTTAGAGATCTACTTATAGACTTTCCTGTAGATGAGTCACCTTTACCACCTGTTTTCTTACATTGTGACTATAAATCTGCTATAGATAAGTGCAACCAAGAAAATGCCAATATAAAAATGAATAGGCACTTAAAAGTGCGTCATTAATCATTAAGATATAAATTGAAAAATAATGTTATTGCTTTAAATTTTGTAAAATCAGAAAATAATTTGGCTAATCAGCTTACAAAAGGTTTGTATAGACTAGTAGTTCTAAAGTTGTCGAGGGGGATGGGGCTCAGCTCATAAAGATAGATCACCACGGTGGGAACCCAATCTTAAAAGGTTCAATGAGTAGAAACAAACCGGAGTGTCACTAAGAGGAGCAGTGTTTTATGTTTTTCTCATCCCTATGGCGCTAGTGCTCATAAAAACAAGCGGTAGGATGAGTTTGTTTTTATAACTCTTAATGAGTCCGAGACTCAAGAGGCAGGAGCTTCCTTGCTATCTTCCTTTTTAGGACTCACCTATATGTGCAGTCGTGAAGCCGCGATTATGGAAAATGGACGATTCTTTAAAAAGCACATAAGAGATACCTGCATATGGATATATTAGCGCAACTCGCTTAGAGCCCAGATCGGGCTATATTATGTGTGCTGTTGATTTAATCTGAGTCATGGACCGAGGTTCAAGGTTAAGATCACCTTGGCTCCACAGATGTAATCAATTGTCACTAAGTGAAGGTTCAAACCGAAAGGTACTATACCTATTACATAATATAAGGTAAGCAGCATCTTATTTTGATTTTAAAATTATTTAAATTTTTGTGTAAGATTGTTGGAAAAATTTAAATGTGCACGCGGCCCGAGATTCGGCCATGTGCGTATTTGAATTTCGCTAAACGCCCGTTGGGGTGTTCGCGAAATCACCGCGGGCACGTCCGCGGAAGACACGGACGCATCCGCAAAAAGACCAAAAAGCCCTTCTAAACACCCCTATAAATACCTCCTGATTTCATCTCTTTCGGGACACGAAAAATTAGAAAAAAATATCAGAAAAATTCTGAAGAAAAGTTTTTCCTCTTAGCCACTTCTGATTTTTATTTTTGCAATTCTATTCAGTTTATTTTATTCTTTTTATTTTGTTCTTCGCTGGATCTGCAATTCCGATCGGGTTCGATTTGGCTTCTTCCGAGACGTACCGAAGAAGAAGTTTAGGATCGTCGTATCTCTTAGGAGAATTGTCGGAAGACCCGTACGTGGGGGCAAACACTTCTTTGGGACAGCGTCTACGCGCTTCGACCTGCCTTCAATCAGGCTATTTACTCTTACTTTTGTTTTAAATTTAATATTAGTAAATATGTAGGATTTGTAATTTTATGATTTGAATTTATTAAATGAATCGATTTATTTTATGCTAGAATAGATTTCTTTTATGATAAAATAGATTTATTTTGATTTTGAATCAAATATATATATTATTTCATTTAAGATTTTCAATTAATTGCAATTATTAGATTTATTTGTTTATTTAGGTGATATATTGCTAACACTTTATAGATCAATGTTTACTAGCTTCAGCCCCTGTTACGGTGTTTCACATAATTTATCAAGGTGCCTTCCTCTATGAAGCAATGCACTTTGTCCCACCTTTAAAAAGAACTAGTCGGTGACACGTGGCTCGTAGAGGAGGACCTCAGGGAGGACATGTCTTTCCTGGTTTTTGCTAGCTTTCTTTTATGAACAAAACAATCACAGCTATATTGATTTCGTAGCAGATTAATTTTATGAGGAACATGGAGACTGATGAAACAAATAGTGCACTTAATCATAGAATTGGCATTGAAAAATAAACCTATACATGCCGAATCCACATGAATCAAATGTTTTTATTACATAATATCTAGAAACAATGTGTCTCTTGTTTAATGCAGTTGTAGTAGGAACTATGAACTGTTGATGAGGAAGTTATGGAATTATCAATTTATAGCAATTTTTAGTGTTTTATGTTATTTTGCTCAAGAATGATTAGTCTCGTGATCTTCGAAATGTTCGGTATTAGGTTCGCCATTTTTGCTTGCTAAACTCATGCTTTCATATTTTTCTTTGATTGATGGGTAAATCTTTAAGCGATTAGGATTTAGCGTAATCTTTTCTATAAAAAAGGATAAATCCCCTTATTTGTTTCTCCCTCTGTTCATGGGCCAAACGCCCCGCCCGGCCTGTTGAAGAACAAAGCATGTGGGATGGGCCTGAACTCAGGTTTTGGTCTGCTTGTTAAATGGGGTGGACTCAGGTTTTGGCCTAAGTGTCCTCCTGCCCTCACCAAAGTTTGAGGAGTTTATTTGGGAGCTACCCCCATTATGTGGCTCATTCCCTATGAGCCATTATATTTACATTTTAAAAACTATAGATACATGAAGAAAATATACTATTTGTATCCAACTTCAATCATCTATTTTAATATATATTATATGATTTGTTATGTTTGATTCAATCAACCATATATAGTTAATTTGACTTATGCACTTAGGAATTTTCCGTACATATATATAACAATCTCTTAACTTATTGTTATTTTTTTATTTGTATGTTAAAGAAACATTGAGATGATATCTACAGGGAATGTTGCTACCAATGAGAATGATACTTCAAAAGATGTTACGTTTCATATTTTTACTCTTACTAACTTCTTTGTACATTTGTATTATTACGCATCATGAACCACAATTTTATATTGTATTTGTTTATATATTTACTTGGATGCAAAAAACTTGAGAAGTAATATGTTGATCTATTAAATATTGTTATATATGTTTTGGAACAAAATTAAATATTTTAAGATTTGAAATGCGCTAAATAATCACATGTACACACATGTAATATAAATTTTGAACAGAATAACACAAAGCATATAATTGTTCATACAATGTTGTATTTGATTTTTTTATTTTTATTTTTGATTATATATTATTAGTGGTGTTTGACAAAAATGTCAGTAATCCATCGTTAACAACAATTAGAGTTGCTACTAATAATTGACATATCCTCTTAAGTGACCTATAAATCATATTTCTAAAGTCGAAAATAAATCTACTTTAGAGGTGTCTTCTTGAAATATCTTTAATATTTTTATTTGCTTATTTGTATAGTTATGCGATATTGGTCTTTTGTAAAATTTTTATATGCACTTAAAATTTTTATAACATTTAAAAAGATGCTACGAATACTTATTCAACAACATTTGTAAATACCACAGTTGGTTTGATTTTTAGCAGCACCTGTGAAAAATGCTAATAATTAATTACCGACACCATGCATCCATGGAACATGACAAAATGCCATGCACATGTTGCTAAAGCTATTGGTGGCATTTTTTGAAAGTCTTTAGTGGCACTGTAGCATGCCAATAATAAAGATTTATGTTGTTGTAGTGTCGTGCTATATAAGTATTACCTAGCTACACATACTATAACATGCTATTAGATATGCATGCTTTCCACCATAGTTTTGAGCATGTAACTTCATTGTGTTAATCGGAAGTTTCATAACTTTATCTGATTTACATAACTTTTTCTTAACCAATTTATGCAATAAAAAAAAAATATGGCCAGTTAGATTATTGGGCTCAAAATGATTGCATGAATAGAAAAGAATATTTCAATGGCAATAGGATAAATAAAGCCATCATGGGATATCAATGTAATCATTTGTACAAATCTCGTATTAGCATCTCGCTAGACATGCATTCCTTGACATAGTATTAGACATGAGACTTAACTGTATAAATTAAAATTTCATAACTTGATTTAAAATAAATCTCTCTCTATCTTAGCCAATTTATCCAAAGAATATGTATAGAAGAAAGCAGAATGGGTTAGATACTTGTTCGACCAATTAAAATTCAATGCTATTACCAAATATCTTTCGTTTTGAATGAAAAGCTACTTGGCACGTGAATAGCATGTGCGAGGGTTTCATGCCTTCCTAATTTCGTAGATCTATGATAGAGTATGTGCCTAGTGCTACATTAGATAATCATATGATTGAAAATGTTTTTGACTAACTCAAGTGATAATAAACACTATTAACAAGATAAAGCTTAATGTTACATAGTCTAGCCCTATCATTGTCAAAGAAAACTCTATACCTAACCCTATTATTGAAAAGGAAAATATCTATACATTTGCTTTAATTTATTCACACCAATGTACTAATATGTCATGCATACATGGCAATATCATGCTAGTCTATAATTAAATAGAGAAAACATAGTTTCCCTTTCATCATTGTTTTTTTTAAGGCATATATTTATTCCTATACTGAAACGGGATCATCTGTAGTACACTTTTACACCACAAAGTATGATACCATCATGGATAGCCACCACAGTATCCATCTTGAAGATAGACATCTCTTCTTCATTACCGCAACACACCGTGTGTTGCACTCATGGTGCTTCATCATATTTCAGAAACGAATGAGAGCCGTCTGTCTCCAAATTGGATGATATGGCAGCTATCCAAGATGGTACCATACTCTATGGTGTAAAAGTTGTACTGCAGAGGATCACTCTATATTTTCTTCCCTCTCATCTCACCTATCTTCCTTCCTTATCGCTGATTTGGAATGAAACCAAGTGCCCTCTCCCAAACATTTTTTTCTTGTTATGAAAAGAGAATCTTTTTAATCATTTGTATCACATAGCAATCTTGTTATAACTATGCTGCAGCTCTTGACTGGTTTTCAATCTAGTAAGCAGTTTATTTCCAAATAATTATATAGTATTCAATAGCTTTTAAAAAACAATACAAGTATAAGATTTGTTCCTAAATATTTAGTTCCTTTCTTAAATTATAACATAGTGGTTCCTTGTCTTACATCTTTTATAATGGTTATATAATGCCTCTGAAATAATTATAGGGTTATTGATTTCATATGCATGTATTTTAAATACTTCCACAACAGCATTTAGTAGTAATACATGATTTTTAGTGGGTGTGTGAGGTATCTACATGCTTATATGAGGTCTTTTAATATTCATTATAAGTTTTCTTCTACTATGATATTTCATGATTTTGCTTGAGTTTTTTTTTAATCTGTATAGTTGTTTCTTATATTTGTTAAATAACTATTAGTAGTATATGTTTTTCAGTGGTTGCATAGGTTCTAGACATATACAAAGTCCATTGATTTTTGTTATGATTTTTCTTGACTCCAACTATGATTTCAATGGTCATCTTATAGTTCGTTATAATTAGATTTATATATGTTCTTAATTTAATGATGAACATCAATTTGAGCAAATAATGGTGTTAATTTTGCTGTTTTTCACCACTATTTTTATGCCAAGACCGAAACTAAAAGCTATTATGTTGGTCACCATCTTATTCTCAGGTAGTCATTTCTGGCACCTTTGGATAAATAGCAAGTATTGTAACCATAATTGTGATTAATAATTTGTTAATTCAATTTCTTGGAGCGGAAAAGTAGCATTATTAAAACGTTAGACTGAGTATTGTAAAGAAAGATAGAAAATTGAGAGTTAATACATAGTGAGTTGACATTTTGAAGATCAATTTATTGTTGCTTACAAGAAATTGTCTACATACATGCCCTTTCTTTGAAGGTCGTAACTAGGGAGGCAATTTATGACCCGACCCATCGATCCGACCCACAAACGACTTGCTTTAAGAAAGTTTAGATTTGATATAAATGGATTCAGATTATAAATGGGCCAATCAATCTAAATCTATTTATTAAATAGGTTGGGTTCAAATTTAAACTTTTGACATGTTTAACCCATTTTGATTCGTTTAATAATTGAGTCGGATTATGACCCGACCCATTTAACCTATTTAACCTATTTGAAACTTGCTTAACCTATTTCTTATATGTTTAACCCGATTCACTTAACCTGTTTAACCTATTTAAATCCATTAAACCTGTTTAAAATTCTTCTATCCCGTTTAACCTGTTTAATAAATATGATATATAGGTTAGGTTAGATTACCTATTAAATAGGCTGGATCAAATTTGAAATTTGACATGTTTAATAGATAGATCATATTTAGGTTGATGAATTTTTGACCTAATCCTTGACCCAATCCGACCCAATTGCCACCCTTAGTCATAAAAAATAAAATATTTCTTTGTAAGAGAAAAAAAAGGAATCCACACTTCTCTCTTCTTTTTTTAAAAATTAGGATGGTAGAAATTTTGGTAGCAAAACCAAAACGCATTACCAACTTCACTAATTGGCATCTCGGGTCAGCACTTTTTTTTTCCCATTTCTTTTTGTTTCTCTCATGCAATAATAATTTCATTAGGTTAGGTCCACAACTTTACACAAGTTATTGATCAAATCCGCTTTAATACTATTTGTCAAAATCCAAAACCTCACCTAAAATAGCTCGTTGGAAAGTATTATTTAGATTTTTTTATTATAAGTACCAAAACCTACCTAGTAAATAACTGTGGACTAAACACGCCCGCATGGTCCTCCATAGTTTAGGGTTGGTTTTGATTTGAAGCCTTGTTTGGTTTCTTTCGAATTTGAGAAAATGTCAGTGAAGGTAGGAGCGGCGGCAATGTGGTGGTGATCATGTCAGCGTCGAAGGGGAAGGGCGGAGGGCGGACATGGACTTTGCAAAGTGCGAGTGCTGTGGGTGGACAGACGAGTGCTGTGGGCTAACAGAGGAGTGCACGCCGGCGTACATCGTGCGGGTGCTCGAGCGGTACAGCAGGCAGTGGGTCCGTGGCCTCGGTGGCGAGGCTGTCAAGGAAGAGATCCGGCATGTCAGGTGGTGGTTCTCCATGAAGGAGGCGCTCCGCCGACACATGAGCTTCTCAAGGGAATTCCGATCGGCGTCGCAACTGACCAACCCAGTGAAGGGCCACATAGCCACCATAAGCCACCACCTTCGCCAAAGCCTCACCAAGGGCTCTCCGCTCCACCCCACCAATCCTGCGAAAAGGATGACGACGATGATGGCGACGGCGGCCGCCCCTGCTCGCTCGCCCACTACGAGAGCTGCTTTCCATCTTTGCCTTGTCCATAAGAATAAAAGTAAATTCAATGACATGGCATCATTTAAAGTAACTCCAATGTTAAAGGCGGATTTAAAAGTAATTTAATTCCTAAGATGCCATGTCAGCAAATTTAGAAGTGACAAACGAATGATTTTTCGATTTGGCATGATTTATCAAGCTTGTTGACTAAATTTCATGACTTGTCAGATTGTTGACTAATTTGCCATACTCCAAGTGTATATTTTCTTGAAAAAATTATTATTCTAAGAAGTCCATCCTGTGGATCCCTGGAGTGACTAGCCATATACGAGGCCACCCAGTCCACAATCTTGGTAGCCTCACTGGACACGTGCTTGGTCTAGAAGGCCACACCCATAGCCCGATTGTCCTAAATATCCGCGAAGGCCACGCCGCCCTAGAGCTTTTTCCCGCTGACAAAAATCTAACCTGAGTTCGATGATTGTAGTTGTCCTTGTTTGATCGTTTGAAGAATGAGACTTCTTTAGTTTTCCGTAGTCCCATGATATATGCATATATGCTGTCCATTTCAACCATAAGGTTCACAAACTGCAGAAAAATGGTTGTTTTAGAACAGTCAGCATGGCCACAGGGTTACGTTTGTTGAAGCCAAAACCATACCCGATCAATAAAATATGAGAAATGTTCCACAAATGCTTCTGACCAATCCTTAGAAAATGGTGGGGGAAGAGGGGTTTTGTCTCCCTTTCTGAGAAGGAACATGTGCAACAATAGATAACATATGTAGTTGTCCCATGCTGAAAAATCCGACAGATATTTTAATCGACGTTGGGTGGATCTAACAGTAGAAAATTTAGCCTTAAGTGTTTTGGTTAGAGGGGTAGGTGAGCTATAAAGCGTCGGCCTAATCCATTCATCTAATCTTCCTCATTTGGCATTCCTTCTTTCTCTGATATCTCCTTTTATCTCGTATATACCATCACATAACACCACTCAATCTACTATAATTGCGTGTGGTCGATCAATGGAGCCCTCCCCCACCATTCCTCCCCACCACCCATTCAAGTGGTTGAGCTGCACCCCCGCTTCTCTCCCTCTTCTCTATATCCTTCTTCCTGCAAGCCTAACCTTACTAATCCCTCTCTTTTCCTTCTCTTAGAAAGGACTTGAGAGTATCTTTCTTTCTTTTCTTCTGACGAAGTTGTTGCATCCACTCACTCGCTATTCATCTTCCTATAGGGTACAGGTCATACCCACCTCCACCAAGGACATTTTCTTCATGGGCTCTTCTCTAAACTGATGATAGAGGCCTGCGATGATGGCAATGACTGCAAGGAGCAGCACCAGCTTGTGCCTTCGCAGGACAGCGGCTGGGAGGATAGAGGGAGTTCCAAAGGTTGGTGTGGTTGTGGGTTGGGCGAGGAAGAGAGAAGTAAGGGGCTTATGTGTGAAAGGTGATGGTGATGGCAACCAGGTGAGTGTGGATACTGTTAATGGGAGGAAGGTTAATGGGGTGATTCATGGAAGTGATGCTTCTTTGCATATGGGGAGGTGTATGGGGTTGGGGAATGAGGATGGGGGTGGGATGGTCTCTGTTGATTCCTTTAAGCTTGGAAGGTTTGTGGAGGATAGGTTTGTTTACAGGCAGGCATTTGTGATCAGGTCTTATGAGATTGGGCCTGACAAGACTGCCACCATGGAGACACTTATGAATCTACTTCAGGTAGGCTTTTGCCCCCCACCACCCAATTCCGGATGTTTTAAGTACAGCATATAGTTCTGAGGAAGATTCTACTTGTGATAATTATTTTTTTCTTTTTAGTTAATGAATATTTTGCAACATAAAACATACGCCTTAGACTCTAACATACATGCATGCATTTGTGATGTTCATGGATGATTGATTCAAGTGAAAAGATTATCTGAAAGAAGCAATATGCAATTCTGTGAGCTGAAAAAAATGTTGGAATTAGATTTTCATCATTCAATTTTTTATTGATCTGAACTCAGAATTGTACTTTTATTTTGGATGATATCTGTTTCTTTTTCTGTAAAATCTATAATGGAGTGGGATTAAGGAAGTCTCCTTATAAGGAGGCTTCATAACTGCCATCAGCATTAATCAAGGCCCTTGTATTTTATATATTGAACTTGTATTTTGTATATAGATATGTCCAAATTTGATTTTTAACGTTCGTTGAAGAGATCGTGTTGGCTAAATGATCTTTTGTAAAGATATCGGGGACATTTGCAATTTAGAATTCAAGTGTAATGAAAAATTTTCCATGCAGATCACCAACATTGAACATGAATACTTCTAGTCTTCTATATATGTTTACCCCAAGGTGAAAAAGAAAGGAAGCTAAAACTAGAGAACGGTCCACGCAATAATGCCGGGCATTTTGTGCTGGTGAACCAAAGCCAACAAAAAAAAAAAGAAACCCGATATGCTGGCAAGTTGCGGACATATCAGACTGATCAGATTTGGAACGATCCAAATGAGCTTGATTCAATGATGTTAGTCTGGATCGTTCGAAGCAACCATGACTGATTTTAGAAGCCTCACTATAGCAGCTAACTGTAAATTTCTCATTCAGATATTTTTCGTTTTTAAATATTGATAATGTAGCAGTTTCTTCACTTGCCTAAATTATCCAATTTATTTACCATATAGAAAATTCTAAACATCAATCTTTCATGATTAATAACATATAGTCTCTATATCTTCCAAGTAATAAATCATTTATTATTTCTTTTTGGTTGTTTCATTAATATTTTTTAAGAATAATATAAGATATATTGAAATGCGCTGAAATGGTACACTACACAATGGTTCCAACATCCATGCGTAACAAATGCTCTGTCGAAGTGAAAAAATAAGCATTCCCATAAGCACCTAGCTTTTCTTATGCTGTGATATGAGTCTTTTGCTTGAATTTTAATCTCCCAAGGATACTGTCTTGGTTTTTATGCCTTTGGCAAGGGACTGACTAAACCTTCCATGCTGGTGATTACTACGAAGAGCAGGAGACAGCTCTGAACCATGTGATGAGCTCTGGCCTTGCTAGTGACGGCTTTGGTGCAACACATGAGATGAACCTAAGGAAACTCATATGGGTTGTCACTCGTATAAACATCCAAGTTGACAAGTACAGCCGCTGGTATGCTTGTCTTTTTCTTATTGCTTATATTTCATGCGCGCATGTCTCTTCTTCTGAAGTCTTTCCATCTTTTTCTCCCGGTCCTGCAATGCATTTAACTTCGTCCTTATAGAAAACTTTGCGATCAACATGAACGTAGAATAGTATGTTGGTCTTCTAATTTAATAACATGAAAAAACATAACTACTCACCAATCTCAGTACAAAGAAATCTACCACCTCACTGAAGCACCTGCAAGTAACCAAAACCAACCTGAAAACTATTTTCTTTTTAACTTGCGACTTGCAAGACAAAGTGAACTTGTTTGAGCCAAAGGAGATCCTAAAAGTTGTAGAATATTGAACTTTGTAATTTTGAACGGAACAGAAGGGGAAAAAAAGGTTAGATTAGATAGAATATTGGAAACCACCATTAACCCTGGTAATGATCATCTGGGTTCAGCTGTATGAATTATCATTTGCCACCAATCATATCCCTACAATTCCTATGGATAGAACTCTAACCTTCTCTGGACTACATGTTTCGAATAATTGCCAAAGTACAATGCAATTTTCTTTGATATAGCTAGCCTATGATAATATGAAGCCTATGAATTTTCTTCTCTGGACTACATGTTTGGAACAATTGCCAAAGTACAATGCACGCCAAATCCAAGTCATAACACAATCATGCTATCAAAGGATATAGCTAGCCTTTGATAATATGAAGCCAACAATCATCATCAGCCTACAAATCCATCACAAAATAAAATATAAAAAATAGTTTTTTATATGTATGCCCTCCTAAATAAATAAAATTGCATAAATACCCTCATAAAATTACTATTTACGTGTATATCCTTCTTCTTCTTTTTTTTGCATATATACCTATACCATCTAACATCATTCAAAATAAAATGGCTTAACATTAAAATAACTGAGTACCCTTTTGGGTAGATATGCACAAAAAAAGTTATAAAGGTATACATGCAATTTCTTATACTTAGAAAGGTACACATTCAAAAAATTTATTAAAAAAAGATCAAAACTCGGCTGAAACTCGCTAAGTCTTTTATAATTCAGTTGGATCGACAAGTCAAAAAAAAAATTGAGCCACATTATCAATATTCTTTTTTCAAATCATAATTTGGTCAAGTTGGAATATTAGATGATCATTTTGGTAATGTTATTCTCCAATTAATTTTGATATAATTATCATTATTGAATCTATGGCATCTATGTATTCTTCATTATTTTTAAAATATTAAAGCATATCGAATTAAATTAATTATAAATGCTTAGATTAGTAAAATATTCTTTAGTGATCTGTAAATATTAAGTTGTTGTATGTTTTTGAGGCAAGAATTTTATAAAAGTAACATGATTTATTCTATAAAAGTTGATATTAGCATGAGATCATGTGATATGATAATATTAATTATTTTTTTCCATTATTTTTTATTAAGAACAACTGAATTATCTTTACTGAATTTTGATCGTTTTTTATGAGATTTTTTTAAGTATATACCCTCCTAAATATCTGCAATTGCATAAATATCCTTGCAAAGTTGCTATTGCATGTATAACCTTATAAAGTTTTCTTTCTCTGCATCTACCTGCAAGGGTATTTCAGTCATTTTAAATTTAAATCGCTTATTTTTTAACGACATTAGATTATATAAGTATATATATAAAAAAGAAAGAAAAAGAAGGGTATACATGCAAAATAAGTATTTTATGAGGATATACATGTAAATAAAAATTTTACGAGGGTATTCATACAACTTTGTATATCTTGGAAGGTATACATTACAAAAAACCTATAATAAAAGGGTCCAATTCCATCATTCATTAGGTAATGAAACGAATATAGGTTCAAAGCATCTAAATCTAAATACAAATTCCAAAATGCATAATCTTCAAAATTCAAAATTCAGAAAGTCACTAATTACAAATTCATAGTCAATTAAAGAACTAAAATTCTGCCACAAAATTTCCAAGCTTGCTAGAACTATCTCCAAGTCAGGACCATCCTTTGTCCCTAGCAACCCTATTTATCTAAAAAGAGAAAAAAATAAAGAGATTTTAGCTATACAGTTAGGTAGGTAAAATTTATATTACTTTACCGGATCAAATATAAGTTTTTCTATGACAATGTATCATTTTAAAAAATAACAGATATTATAAAAACAAAGCATTTTATAGTACAGTATGATAAAATAAGTCATCAAACTAATCATGCATGTATTAATCATCAATATTTCATAAACATAGTTACAAGTATATTGTACATATAAAATCATAAACTATTTTTTATCATTCAACTATATCATAGTTCAAAGCATTGCTCGCAGATATTCGTGCAAAAGTCACTTCATACCTGTGACAAGGTCCATGTTCGTAATCGATAAAATATCATATTTTGTGTGCCAACTTTATACCTATTGGCAGGGCCTATGTTCATATGGAACCAGCTCTAAATGTCAATCTTTTCTAGTTTTAGGAATCATATATAGCTATTTGAAAGCTTTTAATATATATATATTAAAACATACACATAACTAGATGAAAAATATACTAAATGGCATGATCAGATTCATATTTCATTAACAAGATATTTTCATTAAAATCATTCATAGAACTACTTTCATAACATAGCATAATTTTATAATACATATGCTGATCTTTTATTTCAGAAAAAATATGGCATCATCAATAACAAACCAGACTTATGATAGTTTAAAAATTAATAAGGAGTGTAAGGCCTATTTACCTCTTATGCCTTAAACCTTCAAACTTCACTAGGTGAATCTCTAAAACTTATTTAAAATATTAAAAGAAAAATTAATTTCTATTCAATAACTTGAATAAAATTAAAATAAAAAGAAATAAGGGACAGTTGCCTGAATGATGGCGTTCGGCAGCTCCGAATAGGTCAGGTCTAAATGATTTGATCAATGAATCATGAAGCATGGATTTGATAAAGACTAAGATTATTCAATAGAGTTCATCAATAGTGAATTTTAGAGACGCTCAATAGAATGAGGGTGATCAGCCCAGTAAGCTACCCAAGCACCAGGGCGATTCAGGGTCACTTTGCAGAGGTCAACTTGGGTCTATAGGATAGGGAGATGGGGCTCTACGGTAGGATCCATGGATCCTCTTAGCGAGAGAAAGAGAAAAAAGAGAGAGAATAGAGAAACAAGAAAGAGAGAAAGAGAGAGTCTTTGTCTCTCCAATAAGAGGAAGGAGAGGCCGAGATTGTTGGAAATCATACCAGGAGGCATGGTCGACTGTTGAAGGTGATGGACAACTGGCTGTGGTGACCGACAGGCAAGAAATCAAAAGAAGAGAGCTGAAAAAACAAAAAAAGAGGGTTTTTTTTTTTATCTTTCTTTTCTTTTCTTGGAAAAATGGGGAAGAAGGGGGTGGATCATGATTGTAATCATGATGGCAGCAAGCGATGGTGGTGGGTAGTGGAGAGCAATAGATGGTGGCGGCGGATTGTAGAGAGCAGTCGGTGGCAGCGACTGGCTGACAAAAATCAGCCAAAAATAAGGCCGAATAGGAAGCCCCTTTGCTCAGTTCTTCTTGAGTCCCAGCCCGCTCGCCGGTGGCTGGGTCTCTGTCTCCTGTCAGGGGCTGATGCAAGGGAGAGGCTGAGGCCTGCGATGATGAACACCGGCAGTAGAGAAGGCCTGGAAAAGAAAAATACAAGGATGGTAATCTGTGAAACAGGCAAGGGGTTGCGGTCAAAATCCGGCGACTTCATGATAGGATTTGGTCGATGATGGTTCGAACGAGAAGGAGAATGGTCGGCAAAGAAGAATAGAGAGGGATTGGGAGCTCTCACCTCATCTCCGATGAGGATTTTTCATTGCCAAAGTGAACTAGACGTTGTCTATCAAGAGAACAAAGGAGAGAAAAGGGGAGGTGGCGGTTGGTGATCATCGGTGGTACTAGATAGGGACCAGGGATACCTTTATATAAAATAGAGGCTAGGGCTTCCTAGCTTTTGGCGGCATCCAAGGAGGTGGAGAACTCCTCCTCCGTGTCAGAGAGGGGCTCTGAGCCGATTCGAAAGGAGCAGACTTCGAGCCTCACTCTTGCTTTAGGGCAAGGCCAAAGTGGTCGGGCTGACTTAACATGGTGTCGGTCTCTCCCTCTTAAAAAACTTCGTCCTCCAAATTGGCATACCTAGACTCTCAAAATTTTGCAATTTTCATCTAATAGTCCACCATACTTCCACTACACAATACTAATCTAAACCAACTCTTCTATACTCATCCTATGCCTAACCTTACGAACCATAAATCTAAGCTTAACTTTTTTCCCATGATCAAATCTAGGCTCTAATGCTATAAAATGTCAATCCCTAAGTCCAAGACATAACACAACCATGCTACCGAGAGGTACAACCCACAATAATACAACACCAACAATCATCATCAGCCTACAAATCCATCATAAAATAAAATATAATAAAAGGATATAATTCCATCATTCATTAAATAATGAAATAAATACTGATTTAGAGTATCTAAATCCAAATATAAATACCAAACTCCATAATCATAAATATTTAGAAAATCACTAACTACAAATTTTAGTCAATTAAAGAACTAAAATTCTATTATAAAGTTGCCAAACTTGCTAGTGTGAACTCCAAGCCTAGACCATCCTTCATTCTTAATGATTCAATTTATCTGAAAAGAGAAAAAAAAATAAAGAGATGTGAGCTACACAGCTTAGTAAATAAAACTTACACTACCTTCGTATAAGCTTTTTAACAATAATGCGTCAATCAAAAGATAATAGATATTAGAAAAATAAAGTATTTCAGAGTATGGTATGATAAAACAAGTTATATAGCCAATCATGCATGCATAATTCATCAATATTTCATAAACATGGTTCCAAGTATATTATACAAATAAAATCATAAATCGTTCTTTACCATTTAGCCACATCATAGTTTAAAGCATTACTTATAGATATTTGTGCTAATATCACTTTATACTCATGACAGGGCCATGATCATAATCGACAAAGTATCATGTTTTGTATGCTAATTTTATACCCATTAGCAGAGCTTGTGTTTGTATAAAACTAATTTCGAATGTCGATCTTTCCTAATTCTAGGGTTCATACATAACCATAAGAGAGCTTTTAAAATATTTATATTTTTTAAAAAAACATACATATAAGTAGATAAAAAAATACTAAACGACATGATCAAATTCATATTTCATAAATAAGCTATTTTCATTAAAACCATTCATAGAATCGCTTTTCATAATAAAGCATAATTTTCATATTACATTTGCTAATCCTTTATTTTAGAAAAAATATGATATCGCCAACAACAAATCATAATATATGATAGTTTGAAAACTAATAAAAAGTGTAAGGTCTACTTGCCTCTTCTGCCTTAGACATTCAAACTTCACTAGGTGAATCTACTAAACCTATTTAAAACATTAAAAAATTTATTTATTATTCAATAACTTAATAAAATAAAAATAACAAGAAATATAAAATGGTTGGTAGAATGACAGCATACGGCAGCTCTGGATAAGTTAAGTATAAACGACTCTATCAATGAATTATGTAGCACGGACTCAATCAAGGCCAAGATAGCTCTACAAGGTTCATCAATATTGGATTTCAGAGATACTTAACAGGGCTAGGATAATCTGTCTGCCAAGCTGCCCAGGCACCAGAGCGGTTTAAGGCCTCTTTTCGGGGTCAACTCGGGTCCATAAGACAAGAAGACGAGACTCTGTACTAGGATTCATGGATCTTCTTGGAGAGAAAAGAGGGGAAGAGAGAGAAAAAAAGAGAGAGAAGAAAGAAACAAGAAAGAGAGAGAGAGAGTCTTTATCTCTCCTAGAAGAGGAAGGGGAGACTGGGATCATAGGGGATCGTACTAGGATGTATGGTTGATGGTCGAAGGTGGTGGATACCCGGCAGCAATGACCAATTAGGAAGAAATCAAAAAAAGAGGACCAAACAACTGGGGAAGTAGGTTTTTCTTTTTTCGGAAACATAGAAAAATAAGAGGGTGGACTCTCGTGGTGGTTTGGCGAGGTGGCAACAAGCAATGCTAGTGGGCAATGGAGAGCAGATGGCGGGGGCGACTGGCCAGTGGAAATCAGCCCAAAAATAGGGCAGAACGTAGGGCCCCTTTGCTTGGTCGTTCTCAGGTCCCACCCCACTTGCCGATGGCTGGGCCTCTGGCTAGGAGTCGATGCAGGGGAAAGGCTGAGGCCCGCGGCGATGAACGCCATCGGCAAAGAAGGTCGCGAAAGGAAAACCCAAGGCTAGTAATCCGTGAAACAAGGGAGGAGGTTAAGGTCAAAATTCGGTGACTTCACGTCGGAATTTGGCCGATAATGGTTTGAAAGAGAAGTGGAATGGTCGGTGAAGAAGAATGGAGAGGGATTGGGGGCTCTCACCTCATCTCAGGTGAGAAATTTCCATGGTCACAGTGAACTAGATGCTAGATCTCAAGAGGTAAAAGGGAAAAAAAGGACAACGGTGGTACTCAAAAAGGATTGGGAGGCTAGGGCTTCCTAGCCTCCATCAGCATCCAAGGAGGAGAACTCCATATTGAAGAAGAGCTCTACCCCAATTGGAAAGAAGGAGCAGGCCTTCGGGCCTCGCTCTCACTATAGAGCCGAGCCTCACAGGTTCTATGATATGTCAACTAAGCTCCTCCTCTTTCTATATTCTAATTATCTTATTCTCCACTTTGGCCTTTTAATTTCCAATATATAAAACTCACCATTCTCAACTTTATCATCCTTTTCCTGGACGCTAGTAATCCTTATAACTACCCAAAATTTTATCATGCACAACATTGCAGGCCTTATGATTTATAAATTTTTCCTCTATCACTGAAAGCATGAGTAGAGTATGTAACACCAGCAAAGCATCTCTCCACTTCATCTAGACAAACTCTTTTGATACCTCTTCTCTCTTCCATTCACCTATATATTTAGAGACAACAAAATTGGTCAGAATAACAAGAAGATCTGAATAAATGAAGCAGATAAACATTAAGTACAAGAATAGTTGGATAAGTGAGAAAAAAAAATGTTTTCATATCATCATCCTGGATCACATACGATGTCTTACGGAAAGTTTGTTTTACAATACAAAACCAATGACGTGCAGGTGGATGTAGGACAAGGACCTCTTCCAGCTTCCACACATTGGTAATGTAGGTCTTGTTCACTGACGCTCCATGCTTTTAGTTCACTCATTTTGCTACATCTCCCTGTACAACGAAATCATTTTCAACTTACAACCTCATAATCTAACTATTATTCTTTCCTTATAATCAAACACTAAACACTAGAAATCTCAATTATTGATTTTGAAAACATATGAGTTTATGAAACCAGTCACAGCATTGAACTTTCCATCTCCATGCGAAACATACCTTTTGATTATCAGAGCAATGCAACAATGCAATCCATTCACCAGAACCAACGTTTTAAGATATAAATTCAACAAAAATAATAACCAGAAGCTCAATCATTTTGCTTATGATGTACATTTCCTAAGATATGAAAATCCTCTATGGACAAACATTATCTGTTCCACTTTCAGCTTTTCATGTTTTTATTTCTTATTTATTATTTTTTTTTGGGTCGGGGGGGTTGATGCAAAGATATGGCATAAATCTTAGATCCACAAATGTCATCGATTTGTTTTTGCATGGTAATAATAGAATTATAATATTTCAATGATGTTATCAATTCCTCATTACATATTATACAACATTATGTGGATAAAACTTCAAGAAACAAAATGCATAGTGGCTTATTTGGAGGGAGTGTGTGACGACCTAAGATCTCAACCAAAAAGGCTAGCAAAGATATTATTTAGATTTCTTGGCTCCGTGTAAGTATTCAAAATTTTTCCAATGCATAATTAATATAAAACCAAAAATATATCCACACATATCCTCATATACTCTCTCCCTTTAAGTTCTAGCATCTTCGCAAGGCTAAGAGTTAAAATCTAATCAAATCTAATCACAAACATCATGATGAGCTCATACAGAGCTTGTGCTATAGTATCCTATAGTCTACATGGGTCATGAGCCAAGTCTACTCTAATACCATTTCTAATGACCTAAGATCTCACCTAAAAAAGCCAGTTGAAAGGTATTATTTGGGTCATTTCTCATACTCCCCCCCCCCCCCCCCCCCCTCACACACACACAAAAAAAAAGAGAGGAAGAAAAAGAACAGAAGGAGAAAGAAAGAAACACAAATGGTGCATGGACTACATAAGTTTTAGTTTCACAACTAACATAGTCTAGAGCGATAACCAGCAAATTAATTAGTTCCATCCATGGATTTCAATTAAGGATTCAGATAGAGAAATATAAGAAGAAGTTAATAGCTCGAACTGCTTGAGCATGAGAGACCCTTGACACAAAGTTTGCATTGGCAGAAATTATTAACAGGACCATCACAAAAGCAATATAGCTGCAATTTTTCGAACATGCTAGCCATGCATGTTGTGTCATTGCTGGTAAAATCTCATCATTCCAACAACTCTTGCCAAGTTACCTTAGAATTGATTGAACATGTACTCAGGACTTGAGGCTACGAATGAACAAAGATTTTGAGCAGAGTTACTTTAAGATGAAAGACAGCAAAAATATATAATTTGAGGTAGTAGCAATTCCAAATTTTTGATGATAATGAATATTATGTGATTCCTAGAACGAAGGATGACAGTGTTTAGAGATGCAGACATGCTTCAGTAATAAAGGATTTGCCGAACACCTCGAAATTTAAATTCACTATTATCATGTAAATGGAGAATTCATATAATACTGATATAGGAAAAATGGCATGTGGCAGGGGAGACGTGGTTGAGATTGATACCTGGGTTGCAGCATCTGGGAAAAATGGGATGCGTAGAGACTGGATAATCCGGGATTACAACACCAACAGGATAATAGCAAGAGCTACAAGGTACTGAAACCTTACCTCATATCTTAAAGCTACTCTTAGCTCAACTGTTTCTTTTCCATTCATGCAGCAAATGGGTTATGATGAATAGGGAAACAAGAATGTTATCTAAGATACCTGAACAGGTGAGGGAAGAGGTGCAACCCTTCTATTTGGACAGAAAACTTATCCATGAAAGCAATGATGACAAAATCGACAAGCTCACCGATGAAACAGCAGAGAACATAAGATCAGGTTTAGCAGTAAGTGCTGTGATTTCTTTACATAATTAGTAGAATGAGAGTATCTTACAGGTAATTATTAACATCATTAAGCATTTCTTCTGTATAACTTAGCCAAGATGGAGCGATATGGATGTCAACCAGCATGTAAACAATGTCAAATATATTGGGTGGATCTTGGAGGTATGTTCTCATCTGAACTCGGTCAGTCGATATGTCTGCTTAATTACAAAATGCAAATGACTAAAATTTCCTCGGGAACAAGGGGCAATATTTTTCTACATTAATTACACTAATCCTCCCTCTCCTTAGGCACTCATACATAGAAGGTGGCATTTCCACCATATTTCTGAAAGGAGAATAAACATCAAACAAATTTCTTCCAGCCTTATTTTAGAGAAAAAGCAGTAAAAAGAATAGTCCATAAAAAGAATATTCAGCTACACTAGTATCCCTTGAGCCCTAGAGATGCTTCACTATTCCATACAATAAATATTCAGCTGAAGTGCAGATTGAAAACCAGCAGATCGTAGGTCGCCTCTTTCGTTGCCCAACATTTTAGTGGTGTCCCCTAGGATAGCTAGGGGACTATCCCACCCCCTTCACATCATCTCTTTTTATTTCTTCTGATTTTTTTGGATGTGCTCATACTATAACGGTATCTATTCTATCAAAAAAAAAAAAAAAACAGCAGATTGTACACTAAATGCAACCATCTACCACCTCTTGCAGAGTGTGCCCATGAATGTGTTAGAGGATTACCATCTCACAAGCATCACATTGCAGTACCGCCGGGAATGCCGGCAATCTCAGTTGGTGGAGTCCCTCACAAGCATGACAGCAAGCGACACGGAGGAAACAAGTTCATGCAAACCAGATTTGGGAAGCACGCATCTGCTTCGCTTGCAAGAGGATAAAGCTGAGGTAATAAGAGCAAGAGCAGAATGGCGGCGCAAGTAGCAAGCATGACAACGTTCTTCAACAGCAAATCTAAGTTTCTGTATGACAGCAACCTTTCATGATTCTCCTTTTTCTTGCCCCATGTTCGTTATTCTTTGCTCGTGAGAGCTTGAACTTGCACATTTTGGTAGTGCAATTCTCCGATATTGGTGTTATTCTGTTCCATCGGTGCATTGCACAGCACATCTGCTATTAATTTGAGCATCATATCATGAGCTTGGGAGTTAATCCTCCAAACTACATCAAGATCAACATAGAATACCTTCAAAACAGAAAAGAACAACTGGCAATAAATAATAAGCATATCATTGAAAAGTAAATCATATTCTTTAAATATGGGGATGGCTCAAAGCACTGTCCAAGGCACAGGCCATCTTCTTTACCGCTCGATTTACCTGTTTTCTAGTCTTTCCCACTCTTTATATCGGAATATCCTTTTTGTCACGCCCCGAACCTATCACCCAAGATTAACCACGTGACATGCTTACACGACGAACACAATTCTAATAATACCAAAAAAATCATAAATTTAGCCATAATAATTCATCTAATTAAATCCATCTTTATCAAATAGCAAAGTTTATTCAATTACAAAATTTGAAATTTTTTATTTGGTATCAGAAAATCAATTAGCTAACTAACGACTCCATTGCCTGAACTCCATGCCCAAACCAATCTAAAACTAGGCATCCTACGACTTTCGAAAAAATGCAACAAAAGATATAAGCTTTACACTCTAGTAACAATCCTCCATGCATGCACATTAGCATGAATATGAAAATATCTTTTAGCAAATATATATAACTAATCCAATCTGATAATTGAATAATGCCTTAACGAATCCAATGTATATATTTATAAAATACACATATAAGCCATACCAGCATATACATCAAGTTTTAACCATATAGCAACTTAGTTACTTACATATCACCATAATAAGAGTCTCGAGATGCAGGTCATGTATCACCATAGATCTGTTAAGTACGTCATATGTCACCCAATTAGAAATTCTAGTAATTTAGTGAGATTACTTTTCATTAACTAGCTATAACACAGGTCGGATCTTGAAATATAGATACATATATATTATAATGCATACATATATATACATATATAATATTATAGAACTCGGGATGTAAATAATTTGCAAATACATGCTTTAAGCTAAACATGTCCCCATCGAAAATAATTTCCACATGAATGCAAGATAAATCATGGGAATAATAGAGGCATTTAAATCAACAAGGTCCAGTAATTACTCCCAGCACGCCTACATATGACTTAAAACGAATATACTGAATAATAAGTTCTTCCTCAAAATTAACTAAAGGGAAGAACTTACTTTTGAGTTGTTAGCACTGCACCCTATTTTTGATATATCTTCATCCAAAAAAAAGGCAAAAGATACCAGCATAAGTCTAATTGCAATGAATATTTCAAGGGAATAGATAGCCAAAAGACAAATTCCATAGCAAGCTGGACCTCCAGAGATTGTTTCTTGGCCACAACCATGATGTGCAAAAGCAAGTAAGATCAACATTGGCTAAAGACTTGCCAAGATTATCTATGTGATATAGATTTCGCACCTCTCAAGAGGAGAAAGTATCTACTCCTTTTCGAGTCCAAAATCAATAATGAGCATTCAAATCAAAGATCTATAACATTGATCATAATCAATGTTAATAAAAGTGCCTAGAAATCAAGAATTGCATATTTTGATGGTCTTTAACTCATGTATTATGTGTTCAAATCAGAGTTCTATAACACTGATTGTAATCAATGTCATTCAAAGTACCTAGAAATCAAGAATTGTGTATTTTGATGGTCTTTAACTCGCGTATTGAGTGAACAGGAAAGTGAATGTTTAAAATGGCATGCACAAGATTATGTTTAAATATGATTTAAATATCAAAATCTAATGCTTTCAATATATTTCAACATGTGTAAATCACAATAGATAAGGTAAACTCTTAAGTTAGATGCTCTATTATCTATGTTAGCATAATAGCATTATGAAAAACATCTATTTTATATCCATATGATTTATAAATTATAGACCATCAAAATATGTGTTTTGTGACTTCTAAACATTTTTCATAGTATAAATCATGATAAATGGTATGGTTTCTCCAGTTGGATCCCTCATTATGATTTTGAAGTCAAAAAAAAGTAAATATTCTCTCCTCTCAAGAAGAGCATGTTTTGTTGATTTCTATACATACATATATACATACAAATATATAAAATAAAATATCCAACCTATATCAACTAACAATTAAATAATTTTTTGTGTATCTTTGTGTAAGGGAAATGCATTGGATGAGCTCACTTTTGTTAAACTTGTTCTCTTTTTTTTTTTGGTACAACGGCTGCTTACACTGATCCTGCATGAGTACAGCCAACAAAGTCATAAAAAAAAGTTAGCAAAGAGAAAAAGGAACAAACACATGACCCTCCCAAAGGACCCCTCTCGAGTATTGAGCAGCAAAGAAGGCGACTAGCCATGTTCGCCTCCCGGTAGACATGAGCGGCCCGAAAGGAGCCACAATCTCTCAGCAGCCTACGTATGTCACAAAGTAGCGAAAAAAGCTCGTTTGTGGATGATTCCTCATTGGAGTGAAGAAATCGCGTTATAGCGCGATTTCGTCTATAAAGTGATACCTTAAAATGACACCTTGTGTCATTACAGCGCTTGTCCGTCCCCATTTCTGTACTGGTCTCAAATCTACTTGATCACCATGGTAGAGTCCCCTTCAAGGTAGATGCTATCCGCACCCAGAACATGCCTTGCATAAGTGATGCCCTTGTTGGGAACCCGCCCATGCCGCAGAAAATTCAAAAAAAAAATTCAGATGGCAGCGGAAGAGGCATGCGCGGGATCGACGTTCATCGCATGAACGTGTTTCAAGAACCGTTCGTAGATAGATAAGGATTAAAACCTTTTAAAAACTTTAGGAAGATCAGATCTTCACCTTGTGCGGGTAGATGATCACCGCAAACTGATGATCGTGGTTTTTGGATGAAGGTTCGCTTGAAGCCGTTCAAGTGCCCGGCCTCTACGGATATCCACACGAAGCAGAGGACCAATCCAAGCTCTCTATCTCCCCGGGGTGCTAGCTCCCTTGCAGAGATTACTTTAATGGCTGATCACCTCCCTTTACTTCAACTCTTGAATGATAGAGGGAGGAGGAAGAAGATGAAGGGATCAAGGGAGAAGATCCAAAAGGCTAGATGCAGCCTTTCCTTTTCCTTGTGTTGAATCCCAAACGAAGGAGGAAGAAGAAGACTATCAAGGCCCTTTTCCTTCTTGCTTGCGGCTGATCCAAGAGGAGAGAAGGGTGGCCACGAATTGGAGAGGAGGAGGGCTTCTAATGATCCCTAGGTCAGCCGCCCACCTCCCTTTTTAAAGTCATAAAGGGCTCCTACAAGTTAGGAGCCCTTGACTTATTTCCAAGAGGGGGCGCCGGCCCTCTCTCTTCATGCCGCACCAATCAAGAGGAGAGGGGCTCATGCCCCTCTTACTTGGTTAACCTAATCCTCCTCCAAGGAGGATTAGGTGTCCTTCTCATGGTTTAGTCCTAATCTAATTAGGATTAACCAAATCATGAATCAATCGGGTTCAATCTATGCTAGTCCTAATCCAATTAAAACTTGAATGAACCATGACTCTATTGAACTCTTCAATCCTAACCCAATTAGGAGTCATGTTGATTCATTAGATTAATAATTAATTATGACTTAAGAAATCCTAATCCAATTAGGACTTGTTTAATTCTGGTCCTAATCCAATTAGGACTCTAATTTGAATTCGAAGTCCTAATCCGATTAGGACTCTAGGAATCCTATTCTAAGTAGGAATCCAATTTTAATTCAAATCTCCTAATCTAATTAGGATTGTAGGAATCCTACTCCAAGTAGGAATCCCAGTCCTACTCCAATTAGGATTCCCAGTCCTAATCCAATTAGGACTCTAGGAATCCTACTCGAAGTAGGATTCATGTTTTAAGTCTAATTAATCAATTCCCATTCCTTCTTCAACTTATTATCAATCGAATTGATTACTCGTGATTCATAATCACTTTCCAACCATCGGATCGGTCAATACTTCTATTGTGTGTGACCCCATAGGTTCTATTCTGACTGGTAGTGAGATATATTGTGATCTCTATCACAATATCATTGAAAACTCCTTTCAATGGGTCGGAACGATTCCAACTCTACTCATTAGGGTTTATCGATCATCAAGATAATCCCTATGAGTCCCACCATCCACCAGTGACACCTAGCAGCATGTAGTGGCTACCCAGCAGAATAGAATGATGAACCTCTAGGTGCAGTTATTATGTGATACAGTCCTACTATCGTGGATCCCTACAGGACGGAGGTCATGGACAACTCGTCAAACCCCATCGTCTGTCATATGTGAAGATTTATTCGACTTAAGTTCGAGGATGGAAAACTCTTTCTCCACTGTGCATACTGCCCCGACCGAGGTCTTACGAACTCAGTCTTATAAATCACATAGGATCTCTCCTTATCTATCAAGGTCGATAGATTCCTTATAGGTGCATACCCTACTCCTACAGTGAACCTACTGCAGCCAATCTACACTGCATGGACCCATATGGCTAGAGACCATGTATTTGTGCAGTCAAACTACAATAACCTCACTGTGAGTAGCCGAAGCATCGCAGGTCAAAGGACCAGTCACACTACTGCAACATCAAGCAAGTCACTGACGAGTGGATAGACATCCAAGTGACTTCTTGTGTTGGTCACGCTCAGTACCCTTGTTCTCTAACAAGCACTTGCACAATTGCTCCAGTGTCCCTTCACTGTGGACTCAATACTCGTCCATCAAAGAAAGCAATATGTGCACTAATCTCAGCGGATCAATCACCGTCCTCGTGATGATCCATCGATCAGGAGCAATTCAGGAATTAATCACCAATGACACATGCCTCAAATTCTCAACTCTTGAGAATATGCGTCATCATCTTATTAATTCCTTAGACGATTCATGGACACATAAGAACATGAATGAAAAAGATGCCTTTTATTTATTTAATAATAAATAGTCAAGTACAAAATTATGTCCTAGAATAAAATAATGCGTCAGCCAAATTGGCTTCTAGGGCATACTTCTAACAGCCCTTTCATGCAACTCTCAGCTTTGCCTCAATGACAGTCACATCGAAGGTGCGTCGTCCTCCAGCTGTGACAAGTCTGGAGTCATGTCTCTGATCACAAAACCCACACCTCTCCTACCTCCACCATCGGACACTCTATTATCGAAATTCACCTTTAAATAGCCAGAGGATGGGGGTTCCCAAGAGACAAGGGCAAATTTGCATATTGTAAAAATAGAGTGGGAGCTCCAAATGTCCCTAACCATCCCAAACGAAGTCGCCGTAGTAGCCTTAGTGATCTCAGCAGCATGAAGGAGTGCTCTATCCACCACAGTCCTCGAATGCACCCTTCTATTTTCAAATATGCGGGCATTTCTGTCAAGTCAAATCTGATAGAACAAATAGGCACAAGTGATACCCCACTCTGTAGTGCTGGGTCTCCACAAGAAAATCCTCTGCCAATGCCATAGAATGCGAGAAGCTTGAAGAGATCAGAGCCCTCCTCTGCCAATACCATAGAATGTGACGCCCAAGGTGAAAGTCAGTCACTGCAGCATAAGTCCCGTGCTTGGCCCTCATCAGAGTGCAACAAAGGCTGTTAGGTTCCAGGATATACCTAGCCATATGTCTAGCTACAAGAATCTCACGCCTTGTCATCATAGAGTGAACACCCAACTTGCCATTACTAACCAGCTAACATACCACATCCCATGCCATCAGGTGAATGCCACCTCTGCCCTCTCGCCTGCCCCAAATGAAGCTTCTGAACATCTACTCTAGGATCCTCAGGAGCTCCAATGGCATGATGGTGTTGGACAAAAATATACTAATATCGAGCTGAGTACCGACTACATTAGAGTAACTCTACCCATCATAAATAGAGCACTCGACTGCTAGCCCTCAAGCATGTGCTTGATGCTCTGCTCGATAGTGGAACAACCCCTGCTACAGAGGCAGCGACCAGTAATAGAAAACCTACTCACCCACTCTCAAGATCTCCTTGATGGAGGCTTTTAGACGTGGCTTGATCCTTGGGCTGAAACAGATGACTGACTTGGCTAGGTTGACTCGTTGCCCAAAGACTACACAGTACTCCTCTAAGATCCTCCAAATTACCTATTATTGATTGCCTCGGCGCTCGAGCCAAAAGCATGCAGTCATCGGCAAATAGAAGATACGAGATCGGAATAAAAGCCGATAGAGGCTTGCAGGCCTTGATAACCTTGTTGGGAATTGTATCCTAAACGTCAATCGTCAGCATGTTGATTAAATTTTGTAAATAATATGCTGTTACTAGGACGAGAGCATTATCGAGATTAGGTCGTTGTGTGACATATACGTTGGTTGTCCTCTTAACCAAGGAGTGTGGAGACACTGGTATGTCACACAGGTGAAGTGTAGGAGTATATTTCACTGAACGTGACCAATTCCGGAACGCTCGACTGTTAAGAGATGTTCCGAGTGGATATGGGTATAAGTTTGGCCCTCTAACCTGAGACCGCAACCTGTGACTGTTAGAAGTATGCCCTAGAAGCCAATTTGGCTGACGCATTATTTTATTCTGGGACATAAATTTGTACTTGACCTAATAATGAATTTATTAGAATGGGCATTCTTTTCATTCATGTTCTTATGTGTCCATGAATCGTCCAAGAAATTAATAAGATGATGACGCATATTCTCAAGAGTTGAGAATTTGAGGCATGTGTCATTGGTGATTAATTTCTGAATTGCTCCTGATCGATGGATCATCACGAGGACGGTGATCGATCCGCTGAGATTAGTGCACAGATCGCTTTCTTTGATGGACGAGTCTTGAGTCCACAGTGTGGCGACACTGGAGCAATTGTGCAAGTGCTTGTTAGAGA
Source organism: Phoenix dactylifera (assembly GCF_051530095.1). Classification (NCBI taxonomy): domain Eukaryota; kingdom Viridiplantae; phylum Streptophyta; class Magnoliopsida; order Arecales; family Arecaceae; genus Phoenix; species Phoenix dactylifera. The sequence continues at coordinate 15,679,531 of NC_143201.1, forward strand.
ACAAGGGTACTGAGCGTGACCATAGCAAGTAGTCACTTGGATGTCTATCCACTCGTCAGTGACTTACTTGATGCTGCAGTTGTATGACTGGTCCTTTGACCTGCGATGCCTCGGCTATTCACAGTGAGGTTGCTGTAGTTTGACGAGCACATAAACATGAGCCCTAGCCAATTGGGTTCTTGTGGTGCAGATTGGCTGCAGTAGGTTCATTGTAGGAGTAGGGGTGCATCTAGATGGAATCTATCGATCTTGATAGGTTAAGAGAGATCCTATGTGATTTATGAGACTGAGTTCGTAAATCCTCGGCCGGGGTAGTATGTACAGTGGAAAAGGAGTTTTCCATTCTCGAACTTAAGTCGAATAAATCTTGACATATGACAGACGATGGGGTTTGACGAGTTATCCATGACCTCCGTCCTGTAGGGATCCATGATAGAAGGACTGTATCATATGATAACTGCACCTAGAAGTTCATCATTCCATTCTGCTGGGTTGCCACTACATGCTGCTAGGTGTCACTGGTGGATGGTGAGACTCACAGGGACTATCTTGATGATCGATGGTCCCTGGTGAGTTGAGTTGGAATTGCTCCAACCCATTGAAAGGAGTTTTCAATGATATTGTGATAGAGATCGCAATATATCTCACTACCAGACAGAATAGAACCTATGGGGTCACACACATTAGAGGTATTGACCGATCCGATGGTTGAATTGTGATTAGGAATCACAAATAATCAATTTGATTGATAATTGGTTAACCCGCTAAGAGTTAGTGAGTTGAAGAAGGAATAATTGCAATTGGATTGCAATTTAATTTAATTAATTGGATTTAATTAATTGGACTTAATTACGAGTTCTACTTGGAGTAGGATTCTTAGAGTCCTAATTGGATTCGGATTTCAAATTAAATTAAAGTCCTACTTGGAGTAGGATTTCTAAAGTCCTAATTGAATTAGGACTGAAATTTAATAAGTCCTAATTAGATTAGGATTTCTTAAGTCCTAATTAATTTTAATCTAATTAATTAAAAGACTCCTAATTGGATTAGGATTGAAGAGTTCAATTGAGTCATGGTTCAATTGAATCCTAATTAGATTAGGATTTGAAGGAAAAAAAAATGGGCGCACTCAATCCTCTTTGGAAGAGGATTAGACCCACCTTGTACATGGCCCCACACCCCACTTAATTGGATTAAGTGGGCGTGCGTGAAATAGGGAGAAGAGGGAGGGGCTACGCCCCTCCTCTTTTCTTAGAGATAAGGATGGGAGCTCCTAAATTTTAGGAGCTCCACATGCCATATATAAGAGAGAGAAAGGGGGCAGCACCCTAATTTTTCCTCCCCCTCTCTTTTCAGCCGTGAAGGACCATCTTCCCATCTTGGTGATCCAGCCGTGAACCCCCTCCCTTCAGCCTCCTTGGAGCTGCAAAAAAAAAAAAAAAAAAAAAAAAAAAAGGAGGAGAAGAAAGATAGGTGGCAGGTGACCCATCTTTTCTCTCATGGGCCCGCTTGACAATCCCCTCCTTTGGAAGGACGTGGGATTTTTCTCCTCCCTTTTGTGCCGTGAACCCATCTCTCCCATGATGGTTTCAGCCACCAGCAAGCAAAGAAAAGGAAGGAGGCATGCAGCCCTTCCTCCCTCTCTTCTTTTGGTTCCAAAAGAAAAGGAAAAGGAAAAGGAAAAGGCTGCAAAGGGGTTTTGCCTTCTTCCTTTTGATCTATCCTTCTTCCTCCTCTCTAAGGCAATCAAGAGTTGATTCAAAAGAGAGGATTTCAACCATCAAAACATATCTCTGCAAGGGAGCTAGCACCCCGGAGAGATTAGAGAGTTTGGATTGGTCCTCTGCCTCGTGTGGATACCTGTAGAGGCCGGACGCGTGTGCGGCTTCAAGCGAACCTTCAACAAGTCCACGATCATCAGATTTGCGGTGATCATCTACCCGCACAAGGTGAAGATCTGATCTTCCTTAATCATATAAAAGGTATTTAATCCTAATCTATCTACGAACGACGGTTTTAAAATATGTTCATGCGATGAACGGAATCTCGCGCATGTCTTCCGCTGCGTGCAGAATTTTTCTGAAATTTTCTGCGGCGTGCGAGGGATTCCAACAGTGGTATCAGAGCCATGGTTGCGTAGATTAAGATTAGGATTAAATGATTAAGGCATAATAGATCTGAAAATTTAAAGATTATGCTTGCTGAATTTTTCTGCATGCAGAATTTTCAGCTTGCTGATTTTTCTGCATGCTGATTTTCTATGCGATTAGATTAATGATTCTATTGATTTGTTAATGAGATTAAAAATATTTAGAATCATATCTTGCATGATCAGCAACTCATAAGATGACATAATCTGTTAAATATTTAGATCTGTAAATTTTATTTAATGCATGAGATGCGTATGGTGATGATCATGGATGGATCCTTTAATTGTGCTGAAATGTTCTGCAATGTCTGAGATGTTCTGTGATGTTATGTGATGCATGTAAATCAGATTTTCAGATGCCTGCATGCATCTTATATTGATGTATTAGAGACCTGCGTGTCTCATGAAAAAGGGTTGTAACTATTATTTAATTTTATTTATTTTTAAAGTTATCTGGGATGTAATCTGTGATGTGTTTGCACGTCAATGGTTGATCGGTGCATGCCTCTACAAGCACGATTTGTGCAAATCGAGATCAAGGGTTGATTGGAGATGGATCAAGGAGTTGATCGCAATTGGACCTAGGGTGCTCAAGATCGAGTCAAGAGTTGAAGACGATCTAACCAATTGACGTGCATGTGCTTGTACTATAACCCCATCCTGGATCCATGATCATCACCAGTTTAATTTTTGTTATTATGCCTGGATGTTTATGTTTATGTTTATGTTTATGCATAGCGGTTAGATAATTATTTGCATGAGATGTAGATAATTAAATAAAAGAGACCTAAATTAAATCTCCTCGAAAATATTAAGTCCATCGGTCTTCCACCGTAGTAGAGCTGCTAAGGTCTTTCCGGCGTTAATTTATCTCGGCTGGATACAGTGGGCAAGTTGCATCGGGGGACTGGACCTCTCTATTAGGCATGAGATGTTGTAGGGGTAAAGATGGGGTTGGGCCCAATAACTGTTAGGTGAGGGACCCAATGACGGCTTTGCTTCTGCGGTTATACGGTGGGTCCGACTTAACTAAGGAATGGGGCCAATAACTGTTAGGTGAGGTCTTCATTACCTAGAGACCGGATAGCGCTACAACTTGCTTGAGAAGCATTGTACAAGAGTTGTACACTCATCGTTTATTTGTCACCAATAACTGTTAGGTGAGGTGGTATGTAAATTGGTGGGACCGTAGCACCCCACTTGAAACCTAGAGTCGCAAGGTTTTCGTTTCTCTACTAGAGGAGTGTGAGAGATTCGAGAAAATAGTGGGAGGTATATTTGTTTTAAAAGGCCCTAAAACAAATAGAGTTCAAGTACAAAATTCTAACTAGAATCTTTACTCTCTGAGGATTATAAAGTCAGCTTCTAGACTCTTAACTCATATCCTATAGATCAACTGTTTGACCAAACCCAATTATAAAAACTAGCTCAGCAAATTTCAAAATAGTTTTGAATTGTGAGAAATTAGGGTATATGCTAGACCATGGAATCCCTGTGTTACCAATCCGTCCGATTACTGGTCAGCATAAGACGCATGCTAAGTGGACGAACAATGACAATAAAGTTAGGTGCTGCACAAAGGCATCCATGTCCAATGAATTTTAATGCCAGCATGAGAACATGAAGATTGCCAGGGACATATTATATCACTTACAAGAGTTGTATGGTGAACAGAGTCACGTAGCATGTTTTGAAGTGTCCAAGAGGCTCTTCAAGGCTAAGATGCGTGATGGGCAGTCTGTCCATGATCATGGTTTGACCATGATAAAGGACTTAGAGGAGCTTGAGAAGCTCGGCATGACCATGCACAAGGAATTGCAAACGGATTTGATCCCGCAATCCCTTCTAGCTTCATATGAACAGTTTATAGTAAATTACCATATGAACAAGATTGTATGCACCAAAATAGAATTGTTAAATAAAATTGGTAACTACCTTAGGGACCTTGAAGAGTTCAAGGGGCATCGTTCTCGCTGTCGAGTTGGTTTCTACTTCCAAGAGAGAGTCTACTTGGAAGAAGAAGAAACTTGTGAAAAGGCAGAAGACCGAGAAAAGGCCAAGTAAGGAAGTTCCAAGAAAAAAGGCCGATTGCAAGGAAAAGTGTTTCCATTGCATCATAAGACGGCCATTGGAAGAGGAACTGTCCTACATACATGGAAAGCATAAAGAGTAAGAAGGGTGACAGACCTTCAGAAGGTATGCCAGATATGCTCATTATTAAAAGGATACTTAGGGACTGTTACCTGTTGCAAACAGAAATTTGATTTCTGTATCTTGTTTAGCACAGAAAGATTTTTATAAGACTATTGTTCAATTTGTTTGAAAAATAAATTGGATGCATATGGTTTTATGATTGACCGTCTCTATCACTTACATTTGGATGTACCTGTGAATGTATCTGAGCAAACAGTGAGTACCATAGGATCCAAAAGGATCTAGAGATGAGATAAATCTAAAGTATTTGTGGCACTTCAGGCTTGGTCATAGGAGAAGACAGAATAAACAAATTGAAGAAATATGGGCTTCTGAGCTCATTGACTTTCGAGTTATATCCGATTTGTGAATTCTGCCTTCAAGAAAAGATGACCAAATTATCCCTTTTAGGACATGGGAGAGGTCCACTGCGATACTTACCCTAGTACACACTTATGTGTGTGGCCCATTCGATGTGCAGGCTAGGGGTTGTAATTTTTACTTCATTTACCGAAGATTACTCACGGTATGGATATGTGTATGAGACACAAATCTGAAATTTTTGAAAGGTTCAAAGAGTTCAGATATGAAGTAGAAAAACAAACAGAAAAACTCATTAAGGTTCTTCGATCAGATCGAGGAGGTGAATACCTTAGTGGAGAGTTCCGTGATTATCTCAAGGAGAATGGTATAGTTTCATAATGGATCCCTCCTGGTACACCTCAGCTTAACGGAGTGTCGGAGAGGAGGAATCAGATCCTATTGGATATTGTCAGGTCCATGATGAGCTTCACTGATCAACCCTTGTTTCTTTAGAGAGATGCCCTATTTTCAGCTATTTACATATTGAATAGTGTTTCCTCTAAGTCTGTTCCTACCACACTATATGAGATATGACATGGCAAGAAGCTGAGTCTTGGTTATTTCAAGATTTGGGGATGTCCGGCCCAAGTCAAATGACAACAGGCGGACAAGTTAGAGGATAGGACAATTAGTGCTCGTTTTATAGAATATCCTAAAGAGTTATTTGGATACAATTTTACGTCCCAGAGAATCACAAAGTGTTTGTGAGCCAACATGCTATCTTCATGGAAAATAGTTTATCCTTGATTGAGGCAGTAGGAGAAAAATTGAGCTCGAAGAGAAAGTCTCTAAAGAGCAACGAGCCATTGTGCCTATAGAACCTATTCATATCGAGCCAGTACATGTTGTACCTCCTCCACCTCATAGATTTAGTAGGATCTTCCATCCTCCTGAAAGGTACTTAGGTATACTTACAGAGGATGTAGAGGAAGTGTTCCTCATAGGAGATAGGGATCAAGGTAAGGATCCCAATACCTACAACGAGGCGATGTTAGACATCAATTCCGAGAGATGGCTGGAAGCCATGAAGTTAGAGATAGACTCCATGCATTCCAACCAAGTCTGGACCTTAGTAGATTCACCGGAAGGTATAGTACCTATTGGGTGTAAATGGATCTACAAGAGAAAATTAAGTTCGGATGGCTACGTAGAGACCTATAAGGCAAGGCTAATGGCGAAAGGTTATAGTCAGTGCGAAGGCACTGATTATCAGGATACTTTTTCACCTGTAGCCATGCTGAAGTCCATTCGAATATTGCTTGTTGTTGTAGCATATCATGATATTGTGATGGTGATCACAAGGTCTGTAAGCTGCAAAGGTCCATCTATGGACAAAACAAGTATCTCGGAGTTGGAACACTCGTTTCAACGATATAATCAAATCGTTTGATTTCTTCAAGAACGAGGAGAAACCATGTGTTTATAAGAAGGTTAGTGGGAGGGCTATTGCATTCCTCGTATTGTACGTGGATGATATCCTAAGTCAAGGTTTGGTTGTCTAAGAAATTCTCCATGATAGACTTTGGAAAAGCATCCTATATTTTGGGAATTAAGGTCTATAGAGATAGATCTAAGAGGATGCTTGTCCTGTCACAGAATATTACATAGAGGGAGTGTTGAAGAGGTTCGGCATGGAAACCTCTAAAAGGGGATTACTACCCCTTAGGCATGGGGTAAATCTCTTCAAGAAGATGTGCCCCAACACATCTGAAGAGATTCAGTGGATGAGCAAGATCCCTTATACTTCGGCTATAGGGAGCCTCATGTATACCATGCTATGTACATGACTTGATATAATACATGCTGTGAGTGTCACGAGCATATATCAGTCAAATCCAGGCAAGAAGCACTGGATAGCTGTGAAGAACAGTCTTAAGTACTTGAGAAGAACTACAGACATGTTCTTGGTCTTTGGAAGAAGATCAGAGTTGAAGGTAGAAGGATGCACACATATTGATAATAGAAAGTCTACATCAGATTATATGCAATGATGGTTCAGTAAATTGAAAGAGTTCCAAACAACCGATTATTGTAGATTCTACCTTAGAAGCTGAATGTTAAAGCCGTATCTAAGGGTGCAGTGGAAACCTTCTGGTTTAAGAAGTTCATTGCGGAGTTAGGTGTAATGTCATCAGATGCCATAACACGCTACTGCGATAACAAAGGCACCATAGCACTAGCTAAAGAGCCAAGGTCTCACCAGAAGCCAAAGCACATAGAGCGGTGGTTTAACCTAATAAGCGACTACCTTGAAAAGAAATAAGTAAAGGATCAGAGAGTAGACTCCACAGGAAATGTGGTGGACCCATTCACTAAGCAGATAAGTCAGCAGAAAACTGAAGCGCATCTTGAGAAGATGGGGCTCAGGTTTATAGCTGATTGGCTTTAGTGCAAGTGGGAGATTGTTAGAAGTATGCCCTAGAAGCCAATTTGGCTGACGCATTATTTTATTCTGGGACATAAATTTGTACTTGACCTAATAATGAATTTATTAGAATGGGCATTCTTTTCATTCATGTTCTTATGTGTCCATGAATCGTCCAAGAAATTAATAAGATGATGACGCATATTCTCAAGAGTTGAGAATTTGAGGCATGTGTCATTGGTGATTAATTTCTGAATTGCTCCTGATCGATGGATCATCACGAGGACGGTGATCGATCCGCTGAGATTAGTGCACAGATCGCTTTCTTTGATGGACGAGTCTTGAGTCCACAGTGTGGCGACACTGGAGCAATTGTGCAAGTGCTTGTTAGAGAACAAGGATACTGAGCGTGACCATAGCAAGTAGTCACTTGGATGTCTATCCACTCGTCAGTGACTTACTTGATGCTGCAGTTGTATGACTGGTCCTTTGACCTGCGATGCCTCGGCTATTCACAGTGAGGTTGCTGTAGTTTGACGAGCACATAAACATGAGCCCTAGCCAATTGGGTTCTTGTGGTGCAGATTGGCTGCAGTAGGTTCATTGTAGGAGTAGGGGTGCATCTAGATGGAATCTATCGATCTTGATAGGTTAAGAGAGATCCTATGTGATTTATGAGACTGAGTTCGTAAATCCTCGGCCGGAGTAGTATGTACAGTGGAAAAGGAGTTTTCCATTCTCGAACTTAAGTCGAATAAATCTTGACATATGACAGACGATGGGGTTTGACGAGTTATCCATGACCTCCGTCCTGTAGGGATCCATGATAGAAGGACTGTATCATATGATAACTGCACCTAGAGGTTCATCATTCCATTCTGCTGGGTTGCCACTACATGCTGCTAGGTGTCACTGGTGGATGGTGAGACTCACAGGGACTATCTTGATGATCGATGGTCCCTGGTGAGTTGAGTTGGAATTGCTCCAACCCATTGAAAGGAGTTTTCAATGATATTGTGATAGAGATCGCAATATATCTCACTACCAGACAGAATAGAACCTATGGGGTCACACACATTAGAGGTATTGACCGATCCGATGGTTGAATTGTGATTAGGAATCACAAATAATCAATTTGATTGATAATTGGTTAACCCGCTAAGAGTTAGTGAGTTGAAGAAGGAATAATTGCAATTGGATTGCAATTTAATTTAATTAATTGGATTTAATTAATTGGACTTAATTACGAGTTCTACTTGGAGGAGGATTCTTAGAGTCCTAATTGGATTCGGATTTCAAATTAAATTAAAGTCCTACTTGGAGTAGGATTTCTAAAGTCCTAATTGAATTAGGACTGAAATTTAATAAGTCCTAATTAGATTAGGATTTCTTAAGTCCTAATTAATTTTAATCTAATTAATTAAAAGACTCCTAATTGGATTAGGATTGAAGAGTTCAATTGAGTCATGGTTCAATTGAATCCTAATTAGATTAGGATTTGAAGGAAAAAGAAAATGGGCGCACTCAATCCTCTTTGGAAGAGGATTAGACCCACCTTGTACATGGCCCCACACCCCACTTAATTGGATTAAGTGGGCGTGCGTGAAATAGGGAGAAGAGGGAGGGGCTACGCCCCTCCTCTTTTCTTAGAGATAAGGATGGGAGCTCCTAAATTTTAGGAGCTCCACATGCCATATATAAGAGAGAGAAAGGGGGCAGCACCCTAATTTTTCCTCCCCCTCTCTTTTCAGCCGTGAAGGACCATCTTCCCATCTTGGTGATCCAGCCGTGAACCCCCTCCCTTCAGCCTCCTTGGAGCTGCAAAAAAAAAAAAAAAAAAAAAAAAAAAAGGAGGAGAAGAAAGATAGGTGGCAGGTGACCCATCTTTTCTCTCATGGGCCCGCTTGACAATCCCCTCCTTTGGAAGGACGTGGGATTTTTCTCCTCCCTTTTGTGCCGTGAACCCATCTCTCCCATGATGGTTTCAGCCACCAGCAAGCAAAGAAAAGGAAGGAGGCATGCAGCCCTTCCTCCCTCTCTTCTTTTGGTTCCAAAAGAAAAGGAAAAGGAAAAGGCTGCAAAGGGGTTTTGCCTTCTTCCTTTTGATCTATCCTTCTTCCTCCTCTCTAAGGCAATCAAGAGTTGATTCAAAAGAGAGGATTTCAACCATCAAAACATATCTCTGCAAGGGAGCTAGCACCCCGGGGAGATTAGAGAGTTTGGATTGGTCCTCTGCCTCGTGTGGATACCTGTAGAGGCCGGACGCGTGTGCGGCTTCAAGCGAACCTTCAACAAGTCCACGATCATCAGATTTGCGGTGATCATCTACCCGCACAAGGTGAAGATCTGATCTTCCTTAATCATATAAAAGGTATTTAATCCTAATCTATCTACGAACGACGGTTTTAAAATATGTTCATGCGATGAACGGAATCTCGCGCATGTCTTCCGCTGCGCGCAGAATTTTTCTGAAATTTTCTGCGGCGTGCGAGGGATTCCAACAGTGACTAGCAAGCAACTCACTGTACTTTGGTACCGGACTACCTAAATTTCTAATTTAGTGATGGAAGATCACTGGGTATAGTCAAGTACTTGCGTAGTCAGTTGTGAGTCAAGATGGAATTGACCCCTCCTGAAAATAGGAGATAATGCCTTGTGTTCAATTTAGCAAAACCTTGGCCAGGGTAATCCTTGTGAGGAGTCACAGGATGTCTAAAGTTGAATCACATCATGGATGCACTTATTACAGAGTTGACAGAACTCTGAAGTCATCCTAACATTTAGGAGTCATAGGGATAAATTATACGGTAACCATAGTCCAAGGGTTCTTGAATGTTGCTTTGCAATTATTCGGCCTATCCGGACGTCGGGTACCATTGCTAAATGGTCATTTTGATTAGTACAAGAAGTTGTTCTTGTGCTACCGGCTTAGGTTCGAACCTATGGGGTTACACGCATAGAAGTTTCTAGGTTGATCAAATGGCTGATTGATGATTAAGAATCATTCAGAGGTAATTTGGTCAATTCGATTGACAAATTATCCTAAGCAAAAGTTGCATTAAAATAATTATTAAATTATTGAAGGGTTAATTAGTAATTGGATTACTAATAAATTCAATTTGATTGAATTATTGGACTTTAATTAAGCTAAATCAAAATTAGATTCAATTTGGGCTAAATTAGGGTTTGACCTAATTCAATCGGATTCGACCCGAGCCGATTGGGCATAACCTAATTGATCGAACTTGACCCAATTGGATTGAGATTGACTCAAGTTAATTAAGAGTCCTTATTTGATAAGGATTAAGAGTCCAAATAATCAGAATTTATTATTGAGAAGAATTTCTAAAATTTAGGATCCTAGCTTTCTTTCTTGGAGAAGAAAGACACCTCATCCTTATCCCTAAAAGCAGTGGTGCCTATCCTCTTTATTTTTGGCCAATTTTTGGTGTGAGGAAATAGGAGGCGTGGGGATATTTTTTAGAAAAATATGGCGACTCAAATCTTCCTAAAAATATAGGAATCAAATCCCTAATTTGTAGGGACTGCATGACGCATCAAGCAGGGTGGCGTGCAGCTGAAGTTTGGGGCGCAATAACCCCTTAATTTTTAGGGATTCTTGGTGCAAGATTAAAAGAGAATTTGTTCATCTCTTAGCTGCCGATTCATCAAAATTTTTTGGAAATTTTATCAGCCAAAGTCGTTGGCCAAAAGAGGTGTGAGACGTGGGGGGTCTTTTGGCTATAAAAGGATCCCCACACTTAGGGTTTGTTGAGATGGTCTTTAGAAAGGGTTCTAAATTTTGAAAAAATTTTAAGAGCCAGCCACCTTCTCTCCTCCTTCTTCTCCTTCATATCCATCCTTCATCCTCTCGAAGAAGAATTAAAAGTTGAGTACTTCGAGGAAGAAAAGTTCAGCCACTGCAGCATCTCTGCACGAGCTAGCACTCCTGCAGTTGTGGATCTTCCTAGAGCTTCGCGTGGACTATCCGTATAGGCCGGACACGTGTGTGGCTATACAAGGTGATCAAGGCATCATCAAAGTTCTCAAAGCAAAAAGGTATGAGATCTGATCTCATTAAAAATTAAAATTAGAAATCAACTAGGTTGCTGAAATTCTGCATGACTACATGTTAGATATAGAATCATGCCTACTTGTTTAGGATAAATATTTAAAGTTTTGGATCTATTTTTATTGTAGAGATATGATCTCTAGCATGCATAGGAATTAAATAGTTTAATTCATGCTTCCGCAGTAAAATATTTAAAAATAAATGCATGCAACCACCAGGATTTCCAACAGTGGTATCAGAGCCAGGTTCAAAGTAGTTTAAACATTTATGCCTAAAACAAGTTTTCTAATCCTAGTAGTCAAGTAATCTGATTGGAATGATCACCAGACCGTCCGGTCATAGGAGAAAGAAGGGTTCATAACCCTCTTTTGCCATTCAATGGGATCTCTTATGGCGTGTAGGGGTGCCACTGTGATTCAATCCTTGAAGATGAACCACAAAAAGAAGATTAAAAGTAGTTTTAATCTTTGTAATTAAATCTAAAATTATGGATATGTTAAGATCAGATTTAAAAGAGATTTATGATTGATTTAGTTGCTGTTTTTACAAGATTAATTAGATCTGAAAAATAGAATGCATGTGAAGCATGAGATCTAGGTAAATTCATATTGATGTATATGTGATATAAACAACATGAATAAATCTGAAATCATAAACTTGTTTAGATTAGATCTAAATAAAATTTATAATTTATTTACTTTCTGATTTTGTATGATAAATCAAATCTGAAAACAAATGCATATGATGTATGTTGTTTAAGTTAATTCATATGAGTTTGTATATGTGATATATAGACATAAATCATCTACGATTTAAACATGAATTAAATCTAAATTTTAGCATGATTAATTACAAATCTCAGATCTGGAAAATAAATTTTAAGAACTGAAACTTTGTAGTTAGTATGTAATTAAGAATAATACAATGATCTGAATTTTCTTAAACTTACACTTAATTAAGAATTAAGTGATGATGAAAACCTAGATTTAGAATTGTGAACTTAATTCAATGACATTGCATAATTCATGGGGCATTTGGATTAGCTCAAATCAGGTTCTTAAGATTGGGTTAGACCTAGGGTTAGAATCAAATATAGTCTAATTAGAGTTAATTGATCAAATCTAATTAAGTAGTAACTAGATTAGATCAAGAAAACTCTAGGTCAAATACAATAGTTGTAGATTGATCAATTCCATGTCTTTGATTAGACCAAGATGAAACTTGATTTAGGCTCTATGGTTGAGCCCGAGTCATTAGGATGGTTAAAATCAAAATTGATTAACCAATCGGTGTCTAAGGTAAGTTTGGCAGACTCGACCGGTAGTTTTTAATTGGGAGCTACTCGCACTGATGCGTCTTTGTCGAGTTAATGGCATATCCCTTCCACCGATCTCACTTACCTGGCCGATTTGGTCAATCATTTTTGATTAGATCATTTAATGATTCGAGTTAACCCATGCCTGTAAGAAAAATCAGTTTGACTGATTTAGGTGCCTCCTTAACCAGTTTGAATCTAATTCTTTATAATCTGACTTGGTGAAGTCAATGGAAGAATTTAGGTAAACCGGATCTTCTTATCTATCCTAATTTAATCCTCTAAAATTATTAAATCCTTAAAATGAAATAGTTATGGGGATAACTAGGTCATAGCCTTCCAATAAGTTAGATGATAATGAGTCCAATGTTTCGATAATCATTGGAGGCACCACACGCCTGGTGCTTATCGGGCATTGGAATTGTCATTTGATATATGATGAGTCGAGTGTACCTTCAATAGGTGGTCAGATGGGCCGAGCCACACTCGGGCTTGGTCATCTATTAGTTGATTATACAGAACCCTATCATTTAATGGTTGGACCTAACCAGAATCTTCGATGGAGGCGCCACACGCCTGCCAAAGAGACTGGGGCAAAATTATCACTAGAAATTGTTTGGTGAAACAATTGGTTCAGAACCTACCAATAGGTGCATATGGGTTGGCCGAGCCACACTCGGGCCCATATGCGATCAATTAGGTTCTAATGCTCACTAAAGATTTAAGTGTAATTCTTCGAATTTGAGGTAGAGGCTACAAATTTGTATAAAATAGTGGAAGAACCTTTAGACTAAAGTCCAAGTCTTTAGGATATTGTCAATTCATATACTGATAGCCGATTTTCTTTTTATACAGAAATGGCCACTAGTTTGTCACTTCGTTCATTGTTGGATAATGACAAGTTGACTGGACCCAATTTCAATAACTGGCTTAGGAAACTTAAGATTGTGCTAGATCATGAACGGATCCTTTATGTGATAATGGATCCAGCACCTGAGCAGCCTGCTAGTAATGCACGGGGTACGATCAGAAAAACTTATCAGAAGTGGCTCAATGACCGTATCACTATTTGATGCATTATGCTTGCTGCAATGAGCGACGAGTTCAGTCGTCGGTTTGAGAATGTCCAGCCCGAAGAAATTGTTCAAGTGTTGAACGAATCTTTTGGCACTCCCGACGATGTTGAAAGGCACAAGACTAGTTGTGCTATTTTCAGCGCATGGATGAAAGATGGGGCATCGGTGACTGATCATCTATTGTACATGATTGAGTTGATCGAGCACCTGAGCACTCTCGGTTTTCCCCTTCATGATCAATTGGGGAAATATGCTATACTGAACTCTCTTCCTAGTTCGTACCGCCCATTTCTCACCAATTTTCGTGTGACGAAACCGGTAGTAAATTATCACCAATTGTTGGGTTTACTACAAACTTTTGAGAAGGATCACCAACTCCTAAAAGGGTTGGTGAATTTAGTGGAAAGTTCGTCCAAGGGTCGTGGTCCCTTTAAGAAAGGGAAGAAGAAAAACAAAAATCAAAAGAAAAAGGTGCATCATGCTGAGCAGAGTCAGACTAATAAGAAGAAGGCTGATCAGAGTAGGGTAGAGTGCTTCTACTGTAAGAAGCAGGGGCATTGAAAGAGGAATTGTCCTCTGTACATTGCATCTCTTGATCCGAACAGGCCTAAGAAAAGTAAGAAATCAGTTGCCAATCAAGGTATTTATATAATAACGCCTTGTAATTTTTCTATTTGTAATAATTCGACTTGGGTATTAGATACCGGTAGTCCTTTTAATATTTGCAATTCGTTGCAGGGATTTCAGGTCAGTGAGAGGTTTGAAGAAAGAAAAAGATTCCTGAATGTTGGAGATGGAAGACCTGTTCCAGTTCTAGCTTTAGGAATTATTAAACTTGTATTCAGCTCTCATATAAATGTCCTTAGTGATTGTCACTATTGTCCAAGTTTTTTATTGAATGTCATTTCTGTAAGCCTTTTGGCCAAAAATGGTTATGAAATATCAATAAAAAAAGAATTATTGCAATATCATGTGGAATGGTGTTGCTGTAATAAATGAAATTCTGAGTAATGGCATTTACATTTTGTCACAGCCTGTTCATGTAATGTACAAGTCAAATAAGCGCCCTAGAATAGATAATGTCATGGATGTTTACCTTTGGCATCATAGGCTAGATCATATTAACAAGAACAGGATGAACAGGTTAAAAAAAGAGGGAATCCTCAATGTTAATGATTGTGAATCACTAACAACCTGTGAATCATGCCTTCTTGGTAAGATGACCAAGTCACCTTTTACTGGAAAAGGTGAACGAGCCAATGACTTATTGACCCTAGTACATTCTGATGTATGTGGGCCAATGAGCACAAATGCTAGAGGCGGATATGCATATTTCATTACTTTCACAGACGACCTTTCGAGGTATGGTTATGTCTATTTAATGAGACATAAATCTGAAGTATTTGAAATATTCAAATTGTATCGTAATGAAGTAGAAAAACAAACTGGAAAGAGTATTAAAACTCTTCTATCAAATCGAGGGGGTGAATACATTTCCAATGAGTTTTTGATATATCTGGAAGAGAATGGGATTCTTTCCCAATGGACTCCTCCTGGTACACCGCAGTATAACGGCGTGTCAGAAAAGAGAAATCAAACTCTATTAGATATGGTTCGATCCATGATGGGGGTTGCTGATCTGCCCATATCCTTTTGGGGATATGCACTTGAGTCAACCTGTTATATACTTAATAAGATTCCAAGTAAATCTGTGAATAAAACACCACATGAGATGTGGACGGGACGGAAACTGGTACTCTCTCACCTTAGGGTTTGGGGGTGTCCGGCATACGTCAAACGTTTGAAGACAGACAAACTTAAACCCAAGTCTGACAAATATTTCTTTGTTAGTTACCCTAAAGAAACTAAAGGATATTATTTCTACCTTGCTGAAGAACAAAAGTTGTTCGTAAGCAATAAAGCTGTTTTCTTAGAGAAAGAATTCCTTAGTGAAGGAACTAATAGCTCTAATGTTGAACTTAGGGAAGTTCAACATGTAGAAGATCCGACACCATCCACTGAACCAATTGAGTCGGATTTGATTAGATCAGATCCAGAATCCATCTTAGTTGCACCATTAAGGCGATCAAGTAAAGTACCACGTCAGCCGGACAGATACTATGGTTTATTGGTCCGAGATGGGGATCCTGTCGAACTTGATGAAAACGATGAGGATCCGATCACCTACATGGATGCAATGCAGAGGTATGACTCTGATACATGGCTTGGAGCCATGCAATCCGAAATGGAATCCATGAAGGTCAATGATGTATGGACATTAGTTGACCCATCCGAAGGGATTAAACCTATAGGGTGTAAGTGAATTTTCAAAAGAAAACGAAGCGCAGACGGAAAGGTAGAGACCTATAAAGCCCATCTGGTTGCCAAAGGATATCGTCAGCATTATGGTATTGACTATGACGAGACGTTTTCTCCTGTGGCAATGCTCAAATCCATTCGGATTATGCTTGCGATAGCAGCACACTTAGATTATGAAATCTGGCTAATGGATGTAAAGACCGCTTTTCCAAATGGAGATTTAGAAGAGGAGGTGTATATGATGCAACCTGAAGGTTTTATATCTACAGATGAGTCTAAGGTGTGCAAGCTTCAAAAATCCATTTATGGATTAAAGCAAGCTTCACGGAGTTGGAACATACGATTTGATAAGATGATCAAATCGTATGGCTTCATTAAAAAAGAAGAGGAACCTTGCATTTATAAATGGGCAAATGGTTCAGTTATTATATTTCTTGTTTTGTATGTGGATGACATTTTTCTAATCGGAAATGACATTCCTGCATTACAAGAATAAAGGTTTGGCTATCATCTCACTTTGCCATGAAGGATTTGGGAGAAGCATCTTACATCCTAGGGATGAAGATTTATAGAGATAGATCTAGAAGATTGCTTGGATTATCCCAATTCACTTACATTGATACTTGTTGCCCAGTAGATACAACCCAAGAGGGGGGGTGAATTGGGTCTTTTTAAACTTTTAGACTACTTCTAAAACTTTTCAATTAATTATGCTAAGTTATATAGATGCACAGTGAAATTTAAACTTAGCAACAGTTTGATGTATAGAATGTGACTAGATTGAATATGCTTGCAACTAAAGGATGCGCGGATAAAAGTTAAGCAAGCAATTTATCTAAGTAAGTGAGTAAGTTAGACAATGACAAGAATCATTACAAACACAACAAACATATAGTGGTTCGGTGCACCCCAGCACCTACATCCACTCCCCAAGACCTCTTGAGAATTTCACTATTGTTGACCCCCTAATGGATTTTGATGAACACAAAACACTAGAGTATAATTTCCTATGTATTAACAATTTATTTGAGGATTTCAGGTGTTTATCTAAAAATATTGTTAAGAAATGTCTAGGCAAGTTTCCTTATTTTTCAAGGATTTATTGAAGAATTTTTGAGATGAAGAAAACAGATCAGGGACAGCCGAGACGTCTCCGGTTTATCCCAGAGACGTCTCCGGCACGAATAGGAAGAATTGGCACGTTTGGAGACGTCCCCGGCACCTGGCGAGGCGTCTCGCAGGGTCGGAGTCGACTCTCTCAGTAGCGGAGTCGACTCTCTCAGTGGCGGCAGAAAGGCTGATTTCAAGAGATGCGCGCGAGTCGTCTCCGAAGGACGCGGAGTCGTCCCCACGCATAAAAAGCAAACTTTCCGAGACGTCCCCAGAAAGCGCGGTGTCGACTCTCTCAGGAGATTCCAGAGGACTTATTTTTCGGTGATAAAACTGCGGAGTCGTCCCCATGCAAAAAGCGCAAACATCCCGAGACGTCCCCGTAAAGTACCGAGTCGACTCCAACATCGTCAAAAGATTTCTTATATAGCCGAGACGTCTCGCGTTCAAGCGGAGACGTCTCCGGAGCGCCTGGGACGCGACTGACACACTTTTTCAGGTTTGTTTGAATTTCAAACGGTTATATTTTTGTGTCTAACGGATCTATTGCTTGTAGGGCTATAAAAGGGAGCTTTTAAGTGCCTTTAAAACATCTCTTACAAGCCAAACATAAGATCATTCAAGAGAGAAGAAAGAAGAAGAGGTTCAAGGGAGTTGGTGCTTTAAAGAGGAGAAATCAAGTGCATTCAAGCCTTCTTCATCTGATTTCGTGCTCATCTACTCACTCCCACTTGGCAATCAAAGCTCGCATTCAAGCCAACGTGATCCACATCGGAAGAACCACCATCATCCACGCTTCCAACGGTAAAAAGGGGTCTTCCGATTTTGTTATTTCTCATTGCTATATTTGCTTTCATAAGAGCTTTTAAATCTTTGTAAAACGTTTGAATATTGTGCTTGTTCCAGTCAAGGGACTTGGAACAAGGGATAGGCGTCCCAAGCCTAAGTTAAGATTGGGGGATTGTAGGGTTCGTTGTTAGCCCGGGGTAAAACAACGAGTTGGGTAGTTCACTCGAAAAACTACCGGATTGTAGGGTTCGTTGTTAGCCCGGGGTAAAACAACGAGTTGGGTAGTTCACTCGAAAAACTACCGGATTGTAGGGTTCGTTGTTAGCCCGGTGTAAAACAACGAGTTGGATAGTACACTCGCAAAACTACCGGACTGTAATCGCTGATTATAGTGGAAATTCCCAAAGGTGTTTGGAGAGTGGATGTAGGAGCAGTGGAAGCTCCGAACCACTATAAACCTTTGTGTTTGCGATTGACTGTGGTTACAACTTTAGTTTCACTTTTGCACATACACTTGTGTATTTTCTTTTAATCAGACAAAAAGTTTTTAAAACACCCAATTCACCCTCCCTCTTGGGTTGTATCTACTGGGCAACAAGTGGTATCAGAGCCGGTGCTCTATAATTTCTTGCCTTGTGTTTTTGACCTAACCGTCAAAGAGCCAAAGATCATGACAACTCAAATAGATAGTTTTCTAGGAGAGGGACAATTAATTGATAGACCTCCACTATTTAATGGCATAAACTATACACATTGGAAAGCACGCATGCGCGTTTTCATACAATCGCTTGATTATAATTTATGGAGTATTATAGTCAATGGAACACACACAAACACTAATCATAATGAGAAAATGGCTCAACAAAATTCAAAAGCCATGAACCTATTATATTGTGCATTAGATAGGAATGAGTTTAATTGCATATCTTCTTGCATAACTGCTAAAGACATATGGAATATGCTAGAGGCTAAATATAAAAGCACTAACATTTTTAGTGAATCTGAAATTAGCTCTAAAGAAAAAGAGAGACAAGGTGATATTGAAAAC
The DNA here is from genome assembly GCF_051530095.1 of Phoenix dactylifera. Classification (NCBI taxonomy): domain Eukaryota; kingdom Viridiplantae; phylum Streptophyta; class Magnoliopsida; order Arecales; family Arecaceae; genus Phoenix; species Phoenix dactylifera. The sequence goes on from NC_143201.1 coordinate 15,698,330, forward strand.
CTATGCCTTGTGGCACACAAGGATGAGGTATGTATTGAAATGCAAAGTGTCTTCTCTTCTGAATATGAAGTATATGATAAACTTGAAAATGATTTTACACTTGATGAGTTACATGATGCATTTCTTGATCTAATGAAAGAACATAAGAAACTCATTTGTAAAAACAAGAACCTGAAGAATGAAAAGAAAATCCTAGTAAATGAAACTGAAATCTTAATTAAGGAAAATAAAGAACTAAATCAGAAAAACCAACTTCTCACTGAAAGCCATGATAAACTTAAGAAAAATAATGAATTGCTTTCAGAAGATAACAAAAGATTAACTAAAGAAGTTGACAAATTAAAACCTGTTGTTGAAAGATTTACTTTGAGCTCTGAAAAGTTGAATCTAATGATAAATAATCAAAGAGCTGAATTTGATAATATTGGATTGGGATGTCAACCTTGGTACACCCAAAAATCTTTCAAGAATATGGTTGTTAAAACAGTTTCGAATCATTTTAAAATAGATTCTTATAATGCTGATAAACAGGAACAAAGGTTATGCAAAATCTCTTCTGTTCCTAAATCTGTACATTACAAATTTGATAAACCTAAAAGGCAAAAACAAAAAACTGAAGGGTTATCTACCACTCATGTTAAATTCATGTTTGTTAAATTTAATAAGAAGATGCAGAAATACACTTCTTGTAGTCCTAAAATCTGCAAGCATATGGACAAAATAGCTATTAAGAAAATATGGGTTCCAAAAGGAACAATAATAGCTAACCTGCAAGGACCCAAAAGAGCTTGGGTTCCTAAGTTGAAAATCTAAATATTTTCTGCAAGTGTGTCTAGCACTCAAGGCTCCAACAAAAGATGTTAAATTGGACATTGGGTGCTCTAGACATATATTAAAGAGTGAAACTTAAAATATACTTAAGAAAAGTGACTAAAATAGAAGAAATAATAAAATTAGTAATTCTTGCATCCTCTCATACTGAAATTGTTTTATTAGTTGATTAAAACATAACTTGCAAGTATTAATCATTCTTTTCTTGTGATATAAGTGATATTTCTGATATGAAAAGAAAATATATCCAAATCACTCCATCTTTCTAGATTATGCTTTACTTATAGATGGATAATTTGGTAAATCAATTCTCCTAAGAATAACTCTATGAATTCTCTATATGCTTGACTGAGAGTTTTTATCCATGGCATTATTGTTCATTGATCATAGATATGAAAATGTGTACTTGGTATATCTTTGAATATATGCATTATAAATACTATGATCAAAGAATTCTTTTTGGCATATAAAATTAACTTATGCTAGTATGGACCTAATCTCAAAAGATCTTGTCATTGGTTTACTTAGATTATCTTCTGCAAGGTCAAAGTTTGCTATGCATGTTAACTAAGGAAACTAACAAGAATCAATTTCTAAATCTAAAGATGTTGTTTCCATCACTAAGTTTTCACAAGCTTACATTGGATTTGTTCTTGGCAAGTAAAATTAAAGTATTTTCTGCATTTGCTAAATCCTGTGAAAGGGATCAAATGAAAAAGGTTTGCAAACTATGAAAGTAAAAGAAGTATCATGGCATAGTTTTGAAAACCAATTTTGTATTAACTTGTGCATAGAAAATAATATTGAATACAATTATTTCTGCACCAAGAACACCATAAGTAAAATAGGATTAATAGAATCCTTGAAGAAATGAAAAAGGCAATGTTGTATGATAGTCATCTACTCTTTTTTTTTTGTTAAAAGCTATCATCATTGCTTGTCATATATATGGTTTCTATTAGGTCTATTTTTGATGAAAACTCCATTTGATCTTCTGAAAAATAGAAAATGAACTATTGCATATCTTTCATATTTTTCAGTCGTACATGTTATGCTTGATATGTTCTTATGAAAATAATGCCAAATCTGATAAAGATACTTCTATCTTTGGGTATCATTCATCAAGCAATGCATATAGAATATTCAATGAAAAGATCCTAGTTGTAGAAATATCAATTCATTTTATGAGACTAATGATCTTTCATCAAGTCACTAAAATCAGATTATATATGTATATGTTAATCTTTTTTCTGACATATAACAATCTAAAACTAAAACACCTTAAGAAGAATGAACAAGATTAGAATTGGTCAAGTTAAACTAAATCATTTTTAAAAGAAAGAGAACTTGAAATCTTGTCGATAAAATCTGAAAACTTGTTAATAATTAGAACCAAATTGAGTTTTCAGAAATGCACTTGATGAAGAAAAATTGGTGACTACTAAAAGATTCAATCAAGAAAAGATGAATTAGATCTTGATGAAATTCTTGCATGATTAGAAGTAAAGATCACCATTATCATTTGCTTGCTTCATGAGCTTTATAGTCTGTCAAATGAATGTGTAGAAAACACTCATTACAAATATGATAAAACAATATGTGATTTGGAACATGCACCAATATACATGACATAAAAGCTTGAGTGACTTTTTGATAGAAAGTAATAGTGATAAATCTATGCATCAAAAAGAAGAATTTGTGATATCTTATTTGCTCAAAGTATACATTGATGATATCACTTTTTGGTTCTACAAACGAGGATTTATATGAAGATTTTACTAAGCTCATGCAAGGTGAGTTTGAAAAATGTATGATGAATGAATTAACATCTTCTCTCAAACTCCAAATTAAGAGAAACAAGAAAGAGGATCTTCATTGACCAAAGTTAGTCCACAAAAAAACTCTTATAGAAGATTGGCATGAAGAAGGTATTCTATGACCTCATCTTGTAGAATTTGAAAAGAATGAGCAAGGTAGATCTATTGTTTTTAAAGCTGTATTGAAGCATGATAGAATACTTATTTTATCATACAGCTAGTAGACCAGATTATATGCTCATTATGTGCAAGATCTCAATCTAACTCTAATGAATCATAATTTATTGATAACAAATAAATCATAAACTGAATTTTGATAGAAACAACTGTTTAAGATAAGTTGATTAAAACTTAGCTAGCGTGTCTTATTGATAATTATCTTAAGCAAATAAAATCTAAACTAAATTGATTTTGAAAATAAGAAATTGATTTGACCTTGATAAATCTTCCTTTTGCCTCACATGCTTGTCCTTGAACTATCTTGATTAATGAAACTATCTCTTTAGTTCAAGTGATATGTGCTTGCTTATACTTAGGCAATCTCTTGAGTAAAGTGACTCAACATTCAACTAGTGTCATATCTTGTATTGAGTCATCTAGTTAAAAATATGGTAGATGAATGTTTTGTATCTTGAAGAAACTAATGACTTTCTTTCAAGAAAGAAAAGGAGTTTGCAGGATCCTTGAGTAAGAAAATGAGAGATTTCAGCTTGAAGGACACCTCCATAAAAGGTACAATAAACATTCACATGCAAACAAGAGAGAGGACTTTCTTCAGCCAAAAGGTTACACATAAGAAATCTAGTAGGTATTTGACTTGAAGAATGCAGAATGATTCGGTAATTTTAGATACCTCTCTCATAAATTAGCTGAGCAAAGTCATTAACTTAAATCATACTATGGCATGATTAAAGTCTTTAATTATTAATTTCTTAATATCATGTCTACATATGTATTGATTGACTTGTGCTTTTAGAAATTGTTTCATGGTTTGCCCAAACTAAAATATATCTTTACCTATGTCACAACCATGAACTACACAAGTTTATGCTTAAAATTTTGATTTAAAATGACTTGTGAGAAGCTATGAATTCTTGAGCATAATGAAAATGTGTTTGCATGATATACCTCTATATGATACATTTGATTATTTCTTTATTCTGCTCTTTCAAGAAAATTACTTGAGAATAACAAAAAAAAAGAGAGATAAAGAAAAGATAATGGATATTATTCAAGAGAAGTAAAATCTAAGTATAGGCAAATACTCCAATCTTAAGAAAAAGCAAAACAAGCGTAATATATTCAGCACATTTGTAAGACTTGTGTGAGCATTCTTTTGGAAGGATAAAATCCGTAATGAATTACACTTAAATAGAGGGAGAGTTTAAAGTAAATATTTTAACCTTCTATATTGCTCATCATAGGGATGGTGCCAATGGGGAGGCTAGTGGTAGTACCCGGCACTATTTGACCCAACTATTCGGTGTAGGGCATATTAGGGACGGCACAAGAGAGAGGCTAGTGGTAGTACCTCGTGCCCCTTCCAACTCCACCGGATAGGGAGCAAATAGAGTATAGAGCATAAGAAAGTAAAAATAAATGACAAAGTAAATGAAAGTATATAAGAAGAATCAAGTCAAGCATTAATCACTTGAAAACACATTTCAAGGATGAAATCAGTACAAAATTATATTTAAATAGGGGGAGTTTATTTGAAAAGAATTGATTTTGATCCTTGACATTCTTTTTCTTATTATTTTAATGCATGACTTAACACATAATATATTTTGCATGTGGCATGATGTCTTGAATTATGAGTTCTCAATATTTTGTAATGCTCCATGCTTGGACAATTTGATTGAATGTTTGGAATACTACATAAAATTTTAGTTTGGTAATATTGAAAAGAAATTCCAGATTTGTCGTACACAATCATCGTCAAAATCTGAAAGTTGAATAAATTTGTAAAAAGGAGAATAGAAGGATATCTCTATTTAGGCAATGACTTTAGTATATAATGTTCTAACTCATACCAAAACTCAACATAAATACAAATATTCTGAATATGCTCTTATATGTTTGAAATATGTGTTTTCAATCGTAATGATTTAAGATGAGCTACAATGTGGAAGATACATATCTCAAATTATGACTTCGAAAGTCTTTATTGAAAATCTTTATGAAATTCAAAATCTGATTTTGTATAAAAGCTTAAACTCAATATAATTTCTAAATAAAATCTTAATGTAAGAAAAACAGAACTAATCTTGATGCCTTGGTTGATTGCTCCGATACGCATCAAAAACATATCATTTCTTATCTTTAGCATGTACCAATATTGATCCAAATGATGTGTCTTTCGATGATCTTGATTGCAAACAAAAATTTCTAAATATATGACTTTATTTTGATATTAAAAAATTTATTGTGTTTCATGTATACATTGCTGAAAAATTGTGATTAAGAAATTGAGCTCTATAAATATATATACCCCAATGGTAATCTATATATTTTTCTCTCCTACATTCTTAAAGACTTCCATAAGAATATATATAGAGTGAATGATCTTAAAGCTAGAAATATTTCAGCTCACTCAAACGAGTCTAAAAGCAAGAAAATGTAAATGCTTTTGAAAGAAACTGAGCTTCAAATGAATCATTTTCTGATTAATATTTCTATACATTTTCTCTAAGATTAAGAGAAAGCATAACTTGTTCTTGAAGGATTAGAAAGAGTAATTGCTACAAATTTTGAATAATACTAGATTACTCTACATTCTCGATATCATAGAATTTCAGTTTTATTCACGTTTATCACTAAAATCTGAAATTCAACAATAGAAAAGAATGATTAAAGAAGAATGCATCTTTTGAGGGGGAGCTTTAGATATTCAGTATCTCATACCTTGATTTTTATGGATTGATTTTGATGAACCTCCTTATATTGCAAGACTTGCTTTAATTATATAATAAGTTTATACCTTGAGATGAGTTCTATAAAGGCTGTCTTATCTCAACCATTGAGTCTTATGAAAATAAGCTGAAACTTATAGAAAATATATTTTTTTTGATTGACAATTTTATTGAACATTATCTTCAAATTCTAAACTCTTAAATGGAATGATCAATTGAGGGGGAGAAAGAAAATCTCAGAAGGAGAGATCTTATGGAACTTAATCGCATAAATCTATAACTAAAGGAGAGAGAAAGCATACTAAATGAAAAGTGATCCTAATGCTCTCCAATATGTATCATCTGAAATTTAAATCTGAAAATTCTTATGATACACCTTGAGGCTTGTTATTGGATTAGTATATCTTATGCATCAATCATGAACCAAGTTGCAATTCAAATAGTTGATCTTAAGAGCCTCTAATTTAATGAAAAAGGGGGAGAATGATAAAAAAAAAAATTGCATGAATACATATTTTGGTATTTGTGCCCCAATGCTCTTATTATCATAAAAGAACTTTGAAGTCATTAAGAATTAATGATCCAACATGATGATATGTTTTTCAAGTATATAAGTTTTGATCTTATACTCAGAAAATTAATTAAATTGCTCTCATGTTGATAAAATACTTAATATATTGGGCAAAAGATCTTAAATGAACAAGCTCTCATACTTATTATTGAAAAGAGGTTAGATTTCCATTCGTGCTTTCCTTGAATATCATTTGTGGTACTTCTTGAATTAACTTAAGAAAGATTCCATCTACACTTGAGTTGAAAACTATTCTTGGAATCACATTAGATGTGCTCTCATCATAATTTGCTCTGAAATTATCCGAAATGGCTCTGATCTATGCTCATTTATCTTTTTCTAACATTATTGCCTTGAGCATTCTTATCTTTGTGCTTAATGTTTCACTATCTTTTTGATGTTGTCAAAAAGGGGGAGAAATATCTGAGTATATGCTCATAATGCTTTATGTGTTGCATTTACTCCAAGTTTTTGTCAAAAAGGGGGAGTAGAACCAATATGGAATGCAAAATGCAAAATTTAAACTCATACTTGAAATTTTAATTAGAATCAACAAAATGTAAAGATAAAATTGAAGAATATTGGCTTTAAGACAATTGTCCTTCTGGAAAAGAAAGGGGGAGTCAAAAGTATTTGGTTTTTAATTGTTGTTAGCATCAATATTTCATTAATTTACATCTTAACTTGATTCAAATTCAGTTGATATGCTAAAATTGCTCAAGAGCTACTAAGATCAATACTTATGCATAAGGATAGAACTGAAAGTTGACTATTTTGAATTATGCACACTGTATCTAGCTCTAACCAAAACACAATACTTGTACATCTGATCAAATACTGTGTATATGTTTAAATTTCGAATTTTGCATATACTCAGTGTTTTGTCATCATCAAAAAGGGGGAGATTGTTGACCCCCTAATGGATTTTGATGAACACAAAACACTAGAGTATAATTCCCTATGTATTAACAATTTATTTGAGGATTTCAGGTGTTTATCTAAAAATATTGTTAAGAAATGTCTAGGCAAGTTCCCTTATTTTTCAAGGATTTATTGAAGAATTTTTGAGATGAAGAAAACAGATCAGGGACAGCCGAGACGTCTCCGGTTTATCCCAGAGACGTCTCCGGCACGAATAGGAAGAATTGGCACGTTTGGAGACGTCCCCGGCACCTGGCGAGGCGTCTCGCAGGGTCGGAGTCGACTCTCTCAGTGGCGGCAGAAAGGCTGATTTCAAGAGATGCGCGCGAGTCGTCTCCGAAGGACGCGGAGTCGTCCCCACGCATAAAAAGCAAACTTTCCGAGACGTCCCCAGAAAGCGCGGAGTCGACTCTCTCAGGAGATTCCAGAGGACTTGTTTTTCGGTGATAAAACTGCGGAGTCGTCCCCGACGTCACGGAGTCGTCCCCATGCAAAAAGCGCAAACATCCCGAGACGTCCCCGTAAAGTACCGAGTCGACTCCAACATCGTCAAAAGATTTCTTATATAGCCGAGACGTCTCGCGTTCAAGCGGAGACGTCTCCGGAGCGCCTGGGACGCGACTGACACACTTTTTCAGGTTTGTTTGAATTTCAAACGGCTATATTTTTGTGTCTAACGGATCTATTGCTTGTAGGGCTATAAAAGGGAGCTTTTAAGTGCCTTTAAAACATCTCTTACAAGCCAAACATAAGATCATTCAAGAGAGAAGAAAGAAGAAGAGGTTCAAGGGAGTTGGTGCTTTAAAGAGGAGAAATCAAGTGCATTCAAGCCTTCTTCATCTGATTTCGTGCTCATCTACTCACTCCCACTTGGCAATCAAAGCTCGCATTCAAGCCAACGTGATCCACATCGGAAGAACCACCATCATCCACGCTTCCAACGGCAAAAAGGGGTCTTCCGATTTTGTTATTTCTCATTGCTATATTTGCTTTCATAAGAGCTTTTAAATCTTTGTAAAACGTTTGAATATTGTGCTTGTTCCAGTCAAGGGACTTGGAACAAGGGATAGGCGTCCCAAGCCTAAGTTAAGATTGGGGGATTGTAGGGTTCGTTGTTAGCCCGGGGTAAAACAACGAGTTGGGTAGTTCACTCGAAAAACTACCGGATTGTAGGGTTCGTTGTTAGCCCGGGGTAAAACAACGAGTTGGGTAGTTCACTCGAAAAACTACCGGATTATAGGGTTCGTTGTTAGCCCGGTGTAAAACAACGAGTTGGGTAGTACACTCGCAAAACTACCGGACTGTAATCGCTGATTATAGTGGAAATTCCCAAAGGTGTTTGGGGAGTGGATGTAGGAGCAGTGGAAGCTCCGAACCACTATAAACCTTTGTGTTTGCGATTGACTGTGGTTACAACTTTAGTTTCACTTTTGCACATACACTTGTGTATTTTCTTTTAATCAGACAAAAAGTTTTTAAAACACCCAATTCACCCCCCCTCTTGGGTTGTATCTACTGGGCAACAACTATAATCCTACAGATTACAGCCGGTTGTTTTACAAGCTCACAACCCAACTTGTTGTTTTGCGAGATAACAACGAACTCGGTCGGTTTTCACAGGCTCACCGACTAGAACCAACCGATTGTTTTCTCGGGTTCACAATCAAACCCAGTTGGTTTTTCCCACAGGCTCACCAACCACAACCTTACAACGATTGTTTTCCGGGTTCACAATCAACCCAGTTGGTTTTCCCAAAGGCTCACCAACCACAACCTAACACCGTTGGTTTTCCCTTTGGCTCACCAACAAACCTTAACCCCTTGATTGAATCAAGTTACAAGATATTAAAACAAAGGTTTAAAGACAAATACAAGCTTCTCACTTAAGCAGATATAGCAAATATAAATAAGTAAGGTAAAGAGAAGAAGCCCTCAAACTAATTCGTAGATGGAGGAACTCGGCTTCTTCTTCACTTGACCCTCTTCTGATTTTGCACGAAGTAGAGGATCACCGAGGCAGCACACAGTTGAAGAGGAAGCTTTGGGATTCACTTGGATGCTCTTCTTCTCTCTATTTTGCTTTGAATGGCCCTTTTGTGCTTTAGGAAGATTTTTCTTGTAATCTCTTCTAAATCTCTTTCCTAAATGTTCTCTCCCACTTCCATGCCGTCTCCCCTAGCTCTCCTCTTGATTTTATAGCTTTACATGTCGTGGAACCAGAAATCTAGCCGTTAGAGAGAAAAATAGAGCCGTTGTGCACAGTCTGCAACTCCTGACAAAGTTTCCGTTGGGATCGGAGTCGACTCGCGCGATCTGGAGTCGACTCGGCTATAGCAGGAGTCGACTCATGCTTTTCTGGAGTCGGCTCAGCAACTGTTCCAGATTTGAATTAAAGTGGTCTTCTCGACTGGGAGTCGACTCGACTTAACCCGGAGTCGACTCGCCAAAATCTGGAGCTGACCTTGCACTTTTGGAGTCGGCTCATCCCAAGGAATCCATAGATGTATTCTTCAACTTGGCTCACTCGAGTCGACTCGTGAATTCTGGGAGTCGACTCGGCGCTCAGAGGCCGAACTCCCGATCTTCTGTCTTTTGGCTCGTTCAGTCTTGGAGTCGACTCGAACTGTTCCGGAGTCGACTCGGCTCTCAGTATCCGAAAAACAGTCTTCTGTCTTTTTGGAGTAGCGCTGCCTTGGAGTCGACTCGAGTCTCAGAGACAAAAACACTGTCTTCTGTCTTTTGGTGTAGCGCTGTCTCGGAGTCGACTCGGGCTTTGCGGGAGTCGACTCGGCACTCAGTGTCTGAAATTGGCTCTCTGACTTTTTGCCTTGTATTTCTCTGGGAGTCGACTCTTGCTTCCTTAGGAGTCGACCTGCCAACCATTGGAGTCGACTCAAGTTCCTCAGGAGTCGACTCGGCTCTCAGGGTCCAAAATAGCTTCTCTGTGTTTCTGCCTTGTTACTCCCTGGAGTCGACTCGTACTATCCAGGAGTCGACTCGAGGACTATTCTTTTGGATTTTCCTTTGAATTTGCTCTTCCAACTTGAGTCCTTTGAACTTGAAACTTGGGCCAATGAAGTGTAACTTTCTTCCAACTTTTCTTGAGAGCTTTGGAGGCCTTCTTGTGTTCTTCCAGCTTGCTATGTTCCTTGCAAAATGAATATTTTTCTCCTTGCAACACAAACATTAGTATTTATACTTCAAGGTTTTTGTGATCATCAAAATCAATCTTTAAATCAATCTTTGGGTCATCAGTCTCCCCCTTTTTGATGATGACAAAACTTGGAGTATATGCAATATAAAATATATTGTGTTCTAGAAGTAGTGCATAGCTAAGTTGTTTAAAGTAGAAAATATATATCTTTAACATATACTTCATGATAATGCTTTAGATTTAATCAACTTAACATAATCAACACATAAAGCATTATGAGCATATACTTAGATATTTCTCCCCCTTTTTGACAACATCAAAAAGATAGTGAAACATTAAGCACAAAGATAAGAATACTCAAATATTTCTTTTTCTGATTGTACTCTGATTTGCATGTCAAATTATTGCAAGGATGTGAATCATATAACTCAAGGCAATAATATTAGAATAAGATTAATGAGCATAGATCAGAGTCAATTAAGATAATTTCAGAGCAGAACACATCGAATGTGATTCCAAGGATAGTTTTCAACTCAAGTGTAGATGGAATCTTTCTTAAGTTAATTCAAGAAGTACCACGAATGATATTCAAAGAAAGCACGAATGGAAATCTAACCTCTCTTCAATAATAAGTATGAAAGCTTGTTCATTTAAGATCTTTTGCCCAATATATTAAGTATTTTATCAACATGAGAGCAATTTAATTAATTTTCAGAGTATAAGATCAAAACTTATATACTTGAAAAACATATCATCATGTTGGATCATTAATTCTTAATGACTTCAAAGTTCTTTAATGATAATAAGAGCATTGGGGCACAAATACCAAAATATGGATTCATGCAATTTTTGATATATCTTAGAGCTCTCTTAAAGACTTTCTTTTATTTCTTTAGAAAATAAGCACAATTTGATACATAAAAATAGGAATTGGCACAAAATTGAAGTTCTAAGGAGCAAGCCAATTAGGACTCATTAGTGAATTTCAAAATAGATTTTCTAAGTGATACTCAAGAAAATTCAACACATTATTCTCCCTCTTTTTTATTAAGTTAGAGGCTCTTAAGATCAACTGTTTGAATTGCAATTTGGTTCATGATTTATGCATAAGATATATTAACCAAATAACAAGCCTCAAGGAGTATCATAAAGATTTTCAGATTTAAATTTCAGATGATACATATTGGAGAGCATTAGGATCACTTTTCACTTGGTATGCTTTCTCTCTCCTTTAGTTATAGATTTATGCGATTAAGTTCCATAAGATCTCTCCTTCTGAGATTTTCTTTCTCCCCCTCAATTGATCATTCCATTTAAGAGTTTAGAATTTGAAGATAATGTTCAGTAAAATTGTCAATCTCAAAAAAAATTTTCCATAAGTTTTAGCTTATTTTCATAAGACTCAATGTTTAAGATAAGACAAACTTTATAGAACTCATCTCAAGGTATAAACTCATTATATAATTAAAGCAAGTCTTGCAATATAATGAGGTTCATTAAAATCAATCCATAAAAAGATACTGAATATCTAAAGCTCCCCCTCAAAAGATACATTCTTCTTTAATCATTCTTTTCTATTGTTGAATTTCAGATTTTAATGATAAACGTGAATAAAACTGAAATTCTATGATATCGAGAATGTAGAGTAATCTATCATTATTCAAAATTTGTAGCAATTACTCTTTCTAATCCTTCAAGAACAAGTTATGCTTTCTCTTAATCTTAGAGAAAATGTGTAGAAATATTAATCAGAAAATGATTCATTTGAAGCTCAGTTTCTTTCAAAAGCATTCACATTTTCTTTCTTTTAGAATCATTTGAGTGAGCTGAAATATTTCTAGCTTTAAAATCATTCACTCTATATATATTCTGATGGAAGTCTTTAAGAATGTAGGAGAGAAAAACATATAGATGATCATTGAGGTATATATATTTATAGATATCTATTTCTTAATCATAGTTTTTCAGCAATGTATACATGAAACACAATAAATCTTTTTAATATCAAAATAAAATCATATATTTAGAAATTTTTGTTTTCAATCAAGATCATCGAAAGACACATCATTTGGACCAATATTAGTATACTTTAAAGATAAGAAATGATATGTTTCGGATGCGTATCGGAGCAATCAACCAAGGCATCAAAATTAATTTTGTTTTTCTTACATTAAGATTTTATTTAGAGATCATATTGAGTTTAAGCTTTTATACAAAATCAGATTCTGAATTTCATAAGGATTTTCAATAGAGTCTTTCAAAGTCATAATTTGAGATATGTATCTTCCACATTGTAGCTCATCTTAAATCATTATGATTGAAAACACATATTTCAATAGCATTAGAGCACTTTCAGAATCTTTATATTTAATATTGAGTTTCGATACACAATGGAGGATATTTTAACAAGTATTAGGACATTATGTATCAAAGTTAGGCAAGTAGAAGGATAGATCAAGATCAATTCAAAATAGAAATATCCTTCTCTTCTTTTTTTTTTGCAAATCTATTTAACTTTCAAAGATAATCGTGAATGACAAATCTGAAATTTCTTTTCAATAGTACCAGAATAAAACATTCAATCAAATTATTTAAGCATGGAGCATTACAAAATATTGAGAACCCATAATTTCAGACATCATGCCACATGCAAAATATATTATGTGTTAAGTCATGCATTAAAATAACAAGCATGTCAATGATCAATTCTTTTCAAATAAACTCCCCCTATTTAAACATACTTTTGCACTGATTTCATCCTTAAGGTGTGTTTCCAAGTAATTAAAGCTTGAATTGATTCTTCTTATACTTTCATTTACTTTGTCATTCATTTTTACTTTCTTGTGCTCTATACTCTATTTGCTCCCTATCCGGTGGAGTTGGAAGGGGCACGAGGTACTACCACTAGCCTCCCTCTTGTGCCGTCCCTAATATGCCCTACACCGAATAGTTGGGTCAAATAGTGCCGGGTACTACCACTAGCCTCCCCATTGGCACCATCCCTATGATGAGCAATATAGAAAGGTTAAAATGTTCACTTGAAACTCTCTCTATTTAAGTGTAATTAATTACGAATTTTATTCCTTCCAAAAGAATGTTCACACAAGTATCACAAATGTGCCGAATATATTATGCTTGTTTTGCTTTTGCTTAAGATTGGAGTACTTGTCTTCTCTTGAATAATATCCATTTTCTTTTCTTTATCTCTCTCTCTTTTTGTTATTCTCAAGTAATTTACATGAAAGAGCAGAATAAGGAAATAATCTTATGTATCATATAGATGTATATCATGCAAACAACATTTTCATTAAGCTCATGGACTCATAGCTTCTCACAAGTTATTTTAAATCAACATTTTAAGCATATACTTGTGTATTTCATGGTTATGATATAGGCAAAGGAATATTTTTGTTTGAGCAAACCATGAAACAATTTCTAAAAACATAAGTCAATCAATACATATATAGACAAGATATCAAGAAATTAATATTTAAAGCTTTTAATCATGCCACAATAAGATTTAAGTTATTGACTTTGCTCAGTTAATTTATGAGAGAGGTATCTAGAATTACCAATCCATTCTGCATTCTTCAGTCAAATACCTACTAGATTTCTTATGTATGAACTTTTGGCTGAAGAAGGTCCTCTCTCTTGTTTGCATGAGAATGTTTATTGTATCTTACGTGGAGATATCCTTCAAGTTGAAATCTCTCATTTTCTTGCTCAAGGATCCTGCATTATTAACAAAATTCTTTTCTTTCTTGAAAGAAAGTCATTAGTTTCTTCAAGATACAAAACATTCATATAGCATATTTCTTAACTAGGTAACTCAACCTAAGATATGATAATCATTGAATGTTGAGTCACTTTACTCAAGAGATTGCCTAAATATAAGCAAACATATGTCACTTGAACTAAAGAGATAGTTTCATTAACCAAGACTGTTCAAGGACAAGCATGTGAAGCAATAGGAAGATTCATCAAGGTCAAATTAATTTCTTATTTTCAACATCAATTTAGCTTAGATTCTATTTGCTTAAGATAATTATCAATAAGGCATGCTAGCTAAGTTTTGATCAAATTGCCTTAAACAATTATTTCTATCAAAATTCAGATTATGATTCATTTGTTATCAATAAATTATGATTCATTAGAGTTAGATTGAAGTCTTGCACAAGGGCACATAATGATCACACAATCTGGTCTATTAGGTATATGATAAAATAATTATTCTATCATGCTTTTGATGCTTGTTCCAAATCACAAATTGCTTTATCATATTTGTAATGAATGTTTTCAAATAAGGTGGTTATTTTACATAGATCTGAAATAACCACATAGAAGTGCATTCTACACATTCATTTGACAGAATATAAAGCTCATAAAGCAAGCAAATGATAATGGTGATCTTTACTTCTAATCATGCAAGAATTTCATCAAGATTTATTTCATCTTTTCTTGATTTAGTCTTTTAGTAGTTATCAATTTTTCTTCATTAAGTGCATTTCTGAAAAACTCAATTTGGTTCTAATTATTAACAAGTTTTCAGATTGTTATATGTAAAAGATTAACCATATACATATATAATTTGATTTTAGTATTTTGATAATAAATCATTAGTCTCATAAAGAATAAACTGAATTGATATTTCTTCAACTAGAATCTTTTCATTGAATATTCTATACGCATTGCTTGATGAATGATATCCAAGGATAGAAATATCTTTATCAGATTTGGCATTATTTTCAAAAGACCATATCAAGCATATCATAAGCTACTGAAAAATATGAAAGATATGCAATAGATCATTTTCTATTTTTCAGAAGATCAAATGGAGTTTTCATCAATAATAGACCTAATAGAAACCATATATATGACAAGCAATGATGATAGCTTTTAATAAAAAATCATTTAAGTAGATGACTATCATACAATATTGCCTTCTTCATTTCTTCAAGGATTCTATTAATCCTATTTTACTTATAGTGTTCTTGGTGCAGAAACAATTGAATTATTTTCTGTGCACAACTTAATACAAAATTGGTTTTCAACACTATGCCATGATACTTCTTTACTTTCATAGTTTGCAAACCTTTTTCATTTGATCCCTTTTTGTGAGTTTGTGCCAATGCAGAAAATATTTCAATTTAAGTGCCAAGAACAAAACCAATGTAAGCTTTTGAAAACTTAGTGTTGGAAACAACATCTTTAGATTTAGAAATTGATTTTTTGTTTGTTTTCTTAATTAACATGCATAGTAAACTCTGACCTTTCAGAAGATACTCTAAGTAAGCCAATGGCAAGGTCTTTTGAGATTAAGTACATACTAGCATGAGTTGATTTTATATCCCAAAGATGGTTTCTTTAATCTTGGTATTCCATACCAAGTGCACTTTTTCATATCTATGATCGATAAACAATAATGCCATGGATAAAAACTCTCAATCAAGCATATAGAGAATTCATAGAGTTATTCTTAGCTACTTATCCAATAGTGAGTAAATCATAATATAGAAAGATGGAGAAATTTGAAGTTATTTCTTCTATTTTAATTATTTTTCTTGTTTACATTTAAGTTCCATTCTTCAACATGTGTCTAGAATACCCATTGTTCAGATAATATCTTTTATTAGAATCTTGGAGAGCTAGACACACCTACTGAAAAATAATCAGATTTTCAACTTAGGAACCCAAACTCTTTTGGGTCCTTGCAGGTTAGCTATTATTGTTCCTTTTGGAACCCATATTTTCTTAATAGCTATTTTGTCCATAGGCCTGTAGATTTTAGGATTACAAGATGTGTATTTCTGCATATTCTTGTTAAATTTAACAGTCATAGATTTAACATAAGTAGATGATGAATTTTTAATTTTCTGATTTTGTTCATTAGGTTCATTGAATTTATGAAAAACTATTTCAGGATGAGCAAAAGGGATTTTAATTAACTTTTGTTCATCATATTTATAAAAATCTGTTTTAGGATAGGCAATGGAGGATTTAACAACTGTATTCTTGAAAGATTTTTGGATGTACCATGGTTGATATCCCAATCTAACTTTGTCAAATTCAGCTCTTTGATTATTTATCATTAGGTTCAATTTTTCAGAGCTGAAAGTAAATCTTTCAACAATAGGTTTTAATTTGTCAACTTCTTTAGTTAATCTTCTGTTATCTTCTGAAAGTAATTCATTATTTTTCTTAAGTTTATCATGGCTTTCGGTGAGAAGTTGATTTCTTTGATTTAGTTCTTTATTTTCTTTAATTAAGATTTCAATTTTATTAGTTAGTTTCAGTTGTTCATCTATTAGGATTTGATTTTCATTCTTTAAGTTCTTGTTCTTACAAATAAGTTTCTTATATTCTAAATACAAATCAGAAAAGGCATCGTGAAGTTCATCAAATATAAAAGTGCTTTCAGTTTCAGCACGTACCTCATGTGCCACGAAGCATGGATGATACTGCTCTTCTTTTACACATGATATTTCAGATTTGTTAGTGCATTCATATTTGTCTTCAAGCATATTCCATATTTCTTTAGCAGTCATGCAAGAAGATATGCAATTAAACTCATTCCTATCTAATGCACAATATAATAGGTTCATGGCTTTTGAATTTTGTTGAACCATTTTCTCATTATGACTAGTGTTTGTGTGTGTCCCATTGACTATAATACTCCATAGATTATAATCAAGTGATTGTATAAAAATGCGCATGCGTGCTTTCCAATGTGTATAGTTTATGCCATTAAATAGTGGAGGTGTATCAATTAATTGTCCTTCTCCTAGAAAACTATCTATTTGAGTTGTCATGATCTTTGGCTCTTGATCGTGAGATCAATAATTAATCTTAGAGCACCTGCTCTGATACCACTTGTTGCCCAGTAGATACAACCCAAGAGGGGGGGTGAATTGGGTCTTTTTAAACTTTTAGACTACTTCTAAAACTTTTCAATTAATTATGCTAAGTTATATAGATGCACAGTGAAATTTAAACTTAGCAACAGTTTGATGTATAGAATGTGACTAGATTGAATATGCTTGCAACTAAAGGATGCGCGGATAAAAGTTAAGCAAGCAATTTATCTAAGTAAGTGAGTAAGTTAGACAATGACAAGAATCATTACAAACACAACAAACATATAGTGGTTCGGTGCACCCCAGCACCTACATCCACTCCCCAAGACCTCTTGGGAATTTCACTATAATCCTACAGATTACAGCCGGTTGTTTTACAAGCTCACAACCCAACTTGTTGTTTTGCGAGATAACAACGAACTCGGTCGGTTTTCACAGGCTCACCGACTAGAACCAACCGATTGTTTTCCCGGGTTCACAATCAAACCCAGTTGGTTTTTCCCACAGGCTCACCAACCACAACCTTACAACGATTGTTTTCCTTTGGCTCACCAACAAACCTTAACCCCTTGATTCAATCCCTTGATTGAATCAAGTTACAAGATATTAAAACAAAGGTTTAAAGGCAAATACAAGCTTCTCACTTAAGCAGATATAGCAAATATAAATAAGTAAGGTAAAGAGAAGAAGCCCTCAAACTAATTCGTAGATGGAGGAACTCGGCTTCTTCTTCACTTGACCCTCTTCTGATTTTGCACGAAGTAGAGGATCACCGAGGCAGCACACAGTTGAAGAGGAAGCTTTGGGATTCACTTGGATGCTCTTCTTCTCTCTATTTTGCTTTGAATGGCCCTTTTGTGCTTTAGGGAGATTTTTCTTGTAATCTCTTCTAAATCTCTTTCCTAAATGTTCTCTCCCACTTCCATGCCGTCTCCCCTAGCTCTCCTCTTGATTTTATAGCTTTACATGTCGTGGAACCAGAAATCTAGCCGTTAGAGAGAAAAATAGGGCCGTTGTGCACAGTCTGCAACTCCTGACAAAGTTTCCGTTGGGATCGGAGTCGACTCGCGCGATCTGGAGTCGACTCGGCTGTAGCAGGAGTCGACTCATGCTTTTCTGGAGTCGGCTCGGCAACTGTTCCATATTTGAATTAAAGTGGTCTTCTCGACTGGGAGTCGACTTGACTTAACCCGGAGTCGACTCGCCAAAATCTGGAGCTGACCTTGCACTTTTGGAGTCGGCTCATCCCAAGGAATCCATAGATGTATTCTTCAACTTGGCTCACTCGAGTCGACTCGTGAATTCTAGGAGTCGACTCGGCGCTCAGAGGCCGAACTCCCGATCTTCTGTCTTTTGGCTCGTTCAGTCTTGGAGTCGACTCGAACTGTTCCGGAGTCGACTCGGCTCTCAGTATCCGAAAAACAGTCTTCTGTCTTTTTGGAGTAGCGCTGCCTTGGAGTCGACTCGAACTGTCTTGGAATCGACTCGAGTCTCAGAGACAAAAACACTGTCTTCTGTCTTTTGGTGTAGCGCTGTCTCGGAGTCGACTCGGGCTTTGCGGGAGTCGACTCGGCACTCAGTGTCTGAAATTGGCTCTCTGACTTTTTGCCTTGTATTTCTCTGAGAGTCGACTCTTGCTTCCTTAGGAGTCGACCTGCCAACCATTGGAGTCGACTCGAGTTCCTCAGGAGTCGACTCGGCTCTCAGGGTCCAAAATGGCTTCTCTGTGTTTCTGCCTTGTTACTCCCTGGAGTCGACTCGTACTATCCAGGAGTCGACTCGAGGACTATTCTTTTGGATTTTCCTTTGAATTTGCTCTTCCAACTTGAGTCCTTTGAACTTGAAACTTAGGCCAATGAAGTGTAACTTTCTTCCAACTTTTCTTGAGAGCTTTGGAGGCCTTCTTGTGTTCTTCCAGCTTGCTATGTTCCTTGCAAAATGAATATTTTTCTCCTTGCAACACAAACATTAGTATTTATACTTCAAGGTTTTTGTGATCATCAAAATCAATCTTTAAATCAGTCTTTGGGTCATCAATACTATACTGAAGAGGTTCAGTATGATTAATTCCAAGAAAGGCTATGTTCCGATAGGCCATGGAATTAACCTCTCTAAGAGGGATTATCCGACAACCCCTCAAGAAAGAGAGAGTATGGATAGAATTCCATATGCTTCGGCGCCTCGGCGGTGAGATCTATAATGTATGCCATGATATGTACTAAATCAGACATGGCATACTCACTAGGAGTAGTGAGCAGATACCAGTCTGATCCAGGTAGCAACCACTGGAAGGTTGTAAAAACCATCCTTAAGTATTTGAGAAATACTAAAGACCAGTGACTTGTCTAATTCATAGCATCCCCGGACACAAACATCCACCATTCCTTTCACCACCTCCTTCACCTTTTTCGTTCTGCGATCGCCCATCTCCGAGGTCGACAAAGTGTTCGAAGAAAGTTCACAATCGCCGCACAAAGATTGACACAATCGTACTCCAGTCTCACTAGCACCGGCCGCTATCTTCTCCTTTATATATATATATATATATATATATATATATATATATATATATATATATATATATATATATATATATAGAGAGAGAGAGAGAGAGAGAGAGAGAGAGAGAGAGAGAGAGAGAGAGAACAACAACCTGGACAACCAGCTATGCATAAGTGATTTTTTTTTCCTTTTACGCATAGTAACAGGTTGGTTATTACCTGGACAACCACTGTAGTTGCCCCCTCCCTTTTCCCCCTCTTTTGTTCACTGGTTGGTTATGATTTTTTATGGTCTTTCTAGCTGTTGCGCATGCGGTGAGCTGTAAACCTTTACGATTTATGCATGCCATCTTTGGTGCTCCACTGTTGCAGCCGTGGCTGTTGCATGAGTATTTTCATAGGAAAACCTGTTCCCTTTAGGCTACGAACTCGGGCACCGGACTCGGTTTTTATTATCCCTTCGGCCACAAGCACTCTGTTTTGGACTGGATTTGGGACCCCATAGAGTACGTGATACTAAGCATGGGTTGAAAAGGAGGGGCGTGAGATGAGGAAAGCGCAGAAGGACAAGGCAGTGTTGGAAAAAAAAAAAAAAAACTTAAATGCGCACGCGGCCAAATTCTTGAGCTGCGTGCGCATTTGAGAAAAAGGAAATGTCCAGCGGGCGTTGCGCAATTGAAAACGGATGCGTTTGAAAACGTGTCCGCAAAAGAACCGGGACCGAGCTCTGAGCGCGGGCCCGTGGGTGGTGGCGGGGCATCTCCTCGCCATGAGCCCATGGGTCCCGGACTTTGAGCCGGATGCCGACACGGTGAAGTCGGCCCTCGTTTGGCTGCGCCTGCCCCGACTCCCGCCGGAGTATTGGTCGACCTCGACCATACTCCACATTGCGGCGAAGGCGGGCCGGCCGATCGCGGTGGACGAAGTCACAGAGCAACAGGGGGCCATGGGTTTTGCCCGTGTGAAGGTGGCCATCGACACCACGGCGCCGCTGTTGCCAGGGGTGCTGATCCAGGGAATGACGAGGGTGCGTTGGCAACCCTTCGTCTTCGAGAATGTGCCGGCGATCTGTCCCCGGTGTGGACGCATGGATCATTCGGACGCCGCCGCATGCCGTTCTCAGGCGACTGGCCGAGCTGCGGGCGACCCGACCTCGGGAGCGGAGGCCCCTGGGGGCGGGACAGAGCGGCCGCCTCCGGCCACTGAAGAGGAGAACCAAGGGCCAGTGTATGGCCCTTGGATGGTGGCGACACGGCGGAGAGTTCCACGGGAGAACCCTCCGCCGCGACCGGGGGAGATGATCGGGTCCGATAAGGAGCCAGGGCCGTCATCGACCCAGTCGCCACCCCATGCGGTCAACCCGGCCTCGCCGGCGTCACCGGCGGACACCGACGGTTGGCAGAAGCCTACAAAAGTTGCGCGCCGCCGGTCGCCGCTGGCCAGTGGGAGGGATAGGCTAGCTCCGGCCGCCCTAACAGGGGCTGCCTGGTTTCCCTTGGCTGGCAACCCGGGACCCGACTCGGTCGAACCGGGGCCGAGCCGGCGAGTCGACCCGGCCGTCTCGGTTGACCCGGCCCCCCCGCGGGCCGACCCTGGGCTCAATGGGGCGGTCGTGGACCGGGCCCAGAACCAAAAACGGCCCAGGCCCCCAGCGGGCCTTGGCCCACACGGGGGCCCGGGCCTGGTCGCCCAAAACGCTGGGCAGGCCCAGCGCGCACGGGCCCAGCGGGCTGGGCGCCGTGGCCGTGAGCCGGCCCATTTGATCGGCGCGCCCTGCGCCAACGGCGCGCCGCGCCCCGTCGGCGCGCCGGGCGCGGAGGGCGCGCCGGTGCCTGCGAGCGCGCCCTGCACCGGGTCCGC
The DNA here is from genome assembly GCF_051530095.1 of Phoenix dactylifera. Taxonomy (NCBI): domain Eukaryota; kingdom Viridiplantae; phylum Streptophyta; class Magnoliopsida; order Arecales; family Arecaceae; genus Phoenix; species Phoenix dactylifera. The sequence continues at coordinate 15,719,751 of NC_143201.1, forward strand.
GCCAGCTACCGCGGGCGCGCCCTGGACCGGGTCCGCGCCTGTGGTCGCGGGTGCGCCCTGCATCGGGAGCGCGTCTGTCGTCGCGGGCGCGCCCACTGTTGAGGGCGCGCCCGATGAGGGGGGCCCCCCTGGTGAGTGGGCCGCACGCCCTTTGCAACAGCAGGGCCTGCGGGCCCAACTTGCTATGGGGCCGCAGGCCTCGCTAGCTCTGGGCCCGGGAGCTGGTACAGAGGCCCCGGCGACCCAGGATCTGGCGGGTGGGGGCCCACGGGACTCTGCCCAGCCAGCCTCGGGTGCGGGGGATCTGGCTGACCTGTCTCCCTTGGCCCGAGACGAGCTGACCATGGATGGGGGACCTGTGGCACCAGTGGGACCCTTCCAGTTTACCCCACCACGCCAGGAGCTGGCGGTGGTTTTGGGGTCCTCGCAGGCCGACGGCCAGGACCACCCTATGATGGGTGTGCCGAGCGAGCCGCGACCGTGGGATGCGTTTGCAGACCTTGGGGGTGGCCCAGATGGAGTCTTCCGCTTTGGTCCACCTCCCCCGGTTGTGGTGGGGGACCACCCCATCCCACACACCGAGGGGAGCATGGCTGAGGCTCCACCATTAGGAGGGGGTACTGACCACTCTTCTGCCGTGCAACGCGTTAGGGCAGCAGTCATGGGGGTTGTATCCACTGCTAGTGGTGAGGAGGAGGAGCGAGATTGCCGGGGTGCCGGGCCTGAGGATGGCCCTGCGACTCTGGGGGAGGATGAGTCTGAGGCCGACTATGTGGACTGTGACCCATGATGACACTTGCTTGGAACTGTAGGGGGGCGGCCAAGCCGTCCTTCATGTCTACTTTCAAACGATTAGTACAAGTCCATAGTCCGGAGATCTGTTTCCTATGTGAGACCCGATTATCTGGCGATGGGCTCAGCCGTTTGAGACGACGCATGGAGAGGGATTGGGAGACCTATGCAGTCGATTCCCAGAGACTGTCGGGGGGTATCTTGGTTTTATGGAGGCGGGGTGTGGCGACAGTCGATGTCTTCCACAACTGCTCCCAACAAGTCATTATGATCATATCACGACCCGACGTCGCTCCATGGGTACTGTGTGGTGTGTATGCTAGTACGGACCACCGAGCTAGGAGAGTCCTCTGGCAGGAGATCACCAATCTGACCGCTCAGGGCATTCCGGCGGTAGCAATTGGTGATTTCAACTGTATCCAGAGTGAGGATGAGAAGCGGGGGGGCGCGGCTTTTACGGATCGAGTGGATAGGAGAGAGTTTCGGGACTTTGTGTCGCGGAATGGCCTGGTAGACTTGGGGTTCACGGGACTACAGTTTACCTGGTGCAATAATCAGCTGGGCAGAGCTAGGGTTTGGGAGCGATTAGATAGGGCCCTTGCGTCCCCTGATTGGATCCTCCGATTTCCTACTAGCCGGGTTAGCCACTTGCCTCGGATAGCCTCGGACCACTGCCCATTGCTGCTATCCACATCATCTGGCCCTACGCATCGTAGCCCCTTCCGCTTTGAGAAGGTTTGGCTGTAGTATCCCCAGTCTTGGGATGTCGTCCGCGACGCGTGGCGGGTCCCGGTGCACGGCGATGCCATGCAACGGGTCTCACGCAAACTTGAGCTGACTAAACGGCGCCTTCGCCGGTGGAATCGTGAGGTCGTGGGCAATATCTTTCGGCGATTGGAGGGGGTTGAGACTTCGATCGCTGAGTTGCAGAGGAATGAGGACTTGGGAGGCGTGCTTCCGGAGGACGATATGACTGATCTCCGGGGACTCCTTGCGACTCACCACTCGCTACTACGGCAGCATGAGATTTTCTGGCGACAGAAATCCTGGGTGCAGTGGGTAAGCGAAGGTGATCGTAACACTAGGTTCTTTCATCGGTCGACGGTTATCCAGAGACAGAGGAGCATGATCCACTCTCTGCGAGCTGGGTCTGGACATCGAGTGGAGGGTGAGCCTGCCATCCGGCAGGTCTTGCTCGATTTTTTCCGTACTAGGTGGACGGAGGATGAGGTGGCCAGTGATGGGGACCCTCCTCTGATGGTGGACGTAGGTATTGATGATTCTGAGAGCGTACTCCTGACCCGGCCAGTGTCGGCACAGGAGGTACAGGAGGCAGTATGGGCCTTGGCCGCAGACAAGGCCCCGGGACCTGATGGTTTCCCCCCGTTTTTCTTTCGGCAGTATTGGGGTATTATCCGACTAGCGGTGGTGGAGGCTATCCAGTGTTTTTTTGACCAGGCAGCTATGCCTGAGGACTGGAAGGCCACCTTCATCACGCTAATACCTAAATGCCAAAATGCGGCCGAACCTTGTCACTTCAGGCCTATCAGCTTGTGCACAACCCTTTACAAGGTTGTCGCAAGAATCATGGTAGGCAGAATGAAGCCCCTCCTGCCTGGCATCATTAGCCAGGAGCAGGGGGCCTTTGTGGCTGGCAGAAATATTTCTCATAATATTATGCTGGCCCAGGAAATGATGTGGGATCTCCTGTTGGGGTATGTGGAGACCTTTAGTGATGAAGAGAATTGAAGGAGAATCAATTCTAAATAGTTCCGTCTGGTGGACTGTCGGATTCGACTCGAGCTACAGTCGAGTCGACTCGGGAACAGTCGAGTCGACTCGAGGTCTGTCGAGTCGACCCGAGAGGAGAAAGCCGCAAAAACCATGTTTCTGTCTGGACTGTCAGAGTCGACTCGAACTACAGTCGAGTCGACTCGGAGCATCGTCGAGTCGACTCGAGATACAGTGGAGTCGACTCGAGATCGTGCCAGTTAAACTGGAAGTTGTTCAGACGTGCCAGAGTCGACTCGGACTTCAGCCGAGTCGACTCGGGCTCGCGGGAAATCATACGGATGAGTTTTCTTTTGGTGTTTTGTTGGCGTTTCGACGGCTATGATCATCTGAAGGTCTTGAGACTATATATAGGACTCATGAGAGCCCTAGGAAAAAGAAGGATTGGCCGTATATTTGAGAGATACTCTTGTTTATGAGGCTAGGGTTCTAGAGAAGAAGAGGATTGGGATCCTACTTCTTGTGCAAAGGGAATTCTGTGTGAATCTCTTGTAGATCGATCGCTTGTGATCGTTCGGGTGTGTGCTATCTCTGTAATCAGTTCATCCTTATTGAGATGGAGCTGTGGAGGACGTAGGCTATTTGTAGCCGAACCTCGTTACATCTTTGTGTTTGCTTTGCTATTTTCTTCCTTCTTCTTTCTTTGATCTTTGATAATCCGTTGCGGTGCTCAAGTGTTTTACCCTACTGATACCACGGGGTAATCTTTTGCCCTTCGTAGGCGGAGCGAAGAGGTGATCCTTGAGTCCGGAGTCGAGGGAGCGAGAGAGTGCTTATCCGTTTGTATCTCTCTTGCTTGTCCGACGTCGGTGGCGGCGCTGGTGTGAGTGGGTTCCGGCGTGGGGCGCCTACAACAATTGGTATCAGAGCTATTGGTTATTCTGCAATGGCGGATGAAGGGAAGTTGCGAATTGAGAAGTTCAATGGCACGAACTTCGGGTTTTGGAAGATGCAAATAGAAGATTACCTTTACCAAAGGATCTCTATTTACCTCTTGGAGGTAGAGCAAAGAAACCAGAGAAGATGTCCGATGAAGACTGGGAGGTCCTTGATCGGAAGACGCTCGGCACCATCAGATTGTCACTTGCATCCCAAGTGGCATTCAACATCAAAAACGAGAAGACGACGATGGAGTTGATGGCAACATTGTCGTGGATGTACGAGAAACCCTCAGCATCAAACAAGGTATTTCTCATGAAGAGGTTGTTTAATCTTCGTATGAAAAATGGCGGCAGCGTAGCAGAATACCTCAACGAGTTCAATGGACTCACGGCCCAGTTGGAGTCAGTGGAGATTAGTTTTGACGATGAGATTCGGGCATTGCTAATCCTCTCCGGATTGCCTGATAGCTGGGAGGGCCTGGTGATGGCGGTGAGCAACTCTTCGGCAACGGGGAAGTTGATTTTTGATGACGTTGTGGGAGTGCTTCTGAGTGAAGAAGCAAGAAGGAAATCTTCTGGAGCTACGGAGTCGTCTGGAAGTGCACTAAACACCTCTGACCGGGGAAGACAAAAGAAGGACGGTCGATTTCGAAGCGACTCGAAGTCGAGATCCAGCAGGTCTCGAGCACCTCAGAACAAGGGAACGAAGTGCTGGAACTGTGGGAAGACGGGGCACTTTAGGAGGGATTGCAAATCTCCTAAAGGGAAGCAAGGCGACCACACCGAAGGAGTCAGCAAGGATCTGGCAAATCTTGCTGAAGACGGTGATATGGATGCCCTCGTTCTATCTTTGTCTACCTGTGACGAGTCTTGGGTGATAGACTCGGGCGCGTCTTTCCATGCTACATCCCAACGGAAGCTTCTTGGAGGATATGAGAAGGGAGACTTTGGCAAAGTCTACCTAGGGGATGGAGAGCCTTGCACCATACAAGGAAGGGGAAGCGCAGAAGTGAAGTTGGTTTCTGGATCTTCACTTGAGCTTGAGGACGTACGGCACGTACCTCAACTGCAGAGAAATCTGATTTCTGTTGGACAGTTGGCGAGCCAGGGGTACAAGGCTACTTTCACAGCTGATCAGTGGAAGATATCCAGAGGTTCGTTGACGGTGGCTAGTGGCAAGAAGGTTGGGACACTTTATGTCACCAACGGCACGGAGAACTCTATTGGAGTTGTTGCAGCAGATGTGGACACCAAGTTATGGCATTGTAGACTTGGGCACATGAGTTATCAGGGACTGGAGGTGATGCACCAGTTGGGAAAGCTGCAGGGTCTCAGGAGTGTTGAGATGGACTTCTGTGAGGATTGTGTTCTCGGAAAGCAGAAGCGTGTTTCATTCAACAAAGAAGGTAAACCTCGGAAGCAAGAAAAGCTAGATCTCGTGCACACGGACGTGTGGGGGCCTGCACCAGTTTCTTCCATTGGTGGATCTCAGTACTATGTTACTTTTATTGATGATGCTACCAGGAAGCTTTGGGTGTTCTTCTTGAAGCACAAGTCAGAGGTATTTGGGGTCTTCAGGAGATGGCAGGCGATGGTAGAACTCGAGACAGGAAAGAGGTTGAAATGCCTGAGATCGGACAACGGTGGTGAGTATTGTAGCAGGGAGTTTGAGGACTACTGTGCAGATGCTGGGATCGTCAGGCAAAGGACAGTTCCAGAAACACCACAACAAAATGGAGTTGCTGAAAGGATGAACAGAACAATTAATGAGCGTGCCAGGAGTATGAGGATACATGCTGGATTGCCACAGCAGTTTTGGGCGGAAGCAGTTAACACTGCTGCCTACTTGATCAACAGAGGGCCATCAAAGAAACTTGAATTTGGGATTCCTGAGGAAGCATGGACAGCGAAGAAGATTGATTTGGCGCACTTACGAGTATTCGGTTGTACCAGTTATGTCCATGTTGATTCCAGTCAAAGAAGCAAACTAGACGCCAAATCAAAGAAGTGTATTTTCGTTGGATACGGAGGTCAACAGTTTGGGTACCGGCTTTGGGATCCCGAACACAAGAAGATCATTCGTAGTAATGATGTGGTATTCAATGAGAAAATGCAGCAGAGCACTGAATCAGAAACAAAACCTGTTGAGCCGTGTTTTGTGGATTCTGAAGAGGAGTCTACAAATTCTGGTCAGAAGACTCAGTCAGAGCAAGAACCTGAAGCAATGGCACCCCCTCCACAACTAAGAAGGTCCACTCGTAGTACTCATGGGAAGCCTCCTCAAAGGTATGATGGGACTCTTAGTTATTTGCTGCTCACAGATAATGGCGAACCTGAATGCTTCACGGAGGCATTGGAGGTTGATACCAGGAAGGAGTGGGAGTTGGCCATGGATGATGAGATGAAGTCATTGGAACAGAATCAAACGTGGGATTTGGTGGATCTGCCCAAGGGGAAGAAAGCACTGTCAAACAAATGGGTTTACAGGCTAAAGGAAGAGCAAGGCGGGAAGAAGCGATACAAGGCCAGACTGGTTGTAAAAGGATTTCAGCAGAGAGCAGGTATCGACTTCACAGAGATTTTTTCTCCTGTAGTCAAGATGAGTACTATTCGAGCGGTGCTGAGCATGGTGGCAGTAGAGGATCTTCACTTAGAGCAGCTTGATGTGAAGACGGCCTTTCTCCACAGAGATCTCGATGAGGAGATATATATGCAGCAGCCGGAGGGATACATTGCAGCTGGCACGGGTGACTTAGTCTGCAAACTAAAGAAAAGCCTCTATGGTTTGAAACAGGCACCCAGACAATGGTATCTCAAGTTCGATAGTTACATGCTTGAGATAGGATACAGGAGATGTCAGGAGGATCACTGTTGCTACTTCCGGAACTTCGGTACATCTTACATTATCTTGCTATTGTATGTTGATGACATGTTAGTTGCAGGAGCTAGCATGCATGAGATTGCAAAATTGAAGCTGAAGCTGTCAAGAAAATTTGCAATGAAGGATCTAGGAGCAGCAAAACAGATCCTTGGGATGCGGATCAGCAGAGATAGGTCTAAACATATCCTCAGACTATCTTAGGCGGAGTACATCAGCCGAGTACTCAGGAGATTCTGCATGGAGGGTGCCAAACCTGTTGGCACACCGCTGGGTGCCCATTTTAAGCTCTCAAACGGGCAAAGTCCGAAGACGCGGGTGGAGGAGCTCAATATGTCAAAAATCCCGTATGCATCGGCAGTGGGGAGCTTGATGTACGCTATGGTGTGTACGAGACCAGACATTGCTCAGGCAGTGGGAGTTGTGAGTCGCTTCATGAGCTGCCCAGGCTTGGAGCATTGGCGCGCGGTCAAATGGATACTGAGGTATCTGAAAGGCACTGAGCACATGTCATTGTGCTATGGAGGTTCTGAGATCCGGTTACAGGGCTATGTAGACTCAGACATGGCAGGGGACTTGGACGGCAGGAGAAGCACGACAGGGTACTTGTTCACCTTGGGCAGTGGAGCCGTCAGTTGGATTCCAGGTTGCAACCAGTTGTTGCATTGTCGACTACGGAGGCGGAGTATGTGGCAGCCACAGAGGCGTGCAAGGAACTAATATGGCTTCAAGGCTTGATGAAAGAGCTTGGGAAGGAACAGAAGGATTGCATGTTATATTCAGACAGTCAAAGTGCAATTCATCTGGCGAAGAATTCAGCTTTTCATTCAAGGACGAAGCATATTGACATACGGTACCACTTCGTGAGGTCATTGCTCGAGCAGGGACTCGTCAAGTTGGAGAAAATTCATACAAGTCAGAATCTTGCAGATATGTTGACGAAGGTCGTCACGGTGGAGAAGCTGAGGAGCTGTTCAGCTTCTGCTGGTCTTCATGTTTGAAGACGTTGAGGAGGCATCGTACCGATTTCACTAGGATGATCCAGTTTCAGTGGGAGCACAGAGGAGAACCAAGTAACAAGAGAATATACCCAAGGTCTCCAAGTGGGAGATTGTTGGGGTATGTGGAGACCTTTAGTGATGAAGAGAATTGAAGGAGAATCAATTCTGAATAGTTCCGTCTGGTGGACTGTCGGAGTCGACTCGAGCTACAGTCGAGTCGACTCGGAAACAGTCGAGTCGACTCGAGGTCTGTCGAGTCGACCCGAGAGGAGAAAGCCGCAAAAACCATGTTTCTGTCTGGACTGTCAGAGTCGACTCGAACTACAGTCGAGTCGACTCGGAGCATCGTCGAGTCGACTCGAGATACAGTGGAGTCGACTCGAGATCGTGCCAGTTAAACTGGAAGTTGTTCAGACGTGCCAGAGTCGACTCGGACTTCAGCCGAGTCGACTCGGGCTCGCGGGAAATCATACGGATGAGTTTTCTTTTGGTGTTTTGTTGGCGTTTCGACGGCTATGATCATTTGAAGGTCTTGAGACTATATATAGGACTCATGAGAGCCCTAGGAAAAAGAAGGATTGGCCGTATATTTGAGAGATACTCTTGTTTGTGAGGCTAGGGTTCTAGAGAAGAAGAGGATTGGGATCCTACTTCTTGTGCAAAGGGAATTCTGTGTGAATCTCTTGTAGATCGATCGCTTGTGATCGTTCGGGTGTGTGCTATCTCTGTAATCAGTTCATCCTTATTGAGATGGAGCTGTGGAGGACGTAGGCTATTTGTAGCCGAACCTCGTTACATCTTTGTGTTTGCTTTGCTATTTTCTTCCTTCTTCTTCCTTTGATCTTTGATAATCCGTTGCGGTGCTCAAGTGTTTTACCCTACTGATACCACGGGGTAATCTTTTGCCCTTCGTAGGCGGAGCGAAGAGGTGATCCTTGAGTCCGGAGTCGAGGGAGCGAGAGAGTGCTTATCCGTTTGTATCTCTCTTGCTTGTCCGACGTCGGTGGCGGCGCTGGTGTGAGTGGGTTCCGGCGTGGGGCGCCTACAACATCTCCAACGCGCTTCGAAGCGACACAGTCTGATGGCAGTCACGCTGGATATGGAACGGGCTTACGACAGGATCAGGTGGAGCTTTCTCCAGCAGGCGTTGGAGGCTTACGGCTTCCCCAGGCAGTGGATCGGCTGGGTTATGGGGTGTGTTCGGGGGCCAAAGTTTTCTATCTTGGTCAACGGCACACCGTCACCTTACTTTGAGTCCTCTATAGGGCTACGACAGGGATGTCCTTTATCTCCCTACTTGTTTATTATCTGTGCTGATATCTTATCTCGGTCTTTGCAGAGAGTGTGTGCTAGCCGTGAGCTGGAGGCCTACACCCCAGCCACGGGGGCTCGCCCTATCTCACATTTACTTTTTGCTGACGACTGTCTTCTTTTGGCCAGGGCACGGACTACAGAGACTCGGGTCCTTCGCAGGGTGGTAGCGGCATACTGCGCGGCGTCCGGCCAGAGGGTGAATTTTTCCAAATCCACCATCTCCTTCAGCCCCAGCACAGAGAGCGGAGTCAGACAGGAGATCAGAGGGATCCTCCAGATACCGGAGCAGGAAGGGACGCTTACCTACCTAGGCGTGCCTATCACTGGCCGGAGACTGCGGGTGGCAGAGTGCTCCGGTTTGGTACAGCGAGTCCGGAGCAGGCTGGAGGGATGGAGGGCATCATCATTATCCATGATGGGGAGAGTGACATTGGTTAGGGCAGTACTGAGATCTCTACCGGTTTACCTCATGGCCAACACAGTGGTTCCCAAGACGATCCTGCTAAGGATCGAGCGCCTTCTTAGGGATTTCCTGTGGGGGTCATACGGTGGAGGTCACGGAGTGCACCTGGTTGCCTGGGAGCAGGTCTGCCGCCCCACTAGTGAGGGCGGTCTGGGGGTGCAGTCCCTTATTGAGAGGCGCGAGGCTTTCATTGCACGGCATGCGGCTCGGTTCATCTTGGAGCCACACGGCCTCTGGAGTCAGGTGATGGCAGCTAGATATGGCCGAGGGGTTTCAGGGGTGGCACAGCGGGGCCGCCGAGTATCCTTCATGTGGCGTGAGATCGGGAGACACCTGCCGGCAGTATCAGCACATATCAGGGTTTTGATTGGCGACGGTCGGAGTACTGATGTGGCTAGCGACTCATGGGTGGACTCCCTGGCCCTAAGCCGCTGGCCTACTATGTTTGACACAGAGGCGGTTGAGGGGTTGCGGGTGTGCGATCTCCTTGTACCAGGAGGGGCAGTATGGGATGAGGCCAGACTCAGGCTATTGTTCGGGGTACACCTAGCTGCGAGGATCCGATCCCTCCCGTTACCAGGATGTAGGGGGCCAGATGTCAGGGTGTGGGGCACCTCGAGCCAGGCCAGCGTTAGGTTGGGAGACATCACGCGCGCCATTCAGCCAGGGCATGAGCCGGGGCCGGACTGTACCTGGATGTGGAGGTCCGGACTTCATCCGAGGGTTGCTCTCTTTCTATGGAAGGTGTTCTAGAGCCGACTTCCTACGAGAGCAGAGCTGAGCAGGCGAGGTTGGGGGGTCCCAGCTGAGTGCGGGACGTGCGGTGCTGAGGAGTCAGTGGATCATGTGCTCTTCCAGTGTACATGGGCGCGGACGACATGGCAGTGGGCTGGGATCCCGCGGGGGGCCCGGAGTGAGCGGCTACAGTTTCTCAGGGTGACACGGCAGTGGTTAGCCAGTTTACGGACTCGCGAGGAGGGTGTTGACCCCCTAATGGATTTTGATGAATACAAAACACTAGAGTATAATTCCATTTATCTTAACAATTTAATTGAGAAATTCATGTGTTTTATTAAGAATATTGTTAAGAAATGTCTAGGCAAGTTCCCATAATTTTTATGAATTTATTGAAGAATTTTTTGAGATGAAAGAAAAAGTTCAGGGACAGCCGAGACGTCTCCTGATAGTCTCAGAGACGTCTCTGGCACAAACAGGAAGAACTGGCACACTTGGAGACGTCCCCGGCACCTGCCGAGTCGTCCCCACGACAGCGGAGTCGACTCTCTCAGTAGCGGAGTCGACTCTCTCAGTGGCGGCAGAAAGGCAGTTTTCAAGAGATATGCGCGAGACGTCCCCACAGCAAGCAGAGTCGTCCCCACAAGTAAAAAGGAGACTTCCCGAGTCGTCCCCAAGATAGCGGAGACGGCTCTCTCAGGGTTTTCTAGAGAATGATTTTTTCGGTGATAAGGCAGCGGAGACGTCCCCTGAAAGAGCGGAGTCGGCTCTCTCAGGGAATTCCAGAGGGCATGTTTTTCGGAGATAAAGAAGCGGAGTCGACCCCGAGACAGCGGAGTCGTCCCCATTCAAAAAGTGCAAACAAGCAGAGTCGTCCCCGTAAAGTGCCGAGTCGACCCCAGACAACGTAAAAAGTAAAATCTTGTAGCCGAGACGTCTCTCGTTGAAGCGGAGACGTCCCCGGAACGCCTGGGACGCGACTGACAACTTTTACAGGTTTGGTTTGAATTTCAAATCTCTTTTACTTTATCTCTAACGGCTATATTTGCTTTTTGGGCTATAAAAGGGAGCTCTTAAGTGCTTCAAAACAACTTTTCACCAACCCAAAAAGCTAGATCATTTAAGAGAGAAGCAAGAGAGAGAAGTTCAAGGGAGTGAGTGCATTCAAGTGAAGAAATCAAGTGCTTTCAAGCTTCCCAAGTGATTTCAAGCTCAACCACTCTCTTCCGCTCGTGCATTCAAAGCTCACACTCAAATCTACGCGATCCACATCGGAAGAATCACCATTTCCCACGCTTCCAACGGCAAAAGGATTCTTCCGGGTTCTATTGTTCATCATTGCCATATTTGCTTCTCTAGAGCTCTTCTTTTCTGTGTAAACTCTTTCATTGTGGTGCTTGTTCCAGTCAAGGGACTTGGAACAAGGGAAAGGCGTCCCAAGCCTAAGTGAAATTGGGGGTGTTAGGGTTTGTTGTGAGCCCGGTGTAAAACAACGAGTTAGGTAGTGAACTCACAAAACTACCGTACTGTAATCTTGGATTATAGTAGAAATTTTCAAAGGTGATTTGGGGAGTGGATGTAGGAGCAGTGGAAGCTCCGAACCACTATAAAACCTTGTGTTTGCGATTGACCTTTCTCATTCCTCCTTCTTTACTTTAGTGCATATATTTGTGTGTTTTATTTTTAATTAGGCGAAAAGTTTTAAAACACCCAATTCACCCCCCTCTTGGGTGACCATCTCTGGGCAACAAGTGGTATCAGAGCAGGTGCTCTGTGTATTTCTTGAAAGACCTAACCGTCTTAGCCAAAGATCTAGATGGCAACACCCTTTAACAATGTTCCTGCCGAGGGGCAAGCAACCAATAGACCTCCACTCTTCAATGGGACAAATTATACCTATTGGAAGACTAGAATGAGAATTTTCATTCAAGCACAAGACTATGCCTTGTGGAGGGTTATAGACAAGGGACCACAAGAACCATCACACGTGGTTAATGGCATTCGAGTTCCCAAACCTGAGGAGGATTGGGATGAGAATGATGATAGGATGGCTCAACTCAATTCGAGAGCCATGAACTCATTATTTTGTTCTTTAGATGTAAATGAGTTTAATAGTGTCTCCACATGTAGTTCCGCTAAGGAAATATGGGATAGGCTTGAAGTTACCCACGAGGGTACAAATCAAGTCAAAGAGTCCAAAGTGAACATTCTAGTTCACAAATATGAATTGTTTAAGATGGAACCTAATGAAACTATTACATGCATGTTTACACGCTTTACCGATATTATTAATGGTCTAAAGAGCTTGGGTAAATCTTACACTAACCCGAAACTTGTGAGTAAAATTCTCAGGTCTTTGCCAAAAGCATGGGAAGCAAAGGTCACGGCGATCGTAGAAGCCAAAGACCTCAACACCTTGGGGCTAGAACAACTTTTGGGGTCATTGATGACGCATGAGCTCACGATGAAGCAACATGAAGAAGAGTTGCCGAAGAAAAAGACAATCGCACTCAAGGCTACCTCAAGTGTGTGTGAAGAAGAGAGTAGTGAGAGTGAAGAAGAAAGCCAAGATGAGGACTTGGGTTTGATAGTAAGGAAGTTTAAGAAATTCATGAGAAGAAAGAAACCCTTCCCAAGAAAGAAATTTGGAGGGAGAAATGATTGGAAAAAAGAAAAGGAAAAAGAAAGAGACCCAATCATATGCTATGATTGCAAGAGACCGGGACACATTCGTTCCGAATGTCCTCAACAAAAGAAGTATTTTGGAAAGAAGAAGAAGAAGGCATTGAAGGCAACATGGGATGATAGTGACACATCATCCTCCGAGGAAGAGAAGGAAGAGACCGCCAATTTGTGCTTCATGGCGTTCGAAGACGACGAGGTATGTCAAAACCCAACCATAAGTTTTACTTTAGAAGAATTGTATGAAGCTTTTCAAGAACTTATGGGTGATTGTAGTATGTTAGGAGCAAAAAATAAAGAATTAAAAGCCTCCAATCAAAAACTGAAGGAAGATATTGAAAACCTATTAATTGAAAAGGAGAACGTTAAAAATATTAACACTACTAACCTAGAAATCAAAAATTCAAAACTTACCATTGAAAATGAAAAGGCAAAAACAGTAATTAAGGAATTAAATCTAAAAGTAAAATCCCTACTCGATAATAATACCTCACTTGCACAAAATGTTGAATCTCTTAAAAAGGATAAGGAAGAACTAGTCAAAGAAAATTTGAATCTTAAGAATGAGGTACATAAGTACAAACCAATTGTTGAAAAATTTACACAAAGCTCTGAAAAATTAAATCTTATTCTTTCAAATCAAAGAGCTGTTTTTAATAAAGCCGGATTAGGATATAAAACTAACAAGCAACAAAAGTATCTAAAGAATTTCTTTGTAAAAGCAAAAGATGTAAAAACTGAAAAACCTACATGCTTTCATTGTGGAAAGAATGGACATAAAGCCTACTCTTGTATTCAAAGAAAGATCCAAACTAACAAGAGTACATTTGTGAAAGCTAAAAACATAACTAAAGTATGGGTGCCTAAGGGAACCAACTACACTAACCACGAAGGACCCAAGAAAACTTGGGTACCTAAGAGCTTCACGTGATCATTTTGCAGGTATGCCTTGCAGCTGGAAATAAAAAGAGAATGTGGTATCTTGATAGTGGCTGCTCAAGGCATATGACCGGTGACAAGAGTCTCTTCGTCACCTTGGAATCAAAAGAAGGAGGAGTAGTCACATTTGGAGACAATGCTAAAGGCCGAATCATTGGTGTTGGTAAAATCTCCATATCACCCTCCTCATTCATTGATAATGTATTGTTAGTTAATGGACTAAAACATAATTTATTAAGTATAAGTCAATTTTGTGACAAGGGATTTAAAGTATCATTTGAATCATCACTATGCATAATTAGTAGTCCAATTGATAATGAGATCATACTCACAGGACATAGGCATGGAAATGTTTACATGGTAGATCTTGATGATCTCACCATGAAGGATGGCCAATGTCTTGTAGCCATGAATCCCAAAGTCAATGAGACTAGTTGGTTATGGCATCGTAGGTTAGGGCATGCTAGCATGGATTTAATCTCTAAATTAATTACAAAGGATCTAGTTAAAGGACTACCAAAAATAGACTTTGAAAAGAATAAAATTTGTGCTGCATGTCAATTAGGGAAACAAACAAGAAATTCTTTCAAGTCTAAGAACATAGTCTCAACAACAAAACCGTTGGAACTAATTCACATGGACTTGTTTGGACCCACTAGAACTGCTAGTCTAGGGGGTAAGAAATTTGGTCTTATAATTATTGATGATTTTTCACGTTTTACATGGGTTTCATTTCTTGCACATAAAGATGAGTCCTTTCCCGCTTTTATCAAGTTTCATAATAGAGTTTCGAATGAACTCAATCTTAAATTAAAAGCAATTAGGAGTGATCATGGTACCGAGTTTGAAAATCAGCACTTTGAAAAGTTTTGTGACAAAAATGGTATCAATCACAATTTCTCGGCACCTAGAACACCCCAACAAAATGGGGTGGTAGAGAGGAAGAATCGCACACTAGCAGATATGGCTCGTACCATGTTGTGCGAATCGGATCTACCAAAATATTTCTGGGCTGAAGCAATAAATACTGCATGCCACATTTTGAACCGTGCATTAGTTAGATCCATCTTGAAGAAAACACCTTATGAGTTAATAAAAGGTAAGAAACCAAATATAAGCTATTTTCATGTTTTCGGTTGTCGATGCTTTGTTTTAAATAATGGAAAGGACAATCTAAGCAAATTTAGTGCTAAATCAGATGAGGGGATCTTCTTAGGTTATTCCTCATCTAGTAGAGCATACAGGGTCTTCAACAAGAGAACTCTTGTTGTTGAAGAATCCATTCATGTTGTTTTTGATGAAGCTAATGGAGATTCTTCTAGAAAAGAAGAAGATGGTGATGCAGGTATACTCGAAGACCGAATGAAGGAATTCTCCATACAAGACAAACAATATGAGGATGAGATCAAAGAAGATACAAATCAGCAAGGTGAAGAAGATCAACCTCCATCAAGAATTCAAGATCTTCCTAAGGAATGGAGGTATGCACATGGTCATCCAAAGGATCTAATCCTTGGTGATCCTTCACAAGGTATAAGAACTAGATCCTCTCTAAGAAATACTAGTAATTATCTTGCTTTCGTTTCACAAATAGAGCCTAAATCACTAGAAGAAGCTGAAAAAGATGATAATTGGATGAATGCTATGCAAGAGGAATTAAATCAATTTGAAAGAAATAAAGTTTGGACTCTAATGAAAAGACCTCCTAATGTTTCAATTATAGGCACCAAATGGGTATATAGAAATAAACTAGATGAAGATGGGATAGTAATAAGAAACAAAGCCAGGCTAGTGGCCAAAGGATATAATCAGGAGGAAGAAATAGACTTTGATGAAACTTTTGCTCCTGTTGCTAGATTAGAAGCTATTAGATTACTTTTGGCATATGCATGCTTCATGGATTTTAAACTCTATCAAATGGATGTAAAAAGTGCATTTTTAAACGGCTATATAATGGAGGAAGTTTATGTAGGACAACCTCCAGGTTTTGAAAATCACTTACATCCAGATTATGTGTATAAATTGTATAAAGCATTGTATGGCCTTAAGCAAGCCCCTAGGGCATGGTATGAAAGATTAAGTAATTTCCTAATTGAAAACAAATTTAAGAGAGGAAATGTAGACAAAACTCTCTTTATTAAAAGAAAAGGAAATGACTTATTGCTTGTACAAATTTATGTGGATGATATAATTTTTGGTGCTACTAATGATAGTCTTTGTCAAGAGTTTGCCAAGCTTATGCAGGGAGAATTTGAAATAAGCATGATGGGTGAGCTCAACTTCTTCCTTGGGCTACAAATAAAACAATCAGAGGAGGGCATCTTCATCAGTCAGTCCAAATACATCAAGGAAATGTTGGAAAAATTCAAGATGAAGGATGCAAAGGAAATCAGCACACCCATGGGCTCAAGTTGCAAGCTTGACAAAGATGAAAAAGGTAAAAGTATAGACTGCAAATTGTACAGAGGTATGATAGGCTCTCTACTTTACCTTACTGCTAGTAGACCAGATATATTATTCAGTGTTTGTATGTGTGCTAGATACCAAGCATGTCCTAAGGAATCACACTTGCAAGCTGTTAAGAGAATTTTTAGATATCTAGTAGGGACATCTAATGTAGGCTTATGGTATTCTAAACAATCTGACATAAATTTAATTGCTTATTCCGATGCTGATTTTGCTGGGTGCAAACTCGACAGAAAAAGCACAAGTGGCACATGTCAATTCTTGGGTGCCAATTTGGTTTCTTGGTTTAGCAAGAAACAAAATTCAGTTGTCTTGTCCACAGCTGAGGCTGAGTACATTGCAGCTGGAAGCTGTTGTGCCCAAGTTCTTTAGATTAAGCAACAACTTGAAGATTTCGGTATCAAAATGGATAATATACCAATTAAATGTGATAATACAAGTGCAATTAATTTAACAAAAAATCCTGTCCAACACTCTAAGTCAAAGCATATAGAGATTAGGCATCACTTTATTAGGGATCATGTGCTGAAAAATGATGTGATGATTGAATATGTATGTACTGAAAATCAATTGGCTGATATCTTTACAAAGTCCCTTTGTAAAGATAGATTCAATTTCTTGAGGAATGCTTTAAGCTTGTATGATCCTAACAAATGAATTGAATTTGTATTGCATTGCTTTGCTACTCAAACTAGTAATCCATCTCAAGGTCAATATAAGTGAAAGCATGAATCCATCTAATCTAAATGACGAACTGTTTGACTTTCCGGAGGATGGTTACCCTCCCTTGGACTCTTCATAGAGATATTTTCAGAGCCTATATCATAGGTATTCGAAATTTGGTCAAACATTCCTCATTTCAATATTAATAATTCAAAAATCATAACCAAATTATTATAGGGTGTATTATTAATGGGGAGGATCACAAACAAATTCACTCTGTTTTTATCAAAAGAAATCATGTTGTTTAGGGCGATTAAATAAAAATTTGGGAAAAGATAAAATTCAGTCTGAAATTTTTCAGTGCCGGAGACGTCTCTGGCAAGTCGCAGAGACGTCCCCCCAGGCGAGACATCTCGCCTTAGTCGTGGAGACGTCTCGGGGACCGAACTAGGATTTTTAAAATAAGTGAAACAGCTCGAGCCGACCCGAGCTATCTTCTCTCATCCCCGACCAAAAACGAAAACCCTAGCCTCCATTTGTTCTCCATCACAAACCCTAGCCTCCTTCTCCACTTTTTCTTAGGATTTCCAATCATGGCACCCAAAAGAGCTAGGACAACCCGTGGAAGGCGACCTAGGGCAGCGGCCGACGATGAGGAACGGAGGGAAGAACATTCCCCGCCGTCTCCTCCGGTTGCTCCGCCAACCACGACTATTTCCTGTGCAAATCGCACAGTCATGACCGGAAGGTACATAGATTTCTCATTTTTAGATCATGAGGGGTTCTCTATTGGAGAGAGACTCCGAGCCCAAGGGTGGGAGCACCTTTGTACCCTAAATACCTCGACCTACCCCGGCCTAGTTAGAGAACTTTTTAGCAATATGGCCTTAGGGGACCAAGGGTACACTGCATATGTCCGGGGGACATTAGTAGAAGTCAATGAAGATGTCCTATCCACTGTCTTACAAATCCCTAAGGACGGTGAGGCTCCAACCTCACATTCCCAAAGGGAATCAGCCCTAAATCTACTTTTAGGAAGAGAGGACTGCGGCCCTCTTGATGTTGTCAATTCCCAGGACCTAAATGCAGAGATGAGACTTCTTTTAAGTATTGTCAACCGGGTCCTATTTCCCAAAACCGGTCGCTTCGATTTTGTTTCGGAGCGAGATTTAGTTATAATGCACCATATCCTACTAGGGATACCCCTAAACCTCCCTAGACTTATGCTAAACTACATTGCCCTATGTCATAGGTATTCTAGGTTTAGTTTACCCTACGGCATGATCTTTACCTTAGTTTTCAAACACTTCAAAGTTCCCATTCCAACAAATGAACCTGCAAAGCCCTTGAGAAACACCGACTATTATAATGAGGGCACAATGAGAAGAATGGAATTTCATAAGATAGATGGGTCGTGGGTGAAGGTACCAAAGAGAAAAGCCCAAATCCTAGAGCCCGAGAACCCACATCATGAGTCTGACCATCACTCTCCTCCACCTAGCCACTTGGATATCCCTGATATACCCTCCAGCTCAGCTGGACCTTCCACATCCATGCCACCACCTCCTCCAGTTAGCGGGCCCTTCTTTCTTTCAGAAGATCAGATGCGCACCCTAGCATCTGCAATTTGCCAACAAATGAGGGAGGAGATGAGATCCATGATCTCTACAGAGTTGGCCCCCTTCAGAGCTTCACATGAAGTGCTTCTACAAGAGCTGAAGGACATTAGAAGTCAAATTGAAGCCACAACACATGAAATAATTGGTGTGGATGCCTCCCAAAAATTCAGATCAATAGAGCTCAAGGACAGCTTGAAGACCATTTCCAAGAGCCTCAAAGAGTTGACAAGCCCAGGAGGCAATGTGGGCACTTTAATTGCCCAACTTAGAGGGAGGATTGAAATGGCAACTGAAGAATTTGAAGCACTTGTGGCAGCCTTCCACAAGTCACAGGGAGATCAATTTAAGACCCTAATGGATTCAATCAATGCTTTTATAGATGCATCTTGTAGGATTTATGAGCAACGTCGCCGATAAGGGACGCTTTGTAAACATCTAGGAATCTTCTTTTTGTAAACCCTAGGCTATTTTGAAACACTTTTTGTATTAGAAATCAATACTTGTAATGATTTCTTCTTTTGACTATGTACTGACTTCAAAGGTTTACAATGACATATGAATGACATACAATCTCTTTTGAAACCCTGTGTACATTTCTAACTCTGTGTATGTGATTGTGTATGTGAGTTTGTGATGTGCCATAAAAATCTTATCACATACCTTGAGTGTTCAAATTTGATACAAAGAAACAATGCATCTAAAACAGAGGGGGCACATCTTGTGATAACTATACTAAACAAAAAGATGAGTCTGAAATGAATTCCAAAACAAAGGGGGAGTGATATGAATGACTGAATTCATTAATAGAAATGACTTGGACAGAGGGAGCACAACTTGAATATTCTTGAGTCGTTCATGGAAATATGTTGAATCTTACTAGGAAGTATGCTTTAAGCACCTACAGATAATTTGTCCCCTTCATTGTTGATGACAAAAAGGGGGAGTAGAACCATAGAACCAATATGGATAAGGGGAGTAGAACCAATATGGATACATTGGAATGCAAAGTACAAAATTCATGCTTAAAAGTTGAATTGGAAGAGATAAAATTGAAGAATATTGGCTTTAAGATAATTGCCCTTCTGGAAAAGAAAGGGGGAGTCAAAAAGAACTTAGCTTTCAATTATCTTTATACCTGTACATCTGAGCAAATACTGTGTATATGTTTAAATTTCGAATTTTGCATATACTCAGTGTTTTGTCATCATCAAAAAGGGGGAGATTGTTGACCCCCTAATGGATTTTGATGAATACAAAACACTAGAGTATAATTCCATTTATCTTAACAATTTAATTGAGAAATTCATGTGTTTTATTAAGAATATTGTTAAGAAATGTCTAGGCAAGTTTCCATAATTTTTATGAATTTATTGAAGAATTTTTTGAGATGAAAGAAAAAGTTCAGGGACAGCCGAGACGTCTCCTGATAGTCTCAGAGACGTCTCTGGCACAAACAGGAAGAACTGGCACACTTGGAGACGTCCCCGGCACCTGCCGAGTCGTCCCCACGACAGCGGAGTCGACTCTCTCAGTAGCGGAGTCGACTCTCTCAGTGGCGGCAGAAAGGCAGTTTTCAAGAGATATGCGCGAGACGTCTCCACAGCAAGCAGAGTCGTCCCCACAAGTAAAAAGGAGACTTCCCGAGTCGTCCCCAAGATAGCGGAGACGGCTCTCTCAGGGTTTTCCAGAGAATGATTTTTTCGGTGATAAGGCAGCGGAGACGTCCCCTGAAAGAGCGGAGTCGGCTCTCTCAGGGAATTCCAGAGGACATATTTTTCGGAGATAAAGAAGCGGAGTCGACCCCGAGACAGCGGAGTCGTCCCCATTCAAAAAGTGCAAACAAGCAGAGTCGTCCCTGTAAAGTGCCGAGTCGACCCCAGACAACGTAAAAAGTAAAATCTTGTAGCCGAGACGTCTCTCGTTGAAGCGGAGACGTCCCCGGAACGCCTGGGACGCGACTGACAACTTTTACAGGTTTGGTTTGAATTTCAAATCTCTTTTACTTTATCTCTAACGGCTATATTTGCTTTTTGGGCTATAAAAGGGAGCTCTTAAGTGCTTCAAAACAACTTTTCACCAACCCAAAAAGCTAGATCATTTAAGAGAGAAGCAAGAGAGAGAAGTTCAAGGGAGTGAGTGCATTCAAGTGAAGAAATCAAGTGCTTTCAAGCTTCCCAAGTGATTTCAAGCTCAACCACTCTCTTCCGCTCGTGCATTCAAAGCTCACACTCAAATCTACGCGATCCACATCGGAAGAATCACCATTTCCCACGCTTCCAACGGCAAAAGGATTCTTCCGGGTTCTATTGTTCATCATTGCCATATTTGCTTCTCTAGAGCTCTTCTTTTCTGTGTAAACTCTTTCATTGTGGTGCTTGTTCCAGTCAAGGGACTTGGAACAAGGGAAAGGCGTCCCAAGCCTAAGTGAAATTGGGGGTGTTAGGGTTTGTTGTGAGCCCGGTGTAAAACAACGAGTTAGGTAGTGAACTCGCAAAACTACCGTACTGTAATCTTGGATTATAGTGGAAATTCCCAAAGGTGATTTGGGGAGTGGATGTAGGAGCAGTGGAAGCTCCGAACCACTATAAAACCTTGTGTTTGCGATTGACCTTTCTCATTCCTCCTTCTTTACTTTAGTGCATATATTTGTGTGTTTTATTTTTAATTAGGCGAAAAGTTTTAAAACACCCAATTCACCCCCCTCTTGGGTGACCATCTCTGGGCAACAGAGGGCATCAGAGCTACTTGCACAGCGCTTCAGATCTGGCTGGCAAGGAATGCCCGCACTCTCGGTGAGCACAGGGTGTCACCGAGGTTTGTGGCAGAGCTTGCTCGAACACAGGCTTTGGAGTTCAGACCCGCCCTTTCTACAGTAGACCTTTGATAGCTCGGGACACCTGGAGTTCCCCCCTGCTTCGGCAGCTTCCCAGTTGGTGTTTTTCACCTGGGAGCCCCCACCCCTGAGCTTCCTCAAGGTCAACTTCGATGGGTCGGTTCTGGATGGCGGCACGCGGGGCGGTGCAGGCTTTGTCATACGAGGCCCACACTCCAGGGTAGTGGCCGCAGGTGGCTGTCAGTTGTTCGATACATCGGTGCCTGGAGCAGAGTTGCATGCCGCCTGGGCAGGCCTTCGACATGCGAGGGCAGTTTTGCGGGCCAGCTCGGTTATCTTGGAAGGGGACTCGGCCACTGTTGTCCGATGGATTCAGAGGGGATTGGGGGGTGAGACCACAGACCATCCCCTGATTCGCGATATTGTGATGATGAGTCAGGGTGGGGCCACTTTGGCCAAACATGTATTCAGGGAGGCCAATGGGGCAGCCGACTGGGTGGCTGGCCATGTGGCCCACCACTCGGGGTACGCCCTTTGGGTAGGAGAGGCGGAGCTGCCATTGGCACTCCGTGAGGTCTTGTATTTTGACTTTATTGGGTGTATTCGTACCCGCACTGTATGAAGCACCCGCTTTCAGCAAAAAAAAAGACCTTTTTGCTCCCATTAAAAACCCTATATAAACCTCTTTATTTAATCTCTTTTAAAACACGAAAAATTATAGAAAAATAGTAGAAAAACTCTGAAAAAATTCTTCTTCCTCTTAGCCACTTCCGCTTTTTATTTTTACATTTTTATTCAGTTTATTTTATTCTTTTCATTATGCTCTTTGCTGGATGTGCAAGTCCGATCGGATTCGTTTTGACTTCTTTCGAAACGTGCCGAAGAAGAAGTTGTAGGGTCGTTGTATCTCAGAGAAGGATTACCGGAAGATCCGTACGTGGGAGAAAATACTTCTTTGGGACAGCGTCTACGCGCTTCGACCTGCTTTAAATCAAGCTAATTTCTTCTACTTTTATTTTTTAATTTAATATTAGTAGATTTGTAGAATTTGAAATTCTATAATATAAATTTATTAAATGCATAGATTTATTTTGTGCTAGATTAGATTTATTTTGCATTGAAATAGAATTATTTGAATGCTGAATAATATGCATGTATATTATTCCCTTTAAGATTTTTCATTAATTGAATTAATAGATTTATTTGTTTATTTATATGATATATTGCTAACAATCCAAAGAAGTATTTGCTTATTTTTTTATTAGTAATATATAATTCATTAAATTCTTTATTACAATTGTGTTATATTAGATTTTAATTGCAATAATTGTTTTTGCTAGCACATCATTAATAATAAATTATTCTAAAGAGGTAATAATTTGATTAACCTCCAAGAGGTTTATTATACCTCCATTTGGACTCCTCAAGAGTAATTTCCAGATCCCATTCAAATGAAAAATTCGGAAATTGGTTAATATATAATAATTAATTTAAAGACTTGACTTATTAAATCTCAATCAATCATTCTAATAAAGGAATAAATCTTTTAATTCGTTGAATTGACATTTTAGATCTTAATTACAATAATTGATTTACCATAAAATTAGTAATCAATTATTCTAATAAGGCAATAAATCAATTCTAACATATAATTCATTAAATTGACATTTTAGATCTCAATTAAAATAATTGATTTACTACTACTAAATTAGTAATCAATCATTGCTAATTCGGAAATTCAAACAAAAAAATTCTGAAATTAGTTAATCCACAGTATCTAATTTAAGTTTGTACTTAGATTATTCTAAAAATTGAATTTGTGTGATTTCTAGTAACTATATCCACTAACTAATAGTGTCTAAGAAAAGCTTGTCAAAAAGGCATATGTGCCTAAGAAAAGCAGGTACTTAAGTGAGCCTAGTGCTCCACCACCGATCTGGAGCTGATCTGGCTATTAGTTTTTTGGATATATCAATTAGACATCCAAAGTTCAATATAAATATTAGTGCAATCTTTTGACATAGATTTTTTTGCCTTCAATCAGGTTTCTGTCTCTATTCTGTAACCCTGATCCTATGGCCTCAAACATTAGTGACCATCTTAGTGCCAAACCTGAAAAATTTAATGGCTATAACTTTAGGAGGTGGCAGAACCAAATGCGGTTCTGGCTCACCACATTAGGGTTAATCTCAGCCATAGGTGAAAGTACTACTGAAGTTGATAATGGGTCCAACCCAACAACCTCTTCAAACACTAAACATTCTGCCTCCACTAGCACACCCTCTAGGACACCTGATGAGATAGATTATCATTGTATCCATAGAATCTTAGGTGCTCTCTCTGAGAGGCTGTATGATATCTATTATACAGCCAAGAGTGCCAAAGAACTCTGGGATACCCTAGATAGCAAATATGGTCTTGATGATGCTGGGGTAAAAAGGTTCAAGGCCTCCGACTTCAATACTTTTAGGATGGTGGACTCAAAGCCTATGAACGACCAAATCCATGATTTTGAAACCCTGATCCACCAGCTTAGGGCTAATGGAACCAATTTGGATGAATCATTCCAGGTAGCCTGTCTGATAGATAAACTACCTACTTCCTGGTTTGATTTTGCTAAGACCCTGAGTCACACCCAAGGAGTTCTCACCCTAACCCAAGTCTTGAGCTCCATTAGGATTGAAGAGCAGCACAGGCTCAGGAGTAATACCTCTACTGGACCCAAGAATAATGCATATAATGTAGAGACCCCTCCTAAGAAAAATCAGAACCAATCCTTCTATAAGAATTTCAAAAAGAAACCCTACAACCCTAGAAACCCTAACCCCATATGAAGTTTGGAAACATAGAAAACCTAATCTTAGCTATTTGAAAGTGTGGGGGTGCTTAGCAAAAGTGAAAATACCTGATTTTAAAAGAAAGAAAATAGGACCTAAAACAGTGGATGCTATATTCATAGGTTATGCAGCCAATAGTAATGCCAATAGATTTCTGGTGATTAATTCAGAAGAAAGTGATATTAGTAACAACACCATCATAGAAGCCAGAGATGCAACATATTTTGAAGACACATTTCCACTTAAGACTAGAGTAGATAGCGGTATAGCTAGTAGCTTTAGTAGAATAAGGACAAGAGAAATAGAAGTAGAAGCAGAACCTAGGAGGAGTAAGAGATCCAGGGTAGAGAAAACATTTGGAGATGACTTCTATACCTTTCTTATAGAAGACTCTCCAACTACCTTTGAGGACGCAATGAAATCCTTGGATTCACCTTTTTGGAGAGAAGCTATAGACAATGAGATGCAGTCAATTATCCAAAATCATACTTGGGAATTGACTGATCTTCCTCTTGGTTGTAAAACTATAGGGGGCAAATGGATCTTTAAGAAGAAACTTAGGCCTGATGGCTCTGTAGATAAATTTAAGGCTAGATTAGTTGCCAAGGGTTTTACTCAGAGACCTGGGGTAGACTTCTTTGATGTCTATGCACCTGTAGCTAGAATTACAACTATTAGGGTCCTTATAGCATTAGCCTCCATCCATAGATTAGTAATTCATCAGATGGATGTCAAGAGAGCTTTTCTAAATGGAGACTTAAAATGAAGAAATCTATATGGACCAGCCAGA
Source organism: Phoenix dactylifera (assembly GCF_051530095.1). Classification (NCBI taxonomy): domain Eukaryota; kingdom Viridiplantae; phylum Streptophyta; class Magnoliopsida; order Arecales; family Arecaceae; genus Phoenix; species Phoenix dactylifera. The sequence goes on from NC_143201.1 coordinate 15,744,435, forward strand.
GGGATTTGTAATCTCAGGCCAAGAAAATAAAGTTTGCAGATTAGTCAGATCTCTTTATGGTCTTAAACAAGCACCCAAGCAATGGCACTTGAAATTTGATGAAACAATAATGACATTTGGATTTGAAATCAATAGCACAGATGAATGTATATATCATAAGAGAGTTGGGCACAAATTTGTGATCTTGTGCCTTTATGTAGATGATATACTGATCTTTGGGACAGATCTTCAGATAATTGATGAAGTAAAACAATTTTTAAGTCATAAGTTTGATATGAAAGATTTGGGACAAGCTGACTTAATTTTAAATACCAAAATAATTAGAAGTGCAAATAGTATTGAGTTATCCCAAAGTCATTATGTTGACAAGATACTTAATAAATTTAATTATTCCGATTGTCAGCCTGTCTCAACTCCATTTGATCCCTCTACTCATCTTAAGAAGAACTTAGGAACTCCTATCCTTCAAAGCCTATATGCTCAAATCATAGGCTCACTAGGATTCCTAACAAACTACACCAGGCTAGACATAGCATATGCTGTAAATAGACTTAGCAGATATACTGTTAATCCAAATAGAGATCACTGGACAGCATTAGAAAGGATCCTTAGGTATCTTAAGGGTACCAAGTCCTATAGTTTGCACTTTAGTGGATTTCCAGCTGTTCTAGAAGGCTATAGTGATGCCAACTGGATCAGCGACACCTTAGATGTTAAATCCACCACAGGATATCTCTTTCTTCTAGGAGGAGCTGCTGTGTCTTGAAAATCTACCAAACAAACTTTGATATCTAGGAGTACCATGGAGTCTGAACTAATAGCTTTAGACACTACTAGCACTGAGGCTGAGTGGCTCAGAGATCTATTAATAGATCTTACAGTAGATGAGTCACCTTTACCACCTGTCTCTTTACATTGTGACTGTAAATCTGCAATAGATAAATGCAACCAAGAAAATGCCAATATAAAAATGAACAGGCACTTAAAAGTACGCCATAAATCATTAAGATATAAATTGAAAAATAATGTTATTGCCTTGAATTTTGTAAAATCAGAAAACAATTTGGCTGATCAGCTTACTAAAGGCTTATCTAGAACAGTGGTTCTAGAGTCGTCGAGGGGGATGGGGCTTAGCCCATAAAGATAAATCACCACGGTGGGAACCCAACCTTGAAAGGTTCAATGGGTAGAAACAAACCGGAGTGTGACTAAGAGGAGCACTATTTCATGTTTTCCTCATCCCTATGGCGCTAATGCTCATAAAAGCAAGCGGTAGGATGAGTTCGTTTGTATAACTCTTAATGAGTCCGAGACCCAAGAGGCAGGAGCTTCCTTGCAAGCTTCCTTATTAGGACTCACCTATATGTGCAGTCGTGAGGCCGCGATTATGGAAAATGGGCGATTCCCTAAAAAGCACATTATAGATACCTGCGCATGGCCATAATAGCGCAACCCGCTTATAACCCAGATCGGGCTATATTATGTGTGCTGCTGATTTAATCTGAGCCATGGACCAAGGTTCAAGGTTAAGACCACCTTGGCTCCACAGATGTAATCAATTGTCACTAAGTGAAGGTTCAAACCGAAAGGTACCTACACCTATTACATAATATAAGATATCTAGCATTTTATTTTGATTTTAAAATTATTTAAGTTTTTGTGGGGGATTGTTGAAAAAAAACTTAAATGCGCACGCGGCCAAATTCTCGGGCCGTGTGCGCGTTTGAGAAAAAGGAAACGCCCAGCGGGCGTTACGCAATTGAAAACGGACGCGTTTGAAAACGCGTCCGCAAAAGACCTTTTTGCCCCCGTTAAAAATCCTATATAAACCCCTCTATTTCATCTCTTTTAAAACACGAAAAATTATAGAAAAATAGTAAAAAACTCTGGAAAAATTCTTCTTCCTCTTAGCCACTTCCGCTTTTTGTTTTTACATTTTTATTCAGTTTATTTTGTTCTTTTCATTCTGCTCTTTGCTGGATCTGCAAGTCCGATCGAGTTCGTTTTGACTTCTTCCGAGACGTGCCGAAGAAAAAGTTGTAGGGTCGTCGTATCTCAGAGGAGGATTGCCGGGAGATCCGTACGTGGGGGCAAATACTTCTTTGGGATAGTGTCTACGCGCTTCGACCTGCTTTAAATCAAGCTAATTTCTTCTACTTTTATTTTTAATTTAATATTAGTAGATTTGTAGGATTTGAAATTCTATAATATAAATTTATTAAATGCATAGATTTATTTTCTGCTAGATTAGATTTATTTTGCATTGAAATAGAATTATTTGGATGCCGAATAATATACATGTATATTATTCCCTTTAAAATTTTTCATTAATTGAATTAATAGATTTATTTATTTATTTATATGATATATTGCTAATAGCCAGTAACGCCAACTTTACGTGAAGGGGAAACTACGAGGTTTTGGACGTCGCATCTGAGCAGGCCGTTGGCGACTCGCCACACTTGATGCTAGCCGTTGACGACTCCTCTCGCTTGATGCTGGTTTATATTTTTCCTTCACAACAAGGCAAAAGAAACCAACCCCTGCCCTTTTCAGAGACATGACACCTAAAAAGAAAAAAGAAAAAAAAAAAGCAAAGAAAAAAAGAATTATTTTATGAACGAAACCCTAAGTTACAAGATTTATTTAAAGGGTAAGACCCTTGAACTATTTCACTGCTAACAATACTTTTTCGTAGTAGTTATTTACATTTTGGAGAAAAATCTGGTCTTACAAAATTCTCCCTTTTAGGAAAATATTCAAATTGCATGCTCTCGCAAGTTTGGATCTTGTAACATGTGTGTTTTAAACCATAGAAAGCTATATAATCTTAAATAACTATCTTGGAGATAGGCGGCGTCTCCGAAACTTAATTAGCCGTGTTCATACGAGAAACGAGAGATGACTATCAATCTTCACAATAGATGATGATCTAGCGGCTATTCAAGATTGTACAGCCCTTTATAATGCAAAATATGCACTACAATATATCTTGATTTTGCTCTTATTATAGGTATTTCAAAAAGATTTTGGATTTGTTGAGAATAGTGATCAAGCAATTAAGATGCAATTAATCTTTTTTTTCTTTATTCCACCAATTTGATGACAAGTTCGATCAGAAATTGTATGACTAGTGGTATACTGTATTTTCATCTGTCCTTAAGAGCTGAAAATTATTGGCAAAGATATGAGTGAGGAGCTGCTGCTTTTTAGAGAATATAAAAGAGTAGAAATGCATGAAGATATAGGGTGAGATTTTGATATCCATCATCATTGTCAGCTTAGAAATGGTATATTATCACTACATGGCATTGCCACAAAATATATGCAACAAATATTTCTTATTACTTTTAATTACAAATGATTTTCCATCCAAATTTGACATGTTAGTTATTGCCTATCCAATGTCACAATGTACCAATCCACTTATATGCCTTATTGGTGGATATCAATGCAAAATACATCTGCCAGTTTAATTCTCACCCTAGTTCCCTTGCACTATATCCAATGAATTTTTTTTTTTTTTTTTTTTGGTGAGGGGTATCAAAAATCAGCATGCTCAACAGATCATGGCCCTCTCCCCAAACCAAGCTCAATGATTCAATAAGTGAAAAAGTAATGGCTACATCACTTGCACTGAGAAAACTAATGCATTTATTATATTAATCTAGCATCTAACAATTTAATTTATGCTACCAATAAACCGCACAAGAGATGACTTCCTGCAAAGAAAGAATAGAGTATCAAGCATGAAGTTCTGATCAAAACAACTTTTATTTTTACTTTGCTTCAAATTAAATATTTTTTTCGCTACACTTCCATGGAAACTATTCTTTTTATATATACTGATGTTATGAATGAATACCAGTTAGATCGAACTCTAACATCACAAATTCCAACAATTTCAATATCTTTTGAGGAAACAGCTTCAATTAAATTGGCCCTGTAGGATGTCGAATTTTCGCTGTTAGAGCATAACAAATAAAAATTGCTGCGAAAGAAGACAAATAAAATCCATTTGAACAAAAAAAGACTAATCGCGGCATTAGCAACTTTAAAAATAGAGGGATAAATAGCATGTGGTTTCAAGGGAGATAAATAGCATGTAATAAGAGTGTTAATTAAGGGTGCCACAAATATATAAACCCTCAGTTCTAATGACTCTCTCCCTTCACAGGAAAGGATGGGAAACCAACGCCAGTCACTCTATGTTGCCATGGCCATCGGTGGCAGCATAAATTCGTTACATTTGAGCAAACCAATGCGCATAGAATTAGACAAGCAGAAATCGAACACCAATATTTCTATACTTTCTTTGATGGATATACCTGCACAAAGGAAAGAAACTATATGTTGATAATCCAGATAAAAAAAACCTGTTTGGTGTTGCTTCTATTTTTTGTTTTTTGTTTTTTTAAAAAATGAGATCATAGAAATGGGTATTTAAATGTGTTTGATGCTATTATTTCTGGAAGAAAGATATGTTTGATGTTATCATTTTTTTAATTTCTAAAAATTATTTTATTATTTCATAAAATAAAATAAAAAATTTTGTTTTCAATATGTTCAAAAAAAATACTACCATCATTATCATCATCTTCCCCATATCATCAACATCCTCCATCAGCATCATCATTACCTTTATGGTATAGCTGGCACTTCCACCACCACTACAACCATTGCCACCACCTTCACGTTTTTGCTGCATTACAAGTCCTCCAATACGTCGTAGGTGCTTTGACACTACCACCACTGGCAACTCTACACTACCGCCGCCCCAACCAATACCGCCATTATCACTATCATCTCCGTAACTATCATCATATTTATATTTATTAAATAACTAGCTACATCGAATATATTTATATTTATATTTATAAATAAATAAATAGAAGTAGAAATTTTATTTCTCAGTATCTGAAAATAGGGGGAGAAAAAAAAAAAGAAAGTAATGTTAAACGGCACCTCCATGAAGGTGACAATATAAAAAACAGAGAAGAACACCTACTCCCAAATATTTGATAGGTTTGAGGGGGTGCTACAAGATATTACAAAGATACTGTCCTAGAGCACTATATCTTCACATGACAGTGCATGCATTGGGATTCTCATCACTGAAGATCTGCGGAGCATACTCCACAGGATATCTCGGATAGTAATAGTAGAACTCGTTCCTCCTCATTTTACCCACGCCGCCGTCCGCCGCGGCGGTGGCGACGACGGCCACAACGGCAGCCTCCGTCACGGCGCCGCTGTCCTTCTTCTTTTCCGTCTCCTTCTCCTCGCCGTCACCGCCCCCAGCCTCCTTCTTGACCTCTTCGCCGCAGCCTTCAGCGGCCTTCTTCTCGTCCTCTTTCTTCTCGCCGGCGCCGTCCTCCTTCTTATCCTTTTTCTCCCCAGCGTCAGCCTCCTTCTCGTCCTTGGCCTCCGCCTCCGCCGCGCTGTCGGCCTTCTCCGGCGCCGCCTCGGGTTTCTTCTCCGCCGGCTCCTGCTTTAACACTACCGCGTGCTTCCTCGTCCGCTTGTGGACGTACGCCTCCAGCCTCGCCGGGTCGAACACGCCCGTCACCGTCACCGTCGAGCTCTTCAGGTCCGGCTCCGCCGCCTGCACCCCTGTTTTTCTTGCAGAAAAAAGAATAAATTTTTAGCCAAAAAAAAAAGTCCTGCATCAAAATATCGAATTAAGAACGAGAATTCGAGGAAATTCGATCCCACAGGTACAGATTTCGAACAGTTGTGAATCGAAATCTCAAAGAACAATTTCTACTTTTCTTTGTGGAGTTAAAATTTCATTAAACTGCCAAAAATGCGATTGTTTTTTTATAGAAAAGGAGGCGAAAAGAGGTAGACCTTTCATTCTTAGAATCGTTTTCTTGGTCTCTTTGGCACACGCCTCGCAATGCATGTGGACCTTGAGCTGTACCACGATCACCCGGGGCTATGGAACACCAAAAAAAAGTGAGAACAGAGGAAAACAGAACAGCTTAGAGAGAGAGAGAGAGGAGTAGAAGAGTGTTTTTTTTCATTCTTTTTGCCTCTTCTTTCTTCTCCTCAACCTTTGGTTTCTCCTCCTCCTTCTCTTCCTCCTCCTCTGACTTCGGTGGTGGAATGGGACTGATGAGCTCCACCCTCCTATGGCTCTTCCTCTGGACTCTCTCCACCACCTTCATCGGGTCCTCCGCCGCCTTCTGTCCCTTCACCACCACCCTGTGAATGCGGTAATCCGCCGTCACCGCCTCCACCCCTTCTCAACAAAACAACAAACAAAATGAAAAATCCCATCCTTATTGATATCAAAGAAGACTAAGAGCAAGAGAAATCTGTGACCGGTACTGCTACCTTCGAAGCCACTGAGAGACCTTCGCACCTTTCTCGCGCAGCCCTTGCAATGCATATAGACCTTCATCACCACCTCAACCGGCGGCGGAGGTGGCGGCGCCCCCTCCCCTTCCTTCTTCTCCCCTTCGCCGTCCTTCTTTTCCGTCCCTTCCTCCTTCTTCTCCTTTTCCTCCTCCTTCTTCGCCTCCTCCGGCGCCGCTTTCTTCTCCCCCTCCGCGGCCGCCGCCGCCTCCTTCTTTCCCTCCTCCGGCTTCTTCTTCTCCTGCTGCCAAAAATCCAATCTTTTCACCAAAATCAGCGACAAAAACAGCAAGAAAAAAAAATAGAACAGGAACCCAGAGGATTTTGATACCTCCCCCATGGATTCTCCGACCACCAGAGCCCGAGTTCGTAAGGCTGGCAGTAGTAGTACGAAGCCTCTTTTTCTCTCTCTCCTCTCTCTCTCTCTCTCTCTCTCTCTCTCTCTCGCTTTACTTCTCCTTTTGTGGGAAGGGGTTGGAGATCTAAGGTGGGGGCAACCCCGCTGACGAGGCAGAAGGATGCACGTGCCAGGTACCTCGTAGTCACGTGCGACGTAGACAGACCAGAGGCTTTTGTCGTGTTCCATGGCGCTCCAGTTTGGTGAGCTCCCGTCGTGGTCGAGTCTCCCTATTCTGTCCCTCCGGAACACTTTAAACCACCGTGTTTCTTTTCATCCGATGGTCCTGATGATGTTTTTGGAAACAAAATGAGGTATCCGCTACTCATGTTATGATGTACCTCTGGACAGGGAAGACGGGACTCAGGTGCTGCAGAGAGTGAGAGAAATAGAGAGTGGGGGTAGGGAGAGGGTAGCAGTCTGGCTCTAAACATGGATAGGGGAATCATAAGGTGGAGTAATTGTACTCAATGGCTTAATGCTTAAAGAACTAAAATCAGTCGTTAAGTCAGAACTAAAGATAATAAAAGAGAGTAGAGAATAATTATGTGAATACAGGAGGAATCATTTTTCTCTGCCATCCAAATTTGGAGTTATTGATCAAATGAATTTAAAATATTCCCAACGGCTTTATAAGTAGTAAGTAGTTTTACCACTAAATTGGTATTTAGTTGGATCGCTAACATGGATTGTCTCCATCGACCTACAAAACAACAATGGGTCAGAAAATTCATTGGAGCTAAGCTCCGATGGAACTCTCTTATGGTTAAATTGGAAAGAATTTTAAGTAATATAAAATATATTAACAAAAAGGAATCAAATGATAAAATTGGAGGAGCGAGAGTCTTCCTCTTATATATCCTACCTTTCGTAGAGAGGTTCTGAGTCCATATGCAGCAGTGAAATTCAGAGTCCCCTAGGGGTCGCCTTCCAACTAACTATGATCATATTGTAACTCACTGAGATCATGCAATAACCATCAAGGGATGCGTTGAAATCATCCAAGATTATGTTGTTATTGCCTAAGGGCAAGTTGTAGCCGCCTCCAGTCAAGTTGTAACCGCTCCAGGTTGCGATTAGGAGCTTTAACTCTTGGCGTGGTAAAAGGGGTGCATTTCCATATAAAGCAGTACGGTCGTTGTTTGAGGCAAGAGGGTTCATGTCGATCTGGCATTGTTGCCGACTGCTAAGCTGAATGGTTATCTGGCCTAGCTGCAAGATTTCATTTGGCACATCGGACGATGTATGATATTGGAGGTTGGCTATTTTTAGTCTGCTCGGCCTAACTTTTAGATCGATTGGAGTTGACTTAGCCTGATTATATAAAAGGGTTGCAGACTATATCATAGTTGCCACGTCGACTAAGAGCTGGATGAATACGGTTATGCCACATTATTAGGCTTATTTTCTGTCACATTAGATCATGCTAATAGTGTGATCTTTGTTTGGTGGGTCTTTTAACATGACCTTGCTAAACAACAAATTAATTGCAGAAATGTGTTGGGCCAGGCCGACCTCAGCTAGAGGCCATGTCGACTTCGACCCTATCAACCTTGATCATTGAAGATTCCATGGATCCCATGTCCATGCGGTCAAGCGGCCAGATCATGCCACATGGCAGACCCAGAAGCTCCCTCAGCAGATCTTTCTGGATCAGTGTTAAAGGCGGTCATTATGACAGCCGCCTCGGAGGGCGGGCTATTGATTACTGGCTCCTCGCATACCACTAGGTAACGCCTCAGTGTAAGTGTGCACACGATGCATTTAAGAACACCCTCGACCACTTCTATTTGGAATGACATGACGGACCCTCAGAATAGAGCCGGAAAGATAGCTCCCGAATTCTCCGCCCGCAGGATGGATCTCCATGTTGTACAGCGCCTCCAATTTAATGGCCAGCTGATCACGAATCGGTTTGAAATTTCAGGTAACGACCAAGACCCTTACCCTATAAAAAGGGGTAGGGAAAGACCTTCGGTAGGCCATTATAAGTTATTTTAAGCTAGAAGGGGCCATCTAAGGCACTGTGAAACCTCTCCAAAAGCTCGACTAACTTAGCCATCGGAGGGCCTTCGCCGAAATTCTCAGCCAAGACTTTGTGCAGGTACCCCAGAGTGCAGGAGGTGGCATTCTTTCTCCATCTTGGTCGGCATCTCCTCGGCTTCTTCCGGCGTGGTCACCCTCAGGCCAGATTTCAACCGCAACATTTGGCGCCGGAAGAAAGGTCTGAGTTGTGATCATGAAGCTGAGTAGAGGAGCCTTTAATACATCGAGATGCCAAGAACTGACTCTCAGCAACTCACTCCAAAGCCCACCCCTCGCGGTACTGGCGGATCAAATCCTTCAGGTCCTGCCAGAGCAATTTAACTTGCTCGTCCAGTAAGTCCAAACACTCACTGCGGCTATTCAAGGCATGCAGCAAGCGAAAGTCCAGCCTGCACTTTCACACACTGATGGATCCAGATGCTCCAAGAGCCGTGAATCCTACACACTGATGGCCTCTCGACTTTGGGGTAGCGGCGCAGGCCTCATCCTCACCAACTCGGATGGAGCGATAGCAGAACAGACCCTCCTATTAACCTCTTACGAGGCGGGGTTCTCCGTGCAGATAAAACTAAAGCCTGACGGATTGAGCACCGAGCGACTTGGTATCTCATGCATGAAGACAAGCTACACCGCCAGTCGGTTACATCACCACTCCTCGAATGCCTCCACCCCTCAAAGGCCGGCTATGCAGTGAGGAAAGTGCGCGAAGGAATCTACAATGACGTCCCAGTCCAGGCACCGAGACGCCCTGCAGTGTCAACCGTGAGCCACAGGCTCTCTCGACCGTAGATATCTACAATGACATCCCGGTCCGGGCACCAGGACGTCCTACAGTGTCGATCGCGAGCCCAGGCTCCCGCGACTGCAAGTATCTACAATGATGCCCCGATCCGAGCTCGAGGCGCCCTGCAACGTCTACCGTGAGCGAAGGCTCCCTCGACCGCAGGTATCTACAATAATGTCCCGATCCGAGCTCTGAGACGCCCTGTAGTGTCGACCACGAGCCATAGCTCCCTCGACCGCAGGTACAATGACCTCTCGGTCCAGGCATCGGGATGCCCTGCAGTATCGACCGCAAGCCAAGGCTTCCTCAACCGCAAGTATCTACAATGACGCCCCGACCCAAGCTCGGGGCGCCTTGCAACGTCGACCGCGAGCCGAAGAAGCTCCCACGACCTCAAAAAAAATTTAAGGGTGCAAATGCCGAGCACAGCGACTTAGCCAAAATATGTGAAAGCTGAGCCAGCACCTAAGTTATGCAGTTCGGATCTTGTTAGCCGAGCACAAAAACTTAACACAAGACTCAAAGCAAGACGAGCTTAAACCATCCAAGCTCGCCTCAGGAAGCTCGGCCTAAAGTCACTAGCTCCAACAACACGAGAGGTGTGCCCTACTTGGCACTTATATCTTCACAAACGTCTGACTGTATTGCAGGACGATCGACGACTCAGTTACTTCCTTCGCTTGAGCCAAAGAACGAATCGAACTCGAAAATCGGAGAGCAAATGATGGGAAGCAAAATGGATCGTCCTACTCCAGCATGAAGTCACCCAATTCGGACCGAGCCGACCGCAGCTAAAAGCCAGGCCGACCTCAGCCTGCCAAAGGCCGAGCCAACCTTAGCTAGAGCCCAGGCCGACCTCGACTTTGTCAACCTTGATTCCGTCGAAGATCCCGCGGATCCCATGCCCATGCAGTCGAGTAGCCAGATCGTGCCACGCGGCAGACCCAGAAGCTCCCTCAGAGGATCTTCCTGGATCGCGATGTTAAAGGCCGGTCATTATGACAGCCGCCTTAGGGGGCTGGGCATTGATGACTGATTCCTCGCATACCACCAGGTAACGCTTGGGAGTAAGTGTGCACACGACGTATTTAAGAACACCCTCGACCACTTTCGTTTGGAATGACGTGGCGGACCCTCAGAATAGAGCTAGAAAGATAGCTCTCGAATTCTCCGCTCGCAGGATGGATCTCCATGTTGTATGTCGCCTCTAATTAATGGCCAGCTGATCACGAATCGACTCGAAATATCAAGTAACGGTCGAGACCCTTGCCCTAGGAGTAGGAAAAAAGCCTTCGGTAGGCCATTATAAGCTATTGTAAGCTGGAAGAGGCCATCCAAGGCATTGTGAAACCTCTCCAAAAGCCTAGCTAACTTAACCATCGGAGGGCCTTCACCGAAATTCCTGACCAAAGCTTCGTGCAGGTACCCCGAAGCGCAGAGTGAAAAGCTAATGTAAGCTAGGACAAAATGCATTGATATGTTAGATTGTTAAAAAGTCTTCAACAAAATAATTTATACTAAGAAACAAAATAGTTGAACACAACTGCTGATCCTTGTAACAGCACATATCATCAAGACCCTCAATGGTTTCGCTAGTTAAGCTTCTCTCCTATAATCTTAGATATGGTGTAACCATGAACCGCATCACTATTAAATATCCTTCGGCTTGTGACTTATACTGCAACATAGTTAATCACAGGTAGGTTCCAATCCTTCGGCCTGCCTATCCACATCACAATCGAATTCTACCTCTTGGGCCTATGCCTCCATATAGTGTGATTTGTAATTAAAACTCTATCTAGCCCAGCAAGAGTCACATGACCTATGTCCATTCTGACTCCTTTTAACTTGATCCATGTGACCCTTACTGTTGTCAGCTAAATTGTTGAGATGAAGTGTAAATGTTGTTATATAACACAAACTCCTCCAATATATCTATGCACAAGACATGTTCTACCATCTGTATTTCCCACCTTGCTTTTCTATCCCCCATTTCTTTCCTTATGTTTCAAGAGAAAAGTGTTCCAGTGCACAAGGCTCTAGAACTACGAGGTATGGGGAAGGTCAAATATATACAACATTACCCTCACATATGGAAAAGCTTTCTCGGTGTTTCGATCCCCCGGGACACAATAAAGCAATATTACGGTTCACCATATACAAGTATCTTTTTATTCTAATTTTAATATTTATTTTATTTTATTTTATTTATTTTGTGTGCACTAGCAAGTTAATTTGTTGCATTTTCTGATCCACAGGGATTAGTAAGAACCCGAGCGCCGAGATGGTTTATTTTATTTTATTTTATTTATTTTGTGTGCACCAGCTTTGTTCGTGAAAAATTGGGCCTGTCGGGTCGGGCCTGTCGGGTCGGGTGTCGGGTCGGGCCTGTCGGGTCAGATTTATAAGGTTGGGTCGGGTCTGGACAAAAATTTAAGCCCGACAGTCGGGCCGGGCCGGGTCTGGGCATAGCCATCGGGCCTAATTTCTGCTGTAGAGCCCTGCCCGAGCCCGGCCCGGCCCGGTTTTGATCAGCTCTAGTCACGAAGCCATCAAAGAGGTGTAAGTAGGTATAGCAATACTCTTTTTCGTAAAGCCATTAAATATAAAAGAAATTTTTTTCACAAGTGAATATGAAAATTTAATTAGATTCATCAAATTTGAGGATGACCCCTTGATCCAGTTTGGGCAATGGTGCATGCAAGGAAGTACTTGGATCCAACTTATAGGCATCGTTTCGGACTTGAACCGTACTCCAAATTGGGTGCTGCTCGGTGTACCCCAGGTGCGCGCCAGGGATGAGCCTCATACTCCGGTCATTAGCCCGCTTTCAGCGTCCCCCTCCTTGCAATTAAGACCTAATAACGATCGAATTAACTATTGCGAATAGCTTGATGTACTATCTTCTTTTGACCATTCGAGGGCAAAAGGACAGTCCACGAACCGACCTTGTCATCCCCATCACATGAGAACTACAAAATCACCTGAAGAATGCCTAAAATATTTGGGTCCTAAAAATGTTGGTTATTATGGATCTATCTTGACTAAATCAATATCAACGAGACTGGCAAAATAAATAGTTGAAAATGCAGTATTAACTAACAATGTTTAGATCAGCTAGATCAGACCAACCAAATACATCGATCATATCCAGGTACTTTATCACTCCTTAAAACCACTTTGGATCGGATATTAGTTAAGGTGAATTTGGACCTAGAAACCGCTTGCAAATTAATTGACGGTGCAATAGATTTGCAAAACTAGTTTCTACAAACTAAATCTTAAAACAATTGTCATCAATAGAGGTGGTTCAACATAAACTACATGATGAATAATTTATGCTTAAAAGCCTCTAAGAATATTCTATCGCTTTCTTGCATCTAATGAAATTTAAACACAAACTCAACATTCCGAATGGTCAAATCTTCCAACTTGTGCTTCCAGATGGTTGGTTCAGCAGGTTCATCAATCAATCGACATGTGGAAGAAATTATTTGAAAGTTAAAGGATGTTGCACCCTGGAAGTGGCCTTTGAACCACACCGGTGGCTGATAATTTCCAGTGTAACGTGCATGGAACCCACCTACTTCAATGGTGTACTTTGAGAAGTAGGGGAATTGCAGGTACGCACTCCTTATATTGATTACTATCTCCATGAGCATTTGCATGTGAAATTTTAATAGCATGTCTAAATATCATGTTAGCCTAGATGCACAAATATAATTAATATTTTTAATATTCAAAAATAATAAATAAGAAGAATAAACTAGCAAATAACTAACTTGACAATATAATAATAAAATGAAGAAAGAGAGAGAAGATGGCCTATAGATCGAAGCACGCTGATGCGCTGTCCCAGGAAAGTTTATGCCCCCCACGCACGAGTCTGCTGGCACATATCTCCTAGAGATACGACGACCCAATACAGAACCACGTCTTCCCCGTCAGTGCGCCTCCAGGGAAGAAAGAAGAGCACGTTCACGCTTGCAGATAGCTCAAAAGAAACTTAGAAAAATTATGAGGAGAAGAAAAATTTTCTTTATTTCTTTTCTCCCCAATGATCCCTAGAGTCTTTTTTTATCTAGACTCTTGGAATAGGGAGAAGAGAAAATTTTGATTGTACTTTGAAATGATCCCGAGAGCCCTTTATATAGGCTCAGGCACGTCAAAAGAAGAAGATTTTCCTCCCGCGGATTGATGACTTGTCTTCTTGTGCTCCTTTGATTCTTCGGCTTATTGCATCTTGGCCGTTCATGCTTCCTTCCTTCTTCGAGGGGCCTTTCCATGTTTGCTCCTGCGCTGGATACATGACACTTGTCATGGTTTGCTTTCATTAGAAATTCTTCCATGTTTGCTCCCTTGCTTGTGCACGGATGCTAGCCACTTGGCCGTTAACCAATTTTGGTTTTCAAATTTTAAATTATTTGATTTAATTCAACAATCCCCCACATAAATTAAATATTTAAAAAATTTAAAATCAAAATAAAATTTTAAAAAAAAATCAAAATAAAATGCTGAGTATCTTATATTATGTAATAGGTGTAGGTACCTTTCGGTTTGAACCTTCACTTAGTGACAATTGATTACCTCTGTGGAGCTAAGGTGGACTATGCCTTGAACCTTGGTCCATGGCTCAGATTTCATCAACAGCACACATAATATAGCGTGAACATGCTCGAAGCGGGTTTGCGCTTTACGGCCATGCGCAGGTATCTCTTCATGTGTGTTATTAGGGAACAGCCCACTTCCCATAGTCGCGGCCTCACGACTACACGCATATAGGTGAATCCTGAAAAAGGGTACGAGCAAGTAGGTACCCTGCCTCATGGGTCTCGGATTCATTAAGAGTAAAAACTCAACCTAATCCTTGCTTTTTATGAGCACTGTTGCCCTAGGGATGGGAAAAACAAATAGTGCTCCTCATTAGTCACCTATCTAGCTTGTTTCTACCCATTGAACCTTTTCAGGTTGGGTTACCACCGTGGTGACTTTACTTATGGGCTTAGCCCCATCCCCCTCGACAACTCTAGAACCACTGTTCTAGACAATCCTTTGGTAAGCTGATCAGCTAGATTCCTTTCGGATCTTACAAAATTTAGTGCAATTAAGTTATTCTTTAATTTGTATCTCAATGATTTATGGCGCACTTTCAAGTGCCTATTCATTTTCACATTTGCATTTTCTTGATTGCATTTATCTATAGCAGATCTGCAGTCACAGTGAATAGATATAGAAGGTAATGGTGAAGTCTCAATAGGCAAATCTATCAGTAGATCTCTAAGCCACTCGGCTTCAATGCTAGTGGTATCTAGGGCAATCATTTCAGATTCCATGGTGTTCCTAGCCACTACAGTTTGTTTGGTAGACTTCCATGATACAGCTGCACCTCCTAAAAGAAAGACAAAACCAGTGGTGGATTTGGTGTCAACTGTATCACTGATCCAGTTGGCATCACTATAGCCTTCCAGAACAGCAGGATAACCACAATAGTGTAATCCTAGAAATATGATACCCTTAAGGTACCTGAGAATTCTTTCTAGAGCAGTCCAATGATCATTATTAGGATTGTGAGTATATCTACTTAGTCGGTTCACAGAGTATGCAATATCAGGTCTGGTATAATTTGCAAGAAATCCTAAAGAACCAATGATCTGGGCATACAAGCTTTGATTGACTGGATCACCTAAGTTCTTCTTTAGATGAAGAGATGGATTATAGGGAGTAGATACAGGATAACAATCAGAGTAGTGAAACTTTTTAAGAATTTTCTCCACATAGTGGCTTTGGGACAAAGTTATTCCATTTTCATTCCTTATGATTTTAGTATTAAGGATTAGGTCTGCTTGTCCTAAATCTTTCATGTCAAATTTTAGAGATAAAAATTGTTTTACTTCATTAATAATTTCTAAGTCTGATCCAAAAATTAGGATATCATCTACATATAAACATAAAATTATAATTTTGTTATTCTTCTTTTTATAATATACACATTCATCTGTGTTATTAATTTTAAATCCATTAGTTAGAATTATTTCATCAAATTTAAGGTGCCATTGTTTGGGGGCTTGTTTTAGACCATAAAGAGATCTAATCAACCTACATACCTTTTTCTCTTGACCTGGGATAATGAAACCTTCGGTTGGTTCATGTAGATCTCTTCATCTAGGTCCCCATTCAAGAAAGCAGTTTTAACATCCATTTGATGTATAACCAGCTTATGAATGGAAGCCAAGGCAACAAGAATCCTAATAGTAGTGATTCTAGCTACAGGGGCATAAACATCAAAGAAGTCAATCCCAGATTTTTGAGTAAAACCTTTGGCTACTAACCTAGCCTTATATTTGTCTACAGTTCCATCTGGCCTAAGTTTCTTCTTAAAGATCCATTTACACCCTATGGGTTTACTTCCTGGGGGTAGGTCTGCCAATTCCCAAGTATGGTTTTGGATTATAGATTGCATTTCATTATCTATTGCTTCTTTCCAGAAGGGGGCATCTAGAGATTTCAAGGCATCCTCTAAAGAAGTAGGAGAGTCTTCTATTAGGAATGTGTAGTAGTCTTCTCCAAAGTTCTTTTCAACTCTAGTTCTTTTACTTCTTCTAGGTTCAGTTTCTTCTTCTTCTTCTCTAAATCACTACCAGAAAACACGCGTATAGTGACGGAAAATTAGTGACGGCCCATTATCAGTCACTATTTGTGACGGATTAGTGACAGACAGAAATTTGGTCACCGTGGCGTGAACTTAGTGACAGATTAGTGACCGACCGGTCACAAAATACGCGGGTAGGGTGGGCGCCAAAACTTAGTGACCACCGTAGTGACGGGATATCTGTCACAAAACTGGTAACTGAAATTGCAACGAGACAGTGACAAATTCATCCGTCACAAAAATCGTAACCCAAATGTTTATAAATTTTTAAAAAATTATTTTTGATAGTGACGGATTATTGACAGAAATTTTCGTCACCAAATTTAATTTCTAATTCTAAAAATATTAAAAATAAGATTTTTGAGTAATTATAAATAAAAAAAGAAAAAAGATAAAAGGAGGAAATCTAAAATGAACTAAGAGTGCCGCGCTTAATTTCTAATTCCCCCCCCCCCCCGGCCCGCCCGCCCGCCCGCCCAGCGCCAACACCAAAATTCTAATCCCCCTAACCCTAGCCCCTGCAGCCGCCCCTCAACCCCCCCACACCACACCCACACCCCCCCCCCCCCGGGCGATCCCTAACCCCTCCTCCTCCCCCCCAACCCAAATCCAACAAATCCCTAACCGGAAGGCTGTCCACGGCAGGGATGACCGTCCGGATTTCCTAACCCCTTCTCCTCCTCCCTATGCCGACGAGAGCTACCTGATCTTCTTCGAGTCTCCTCGAATACGGATTCTCGCTTCGAGAGCTCACGTCCGAGGCCAATCGCGGGATTTCGTTCTGGAGCCCCAGTTTAGATTCCGATGGTTCTTTCCGGTTGCTCTCGATGCGAGCATTCTAAAGGCTGGTCATACATTTGGGGTTTTTCAATCTTTTGTTTAACCAATTGCAAAAATCAGACATTTTCTAGATTCCAAATGGATTTTGAGCATCGGCGAGATGGCACTGTTTTTACTTCTTTGATTGTCAGATGACCTCATTCTATGATTTTTGAGTCTTTCCCATTTGGTAGTCCCCTGTCACAACTCCAACAAATTTGATCTGACACCTATTCACCCACTATATGCAACTATATGTCTTTAGGTTGTGTATGTCTTGTAACAACATATGATTATGAATCTTGTAACTGCATACAACAATATATTTTTTGATTTGCCTGTCTATGCTCATTGGTATCAACACAATGACTACCACATTTGTCTCTGTGTACTGTAAATGTCGTCAGCCCGCTGTTGCTCGTAAGTTATTCGATGAAATGCTTGAGAGGAATGAGATTGGAACCATGAATTCTAGTGCTGGATCCACTAATGATGCACAATATGTAGTGCTATCGAATATTTATGCTGCTTCAGAAAAATGGGAAGAAGCAGAGAGGATAAGGAGGAGAATGGTGGAAAATGGAATACAAAAAATGTGTGGTTGCAGTTCGATCATGAAAGGTAAAAATTCTTTCATCATTTCAAAAAAAAAAAAAAAAGGCCCCTCCTTAGTGAGTTTGCCTTAGGCCCCCAAATGCATTGGGCCGCCCCTGCTTAGAATCAGTGGACTTGTTCCTTAAACCATTTGATGTAGAAATTTTAATTTGGTAATTTATTAAGTATTTTTTGTCTATAAAGTTAAGTTTTTTTGTTTTGCTTTGAAAGGTGCATAGTGAGACCGTTACTGATGGGAGTGCCAGTGACACTCTGGAGCCATGGAAATTTAAGGTTTCATATGACAAGTTGGTCATTGCATCCGGAGCAGAGGCCTCGACCTTTGGTATACGTGGTGTAAGAGAGCATGCGGTCTTTCTCCGTGAGGTTCACCATGCCCAAGAGATTCGGAGGAAGCTCCTTCTCAATCTGATGCTGTCTGATGTGCCCGGTATGCCATTTCAGAAGATAGGAAACATCATGGATGTTATTGCATTAATTAGTACCTTGTGTAAATTTGTTTTCTTATAATGATTTCAGCCTGCTATGATATTTGTTTTTTGCAAATAATGTTATGTAGTTCAAGTACTGCCAAATCCTGCATTTGTGCATTCTTTGAACAGCAAATATTAGAGTATACAGTGATTTGGTGTAATGCATTTAATACTTGATTTTTTTTTTGGCAAATATAGGCATATCAGAAGAAGAAAAGAGGAGACTGTTGCACTGTGTTGTTATTGGAGGTGGTCCAACCGGTGTTGAGTTCAGTGGTGAAATTAGTGATTTCATCATTGGAGATGTTCATCAACGTTACTCCCATGTTAAAGACTATATCTGTGTGACCCTAATTGAGGTTTTCCTGTCATACCTCTCCAGCATGATTTTATGAACTTGAATTATTTTTTCCCCTATATCTCTTTTTTATTCCTCTAATGGAGTGTTTGATGCTATAGCTCATAAAACATCGCGTAATTTAGTTACTTGAGAAATTTATTTCTAGTCAATCTTGTCAAGAACATATGTGGATAAAAATCATCTGAACTCTTTCTTTTTTGTGTTAGGCAAATGAAATTTTATCATCTTTCGATGTTCGACTCAGAACATATGCTACAAAACAACTCACTAAGGTCAGTGATTCTAAGCAAGGGATTGTGCAATCTCTTCTTTTGTTGATTTTCAATTGCTGTTTGTTAAATTGCTTGATTGCTCTCTGCATTTCCATTTCCCTTAGTCCTGAATTTACTTCAGAAACTTTTTATATGAAGAGCATCATTTTCTTTTATGCTGATATTGTTTTCAATGTTCATTGCTTTTGTATTGACCTTGTACTATCCCTTGTTAAATTGCTATTCGATTCTTTCTCCTTGAGAATTCAGTTCAACCTCAACGGCTCCTGAAGAACAGCAAGCAAAGGTAAACATACTCATTTTAACCAACTAAATGCTTCTATTTATGCCTCTTAAGTTTTATGCATGACATCTTCATTCCGAATTTTGGTTATCACTTGAAGCATCTTATAGTGTTCACTTGAAAAGCATCTTATAGTTTTCACTTGAAGAGCATCTTAAGCTCCTTCCTTTTTCTGAGAAAGCATGTTAAGATCTTTATGGAATATTATGTCTCACAACATTGTTAAGGGGTTCCTGTTGTATCATGCTTATCATATATAGGTAATGTTGATGCCTTTTCCAAGCAGATAAATGAAGTTCGAAGGATGAATGGTCCATTGTCGGAAGCACTGCCAGACTTCTATTCAGATGCTTCAATATCAAGGTACCTCCGGTCAAGAAACTGGAATGCAGAAAAGGCAAGTAAAATGCTGAAAGAGACTGTGAATTTGTCCTGAGCAAGGATGCCCTCAAGAGAGCCAGGTCCTTTGACGAACGGCACCATTTTATGTCCGGCGCCTCAGCTATGGCTTTAGTCCCCTGGAGGATCTCATTGGAATTATTGGGCAATCATCATCCTCTTCTACCTCTACAAGTCAAGCTCTAGAGCTGTACTCGCGTGAAGACCTTCTAGGTATTTTTGAGCACTAAAAGAAAAAATGGCAAGAGGAGGTTCTTCAAAAGATGAGAGAAGAGATTGGCTTTGGACCATGGCATGCAGAACGGGGGGTAATGGTGATTCTGGTTCTGCTGATCATGCTTCATTATAATTGCTTTTGCCTTAGATGATAGGTCTTTGCATTTCTAGGAGGAATGAAATCTCTGTTATGACATACTTTTTGTACTTTGATTTTGATGGATTTAGGACATGTTGATGCCTATTTTGAATGACATGTTAAAAAACTTTTGCGTAATGTTGAATGCCTTTGCTATTAATGATATTGTTATTATTATTATGAGCCAATCAATGTACCAAATGTACCAGGTTATTGGAATGTGATCAGTGACTAAATTTGGTTACTGAATTGTTTACCAAGTATTGTGACGAGCAGCCATAAATTTAGTGACAGAGTTTTGGTTACTAAAAATTGATTATGCTCAGTGAGTTGTGACAAATTAGTGACGGTAATCTTGTTACTAGATCAGTGACGGAATTAATAACAAATTTAGTGACAAAATTTGTGACCATGTCTGTGACGACTAAATTTGTCACTGAAGGTTGTGACAGATCAGTGACCAAATTTGTGACCGAATTCTGTGACAAA
This sequence comes from Phoenix dactylifera, assembly GCF_051530095.1. Taxonomy (NCBI): domain Eukaryota; kingdom Viridiplantae; phylum Streptophyta; class Magnoliopsida; order Arecales; family Arecaceae; genus Phoenix; species Phoenix dactylifera. The sequence goes on from NC_143201.1 coordinate 15,764,737, forward strand.
ATCAGTGACCAAGTTACCTTCGTCACTAACTCAATGACTGGTTAGTGACGGGAAATACATAATTTCTTAAATATTTAATTTTTGGATTTGTAATGGTTTAGTGACGGTGATTCTGTCACGGAGTTTAGTGACGGGAATCGCCGCCGTCACTGAGAATTTAGTAACGCGTGTTTTTGTAACCAATTCAGTGACGGGAGCTCCGGTCACAAATTCCGTATTAGTGACCGGAAACATGGTATAGTGACGGGAATTTTCGTCACTATACGCGTGTTTTCTGGTAGTGAATCTGGTTCTGCTAGAACTAGTCCCTAAGTTATTATTGGTATTTATTTGATCATTTATCCTTATTTTAAAAGAAAATATACTTTCAAAGTAGATTGCATCTCTTGCTTCCATTATAGTGTTGTTATTAATTTCATTTATTTAAGAGTTAAACACTAAAAATCTATTAGCATTACTCTCAATTGCATATCCTATAAATATTGCATCTATTGTTTTGGGTCCAATTTTCTTTCTTTTATTTTCTAGAATTTTTACTTTAGCTAAGCACCCCCACACTTTTAAATATTTTAAGTTAGGTTTTCTATGTTTCCAGATTTCATATGGAGTTTTATCATTATGTTTGAATGGAATTCTATTCAAGATATAAGATGCAGTTACTAGTGCTTCCCCCCAAAGATTTTCTGGTGCACCTGAACTAAATAACATAGAGTTAACCATATCCATTAAGGTTCTATTCTTTCTCTCAGCTACTCCATTAGATTGGGGTGAATAAGGAGCTGTCACTTCATGAATTATCCCATGTCCTTCACAGAACTGGGTCAGCTCAAAAGAGGTATATTCACCTCCTCTATCAGACCTTAAGATTTTAATCTTTTTATCTAGTTGGTTTTCAGCCTCTGCTTTATAGACTTTGAATTTATTTAAGACCTCATTTTTAGCTTTGATAAGATAGAGGTGACAGTATCTAGAAAGGTCATCTATGAAAGTTACAAAATATTTGTTTCCACCCCTTGAGGTTCTTCCTGAGTCACATACATCACTATGTATGAGTTCAAGGAGATCAGAATCTCTACTTACAGAGTGAAAGGGTTTTTTAGGTAATTTGGCCTCTACACATATCTCACATTTATCATTATTCTTAATTTCTGATTTTGGGATTAAATTCAAGTGCATTAATCTTTTAATAGAACTATAGTTTACATGTCCCAACCTACTATGCCAGACAACAGGAGAGTCAATATGAAGAACAATAGAATTTTCATTCATAGATGGAATAATTACATTGAGTTTAAACAATCCATCACAAAGAAAACCTTTTCCGATGAAAGAGACACCATGGGTTACAACAACTTTATTTGATTCAAAAACAATTCGGTATCCTTGCTGGACAAGCAAGGATCCACTAACTAGATTTCTACGGATGTCTGGAACGTGGTGCACGCCTTGCAGAGTAAGGATCTTCCCAGAGGTAAGTGTCAGATCCACTCGTCCCGCTCCAAGCACGCGCGCCACAGCATTATTACCCATGGTCACAGTTCCTCTACATGAGATCTGATAAGATGAAAATCAGGAGCGATCAGAACAAACATGTATACTAGCTCCGGTATCAATCCACCAGTCAAGTGCTAATTGTGTCATGTTAACTTCAGGTATGAAGGAAACAGACCTGATAGCAGTCTCAAAGGAGTTAGCCCCACAGGTCACCATGTTGGCCTGGGCACCAGAAGTGGTAGGACCCTTACTTCTAGGTTGACGAGGAGTAGTGATCTTGTAGAAGCATTGGTTGGCCATATGGTTGGTCCGACCACAGACAAAATAGCAACGAACAGATTCTCCTTCTTTCTCTTTCTTCTGGTTCTGAGAGAAGTTGGGTTTTCTGTTGTTGGGCTGAAAGGAGTTCCTATGGTTGAATGATTTCTTCTTGAAGGACTTGTTGTGGTTGGGACGGAAAAAACGATTCTGATTTTTGGATTTGGGCTTGGATTCAACATTGTTGACTTTGGGCAAAGGATTGGAGGAGTGAGATTTTTCTCTAAGGCGATGTTGTTCTTCAATCCTAATAGAATTTAGGACTTGGGTTAGAGACAGATCACCTTGGGTGTGGCTCAAAGTCTTGGCAAAGTCTGACCAGGTAGAGGAAAGTTTGTCTATAATACAGGCAACTTGGAAAGACTCATCTAAGTGGGTTCCATTTGCCTGGAGTTGAAGAATCAATGTTTCATATTCATGGATTTGATCATTCATAGATTTGGAATCAACAAATTTAAACTTGCTAAAGTCAGAAGCTTTGAATCTCTTTACCCCGGCATCATCAAGTCCATATTTATTTTCTAAGGTATCCCAGAGATCTTTGGCACTCTTAGCTATATAATAAATATCATAAAGCCTATCAGAAAGGGCTCCTAGAATTCTATGAAGACAGTGGTAGTTGGTTTCTTCTGGAGTCCTAGTGGAGGATGCATCATCAGAAGGAGCAAGGTTTGGATTGTTGCGAGTAGAAGGTCGTGAAGCAGATGGGTTAGACCCACCAATGGCGGAGATCAAGCCTAAGGTGGTGAGCCAAAACCGCATTTGATTCTGCCACCTTCTAAAGTTTTGACCATCAAATTTTTCAGGTTTAGCACTAAGATTTTCATATGCGTGGGAAGCCATTAGTTTGTAGCTTAACACAATTTTGACACCTGTGGAAATGAGAAGGTTTATGTCAAATTATTGCACTGATATTTAAATTGAACTTTAGATGTCTAATTGAAAAATCCAAAGAATAACAGCCAGATCAGCTCCAGATCGGTGGTGGAGCACTTGGCTCACTTAAGTACCAGCCTTTCTTAGGCACGTATGCCTTTTTGACAAGCTTTTCTTAGACACCGTTATTCAATAGATAATTTCACTAGATATCGTTCAATTTTATCCTAAGTGCAATATTAAGCTAGCTCCTATGAATTAACCAATTTTCGAATTTCCGTTTGAATGGAATCTGGAAATTACTCCGTAAAGAGTCCAAATAGAGGTATTAATAAACCTCTTGGAGGTTAAGCAATCTAATATTTTGCTTGAAAAATTAAGTATTAAAGTAAAGCTAGCATAAATGTGTAACAACTAAAATAGAACAATTTATAATTATGCAGCAAAATATTTAATAAATATTGCAATCTAAAATCTAGTGCTAACCGTACATAAACTTTCCTGGATTGTTAGCCTAGATGCACGAATATAATTAAATATTTTTAATATTCAAAAACAATAAATAAGAAGAATAAACTAGCAAATAACTAACTTGACAATATAATAATAAAATGAAGAAAGAGAGAGAAGATGGCCTGTGGATCGAAGCACGCTGATGCGCTGTCCCAGGAAAGTTTATGCCCCCCACACGGGTCTGCTGGCACAGATCTCCTAGAGATACGACGACCCAATACAGAACCACGTCTTCCCCGTCAGTGCGCCTCCAGAGAAGAAAGAAGAGCACGTTCACGCTTGCAGATAGCTCAAAAGAAACTTAGAAAAATTATGAGGAGAAGAAAAATTTTCTTTATTTCTTTTCTCCCCAATGATCCCTAGAGCCTTTTTTTATCTAGACTCTTGGAATAGGAAGAAGAGAAAATTTTGATTGTACTTTGAAATGATCCCTAGAGCCCTTTATATAGGCTCAGGCACGTCAAAAGAAGAAGATTCCCCTCCCGCGGATTGATGACGTGTCTTCTTGTGCTCCTTTGATTCTTCGGCTTATTGCATCTTGGCCGTTCATGCTTCCTTCCTTCTTCGAGGGGCCTTTCCATGTTTGCTCCTGCGCTGGATACATGACACTTGTCATGGTTTACTTTCATTAGAAATTCTTCCATGTTTGCTCCCTTGCTTGTTCACGGATGCTTGCCACTTAGCCGTTAACCAATTTTGGTTTTCAAATTTTAAATTATTTGATTTAATTCAACATATCACATACTCACCCTTCCAATAAGTTACACCCTTATAAAGGATATTATTTGTATCATACCTTCCCAACAAATTGCACTTCAAGTTGATAGATAAACTTAATGAGAAACATAATAGATGAGAACTTGCAAGCATGCTATCTTATCATGTTGTAGATATAATGTATAAATAGTCTAGATTCGATGCAAAAGTACATCAAGCCTCTATCTAGAAGTCTCCTGCATATAGTCCATCAAACCCAAGTAACAGAACCTTCATATTGATATGGATAATAACTAAGAAAGATGGAGCTGAAAACTTGCAAATCTAATCATGTGAAGTGTGGACTATGTGAGAGCTGGGAATCTCATATATGAAGAATTCAAAAATAAATCAGATTCCTTTGCATTACACTCTTTACAGTACCAACCATGTTAGAGCTCAATATGGATTTATGAACCCAAAGCGAAAAACCAAAGCAACGATCTCAAACATCATGACCAAACTAAAGTCATAACCATATTCGTTTTGGACCCACTTGGTTCGCAAGAAAAGAAAAAAAAGTGTGGATAACAGAAAAATGAAGAAATGCTTCATGTTTGGTTAAAGTTTTCAAAAAAAAAAGAGAGAGAGAAAAATAACTTTCTCGTGAAAATAAGGTTTCCACACTTCATAAAAAAAGTAACCTATATAGGACATTAAAAAGTCCAACTCCTACCATTTGAGAATTAGAGTATTTTTTTTAAAAAAAATGTCCTTAAATTTTTAAATATAATAGGATAAGATCTTTTCTTTTATTAAGAGCATAACAAGTATTTTATATAACTTTTCTAGAAAAGTAGATGCTAAATTAAACATAAACCACTTTTGTAATATATCTTTTTTTATGATCAACCAAACATGCAAAAACTATTTTTTCCGAATATCACATACTCAAATATCAACTTTGCAGAAAAATACATTCCGGCGGGAGAAAATTCTTTCGGCGGACTAAATGAGTCCTCAAAGCCAAATGGGACTGCGCATATTATAAGCCAACCTAGCTTCCCCATTTACAAGGGTTGTTTCATTGAATAAAAAGGGTCCCTCCAGAACACCCAACTACCCAATCTAATAAAGCAATAAATGATCATTTAGAAACCTTCTGGCCGGACAGTGAAACCCGCTCAGTCTATTCAATAAAATTCAGTACATGTCCCCAAATATCACCATCCCACAAGCCTTCTCCATGCTTTCATATCTAAAGCTCAGGGCATGGACCCTCGATTAGGTGTCAAGCAAAGAAGAAATGAATGAAGCTTGATGAAGGTTACCCTTAACCAACAAAGGCCATGACAGCCTAAAGTGTCTCCAAATTGGCCACTTGTTCCTAGTTAGATACTCAAGAGCCATGTTAGACCACAAACATAGGAGAGAGAACCAAAAAAAAAGACTTAACTAAGATCTCTCCTAAAAACTCATCCTCATAACCGTGCCTACAGAACCTGCCCCGCCCCACCTACTCAGCACCTCAGAATTAAACACAGCAAAACAGCCCCTCATTAAAAGGAGGCCACCACCAATCCAGCCTAACATTCAACACCCCAATTCATTGCTCGCAGCCTTTCCTACATCCTCATCTACATATATATCCATCCATCTCCCTCCTTGCCACACATACAACTCCAGCTCCACCTTCAGAGATACTAGCTTGTAAGAGAAATGAAGGGTGGTATCCAATCTCTTCTCCTTTCTTGCCTCCTCTTATCTCTGCTAGCGGCGGCCGCCTCCGATGACTCCTCTGTCCAAAGTAAGTGTGCGCCGGAGTTTCAGAAGCTGACCGGATGCCTGGACTTTGCTACTGCCAAGGCCAACTCGCCCTCGAGCCAATGTTGCGGCTCGGTGACCGACATCCGAAACAAAGATGCAGTCTGCCTCTGCTACATCATCCAGCAGACGCACGCCGGCTCGTCGACCATCAAGAGTCTTGGGCTGCAGTTCAATAGGCTCCTCCAGCTTCCAGAGGCTTGCAAGCTAGCCAACGCCAGCGTCACGAACTGCCCTAGTAAGAACACTCCTAACTACTACTATTTAGGTGACCTTCATTAGCAGCAAGAACCATCTCTTTCTCCAGATTTGCAACATGAATTAGGTCCAGCCAATATGTAACTTATCTGGATTGAGCTTGCAGTGGAAAATATTTGACCCAGTTTCAAGCTGGTTGGATCTTAGTTGAGGCAGCACTTCAACCAAATCAGAATCTCCATGGAAGGACTTCTAAACTGACATGGCTCAAACAAAGCCATAAAGGATCCCAACCTGAGACAGAAAACTCAAACTTGAGCTGTATTATTATATGGCAAAACTCCTAAGCTGATCTTACCCAAATCAACTTAGCCATGTGTTGAAAATCTAGGACTCCTTTGAGTTCTCTTTTAGGTAGTGAAGGTCAAGGTCAGCTTGGTTTCATTTCATTTTGGGTTGGATTAGGAGTTTGCTAAGGAACGGTTCAGACCAGGTTGGCTCAATAGATTTACAAATTGAATCAGGTTAGGTTGTTCATATTTTAACCGGACCTGACTGATCCTTTTTTCTGTGCAACATAATTCATAGCTTCAATAGTTTGCTTCTCTGGGGTAGATTGATTGTTTGCTTTTCGATTGTGCTAGTATAGGCCTGGTCCAATTTCACATAAAAATTTTGTTTGAAGACTAACTCCAGCCTAATTTGTAGGACTAAAAAGGTTTGGCTCTGCAAAATCTGATCCGTGGACCATCTTAAAATTCAGATCAATTTAAAGACAAGCAGGTTTGCGGATGTTCGAGTTATATAATTTAAACTTATGAGATGGATGGATGGGTGGTTTTGAGGGCCCTCACATAGTGCAATCAAATTTAATTTTATTATACTTTGAAATTAAGTACCTAGGATTCATATCATATTTGAATATCTACTGCATAATCTTATTGTTTCATGCATCCATTCATGCCTACAAAGTTTCATGTATCAAAAGTGATGAGTCTGATTAGCAGGAAAGCTCCATTGGTTTTGCTGATAGAAGAAACCATAGTCTTATTTACCTTCCAGCATAGGGTTTTGTGATTATATATTCGGATATTCGGTCTTTTTTTTCTATTTTTTGGGATTCTTTGTTATATATCTTTTTCTGTTTTATTTTTAAAAACCCTTTGAAGATAAGTGAACTAGACTGCGCAAGCTTTTTTTAAAAAAAATTGTTTGTAAAATCTTTTGAGATTTTGGTAGCATAGATTATTGCTTCCAGAAAAGAGTGAAAATAAAAATAATTATAAAAAAAAAAGAATAGCAGCAGATCTTTTGTGCAAATTCTATCAACAACATTCATGTACATCTGGCATTTCACTAATTTGTAGAGAAACATTAACATAAAATTAACAATGATATGAAACAGGCCTTTAATTTTTAGAAACATATTTAGTTAGATAAGTGAATGTGTGCATTTGAAAAGATTAACGGAATGCTCTTATGATTATAAGCCATCAATGACACGAAACATCGGATAATAACAGTAAAAATAACAACTCCTGATTGTCACTGTTTGCAGAATAATGTGTTTTCCTTGAACTGACAAGGATATCTGAATTCAAAAGGTGGTATTTTTATCAGATGAGCAGTGGAAAGGTCAAATTACGTTCCTTATTCATGGCCAGCTAGTATAACAAGATTACAATGTCATTAACCGAAAAGAATAATTATATACATAACTTAGGGCTGTAGAAATCATTGTATAGTAGCTGTTTTGATGACAAATTTATTGGTTGAATGACACATTTGTATTAGTTCCATACAGCCAAAAACAAAAAGAAATGTGTTAATTACTTCTGATTAATGCATTTTGTATTGTTTACAAACTTCTTTATTCATCATATGCTTTATATTTCTTTTAAATTAAGGAATTAAAAGCCAGATACTTGACCTTTGTCTACATAAAACCCAAATGAAAGAAATGTCTGCCCATGTTTTTTTTTTTTTGAAATAAGTTAATTGGATAACTCAGAACTCTCACTTGAAAAAGCACTGAGAGTTAGAATAGTGTTACAAGTCAAGGAGCAATTGATCAGAGCGAATGAAACATCCTTGACTTATAATTATAGCATTCAAAAAATCAACAAGCCAGACTAAAAATATGAACATATTCCTTTGAGCTTAAACTTACTTCCTTGAAAATATAATACTTTTTTTGATGGAATTGAAAAGGCAATATAACACTGGCATCATAGGCAATAATGAAATAAACAAAACAATGCCATCTTAAACCAATTTGATGAACATGTTAACCGTGCAACTTTTCTTCCCAAATGCTTATCTCCATGTCAATTTGTAGATACTTTCCCAAAGAAATTTTCCATAATTTACAAGACTTGTTAATATCAATTCAATGAAGCACCAACCTCTCAAAGCCTTTCTCTGAATTCTTGTTTTATTTCAGTCCTTTCAAGTTTTGTCAGCTTTAATGCCCTCATCTTTTATGCCAGCAAACCACATCCCAATTCACAGTACAAAACCAATTACTAGTTTAGTACGCAACAGAAGAAATCAAATATCAATCTTTCTAATCTTCAGATATAAACATTTAATGTCAATAGTTTTTAATAGATTTGATAAATTTGCATTTAAAATTTTTAAAAAAAAAATCAACTTCAATGTTTTAACCGCTCTATCAAATATTAAATCAACTTGGTTGAATCTACAAGACAAAACTGGAAGGCTCTAGTGTTAAGTAGGAAGTTCCCACCCTAAGCCTGCAATACATTGAATTCTTTTTACAGGCTTTCACTTTTCAGATACCAAATCGATGAGAGAAAGGATTGGCAAAATTTAAGAAAACATTTTCGATAGAAAAAAGGTTTTTCAGCGATCTTTTGTCTATGTTGAAGAATTCCATCAATCTGACTATGGAATAACAACAAAAATTGGTGTCACTCGGTACTCACATACTTAAAACTTTCCACAATCTAGAACTTTGTTGAGCTTTGTACTGGCTTCTCCAGCAAAAAAAAATTGACTGTCAATTTTTGACTGGCTCAACCTGATATCAGCCATCAAATTCTAGTTCAGATTTGCACCACATATTGTCGAAGTTAGTAGTGACCATAATCAGTGGCAGGTTTGCTCTTTAGTTCATAAACATTGATTACATAACACCTATAACATATAAGTTTAATTTTAGAGAAAGACTAGAACTCGTAAAAATAATTAATAATATGAGTTTAATTATGATGGACACTTTTTTCTCAAACAAATTATCAAATCATTTTGTCATTCATATTAACAAGATGAAACAACCAGTGGTGGTTGTCAATTATGACTAAAGAAATTATACTATCTTCTTTCTCACTTTTCTCTTGTTTCTGACATGTTTGACAGAACTTCTAAATATATCTCCAAGCTCGCCAGACTATTCTATCTTCAATGGCACTACTAAAGGTTAAGCTTTATAAAACTTATGCTCTCTTACAGCTTACAGTAGTTTCAGAGTAATTTCCTAAATCAAAATTGTGTCAACACATGTATGCAGCTACATCAGCATCCCCTAATGCTACCCCTGCATCTGGAGGAATCATGCATCAGAACCGTTTTGATGGTACCTTCACCATTGCTGTGGTCTCCGCAATCTACCTATCCATCTTCTGAATAGGCTTCATGCATCAGAACAGCTTTGATGGTACCGTCACCATTGCTGTGGTCTCTGCAATCTACCTATCCATCTTCTGAATAGGAGCTTGAACCAATTGCCATGACTTACTCTTATATCCTTTGTGTGGAACATTAATGCCTGTTTTTGAATGAGATACAATATGTAACATGTAAGATCTTGTACTGGATTTCTTTTCCAAGACTCTATCAGGAATTCTAACAAGAGCTAGCATGCCACAATTCTCTACCAACTGCTCCTGACATTGACTCCATTTCCTTTGGATTCAACTGTTAGATTTATGAATCACTTGAACTATCACAAACTTCTTATATCAGTTATCTGTATATAGAGAAAACAAATCATTTACAGATTCTGGAAGAACGAGAGAGTCCAGCTAAACAAGTGATCCGACTGGAAGAAGTGTTATATGAGGACTTCGAGATCAAAAAGCGAAGCTTTCTCATAGTTACTAAATGGGCTCATACAATTTGAGAGAGAGAGAGAGAGAGAGAGAGAGAGAGCAATCTTTTGCTCTCCCGTAAATCTCTCTTCCCTGTTTTTGAATTCAAGACCATTGCATCTGAGAAATACTAGCATCAAAAAATGACACTTGGGTGCTTGCCATCCCACAGCTTCAGCTGGTTATCCACTACAAGCACACTAAAGCAAATTCAATACGAGCTTGGAGATTGAAGAGGTTGATATAAACCGTCAGCCTTGATTAAAGCACAGTCCACTCAAAATTTTATGGTGTTTTGTCTCCTTCAATGGTTATGTTCAGTGGTCCCAGTTGTCCCAGAACAGAAACTTGAGGTATTCGACAAAGTCACCGTCCTCTAATAATCAAACTGAAGGAGATTCCTCTGCAGCTCTTCTACATATAGGAGACTGCTAGAACTCCTAGTCTTCCACCAATACAAGAAAAGTAGATACCTGGTCTATGTAGAATAAGGCCTTCGAGATCTAATGATATGGAAGAGATGTCTATTCCATGGACTTGACAATGGAAGTCGCAGTCAAGTAAATGTTCATCCAACTTAACATCATTTTTCCATTTTAAAAGTCTCTGTTTATTTACTGCAGCAACACACTGGGTCTCTTCAATTATTTACACCAGGTTTGTCCTTTTTCTTTGAACTTCCACTAAACCAAAAAATTTGATACTGTATAATCTTACTCTTTTTTATCAAAGGTTGTATCCCTTTCTCCACAAAGCCAAGATGTTGCTGGATTGATTAAATTGTCATTAGTTCAGTCATATACAGAATCAACCCTTCCTGACTTTGAGTTGTGACCTCCGGATAATTCAAGTGTCAGCTGTCACAGGGGTGAACCTAGTTCTTGATCAATGCTTTCTTTTTGGCACCAGATGAGACCCAAATAAAAACATCTTGAGATCAACAGAAACTTAGAAGCTCTACTGGTTCCCATAAGAAAATGCAGACTAAAGATAATAACTTTTTTAGACATGATACTAATAATAATATATGATGGTGATTTGAATTTTTTCAATAATAAGAAATCAGCTTAATTCTGACTAAATATAATGACTGATTTAGACATGATATTAATGATGATATAAGATGGTTCTTTGAATTTCTTCTAATAATAAGAAAATAGGTTAAGTTTGTATGTATTTATGTAGGTATGTAAGTGTAAAATCAGGATATTATTAGTGTCATGTCTAAATAATACATGATGGTTCTTCGAATTCTTTCCAATAATAAACAATCAGGTTAATTTTGTATGCATGTATATATGTATGTATAATAAGAAATCATGTTAATTTGGACTAAAGATAATGACTTATTTAGACATGATACTGATAATGATATATGATGGTGCTTTGAATTTTTTTTTTCAATAATAAGAAATCAGGTTAATTTTGTATCTATGTATGTACGTATGTGAGAGAGAGGGAGGGAGACTTTTCCTTAATTTCTTCTATTAGCAAGGAAATTGGGGCAAAATAGATACTTAACTTTGAAGGATTATTGGTACCTCTAATCTGTCTCCATAGGCAACCTTTAGTTAATTCAAACTTTCAGTGCAAGTGAAAACAAAGGTAGTGATAATCCCATGCACTCATTTGGTGGACAAGGCAATGGGAAGGAAGGGGGTGGGAGGGGGCATGTGCCTCCCTGCCCCCAAGAATCTTCTTTACCATCTCCCTTCTGTTCATTGGATATTGCCTCGCACGCCCACACCCTCCCCTCCCACTAGAATGACCAAAGCCCCATAGGACCCCCTAGCCCACTCAAAAACTCAATATTATTTCAATCATTGCCAAGTCAAGTAAAAGAAATAGTAATAAAACATAAAATGGGACTAACAAGATTTTGATATTTCCTATACTTTGCAAAATCCCATCCCTATCATGACTGTCTTTCTCAATGGCCCTGTCTCTTGTTAGGGCTTGAGGCAAGGCTCCCCATTCTCAAATGACCACTCCCACTCTCATGCTTCCAATTCCAACTCTTAACCTATAAGGTATTTAAGTAAGGCTGCCACTCTCTCCCTCCACAATCCCCCCCCCCCCCCCCCCCCCCTTCCCCCTCCCCCTCCCCCTCCCCCTCCCCCCCATACTTTGCAACATCCCATCCCTATCATGACTGTCTCTCTCAATGGCCCTCTCTCTTGCTAGGGCTTGAGGCAAGGCACCCCATTCTCAAATGACCACTCCCACTCTCATGCTTCTAATTCCAACTCTTAACCTATAAGGTATTTCAGTAAGGCTGCCGCCCTCTCTCTCTCTCTCTCTTCCCTCCTGTGTGTTGATGTGCAATATTGTTGTATTGCAAATTGTAGAGGGAGTCAAAAATCAGATCACAAATCATAAGACTTCTCGATTTCTTTTAAAAAATTGGGTTGAGAAAGCATGAAAAGAAGCATAATTAAATTGTGATTTGTACAAATAATGAGTGTGAAATCATCATATAAAGACATAAAAGTTCACTTTTCAACAACCATAAGCTCATAAATATCATGTCCAAGAAACGAAAACCACATTTAGTTAATCAGTATATTTTTATTTCATCATGGAAGTATAAACAATATCTTCATGAGAGTTATTTGACCCTATATACATACGCATGTAAAGGCTTATTAAATTCAGTTCTCTTTTAAGGTAAGATAGTCTAGAAGGAATCAAAAGAGAAATGAATAACTAAACTCTTAAGTCTTAGCTCCAAAACAATTAAATCTCTTTTTCTTTCTTTACTCTTAAAGGTTAAAAATTTAAAGGAGATTGCTGATTTGATGTTACAGAAGTTCTACAATAAAGAATTGATCTTTGTAAAAGTCAATGAAATAAATTGATATTGAATATGGTATCCTAATGATTTAGTATGTAAATTCATGACCTAGATGGCTAGAACTAAATCTTATGATCTAAAGGATAATAATCCACAACCTGAATCTTATGATCTTATGATCCACAATGATCATGATCTAGGGATTTGATCTAGACCGGTGAGGGTACTTTTAGTATGGATTTTATGATCCAGATCATGGACTGTAAGATCTTGACAAAACATGTATGTGCGTGCACAACTAGCAAGACCTAGGAAACTTTGTCAAATCTCCTTCCTCTCACTTTCTACTATCCGCAAGATTTGAGAAGCATTGCAAGATCATCCCCTAACCTCTCTTAGTTCCCCCCTCCAACTTGGATGATGAGCTAAAATGAGTCAGCAAGACTCCAAAAGAAGGTATTTAAGTACGGCTACCTCTCTCTCTCTCTCTCTCTCTCTCTTGCCACCACCACCACCACCCCCCCCCCCCCCCCCAAAAAACCAAAAGCCCACCCCACCCCACACCAAAAGGATACTTAGGTGACTAAGAGGCTTCCCTCCCTTCCCCTTACCTCTCTTCCCTCCAGTGACTGTTGATGTGCAATATTGCTATATTGCAAATTGTAGAGGGAGCCAAATAGGATCACAAATCATAAGACTTTTCAATTTCTTTTAGACATAAAAAAATCGGGTTCAGAAAGCATGAAAAGCAGCATAATTAAATTGTGATTTGTACAAATAATGAGCGTGAAATCCTCATATGAAGACATAAAAGTTCACTTTTCAACAACCATAAGCTCATAAATATCATGTCCAAGAAACAAAAACCATGTTTAGTTAATCAATATAGCCTTTATTTCACCATAGAAGTATATACAATATCTTCATGAGAGTTATTTGACCCTATATACATACACATGCAAAGGCTTACAAAATTCAATTTTTTTTTAAGGTAGATAGTCTAAAAGGAATCAAATAGCAACAGAGATTTGAAAAACTAAACTCTTATGTCTTAGCTCCAAAACAATTAAATCTCTTTTTTCTTTCTTTGCTTTTAAAAGTAAAAAGTTAAAGGAGATTGCCCATTTGATGTTATGGAAGTTTTTCAATGATGAACTGATCTTTCTAAAGTCAAGGAAATAAATTGATATTGAATATGGGCAACGTCGGCGGAACCGGTACCAGGCACCGTACCGATTGTCTGGCAAGATAAGTCCGTACGGGCCCGCATCGTGCCGGGCTAGGCTCGTACTGACACAGTAGAAGAGATGGTGGAAAGGGAGAACGAGAGAGGAAAAGAGAGAGTGGGGGAGGGAGAGGGAGAGGAAGGAAGAGAGAGACCGGGAAGCCTCCGCGCGGAGGCAAAGGCCGGGAAGACATGAAGGCAGGGTTCTGCCTTCGATCCCCTGTTTCGTTCAAAATAGAAGCCCGAAGGGGGGCCCTTCTATTTTTGTGTTTTTTAAGTTGAAGTCTGCATCTCCCGGCCTCCGCCTCCTCCGCATGAAGGCTCCCCGGTCGGCCTCTCTTCCTTCCTCTCCCTCTCCCTTCCCCTGCTCTCTCTCTTCCTCTTTTTTCTTCTCCTTCTCCCCCTCCGGCGACAATGTCTCGGTTTCAATGCCGGAACCGTCCTGGTCCACCACTGATACGGCCGGAACGCCCCGAACCAGGCGGTTCGGGATGGTTCCTCAGACCTTGAATACGGGTATCCTAATAATTTAGTATGTAAATTCATAACCTAGATGGCTAGATACAAATCTCAAGATTTAAAGGATAAAAATCTACAACCCAAATCCTAATGTTGAAATTTGGATCTGATGATCCACATTGATCATGATCTAGGGATTTGATCTAGATCAGTGAGGGTACTTTTGATATGGATTATGATCCAAATCATGGTTTGTAAGATCTTGAAAAAACATGTATGTGTGTGTACAACCACCAAGACCTAAGAAACTTTGTCAAATCTCCTTCCTCTCACTTTCTATTGTCTGCAAGATTTGACAAGCATTGCCAAAAGAAGCAACAAACACAAAACTCCATCTAGGTTAAGCAATGGTAATCCCAACAGTCTATATTCACCGATTCCAGTTCAATATTAGGGCTTTCTATTGTTGTTTACTATTTATCGTTGTCTGTCATCTAGTTCCTAATTTAGTTCGAGCTTTTAAAGTGCAGAAATATCCCCAAATAATCAAGTCCCTTTAAATTTTTTATTTACCATTACAATGAAAATGATGATTGTTATTTATTCAATTCATTGTTTATAAAATATAGATCATTTTTAAATTGTTTAAGAGTAAAACATTATTCTACATAGCTATAAAAAAGAATATTATCATTATTGTATAGTAATGTGAATCAAGGCAATTATTTTTCTTTTAACTGATTTTCATATCAATGCATTAAGGTGAGATGAATACAAAAATTTTCTACTGTCAATTCATGTAAATTGTAAGTAATTATACTTTGACCCCCTAGGTAAAATTCCTGGCTCAACTTCTAGGTTACTCTCCTCTAAAGAAGAGATAACCCCAGTTCAAGTTAATGTAAATAGCCTTCAACAATCATCATCCTTAACTATCATTGGAAGGATTCACTAAAGATATATAAGTACCCATCTAAACAATCTCTCCTCAATTCTTACTCTCTTTCATTCTTCTGTATCTAAAGCTATAAGTAGACAAAGATATTCCACTGAAATTGTTTTTTTTTTAATAAAAAACCCATTCATTCTTTCATCACTATAGTCGTTTTGCTTAGAATACCCACTCTCTACATTTGTCACTTTGTGAGCCCTGTGGTCTCATCCAATAAATGGACTCTAAAGAGATGGGCATGAGATCTTTAGATATCAATATGTATAGAAAAAAATTTAATGTACCTCACTTACTAGAAAACTCAAACCCACTCCCTTTCACTGACATGAAAACCTCGCTTTGACTGATCTGCACATGTCAATAACAGAATGCAGCTATGGATGTCAAAAAAGTTAGTATCTGATGTTATATTATTTCTTAGAGGTGACTATCCCCTATTAAAAAAGTGGTGGATCTCACATCTACTGTTTCTCATCCCAAGCTTGAACCTCTCATTCTTTTATATTTTCTTTTTTTCCTCCCTTAGGTTCATGACTTCTATAGTATGTTACTGATTCATACAAATGCACCTTCATCAATTTTCCAACTGAAATAGGACAGAGAAAAGTTTATTACATTTATCTTAGAAGGAAAACAAATGAATGTTTAGACTTGCTGAATATAAAGGCTTAGGTGATGCAGATCATGGTTGCATAACAAAGTTTAGCTATATAATGATACCATGACTTGAAATCATGTATGCCCTTATAATATTCAGACCACTACGGATGGATTTTTTAATGTTATTGTAACCACATGATAGCCCTAATCCAGAATTGCTTGTAGTCATTAATTAGGTAAAGAAATACTTAGGTGTGCTTAACATTTGAGGCTACCATATCTCTCATATAGCACAATCCATTCACAAACATCTCAATTTTTTTCTACCAAACTCTTATCCTTGTTTCTTATTCTAGTCATTGTTTATATATGCACAGTAATGACCCAAGACCTCATGCATAAAAGCTAGCCAAGAAGTTGTTATTGGGTTCCTTGGCCCGGTATAACTACCAAAGATCTTCCCCATACACAACCAATAAGATACTAAACACAACCTTACGAGACCTCACATGCTACCCTCATTTAAGCCGTGCATCCTCGTCGAGCTAACGATCCAATTAGAATCATAAACACCAAGATAGGCTCGCAGTCAACCCCAAAAAAGCCTGCGTTGTAGTATCCCGTAGTCCACATAGACCATTAGTTGAGTTTGAAACCATTTGCAACATCCAACAGCCCTACACAAAAAGGCTAGCCAGGAAGTTGTCATTTGGAATCCTTGACCCTATATAAGTATTCAAGATTTTTCTTATATACAACGGCGTGGGACTAAACACATGCCCACAAAAGTTTCTAATGACCCAGGGCCTCAGACAAAAAAGCCATCCAAAAGGTATTATTTTGAGATCCTTGGCCCTATTTAAGTACTAAAGATCTTCCGAACGCACAACCATATAGGACTAAATATATGCCCGCATGGATCCTCGCACTCCCTTTATTTAAGCCTAACTTCCTTGCCAAGAGAAGGGAATCTCATAGTCAACATGATCGGCTCATGCTTAGTCCTAAAAGGGTTGTAGCATCTCCTCGTCACTCATGAACCATGAGCAAAGTCCACTCCGATACCACTTGTAATGATCAAAGGCCCGGCCCAAAAAGACTAGTCAAAAGGTATTATTTTGGAGTCCTTGGCCCTCCTTAAGTATCCAAGACCTACCCAACACACAACTAATATGGGACTAAACATACACATGCATGGGTCCTCACATGTACTCTTTTATAGACATACAAAATAGGCAACACATGCAAGTGGGTTATATCATTCTCTTCACCTACCTACAATTCTCTTCCCTACTTTTTGAAGCTAGTAATAACAAATTCTAATTCCCAATAGGAAGTCAAAAAGAATTATAATTAATTTATATTACGAAACAGATTTACAACTACTTGATGTTCAAATAAGTGGGTTTATATGTGCATTTGTCTAATATTATTAATTGCCTAAGGTTTTGGATGTTGTTAGCTTGTGATTGTATTATTCTTCATCTTGTTTAACTTGTCTCCTCTCCTCCACACCCACATCTTATGTCTAGACACTTTCTTGTTTTCTTCCCTATTTCTTTTGTCTGGGGAGTTGGGCTTAACGTGGACCAGCAACATATTAGGGCTTGCATAGAGTGTAAACCATAAAGCATTGTAGCCATAACTGGTTTAACCTCTGTCCAGCTTTGGAGTATAACTTAGACCTAGGTCCAAAACCCAACCTAAGTATCCTCTTAATGCAAATAAAAATCTTAAGTAGGGTCAAGGTGGTTATGGGACAAAGTATTATCAGTATAAAAGCCTTCAGGTTTCATTATGATATTTGAATAGAATACAAAGGTATAAACTTCAGTTTAATATTTGAATAGAATAAAAAAGTATATTTCTTAAGCAGTGCAATGGCTACATATAAATAGCAACAGTTTCCATGAGTCTCATATGCTAAAGTAAAACAGACTCTTGATTCCCTTTGTGTAAGAGACAAGACCCTCATCACAAGCTTAAGCACATAGAAATTGTGTTGGATGAAGGTATTCTTATAAAGCTATCAGGCACATGCAGCCAATTGTAGAAATATAGATCTCTGTTTCATTAATTTTGATAATATAGTATAGATCTCACCTATACTATATTATGAAAAGGAAGTTTCATATTTCAGAATATTCCTTGAAGGATTCCTTCTGTCAAAACTTTTTACCTAAAATGCCCTCAGCCAACACACTAATCCCACTAGCCATATTTTCCTTCCCTATTCCTTATGAAGCATGTTAGACATATAGTTACCCTATTGTTTTCCTTTCCTTCTATCCCAAAGGGCAATATTATGGGATTCTCTATGTTGGTCAAATTCAAATATCTCATAGTTACATGGAGCCTTTCATATCCACCAAAAAAGCTCTCCTGTAATATGACTTTTAGATTAATATACCAAAACACTTAAAAACTAACAATTACATGAAGCATGCCAACTATACACAACAAGATGCCTTCTCACCTAAAACCTTTACTTACAACAATCTCATTTTAACAACCAAATACCTTCTAAAAAATCTTAATTTTCAAAGCTCATAAATTTTTAATTATAAAAAAGAAGATCGTTATTTTGAAATCAAGAACCTTCTTATGCAGCCCTATTCTTTGTTCCGTTTATTTTATACAGGATAGAGTAGAAAAAATTTAATTAAAGCATAACTTATATTTGTATATCATATGTTTATTTATCCAGAATCCCAGATGTTTATTACATCTTCATGTTTGCTACTATCCAGAAAGTTAGCAGTTTAAATTTTTAAGTTTTATGAAGAAAGAGGGAACCGTCAAAACAAATTCAGCATGAGAGCCATAAACATGTTGATGCTCCAGGATCAAATGCACCCGCATAGTACAAATTCTAATCTATACTGCAGCATGAAACTTCCAAATCTCATAGACCCTCAATTTTTTTCAAAATCAACATCTATAGTTTAGTTAGGTACTATGTTGGGTACAAATCCCATAGCACCTTAACTAAGGAAGAACCATAATCATAGACTATTCGTTGCACTTCTATTTCTCCACAAAAAAATATCAAATCTAATTTAAAAAAAAAAAAAAAGCAAAAAGAGGCAGCAAAGAAAAATTGGAGCCTTCTCCTATTCATATTGCATTTGTTGATTTACACATCAACCACAGCAAAAGCAAAACCAGACAGAGAAGTTTTTTTGAATACAATCTTTCATAGGTAATCTGTCAGCAAATGGGAGCAGCATCAGAAACTTCCTCTGCTGATGCCAGTACCAATTGCGGAGAAAGAGTACCTTCCTTTTTGGCCTTCTTGCGCTCACGCTGTAGCCGGAAGTATTCCCTTTTCTTTGCTCTGTAACTATTCGGGTTCTCAGGCTGTTCAATTCGTGGGTAAACACTGATCTGTTGTGTTATATCAGATTACATGTCATTGAAAAGTCTAAAATTAACAAAAACATGAAAATGCATATCATCCAGAATTCCAAATTTACCTTTTTCTTGTCCGGCCCAAACTTCTCAAACTTGACCAGCCCATCTATCAAAGAGAAAATGGTGTGATCCCTGCCCAGTCCGACATTTTTTCCAGGATGGAACTGAAATTTTGCAATAAATTGAAGAGTTAAAAAGGAAATCATCATAGAATGTAATGCTACAAGCATAACATATTCTCAGTAATACTGACAGGAGAATTGTTGCAAATGTGAGGAATTCCTATAAAACCAGAGGTCACATTATTTGCTTTGTTGCATGGACACAGACGGGAGAATCAGATTCAGACTTATACGTGTCTGACTTTGCAAAAGGACAAAATGAAAATACAAGAATGTGTAGGAAAATTCTAAATTTACACATTCATTTTATTTATTCATAACAGAAAACATAAAAACTCTCACAGCTGCAAAATCATCTCAAGGATACAAGAAACTTTGACATCCCATAAAGTTATTTCAATACTTGCATCCTTAACAACCTTTATAAGTAATACAAATCTTCTTCTTCCGTCATTTTGGTGGGTTGGACTTATCAAAAATGCCAACTAGGCGTCATTCTCTAACAGTTGCTGCAAAGAATTAAGAAGCAAGAAAGAGCCCAAGACGTTAAATGTGGATCATATACATACATACATGTACCGACAAACAGACAAGCAGGCAAGCAGACATACATACATACACACTTACACACACTCATATATAAATACATATTTGAATATGCCTAGTAAACTGGAGGACAGATGAAAAGAAAAATGTCTACATCCCACTTTATCAGACATATTATCAGTCAGAAATAATATATTTGTGAGAGTGAAAAAATCTGCCTGAAAGACCAATGCATCATTCTTTGATCAAGAAACACAAAGAAAAATATTAAGCATGCAATTCAACAATGGCACAAGAACACAATTCTTTCATCAAAGGGCCTTTAAAAGAAAAATAGTAAGTTTGAGCATCACTAAGTCAAAGAAACTTCAGTAGCATTCCATGGGTCCAAGACAAAAGCGTACCAATGTGTCACCTCTGTAACCCCAACTCCTTCCTTGCACAAGAAAAATGAAAAAGTTTACTCCTCACAATGCTTCCTACTTAAAAGTGGTCCAAAAGTCAGGAGTACTTATAGTATTATGATGAAAACCTTTTGAATTTCAAAGTCTCAACTGAATTTCCCTTGAAAAAATGGAGGTATAAAATGAAAACGTGGATCATCAACCTTCAGCATTCCCATTCTTTGAAAACTAAAAAGTTAAAAAAAAATAATGGGTTAGACTGATCATATTTTCTTTGGCTTTCCCAACTCTTGAACACCAAATTGTTTCTCTTTATGCTCCATTCCTCTCTCCTACCTGAGATTACAGTTCCCATTGTCCCTCCTTTCTGTATTTCAGCTCTCTGACTTGTTTGTTTTGTGCTCTAAAGATGAATGCATACTATGCTTTCTTTTCACTTTAGCTAGACATTTTTCTAGTCCAAGGAAACCTTAGATGAATCTCATCAAAACCTTCATGTTTGGTTGGATGGTGGAAGATAAACCAAAGATTTGTCACCCATAATGGTCATTGCAGTATCCTATAGAAATGTAGGCAGATGTCATATCTACATCCTGTTGTACCTTCTCGTTGAAGGGTAGAAACTTCTGGCCGTAAAACAAGCATCAGCCAACAAAAAAATACTTTAGATGACCAATGGTAGCATCAGCTTATAATTTTGGACTAATGAATCCATCTCCAAACATGAGCAACAGCAATACAGCCACCTCCCACAAGTTGCAGACAATCCTGAACCATGAGGCCTTTCTTATCAACCCCCTTCACAATCCCAGCCGCAATCAAAAACAAAACCACCACTACCCCTCCTTCACCTTTATGTTGCTGTTTAACTTTAACAATCTAATGAGCACAGCTATATAAGGTTTTCCTAACAATAACGAATAGCTCTGGTAATACCCCCAAATGTACGACAAACTCAAAGAAATAACTCCCTTTTTACCACAAAAAAATTGATATCACAATCGTATCAGGAAACAAAAAAAAAGAGGAAATTCGATTCAATTTGTTATAAATGAAGTTCGGAATAAGTAAGTGTTGATGATGTTATATCAGAATTCTCCCAAGAATTGCACCAAAAGCCACAAAATTTCAAACTTTAACCGGAAGCATGATATAAAATTGCAAAGCAAAACGAAGTGAAGGTTTCAAAGGAGGGGCCTTTACCTTCGTCCCGCGCTGCCGAACGATAATAGCCCCGGGCTGGGCCACCTGATCGCCGTAGATCTTGACTCCAAGCCTCTTCCCCCTCGAATCCCGGCCGTTCTTGGTGCTCCCCGCCCCCTTCTTGTGCGCCGACTCGATCGTTAGCGGAGCCCTCAAGGGGAACGAGATGGAGGCCCCGCGGCGGAGCGAAAGCGAGCCAAGGTCACCCTTCAAGTAGGAGGAGGACGAGCTCGAAGCTAAGGAGAATCCTTTGAAGGCTCCGACGAGGTTGAAACCCACCGTCGCCATTGGAACTCTGAGAAGGAGGAGAGGTATTGGCGTTTGGTTGCAAAAAGCTTCAATATTTAGATTTTAGCAGGGCGAGCGAAAGGGGGAACAAACCTGGATAAGGGGGAAGTAGGGATTGAGATCTCATGATAGATCAGATGGCTGGGAGATGATGGTAGGATGATCCCACGGTGACTTCATTCGGGATTTGATCCATTCGATTAGAAGGCCTTTGTACTCCTGAATCTAATATGGAAGAGTGGTGGAAGGGATGGCAACAATTCTTGAGTTATTCATGATTTTTTTTCCTCATTGGAAAAGTGATTGATCAAGTATTTATCTCATCATTCACAAGTTCAAAAATTATTTATGAATAATTCATGAATTATCTAAGAAATCCTCCTTGGCATACAAATTAAAAATGTTATATATCACCATACTTCATGGTAATTTTGTTATAACTGTTTGCTGCGGTATCTCTGGCATTTGTTTAGATAAATATATTGCAGGATAGCAGGGATTTGAATCAACATCAAAGCATGGTGGGAATAGTAAATAATATGGAGAGGAAAGAAAAATACAGTAAACAATATAATAATATTTCATTGAAACTTCTCTATATCTCAATTACATTTATGTGGTGCTTGGTGACCCACATGAGATCCACCAAGATGATCTTTAATTCTTGATGATCCTTATCCCAGAATAATCCAATTCTATTTATGATCTAATATCAACTTATTTGGTATGCTATATTCCAACAATCAAAAATTCTTGGGCATTCATGAGTAACATGTTTAGTATTCTCTTACTTAGAGCAATACATTTCTTGGTCCAGCCATTCTTGATAATAGGAACGTGCAACGAATCTAAAAATAAGACAAGATACAACTAGGGAGCTATAAACAATTATTTACTTAGGCATTCTACGTATGGCTGAAATCAGATCGCATATGAAACAGATAATAGCATAACCATATTCATATTTATTTCATTTGACGAATACTGATACAGATACGGATGTTAGTCGAATGTAAAAATTTATATCAATATTTGTTTTAAATAGATACAAATACCTCAGATACCGAAAGTATGTATATAAATATGGATATAAGTCGGATAATTAAACTTTATGACCACAGTGTTAAAGATATTGCTAAGTGAGTGATCAATCAAGTTAATAGTATGTTAATATAGTCATTTATTTTTAAAAAAAAATCATAAGTACTATATAAAATTAAATAGGATTACAAATAGAACTAGATATTTGGATACGGATCGGATAGTTGTCTATCTATATCTATATCCATTTTTTTTTAATGGATATAGATACGAATACTAATATTAGTCAAATATTCAAATTTCTATTCATATTCGGATAAATTTAGATATAAAGATGGATCTAAATAGATATTATCCTATCCATTTTCACCCTTAATTCTATGTAAAGAAATTGCTTTATAGTCACCATAAGAAATTTGAAGGAAAAATTATATTTGAATCTCTAGTGGACTACAAATTACTTCTAGGTCCAACCATAATTCATATCTTAAGGGGCAGTTTTAATTTTGTAACCCCTTTTCGACAAGCTCACTCATCATATAATACCAAAACTATCTTGATACATTCCATAAAATATATTTATTAATAAAATAAAATATATTTTAATAAATTATTAATATATTTATTAATATATTAATTATTAATATACTTCATAGAAATATATTTATTAATCTTATAAATTATTAATTGCATAAAAATACATTAATTTATATTATAGAATTAATATTTATATTATCTTATTATTTTAGTATTAATATTTATTTTGTATAGAAAAATAAGATAAAAATAAGTGATATATTAAATAATTTCATAATATAAATATAAAGTACAATAATATATTTCTATTATAATTGAATAACATATTACAATAATTAATTAATAATATATTATAATATAATATGCATCATAGATATAATATATGTAATACCAATACAATATAATTTATATAGCATTGATATAATATATTAGGTATATTGATATACCCTTTTTTCTCCTAGATTATGGGGCATTCTTTTTCCCAAATTTTAGTCCAAAATCATTGCTCTAAGGGTGATCTTGGATACCTGACCTCAAGAACGGATTTTTCATCACAGAGTTAGATAATAATTTAAAAAATGGGAGTGATTTAGGATCACTACTACGTAGAATTACTATGCTGCAACTAAATACGATGATCTTGTCACCTCCACCACTATCACCCTTGATCTCGAGATGATCACCCCATACCAAACACCCTGAGGACTTTATAATCAGCTACAAAAAACACCAGCTAAGCTTTTAACTCTATCATATTCTCTCTCTTATTCTTTCTTTACTAAATCTAATCTAATATTGAAATCCAAGCCTTTTTTTTTTGGTACATCGGCGGCTCACACCCGACAGGTGTGAATACAACCAACAAAATCAGAAAACAAAAAATTACATAAAGGCATTGGCACAACCCCATGGTCTGTGCAGGTAAAACCTCCAGAGTGATGAATCACGAAGGAAGCAACCTAGTCTGTAACACCATTTGCCTCCCGATATACGTGTGTGGCCTGGTAGAAGTCACACTCCCCCAGTGTTCTACAAATGTCATGGAACAGCGGTCAATCATCGACTGAGCACCCTCGACTCCGGATCCACTCAATTACCGTGGTCGAATCCAACTCAAGAAAAAGGCAACCCGCACTCAGTATCCGCCTTGCATAGGGGACACCCTCCTAGGTAGCTCTAAGCTCAGCGCACACTACTGACGAGTCGAAGATCTGCCGCCTTCTTGCCACCACTAGTCTGGCATCGCGGTCCCTGATGACAAATCCCACACTTCTGCGGCTTCCGTTCTCTACTATGCTACCATCGAAGTTCACCTTGAGGAAGCCAGGGGTCGGGGTACCCAAGAGAAAAATACTATCCTGAATGCTGTAAGAGCAAAATTGGCACCCCAGATGTTCCTAACCAACCTAGTAGGTGAAGCCTCAATAATGCTGATGATCTCCGCCGCATGCAGTAATGGTCAGCCCGCCACCACCCTCGGATGAGGGCTATCGTCCTCAAAAACTCATGCATTCCTATCCAGCCAGCAATGATAGGCCAGGTAGGTATCATGAGTCTCCCTCTCCTCTCATCCGGACCTCCGAACCGTGGCCTCCAGATGTTGCAGGAACTCCTCAATGGATGCCCACATCTGCCACTAGTCGGATTAGACCGAGGCACATCTCCATATCTGACTAGATCTCGGGCACCTGAAAAGAGCATGGTAAATGGACTCCTCCATCACCTGGTAAGTTCCACAGTACAGGAATCCTCACTTCCCGCCACACCAGCACCCCTCTGGTAGATAAGCACTCCTAGGCTACCTTCCAAAGGAACAGGACAATCCAAAGGTGGATGTGCATCCTCTATATCCAACTGCCATCAATCTACCGCACCGACGGCCCTCCAGCCATCCTCGATAGGTCCCAGACGCTCACCGTCGTCCTCCCAGTCCTGCTCCACACTCTCCTATCTGCCACCTCCCCCTCTGGGATCGACAGAGCCAAAACAAGCTCAGCAAGTTGCTCTCTAAACACCTACTTGACGAGGTCCTCCTCCCACCTCCGCTCTCCCTGGGCAAATAGATCACACACTCTACGACCCTCTAACTAGCCATGGTCAATCATGGTGGGCCAGCCCTATAGTGCCACCTCAAATAGCTACCTATCCTCCAAAATGTTAATCGTTCGATCTGCAGTCCTAGCCTATTCGAACTCCATTGCTGTTCACCGTGGCCACTTCTACATAAGATGGCAATAAGCACAAATAATCTAATATTCTCTTAACAACCTTTAACTTATCCTACGGTAGCTCTTGTTAGGATGCACATTAGGCCAAAAGCTTACTCTACTTAGCTTGCATCATTTGAAGGTTTTCTACGATTTGGGCTAAGGTTGGGTCGCAAACTTTTGGCCAAATTAAAATTTGCCGAGCTTGGCCCAGTCATTATTAGCCCAATAATCTAAGTTGGCCTGATTCAATACCTACATAGCATGTACATGTATCGGCATGTATATTACACAAATATAATAAAAGATATAATAAAAGATAAGAAAAAGGAAGGATATCAAATTTTTACAAAGGTGAAGACCAAAAAAATCTATTATTATTATTAGGGTGAAGGCGCAGGAACAAGCTTCTTATGAGTATAGGTGATGAGTGTTTCCAAGATGAAGATGGCAATGATCCATCATATTATATAAGATTAGTTATCAAGTTTTTTTTTTTTTCTAATTAGGGATTGTACATAAAGTACCAATATAGAATTAGGATTATAAATATGACTACAAATGATGAATAAGAGTATTCTTTCTTCTTTTTTTTTGGATTTTGATTTGTTGCTAATTTGGGATGGTCTGATTTCAACCCAGCTTACTTGTAACTTATTGGGCTGGGCTAAGTGGGACCTAAGTGTTATAACCTGGGCCAAGCCTGCAACCATCTACAGGAGCACTAATGCTCAAAAACTATTACAACATAAATGCTAATAATCCAAATTTTAACACTAAAATTGGATTACCTTTTCCAACAACCCTCCCTAATCCAAATTTTATCAATGTCTATGGTCATCAATACTAAAAACCAAACCAGTTATGTTTTCCGTACTAGTGTGAGAATTGAATGAGCTTCCGGGAGATGGGTCGAGACTGGGGAGTATTATATGGTCTTCATATACCATGCATAGGCATATATGCATGCATGCATAGATAACAATTTCCATGTATAACATAAAACTTAAATTTGCTATGTTTGTATTGTTATCATTTCAATCTAAGCACTTACATTATTTATTTAGTCATCACACATGTTTATTTTATTTATTGTCATAGGCATGAGAAGGTATACTCATTGGATGCTTTCAAATGAAATTTTATAATCAAAAGCATTTGATTTGCTGCCACATTAAATGTAGGAGATATCGAAACACCAATTTGTTTTTCAGTACTTTTGTATTGGAGGTGGGGTATTTTGTACGTAACAATTTTGGTACTATATTGGATATCTTCGTAGTCACAATGGAGATCTATTTTTGCTTGCATGAGATGCAATTTTATACACGATCGAACTATATACATCCATGGGGCCATACGTGTTTCTTTTCATAGGCGCTCTATTGCATGCCTAGTGGCTGATACTAAATTTCTCGCAAACTAGGTAGAGGCTCTTTTTTCTCTTGTATAGTTCTTCCTTCTAAACTCCGAAAAAAAAAAAAAAATAAACTGAATGACAATAAACTTGAAGTTGTGAGCATCTCTCTTTCTCATAACATTGATAAATAATGGCTCAACTTAATTCCCCTTCTTCTATGTCTTCATTCTTCCATCAATACTGGTTGGTCACCAAATATCTAAATGCTAGTGCAATGTCTTGCTATGTTAAGCTCATTTTTATTTACTATCAATTGCAGCACTTTTTTTGCTTGTAAGGTCATGTTTCTGCTGTTTTCCAATCGCAATATTCTAAAATTAAAAATCTTAAGATATTTATATATTTAATATATATGTCTTCCATTTAATTAATTTTTTATTTTATTTTTTTAGTAGCGCATGAAAATTTAGCATAATGTTACCATTTGATCCTTTCTGTATCCTGGCTCTGCTCCTGATTCTCTATGATGTAATTAATTTTTGAATGTTCGTCATGTGCACCGATCGCACAATCTTGTGAGTAGTCTTCAGTAAATTCAGAGTGTTTGCAGCCGACCTTAGCTTAATCACTGTACATGCTTGTGGTTATGAAAGAGACCATAGTGGAATTTAGGGCCAATTACATCGTGTATTAAACCCATACTTGGCATATGCCATATGAGTGATCGTATCCTGATGGGCTTGGGCTTAAAAGCAGTAGGCTTATAGTGAGTTCGGGATAGAGCTGATCAAACCCTAGGCTGGATTCGGGCTTGATCCAGGTTCTATTGCGAAAATGAAGCCCAAAGGCTATGTCCAAACCCGACCCAGCCCGACCATCGGGTTAAATTTTTGCCTAGGCTCGACCCAATTTTACAGAGCCAATCCCAGACCCATCCAACAAGCCCGATTTTTTCTTTGCTCAGAAGTGGAACCAGCAATGACTCAAGTTGTTTTAAGGTCAAAATTCAAACAGAGAGATCGAGGCATTGCCTGGTGACGCTCTTTAGGACTTGGATGCATTTTTCTGACTTTGTTTTGTTGCCCTAATAATTTACTGTGCTCTTAACACGTGGCTGTTGGTTCCATGTTTTATATCTATATATATATAATTTTAGGTTGGATCGAATCGGATTGGATCGGATCGGGCAGTTTTTAAAATTGTTGTAGCCCAATTTGATCTCCAAGCAAAACAAATTTCAGGCTAGGCTCGGTAGGGCGTGATCAGCTCTGGTGCGGGAGGAGGATGCACGGCACCCTAGCGCATGGTAGGTGGATGCTGCTGTCAAGTTTGATGCCTACCATGTTGACAAGAAACACCAGTACAAAAAAAAAGGTTATGTTCCGACAGCCTACAACGAAGTAAAATATAAGGTCACACTTTGCATTGGACAACATCATGTCACTTCCATTTCGTGATGATTAAATCCCTTGGCTTTGCAATTGGAGTCATGTCTAAACAGTGCGATGGCTGCTGCTCTGAAGTCTAAAAAGTTGTAGTCAATGTTTGTGCGACCAATCTTTCAAAAATGGTTGAAAACCTACTTACTTGGTTACTGTTTACCAACAAGGAAGGGGTGTCCTCGTAACAACTCTAATAAGATTGGTTCTAGCTGAGATTTTTTTTTTTTTTTTTTTTGGCTTAGGAAAGAGAAAAGGGGGGGAGGGAAGGGACAAGCCCACCCCCACATAGCAACCCCCATTGGGCCTCCATACTACCAAAAGAATGTTCGATGCGAGCAAAAATGATCATGTGTTGGACAACCCAGCCGGTTTTACTCATATCCTCTCCACCCGTGGGTCCGGCTCGGTTACCCCTCTGGGCTCCAGCACGAATACCATGTGTGAGTACGTCATACCTGGCACCACCGATGCTACCAGGAGAGCGGTACGTCCTTTCAGACCCGTGTCCGAGCAGAGAGCATCTGGTCTCCACAATTTAATCGACGTCTGTGCATTTCGAACTCGGAACCACTTATTGAAAGTAAGGCCATGCTTCCACTGAGCTACCACCTCAGTGGTAACCAAACTCGAAACCAAACTCCGATCATTCGACTTATTAAGTGCCATCTATTATTTTTAAACTATTTACCATAAAAAACTAAACAATTTGAATAGGATAAATCGAGTTCTTAAGTGTCATTTATTATTTCTAAACTATTCACCGTAAAAAAACTAAATAATTTGAATATCTCGAGCTTTTGCAATGTCCATGCAGACAATGGTAAAAACATAAAGAGTTTAGATAATACGAACAATATATTTTTTAATCACTAAATATATAGGCTATAGATCTTCTAATCTATATATATATATATATATATATATTAGTTTGACAATAAACTGGCTAGAGATAGACCATATCGAATGGATCAGATCATCGGTATTGAGCTCTTAGTCTTTTGGTTAGAACTGATTTTGTTATGATTGTTATGCGAGCAGCCACATATTAGCTTTACTAATATTATATATTAGTAAATATGGATGTGCAAATGCATATAAATGTTAAACTTCAAAAGAAAGCAATAAAAGTAGATTAAGATAGGATTAATTTTATGAATGATTATCATGATCTATTCTCCACACTAAAACCTGATTTGAATTTCAAGGTATCTTAAATTGTTGATGTACTTATAAGGGCAACTTATAGTTCAATAGATTTACAAGGGAGTAGATAAACATCCCTTCTCTCACATTAGTAACGATGATTAACTTTGAATTTAACAAAATCGGAGATCTTGTTTTTGTGATATATAGTGTAGGCCAATATTAATATCTGTGTACTCCTATCATAAATGGGGAACCAGAAGCTCAAGAGTTTGTTAAAATATTATCCGAAGCCTTAGTATTTTTCTTGCTGAACAACATGAGTCTTCATCTAAGGTCGTAGATTTAGTGGGCTTTGAACGACCATGATGATTTGTTAAATCTAGTAGTTACGTTCGTTTATTTATATAAATTAATTGAATTTTATAAATTTTGAAAAGAGTCCAATAAACTAAAAATGTGGATATATATATATATATATATATATATATATATATATATATATATATATATATATATATATATAATACATTCTTATAAAAAGAATTCAATTGATTTGGGAAGTTAAGAAGAACCATATAAATAGGGAATAAACACAATAAATGTAGGTGACTCGGATGTATACTGTGAGGATCCATTCAGGCATATATTTAATCTTATATTTATTATTTTTTGAAAAGATTTTGAATATTTATACAGGGCTAAAGAACCCATAAAATATTTTCCGGCTATCCTTTTTGGATAAGGTTTTAGATTGTTATAAATGGTATCAAAACTGATCCGTTTCATAGCCCATGCAGACTAGAGACACTGCAGCACGAGCCGATCATAGTACTTGTGATTAGATTTGAATATAGCTAGTCTTTTTGGGTGAGGTCTTTAATTGTGTTATATATAATCCTTAATTATGTTTTTTTTAGATATGTATGAAAGGATGAACCTAAGGAATTCTAATTGCAAAATTTGATAAATTGATACTAAACTCATATTTTTCTCTCCCAATAAACTCTCTCTCTCTCTCTCTCTCTATATATATATATATATATATTATATCATGCATCATGGCTATACACAGCATCAATCCCAGCTATTCATTTCTATAAACCCCATTTATCAGCACATATCACAGTGCACGAACGACATGGATCGATGAAACTACATGTCATTGATCATGGAGCGTCAAAGAGTCAGAAGTTGTCAGAAACTTGTAAATTGATATTTCTGTATGTCATACGTTTAAATAATATTACTTCAACAAATGAATAAGATTTTTTTTGGAATCTCAGAATTCATTGTGCATGGTAGGCAGGCATGAAATAAAAACTTAGGGTTCATCTGCTCGGCAAAAGAAGAAATATATCGTATTTGGTTAAAGTTTTCAACAAAAATACATAAGAAAGTGTTTTTTTATGAGAGTAAAATAAGAAACATTTATATAGAATACAGAAAAGTCCAATTCTTGCAAACTAGGAGTTGAGATTTTTTTTTAAAAAAAATATTTTTAAGTTTTTAGATAAAATAGAACAAGATATTTTCTCTTTATTAAAGATATGCTCCAGAAAAATAGATATTCAATCAAATATAGACTACTCTAAAATGTGCCATTTTTTCATGGCCAATTAAGCATGCAAAAACTATTCTTCCAAATATTATATATTCAAGTATCAATTTTTCAAAAAAAATATTTTAATAAAAAAAAATTCTTCTCGCGAATCAGTTGAGCCTTTAACTTTCACTCTGTACATAATCTAAATGACCAAGTCTCGCTCCAAAGTGTAACTATAACTAAACAAAGCAAAAATCCATTATGATCATTACAAATTTTGTTGAACAACTTTGGAAGGAATGACACTTGACATGTTCAATCCTTCATCATTAGTGACTATATAGGCTTCCATGTAGCCATCAAAAAGAAGGCAAAAGAAGAAGAACGAACCTCCCTACCATTTGATCAAGTTAATGGGAATTTGAAAATGTTGCATACTCACTGCTGCTTCTTTTTTTTTTTTTGATGCAACATGATGACTGTTTATTGATCTCTTGTTTTGTTTACACCAGTTCAAGGTACACATTCTGCCAACCTCCGAGTCAAAAAGTCTAGTTCTTATGCCTCCATCTTCCTCCGTCAGGCCCTGATCTAATCAATGGCTGTGGGGTCCCCGGATGCTTAGGTTTTCAAACCTGAAACAAGCAAAGCTGCAGGCCAACCAAAAGGTAAGACTGGCTTGTCGAAATCATTTCTTTAGGGCTCGCATCACAAGTGACACAAAAAGCCAGTCAAGCAAAAAGACTTGACCCATAGTCATACATTTGCATTTACCAAAACAACCCGGTCATATTTCCTTGGCTCAATGACTCAACATCTTCTTGAAACAATTCCCCTTCCACTTGCATTTAGAATCCGGCTCAAATCATTCATCTCCATGAGTGTGAATCTTAGCTCATACTTCTAATTACAAACTTGGATTCAATATATGACTCAGAACTCGAGATGATAAGTTTACTCTGAACCGGACCGGCCTGGATCGAACCCAATCCATCCAACCAGACCCCACGGAATCGGCTTGCCACAACCACCAAGTATTATTCCCATTCCAAAAGGCCAAGATGGGTCACAGGTCATGAGTGGATGGAAGGCAGGGCTCATGTTAAAAAAGAGAAGTACTCATGGCATCCACCTCCCTTTCTCCCCCTTCCTCCCTACATAGTCATGGCCTATGATTACCCGACTCCATATCTTCTTGGGTTTTCGGCCAAACTAATCATTAACCCCCCCTCCCCTACTTTCTCCTCACCAATAGTACCACCCGGCAACAAAGACCACCATGCCATCTATTATTCTTCAAAATCTTAACCTAGCTCCAATCATGTCATCTTCTTCTATTAAAGCTACATCTGACCATCCAATGAGATGCATCTAGCTTGCAAGAGGGTTCGCTTGGGTCCGGATTCGGCTTGCTGTGGATCCAACCCAAACTAGCTTCGATATAATTTTTAAACCTAGGCCGGACCAATTTAGTTTGCAAGTTGGATTGGAGCCTAACTAGGATTCAATTCAAAAGGTTGCAGTTAGGTACATCGAAGTCTCATGAGAGCAAATCCAACCTAAAAATAATCGATGGGTTCAATTTTCAGGTGGATTTGGTAGAAACCGAATAAAATTATGCTCAAATCTATGTCTCATAGATCTCCTTGCATTCCCATCCCAACTAGATCATGAGACAAAAGAAGAAGAAGAGAGAAAAAAAAAAAAAAGAAGGAAAAGTGAACCAATGGTGATGGGATCTCCACCTAAAGAAAGGACTTTAATGGTTATTATTAGTTTTGGTTAAGTAAAGAGAAGGCTATTATGACATGGTAGCATGGGGGATGAGTCTTTTTTGTGAAGGCTCCTTTATAATTATATTGCTAATCATCATGGGGGTAAGGAATATAATGATGGATGGCATCCAAAGTTTGGGGGTGCGGCAACTGGAGCTCCAGATCAAAAGCGACTTGGCAACTAAATCCTGATCGTTGGTTTGGTAAGATCTTTGCTTGAAAGCAACTGTACCGTTGATTGTACCCTATTCACACGTGTGAGGCACGACACACACCCTATTCCATTCCTGCCGCTCCCCACACCCCAAAAGAGCCACCATGCTCCATCTAAATTTCAATAATGTCACTGGGTGCACATCAAAACCTCATTTCTTATGGTGTACGTGTACACACGTTTAGTTTATTGATGACCCTTATTTTAGCATAATTTGTTCTTCGATAATTTAAGACTATCGCATTTGATATGCTATGTTTCAGTGATTAAAAACTTCCACATATCAATGGGTAACCTATTTGGTATTTCATAGAAATCCAAGATTACTGACTATAAAATACCAATACTATCTCTTATATATTCCATAAAAATATATTTATTAATTATATAAAATATATTATAATAAAATATTGATATATTAATCATCAATGTATTTCATAAAAATATATTAATTATTATTATAGAATTAATATTTTTGTTTATATTTATAATATATTTTTTAATGTTAATATTTATTTTGATTAGAGAAATAAGACAAATAGAAGCAATATGTTACATAATTTCATTATATAAATATAAAATACAATAATATATTTTTACTATGATTTAAAATTATTATTGAATAATAATATAATAATAATATGATTAATAATATAATATATTATAATATATATTAGAATATTAATATAAAATAAATATTATATATATAATAGTAAATATAATATATAAGGCTACAAATGGATCAGGTCGACCCGTGACCCGGCCTGATCCGTGTAAGACTCGATCCGATCCGAATTTTAAGATCCGTGGGGCCGGGTTGGGTCCTAAATTTAGACCTGTTCTATTTTTCGGGTCGGATCGAGTCCACCCAATTTTGACCCGAATCCGGATCTAACCCAACCCATTTTTTTTTAGGCCTCGAAAGTTAGAAAATGACAGCATCATTTAGGCCTACTTTTTGGATCGAGTCTGAATTATATATGGACCCGATCCGATCCGAATGATCCGTCGGGTCAAAATTTGTAGGCATGAATCTGACTTGATCCAATTTTTAACTGGGTCGGGTCTGGGTCCACAACTTGGACCCGAACAAGAATCCAGGTCGGATTAGGATCACTTAAGATCCGATCCAACCCAACCGGACCTATTTGCAGCTCTAATATATTGATGGTATATTGATAAACCAATTTTTTTAACTAAAAGGTATTTTTATTTTTTAATTTCAGTTTAAGATTACCGTTTAAGGATGGTCTTAGATTTTCAACCTCAACAATGAATATTTTATTATTGTGTTGGATGGTAATTTAAAGAATAGAGATGATCTAACATCACTGTCATATAGAATTATTGTGGTAAAATTAAATGTAAATCATCATTTCTATTCACATCACCTCTTCCAAATGCCTTTAGCTCAACAAGGAGAAGAGAACAGGACGTTACCCTGTAACATCGTTCTGCAGGACTTGGTGCCATGTTCAGCTACATGAAACGCGTCACAGCAGAGCCCGTGAACCTTCTGTGGAGTGATATCTAATTTCTAACAAGAAAATCATAAGGCTGGCTATATCACATCATGGGGGCGATGGAAGTATTAATGAATGTAACCAGTACTCACCTGGCCTACTGGGTTGTTCAAAAACATCTGACATCGCAGAAGAAGGCCCCCATCAATGCTGAAACATTAATGCAGTTGTCCTTACGCTTTGGTGTTTCCAATATAGTTTTCTCTTTTCCCTTGGAAGGAAAGATTGTCCTTAAAATATGTTTATAGGTTAACATCAACCTGAGAAAAAAAAATATCGATCCATTGTTGGAATCGCCATAAAGTTAACAAAGTGTACTGCTTCATAACAATAAGAACTAGAGGGGTGGTGACTGGTGAGCTAGAGGATTTCATTAGCACTGCGAGAGTTTACTCATTTGTAACTTGATATATTGATATATAGACTCTATATGTGATGATAGAAATGAGTGAATGCAGTTGTGGAAGGAAAAAGATGTAGCAAATGTATTGGAAGCACTGTTTGGCCGCCATGTTGCTTAAAAAGAAAACCTAATGAATAATATTTTCCTAATATTCAAGTTTCTCTCAAGTGAATGGGCATGTTTTTGAGCATTTTAATGGCGTAAAAAATTTGTAACTAGTGAGATCATTGGCTAGAGTAGCAACATGTGATGGAAGTTATAAATTTAGATATGTGCTAAGAATGTGTAACTTGCAATTATTTGATGCAATCATGTAAAGTATTTGCATACTTGGACATGATAGGTGCAATGCATTTCCACTAGCAACCAATTGCCATCAATAGGCAACCTAATATGAATTTACTTGTTATCCAATATAGAAGGTTGCATTTCATGACTTTATATTTGCATCATAGTTTAAATAGACCTTTTAACCAAAGTCCATTGGTCTAAGCCATTCTATTAGTTATGTCTGTCTTCACTATCTGTTATGTTTATATGCCTCTTCTTCAACAAGGATCATAGCATAAATTGTTTGTCAAGTACTTTGGAAATTATGGCATTGCATGATGTGTGACAATAGTTGTATACAAGGTATAGATATCATGCGATGTAACTATGATGGCTTGTTCCAATTATGGAAAGTCTAATGCTACTTGGATGTTACATGTATGTACATGAAAGTAATGGCTACTTTATATAACATAACATACATCTATTGGCTTGCATCTATTGATCTAATACTCATGCTTTAATTTCATTAAACTCTGTTAACAAAGTCAAAACAAGCATAGACCACTTTTATCTCTCGTCTCTAATAAAAATCAAAGCCTAAATTCGTTTGTTTATCACATGAACAATTTTGACATATGTTATTCTATTGTCTTGGTTAGTAAGATGCCACAAGTGTCATGCAATATATGCGATTTTCGACATGGCATGCAACCTGATTTGTTAGACCTTGACTTGATCATGAAAAATATTTTGACACTTTGATGTGTTAGGTATTATATACATACGTACTTGTCGGTGACTACCAACATAGAAAACGTGATACATTCAATGACATGCATGTGTTTAGAAGACATTCATTTCTCAACCAACTAAACATGCCATAGCTAGATGGAACTCTACTAGCTACATTGCTAGGTCTAGGCCACCTAAGTGGATTCATCTCCACTCTTCCACAATCTTACATGTCTCTTTTCCAGCAAGAATCGATGAGCAAAATTGTTTGTTTCTCACAAGAAGTATTTGACAAGAAATCTTCGAAATTATGTTGTTGGTTAGATAGCAATCTTATATTTGCATGCAAATTAGTCATACCATACATAACCTAGCTAGTAATTGCTCGATCTAATCATGGAAAGTATTTTGACACTTTGATATAATGTGTCAAGCACAAACACATGCACTTAGAGATGGTTGTGATCGCAAATAACTTAATGCCTCTCTAGTAACATGCCCCGATCCAGAGGGCATGCAAGTCTCTCGACCTAACGGACTTGCTTTAAAACAATCAAACTGCAATAACTACATTGTTGGACCAAGACCACCATGTGGATCTATCTCTAATCTTTCACACCTCTACATTTTTTTTTTCCCAACAAGGATTAAAGTGTAAAATTGTTTGCTTCCACATATTTGTTAATAATCGAAAAGATCCAACTAAGAGAGATATTGTGTGGGCACTCCTCTCCTATCAAACGCAATGGCAAAATGGAAATTCTACGAGCGAATCTGTCCGTTTGCGGGACCGCCTCCGTAAGGTCTCAATCCGATTTCTGTCGAACGGGAAAGCAGCAGGCGCGGAAGTAAATGCGGGCGGTGCGTGTAATAACTCTGTACGAATATCCGTATCTAAATTCTATGCGTACAATAAAGAGAGAATTTTTAAATTAAAGTATAGGGAAAAAAAAGGAAGCAAAAAACGTTATCCCTTCTACGTAAATAACTATAAAATAAAAGTGGCTCACATAATATCCATTTAGATCTATATTTTATCCAAAACTATCTAAATATGAATAAAAATTTGAACATACGATATCTATAAAATAATAGATATGAATAGACAACTATCCGATCCTTATCTGAATATCCGATTTTATTTGTAATCCTATTTAATTTTATATAACAATCACAATTTTTTTTAAAAAATAAATAACCACATTGATATACTGTCAACTTAATTTGTCAACCATTTAGTAATATTTTTGATTATATGGTCATAAAGTTTAATTATTTAATTTATATTCATATTCATATCTATACTTTCCGTATTCAATTTGTATTAATATTTAATTTAAACTTTTATGGTAGCAGATATAATTTATTTTTTTCTGAATTTTTTGCTTTGTATCTCATCAAACGGTGAATTTAAAAATAATTGAAGACATAATCTATCTTTTGTGAATATAATTTCAGCGTTTTGTCCCATCAAATTAATGTGCATTATACCCGAAAATGGTATGGCCCATTTTTGAAATATCTATACAGAATTTTCTTGCTCATTTTTAATTTTACTAGGGGTGGCAAAATATGACCCGACCCGCCAACTCGACCCGTGTTCGACCCGCCATAAACAGGTTTGGATTTGGCCTAAACAGGTTCGGGTCGTAAACAGGTCGACCCGTTTAACCTGTTTATTAATTGGGTCGGATACGGGTTTTAGATGTCTGATCCGTTTAAACCGTTTAACCCGTTTAACTGTTGGGCAGGTTAAACAGGTCTAAATAGGTTAAACGGGTTAAACAGGTTAAACGGGTCTAAATAGGTTAAACGGGTCTAAACAGATCGGATTGGGCAGGTTAAACAGGTTGGGTTGGACAGATTAAACAGGTCTAAACAGGTTAAACGGGTCAGGTTGGGCAAACAGGTTAAACAGGTCGGGTCGGGTTGGGTAAACAGGTTACCTGTTTATTAAACAGGTTAAACGGGTCGGGTCGGGTTACCTGTTTAATAAACAGGTCAGGTTCAGGTTTGTAATTCCTGACCCGTTTAATAAACAGGTCGAGTTCAGATTTATAGTTTTCTGACCCGACCTGTATTTGATCCGACCTGTTTATGCCTGACCCGACTCAATTGCCACCCCTAAATTTTACCGATCAAAATTACAATATTTTCATTATTTTCTCAGAATATTGTTACTTTGCTCAAAATAGAAATAATTCAAGAAAATAATAAAAACAATAAAATACATTCGATTCTGAGTTAAAGCAGGGTCTAAAGTATTTTTATTTATATAAAATAATAAAATAGAAAGGAAACTAAAGAGGGTTTTATGCCGGAAATAAAGTTATTCCAGTCTCCCTTGAAATAGTTATTCCAGAGATAAGAAAGTTTGACTGGAATTGTTCCCTTTTTCTTATTCATCCTTAAAAAAAAAAAACTCCAGGCGACTTTATCCCCCTTCAAATTATACACGCACAGAATTTAATATGCGAAAGGTTTTAGGATAACTCTCAGCAAAAAAAAAGGTTTTAGGATAACTCCTACTTCAACCTCGCCGGTTTCCGAGAGAGGGGAATCTTAGTGGCATATTGGGCAAATAAAGGCAACCACGGAGCCCTAATTGGAGAGCACGCTGACGTGGGAAAAGGTGGGGTCTTAGGAGTTAGAGCTATAGAGGCCACGCAGGGAGAGGCGAGAGAGGGGGCGGAAGGGGGGTGGCGGAGCTGGCCGGCGGCGACGCGGCGGCGTCGGCGGGGAATGGAAGGAGTGGCGGTGCTGAGGCAACTCGTCGGCCAGATCCAGGAGCTTTGGGAGCTCTACGGCTCGTTCTGTCCCGATCATCCCCACCTCAATCCAAGGCATGCCCCCTCTTCTCTCTTTCTATCTTTTGAGTTTTGATCGATTTGTTCTCATTTTGTGATGGATGCTTGGGTTGATGGGAGGACGTTTCTCGGGGGTTTCTCCGTTTGGTTTTGGGGGGAAGGACGAAGAGTGGATTCTTAGTGAAGTAGTTTGTGTACTATATTCTGGTTTGGGAATGGAAAAGTTGCTTAGGTTTCGGTTATCTTGAAGAAAGTGGAGAACTTGAAGGGATTTATTTTGTTTGGGTATATTTGACTGTGGAAATTTTCCATCCGGTCTTTGAAATTTGAGGGCTTCTTGCGGTCTCCGCCTGTTTGTTGGGGCATTTTGTTGCATGATTGCGGCATCTTTCTGTTTTATTGTCTGGATAAGTGTTTGATTTCAGATTTGTCTTTCTCTTCTTATTGTTCTTATTCTTCACGGATTTTGTCTCCCGATTTTGTGAATTAGAAAAATTATTTTTTTAGAGGCACCATCTTTTAAATATTAAGATTTATTGGAGGTTTTGAGTATATTTGTTTTGATCATACTGTTTAGTTGATTCTAGGTTCATTTAGCTCTTTGCTCTTCATGATTCTGAAGCTATCAAATTCTGATAGTTTATAGATTACTGCTGTAAAATTGTTCTCGAATTCTGTAGGAAAATTTTTGCATTTTGATATGCACCCCCCCCCCCCCCCCCCCCCCCCCCCCCCCCCCCAAAAAAAAAAAAGAAAAAAAGAAAAAAAAAGAAAAAGAAAATTCAAACATAACAGGCCCTCTCAAATTTTTGACTTACTGTTGTAAGGGAACTTTCTAGATGATTTCTGCACCTGTTGCTCATGTCATAAGAAGCTTTTTCTTTGACATGTGCTCATTGTAGTGTGGTCAACTCCATGAGTTTGATGTATGCGTGTTGTATCAACTGCTGACATTCACAGGGGAAGTTGTCAGTTGATCTGAAGGATAATATAACTTTTTTTTTTTTTTTTGTATTGTAAGTTGATATCACAAAGAATAAGTTAATTAGATGCATTGCCCAGCTTTTTTTTGTTATTTAAATGCTGAAGCTCTTGTTCTTCACGATTCTTTGTGATGTTCAAATAGTGTAGCATGGTTGACCATTTGCTGAACCAAAGATGCGCATATTTGTCATGCTAATGCGGTACAAATTCATGATTGGTTGGCATACTTTAATGCAGCATCATTAATTTCCTTTCACATTTATGAGGCTCGTCCCTTAATGTGTAATGATCCTCCACTCTGCATAATTTTTTTGAAGTTTTTTTTTTTCGAACTCCACTTTTGTGTGATTATTTTTTTTTACCTTACTTGATTACAACTTCGTAGGTTCTGGATTGACATCCATGTAGTATAATATTTTACATAAGCATACTTTGAGGGCCTCTGCTTTGAAATGAGCAACTGAATGCATCAGTAACAAGTATACCAAGGTAAGGGCTTATAGTTATTGACAGTATATTGCTATTGAGAACTCCCTGATGTTTTGTCTCTATTATTATTAGAAGAAAATGTAAAAATGACCAAGATGATAAAGAATAAGTAGGAAGGTAGTGGTTTCAACCAAACCACTTAACTGGTGATAAGCGGGGAAAGAAGAAAGTACCCAAAAAAAGAGGCTCCTGACAAATTTTCTTTATTAAAATTATGCATTCCATTGCCTTTCATAATCATGAGCATGCTTTGTTCTTGGTGTCACTTGTCATTGTGTTGGAATCTATCTTTGCAGAAACTCTTCTCTTCCTCTCCTTTCATATCTCCCACCAAAAGGTATGCAAGAAGATATTTCATAGCTTTCCTTCATTAATACTTGAATTATTGGATGTTACTGAGCTATCCTCTGGCTCCAGCAAACCATGTCTCTTTCAATGGGAAAGAAAAGCCAATGTTGCAAAAAGCAGCTATCTTGGCCATCTTGATGGTCTGCTAGGTGCAGCTGTCTGGATGCCTTATCAGGTTCTGTTGTGTTCAAATGAGAGGATGATTGATTTATAAATTACTATAGGGTATCTCCAAGTTGATAGTTGCCATAGCTTGCAAGTTTTTATATAATAAGTTATGTTTCATTTATAAGATCTAGCTTTCTTTTTGGAACTCTCTTCATGTTATTTTTATATTTTAAACTTATATTTTGGATTTCCTTTTCCTCAAGGTGTCCACCTAGGCACTCATTAAGCACCCAGGCTCTGGGTGCCCCCCTAAAGGCCCATCTGTCACCTAGATTCTTTTTCAAATATTGAGAATAGCTAAATTTTTGAGAGAAATTTAAACTAACGATCCCAATGAAAATTCGTGGTGTTAAAAGAAATGAGAAACTTCTTTCTTTCACCTCAAACAATTTATCCTTTGCACTTGGATATGTAACAAGTGTATGTACAATATGCAATTTGATGATATGATGAGCCCCCATTACGTCTAAGACCCATACAGACACATCACAACTTACATGAGCCATAATGCAATAGGCAAGTGCTGGCTGGTCATTATTTTAACAGTGATGTGAGGATGGAAGAGGTTTGTATGATTTTGGTGGAATAGTGGAGATAAGGAAGTTTATAATGATTGTTATTGAATGAGGACTTTCAGAAAAATGCTTTCAATGAATTTACTTACATACCACATGCAATTTGGATAGATGGAAACATGTTGCAAAGAATCAAAATGGATGGTGATATTTAAGATATGATAAAATAATGGTGGAAACTTGATTATTTCAGTTAGCTTATTCTATGAAAAACAAGTGTGCAATGGATGGAGAAGTCTCAAACTCTCAATTGTTTACAATTTACACCAATAATTGTGGAATCAAATTTAAAGGTGCAATTGTTCATAGTATGAAAAAATTCATGGAAGACAATGTTGTAAGAAAAGTTAAAAAAATGATGATAATCTTTCAAACCCAATTTAAGTAATATGCTTGACCTTGAAAGTCATCTACCTTAGGCAATTGATGATGTAATTGATGCAGTTAAGAAAGGCATAACGTTTAGAAATAAATCCTGGGGTGTTAAGCAAGTTTCAATATGCTAGAGTTATTATGTTTGCATTTTAGCTCGCATATTTCCATTAAAATCTAGAATTTAATTTGGTCATGGCTTAAAGACTTGGTTTCAGCTGAGCCAAATGAGGTTAGCTTTGGCATTTGCAGTCAATAATTTCACTTGTCCATAGCAAATAACTATACAGACTTAGCCTTGTTTTGTCCGCACTTGTGCCTATTTTATACATACTTGTGCCTGCTTTCTACACACTTATACCTTGTTTTCTGCATTGGCCAGGGAATAAAAGATGAATGGGGATTTGAAAGTACATTTATGGCCAACAGGCTCTGATTGTTAAATTGCAGTCAAAATAGGGGCTGAAAATTAACTCCCTTAAGATAAATCGGGAATAATGAATGAGACATTATTTCAAACTATCATATATCATTATATCTTTTAGGACCTTTAGTTGTATTGTTTTTTGGGTTGTGCATCGAAACAATTCAAAAGTCATGTTTAGAAGATACTATGTTATTGGCAATAAAACATATGTTAGCAAAACTTTCGAGGAAGTTAGAGATTTAAGATGGAGAAAGCTTTGTCAAATAAAGTATATTTCCTCTAATAGAATCTTATGTCAGAATGTTCCCAATTTTCTCAGAAGCTGCAAACTTCAACTGAATTCTATAGAAAATGCTTCCTAACATCCAAACGAATGAATAAAGGCAAATAACTAGAATAAATAACCTACATAGCACATTTACATTACATTTGGCATCTTTTGTCAATGCTGGCTGATGCTTTGTAACTGATCCCATTTTCGTATGAATTTATGATAAAATTGGAACATCTGGTTCAGAGCTTCATGAAAAACTTCAAATAATGATTTATGCCCATTTTATTGATTGGGTTCAGTGGTCTTGGATAGTGTATTGGATAAAGTCCAGCTATGCACGTGGC
Organism: Phoenix dactylifera; assembly: GCF_051530095.1. NCBI lineage: Eukaryota > Viridiplantae > Streptophyta > Magnoliopsida > Arecales > Arecaceae > Phoenix > Phoenix dactylifera. The sequence continues at coordinate 15,807,759 of NC_143201.1, forward strand.
AAATTTAAGGGAAAACTTGAGCAAAGGAACTAAGATAGCGTCAGATGTCAAGATAGAGAGTGGAGGATCGACGGCATTGATCCTACATATAAGCAAAAACAACTATGCTTGTCATACCATTTTTCATCTACCACATGGATTTATCTAGAATGCCTCTACACAAATTGATAAATATTTTTTCCACTCCTCAAGTTTTATATGGGAACTCTTAATTAGCTGACAGAAAGGGTTTATTAAGGATTAATTGCTGGATATGGAATCCTCCTTTGTGCCCAATAAACATCATTATTTTCCCTCCATCTATAACAGTTTTTCAGTGGATATAGCAATTAATGTGAATACAGATTATATTGTTAACAATAGATTCCGAATTCAACTTATCTTTGTCAACCTATTAGCGGTCCATAATATTTAACCTTTGATGTTTCAAAAGGAAAAGAGGATAATAGCAGCTAAAAGGCAATACATCTAGTGCAGTGGATATGAAAAAAATGGGGGTGTGCTTATCAAGAATGAAAGGTCCTTGATGGAGTTTTGATCCCATCAACGAGGAATCATTGAACAATTCTGCAATCCCTTCAATTGGTGGAGTGTCACATATTCGTTGCAGGTCATGGTTCTATGAGAATGCTTCAGATCTATGCTAGAATTTCCTTGGAAAAAATTTAAATTTCATGGCACTGTGATTGTAGGACTGGAAGAGGTTCAGGTCGGCTCTGGATGACCACAAATCCAAGAATTCAATCCAAATCTGAGACATTCACTTTTAGTTTAGATCATTGTCTATAATAGATCAAGTTCTAAAACTAGTGTCTGTTGGGTCCAAATGGAACCACTTGGTCTAGATTTGATTATGTGCAATTGATGCCTAACTGAACTCATATTCTATTTTGTCTGGGTTGGATCTCCCCTTTTAGGTCCTTTCCAAATTGTAGAAGCTAGACCTGGACATGTGTGCGTGCGTGTGCGTCCATTTGATGTAAGAATTTTACCCCATCTGACCCATTAACCACCTTTTGTTCGGTGCAATTTGGTCCATTCGAACCTTATGGTGGTGGTTCCAATTCGACAAGTTAGAAGGCCCAACCTGATTGGATTTTGGGTCTTTATTTGAAATCTGCACTCAACTGCTATGAACTTTTGTAGCTAAGAATTCTATTAGTGATAATGCAATGCATCACCATAGTATCACGTAACATTATGATAAGGCGCAACCATTTTTTAGAATAGCTCCAAAATAATTTAAAACACATCAGGTGCATGTTTTTATATTTTTGTTGGTATATCACATGATTAGTTTCATTTTTTTAGTTAGTGCGACTTTTTCTTATAGTTTGCCTCTACTTAGTTAAAATTGTATTTATCTTTTAAATGCATATGCACATAGGATTTTACTAATGCAATAATTACAATTTTCATTTCTTGTTCTAGCAAACAAATAGTCATCAAGTCCTCCTCTTTTTGTACAACATATACAAAGAAACCCATCAACTGGGAAATTTTTAGCGAACCTCTGAATGATAGATGTTTTATTTATGATTAGTCCCTTTTTTTCCTATCCCCCATAAATCTATTTTTTTAGTTATTCATTAGAGCAATATGATACTGAAGTTGACCTGAGGCAATTTTTTGGATCTATTATGACAACAATTAAGTGCCCCATGGACCCTTCTTTTATCTTGGAAAACCCTTTACTGGCTGACAAAAACATTTTTTTTGTGCAATCTAGTGCATTTATATCTGAATGTATAAGTGCCCATATGGATCAACTTCCTCGGAACATGATATCTTATTACTTTTAATTTCAAATCACAGGATAATTCATTACAATTAATAAGATCAGTTTTGATGTCTTATAGTGGTTTGAAAGTGTCTGTTATTAGCTTTGTTTAGTTATATTCAATACAGATAATATTGCTAAGGATCACTGTGACCCCATCAATCTTGACTTTTTGGAGCTGGTCTATTAAGCACTCCCTTTTTTATGTACTTTTTCTATATGCATGTAGGTACATACTTATGTATATAACATCCATATATCTATATCTGTCTATATTTATGTATGCATGTGTACACATTTGTATTCATGTATCTAGGTATTTATGTATGATTGGAGGTCCACCACAAGTATTATCATTATATAATATAGTTCTTTTTAATGAGAGTTTAGGTTTAGGATGTAGGATTAGATGTATGTATGTACATACACGGGGTTTGAGCTCCACCATGAGTCGTAGGATTATAAGATTAGGTTTTGCCTTTTAAATGAGAATTTAGATTTTGGTTTAATGACATCATCAATTGATGGCTGCGGCATTTGAGATAGGTCATGTCTACAGATGTCTAGATCACACCTCTTTTGATCGTGTGGGGCCTGCATGGCTGCATCAAGTGCTTGTGGGTGCAGCACACTAAGGGGAATGGCTCTATTCTCATCACATGGATATGCCTCATTGCAAGGTCCGACGTACCGGTACCGGTCGGCGTACCGGTAGCGGCCCGGACCGGTACGTACTGGTTCCATACCGATCCCGTACCGGTCTGTACTTGTTTTCTACGGGTTCTCCAACGATAAGTTACCGGTACCGGATTCCACACTGATCTGATACCGGTTCCAGGCCGGACCGGTACGTACCGGCCCGTACCAAAGAGAAGGTGACTCTTAGTTTGCTAGTGGATCGTTGGTAATTATATTTTTGGCTGCTGAGATCTATTATCTTGCAGCTTACTGGCTTTGTATTTGTTTTAACATCTTACAGCATCCTTCTTTTTAGTTGCCCTCGTTTGTGAGAAGTTAGCATGGTAGGTTTCTGGAACACTTGCTTGATGTTGTGCTGGTGTCACTGTTGGGAGTTACAAGAATTTCATTGGTTGGACAATAATATTTCTAAGTTGTTATAATAGTTTTTGCACAAGAATTTCATTTGTTTTTTTTTTTTTTGTTCAAACGGTTCCTTTTATAGTATTCTTCTTTCAGATTCTCAAGAACCCTTATGTTTGTTATTTCTTTTCTCTTCTACTTTTCCTAGTCGCATAAATTGTTTACATCCTTTAAGTAATAGATATGCAGCTATTTTTTTGTTGCAGTGGCAAATATTATTTTGCTGGCACAACGGAATATTGGGTTCAAGTCCTCTCGAGCAAATAGCATTAAGGTTTTTGATCTATTTGGCGACAGCTGACACACAACTTAATATGTTCTTTGGTGGAAAGTTAAAATGGATAGCATTATCGACATTTTGGTAACCTTTGTTGTAGCCAACTAGAAATTCTGAGATAGATTGTTTTAAGTTGTTTCACAGAGAAGTTTAAGAAAAATTTTTCCATGAAATTATTGCTCCTACATTTTGATATTAAAGAAAAATAAATGGAATATGGCCAAAATGCATATAAGCATGCGATATTTGTGAAGTAAGTACTTTAGCTTAGTGGGTATTTGTTATCCTTAAAACTAATTCTAGATGCAGAATTCCTGTACTATGAATGTCTGGGTCTTTAACTGTGGACTGTCACATAATTTCTAAGATTAAAAGCATCCTAGTCTTTAAAGTCTAGGCAACACTGCTGACATTCGTTAATGATCAAGATTCCTTTTTTTTAGATTTGTATGTGTTATCCACTATAGGATTAGTACAAAGACTCATGTAATGATTTATGAATGTGGGTAAAATGAGATGCTATGACACAGCATTTGCAATAGATAATAATCTCTATCAATCTCTTAATTCTACTTTTTTCATCAGCCTCTCAAGTAGTATTTTCTCTGACTGCCTATTGATGTCCAAGGCTTAAAGACTGTATAGCTCTTCCTTGTAATTATCTGGTGAAATCTTCAGAAGTTTAATACTTGTTCTCCCAATACTCTGTATTTCTTGTCCATCATTTTGGGTGTTTCACCACCTGTAAACAAATCAAGTCTATTATAGCATGTACTTAACCTATTTTGGATGGTGTGCAAAGTCTGATTAATGTTATGTTCTGATCCATACCTTCCAAGCAATGATACAGAAGTAACTAAAAATTTCATATTACACAGATTGATAGAACTAAGGATTCTGGAAATATGGATTATTATTTTGATTTAGAGTTGTTTTATGAAATGTAATGCAGGCCATAGTTAAGAAGTCTGCCTTCTCTACCTTGAGCTAATCATATATTGAAAGATAAGAGCAGAGGTTAATTATTCTACAAAAAAAATGATATTATAATTATGTCTTATTGGGAAGTTCATCAGAAGATATTTCTGTTGATTTCATTCAGATCTTCATTAGAATTGTCACCGTACTAATTGTTGCCGTTGCGGTTGGTGTTGTTGTTTTCATTGTTGTTATTATTGCTCTTATTGTGATAGTTATGTTGTTGATTTTGTTTACATTATCCTTTGGTGCAACTTTTTTCACCATTTGAAGGCATGAAGGCATTATGCATCTGTATTGACTAATGTCTTAATTCACAAACTTGCCTTTATATGTGCTATTTTTATTTTTCATTTATCTTCTTGAATAAGTTATAGATGTTATTGATTCCTGAGGTTGTTTATGGTATATGTATGTTTTTGCTTTCTTGCCAGAATGCAATCAATTTATTCAATTGATTATACTACATCTTTAGCACTTTACTTCAGGAACTCAGCATAGTTACTATCTATTAATTTTGTCTTTTTTCCTTGTTGTTTTGGTTTACTATAATGATTATCCTGTACTTCACTAATCTGGGAGTCTCCATGTATTGTTTCTTTTTTTTCCTGTTGATTTGAAATATTTGAGCACAGCTTGGTTTTGGCCCGGAGTCATGAGAAACAGTCTAAAGCTATATTAGGTGCACTTATGCTTCTTCATATGTTTATCAGTTTTTACTTTTGTAACAGTTGGCTGTATAGGTATTCAATCATCAGTTAATATACTGTTGCAATAGGAAGAAACAAAATAACTGATCTGAGTATCTGTTGAACACTGATTTTGAACAGATGGTATTTACTTGATCTTGATAACAGCTCAGTGGAGGATGATTATTGTGGTCTTATAATGGGAGAGAAGTCTGAGTACCTAAAGATGTTGGAAACTAACAAATCTCCACCTTGCAAGAGATCTCGAAGAGAAAAAAATCGTGAAAAGTCACTTGTTTCAAGTTCAACTGCGATGGAACAACAAATATGGAAAGAATTTCCTGAAGATCTTTATGAAGGTGTTATTGCAAGACTTCCGATAGCCACATTTTTTCGCTTTCGCTCTGTTTGCCGAAAATGGAACTCTTTATTGACCTCAAACAGCTTCTCCCAGCACTTCGCTGAAGTTCCTCGTGTGCATCCATGGTTCTATACAATAACTCATGAAGATGTGAACAGTGGAGCCATGTATGATCCTTCTATGAGAAAATGGCACCACCCTTCCATCCCATTTCTGCCTGCAAAAATGATTATTCTTCCTGTGGCCTCAGCTGGTGGTCTTGTCTGTTTCTTGGATATAGGCCACAGGAACTTTTATATTTGCAACCCACTAACCGACTCTTTCAGAGAACTTCCACCAAGGTCTGTCCGGGTGTGGTCACGAGTGGCAGTTGGGATGATACTAAATGGGAATACAGCCAGCAGTGGCTACAAAATAGTATGGTTGGGATGTAATGGTGATCATGAGATCTATGATTCGGTACAGAACAGCTGGACACGTCCTGGAATTGTTCCACCAAGCATCAAGCTCCCGCTTTCATTAAATTTTAGGTCACAAACTGTATCAATTGGTACCACACTCTACTTTATGCGTGCTGAACCAGATGGCATTTTGTCATATGATGTGGCCACTGGTGTTTGGAAGCAGTTTATCATCCCATCACCGCTGCACCTAACTGACCACACACTTGCAGAGCATAAGGGGCAGGTTATGCTTGTGGGTTTGCTGTCTAAGAATGCTGCCACATGTGTCTGCATATGGGAGTTACAGAAAATGACTCTCTTGTGGAAGGAGGTGGACAGAATGCCAAACATCTGGTGCTTAGAGTTTTATGGTAAGCACGTGAGGATGACATGCTTGGGCAATCGAGGGTTGCTCATGCTCTCACTGCGGTCAAGGCGGATGAACCGCCTAATTACATATGACATGTCAGACAAGCAATGGCAGAAGGTGCCGGACTGCATGCTTCCTCGTGGCAGGAAAAGGCAGTGGATTGCATGTGGCACTGCATTTCATCCATGTCCCACTGCTTTGGCTTAACTGCTTTCTCTGACTCTGGCGATAGGTACAAATTATAGCCTTCTAGTGTGTGCATTACTCCTGCTGATTGTTTTACTGGAAATTTTTTCTCTTTTCGCTGATGCTCTAGATATTGAGTGGTTACAATAACCTCTTCTTTGGTGGCTGCACAAACGAAACTGACATGTTAGCATATTCACATGGTTAACTAGCTGTCTTATCTTTCCCCATATCCATTTTTCTGGTTCCTCAGAATTTTCATGTCTGAGAAAAGGTTGCTGCAGTTTCAGTAATAAAAGAGCACCAATCTTATCCATCTTGAATATGCCGTGCCATTTAAACTATGTCTTCTCAGGGAAGCTTAATATATTGATACAGTATGTTCCTTAAATCTTTTAAATATGCATCCATAGTAGAAATGCAGTATTTTGAACTATGCTAGGATGACTGCAGTTCAGATTATAGTTTTTTCGGTATGTGCAGAATGGTCGCTTCAAAGAGATAAGAATTTATTCGCTATAATGTTAAATAATAATAATAATAATAAATAAAATTGCCTTGCATAGTATATAGTATTATTATCAATAGTAATATACATTATTAATTAATATTTCAATAATATCAAATCGATAATATTATTCTTATTGTATGAAAATTAATATATCATGTCATAATATATAATAATGTACTAATATATTATATGATACTTCCATATTTCTATTAATATAATAAAAATATCATCATTTTTATATATTATAACATTTTCATCATATGATACATAATATAATAATTGTAAATGTAATTATGTTCTATCAGTAAAATAATGGTATCATACAATATGTGATATAACATGTTAAAATGGGTTTTTCTGCATATTTGTCTCCATATTTTTTTGTAATTGAATATTAATCCCTGAAAACTTTATATTTGCATATTAATCCCTGCAATCTATTTTGTTGTGCATATTAGTTTCTGCTAGTATTTATGAACCAACTTGTGCTTAAGGGTTACCAGAGTTTGGAAATGATGAAGAAAACCTTTCAAGAGGGTTGAAGGAGTTAGGTTGTTTTCCTAATGTTTCGATTTTCCCTCATCTCCTACTCGTTTTTTTTTTTTTGAAAGTGTTCTCCTAGACTAAGTAAAGAGGTTATTTTACTAAGAAATAAAAGTTTATTCAACTATCCTGTAAGGCAAAACAGTCATTAAATCAAACTTGTTGATAAAGTAACACTGTTAGCGAATGAATAAGGAATATTCAGCTCAGGTCTAGTTTAGTTAATTTGAGGGACTTACGTGCAATGGGTTATAGGATTGCGGGGATTAATATGCAAGTATGAAGTTTGCAGCAATTAATTCACAAATATGAAATATCGTGGGAATAATATGCAACAAAAAAGACCCATATAATATATAATCTAATATATGTTATGATAATATAATTATATAATGTACACTACAATAATATAAAAATGTATCACATCACTATAATATAATATTAGATATGTAATACATTCTATACCTTCCATTGCTGGACTGCCCCTTTCAAGCTCCTTTGTAAAGGGACTTATTAGAATCTAATTGAATTGGAAGATAAAAGTGGAAAAGTAAAAAAGAACAATTGCTCCACAACATAAGAGGGAGGCTTTGGCATTTGAATCCTCGCTCTTCAGTGTATGGATAAATCCTAACCATTCATGCTTTCTTGCATATGCATCACATTAGCCAAATACTAGTTATAGCAATTATATTATAATAATAAACTATTATTTATTATAAATTGTTATGTAATATTAAATTATGAAATTCAAAAGTACAATTTTTCTGTCATGTCTAGTCAAACAATGTTTTTCCTTTTACTGCAAATGCACTCACAAACAGCTGTCAGGTAATTGAAAATGCAGTAATACTAAATACATGTAATGTTGACGTAGATATTCCCGAGTAGGGACTAGAGAGGCCCTTAGTCTCTCTAATTTCAAGGAATCACAGTAGATGTTGGAATACACTAATGTAAAATGCTTCAGAATATGGCTTCTGTTTTTATTGATTTTATTTGCCAGTATTCACAATTAGCATCTAGTGTTTGCTATATCAATGTCTTGTTTATTTTCAACTCATGCCTTAGAAAAGTGGGTGATTCCTCCGGAGGGCAAATATCACCTTAATATACACAGTCTTTAGATTTCTTGCATGAGTTCAAACTGCATAATCAATGAATAGTTGATTTTATTCCAATCTTCAAGTTACATGGGAAGTATCGCCACAAAGAATTGTAGGTGGCAGCTGGCTGTAAGATTATGTCAGACTTTAATGAATTAATCTGATTCATAAAGTGATCCATAGACATTGGATGCAACTTGCAGGTTTCGACAATATTTAGTGCCTTTATTGCATGGCGCATTTCCCCAATGGACATCTCATTCTTCAAGTTTTGGATCATATTCTCTATGCTTTCTGGTTCAAGTGGCAAGTGCTTTTTAAAATCTCCAATATGTTAGATGCTGCTGGTAGTTTTTTGATTCATTTTTTCACCCTAACATCGTCGTGGTCATAAATTGTCTTCGTTGACATCTGACTTCTCTAAGAGTTTACTCAGAAAGAATATGTGGCCTATTTAAAGTGTTCTGAGTACATCACTTATTACAATTTGCAAGTCTTGTTTAGCTTTGATAACAGTCCTGTTGGATACATGCTAGTTCCATTGTCAGAAAGAATAAGGCTTTCATCCTGCATCTTAGCCTTTCAACAGTCGCTTTTTCTTTTGCTCCCTTTTCTATATGATGTATGTCAATTCATGTCTATTTTTGCCAAAGCGACTAGATCTGCAGAGAAACTACAATTGTCTTTGATTTTTGTGGATGATTTTTTGTTTTTATCAGTTTTGTTATAACGTGTTATAGCTGCAGGTACGGTAGAGGTTTCTTTCCTTATATAAAACCAATTTTTATGCCAAACTAATGCTATCACTGGTCATACAGGTTTAATGATTCCAAGACTGCAAACACAAGCAATTCATGTTTTGCGGAGGGATTTGATCTTGCCAGCTTATTGTCAAATTTAATACATTCTTAGTCAAAACTATGGTTAAACTCTGAGGTATACTTATTGCCGGGCCCTTGAGCTCATGCCTGGATTTACTTAATGTCCTAAGCAGAATAAATGGGTTAAATGAAGCTGACATGTCAAATGCTTCCAAGGACAATCTTTTCTTTTGTTGTCAATGCTGCTTTAAGACATCCAACTTTGTTTCCTAATAATGTCTGTTTCATAGTTTCCTTGAGTTTGGAACCATGATGGTAGAGCCTACTTTTATCTTCAGTTTGGCTGGTGCTCTTCCAAATTTCCTGCTGCAGTAGATGTTGCTTCATGGATCAGTTTCTGGTTAATTTTACTTTCTTGAGTCATGATGCTTGCATTTACAATTTGCCTTTTGAATTATATGCATTTTAACGGATGCTTGGTTAATGATTTTGACAATGACCCATTCTTGTCTGTGGAAGGTTGTAATCGCCTTTCAGCTTAATCACATTCTTCGCAAACTATGGTTATGATGGCTGTAATCACATTCTTTCTTGGTAATGATCCGTTTTAATGGTTTGGTAATCCAGCAGGATTTTGGATGGAGTTTTTTTGCTGGATTCGTGGACTGAGAAGTCTTGTTTGAGCATGTCTCGTATCAACCCAACACCCTCGCTTTTCTCAGCTCGAATCTTGTGGATGGGTAATTGCGGATAGGTAAATAGAATCCTCATAATTTTTTTTTTTTTTGGGCTTACAAACTAGTAAGTCCAGGTCCAAGATGGGATTTCGGCAGGCTTTTAGAAGATCCAGGTTGTGCTGGGAGTATAATTTCTGTGAAATATCCTAACAGGCTCTCAATATTATTATTTCCAAAGAACATTCCAAAGCTTCCTCGGGAGGAACACAGGTTTGCTAACCAAAGATAACTTAGAAATTAGTGGGCTTCCATAGGTCTTCCATGATTAATTCTTGCAGCCGGTCCAGACTTTCTGTAAGGTTATAAACCTGTTTCTCTGAAGAGACCACAACTCCTGTGGAGAATCTGCATGGCAGCTGCTCCTGTGGTCTGATTCGCCTATCTTAGCCACTCAAGGTACCATCTTGGATTCTGGCTTGTAAACTCCTATAGATTCTTCTGTCCAACTGTCCTAAGATTGTGGTATTGAACTTTGGTATAAGATTGGTGGTTGAAATTTTTTGTGGTCATACCACCTAATCTTGGTTTAGATGGTATAATTCATTTCTACTTTAGGTAAGGGGGAAGCATTCGATTCTAAAAGGCATAGGAAGTTTGTTTTGACTATGATTTATACCTAGGTCCTGGTTTTCCGAGCTTGGGTGAAGAGAGATGGGTATGGAGTGGTGGGTGGAGAATAGCCCTTCTCAGTTTCAAAAAATAAAACAAAATAAAACTTGATAATGGTGTGATGGAGGACTCCCAACTCTGTTGTACATATCTGCAGCAGCTGTGCAAGAATGTTAATGTATGTGCCCCCTAAATCCATCGTCTCAAAGTCTACGGTTGGTATTCCAAACTAATTCATTCCGAATTAGCTCTCGTTTTGTCTTGTAGATGTTCAAGTCTCTTAAGATTTGAGTCAATAATAACTTGACTCTTCCTCTTTTCAGCCTGATTGTCTGAGAAACATTCAGTGTCCGTATCATACTAACTCATCGATCACATGATAGTTGTATAATTGAAATGGCCCTTCAATATGATAGCCATGATTTCAACAATCAGACCTAGAAGTAAAATATAATGAAAAGAATAACCAGAACTGAAAACTTTATCGTCGCCATCGAAGAAAATAGCAATTGGCTTTACATTATCGCTATAGTCAAGCCTCGATAACATGAATACATGACAAGGCCTATTATCGACCTAGACTACTATATCATCACCATTATAAGAGATGAGGAACTGATGAACCGAAGACATGATAACGTAATTAGTATGGATTCAACGTTTACCTAGAAATGCATCGTAGCTGGCCTTCGTATTAACCACAAAGAAGGTTTTCAATGTGACTTTGTTTCCATAGTCTCTTCCTCTCCAGTGAATTTACTGATTGTCAACTTTGTATTTTACCTAATTTCTTAATAACAGAAAAAGATAATAGATTAGATATGGAGTCATTATCGACCAATACACGGTTACTGATCAACCATCCAAATATATGTTTCACATACGAAGGCTTTAGATGTTTTGCTAAATTTACATGGGGTTTTTTTTAAGTACAATTTTATTGGGTCCTAATGAAGATTCCAATCAGTCAGACTAGATAAACTACACTTATGGCCTTTCTGTGGGCTATATTTGAAATGGAGCTTGCCGGCCTTGTAGTACTTCTTCAATTTACACGGGCCCGGCCCTCGTGAGACGACAAAATGCATGTTGGTCATGAAGGATTTTTTACAGCCTTACATGACTGGTACTCCCTCCATCTAATTCTTCTTCATCATCCTCTTCCACAAGAAAAGTAGGACAAGGGTCGGCATCCGTAGCTTTCTTCAAATTCCCCCCAAAAGCTTTACCCAACTTGCTGGATTCTTCTTCGATAACGTATGCTTTCTCTGCATGCATCTTGATCTTCCTTTCTACTGATTTGGTCCTAGGATAGCCTTCAAACAATAATGTAAGGATATGTACGGGCGTATGTTTAATTCCACATCGGCTATGCACTGGGCGGATCTTAGGTACTTATACAGGGTCAGAATCTAAATAATACCTTCTTCGCTAGACTTTTCATATGAGATTTTAAGTAGTGACAAATTGTATTAGAGTAAACCCAATCTTTGACGTATATGGTCTAGGAGATATTGCACTATGGGTCCATTAGAGCTGACCATGGGTTGATCATGGAGTTTGTGATTAGATTTGATTATATTTTGACCCTTAACCTGGAGAGGACGCTAGGGCTTGAATGGAAGGAGTATGTGAGAATTTGTGCAGATGTAGGCCGACATCAACTATCTTCTTGGCTAGCCTTTTCGTATGAGGTCTTGTGTTGTGAAAAATAACTAGTAATTTCCAATTTAATAGCAGCCACCTGACAAAAAAACCCTTCTTTTCCAGCCCCATTTTATTTCTAGCTTCATCCATTCATACAAATTTAAGGGCGATGGGTGTTGTTAAGAACTTGGGTTATCCATGAATGAGGTTACCTAATCTAGATCTACATCATCATCCCCAGAGACCATACAGCATCACTAGATCTTCATGCTCTTGAAATGATGGCCAATTCCTGTATGAGTCATGAACAATTGGCTTCTTTTCTTATGTTGCTAAAAGCCTTGCTAGATGAATTGGTCATGTCATGTTTTCCTTTTTTTTAGGTTCCTCATTCTTCCCCTCCTCTTGGATTGGGTTCCTGAGGTCGTTAGGGTTTACTGATGCTATATTGACTGCTAGAGTCTTAGGGAATGGATCACTCTCTACTCCGAGTACTTCTTTATCTTTCTCGGCCTTAGAAAGTTTCAATAATTCTCACTGGATATTGCCCTCTCTATCACATTTCCAAAGATGACACAATTGTTAGTCAAATGGATATATGAATTGTGCCACTCAGGATATTCTCTTCCTGCTAATTATTCTACAGTAGGGTATTGTGTGGTTTCTAGGTAGGCAGATGAATTGATGATCTAAAACATAGTCGAATGCCTAATTTGCTCTTGGTTATATCGAAAGTATAACATCGCCTGGATTTGTACAGAGATTTCTTTCTCCCAGGATGCTACAATAGCATCAGACTTGGCCCTTGACAGACCATCACAGCTATAAGACTTTTTCCTATTACCTCTGCTGCGTCGACTTTGATAAAATCGAACTCACAAGTTGTCCTTAAAATAGGCCCCGTATGATGCATTTTTTTCCTTCACATTTCCTGCTGAAGCAATGCTTCATATCGAGAAGCACCGGTCGATAACTAGGTCACTGAATTGAACCAGCTTGTAACTTATAATTGAGCCTGGCTTGCGCATCTACAAGGACTCACATTCAGCCAAAGTTAAGCAAAATCTTTGTCTGAATTTCTTAAACTTGGCTATAAAATCTTAAGCAGATTCTCTGTCATTGATATAATTTACTCTGAAGCCACACAGATATCTGAGTTATTCCTATAAAATTGAGATGGAACTCTTCTTTCATTTCCTGCTAGGTATAAATTAAGTTTTACTGAAGGATATACATACCACTGACAAGTGGCCACGGCTAATGAACTAGGAAGTAATTGTAACTTGCTAAAATTATATCCACTAAGTTCACCATATCGAACAGCCAATCGAGCAATATGCTCAATGATCGACTACTTCCATCGCTAGTAAACTTGGTGAAGTCAGGGATTTTATAGTTCCTAGGATATTCATATATCCTTTAATATTTATTAGGATATGGCTGTTTAAAAACTGGCTAATCTAGCCTTCTGAGAGCATGCCCAATAAATTCAAGTAATAACTAAATCATTTGTTCCTTATTCAACCCTTCAGCGGGTGGAATATCATACAACAAATTTCAGTTTAAGAGCCATATTTGACCTGTTTTCTAGCAGTCTTTGTTTCTCACAAGTCTTGTTATGCCCTCGCAGGATAATCGATCTCTTTCTCATCAAGATCAAAACTATCAAAATTCTGCCTTTTGGGCACAGGTCGAGAAGGCCTCCTAATCTCATTTATATTGATTTCAAGAGTTGGTTGCTAAGAAGCACAAGAAATTCAATTAATGCTTCTCTCTATAAAACCAAATCTTCTAATTTGGTTACATTCATGGCCTTGTGATCAAGAAACTTCTATAAGTTGCAAGTCCTTTCCTTGCCATTTTTTGTCAATGACCATAAAATCATCCTGGTTGAGATGATACTGATGCATCATTAATTGAAGGGTCAACAAGTTCCATATGATCATTCTCTCGTGAAGTTTCAATTGGCTTATTTCTTAGAGTTTCTTTGGCATTCTATCTTACGATGTCCCACCCGGCATACCAAAAAATGTTTTCTAGGAAAATAAACTATGGTCGATTTGGCCTCTGGCGTGCCAGATTGAGCAGATGATCAATGGATTTAGTCTATCAGGAAATAAGGTTTGGTTTTGTGGACCTCGCAATTTCCAACAGAAGAAGATTTACACAAAGAAAAAGAGCAAAAATGAAAATTATAACTCACAGGTAAGAGAAAGAGGCTAGCAAGACTGATTAACACAAGGATGATTGGGTATAAGTCGAACAATTTCTCAGGATGGAATGATCATCATGCCAAAAAGGAGACAGTTGTTGAAGTGTTTAAGATATCCTTTGATCATGGTTTCATTGACTTTTAAACTCATTAACTGTAACATTTTAATCTCAAACAGCTGCCCCAAAATCGTCGAATCTAGGTAACATCCCGAACTGCAGTCAGTTCTTGGAATTGTTTCATTGCTCGTGCTAGTCCTTTGATCACTTGTTTATTTGCCTTGAAATGATTACTGGATTAATAATCAATCAATCATAGGGTTTCAAGAGAGGGTCAATTTGTGCTAAAACTTGGCTTTAGAACTTAGGGTGAACAGTTAGAAGGAACAAGAAAGCAAAGCTGAAAGATAGATTTATTGGTGAAATAGTTTTGAATATGCCTTCTTGGAGGACTGACTTCATGGATCAAGGTAGCATATATTGAAGCTGGAGAACATTTTATATCCTATAATTTTTTGTTACAGGTAGCCTGAGTTGGATTGGGGATTGGAACACGAGAAATTCAATTCATAAGCATAAGCATATTGTATAAGAACATAATAACTAAATATCTAAAACAGTTAAGCAATCCATTCCATGTAGGATTGGTTGCCAACCAAATAGGACTTGTAATAAAACCGAACAAATAAATAGTTAACTACATAAAATTTATCACTAGAACCAAATTGATTTAATAAATTCAAAGAGGAATACGAGACATACAATATTTATTTCAAGTTGATTTGGTTCAGACCAGGGCAATTAGTGATACATATCCGATCCCTTATGAAATATTATCATATTTTTGTATACGAGACTGGTCCAAAGAACTGTGGTGGAAATAGGATATGGATATGTTTTGGGTCGGTTCTAGATTGGAAGGAAATCAATTCAATCCTTCTGTAGAACTAATAAATTGGCAAAGTTTCTCTGAGGCATGGTATGATTCTAGGACAAAAAAATGAGAGACAATTCCCAAACACAAATTATGAGCCAGAGATTAACAAATTGACAAGTTTTTTTCAAAAATGCCCGAGATTAGATTTTCCTTAAAAAAAAACACTAGATTAGAATCTTTTCACCATTGCAAGAGTACAACAGGCAAGCATGGGATAATGGCAGACATTATACAGCATTCAACAACTAGTAAAACTACCAGTCTTTCACATTACAAAAAAGCTATGCCCACTGCCATCATCTATATAACACCTATTAAGATTCGCCAGAGTAGATTTCTTCACAAGGAAAAAAAAAAAATCAACTGGGTACCATGTGAACTTTTTTAAGAGGTAATGATGCCATAAAACTTCTCAGGGTGCAACTCGAGCTCATTCTAGTTAGAAGCTAAACGGCTGAGATAGCAGTCTTCAAAGGAGAGGCTAGGCCGACAGCAAGGATCAAGTGTCATATGGAGAAAGGATTTAGAATCATTTCTCAGAGTCTTTCAGATATATCTCTGGAGCTTGATCAGATAACCAAATGATAGAATTAGCAAGCACAGGACATGAAGCTCGATCAACTAATAATAACAGCTAGAAAGTCAGATACTAAGAGGCTTCCAAGTATTCTTTTACAGGTATAAATAGGGGCAACGATTTGATAATCTGGTAGTTGAAATGGTAAAGAGATGATAAAGGACATAAAAATGGATTCAGGAAATGAACTCAGGCAATCAAAGGATGTGAAAGATGATATGTATAATGCTTCAGATAATGCTATCTTGGATGGGGAGGCCTACAAGTTTGCTGGAATTTACATAATTGTGGTAATTTGAAAGTTGGGCTTTTTTTCTTCTTCCCTGAGAAATAAAAGCAAATCATGCTATCTTCATGTATCAGGCAAAGGAGTATGAACCAAAAAATGGGAACAGGGAATTTAAAGGTTGTTTTATTAATATGAGATGAGAAATCCAACCAAAACAAGAGAAATCGACAAGAATAAGATAGACTCTATTCCCACACAATTTATATTTATGGCATATTTATCAGAAAAAAACGACTGGATTTTCTATAAACAGGGCATAGTAAAACAAACAGCTTCTCATATTCTGCATACATAATCAATAGCCATAACCATCAAGCCCGGTCTCGATTATCGGAGACCAGCTGCATCTCCACCACTAATTCTTACTGTATAACATGCACTTCATGATCATGATAAAATTTGTATAACAACATCCTAATGAAACTTGCATAGTTTTTCAAGTTATGACTTACAAGAAGACTTAAGAGTCTCAACCACTGCCATTTTCTGCATGCTTACAGACAGGAGGGACTGAGCCCACTAGTATTATACCGACCATTGACCAAGATGACAAGGTCCAACATTCTGCTATATTAAAAGTTCATATAGAATGAAAAGGTAAACTAGAAATATAGAAAACTGTAAATATATAATCCAGCTACAGGCCCTATGATTTTAATCTCCAGACATTCAGATAGAACACCATTGTCAGAGCTCTTAGCTTGTACTATCAACTCCCCACAAGGCAGAAAACAGCACAGGCCAACAGGCATTCCCTGGAATTTTCCTTCCATCTATAGCAGCTTCAGCTGTTCAAATAAGCCAAATAATAATAATTAGCACAGAAAACACCTTGGTGAGAGCATAATTAAACTTTGACAAAGCACGTCTTGCAAAATCTAAATAGTGATGTCCCTCTGTTTGGATTTAATCTAATTTGAATACCAGAAAAGGGAAACAATTAGCAACCCTAACAGAAGTAACAAGTGTATAATCAAAAAAAAAAGTAAAAATAACAAGAGCAATTAATTAGGTAAAATGTTTATAAAGAATTACAAAGCAATGCCCATCATAGTCCTATGAGAATGGAAGTTCATCAAAGATAATTGGAGAGTCCAGAGTATGCGTTCCACTCAGCTTACCAAATCTCAAACTTATTACAGTTGAACAGCAAAAACAATAACCACAAATACAATTCAAAGTGTAACTATGTATCCAGGTTAAGATGCTCAAGCTGTATGGTGCCTCTATCAAGGTTAAAATTCCCATCACAAATGCTTGTGATCACACAATTTTGCTTGAACTTCCCTGCTGTGGGCTTGTTTATACAGTCAATGACACTACTCTTCCATCAATGCTAGCCAGATTAATGGCTTGGATTTAATTTCAGTGCAGAAATTTGCCTCCAAATGGTGCAGGTTGTTTCAATCAGTGCCCATGAACCAGTCAATACATGACAATTTGAATTGAAACATTTACTCTTCTATTATACATGTAAATAATACAATTTTTTGTCAAAAATCATGAACCTGATCGCATTTTAAATGAAGACTTAAGCCATTAAGTCATAAAACTAACTTAATAAGTTTTTTAATAAATATTTTCAAACAATAAAATTAGAAAAAATAAATTTTCATTGGAGAATATCTAGATATATAAAATGTTCATATTAGTGAAGTGGGCAGATATAACATTCAAAATAGTTTTGTATCTATTATAGAACAATTCTACTATCTTATACCTATTTTCCTTTTATTTCTGTAATAAAAATGCATGCAAATGGTTACGAGAAAGAATTGAAAAATGCAAATATGTTAAATCATCCATAGTACATATCTAAAATTTAACAACTCTTAAAGAAGATTCTATTAATGACATATAAATGTCCCTTTTTTTGTGACTAGCTTCACATGTGAGAATTCATCAATTTGATGTGCCTCAATAGTTGAGACTATCCTTGAGTTTCTATGCATGCTTTGATGATACAAAATTTCTAGCTTGCATCCCAAAGTTGTCTTATAATCTCAAAATGTTAGTTGTTCCAACCAAGGAATGCCGTGCTGGTCGATACCGGTGCATACCGACCGTACCAATACACCCGGTACCAACTGTACCAATACGGGAGCATACCAACTGAACCGGTACACCTGCTAGGGGGTGTACTGAACCGGTACGCCTGGTACGAAATCCAGTTGGGCATACTGACATAGCAATAGATTGGTACTGGTACAGGGCCCGATACTGAGATGGCATCCCTTCGTTCCAACACTGTAGCAATTTAATTTTAACAATTTTCAACATCTCACTGTAGTCATTTAATTTTAATGTTTTCACTCAATATCACACATGATTGATTGGAACGGGCATACCGAACCTTTACTCCCGATAATGGGCCAATTGGGCATACCGACATAGTAATAGATTAGTAGTAGTATGGGGTCCAATACCGAGATGGCATACCTTGGTTCCAACACTGTACTAATTTAATTTTAACATTTTTCGACATCACACTATAGTCATTTAATTTTAACATTTTCACTCAACATTACACATGATTGATTGATGTAAATTTATCCATGACAAGAGTTGCTGAAATTGTGGGTTACAAGAGGGCCATGGTTTAGTATGTTTAGTGCCAACATCATGCAAGTCTGAGACACTTGCAATGTATGATTTAACTGAAACAAACATGTTCAGATGCTCCAAAGCCAACTCTAGAACATAACTAAATTAATAACATTCAATATACTTAAACTATTCCTAGTCTACTTGTGCATACACATGATAACCTTAACAAGGTAATATTCAGAGTGGACCGTGCCTCAATTGGCAACCCACAACCAGGTAAGAATTTTGCAAGCATGCAGACCAGCCTACCCATGTTCCAATAAGTTTCAAAGTTATGTCGCATCAATTAACCCATAAAAACAAGCTACTTTATCAAGCCATAAAATGTTAAAGAACTGCTGTGACTAAGAGGTGGAAACAGCTAAAGTTAAACTAAACTAAAGACAACAGTTTCTACTTTACTAGTTTACCAGTTTATGATATTGTTACCATCAATCTTGAAGCAATCAACACATGTTCAAGTTGATAAACAAATCATACATCATATACCATCTTTAGATACATAAAACAAGCATAATGCACCAAACTGCAACTCTAAACCACAAACTAACATCAAATATAGACTACTTCTAAATGGTAGCTTTTTCATCTTTCTTATTGGTAAAATATATGAAATATATCAAACTATCTCGTATTTTATTAAATTTTACTCACTGTTCCACACCAATGGTATCAATTATTCTTACAAGATAAATATCAACAAATTAAGGTTTTCAGTGCACTACTGCTTAGTATATACAAATTACCAACTAAATGATAATTCCAAGGTCCGCCGTACCGGTGGCCGGCCGGACCGGTACGGTACCGGTCCGGTACGTACCGGCTGGTACCGGTCCCGTACCGGCCGGTACGCGGTGGTTTCAAAAACCACAGCGCGCGGCGCTGTGGTTCTAAAAAAAAAAAAATCGTACCGGTGCGAACTGGCCGGTTCGCACCGGTACGAGGCCGGTACCGGCCGGTACGGGCTCCGAACCGGCCGGTACGAGGCCGGTACCGGCCGGTACGGGCTCCGAACCGGCCGGTACGGGCCCGAACCGGCCGGTACGCACCCGTACCGGCCGGTTCGGATAAAAAACCAGAAAATACCGGTTTTTTATCCGTTCCGGTACCGGTCCACGGCCGGACCGGTACGTACCGGCCGGTACGGGCCGGTACGGCATTCCATGGATAATTCTATTAGATATCTGAAGCACAAGAATGCATGGGCACAAGAAGCCAAAGGGGTGGGAAAGATAGTTCTTTTTTGTACTGCACTGATAACTTCTAAAAAGAAAATGGTCTAGCATAGCAGGAGAAACACTAATATACAAGGAGAAAAAGCGAATATGCTAACTAAAAAGTCTTGATTTTGTTTTAGATACATTTTAGGTTATACATAATTGACTATTTAAATCTGGACTCAGTCTGGATTTTTTATAGTTCATTGGATTTTATAACAATTACAGGGGATTATTAAGATTCCTTAAATAATAAGGTGTAATTACTTTAAGTTTCCATATTTAGATCTGTTCATTTGGAGAGATCATGAAGAGATAATTTACAATTTCTGTATTAATAATTCAACTTTTCAAATAAGTTGTGAAAGTCTATCTGTTTCTTCTAGGGTTCTCATTGTAGGAAGGTACCGGTGCTGCTAAGAGATTTACAGTGAGAATATAAGACCAGTTAAGAAGAATGGAAAGGACCTATTTCAAATTAGTCGGAAATTTGTGCCATGAAAGACTGCTGCTTGGAGACATGCAATTGTGAAAACGATTATTCACTACATTCTAAATTGTCCTTGCAAGGAAGTGATTAATTATAAAGATCACAGACTAACAGTAGTCCTCAAAATAGGAACCCTTTCCATTTGTTGAAACATGATGTGCTTATTATGTTCCATGGAGTAGGCCTTTTAATCCAGTTAGACAGTAGCAGAAACCTTCTTTATTTTCCTGGTTCTAACATAATCTTGTTCACAGGCCTTCTAGTCAATTCATGTTTTGCCATTGTGATTGAAAAGCATAGCAACATGTATTGTCAATTATTTGAAGATGAGAATAAGATAGTCAATTACTTGCATAAAAGGCAATTGAACACATGTTTGCAGACCAAAACTTTATTCTGACAGTTATAGTAGGAGTGCTCCTTCACATACGCACATTAAAGCTACTAGTACCTAATTAACCCTCATATTGCTACAAATTAAAATCATTGTGATCGATATGTTAACCAGCTACCTGCCTATTTTGACGTATTCACCAACATGATACCTTGGACCAATACTATAACAAAAAGGGAAAAAAAATATCGTACTGTTTATCAATATGAACATCAGAACAAGAATAGCAAGAAAAGACTTTTCCTTTTTAAGTGATGTTCTCAAACTAAAATTTTGCACTAGCTGCAATTGTTTAAAAAATTTCCCACAAAATTGAATGGGAACATGATACACACATAAAGGTCGCATGTGGATCAGATTAGCACAAGGAAATAATTCATAATCCATTTAGACAAACAAACATGTAGGAATTTTGACAGTATTTAATCGATCTTCACATTGTTATAAAATTAATGATTAATACTTTCAGTGTATGAATTTTCAAGGATTAACACGTTCACATGTTTAGGCCTGTACGTGTCTGAATCTTAATTTTATGAACTCACTCAAGAGTCCATTAACACTGAAAACCAACATTCATTGTCAAGCATTAGATGCCTAGAATTTCCAGAGCCTCAATTCAAAATGACTTTTGTCATTTGCATATGATAATATTAACAAAATATCAGTAAGCTAACCTGAGAAAATACACCTTATCAGAACAAACCTTTTAAATGCAATGTTTACTTTTTGGCCAAAGTTGGTCCATTTTGGCTGAATCTAATCGGTTTCAGCCAAGACCAAACCAAAACTGACCCCCAATCTCATGTTTTGGTCAGTTTCAGCCAAAGCTGACAAGTATCAGTCCAGCTTCAGCAAGTTTTGGCAAAAACTGATTGAAACTTGCTAGAAACATTTTTCTAAAGCTTTCTTTAGATGTTTTCTATCATATATTTGTCATTTCTTCTTTTTTTTTTTAATTTTAAGTACATAACTATGTAATACCAATTTCCAATGGATTTTTTTTCTCTAGTTAAAAAACGATACATAATAAATATAATTCTTGATGGCCAAGAATTCTAATGATCCTTGTCCTAGTACTTCACAAAGTTATTCTAAACAAGTAAATACAATACATCGCAAAACTAATAAGTTTTATATACAATAAATAAAATATTTCATAACTTCTTGGATGGGTAGGAAGTCATCTCATGGTTATCCTCATCTCTATTAATACTTCCACTCACATTGTAATGATGATGACCGCTATTATTTGTGGGACTCACCTTGCAATAGCATGTGGTGTAGAATAGGTAAACCTAATTTATTTTATACTCCTGTGTACTTGTCTTGTTAGTTAATGCTCGATTTATTAATATTTGGTATCTTACTTGAGGGATTGGTATCATATAATATGTTTAAAGCAGATTCAACATAGTTTTGTTTCAGTTTGAAACTATCCAAAATTCCAAATTATATAAGTTATGATCCTAGATAACTTAAAACACAATGATTTGCCTATAACTTCAGCCAGAAACTACCCGACCTATATTATGAACCTAGATAACTTAAAATAACCAGACTAATCATAAACCATAGCAGCCCATAGCACTTCAATATGTTGGTAACAGCATGTTTTGGGGCTTCTCACACTTGTAAAGATGAATTCAAAAGCTGAAATAGGCATTAAACCTCCTGATATGACCCTTATATGATTTATAATTATATCCCGAATTATAGTTAAATCAAATCTCAGATCTGGAAGTCCCACCTAAAAGCTAGTCACATCAACTTGCCCTCAATCCACATTTTACCTTTCAAATCTTGTTGGTTTCGATAATTCCAAACATCCCAGCCTTCCTTCTCCAAGATCTAAAGGCAGAGACCAGCCTGAGGATATCGTACAACAGGACAACCAAGTCCTAAACTTTGGCTAATTCAATCAACAACTTTGGTGCACCCAATTGGCTCTATGGAGAAGTGCATTGATGCATCAAAATACTAGGCTATCACAAGCCCGTACTTTAACATGATCATCAAACTTAAATTTACTTCAAAGGTTACTGATCGCAATAATTGACCATACTTCACTTTTAGATCTTCAATTGGATGAGTGCATCATCAATTATTGGATCAGTTCCAATGTCGAAGGATGGAAAGCAATGTACGCCATCTCGATACCGATCCCCGTACTAGTGCCATCCGGTTATTGTGTCAGTATGCCTAGTATGGGGACCAATTTGATGTTCCGAGTGTCAATACGCCCCCCTAGCATATTCTAGTTCGGTACCAATATAGTACAGTACGTCTCGTACTGTCCGGTACAGTAACGTATGCCGTATCTTGACGGAAAGAGTGTACAACAATTATGTCCTCAATATTTTCCCAAAAGCTTGAAAAACTCATTTATCCTCAATAACCCAAAGACAATAAATATATTAATAAATGATTTTAAATAAATAGAAAATAGAAATGTAAGGGCACTATGTGTTCAGAAGGCAAAGCATGTGCTTTAAGCATTAAATACATTTCCATGTATTGTTATATAACCTTCCAAAATAATCTAGTTTTTCGACCAACCTTCATATAGCAATTTATTAGTATATCCTCAAGGGACTTTGTATTTTGTCTTCAATACTTAGTCAAAAGCTTGAAAAGCTTATTTATCCTCGATAACTGAAAAAACAGTAAATGTATCCATATGTATTTATAAATGATTTTAAATAAATAAATAAAAAAAAGAAATGCAAGTATATTATGTGTTCAAAGGGCAAAGCATGTCATTTAAGCATTAATACATATCCATGTATTGTTATATAACCTTCCAAAAAAAATCAGAATTTCCTAGCAATATTCAATTATTCATGAATAATTGTATTACATATTGTCGAGGCTACATATAGTTTCATGCCAAAAACTACTAACAGAAGGCATGATTTGACGTGGTGTAATTGGCCAATCCTAGTAATAATACCAGATCCAGTTTTATTTTGCAACAACTCAAAAACCCAAACCTATTGATGGACAAATTATAAGTCAAGTCAAACCAAGCCCAAAATAAAGCCCAATCCAAATATGCCTAAAATAGCTTGTCGAGAGTCTCAGGCTTGGGATAATTTAAACCAACTCCAAGTCCCATCTGAATGAGCCTTTTTAAGGCTCAAAGTCCCACGTTAGGATAATTATCTACCCTTCCCTCTTTGATTACACCAGGGCTTGAACTAATTAGGCATAGACAACTTGCTGAGCTTGAGGCACAAAGAGACAAGAGAGAGGAGGGGAAGGGGGGAAAGAATAGATACATCAACCACATCAACTAAACCTATAAATAATATGAAATGGATCTACCCTTTCTTCACCTATTTTTTATGCTGCATTCTAGTTCCTTGTTTCTAAAACTTAAATCTGTCACCTTAATGTGGTTTGATAAGTTGAGCCAGGTTGTTCTGAGCTATGGATGTGTGCTGACCATCCCTTTAGTATACATAGTGCACATTGTTTTTGCAATATATGCTGATAGCATATAATCATAACTGGTTTAGCTCGAGACATATGGGTGCCAGAAAACCCAATGCAGAATCCAATGCCTCCAAATCACACCATTCCTAGATTGACATGTGGGGTGAATGTGCATTCATGGGGTCATTGGATTTCGCTCCAAGCACCAGTGGCACATGTTTGCCTCCTGAAGCAAGGCAAGACGAACATAATGATCAAAAAATAGTGTTAAAAGCTATGTGCGAGAATGAAGCATTGCTAAAACAACAATTTCCATTCATTTCCTTTGTTAAAATGAAAAAGATCTAGTATAGGAGGAAGACCACGCAAAATCAGATGAGGCGGGATTTGAACCTGGGTCACTAGTATCAACATCAAGTGCCTTTACCAACTGAGCAAGTTACCCTCGTCGCTGAGCCAAAAAAACAGTTTCAAAAAAAAAAAAGGGAAGTTTGCCTTGTTATCAATCTAATTTAAAGAAAAGATGTTTCATTTACTGGATGAAACAGAAATGTCAAGTATTAAATTGATATCCTAATAGATACAAATGTTAAGCTCATGGCAAATATAGGGAAAGTACATATTATCCAAAGACATGAATTGAGTTTATTGACAAAATGATTGTTTAATTGTTACCAGAACAATATCGCATGAACTAAAGACAAGGAGATAATGTGTGTTAACTACAAACTGATTGTTTGGCCAACTACACTATACATTGTCTGTGGTGTTAGTGTTCACGTATAACCTAATTTTGGTACAAAAATAAAAGTTTAGAAGATAGCTTAGGCAACTCCTAGAAAGAACAAAAAGTCATGGCCATTTACAAGTTGAAATAATAAGGCCTAAGTCATGGCCAGGTACGCCATCTTGGTGCCCCATACCAATGCTACCTTGTTACTATGTTGGTACACTTGGTATGAAGGCTGATTCAGCATATCGAGTGTTGGTAAGCCATCGCATACAAGTGCCGAACCATTATAGTATAGTACGCCTCATAACATCCAGTTCAGTACGCCCCGTAACATCCGGTTCAATACAATATAGACTTTTGACTTATTATAAATAAGTCGGGTTCAGATTGATAGATTTTTGATCATATCTTATATCTGACCAAACTCGTATCTGGTTTGACTGACCCGATTGACACCCCTAATATGAAGCAACCAAAAATATCAACATAAACTACACGTTGTTGTTGACATGTAATAAAGCTCTTGCCAACCATATAAAACCTATCTTTTATTCTTTCATGAAATCATGACACCAAATTGCGAGCACTGACTTTCCTTGTCTTAACTCACATTTCATGTGTCCTTATAGCTATTCCTTACTGCTGCATGGATGAGGTCCAATATCAAAGGTTTGGCGTAAACAGGTAATAAATCACATATGAACGGGATCAAGGTCCGCAATCTCGATACCGAGTACCATATCGATATCATACCGGTTCAATACGGTATGATCAATACAGTATGGTACAATCAATACAGTACGATACGCATTCCGAACCAAAATAACCCTCTAACCATTTTTCACACTTTTTTATCTCGGTACATCTCGGTACAAAGCAATACAGAGCCTGTGTCGATCCAAACTTGAGTTTTGTACTAGTTCCCACCCGATACCGTACAGTACACCTTGTACCGAGCAATAGCGGCAGTATGATAGTCCATGCACAGGATAATATTCCTTCCACTTCCATATATGACTATAAAAGTAGAGTGATCAATTAACACCTGTCATGCATTTCTCTCCCAGCCCGTCCCTCAAGAGATCTTTCGTAGGAAACTAGAATCTCATAACCCAAAATCAAATGTTGAAGGCACATTGTCCATAGCCTATACTTGCAAAGAACCTTCCAGTCAAGGTCGGCCGAACCAGACCGAATCGCCCAATTTGGCCCATACCGAGCCGACCTGGTAGGGGAGCGGGTCAGTTCGACTATTAAATTCGCAAACCGGTTCAGTACGGTATGACCAATAAAGTACGGCACGATCAATACAATATCGGTATGTATGTTGTACTTTAAATATATATAATTTGTATTATTTTATATTTTTCATCTTACTAGTTGATTTTAAGATATTTCATGTTGCTTCTTGTAGCATGGAACGTCTCACCAATCATTTTATTTTAAAACAACAAGATGCATCATTTAAGTTAAACCGAGATCATAGACACATCAAAAAATATTAAAAAAACCATCAAATTAGACTTAAAATTATTGAAAAAGTTGAAAATGATTGATTATCAATTAATTAAATTTGAAAAACTCAAAAAAAAGGCATGCCCCAAAACCGGCACGCCCAAGCGTACCGTGTGTCGGTAGGGTACCGAACCGGTACCGTACCGACTCGCCCGCTAACTCATACGGTTCCGATACCGATTCGCCGGATCTTGCTTCCAATTCTCCCAAATATTTTGCAATTCATCAACTTTCATTTTAAATGAATATAGATAAAAGTTTGATTAATCAACTTGATCATTCCATGATATCAGAAATTTCCGGTGCTTGTGCTTCGTTCTTTCCATTTTTGCCACAAACGGCCATAAAGACATTTAAAAGACCCGCAACTCAATTAACAGCATTGTCAACCTCGAAAATGAAGATTATCATTTCATATTTACTTTGCAACCACATGACAAAGAAGTGCTTGATCATTTGACCCTCCTACTAAATTTGAGGGAACAAGATAATCAAAACTGAGTGTATCAAAATGGTGAGCAACAATGTGGTGTCATGTCTAATACTCCAACAAGCATGACCATGTCATGTGACATCTGTTACGTCACTAATATATTCAAGTACATAACCACTACCATACCCAAGTAGTACAAATCCCAACCCATCTAATATGGGACACTAATGCATGCAGATCATGGACACGGATACATGAAGTCCATGTGGCTTCAAGAGCACAATGACCACAAAATTTCTTTCCTTTTTACTTTTTGGGTCATAACATGCACATCTGTGTGCTGATTCTAATAAGCATGTCAAGACAATTGAAAGTGAAAAAAGCTGCAAATACATAGGGATTCTTGTGAGCTCCAACCTAGAGATCTCTTGCCAAGCATTGATGTTACAGGAAAAATTTTGAGGTCTAGCCTCTACACCCTAGTGCAACTCCATGCCTAGGAAGCCATGCAGAAAGAGGGGCGCATCACGTGGGTCAGTCAACTCTGTTCTTGTGCAACTCATCCAACAGATACAATTGGGGAAGCGAAAGATCGAGCAAATTCCACACACTAAGTTTTCCACCCAAGTTGGACATTCCATCCCAAGAAAATTCATAAGCCATAAATAAATGCCTGATGGTGCGAAAGAGACTATTGCAGCAAACAGATGACACCTTACAAAATATCGGATTGTCAGCCAAATATTAAAATTTTACCATAAAATAGGAGGGAGAGACCACCAGAATTGCATAACGGCTCTACATCTATTCTTTTGGATTCTTTGCGTCCCTTGTTACCCTAGTTCCTCTAAATGTTTCCCCAAAGAAAGACACGTGCAAGCACACACATAAGCACGCACAGTTTACCCATGAAACAGGATGGAGAGACCAACCAGGCTTGGGCAATGGGCTCCATGTTTTACAACCATTGTTGCCCTAGTTCCTATAAATGTTTACCCAAAAAAGACGCATGCAACCGTGCAGGAAGCACTCACATACATGCACGCATACACATTTTATCCATAAAAAAGGAGGGTGAGACCAATCAGGATTGGAGAACGGGCTCCATACCTCTGTTCTTTTGTGTCATTGTTCCCTAGTTGCCATAAATGTGCCCCCAAAAAGGGCAAGCATGCAAGCACGCATGTGGGCAGATTTACACAGGTATGTGCACACAATAACTATTATCTTTGGAAATACTGCAACCTTTTAATCAGTAAATCCATCTTGGCTTTTAAATGGAGAGAAACAAGAGAAGTACAACAGCAAAAAGAAAGTGCATTAATCAAGTTACATTAAGAATGAAAAGAATCTTTATATTAGACAGGTAAATCATAGCCATCTGCGCCTCTTCTAATGTGCACCGGAGGCACCCAAAACTAGATTAGCATAACTAATAGCCTTAATTAGAAAAAACAGGTACTGCTCAGCTTAGATAATGAACTTCATGTTTACACATGTAATAGCAGGCTTAATTCAAGTGCCCCTTTATAACAACAACAATAGAATATGTAAAATTAAATTTTAATAAGAGGAGAAGGTAATAAATACTAGCATTCTTGTACATAAGGTAGCCAAGAAAAATGTTCAAAAGGAAAGGAGTACTATCCATCAATGAGAAACATGAAAGGGAAGTCTTAGACTTTTTAACAAAAATAGAGCGCAGATAAAATATTGTAAACATACAACCAATCCAATATACAAAATAAGTAAACCATTTTTAGCATTAAAAGCTATTATTGCAAACAGAAGACCTATGTCCATATAAAGTATAAACGACACAAGTTTCGACCAAATTGTTGACCGAGTTATAGACCGGAACCTTAAAACTTCTACAACAAAATAATTCATAACATCTCACCTCATCCTTCTTGCTTAACTACCCATTAATGTGATGGTAGAGAATTTAAGGAACAGTACAAATTCTAATAAAGTAATACAACCTTAAAGAACCACTGAAGGAACAAATTTAAATATTACAGTCAGTAATGTGCTTTGATGTTGTATATGAAATCAAGAAGTATGACTTAAATTTAAACATACAAAGCAAAAGGATGAAACTCTTTAAAAAAGTGCAAAGAATTTAAGCAATAGGATACATGAGGAAATATATACAGCTTCGATGTAATGCAACTGAATAGCTACAATAAATACAGCAGTCAACTTACCAATCATAAAAAGCTCCATCACCAGAAGAAACACCATCACAAGCTCTGCCATCAGTGTTTAATTCCACCATATGGATTCTATGAACTATGCAAACCTAAGCTATCTTTGTATCATAGAGAAAATTTGGGGTTAGAGACACCTATTGAAAACTGTCACAGGTGACTGCACATAGACAGCTCATCCTGGCACATATTCCCAGTAACCAGCCAAAAAAAGTCGAAGAAGCTATACAGCTCTGAAAAACCAATGAATGTAGGAATGCTTGCAGTATGAATTGATGCTAGAAGGTCAATAAATGGACCTAGATAATCCAGTATTAACTGACTGGTTTTTCCACAGATTACATAACCTTATCTTCTTGAGTTTCTGTAATTACCTGAAGAAGTTCCAAAGGAGTTGCTGCTGGGTCAAGCTCATGACAACCCTTTGGTGCATTTTGACCTTCCTCACCTGTCAGCACATATGAAGGTACCTGATGTGAGAAACGAAACATTTCTTCTCTAGGGACCCTCTTTGCTTCTCTTGGGTCCACGTGCCGACAGAATACTGTTTTAAATCCAGCAACTTTGACCAAAGGGATGACAGATACACCTTGTTCCTCATTGTAGTCATCAAGTACCTCTACCATGTCGTATTGGTGGATGACTCCATCAGGAGTGTTCTCATCCCAATCAGCAGACCAGTTTCTGTAGAGGGCCCAGATCTCCCCTTTCCTT
Source organism: Phoenix dactylifera (assembly GCF_051530095.1). NCBI lineage: Eukaryota > Viridiplantae > Streptophyta > Magnoliopsida > Arecales > Arecaceae > Phoenix > Phoenix dactylifera. The sequence continues at coordinate 15,837,683 of NC_143201.1, forward strand.
GGAAGAATCTTAATCAAGCCACGTGGGCCTTTCTCAAATTTAACTCTATGTGAGAAAATATTGATTGTATCATTGGTTTCATACCTTCCTACCCTAAAATCCCCACAAGATTTGGTAAAACCTGAATCAACCCAATTAAGCGGCCCAAATTCTCTATTGGCCCTTGAAGTTAGAAAGCTCAGGCGGGTTTGAAAAGGCTTCAAAGAGGTGACTTTCTGAACCATCACGTAAAAGCGGGGCATTCCATCGTCATCATCATAGGTTGCCCATATCTGGTCACCTTCAATAGATTTTTCTGTTCGATCTTTATCAAAATCATGAAAATCTGGATCAGGAACATGAATTGTTACTGATTCACCAACCCCCTTGCCTGAATCAGCATTTAAGTCATTCGAGGAATCCTTCTTGCCAGTAGCTGGTTTACCCTTGCTCCCAAAGTCAACCAAGACATCTTGATTAGCATTACCATAAACGACATCCTTAATCTTTTCTTCATCATTTTCGTTTAGTTTTTGTTTCTTCTTTGCTTTTTCTTTTTCTTCCTTTTTTGCTGCTGCAGCAGAATTCCACTCTTCTAACTTTTTACGGATTGTAACCTTGGTTTTCTGAATCAATATATTCCGAATATCGAGTTGGGAAAACTCCCTCGCTAAGTTGAACTGCCTGGAATTAGTTCTGGATTTGAAAAAATCTCCAGTGCCTCCATCAACCCTTTCCATTTCAGAAGCACCCACTCGTCCTGTCTGGGCCCCTCCATTATCATTCCCAGCATCCTCACCAATCCCTCTTCGTTTCCTTGTAGGCACACTGTCATTTGACCCTGTATAAAGATTTCCAGACCCACTAGCATTCCTCTTGGAGGCATAGTGCTTCCTGCGAAGAGCCTCTTCCTTTCTAGCAGCTGCTTGTGCCTCTTCACGTTCTCTTCTTACTTTCTCATATGTCTGATGGACCACGTTTGCAGCCTGTGCAGCAGCAGCTGATGATGCAGTCGCACTTGCAGCCCCCGCTGTTCTAGAGAATGGGCCCCACTGGAAGTTTACGTTATTGTATGAATCAAGATGAACTCCAACTCCATGCTGGAAACCACTGGCTCCCATTCCTGGGGTGGAGGTACTTTTCCCAGGACCATAAACATTTTTTCTTGTAGAATTATGTTTGGAATTCTGCTGACGCTGCTGCGAAGCCGACCAAGAAGCGGAAGAGTTTGGTCCATTGGTTGGAAACCCAGTTTCTGAAGCTAAGAAAGGCTCGCGGCAGTTAGGACAGAGGAGATTGTGATTAAGGTATACTCTGAGGTACTCATACTGCATCTTACAACGGTTGCATGAAGTCCAGAAGGTATTGGGCTTTGTTGGCCGAGGAGGAGGCGGATTAGCAGTCGGTGCTGGACCAGAGGTGCCCTTCTGAGCTCTTGCCATGGATGTAGCACTGTTAGCAAAATTGTAAAAGCCATTGCTATCTTTATTACCCAGAGAAGTCTTCTGCTGGAATCCTTTTACATTTCTCTTCTGGTCATACAATAATCTCTTAGTCTTATCAGATAGTACATTCCATGCCTCGGAAATAAGCTGGAAGGCACCTTCAGCACCAACAGATTTGTTCTTATCAGGGTGAAGCTGGAGAGCTAACTTCCTGTATTGTTTCTTCAGTGTCTCATCATCGGCTAAAGCATTGACACACATAATCGCATACCAATCCTTTTCACCAGGAACTTTCACTTCTGAAGCAAGATAGACATCTAGTGTTGCGATCAACTGGCTGATGCCCTCAAGTGATGGAAAGAGATTCTGTGCCTTCAAGGCAAATTTTTTCGCACCTGCTACGTCCTTTTCTAGGAACTTCTTTTCAGCGATCTCTTTTGCCCTAAGGGCCTCATCTTTATTGCATTCCATTCTTTAACCTCTTTCTGGCTCTAGAGCTTACAATAGTACTGCCTCCCAAAAATGCACCACTTACAATCAACTAGAGCTCAACTTAGAAGAGGGTACCAGCAGTGATATCAGTAGATGAAACCAAGCAGTGCCAATGGTGCCATCAAAACCTTAATTTGAGAAACAAAACAAAATAGGAAAAACACTCATTAGAAGCACAAAAATTGGATCTCTATGAGTACCAAAGAGACGAAGAATACATCAAAATTCAATCTAGCTCCTGCCCAAATTCATCAAAATCCTAATTCTGCGAGGATGAAATCAAAATTCTAAAGCTCCTGAAACCAGGACCAGCCAACGAAATACTCGAGGTTTGAATTTTTTTTAATCAATTAATCGCTACGATAACGCATGCATGAACTCGAAACGACTGACATTATGGAAACTAGAAAGAACTCGAAGGTGCTACAAAATGAAAAGCAAATCAACGAATCCTCGTCATATCCACGAACCAAAACCGAAATTTTCAAAAGATTTTGAGTTTTAGAGCACAGGAATGTTAGAAAACGGAAAACCTAGGCAAGAACAAGGAAGGAAAGCGAAGAGGAAGCAGTGTGAACTCCTCAGAAATAGACAAAAAGCTCGAAGAACATCATGCAGAAGATTCCAAGCTGTGGAGCTTAGAGTTTCGAAAGGCACTCACAACTCCACGCACCGAAAAATTCCAGAGTCTGGAGACAAGACATTGAAACCCTAGACGGCCGGATCTCGGCTCTCCGGCCACCGCCGGCGGCGAAAGTACACTCTGTAGAAAGCAGGAAGGAAGTAGATGCGATCAAGATATTACCTGTTTAGAGAGAATCCACACCGTCGGAGGAATTTGAATCGCCAGGCCGCCATGAGAAGAGCTCCATCTCCAAAGATTTTCCCCCCAAATCTGAAATTAGGGAAAAAAAGAAAATAAAACCCTCCTCACTCCTCTGGCCTAAACACAAGAAATTCTCCAAATACCAAAATACCCCAGGAAGAAGAAATGGGAGGAATGTGGTGACAGTGGGGTTTGCCTTCTGATTTTTAAAGCATTTTTTCTAAACCTGACCAACCCTAAAAACCCTAACTAGGGTTAATTTTTAACCCTAGGAGTGGGTCCCACTTATTGCCAAATATAGTAATTTATTTTGCAATAAAAAGTTTCAAAAAAAATGATAATGTATTTGTCTTCATTTTTAAATGTATGCATACTTCTTTTTAAAATATAATATAATATTATTGGGATGCAACTTGTGGTTATTGGTTATATTATAATTATTATACAATTTATTGCATATAAACATTTCTTTAAACCTTTCTAAGAAAAATGTATATATCACAAAATCTTATGTGAGGGATTTTTTTTCAATTTATAACTGGGAGTAAATATCCATGTGGGACCCACATCAATGAGGTGGTTCAACTGTAGGGAAGTTCTAAACACATGTAGGAATAAGGTGAGGCTTAGGTTCTTAAATCACCATTGTTAGGGTTAGCGCTGTGGTTGGATTACCTAGGATATGAGGTTAAGGTACTCACCTATGTGGGTTAGGCTAACTTGGGTTGGAGGAGAATTATGTGGACCATCCAAAAAGATGCCCCACCCCACCATGAGGGGTGCCCATGTGTGAGCTTATTGTGCATGGGACCCACCCCTTTTTTCACTTGCTTCTAGAAGTCTCTATATTTTCTCATTATAAATTATTTATTATTTTTTATTAGTAGATATATGCACCTTAATTATGGCCTTCTATATACATTATCAATTTGTGCATGAATTTAATGTTTTACCTATTAGAACATGACACCATATTTTTATGAATATAGTTGATATCATTTTATGAGATATAGTTGAAATACTTCATGAGATATATTTAAGATACTTTTGTAATTTTCCTCTATCGATAATAATAGGTGATAAGCATAAGCTTTTGATATGACCAACAAAACCGTAGTATGTTGCTAGCATAACTTATTTCCAAGATATCTAGATTAATCATACTACAGATATATGACGTGTCGAGCTGCATGAACTAGTATCAACTAAACCTTCTGTATCCTGTTATAAAATGGACACATGTTATACATTCAAAAGGTTACTAGGCCACATGTCGTCGAGACGACAGATAGCAGCATTATGTTCTTATCCTAACTATATCTACCTCTCGCAGAAGATGTGATGCATTGTGATATTCATTTTTGTAGTACTAATAGATGAAGATGAATATTGTATGAGTTTTACACAAGTTATTCTAATATAATGCAATACATAAAAAAGTATGTTGAATTGCATTTACGTTTAAAAATATTATGCAAATTTCTTAAAACACAAAATACTAGAAAGTTATTTTAATGCCTGGATTAATAGCTTGACATTGATAACATGTTGAAGAGTTTAATGAACAATGCAGGTTTACAATAACCCCTCAAGCTTATTGTGTTAGTAGCTCAAGAGCTGAATGTTGATTTATTTGAGAAGACAAGCTGAAGTTGGTCCAAATTTAGATTCATTTACTGGCAGATTTTCATATGATGGGAGTCTCCACTTTACCACTACTATAGGCATATGTAATTACTTCACTCAGTAGTATTGCAAGTGAACCTAGCAAGTGCAAGCTTGGTGTCACAGATGCACTTGAAACCACTGCAGGTGAGATTGCCTGTCATTTGTTGCCCACTAAAGCAACAAATGCTATTGCTACTTTATGAAGACTAAGATGGTTTTCATTTTTTGTGACTGCTCTTATTCTATCATAGTGAAGTGTGAAGGTGGAAGTCTAAAACCAGCCTTGTCCAATGATAGATCTCTGGCCTACTTCCAACAAATATTCTATTGCAATGTGCTTCTGCTCTTGTTTACATCACTACATGCATGGTACATAGTTTTGCAATATAAAATAGCAGCATCCAGCTTGAAATCATTTTTTTCAGGCCATTGAAGCATAATGGCACCGGCTTCCAAGCCTATGGCTGGAGCATTCCACTTTAATGAACTCTTCTAGTTGGTGAATAGGCATTTCTACTTAGAAATTAGTAGAACATTGATCAACAAAATTTTCTTCACCCAATGTTTACTTTTTTATATTGCTTGACCATACTGCCTGACTTCTTATGTTTTATTTCAAAGAAATTTCATTCAGAAATATTATCGAGCGTGTTTATGATTCAGGTTCGGTTATTCCATAGCACTCGTGACATCGTGTATTTTCTAGTTAGCAAGCATCAATAACAAATGAGAGTTGAGATAGCTAGTCTCATTGGAGGATGCTCCCAGATAATACAACATTCTGAAAAATTCTGGTTGAATGCCAGAGAGGAAAACAGGAAGGCGTGCCATTTCGAATTGCAGTTACCATTGCATTCGATCGCCTTTATAACGCAAGCTGATCAAGGAAAATCAAAGAAAAAAGTAGTGGAACATGACACTTATGATCTTTATAGCTAGCATCTAACTTATAAAGGAGGATCAAATTGACCAAGGGACAAAAGTATATCAATGTTGACATGACTTTACCATATAATGATTCTACTTTCTTCAAACAAATGGACTTGATCAGCTTGGGGAATTGATGGCAGCAACGGTTGGTGATCTTATGACTCAACACTCAGCAAGCCAGAATTATCACTCAAGTGGAGTGAGTCAATAGTGATTACTTTCTGTATGATCCTGATAACCAATATTAGTCACAGTAAGATAAAATTAGCAATGGCTGCTCCTACCCCCATTAAACCGAGCACAATAAACCTGGAAATCTTCTAATGCATTCAGAAAGTTTCATCAGATATATCAAATATACTTGATAGGCAAAAGCCTAAGCATAAGATGCAGAAAAGAATATTAAATGATTCATGTTCCACTCGAAAGCTGTAGCACAGGTTACACATGAACAAATAATCCCAAACACTGAAAAACAGAGACCTTACATGTGGAGGTACTGGCTCCATAGCATCAAAAAGAACTAATAATACATAAATTGGATTAAACCTCAGGACTTTGTAGAATAATGGATGAAAAGCAATAGAGAAGGTCACATTGTAGTCTCAATTGATCTCTTCTTCAAGATAATATTCACTGAACGAAGGCCCCCAAACATATGAGCTTGGGCTGAAGAAATAGTTACTTCCATATATAAGTTTTCAATCATTGCCAATATAGAAAAATCATAATCTCAAACACGAGATTGCGTGCTTCACAATAAAGAGAGCTCATGTGAGAGGTTTCTGATAGAGGTGAGCATAGACGATCTTGGTCCTATAAACAAGGATCATGCTCAAGATAACTGCAACTATGCAAAATCCTGACATTATCAAGGAAGAAAGGAAAAAACATACAGCCCCCTCACATTTTAGTGGCTCTTCATCATGAAGTTGTACTCCCAAAAGCATTCTCCAAAATGTGGATCTTGTGTTATGGTGCATGTGTGCTTGTTTTTCAGCTTCTTGATCATAAATACCACTAGCAATTAGACCCGAGAATACCAATGAACCAGCAGGGTTAGCCACTGTGAGGAAATTGTACAAGGCTCCAAAACTTTTCAAGCCAAACAACTCAGAGGCAGCAGCTGGCACAATAGCCCAATGAAATCCATATCCAAGTCCAATCAGCAATGTTGCAATGTATATTGTTCCAGGCCAACCCATTGCAAAGAGGAAGTGTCCAAATGCCATTAAAACCTGAGCCACTGCCAAAGCCACTGGCCTTGGATATGCATGTTCTCTGGAAAAGACACCAGGAAAACTATCAATTATGAGTTGAGCAGGCTTTATGTTGAGTCTCAATATTCAGAATGTTAAAAATTACAAGAAAAATTATAAGAGTTTTAGGTCATTCAGCATGAGTGAGTGAAGGTTCCTTTCAAGCTCAAACCTTCACCTAGTGCTGACCAGCATTCCTCCTTTCAGCTTTCACTTTCTACAATTTTAAAATTTCTAAATAGAAATTAAAAAAAGAACTATTTGACCATATTGCTTTTCAACCAATTTAATTTAAGTTGTTTTATGTTAACAATGTTCAAACTTCAAAACCTCTTTTAGGTTTCCAATGGTATACTTGTGCAACAAAAAAGGACCAGCCCACCCAGGCTGATTTTTTCCAGACTCGGACTAGGGTTCTCAGCCCATTAGAGCAAGTCCTAGGCAGGTATTTTAGGCCTGATATAAAATCTGGCTGGGCTTGGGCTTGAGCTTCGCATTGTTTAACCTGGCCCGAGTGGAGGTATAATATAATCATTTTATATATCTTTTATAGCTTATATAAATCTTTTCAACATATATAATGTACACTATATTATATTATCTTATCAATTCCTCCCTCCCCATCCCCCACCTGGCCTCCTCTCTCTTTACCCCCATCCCCTAATCAGCCTCTTCTTTCTCTGGTCAGGACAAGCCAGGTCTAGTTCGACTTTCCTCGAGTCAAGCGACCTAGTTTCACTTTCCTCTGATTAGATGGATTAGGCCGGGGCTTCTATAAGTTGACCTTGGCCAGGCCTGGGCTCCAAATTCCAGGCTTCAGGCTGGGTCAGGGTGAGATCAAGCCTGGCATATTCGATACTAGACCTAAACCCGACCTGACCAAGCAAATGCTCAGGTCTATCCAGTGGTCACCTCCTATACAGAAGAGATGCTACTTTTGAAAGGCTTTCTTAACCATTAGACTTTAATTGATCACCTACTTCTATCCAACCACAAACCTCGACCTTTTATTGCAGTTATCTTTTCCCAATTTGTGTCTGTTTGGAGTAGGAAACTTTTCTTCGATAGCTATAAATAAGGGTTGAATGTTTGGAAAGCCAAAACAACACTTAATGGCTAAATACAATATAATTTTCAATCTCTTAATAAAGTAGATATTGATTTTCACAAGAAAGGCAATGATTTTCTTATCATTAATTAGTTGCAAAAGGAAATGAAGTTTGATCAGCTTTCTCCTCTTGGTTTTTTTTTTTTTTTTTTTTTTTACTTCCTCTATATTCATATACGTAGGCTATCGTGAGGGTGCCGGATCAAAGTTGCACCGTCCATTACACATGTACACAAATCAGTAAGTACTGGGTTATGACTACATCTTGAGAGTAGGGACTAACTCTACAAAAAGGACAATGTCAATGATGTGCACCTCAACACAGGCTGCTTTCGAATCATGTTTGTTATTTGTTTTAGTTTCCTAATTAATTTGATATACAATAAATCCTAAAAACCCTGAAAAAACCATTATGTTTGACATTCTTAGCGCAGCTCAGCCCACAAACCAGACTAAAGTTGCACCAAGTTTGAGACTGACATATTGAAGCCCATCTTACGCTGGGCTTGGTCCTGATAATTTCATTGCCAGGCAAAGACCTGGGCCCACCCCCGTGATGGTGGGAAAGAAAAGGAGATGTGCAACTCTATCATTTGCTATGGAGGCAGGGAACCATGAAGGAGTTTTGAGTTTATTCTAGTGCTCGTAAAGTTAATTCATGTTGGCAAGTTAAGACAAAAAAATTCAGTATTGACTTTTTGCAAATAATAACATAGCATTTTAGCATATTTTTCTCAAAAAAGAATACTAAAACATTTTACAACTGAGTTGCAAGTAGATAAGCAAAAGTATATTTTAGAGACACAAGCAATTCAAGAGCTAATCTGGATTTTCAGTCTTTTTGTAAAACAAACAATAATTCATCTTTATGTTAATGCAGGTTGATTTAAAAATGCTGGAACAAGCTATGTTTTATGATTATGGAAACATCCTACGATACACTCAGAGTTCATATATCTGGCCTAATTTGGTGAAGTGACAATCATACCTTGCAATAATCTCAGAAATATAGCCTCCACCGATGCGACCAAGAAAGTTCCAAATGCTAATCATGGATACGAAAATATGAGTCTCACTGTAACCCAAAGATTGGCTCATTTGACCCAAATTGTCAATCACTGCTAAACCGGACCCTGATCCCAACAGTAGAGAGAAAAAAAGAAGCCAAAAATCTGCCTTAATTAGTGCCTGCATCAGGGTGAAATCTTCTCCTCTATGAGGACCTCTCCTCCTTTTCACCCTCACAGCTCCTACAGCTGCAGCTTGAAATAGTCTTGCTTGCAACTGTGCAATTCTCTTCTGCCTCTCTGATGCAGGAAGTAAGTCAACTTCCTTGGGCTTTTCATCTTCAACCTCACTCAAAATAACCTCATGTTGTTCTGTAGATTCTCTTGATTTACCTGTCTCTTCTTTCTGAGGCACAGGTAAAAGAGACTCTTGAGCAGGACAAATGTCATCGAAATAGCATGTTAATAGCAAAGGTATTACAATTGGAACTAGCAGAAGAAAGAATAACACCACTGTGCACAAGGTAGTCACAGTTTCACTCAAGCCAACTAAATCTTCAAGAAGCATGACACCCATCAAATAAGCAGCCAGGAGCAAGCACACACTGTAAACAAACACAAAACTGGAGTTATCCAAAGGTCGCACTTGTCTATGGCCTCCAACAGGCCTGATTATGAACATCAAAGCAATGACTACCATCGTAGGTCCAACTGCAACCATAAAGATGAGAGCTGCATGATCTGGTTTATGAATCATGGCGTAAATTTGAGTCAAAATAGCACCACTTAGACCAGCAAATCCCTTTAGGATACCCACTACAGGTCCCCGGCTCTTGGGGAAGTTCTGCACGCATGAAACCAGTGCAGCTGTGTTGAAGTAGGTTTCTCCATTATTGCCGACAAAGATAAGAATGCACATCTGCAAAAGATGCATCAACTTAACATCAACAAACCAAATAGAGCTCAAGATGAATACATGAGAAAGAGGAACTGCCAGACTCCAAAACGAACACAAATCCTAAGTAGCATTTGGAGGTTTGAGAGATACAGTTTCTGATGGAGAATGCCTTTGTCAACTAAATAGCTCATTATAAAGTCAATAAACATAGAAAGGCTAATATATTTAAAAGATATAAGTGCAATAAACTTCATGAATTTTTCTGAAGGAGTCCATAATAAATAACTCTAAGATACAAGTAACAGGAAAGGTATTAAATTCTGAATATAAAGACAACCAAACTAGAACTTTATTGACACACAAGAAAATATCCATATTTAGCTCCAAGGACTTGCGGGGAAAGAAAAGGACTGAGAGATATCACAGTTGATAAGGAAAATAGAAACTAACTACTTGCCCAAGAAGCATCCATATGTACAGACCAACCTATGTTAACATGAGTGAAAAACCAACGAGCCAACGACCTTATGTTAAGCAAGATTTTGTTGAATTAGTTGTTTTAGCAATATATAGACAAGTTTTCAGACAGAGATATACAGGTCGCAAGCATGAGCTAAATTGGCAACATTAAGCATGGATTATGACAAGAAAATGGGACACAAATTGTTTCAAGGGTGTCTTCTCAGAAAAAAGTTGTTACAGGAGGGGCAATGGAATGATGATATGCAGAAAGAGCTTTAGAAACAAAATCAACAGTACATATACTGAAGAGAGTCCTCAATACAATTAGCAAAAAGAGAGAGAGTACTTGATGTATATAAACAGTATAAATGACGATTGTTGTTCCATCACCAAATATGCAGATGATCATATAGCTTATTGTCTCATTATCAGCAACACACGTGAAAGGTCCATGCAGAACAGCAAATAATCTAGTCCATAATCCCGATAATGCACAAAAAGGAAAAACAATCGCTGTTGCAGGGCTAGGAATCAAATGAAGGCAGTAATAGTATTGTTCAATAAATGGTAATTGATATAGAGCAGACAAGACTTGGTGATGCGAACTTATACAAAAACTAGACGGAATATTGATTTCTCAAACAATATCCTTAAGAATAATAATGAATAGCAATAATATCCACCAAATCAGCAATACAACACAGAATCTTTCAGCTAAGAAGAATCTGAAAAAATCGAGAGTGCTTTAAGTACTTGGACTAAATGATTCTGGCTGTTGGCCAAGTGGCCCAGTTCTACCATGAAGAAGACACTCAACAATGTATTTTATGAAATTCATGAAATGTAATAGATACATGAACTGCAACTCGATCGTCAGCGCAAATAATTCCATAGTAAGTGAATCAGGTTATGCATGACAGCAGGACTATAAGTACAATATGGATTATCCAAGGATTGATGTGCCGGTACCGGTTGTCGGGTGGCACAGTTCGATAAGATACTGTGCCGTTCCATGCCAGACTCGTACCGACACAGTAAAGCCAGGGGAGAGTGAGGGAGAGGGAGAAGGATAGAGAGGAAAGAGAGATAGAGAGAGAGAGAAAGGGCGGGAGAGGGAGGAAGGGGGGGAGAAAGAGGGAGAGGGAGGGCGATGGCCAAAGGAGGCCGGAGAAGGGCCGGGGAGGGGCAGAGGAAGGGCTCTGCCGTCCTGTTCCCCTATTTCATTCGAAAAAAAGCCCCAGGGGGCCCTTTTTTATTTTGAAAACTTTAAATAAATTTTAAAGTTACATTATGGGTTGAATATAAAACTTCATTCAAGATTTGCACCTTCATGGAACCCTCCTTAGTCAAGTTACATGTTTCATTTTATTATGTATTAGAGCTACACTACTAAAAGGGCCTCTCCATGCACGTATATTTTTGTCTAGGGTTTGCTGACTATCTCTTGTTTTGGGGCTTTCATGTGCTAGGAAAATTGAGAGCTTTATATTGGGGATTCTCTCCTCCTTTGTACTCTTCAAATGTTTATAAGCTTTCTCTGATCCTCTCCACCCATGGATGTAGACCATATTTTGAACCACATAAATCCATGACTCTTTGTGTGTTTCCTCTATTTGCACTACTAACTCTATATCTAACTTCTCTGCATAACACTACCAAACACCGCCAGGCTCTTTTATCTTCTCTACAGAACTTCCCCATTTAAGTCATACAATCAACCATTCTGACAAAGCCAACTAGGGCATAAAGAGAAGAAAACATACTTATGGGACCATCTATCAGTTTTCTGTCAATTATCACGTCCCAAGAGTCAGAGTGGCTCCCTGAGGTTGGAGGATTTTAGCTAAGAGATGAAGCAAGAATTTGATGGACAAACAAAGAAAGATTTGATCATGCCTACCATTTCAGAAGAATCAGATAAAAACAAAAGCATATGGTAAATTATGACTACCATAACCAACCACAAATTATATCACTTCTCAGTGCAACACTTAAGCTCCGGAATATACAATTATTCCAACATTACTGAATTTTTCCACACTCCCCACCCAATATCCTCTTTAAGATCACATTCATTCTTTGTTAATCTTATTATTATGTTCTGCACCACTGAAATACATATAAATAGGAAGTTTTGTCTAATGAAGATTTCTTTCATGCTTCAATATGCAATGTGTAAGGACCCATGCGAGCGTGTGTTTAGTCCCACATAGATTATTCGCTGGGTAGATTTTGGATACTTATACAGGATCAACGAACGCAAATAATAACTTCCGGCTAGCTTTTTTGAGTAAGATCCTGAGTTGTTACAAATGGTATCAGAGCGGACCCGGCCCATAGCCTGTATGGACTAGGAGACACTGCAGCACGGATTCATTGGGGCTAACTGCGGGCCGATCGTAATGCTTATAATTAGATTTGAATGGATTTAAACCCTTAATCTGACGAGAATGTCAGGATTTAAATAGAAAAAGTATGTGAGGATCCGTACGGACGTGTGTTTAGTCCCACATTGATTATTCGCTGGGTAGATTTTGGGTACTTATATAGGATCAAGGAATCCAAATAATAACTTTTGTCTAGCTTTTTTGGGTGAGGTCTTAGATTGTTACAAATGAAAATAGTAATAAGCGACACCAAAATGAAAATATAAATTATTAAACTTTTTTTCAAACATCCAATATAACTCAATTAAACCAACAAATATTTGGATACACATGCATTAAATATCCAGCTTATCAAAAGAGACAAATCACGACATACCAATAAAACCTTTTATTCAGTATTGGTTTTATGTGTCTCATCAACTATTTCTCATTATCTCAATTTCAGGTTCCATAACAATAATTTTTCCGCCTTTGGACTGACCAAGATCATGACCCAATCCAAACTACTAAACAAAATTCTATGCGTAAGCCCGTGGAGGCTATCCCACGCATAAGCTAGGCTATCCCACGTGTAAGCCCGCGAAAGCCATCCTATGCATAAGCTCGTGGAGGCCATCCCACGCGTAAGCCCGAGGAGGCCATCCCATGCGTAAGCCCGTGAAGGCCGTCCCATGCGTAAGCTCCTGGAGGCTATCCCATGACGAGGTTAGTCCAAACTATATCTTATCTGTCTGGTTTGCATGTTATTTTTATCAAATCACTTTCTATTTACACAATGTATTTTTCATAAATTTCAGGTATCATTGTTCATCTAATCATGTTTTCAATATCTGATACATATAATGATTGTACAAGTATGTTCGTACTAGAAATCATATAAAACATACCATCTCATACCAAACCAAATCCATCAATATAAATCTCGCAATGCAAATCTCATGATGCAAAACCAACGGTATAGATTAACAAACATGTTATATATATTGATGATCAAGTATAGAAATTCTTACCTCTACCAAAGACTGACTAAACATAATAATTATGTGAGAGCCCGTGCGGGCGTGTGTGTTTAGTCCGACATTGATTATTCGCTAAGTAGATCTTGGATACTTATATAGGATCAAAAAATCCAAATAATAACTTTCGGCTAGCTTTTTTGGGTTTGGTCCTGGGTTGTTACAATAATATCAGAGCGAGTCTGACCCATAACCTATGTGGAATAGGAAACACTGTAGCACGGATCCATTGAAGCCGATCATGGGCTGATCGTGATGCTTGTGATTAAATTTGAATGAATTTAAACTCTTATTCTGACGAAGACGTTAGGGCTTAAATAGAAAAAGTATGTAAGAACCCATGCGGGCGTCTGTTTAGTCTCACATTGATTATTCGCTAGGTAAATCTTGGGTACTTATATAAGATCAAAAAACCCAAATAATAACTTCCAGCTAGCTTTTTTGGGTGAGGTTCTGGGTTGTTACACAATGACCATACATTGCACTGGATTTATTACCATTTCCATGTGGCTAGCTCAAAATCTAATAGAAACAACCTCTTATATCTCTATATAGTTTATGCTTTGGTTAAATTCCAAAATAGTGATTTTCCGATGTTTCTTTGCCACTAGGTTGGATCAAATTTTTCATTCCATATCTATTTTGATACAAATTACCAATCACCACTAGAATAGAAAATGGACAAAATACTTTCTAAATATCAAAAAGGGAGCAAACAGGACAAGTAAATTGCAGGATGGAGTTACTTCAACAAGCAACTGCACCAATCATATAAAAATTTCTTTGGCACAGAACTTTCAAACAGCAAAAAATTATGGGGACACAAGAGGCAAAAAATGCAATTAGACCAATTTCTTCAGCAAATCTACAACATTCAACAATATTGAAAGCAAAAAAATTGGTTAGGTTCAACTAAGAAACTTAGTTATAGGTGAAAACCTTATGGAAAACAACTATTGATGAAAGATTATCCAGATGTACCAAAAAAGAAAATAAAAAATTAAAGGGAACAGCACCAATCATAGCAGAGAAAATTTCAGTGTCTATATGAACATATGGGGGGGGGGACCAGAAAGAATGCAAACCCTTTTTCCTTAAGAAATAAGAATATAAACATGAAAAATAGTGGAAAAAGACTTCCATATTACAATTAAAACAAATTCAAAACCAGTGAATGTCTTTGCCTTTTGGTATCCATGCACATCACAAAATTTCTTTCTTATGTAGCTCAATAAAAGTCGTCAAATAGCCAATGACAACAAATCGGCATTCAACCTTAAACTAATTTTTTTTAGCACCACACTGCATTGCAGCTTCCCAATTTGAATCAGCTTTCTATTTTTGGAAAAAAATTAAAGAATTTTTAAATCAAGACCAGAATTTATTTACCCAGACAAAGCCCCACTAATTGAAACAAAAGAAAGGTCATAAAGAAATAATTCTATCTACGGGGAAAATCTGCAAGTGCCAAAACCATATTAAGATATATAGAAACTACTCGGAAGTCCAAAAAATGAAATTCTATTCTTTCTTGAGAAGAGAAAAAATAAAATCTAAGAAAGATGCTAATGTAATACAACAATTAACAATTCACAATTCAACAGATTAAAAGATCATTAAGAAAAGCTGCCACTTCCATTAATTGATGAGCAACATTATACCACATGAGAAAAATCAAATTACTTTACTAAAATTCAATTAAAAAAAGGAAAAGAACAAACACTTTCCAATAGCAGATCATCCAACAAATAACCGAAGTAAATATTAATTTACCCAGAAGAAAATCATAACTCCTCATATTCATGTGCACAAAAAGAGCATATCAATCTATCAGGAGAATTCCATCGAATCCAATAACAGAAATTTTACTTAAGGTGGAAAATTGCAGTAAAAGAAAATAAGTAGCAACCAAAATATGAAGACTGAATGAGAAACCATTTAAATAGTTAATGGATATAAAAATCATCCATTTCCACTCACCACCCAGAGAGGCAAAACAGGAACTCTCCCAGTGACGATGAGCCAAACCCATCCATAACCGATCAAATTCTGCAACGCCCCGATGAGCAGCGCCGCCCAGAGGGGCAGGATCTCACAGAGGGTGCCGGCAAGGAACCCGAGGCTGTCGCCGAGGTCCTTGGCCACGCCGAGGCTGGCGAGCTGCCGCTGGTTGTAGCCGAGAGAGCTCTTGATCACCGGCGAGATACTCCCGAACAAGTAGCCGATGCCGGCGCAGGACTGCATCCACATTGCCGCCACAAACACCAGCCATCGGTTGTTCAGGAACGACCGCAGCTTCCCCTGGAGCGTAATCATTGGTTCTCGGAGTGGAGGGCACCAAATATTGAGCAAAGATTAGATCTTTCGATTCTTTTGGAGCTCCTTCGATTCGAAAGAGGGGAGGAAAGGGCCCAAGTCGGATCCTTTCCTCCTTCTTTGAGCTTTGGAAGGATTTTCGCACTCCTCGAATAAAAAGGAGAGGCCTTTTTGGAGGTGACTACCTAGATATTAATAGAGGCAAGACAGAAGGACAAGAGGTTGTTGGGATTTAAGCGAATATTAAAACAAAATAAAGGAGATATGGCAAAGAGAGTTCTTCTCCTTCACATATCTGCAAAACAGAGTTCGAGCTTCAACCAGACGGAGGATTTGGTAGGTTTAATGGAAGAAATCAGGAGTTTCTTGGGGGACAAATAGGAGTAGAAAAGTGGGGAAGCAGAAGCAACAGCTAGGAGAGGAGGGATAATGGATGGTTTCAACTGTAGGTACAAATAACATCCCTTGAAACGGAGAAACAGTAGAATTATCGAGAGAGAGAGAGAGGGTGGGTGTTTAAAAATGGGAGAAAAAAAGGATTTTACAAATAACCCCCTTAACATATTTTTATAAGTTTTTAGTCTTCTTCCTACTTGCGCACATGGAAAACACCATGCCATGGGCACTTTTAAGCAAACAGGAAGGAACATTAATAACTTATTGCCACCGTAGTGCAGGCATAATGATAAATAGGGATGGCAAAACTTGAGCAGACCAACAAACTTGCATGAACCCACTCCAAATAAATAAATATAGGTTAGGAGTTTTTCAATTCAATTTTGAAATAGGTTAACTAAAATTGACCCGTTTATAAAATGGTCAGTTTAGGTTTAGCTTTTGAACTGGATTAGTCAAGTAAGTTGAAATACATCAGGAGGATATCACATTTTTTAAGTATAGTAAAGATAGCAACATTACATGCATTAAGGTATTATTTACATCATATCAAAATCACTGATTGTGATCTAAAAGCCGATACATAGGGAAGGTGCAGCCCGATGCATCAAGGATGCAGGCTGAGTGACTGCAGTGTAGATTGAAAAAGCGAGAGTTATCAATCTAGGATGAGACCTCTTATAGAGTGGAACTAAGGAGTGGCTAAGCAGAAGTTATCACTACTCAATACATAGATAAACGACAGTGTTATCTAGAATATGATAGTAGTAGAAGAGAAATGATTGTCATGCATAGTGGTCCATATAGCACAAGCCATCGAGTATTAAAACTGAGCATTTACGTCTATTTTGCCACTATCCAGAACATGGAAAGGGCGGAACAATTATCTAAAATATAAAAGTAGTAAAAAGAACATAATTACCATGTATGACAATAATAGCCCATGTGATACATATCAAAAAGTACAAGTGTTAAAAGTTAAGTAGTGATACATATCTGAATAGTTAGCAGGATCCCTTTATAAAATTTAACATAGATCATTTGCTTAAAAAAATAAAAATATTCTTTTCAATTTGGATAATTAGATGTTTCTCCTATTGCAAAATCACCTTTTCATTGTTGACTTTTACCTCTACAGTGTTAGCAAAAAGTAAATAAACTATTTGTTCATCTTATTTACTTGCATAATTCAACAAGCATAATGTAGGTGCTCTAAGAAAGATTGCTTTCTTTGCGACATTCTTTCCTCCTATGTTGAGATGTCAAGTCCTTTCTTACTACTTCATTTCTTTTCATAAATTAATCATTTATATATTTAATATAACCTCATTTGAATGAAACCTAACAATCAAATATTAAAAGTATTTTTTATTAAAAATATAGTTTTCAAAAATGCTTCATTTTCGGATTTGTAATTTCTTTTTTAAAAAATGACCCACTTTGAACTTTATCATCATAAGAATCATGTCTCTTTACTCAATTGGATGCATTTATATAAAAAAAAAAGTCTCCCATCTTTCAATAAAAGTTGATTTTCATTGAAAAATTTCCAATTCCGTATGCACACGATTCTTCCCATGATTGTTGCCTATTTTTCAAGTAATCTATTTTTAGCTATATAGGTCCATCACACCTCTGTTAGTTTGTGTTAGCCATTCAAATTACTTACTTGTCGCTAGTTATCAGGTTTTCTCTTTCTAACTCTAAACTATATTTCATGTCAAAGATAGTTTATATTCTTTCTAACAAATTTGCCTGATATATTGCTTTTCAACTTAACTTGTTTCTAAATTGGCCATGACTTCATTCCATTAAAAATGCTATTTTGTTCTATTTCAAATTAATTTTGGCTCACAATAATATTCATTACTTCAATATAAGTATATGTTCCAAGTTAGAGTCCTCCATTCATAGTGAAACTTTGTAAATTTTATCTCTAGATTATAAATCAACGTTGAACCAAGCCAATATAAGTATGAACATCGGTTGCTTCGATTGTCCTACCTTGTTGTTTAGCAACTAGAGATTTTAGATTTGACTCGTGATGATGTACTCTAAAATACTGGGAGTAGATAATTATAGTGCGGGTGAGGTCAATATTCCACTATCAAAACTAAAACTGATTCAAAAGACTAGATAAGGCCTAGGGAACTTTTCCATAAATTTAAATCTTAAGTAGACTTGTAATAGAAAAAAAAAAGGACTTGCTGCACCTAGAGGTGGCAATTGGATCCGGTCAAGTTAGATACGGGTCGGATCAGACGCAGTTCAGATCAAAAATTCATCAGCTCAAATCCTACCTATTTATTAAAGAAATCAAAATTTTAGATCTGAATCCGACTAATTTATTAAATAGGTAAACTGATCCGACCCATATAACTTATTTATTAAATAGGGCAAGTCAGGTTAATTGGATTTTTAACAGATTAAATGGATTTAAATAGGTTAACCAAGTCGGGTTAAACAGGTCAAGCAGGTTTTAAATAAGTTAAAGAGATTTTAAATAAGTTAAATGGGTCAGGGTGTGACCCGACTCAATTATTAAACAAATTAAAATAGATTAAATGGATCAAAGTCCAAACATAAACCTAATCTTTTTAATAAATAGGTCTAAAACGAGCCGATCCATTTATGATCTAAATCCATTTATGTCAAATTTAAATCTATTTAAAATAGATCATTTGTGGATCGATTGATGGGTCGGATCATAAATTATTACATTAGCTGCAGCAATGGTCATAGAGATATAGAATTACAGTTAAAGAGAAGGATAAGCCCTATTGGACCATTTTATAAATTTAAACCTTAAATATACTTGTATGCTTAAAAGACCTGGTCATAAATATACAAAATGGTCCCTAATTTGGTTCCGATTAGAAGGTTACAACTTTGAATACATTATTCTTTGTGTACCCCAAAAAAAATTGTGGCCACACATGTGCGGCACGTGGTGTTTGCCGGAAATAAAAAATAAAAGATATCGCTGTCGGAGAGCCGTCGGCCTTGACGGTGATGCGAAGTCTAATTTCTCGCCCATCATCTCCCCCCCGCCCCCCCTCCTCTGAATAAGATAAAATATCCAAGATTTTCACTTGGCCTACGTGGCCTCCATGTCTGTGTCGGGTGGGACCCACACACAAAGCTGTTCCAACTTTGCTTGAAGACTCTTTCTCCACCACTAGATTGTGCCTTGTACGTAGAGTGCATGAGTTCTTGCGGCCACGTCACAAGGTGGTGTATTTGAGCAACGTGAAGTCACCACTATTTTCACGTGTACGTGGCATTTCACATGATTACTCAAACGGAAGGTTAGGAAGGAGCTTTATGATTGTAAAAATGGTATTTTTCATGAAATAATTTTGGCTGGCTTTAGCATACAAGTTTGACAAATATAATTATTTCTATGGTATTACTTTTTTTTTAATTTTATGAAAAGATGGTTGCCTATCAATATTCAGTAAGGGAATGAATTACAGCAGCTATAGGTTATAGCATACTCTTATTTCATGAAAGATGTACGTGAGGTGAACTATTCTTTCACATGATGACATTATTTATATTTAGTATAAATTTTTATGGAGAAAAATACTTGCACTCGATAATAATTTCAAAAATTATAGCTGAATAAAATTAGAATAATTTAAGATATAATTATTTTCATAAATATAGTTTTTGATGTTTCTGATTTTCTTATTCCAAACCAAGCATACTTTATTTTTTTTAGCGGACTTTGCATATAAAAATCTTTTAATTATCGACTTTGCAACAAAATATTCTTTTGCAAAATGGTACATATTTACGACGATGAAACAATGTAATTTAGAGAAAATACAACAACATCCTTTCAGATTTGGACGAGAAATCACATTGATCTTAAAAGTTTAATAATTTTTAATTAACTTCTAAAAGTTATTTTTTTGTATCAATGTGACTCGGTCATCTATCTCTATTAGAAAATGCTACTACGTGATCATCAAATGATAATTTAATATCTCTGTTATTCCTAAAATACCCTTCTCTCTGTTGACAAATGAATTGTATTTAGGTATCATCAAGCCATTTATTTCTCTTCTCTCATATTCCACCATCCATTCTTCAAGTTTGTATTTTCTTCAATCTTTCTTTTCCATTTCATAATATCTTTCATTTCTTAATGCACGCTTTCGCATTTAAAACCTATTTTCTTTCCTTCAATATTCTCTTCTTAAAAGCCATTTATTTCTCCTCTCAATATCTACCATTCAGTCTTCAAGTTTTTATTTTTTTAGTCTTTCTTTTCCATGTCCTAATCTCTTTCATTTTCTAATACACACATCCTCTTAATATATTTTTTGAAGCCATTTAGTATCAATTATTACATTAAAGCAGAATGATTTTAGCTTTTTATCTCACTTATTGACCAGTTACAAAATTCAATTTTAAAACTTCTGTCATTAAAGTAGAACGATTTCGATTTTATATTTTTAAAATCTCATTCATTTGCCTGTTACAAATTTAAAAGAAAAATATTACACATTAAAACTTGTTAATATGTTGGAAATTTTGAAAAATTTCTATTTTAAAAGAATTAATTTTTAAAAGGATCCTTATCCCCTTCTCTTTTTTTTGTTATTTCAAAAACTTTAAACTACTTTCTTTTTTCAGTCCTACGTTGGAAATCCATCGATAAGAAATGTTAAGCCTATCAAGTGCTTAAACTTTTATCCAGTATAACCTTACAATTTTTATACAAAACTCTAACCTGACGAATGTAAGAGATCCTTGTATAACCAGCCAACCTTCTTTCACATGACATCCTCTGTATGCTGCATCAGAGAAGCACTTGTTCACCATTAGGTTCAACAAAGGTTTGTGATTATCACTCGAGAGCCTTATCTGGCTCTAGTAATTCAGAAGGTTGAATTAAAGTTTTGTGAAGTTGCTTTAATGGTATGTTCTCTACCCATGAATCCTCGCAAAAGCGAGTCCCCTTCTAAACTCTAAAAGTGACTATGTTCTAAAACGGGCCAAGCGATTTACAAATCTCTCTCCAAATCAAGAAGTGAAAGCCAAAAAAGCCAAGACACCTAAATCTAGATCCTATTCTTCCATGAGAATAACAACTTATTCAAACAACCTGCTTCTTCGTTAGCTAAGAACTTATATGTCTACTTGGATAACAAAAAAATAATAAAATCATCGAGTTTTTGTTATCCCTAATCCAACTTTCCCCTTAGCTTTGAATGAAGTTCTAGCCGACAAGATAGCCTTTTTCCTTTCCTTTTCATAAAAAAGCTTAGTGAAGTTCATCGATTTCGGAGATGACCCATTTTGGAACTTTGAAGTCTGCCATAAAATAAGATCATAAGGATGTATCTTTTTGCCAAATTCAAAATGCATGATTGAAAGAACCAAAATCTTGGAGCTGTTCTCTCCTTCTTCATGGTGGGTTATTGTTATCTAATTCAAATGCTCCAATGCAAACTCTATTTGCGTGTCCAAGATTCTTTACTCGTTGTTTTTAAATTGATATAAAGAAAAGAGCATGTGAACGTTTCCCTTATGAAAAAGGCGGACAGCAACGCGTTTGACCATTTAAATAGGACAACTACGATGACTCAGCGGCATATCAAAATTTGGGCCCCACATTTTGTTAACTAATGACTCATCTTTGTTTAAAAGGTCCACACACAGTCCCATCAATATATAGTAGCGTGAGTTGGTGGCCCACAGAAGGGAAAGCTGTGTAGAATAAGCTAGTTCATGCGTATTTTTTTCCAGGACAGATTGGAAAAAAACAGGATTGCTTTGTGATTGTAAGTATTGGAAACAAGCGTTCATTATATTACTAGTCCATGCACATATTTAGACCATGATATTTTATTCCAACTATGAGTTTTTCATGGTTTCATAAAATCTCAATTGCAGAGAATTTAATATATATTGGAATGGTCCTACTTGTGGAATACATGCTCTCAAAGTAATGAAGCCATTGATCACATTGCTAGCTACTTGTAGACCAGGATGGGAGTTGTACTCATTACTGCATTATTTGGTTGGAAAGCACATTTTTGCTCTTCTCTGTTATAAAAAAGGTTTTGCATATATAGTTTTTCTATTTGTTTCTTGTCTCTGGAGACCTGTTCACTCTTCTCATTTTGATCTTTTCCCTTTTCTTTTTTGTCCCTTTGTACATTCTAGTTATTTTTTTTTGGTGAATGTACTTTTTTGGTGAATGCTAGATAAAACAAGAAAAGTCATAAGAAAAATCTACATTTATATTAACAAAATCTGCACTAAAGATGAAAGCTGTTAAGCTCATCTTTGTGTGCTGTCTTGACTCCTCTCTATATTTTTCTTTAATGGTTGGAGGGTTACTCCCTGCCCTCTACCTCTATCCACCCACTACACCAAGCCCTCTACCTCTACTTTTGGGACTGAGGATTACTGTAATCAAGGGTCAATGCAAGGGCAGATGCCCTGTAGGATTGAAACCCCGCCCCTTGCCTAAATGGCCAAGGGTCATGCCATCCAATATAGAAATTTTATCTTAATTAACAGACTAGGAAATAGAACATCTCTTCTCTATATGATGTGTTCCATTTCCTCTATCTAGCTTTCTTCTTAAATCAATGCACCTCACTTCCTGAAGACAAACAAGAGAATTCCTCCTCTTGAAATTTGCGGTTCATATTTCACAAAAAAAGTTGTATTTTATATATATATATATATATATAATTTAAAATTTTAATTAGAGAATAATTAAAGTCCACAGATCCTTTCATATGAATATAGTTTAGGTTTATTATACAGTGGAAGTTGAGCTCCACTTCCGACTCACATATAATAATGCACAACAAACTTCAAAATTTGGACAAGCTGGTGATGAGCATGTATATGTAGCACAGATCATATAAGTGAGCTTGATGTAAAATAGTTTCCACTTTCTAGCATCCATAAAGGGCACTCTTTTACATTTGTCTATGTAGGGCTAAATATAACCTTGCACATAATAGTAACAAAAAAAGGTCCACCAATGCCATATTCTATTTTCCCTTCTCCTTCCATTCCCCTCTATAACCATCATTAAGAAGCATATTAATCATTTTTCTTTTAATCTACTTAATTTAGAGAAATTTAAAAGTGAATTTATGAAAAGCTAGGGCATCATTATTAAATTACATGAATTTATACTAGATACATACATACATACCAGATATAGTAGGGAGATCACAAACACATGCTTCCACCTTGTATAAAATGGAATTATCCTAAACTTGACTCTTGTTTTTTTTTTTGCTTTTGTTTTTTTTTGGTCCATTATAGGGTTCAGCTGAACAAAAGTATAAAAAGTATACATCTCATACATCATAAGTTATGCACCAAGATAACAAAATAAGTAATTTGCATCTTGAATATTTCACACCATAGATTCTTTGTTTGTCGTTACTTTCAAGAAAGACTATGGAACGATTATGACACCAACACCACTCTATAGCCAACCTCTTCCTCTCCACTTGGCCGAGGTCCACAACTCTGAGCAAATTTAGCCTAAACTTGTAGAACATGGTACTAAATAGTAGAGGCTGAAATGAGGGTCAACACTCTTCAGAATCGAACCTCCCTTTGCCTTAAGTGGAAGGGGTATTCTTAGACAATAAATATTGACAACGTAAAATGAAATGAACAAGTGAGGGATCTTTAGAGGTTTTGAATATAAAAGTATATTAACTCTGTTAGAGCACATGTAATATTTTGAATAAGCTTAACTTGAAGTTGGCTCAAAAAATACAACACGAAGCTTGCTAATCCTAAATCTGATGTTTCTAGCATGCATACTGCTATTTTCCATTCGAACAATGTTAGTGTTTTATATATGGAAGTAAGTGCCTATGTGATGGTCAATCTTATCAATTCAATGCTACGAAGAGTTGTGTATTCTCATTCTATTGAGAATTTTCCTTATAATCGGTTTATCAACACCGAGCACTCTAATTAAGAGATAGTTTCATAATTTGGATTGGCTTAGTTCTTGATTTATTTGATAAATTCCAGAGTTAGAGAGCTAGTACTTTTATATTATTTTTGTTATAGTATTTTTTTGCACATATACCTTATTATATATTTACCATTCAAAAATTATTACTATATATCCCTTAAATCATCCTGTTTTTGCAAATATAGTTGCCGGTCTCATTAGATTTTTGGTTGACATCATTAACAAAAAACTATTTTGAGTATCATTTGATACTATTATTCTTTTACCTCTGAAAAATTTAATATTTCATTGTACTGAAAAAAGAATTTTTTTATATAAATTTTTAAAAGGCACTAATGAAAAAGGGTGATAAAGTTATTTTGTACTTAGAAGAACGACCATCTGTGGATGACTAAAGGGAGAAAATTAAGGAGTTCTAGGGATACATATTGAAAAGGACTATTGCCCTTTCTCAGCTAAGGCATGCTGGCCTAATAATCCAACATCAATGCTCAAATGGTTTTGTTAGCAGCTTAGAAATTAAAATTCCCTATAGTGAAATACATGAAACCCTATGCCAGGATTACCCTATGGAGACCTAACTTTTTTTTTCAAAATCTCTAGTTATTCATGATTTCTGATCATGTATCTTCTTTGCTCCGACATATAGCAATACCAGAAAGCATTTACATCAAGTTCCTTTCGATTCGGAATTGGATACTTTCACTTAGTATAATAAATCAGGGCATTCTTACATCTTTAAATTTCATGACTATCCAAACTAGTTTCCAGCAAAACAATGTGATAACAGTGAGCGATGTTCATTCTCCAAAAATTAGTCATGTTAACTACTATTCTATTAAAAAGCCAAAAAACAATGATGCATGTAAAACAAGACATAATGTTGTTACTCTTGTTGATATGTCCAAGCCGAATCAAGTTTTTCTGGTCCAAATTATAGCATTTAAAGATATTGAACAACACCAAAACCAAATTATGTTGGATTCAGGATCTGATCAGATCTCCAAACATAACTTGTAAATTGCATGCAAAGTAGTGGGGTAGTCTATGAGCACAGCTTGGGCATGTGATTGGACTAAATAAAAGCAGTGGCAACCATTGGAAGAGTGGCATAAGGAGAAGGCCCTATAAAGAAAAAGGCAGGAAAGAACATATTTCTTGCAAGTATGCCAGGAGGAAACAACCAAGGAGATGAAGGCCATTTGGTGGATACAAATGGCTTATCTCCCCTTCCGTGATTTTTTTTTTTTTTTTGTTAAGCTTGAGGAAAATATTCCTCCTTGACTGCTCCTCACCCTTTCTTCCTCCAAGCTGGTAGCTCGAGGTAGTATGATATGTATAAATTTATAAGGAAGCTTTACATTAAAAATAAATGTGAGACTACTCCTTAGCTTCCCCTGATCTCTTTCCATTCATATTTTTAATATGAATCGAAATCTTAGATTGATGTTCTAAAAATTTATATGAATCTATGAATTTATCCTTATTCTTCTTTGTGGACCACAACTGAAGCTGGTACCAAACTATTCTATATTTGAATAATGAACTTTTGGCACTCAATGCTTATCTAGTTTGAAGTTTGCTTGCTCAACTTATCAGACCA
The DNA here is from genome assembly GCF_051530095.1 of Phoenix dactylifera. Classification (NCBI taxonomy): domain Eukaryota; kingdom Viridiplantae; phylum Streptophyta; class Magnoliopsida; order Arecales; family Arecaceae; genus Phoenix; species Phoenix dactylifera. Next base: position 15,863,453 of record NC_143201.1, read on the forward strand.
TGTCAACCTATCTATCTAAATTGTCATCTTTATTAGCCGAAAGCCAAACATGAAGGAGGCTAGGACACTTATCTTGTGGTCAGATGAGAAAACTGATATTTGGTTGGTCTTCAGTAGTGCAATTAATTAAACTGTAAAAGTAAGGTTGACGCAAATCTTAATCATGCATGGTTATTATCTAATCTATGTATTCATTTTTCTTTTCTTTTCCTTTTTTGGGTGGGGGGGTGAGGATTTCATTGTTATAGTATTTCTTGTTTAATATATACTAGTACATGAAAACATACAAATACTTGTTAGCAAACAAAAGGATCGAGATTTGTTGGCAGCAAAGATAATCAAGTGGAATTAATAAAATTTTTGAAAGAGATAAGATTGGTCAAAGATAAGTATGAAGAGTTTGTCAGGTAATTGGATATGAAGTATATGATATTTACACTGAGAAAAGTTTAAAATTGAAAATTCAGTAGTCATTTGAGTGCAAAAAAACATACTCGCTCCTTTTAATATATATCAATAAGGTAATATATAGTCTGTTAGCTTGTCACATTAGATATCTTGCCCTTTCTTCCCTCAATATGGTTTGAGTTTTGCTACAAAATTTAGCATGCATGCATATCAACTTTCCACATTTGCTCGAAGTTTATATCTGATCAACAAAAGTACAACAATCCAAACACTCAATCTACAAAATTTTTGATGCCTTGCAAGATGATTGCTTGAAATTTTTGAACAAAGTTTGTGATACAGTTGATGGGATGACCATGAAATATAGCGTAAACAATGCATGATTTGTAAACATATCCAAGCCTAGATCCAGCGGGATCGTGCATAGAATAGATATAGCCATGGGCCCATGGCAGTGTCATGTCGAGCTATCTTGTAATAGCTCGATACATAAGACTTAAAAATTAATTTTTTTGACCATTTAGCTCTAAGTTGGAAACTCGAAACATTAACAGTTATTTCTGTTGTAGTCACAAATATGACCATGAACTTACATGAAGAGCCACATGAGAGTTAAGTCACGGTTCCATGTATTGTTAGGGTCTCTTGCCGAGAGTTCTAGTTTGGCTTTAGATTACACAAGGAGCCATGAGAAGAGTGGCCTCATCAAGCCTAAAAATCTAGCAAGTAGTAGGCCTTTGGAAAGAACCTTGGTGGGAGCACAAGAAAGGGACTGTTAGGGGCTATGAGCTATTGTTTTTATAGTTGTTTTTGAGTTTCTCTATGGAATTGGTGCATAAAATGCATCTATCAACTCAATGAAAGATAACTATCAATTATTTTATGGCATCCAATGTCATCACTTCATTTGCAAATCTTTTTTCAGTATTCTGATCCACCTTAGATCTAGCCCATATTGTAAATGTTGGCATGGTGTGGGTCCTAAACCAAGATCCTTCACTCCAATGAAGTCTGGTAAAGATTTAGTACTAGTTGAATTGAACCATTGTTCAAACCTTAATTTGTCCAATTAAACATAGTGAAATTGGTCCGAGTCAGGATAGACTGCTAAGCCTAAAGAATAATTTAGAGGCAATGAATATTAGTTCAAATGATAGGAAATCTAGTTGTTTAAATGAGTGGATGGGTTTGAATAAACTGGGCATCAACCTGCATTATTGGCAGGCCCCTATCCATTTCTCAGTCCTAAGCTCCTGCCTAGGCTGGCTAGGGGTTGGGTATGGGGATGGAATAACCCTAAGCTTCCTCTAGCTCGAAAAAGAAAACAAAAGTTTCAAAATTATGTTGCTATTAGGCATCTCACCAACATCTATGTTTGTAAACTATTATTTAGCTTTTGACAATATGTGCAGCGGTGGCAATAATAGTAACAACGGAAATAGTGGTGATGGAGGTGGCAGCAGAGCTTTGGTGGAGGAGGTAATAAACATAAATTTTTTATTTTAAAAGTATTGAAAATAAAAATTTCTTATTTTTATTTTTTAGAAATAATAAAAATTATAGCACCAACTATATTTTTATATGTCTAATATAATTAGTATTTTTGAAATTAAAAAAATATTTTGGACCAGTAATTATTCTAAAAGGTACTACTGATTCCGCAACAAAACCAGTTATTTCTGGTAATGCCATTGAGAAACTACTGAATATGGTGAATGTTTTTGTTAAAATAGGAAACAATAGACAAAGGTGATGCCAAAGAGGACCTTAGTTGCCAAGGATTCAACCAACAATTGCTATGATCTTTAATCAGGCCATTGCCATGATTTTCACCTTATTTTTTTACAGTTGGACTTTTCTAGATATATTTTACAGTATCTTTAAACAAGATTTTAAATTACCTGAGCTGGACATGGATCTGGGCTAACTGCTCTTTTGTTTCACTTTTCTCTTCATCTTTTGGTTCTGCTTTTATACCTCCTTAATAAAATGCTTTGTGTAAATCTTTGGATACATTTGTCTCCCTTATAACTGCATTAGTATTTCACCTTAAATAGTTGGATACATTTGTCTCTCTTATACATTAGTATTTCACCTTCCCAAATAGTTGGGACATCTGCTTTATTTTACACAACCCTAATTTGATTTGATAATCATACGACTTGAAGGGTAAGGATCGGAAAAGTTAGCCAACTTCTCCATGAAGTTTTTTTTTGTCACCTTTTTAGTTTTATTATAAAAAAATAAAAATAGAAGATAAGATTATTTAATTATTTGGCAACTCCATACTTACGATCAAAAGCCTTGCCACGAGTGAGAAGCCAGTGGCGAATCTAGGTACAGATGGAGATCCGCGGAGCCATTTATGGAAGAAAGTTATTGAGAGAAGAAACCTAGAGGCTTATTTTTCATATTAGGAGTAGTTTGGTTTAAAGAAAGAAGGAAAGTAGAGTCAATGAGAAAATGGAGAAATACTTCATTTTTTGTTGGACTTTTTGAAGGAAAGAGATAGAAAAATAATTTTTTCATGAAATAAGATCTATATTTCATGGGAAAGAAAAACCTATATGGGACATGGAAAAGTCCAATTCCTATAAGTTGAAAATTAGGGTATTTTTTTTTAATGGTGCTTTCAAGCTTTTAGATAGAATGGAGTAAGGTTTTTTTCTTTACACAAGTATAACAGGTACTCTAGAATGTGCCACTTTTCCACGGTCAATTAAATATGTAAAAATTATTTTTTCAAGCATCATATATCCAGATATCAGTCTCTTATAAAAAATATTTTAGTAAGACTTTTTTTTTTTTAATGAACCAAACGAGTTCTTATAGTTTCCTTTTTCTTTTGTGTGGAATGTAAGGTGCATGGCATGAACTGCTATAAAGAATGTACTTGTGATGGAGTTTTTTTTCTTTACCATTAAATGACTTGAAAGCCTTGCAAGAAAATAGGTTTGGCTAATGTCGGGATGCATCTACTATAATGGGGACATGCTACTATATGAACATGCTACTTGGAATCGAATTAAAATACCAAATCAAGTCAGCTCGGTATTGCCAAAACTGAACGATTTGGCCTGGTTCGGCAGACCCTACAAGCCTCTCACAACTTACAAACCTAACAATACAGAAAGCAACTCTCTTGCTCTTGCTGCACTGCGAGCTAATTGTGGATGTAAACAACCATCTGTCAGTGTTTATTCTTAGGTCGGATCAGGGTTGGTGTCACAAGAGACCATGTTCTGGTATTGTAGCGAGCCTCGCAACCTTCCTTCAAAACCCGTAGTTGATCTCTTCGAAACCTAACCTTCCTACCCCCAACACCACTAGTTTCTTATATCTGTTACCGATCCTTATAATCCACAAACAGACTTTTCTTTCTAGCCAAAAAGGTAGTTGATTTCTTTGCTATGTTTTATTACCCTAAACTTGATACTGATTAGCTAGAATTTCCAGCAATCTATAAGTTTAAGCCTTGCTTCCCTAGACATTATAGACCCAACTGTCTAGACCGTCATACATCACATGGTTGCCTAACTTCCCTTAAAACTGTACCTCTTTTTTCTATATTTTCCTCACTAGTCAACACATTAAAATGCTTATCCATGTTTTTAAGATAATACAAGTGCATATTTGCTTGGAGAACAAATATTTGACTTGAGAAACAGATCTTCTGTGGAGAGGAATGCGAGTCTACTTTCTACCATCAACCTAAAAAGGAGGGAAGAATAAAAGGGCTATGAAGAAGGAAAAGGGAGAGGAAGGAGGAAATGGAAGGGGACCGTGGCTGTTGAGGAAGAAATAGTAGGAAATATGGGATATATTTAACAATGAGCTTGAAGGCTTCACTAGTAACATAGTTAAACACTCTAAATATTTAATTTAGCTGGAGAAATTTGTTACATAGTTGATACAAAAAGAACAATGCTTCTCGAGCCTCTAATGTTATCATAATTGTTGAAGTATCAAAACCCTTATTTGAGCTTAAGTTTTATCGCAACAATTGAAATGCGGCATGCAGAAAAATCTAAATCTTAGCCATTTATCATACTCTCGATCAAATTTGCACCTATAATATAATCTTGGAGATCATAACAGGAAAGATAATTTTGTTAGTTTTCTTCCGCCCCGACAAGAAAAAAGCAAAGAATGGACATTTAACTTGGTATACAGGATACAGAGTTAAAATTGTGAGATTTTGGCTTCAGACCTATGTAGCAATAATCTTAGCTTTGCAAAATAATTTGCTATATGATGTTGGAAGTTCATTCACTTTATCTAAGAAAATAGCTAATTGAGTTGCAATATTTCAGCCGGCAGATGGATATCTGTTCGTAGTAATATGCTTTGACTAAGCCATGCAATTTTAAACTATAAATACAAGCTGCCTGACATGATTTTGTAAAATAACATGCCACAATATCATGCCATTCATTTGATATTCCCCACATTGGTGGATCACTGAATTGAGAAAGTAAAGGAATATTGGAATGTGAACTATCAGTGGAAGTGAATCAGTATTCCATTTTTTTACCAATCTTAAATTGTCGGGATGGTAATCAGTTTGGAAGATGATTTCCATCAAACAATATTGAGACTTGCACACCATGAGGACCTCTGATCATTTGGACATCATCATCCTTCTCAAGCAAATTATGAAAGTTCCTATTTTCCTGGTGACATGACCAAACCTAAAAGCTCGAAGCTCATTTTGGATGGTATCGAGTCAATATGCACTTTGCTAGCTTCATCGATTGGAGAATCCCTCAAAGAACAAGATAAAGAAAATAATATATTTTATTCTCTGAATAGGCACTCAAAGCACTGCAAGAGGCCATTACTCAGTCCCAGATCTAAGCTCAGTGGCTCCTCTAATTATGCTACAACTTATTATCTAGCTACCACTAATGAACCTGAGCAAATTTGCCACAATAGTTGGCAATCCAATGTAGATGTTCAATCATGTCTCACCATCGTACACATGAAAAAAAAACCACAATCTTGGTTATGTCATTTTCTAGATAATGAATTTTTCTGTTCGATATTCAGCCAGACAACTTTCTGATAACAGTTTATTAAGCTTAGGATACATATACACATATGACATATATTTCACTACAAATATTTCTCCGAGAAATTCTTATTTCTCAAAGTAACAAAAAAATATATATAGCATATCTGGGCATGAAGTAGGTAAAGACAAGTGTATGAGTTTCATATAGCAAGCAATTGACAGATTTAGTATATCATTGCAGCGAGATGCTTCGCTTTTGTAGCGTACAGTATTATTGAGGAATGTAACATGAAGCAAATCTAGAATGACTAATATCTATAAAAATAAACAAGCTATTCATTAAAGCTGTCATCAACCAACTATCGGAATATGTCATCAATCGACGGCATGGAGATGTCATCACGGAGTGACCTAAGTAATGCGGCTATCTTCTCTGTCTCCTCACCACTGGCTTGCATAATTTTCCTCCCAAGTAATGTGGTCATCTCCTCAGTCTCCTTTGTCTCCTCACCACCAGCTTGCATAATTTCTCTCCCAACCATCTCCTCAGTCTCCTTTGTCTCCTCGCCACCAACTTGTGTAATTTCTCTCTCCAGTAATGCAGCCATCTTTTTAGTCTCCTCACCACCAGTTTGCATAATTTCTGGAGAGAAGGCAATGATGGAATCCTCTGCATCGATATCCTTCAAGGACCGGTCAAGGTTAGCTAGCCTTGACATATGGTTTGGACCTTCTTCCATCATCTCCGCATGCACCGGAACGGTTGGGTCAGATTGCGGCAAGGTGTCATCGGCGAGCTGATGTATTTGGAAGAAGTCAATAGCAATGTCCTGGCTTGGAATTGATGGCTCCTCACCAGCATATTGTGTAAAGAAACAGCTATCAATAGGCATGTCCGACACATGGACGAGCAGTGGTAGAAAATTGTTTGGTAGCTGAAGAATTTGACAACTACCGACAATATCTTGGCTGGGGTGAATGGAAAGTGAATTAATAGTTTGTGGATCTTCCATCCTTCTCCTTTTTGCTTTTGGCTCCGGTGGAGCGTTGTTTACTGGTTGTATTTCAGGTAGATCTTCCTGTGTCGTATTAATCTTGCGAGCTTTCGGTGTCAAATAGATCTTACAGATGACCCAATCATCGAGCTGCAATCAATGAAAAGAATAGAGGAGAAATAGTTTGGAAAAAAAAAAATCCATGTCCAATATCAAGAAATCACAAGCAATAGGTACAGTGGGTGTTCTTTAGGGTGACATGTATACCTTATTTAAGCCATTTATCGCAGACGCACCGGCTCTTTTTTGAAGGCTAGGGATGGAGTGTTGAAAAGATAAACTTAATTTAATGAATGACTTTTAGGAGGATTTATGAATATGTGAAGGGTCACCTTGAGAGTGGTGATTTATGTATATGTATTTAAGTGGTTTATGTCTTTTGGATTTTCTATGTGCATTTAAGTAGTTCATGTACTTAGGTTTATTCATGTACCTAGAAGTCCTATAAATACAATGTAAGTCTTATAGTTTTGTAAGCAAGGCAAGAGCCAAAGTGAATAGAAAAATCTGAAGTATTCTTCCTCTCCATCCTTTCCTCTCTAATCTCTCTTCCTATATTTTCAACAAACCGGTATCAGAGCTCCAGTTTCTTGATCCTGGAGATGGCCAATTCTACCTTTCCATTTCAATTCCCTCGCCTTACAAAAGAGAATTATGAGAATTGGTGCATTCGTATGAAGGCTTTGCTTGGATCGCAAGATATGTGGGAGATTGTGGATAGAGGCTATGAGGAGCCTCGTGAAGAAGCTTTGATGAGTTCTGCTCAAAGGGAGGCTCTACCCAGAATACAGAAGAAGGACCAACAAGCTCTCACCCTCATCCATCAATGTTTGGATGAAGCCATGTTCGAGAGAGTGGCTAATGCGACCACCGTCAAGCAAGCATGGGAGATCTTACAAAACTCCTACCAAGGAGTTGATAAAGTGAAGAAAGTACGCCTTCAAATGCTACGAGGAGATTTTGAAGGCATACGAATGAAAGAATCCGAGTCTATTGTAGATTTCTTTTCGAGGGTGTTGGCCATAGTAAATCAAATGAAGAGGTATGGAGAAAGATTGGAGGATGTCCGGATCATTGAGAAAATTTTTCGTTCGTTGCATTCGAAGTTCGATTACATCGTCGTAGCCATCGAGGAGTCCAAAGATTTGGAGACTATGACGGTTGATCAACTTATGGGTTCATTACAAGCCCAAGAACAGAGAATCAACAAGAAGAAGGAGGAGCCGATCGAGCAAGTTTTAGCCACCAAGCTCTTGGTGAAGGAGAAAGAAAGGAAGTTTGGGAAAAGTCAACAAGGAAGAGGATGTGGAGGTGGACAAGGTCGAGGGAGAGGAGGAAGAGGAAGAGGAAGAGGTGGACAATGCAATCAATACTCCAACAATGAAGAAAGGAGGTATTTGTCAAGAGGCCGTGGTAGAGGAAACTACACAAGGCAAAATGATAAGTCCAAAGTTTGGTGTTACAATTGCCAAAAGATTGGGCACTATGCTCGGGAGTGTTGGAGTTCTCCTTTCAATGTTGAAGAGAAGGCTCATCATGTTGAAAATGAAGAAGCGGAGGCCACTTTGTTGCTAGCCTTCAAAGGAGAAGAAAGAAGCAAGAAAGATTTGTGGTATTTTGATAATGCCGTAAGCAATCACATATGTGGAGATAAAAATAAATTTGTGGAGATTGACGAATCGGTGACCGGGTTTGTCACTTTTGGAGATAACTCTAAAGTTCCAATTGAAGGCAAAGGTACGATTTTAATTCATATGAAAAATGGTGGCCATCAACTTATGAGTAATGTTTATTATATTCCAAGTATGAAAAGTAATATTTTGAGTTTGAGACAACTTTTGGAGAAGAACTACGAGGTTCATATGAAAAATTATAGTCTCTTACTTCAAGCTGATAGGGAGAATGTGATTGCTAAGGTGCCCATGACAAAAAATAGGATGTTTTTGCTTGACATCCAAACCGATGTTGCTAAATGTCTCAAGACTTGTGTGAAAGATTCTTCTTGGTTTTGGCATTTGAGGCTTGGGCATGTGAATTTTGGAGACTTGAAGTTGTTGGGACAAAAAGAGATGTTGAAGGGCTTGCCGACTATTGACCAACCGAATCAATTATGTGAAGGGTGTCTTGTTGGCAAACAATTCCGAAAAAGTTTTCCAAAAGAAACTACTTCAAGAGCAAGGGAGCCACTTGAACTTGTTCATGCCGATGTTTGTGGACCAATCAAGCCTTCTTCATTTAGTAACAATCGGTATTTTCTTCTCTTTATTGATGATTGTAGTAGAAAAATTTGGATTTATTTCTTGAAAGAAAAATCTGAAGTATTTGGTGCTTTTAGAAAATTTAAAGCACTTGTTGAAAAACAAAGTGACTATTGTATTAAAGCCTTGAGAACGGATAGAGGAGGAGAGTTTACTTCTAACAAGTTTAATGAGTTTTGTGAAGCAAATGGCATCCGGCGGTTCTTGATTGTTCCAAGATCTCCACAACAAATGATATCGTCGAAAGGAAGAATATGAGCATTCTCAATATGGCTCGAAACATGTTGAAGATAAAGAAGATGTCAAAAAAATTTTGGATGGAAGCGGTTGACTGTGCAGTGTACCTATCCAACCGGTGTCCAACTAGAAGCCTATGGAACAAAACTCCTCAAGAAGCATGGAGCGGAAGAAAGTCAAGTGTTTTCCATTTAAGAGTTTTTGGAAGCATTGGCTATGTTCATGTACCAGATCAAGAGAGGTCCAAACTTGATGATAAAAGCAAGAAGCAGATCTTCATCGGGTATGATCAACGTTCCAAAGGCTACAAGCTCTACAATCCAAGTGTTGGCAAGGCAACTATTAGTAGAGATGTGGAGTTCGATGAAGAAGATTCTTGGGATTGGAGTAATGAAGATAAGGAGAGGTATGATTTCTTTCCATTCCTTGATGAGGAGGAGCAAAGAAGAGAAGTTCAAGAGCCCATAACACCTCGATCACCAACAATTCCTAGTACATTTTTTTCATCTTCTAGTGGAAGCTCTAGTGAAAGGCAACCACGAATGAGGAGTCTTCAAGATCTTTATGAGGTAACAGAAAATTTAAGTGATGATTTAACTCTTTTTTGTCACTTTGCCGATTATGAGCCCATAGTTTTTGAAGAAGCGGTCAAAGATGAGAAGTGGAGAATTGCCATGGATGAAGATATCAAGTCAATTGAGAAGAATGACCCTTGGGAGCTAGCAACCATACTGAAGGTCAAAAGCCCATTGGTGTGAAGTGAGTTTTCAAAGAAAAGAACAATGCTAAAGGTGAAGTAGAGAGATATAAGGCAAGGTTGGTAGCCAAGGGATATAGCCAACATCTCGGGATTGACTATGGTGAAGTGTTTGCTCCTATTGCACGGTTGGAGACCATCCGAATGATAATCTCACTTGTAGCTTAAAAGAAGTAGACGATTTATCAAATGGATGTCAAATCAACTTTTTTGAATGGCATTTTTGAGAAAGAAGTTTATGTTGAACAACCTTTGGGCTATGTGATCAAAGGCCATGAAGACAAAGTGTTGAAGTTGAAGAAAGCATTGTATGGTTTGAAGCAAGTGCTAAGAGCTTGGAATAGTCAGATTGACAAGTATTTCCAAAAGAATGGATTTACCAAGTGCCCACATGAGCATGCTCTCTATGCTAAGGTGCGTGAAAATGGAGATAATTTGCTTGTTTGCTTATATGTTGATGATTTGATTTTTACGGGCAATAATCCAAGTATGTTTGGAGAGCTTAAGCAAGCTATGACTAAAGAGTTTGAAATGACGGATAGTAGTCTCATGTCTTATTATCTTGGCATTGAGATCAAACAAATGGAGGATGGAATTTTTATTTCTCAAGAAGGTTTTGCCAAGAAAATCCTTAAGAGGTTCAAGATGGAAGATTGTCAACCTGTGAACACTCCGGTGGAATATGGAGTAAAGCTGTCTAAGCATGAAGAAGGAGAGAAGGTAGACTCTACAACCTTCAAAAGTTTAGATGGAAGTTTGAGATACCTAACTTGCACAAGACCGGATATACTTTTTGGAGTTGGGCTTATTAGTCGGTTTATGGAGTCACCAAGCATGACACATTTCAAAGTGGCGAAACTAATTCTTCGTTACATCAAAGGTACAATCAGTTTTGGCTTGCTTTATTCATGTTCTAATGAATTTAAGCTTGTGGGCTATAGTCATAGTGATTGGGCTGGAGATATGGATGACCGGAAGAGCACTACCGGTTTCATTTTCTACATAGGAAATACAGCTTTTACTTGGAGTTCAAAGAAGCAACCAATCGTGACACTTTCTACTTGTGAAGCTGAATATGTTGCCGCTACTTCTTGTGTTTGTCATGCCATATAGTTAAGAAGATTATTGAAGGAGTTACAAATGCCACAAGAGGAGGCCACGGAGATTTTTGTTGACAATAAGTCGACCATTGCATTGGCAAAGAACCCGGTTTTTCATGATAGAAGCAAGCATATAGATACAAGGTATCATTTTCTTAGAAATTGCATTGCAAAGAATGAAGTGCAAGTGAAGTATGTGAAGACCCATGACCAAGTTGCAGATATTTTTACTAAGCCTCTCAAGTATGACACTTTTAGCAAGTTGAGGATGATGCTTGGAGTTACAAGAAATTAAGTTTAAAAGGAGGTGTTGAAAAGATAAACTTAATTTAATGAATGACTTTTGGGAGGATTCATGAATATGTGAAGGGTCACCTTGAGAGTGGTGATTCATGTATATGTATTTAAGTGGTTTATATCTTTTGGATTTTCTATGTGCATTTAAGTGGTTCATGTACTTAGGTTTATTCATGTACCTAGAAGTCCTATAAATACCATGTAAGTCTTATAGTTTTGTAAGCAAGGCAAGAGCCAAAGTGAATAGAAAAATTTGAAGTATTCTTCCTCTCCATCCTTTCCTCTCCAATCTTTCTTCCTATATTTCCAACATGAAGTACTCCTCCATGAGCTATATGGTCTTCCTCTCTCCATCAGATGGATTTCTTTCCATATAGCAGAAGCTTTGCTTTGAACTGAGGACGTTGAGCTTGGAATCGAGCACCATCTTGATGCCTTGGGTGGCCTTCCACCATCCCGAGGGCGTAGATCATGATGCCCGGCAGCTGTCGCTGGCACCAGGATGTTTCCGAGCCATGGAGGCGAAGAAGAACCATTCACCATCCGGATTTGCCATGTCGTACCGAGCTGCGACCACCCAAGAAAAATTCAAACAAAACCCAAACAAGGCAGCAACCGCAAGTCAAGAAAGCGTGACAGAACACAAGGTAACAAAAAAACCAAGGAATTAGAAGGAGAAAGGTAGGTGTCAATCGTAGACGTCGACCTCCACAATGATGTCAGAAGGAAGCGGTTTGCCGAGGATCTTCTTCCTCAGGTAGGAGTCCAGGAGGTGCTTGTCCAACGGCTTGAACAGGTAGCTGGGCACCAGCACCATTGTTGTGTCCGGCAGTATTTTTTGGCTCACACGACGAAGAACAGAGAACGGAGGAGGAACACACCGAGAGAAAGAAACGAGGTTAGGACCGAGATCGGCTGGGGTTACGAGTCAAACACCCGAGAGAAAGAAACAAGGCGAGGCTGGCAGCACCGTTTTCGTCTCCAGCAATGTTTCTTGGTTTTTTAGCTTCGGCGACGAAGATCAGAGGTTGGAGGAAAACACTGAGAGCAAGAAACCAGGCATACGAGGTCAGAACTCACGTATGGAGAGAGAATAGTGAAACAGTCGGTCTATATATATAAGCGGATCTTCTATGATGCTTTGTTTGCACCCGCAGCCTAGTGATTCCTCCCATGTGTCAAGCTGCAGATCGGACGGCTCTAGCACATGAACCTTCCAAACGATTTTTAGAATGGATAAAGTGTGCCCCCATTATTAAAGAACCTGCAGAAAGGCTCATCAGTATACGTTTCATCCGTGTGAGTTTGAATATTGGCACATCAGATGAGTTTGAGGGGTGGATCGAGGAGAGAAGGCCTTGCAATTGATCCATTTGGGCTGATTCTGACTGAAGATGAGAGGTGACCAAAAACTCGGATCGACCACTGTCTTGATCTTTTGCAAGAACCATAACGTGAACCTGCAATGGTCGCCTTCTCTAATTTTACCATGCCCTCCTTGCCTCTTGCTCCTTGATCCCTCCTCTCCACTATTCTCTCCACGATGATCCTTTGCTGCCTTACCATCCTTGGCCAGAGCCTCGAGACTCTCCACCAAATGTGAGCCTTGGCAGGAGGGTCTCCACATCCTTATCTTCGAGCACGGTGGGGCGGTTGGTGGGACCCAAGTGCACACTCAGCCCTTCAAGTTTGACCCTTAGTGCTTGTGATTATATTTGAACCTTTAACCCAATGAGGACGTCCAAGCTTATGAGGTCCTGGATTGTGATAAAGAAACATTGTTATAGATAATTTTGGTAAAATCATAGGTTTGGTTTGCCAGTTATAGACCAGTTATAGATAATTTTGATAAAATCATAGGTGCGATTGCCAGTGAGTGATAATGAGCCAGACCGCCAGGTGAGCTCCTTGTGGAGCACCTTACTTTCTATTGGGTTGAGATCTTAAAGTCCTAAGCACCTTACTTCATGTCTCAGTTGTTAATATGACTACGTGAACTGTAGAAGCTGCTCTCTTGTGCCTTTCTGGAAGGAACACCTACTGATTTTCTAAAACTAATGTACGTACTACAACATTCTAAGAAGGTACATACGACTTCTTGACACCATTAATTCCAGTTGGTCTTGTGATCAAGATCCTATTTTATCATTCAATATGATTTGTTTGTTCATCAATTAGTAATATGGTAGTCTTCCAGAACATTGCAGCATATTTTTCATATTCTGAGGAATGCTAGAGAGAAAAACTACCTAATGCCCCTAGCAAAAGTGGCAGTGATTGGCCTGAACACTCCGAGAGACTGCAATTTTACGGAAAGATTGTACAGAAAAAAAAGTCTCCTTCTTCATATGCCTAAGGTTTGGAAAGGGTGTCATCAAATATCTTCTTGGTTGAGCTCTATTTTATTGGTAAGGTTTGAATTCTAATGATTTAATGAAGCCATTAGGCATTGAGCGACACTTAGTCCACTGCATTATATTTCAAACTTCGAAGATTTTAACCCCTTTCTATTTTAGAGTAATCATGCCGTCGATCAGCACAGCAACCACTGAAACAACAGTGACTAACAAGTGAATCTATCATATCAAGCAAATAGAGAAGAACCTAATTTTCTGAGGTCTAGATTGATGGCAGATACACAGGGGACAACCATGTCACAATAATTGCAAGCAAGCTTTTGCAATCATTTGAGAAGAACCTGATGATGGCTCTGATAAGTCATCCAGATTGGACATGCAAACCTCCAGTAGGGCTCCTAACTTGGCATTGCCTCCTGATCCATCAACATCTCCAGGTTGGAAGGTCTTCTTACGAGCTTGAAATCATCTCCAATTACTTGACAAAACAGTTACTTGTCAGCTCCTTTTCCTGGAATTGTTATATATAGACTGCTCAGTGTATGCAATTGTTGTGGAAACTAGAGATGGACTTCATTGTGTTGGTTTCATGGATCCCAAACCCAATAAATGATGATGAAATGATTTTAATCTGGCTTCTATTCTGCAATTTTTTTCTTCCATCAGAAGCCCGTAACGTATCGACATCACTTAGTTTGTGTCTTAGTATTTGATAATTTGAATTCAGAAAGATAACTTTTTTAATGATTGACGAAGAATTAAAGCCAAAGAGCTGTAGAACGAGGAACACTATTATAGTTACAGAACATTAAGAAAGTAAAACTAATAATTCACACACAATAGATGTTGGCAAAACAAGGCTTGAAGTTGTGATCTTGAAAAAAGTAAATAGCATGTGAATAATTTCTGTTCGGTTCATTCATTCGCATGCACGGCGAAGAAGATTCACCAATTATTGCAGAATTACAGTAAATAAAAATGATAATATTGTTGCTATGCATAAGTTTATATGTGACCAGCAACATTCTAATACTCTTTGGATCCACCTTATTCAGCGAGCTCATCATAGGTGAGTTGTTATCACCCTCTGGGTTTGGCATGACCTGCCACTTGAGATGCAAAAAAATAAACACAAACCCAATCAACTCTAGATTCCTCTGCCAACAAATAGATGCAATGCATCTCTCTCTCTCTCTCTCATACTGCTCTTCCCAGTACCATTATCAAATGTTATATTAAGAATGATATTTAGCTAAAATAAATGTTCACAACATCTAGTTTAATTTATTTATTACTGTATTAAAGTGGATGTTTATAACATCTTATCAAAACAACAGAGTGCATTATGATGATGAATTTTTTTATCAAGTATTATTGTTTTAACAAAATAATAACAATAGTATTTAACAAAACAAATACTACGAATTATATGGATGTGACAATTATACGAGTATTATAACTATTACCACTGTTACAACAGTCATAATGTGTATGTGTAACGCTTCTTGAATCATATATATGCATTATCTATGTTTAAACACAGATCGGTTCTGAGTACAATTATAAGTTTTATGCCGTTCATGGTGGTGCATACATCAAAATAAGAAATTTTTTTATGATTTATCATAAATTCCAAATGTAAGAGTGAGAAGAATGGGAATGAAGGATCATGGCTGCTGTAGATCACAAGGACACGTTACTGACCTTAGGAAAGAACAACATTGATACCTTTAATATTTTTGAGAAGGGCAATTAAATGGGGGGATTTGGAGGGATTCCTTCAAGGGGGAAGAGGAGAGGTGCATAGTAGTAGCAGTGGGTAGCTTAACCTCATTAAATTCCATTTTCAACAAGCAACAGCCACTTCCAATTATCAAACAATTCAATAATCCAAATACTGCTTTTATTAATCATTAGAATAATGGCTCTGTACCCAAAAATAGACTAATATATGATGAGACAAATCAAGTCCATATTATAGCATATAGATTAGCGTATTGAATATGAACTAACTCAAGACTATGATATGAAGAATGGTTTTTGAGGATGATAGTGTTATTTTGATGATTAACAAGCAATTATCTAGAGTATATTATAAGTTAAATTGATACTTCATTTATAAGTTCATTACTCTCAGTATATTTGCATGAATTGATATAGATACATGTCTTTGTTCATTTGAATGAATCTAACCTTGAGATGCAGCAAAGTGCAGATTGAGTCGACCCAAAGGTTGATTGGGTCGACCTCGGCACATCAAGAAGTCATTTGGCACACTTCTGCAAAATTGGCACAGATGAACAGTGAGTTGGGTCGACCCAAGGTAAGCATGAGTCGACCCAAACTTCAAGAACCTCAAAACATGAAAGAAATATGTTCTCTGGATTTACTGAGAGGGTTGACCCAAACAG
Organism: Phoenix dactylifera; assembly: GCF_051530095.1. Lineage (NCBI taxonomy): Eukaryota > Viridiplantae > Streptophyta > Magnoliopsida > Arecales > Arecaceae > Phoenix > Phoenix dactylifera. The sequence goes on from NC_143201.1 coordinate 15,879,347, forward strand.
TGGTTGAGTCGACCCAAGCTTGAGTCGACCCAAACCCTGAGAGGGTCGACCCAAAGGCAAGACAGAAAGGCAGACAGAAAATGGTTCTCTGGAATTACTGAGAAGGTCGACCCAAGAAGAAGTTGAGTCGACCCAAGTGAACTTTGAGTCGACCCAAAGAATGGTTGGGTCGACCCATGGGAAGGAAGGCTGAAATTTCAAGTTTCTGTGTTTTCTGAGAGGGTCGACCCAAGGAATGTTTGAGTCGACCCAAGTGAATGTTGGGTTGACCCAAGGACAGGTTGAGCCGACCCAAACACGGGCTGAAGCATAACGGCTAGTTCTGCAGATGTACTTTTTGTCCTTCCCAAGGTCAGTAACGGCTAGTTTTTCAAATCTAACCATTGGGGCTTGTCCAAAGGATGTGGGAAGCTATTTAAAGGGGCACTATTCATCAGATAGAACAATTTTTGAAAGAGATATCAAAGAGTACACAAGAAAACAAAAGTGCCCTAATCTTCTTCATTCAAGTGCTTCATTCAAGAATCAAAGAAAGGGGTTGAGCAGATTCAAAGAGTCATCAAGAGCTCCATCCTCCCTTGAAGAGTGAAGCATCCTTGACAAAGAAGAGCAAAGCCACTTCAAAGCGATAAATACTTTCTAACTCTTCTTTGTAGTTAATATTGTTTCATTTGCTCATTTAGGAGTTTGAATCTTTCTTTTTGTTTATCAAACTATTTGTAAAGGTTCGTTGGTGAGCCCGTAAAACCAACAAAGGTTTTTGGTGAACCCGGAAAACCAAAGTGTATAGGTTCGTTGGTGAGCCCGTAAAACCAACAAAGGTTTTTGGATTGTGAGCCCGGAAAACAATCCAACTGTAATCTGCGAGATTATAGTGAATTCCCAAGGGGTCGCTTGGAGAGTGGACGTAGGTGCTAAGGAGAGCACCGAACCACTATATATTGTTGTGTTTGTATTGTGCTTGTGGTTACATTTATTCTTGCATTATCTTCCATCGTTGTTCTAGTTTAACTCATTCAAATAATCTAAGAAAGCAACCACCGCACTTAATTAAGAAAGCTTTTAAAACACCAAAATTTAGAAGAAACCAATTCACCCCCCCCTCTTGGATTGTCACCTAGGGCAACAAGTGGTATCAAAGCAAGGTGCTCTAATAGTACTCATTGATCTCACAATCAAGAGTTAAAGATCATGACAACCCAAGTGGGATGTGCAATGAGTGAGGGGCAATCCACAAATAGACCACCTCTATTTAATGGCACAAACTACACATATTGGAAAGCTAGAATGAGGATATTCATTCAAGCTTCAGATTATGAACTATGGCAAATCATCACTAGAGGACCTCACACACCCACACTTAACATAGAGGGCACTATCATACCCAAACCAGAAATGGATTGGAATGAGAGTGATAGAAGATTAGCACAGTTAAATGCAAAAGCTATAAATGTACTTTACTGCTCATTAGATGTAAATGAATTTAATAGAATATCTACTTGCACTACCGCCAAAGAAATTTGGGACAGACTTGAGGTCACACATGAAGGGACCAATCAAGTTAAGGAGTCTAAGATAAACATATTAGTACACAAATATGAATTGTTTAAAATGGAATCTACTGAGTCCATAACTGATATGTTTACTCGTTTTACTGACATTATAAATGGGCTTAAGAGTTTAGGAAAATCTTACTCTAACTTTGATTTGGTGCGAAAAATTCTCAGATCTCTACCAAGGAATTGGGAGGCCAAGGTAACCGTTATTCAAGAAGCAAAGGACCTCAACACACTGCAGTTAGAGGAGCTTCTAGGATCTCTCATGACCCATGAGTTGACAATGAGGCAAAATTCAGAAGATGAGGTCAAGAGAAGAAAGCCCATTGCCCTAAAGACTACCACCCCTAAACAACTAACTGAATCGGAAGATTCAGATGATGATGAAGAAATCGATGAAGAAGGGATGGCTGTGCTTGGGAGAAGATTCAGAAAATTCATAAGAGGTAAGAATAGGTTTCATAAAAAGAAAACCTTCCTTAAAGGTAACTCAAGCAAAGAAAAGGGTAAGGACAAAGAAAAGGAAAAAGAAACTCCCATTTGCTATGAGTGTAACAAACCCGGGCATTATAAGATAGATTGCCCAGATTTGAAGTGGATGGCAAGAAAGTTGAAAAAGAGGAATTTCATGGCTGATTGGAGTGAAAGTGAGGAATCAAGTTCGGAGGAGGAAGATCATCAAGAGACGGCCCAAATGTGTCATATGGCCAATGACGATGAGGTAGATTCTGAACTTGAGTGTGATTTTACTGTTGATGAATTACATGATGCTTTCTTAGAACTCATGGAAGAACATAAGAAACTAATTAATAAAAATAAAGCTTTAAAAGAAGAAAATCAATCTCTTGTCAAAGATAAGCTAAAACTGTCTCATAACTGTGAAACATTAAGTAGGAAACTTGCAAATGAAACCAAGAATCTAATTGCTGAAAATATCAAGCTAAAAGAAGATGCTGAAAAATATAAAACTTTGGTAGATAAATTTACTCTTAGTTCTACCAAATTAAATTTGATTCTTGATAGCCAAAAAGCTGTATATGATAAGGCCGGTTTAGGATATAAAACAAATAGGAAACAAAAATTCTTAAAGAACATTTTTGTAAAAGCTAAAAGTGAAAATATTACTTGTTATTGCTGCAATAAGTTAGGACATAGAGCATATGAATGTAACTTTAGAAAATTCAGTCAAAACAAATTAAGTTATAATCAAAAGATTAAATTCAAGAAAGTTTGGGTTCCAAAAGGAACATGGAGTACTAACCCTAAAGGACCCAACTTAGTTTGGGTACCTAAAGTTTCTTCTTGATCTTGATTGTAGGTGTGTCTTGCAGCTGACAAAGTGGAAAAACGATGGTATCTAGATAGCGGCTGTTCAAGACACATGACCGGTGACGAAGATCAATTTGTCACCTTGGAATCAAAGAAGGGTGGAGTAGTAACCTATGGAGACAATGGTAAAGGGCATATCATTGGAAAGGGTAAAATTTTCATTGCTCCATCTATTTTTGTAGAAAATGTCTTATTAGTTAAGGGTTTGAAACATAACCTTCTTAGCATAAGTCAATTTTGTGATAAAGGGTTTAAAGTTACATTTGAAGCATCTGTATGCATAATCACTAATCCTAAAGATAATAGCATTGTACTTGTAGGACAAAGGCAAAGAAATATTTACTTAGTAGATCTTCATGAGTTAGGCAAGAAAAATGGATTATGCTTAATTACTAATGAAGAAAAGAAAAATGAAACTAGTTGGCTTTGGCATCGAAGATTAGGACATGCAAGTATGGAATTAATATCAAAACTAGTTAAGAAGGAATTAATAAAAGACGTGCCAAAATTGATCTTTGAAAAGGACAAAATATGTGGACCATGTTCATTGGGAAAACAAACTAAATCATCTTTCAAATCGAAGAATGTAGTATCAACAATTAGACCATTTGAACTTATACACATGGATTTATTTGGACCTACTAGAACTACAAGTCTAGGAGGGAAGAAATATGGACTAGTTATTGTTGATGATTTCTCAAGGTATACATGGGTTTCATTTTTGGCACATAAGAATGAAGCATTCTCAGAATTTTTGAAACTATATAATAATATCATAAATGAAAAGAAACTCACCTTAGTAGCAATTCGAAGTGATCATGGTACGGAATTTGAAAATCAACACTTTGAAGAATTTTGCACTAAAAATGGAATATCACATCAATTTTCAGCACCTAGAACGCCTCAACAAAATGGGTTGTTGAAAGGAAAAATAGGACATTGGCAGAAATGGCACGCACAATGTTGTGTGAGTCAAATCTTCCAAAGTACTTTTGGGCTGAAGCTATAAACAATTCTTGCCATATTCTAAATCGAGTTTTAATACGACCTATAACCAAGAAAACTCCTTATGAACTCTGGAAGAATAAGAAACCAACTGCTAAATATTTTAAAGTGTTTGGATGTAGATGTTTCATCTTAAATAATGGCAAGGAGGATCTAAGTAAATTTGATGCCAAGTCAGATGAAGGTATCTTTTTAGGATACTCCACATCTAGCAGGGCATACAGAGTATTCAATAAAAGAACCTTAGTAGTAGAAGAGTCAGTCAATATTATATTTGATGAGTCTGACAGTGAGTCTGCTAGGAAAGAAAATATTGTTGATGATGATACAGAAATTATCGACTTTGAAAAGTTGAATATTGATGACGTGCCAAATCAAGATAAGGGAGATGATTGCGTGCCACCACAACCCCAAAATTTGCCAAAGGAATGGAGGTATGCATATGGACACCCTAAAGACTTAATCATTGGTGATCCATCACAAGGGGTAAGAACTCGATCATCTCTTAGAAATTTAAATGATTATCTTGCTTTTGTTTCACAATTAGAACCTAAGACTTATGAAGAAGCTGAAAAAGATACTAATTGGATAAATGCCATGCAAGAAGAATTAAATCAATTCAAAAGAAGTAATGTATGGACATTAACTGAAAGACCAAAGCATAATTCAGTAATTGGAACAAAATGGATATTTAGAAATAAATTAGATGAAAATGGATTAGTTATAAGAAATAAGGCTAGACTTGTAGCTAAGAGATACAATCAAGAAGAAGGAATATATTTTGATGAGACATTTGCTCCTATAGCTAGATTAGAGGCTATTAGATTACTTCTAGCATTTGCATGTTTCATGGATTTCAAATTATATCAAATGGATGTGAAGAGTGCATTCTTAAATGGTATTATTGAGGAGGAAGTATATGTAGAACAACCTCCAGGATTTGAGAATCATGAATTGCCAAATCATGTGTTTAAACTACATAAGGCATTATATGGATTAAAGCAAGCACCTAGGGCTTGATCGTTTAAGTAAATTTTTGCTTGATAATAACTTTAGTAGAGGAAATGTAGATAAAACTCTATTTTTCAAAAGAAAGGACAAAAATCTATTAGTGGTACAAATATATGTAGATGACATAATCTTTGGTGCCACTAATGATACTCTGTACAAAGAATTTGCTGATTTAATGCATGGAGAATTTGAAATGAGTCTAATGGGAGAACTAAGGTTCTTTCTAGGTTTACAAATCAGACAAACTAAAGAAGGCATTTTTATTCATCAAACTAAGTATACAAAGGAAATACTAAAGAAGTTTGGGAATGAAAATCATAAGGGAATTGGCACTCCAATGAATCCTACTAGTAAGCTAGACAAAGATGAAAAAGAAAAGAGTGTTGATATTAAGCTCTATAGAGGACTAATTGGATCCTTGCTCTATCTTACTGCTAGTAGACCCGACATTGTATTTAGTGTAGGGATATGTGCTAGATACCAATCGGATCCTAAGGAGTCACATTTAAGTGCTGTTAAGAGAATCCTTAGATATTTAAGAGGAACTACCAATATAGGATTATGGTACTCGAGAGACTCCAGTCTAGATTTGCTTGCATATTCAGATGCTGATTTTGCCGGATGCAAATTAGATAGAAAGAGCACAAGTGGCACATGTCAATTCTTAGGAAATAACTTAGTATCATGGTTTAGTAAAAAGCAGAATTCAGTGGCACTGTCCACAGCTGAAGCTGAATACATAGCTGCTGGTAGTTGTTGTGCTCAAGTATTATGGCTCAAGCAACAACTAGAGGACTATGGAATTAAACTAGATAATATTCCTATTAAGTGTGATAATACTAGTGCTATCAATCTTACTAAAAATCTAGTTCAGCACTCCAAAGCCAAACACATAGAAATAAGGTACCATTTTATTAGGGATCATGTGCAAAATAGAAATGTATGTATTGAGCATATATGCACGGAAAAATAATTAGCCGACATATTTACGAAACCATTGAGTGAAGATAGATTCTGCATGCTAAGGAGGGAATTAGGCATATGTGATCCTTTTTATTGAAGAAATATAAAAGGGAGCTAGAAGTCTCATGATACACTCATCTAATTTCAAAAATCCCATGAAACATGAGTCAAATTTGTTATCCATAGATTCCTTACTCATGTATCATTGTCCCATAAAGAGTTTATAAGGACTGGAAGCAAGTAAAACTTTTTAGAAGCAAAAAGGAAGAGAAAAGAAAAAGTCTGCACTTGGGTTGACCCAACCTAGAATAGGGTCGACCCAATGTTGAGTCGACCCAAGAAAAATCTTGAGTCGACCCAACGTCGGGACCCCACTGTTAAAAGGGGACCCGAGAGCATTTCTAGGGCACTGTTTGCCCTTTGTTTTCTTCCGGAAAAACCTTTCTCCACTCTCAAATCTTCTCCAATCATCTCCAAATAGTAGATTTCCTTGAGATCTTAGAGAAATGGGACCCAAAAGAGCCGTAGCCAAGAGATCCGGAAGAGTGACACGGATCCAACGGGAGGAAAGGCAACCTACCGAGCCATCTCCCGTGTCTCCACGATGTGAGGCACGTGCGGAGGGCCCTCCTCCTCCTTCCCCCTCAGTGATACTTGCAAGATTTGCGGGGAGGCCGGTTACAACGGGGAGAAGGATCCATTCCGAGTTCTTCAATCAAGAAGGGTTTCGGATTTGGGAATGGATCCAAAGGCAAGGTTGGGAGTATCTTTGCTCCCTAGATGTGGTTATCTACCCCGGATTGGTACAAGAGTTCTATGCCTTCCTCAAAACTGGTATGGGAGGGCTTGTTTCGGAAGTTCAAGGGGTTCGAATTCGAGTTTCCGAGGAGAGCTTGAGTGAGCTACTTCATCTACCCTGCATAGAAGCCACTCCGGAAAAGCCAGAAAACAAAATGAGAGCTCTACAGTTGATCATGGAAAATGAGAACTTCGACTTTTCCACGAAGGTAATAGCTAGTTCTCTTTCCGCTGAAATGAGATTACTGCTCAATATGATCAATAGGATTTTATTTCCAAAGACCGGGAGATTCGATCTCATCACAGAGCAAGATCTAGCTGTGATGGAGTGTATGATTCGGGGGATTCTCCTAAATCTTCCGGCTATGATACTGAGACAGATGAGGAAGGTAATGTGCAGCAACAGGGTATCACTACCTTATGGTATGATACTCACCTTGATTTTCCGTCAGCACGGTTTACCTCTCGAGGAGGAGGCATCCAAGAGTCTGCATCATACTGATACATACACTGCACGGACACTTATACGCATGGGATATGAGAAAGTGAACGGGCAGTGGATTCACACTGGAGCAGGCATTCAGGGTGAGGCGCCAGAGGGAGATGCACCAGAGGATGAGGATGAGGAGCATATGGATCATCCTACTGCACCCTTAGAGGCTGGACCATCGTCATCCGTTCCTCCGACAGATACGGATAAGTTCTGGAGCAGGATGACTGAGCTCATGTCAGCTCAGGCGAGGACTATCACTGACGGGCTGACGAGCCGATTGGACGCCCGGTTGGATGTCATGTCTGCTGAGATCAGTGATCTGAGGCAGCAGATAGGAGCACTCCGGAGAGAGAGAGAGAGACCCATAGACCATCTGTGCCACAGGCTGCTGAGTCAGAGATATCGGCACAGAGTCATCCAGCTCATCGTGCTCCACGCCAGACACAGTCTCACCAGGCTCGACCTCCCCTCGCCACGTACACTAGGAGGATGAGGACTAGATCCCAGCCGTTAGAGTCTCCCTAGGCTGATCTTAGCATCTATGTTTAGAGCCTAGGCTAGATATCTAGTTCTCATATGTATCTTGCTTTTATCATGTATCTTTAAATCTTGATTAAGGAACATTGTATCTGTTTTTTTTGTTTTTGGACATGAATGTATGAAAATGTTCCTATTTTGATCAATGAAGTTTGAAGTTTGTTGTTTATTGCATCTTTTCCATGTATCTTTTTGATGATAACAAAAAGGGGGAGAAGTAAAGAAAGAGTATTTATTTATTTTAGGAAGTAAAGAAAGAGTATTTATTTGAGGAGAAGTAAAGATCTTAGGTGAGAAGTAAAGATATCTTTAGAGTAAGTAAAGAAAGAATAATAAGAGCAAAAGTAAAGAAAGTTAAAGAAAGGAGAAGTAGAGAAAAAGAAATAAGAATTTATGCAAGAAAAGAGAAATAATTGGGCAAATAAATTAAAAATCATATAAGAAAGCTTATACATCTAAGGGGGAGCAATTTGTAACAATGAAATTGATTAAATCAAAAATTTCTATCAAATTTCATAATTTGGCACATATAATTTCAGAATTTGGCACGCACCTCTCGCACCCCGATACATAACCTGAAACTCATAGTTTATCTCAAATTTTTGAAGTTTCATCGCTAATGAATTATAAATGAAAGGGGGAGCAATTCAAAAAGTCAAATTGGCAACATTTAAATAATATAGGGAGAGATTTCACTCTTATATATGAAAAGCTGAAATTCAGCAATTTAAACCCTTTTATAAACTGTTTTTAAAGACAAGTATCAATAGGCTTATACTCTTTATTTTGTAATCATCAAAAAGGGGGAGATTGAGGATGATAGTGTTATTTTGATGATTAACAAGCAATTATCTAGAGTATATTATAAGTTAAATTGATACTTCATTTATAAATTCATTACTCTCAGTATATTTGTATGAATTGATATAGATACATGTCTTTGTTCATTTGAATGAATCTAACCTTGAGATGCAGCAAAGTGCAGATTGAGTCGACCCAAAGGTTGATTGGGTCGACCTCGGCACATCAAGAAGTCATTTGGCACACTTCTGCAAAATTGGCACAGATGAACAGTGAGTTGGGTCGACCCAAGGTAAGCATGAGTCGACCCAAACTTCAAGAACCTCAAAACATGAAAGAAATATGTTCTCTGGATTTACTGAGAGGGTCGACCCAAACAGTGGTTGAGTCGACCCAAGCTTGAGTCGACCCAAACCCTGAGAGGGTCGACCCAAAGGCAAGACAGAAAGGCAGACAGAAAATGGTTCTCTGGAATTACTGAGAGGGTCGACCCAAGAAGAAGTTGAGTCGACCCAAGTGAACTTTGAGTCGACCCAAAGAATGGTTGGATCGACCCATGGGAAGGAAGGCTGAAATTTCAAGTTTCTGTGTTTTCTGAGAGGGTCGACCCAAGGAATGTTTGAGTCGACCCAAGTGAATGTTGGGTCGACCCAAGGACAGGTTGAGCCGACCCAAACACGGGCTGAAGCATAACGGCTAGTTCTGCAGATGTACTTTTTGTCCTTCCCAAGGTCAGTAATGGCTAGTTTTTCAAATCTAACCATTGGGGCTTGTCCAAAGGATGTGGAAAGCTATTTAAAGGGGCACTATTCATCAGATAGAACAATTTTTGAAAGAGATATCAAAGAGTACACAAGAAAACAAAAGTGCCCTAGTCTTCTTCATTCAAGTGCTTCATTCAAGAATCAAAGAAAGGGGTTGAGCAGATTCAAAGAGTCATCAAGAGCTCCATCCTCCCTTGAAGAGTGAAGCATCCTTGACAAAGAAGAGCAAAGCCACTTCAAAGCGATAAATACTTTCTAACTCTTCTTTGTAGTTAATATTGTTTCATTTGCTCATTTAGGAGTTTGAATCTTTCTTTTTGTTTATCAAACTATTTGCAAAGGTTCGTTGGTGAGCCCGTAAAACCAACAAAGGTTTTTGGTGAACCCGGAAAACCAAAGTGTATAGGTTCGTTGGTGAGCCCGTAAAACCAACAAAGGTTTTTGGATTGTGAGCCCGGAAAACAATCCAACTGTAATCCGCGAGATTATAGTGAATTCCCAAGGGGTCGCTTGGAGAGTGGACGTAGGTGCTAAGGAGAGCACCGAACCACTATATATTGTTGTGTTTGTATTGTGCTTGTGGTTACATTTATTCTTGCATTATCTTCCATCGTTGTTCTAGTTTAACTCATTCAAATAATCTAAGAAAGCAACCACCGCACTTAATTAAGAAAGCTTTTAAAACACCAAAATTTAGAAGAAACCAATTCACCCCCCCCCCCTCTTGGATTGTCACCTAGGGCAACAGTTTTAAATGATAGAATTTTGACTAGGAATTCATCTAGAAGCTAGAGCTACATCATATAAAAACCAAAACTGATAATTTTTTAAAGAAAAAAGGGGTTAGACGACTCACAATTGTGACAAGCTAAACCTTCCATGTAGAGCTGGAAACAGATCAGTAATATCCAACCATATCTAGTTCTATATCTGATTTAAATTAGATTTATATAAAAATTCTAGTATTCCATTGAATCCGATTCAAATTCCCACTTATAATTTCACTGGATCCAAATTCGGAAGTTTAGAAATTCTCAGAACCTTTAGCTCAAGTGAGAAGTACTCAACCGCTTAGGTAATAATCCTTTTTATTTTGATCAAAAATAAAAATGGATATGCTTAGTTTTATTCTTTATGATATTTTCAAATCTTTGTTGGTAGAAATATTTAAAAAATGACTTCCACATATTCCTATGTTTATACATATTTTTTTTTACCAATTCTCTTAAAACTAGAAAGTTTGTTATTATATTTTATTGATGCTGCAATTAAACATTAATAGTGGCATTTAATATAGAAATTCTACTAATAGTTTATTATATTTTTTTTATTTTCAGTATTTTTTAGATTTTAATATTCTAATACAAACTATATCGAATTAGTGATTCCAATTGTTAGCCAAGCCGATCTCCATCCATGTAATTACCTTTGCATTGCATGCAATCTGGATAGTAGAATCCATTTCCATCCTTTATAATAATCATTTATATTAGTTTTTATTATTGAATTCCAATCAAAAATATAATTTATATCCAAATAATATCTAATTTATATTTGGAGAGGAAAAATATAGATATAATTAATAATTGGCATGTACCTATATCCATTTAGAATAAATATAGTTATGCTTAATATCTTGATTCATACTGTATCCATTTATATTTTTGTATTTGCACCATTAGTAAAATATAAATACTAGTATGGATATACTAGGATCTGTATTAGATCTAGGCCTGTTAACGCGTCGAGCCGAGCCCGAGCCTGGGAGGCTTAGGCTTGGCTCATTTCACAGAAGCTCGGGCTCGGGCTTGGTACCGAGCTTTGTATTGGGCTCGAGCTCGGGCTTGCTTGGCAAAGCAAAGGCTTGGGCTTGAGCTCGTAAAGCTCGTTTCAATTACGAGCTCAAGCCCGAGCTTCAAGCTCGGGCTCAGGCTCTCCCAAAATAAAATCCCCCTGTCACACCTCTCCGTCGTGCTACAAGACTCCCTTCTTCTCCCCTTCATCTTCCCAAAATGTCCTTCTCCCCCTCCTCCTCCGCCGCCATTGCCGATGACAACGCCACTACCGCCGCCTCCCCTCCAACCTCCTCGTCCTCCTTCTTCCTCCAGAACCTCAGCAACCTCGGCCTCGGCTACGCCATCATCATCGCCCTCGGCATCCTTGTCCTCCTCTCCACCATCCTCCTCGCCTCCTACATCTGTTGCCGCGCCCGCGCCCGAAGCATGAATCCTAACCCTAACGGTGGCGGTGCTGGCGCTGGCGAGAACTCCAACGGCGTCGTGCTGCCCCGCATAATCTTCGTCGCGGAGGAGGAGGAGGACGACGAGGACAACAACAACGAGGAGGGCAGCCGTGGCGGCCATGGCTCCGCACCCACCAAACTGCACCCAGCGGCGATCAGCTCCTACCCAAGGTTCCCATTCTCCACCGCCAAGGGTGGGGACGCCGTGGATATCAATCAAGAAGAGCTGGAGAGGAGGTTAGGGGCTAGCAACTTTAGGGAAGAGATTTCAAAGTATTTGCAACAACTTGATTTACTTCGTTGTCCTTCGTTAAACAGAATCATTCTCTCTGTCCCCCTAAATGGTTTAGGAGACTAGAAGAGCTGGAGAGGAGGGCCTTGGCCCGTTGGATGTAGGGTTCCAAAGATCTCAACTGTCGAATTCCGAACTCATTTGGCCGTGTTAAGTCACGGGCTTGTTTGGGCTCGTGAGCTGCTCGGGCTCGAGCTCGGATTTAAACGGGCTTCATTTTGAGCTCGGGCTTGGGCTCGTTTGACTAACGAGCCGAGTCCGAGCCGAGCTTTTACCGAGCTGAGCCCAAGCAGCTCGGCCCGTTAACAGCCCTAATTAGATCATTTTTCACGTCTACTTCCATATTGACATTGTAGAGGGTGTCATGGCATTGAATAATTTCTTGGGCTCCAATCAAATTGCAATGACATAGGATCTAAGTGTCCTACTTTTATGAATCATAATATTTTTCTTCTATATTTTAATTATATTATTTGAGTCATGTGCATGTTTGAGTTTATGGGTGTTGCTTGTTCTTGGAACTTTGTGGGCTCTCTTAGGTGGGCCTTCTTAAAATAAGCCCTACTATAACAATCAATAAGTAAAAGGCAAAATGGGTTAATATTGGTGGGCTCTTCTTGACCCACCTTTTCTTATAGTTAAAGTAGTAGAGGTGCTGGCTAATGCAATCCTACTTGAAGATGCTTTGGCTACAGTGATCGGCTAGATCCAGAGCTGCACTGGTGATATGGGTAGCTGTCATTTTCTACTCCAGGATATTTGGGGCATGGTAGGGGGAGACATTAATTTTTGGGCCAAGTATGTCTCTACGAAAGCTAATGGAGCTGTGGATTGGGTGGCTTCGTTTGTGGCATATCATTCTGGAAGTTTTCTAGATTGGTAAGAGGGAGCCGCGTAGAGCGCTCCATAACCTATTACTTTCTGACTTTTTTTGGAGGTATTTATACTAAACTGGTATAAGCCATCTGTTGTAGAAAAAAAAAAATCATCAAGCAGTGAGGAAAAAAAATCTCTCTCTGTCTAATCTTTCTATCTTATTATTATATTCACCCATGTCTTATACTACTGTGTGGGTGACCAGATAGGGGAAAGAGATGGAGGGTGGCATCAATGCGTACAAGTAGCCCTTGGAGCCCTTTGAGGTGGCATGTGCTGCATTTGAACCCTTCCTTCTTAAAGGCGGCTATTCATTCCAAAAGATCCCTTTGATGGATTCATTGACCCCTATTTTGTAGTCAGATCTGGAGATACGACTACATGATCCTAAGGTACAATTGGCTACCCTCACAGTGCAACCTACTCTGATTGAAAAGATCAAGATGTCTCAGAGAGAGGATCCAGAGTTACAGAAGATCAGAGAAACAGTAGAGTCAGGTGTGCAGTCAGAATTCCGAGTGCATGAAGATGGCCCTTTAAGATTCGGGAACAGGGTATGTGTGCCGAAAGTACCAGAAATGAAGAAAGAGATTCTTGATGAGGCCCATAACTCAGCTTATACAGTGCATCCAGGAGGTATTAAAATGTACCGGGACTTGAAAAAAAAATTTTGGTGGAGTGGCATGAAGCTAGATAGCTCAGTATGTTGCACAGTGCTTAGTGTGTTAGCAAGTGAAAGCTGAGCATCAGAGGCTTGCTGGACCATTACAGTCTCTTCTCATTCCTCAGTGGAAGTGGAAGCATATCACCATGGATTTTGTGACTGCCTTGCCTAAGACCCCTCGGGGTAATGATGCAGTTTGGGTGATTATTGACCGACTGACCAAGTCAGCACATTTCTTGCCTTTTAGAGTTGGCTTTACTCTGAAGAAATTGGCAAGTTTGTACATAGAGCAAATTGTGAGGCTGCACGGGATTCCAATTTCAATTGTGTCTGACAGAGATACTAGATTTGTATCACAGTTTTGGAAGAGCCTTCATAAAGCTCTTGGTACAAGACTGGACTTCAATACAGCTTTTCATCCACAAACTGATGGACAGTTGGAGCGCACTATTCAGATCTTGGAGGATATGTTAAGGGCTTGTGTCATAGATTTGGGTGGTGCTTGGGATAGTCATTTGTCGCTGGTTGAGTTTGCCTACAACAATAGTTATCAGGCCAGTATTTAGATGGCTCCTTTTGAGGCATTGTATGGCAGGAAATGCCGATCTCCAATTTGTTGGGATGATGTGGGAGAAAGAAAAGTATTAGGTCCAGAGATAGTACAGCAAACTGTGGATAGGATACAGGTGATCAGAGAACGGCTCCTTATAGCTCAGAGTAGACAAAAGAGTTATGCTAACAATAGGAGAAGAGAACTAGAGTTTCAGGTTGGTGATCATGTTTTCTTGAAAGTATCTCCTAGTAAAGGTGTAATGAGGTTCGGGGTTAATGAGGTTCGGGGTTCGTGGCAAATTGAGCCCTAGGTATGTTGGTTCGTTCGAGATACTGGATAGAGTTGGAGAAGTGGCATACCGTTTGGCTCTACCACCAGCTTTATCAGGTGTGCATAATGTATTCCATGTTTCAATGCTGAGAAGATATATTCCGGATCCGAACTATGTGGTAGATTTTGAGCCTATAAGTCTGCATGAGGACCTAACTTATGAAGAGTACCCGGTACGGATTGTGGATAGAAAGGATCAAGTGTTGCGACGTCGGACCATTTCTTATGTAAAGGTACAATGGAGCAATCACTCAGAAAGAGAGGCCACTTGGGATCTCGAGGAAGAAATAAAAGCCAAACACCCTCAACTCCTTGGTATTCCAGGTACGTTAATTTCGCGGACGAAATTTTTTTTTTAGGAGGGGAGAATGTGAGAACCAAAAAAAAAAAGGAAAGGATGGACGGGCCGGTTCGAAAAGACCGGGCCCATCCCCCTTATTACGATGGTGCCCTAGGCACGATCGTGGAAGAAGAGGGGTGAAGGGGCGGTGGCGGCGTTCGGGAGGGGGTTGATCGCTAGAGAGAAGACCGACCGCCGAGATCCGGCCGGCCGCGGAGGAAGCCCTAAGCCCCTTTCCTTCGGTGAAGATCCCCACAAGAAGAGATCTTGGAGCCGTGCGCGTTGATCCGGGTTGCTCACAGATTTTCTCCACTGATTCCTCGTCGGAAGGGTCGCCGGAGCACCCCGTCGGACCGAGGTACGCGTGGCTCCTTCCCTTGTGCTTTATTTCCTGGATTTGGGGCTGTTTTGGTTGGGGTTTTGGCTGGTGAAACCGTCGGAGAGGGATCCAAAACAAGGTACCCCTGTTTCGGCCTCCCTCTTCTGGTTTTCGTCGCCACCGGCCACCGGGTTGGCTAGGATCCATGGCAGTTGGGTTGAATCGGGACTGTGGGAGGTCGGAGAGGGATTTTCTAGGGTTTATTGGAGAAGGAGAGTGATGGATCCGAGGTCTTCTTCCTCGTGACTCCATTGTTGCCCAAGGTGACAAGCCAAGAGGGGGGGGTGAATTGGTTTCTTCTAAATTTTGGTGCTTTAAACGTTTTCTTAATTAAGTGCGGTGGATGCTTCCTTAAACTATTTGAATGATTTAAACTAGTGCAAAGATAGAAGATGATGCAAGAATAAACGTAAGCACAAGCACAACACAAACACAACAATATATAGTGGTTCGGTGCTCTCCTTAGCACCTACGTCCACTCCCCAAGCGTCCCCTTGGGAATTCACTATAATCCCGCGGATTACAGTTGGATTGTTTTCCGGGCTCACAATCCAAAAACCTTTGTTGGTTTTACGGGCTCACCAACGAACCTATACACTTTGGTTTTTCGGGTTCACCAAAAACCTTTGTTGGTTTTGCGGGCTCACCAACGAATCTTTACACTTTGGTTTTCCGGGTTCACCAAAAACCTTTGTTGGTTTTGCGGGCTAACCAACGAACCTTTACAAAGTGTTTGACAAACAAAAAAAAAAGATTCAAACTCCTAAATGAGCATATGAAACAATATAAACTACAAAGAAGAGTTAGAAAGTATTTATCGCTTTGAAGTGGCTTTGCTCTTCTTTGTCAAGGATGCTTCACTCTTCAAGGGGGGATGGAGCTCTTGATGCCTCTTTGAATCTGCTCAATCCCTTTCTTTGATTCTTGAATGAAGCTCTTGATGAAGAAGATTAGGGCACTTTTGTGTTCTTGAGTACTCTTTGATATTCCTTTCAAAAGTTATTCTCTCTGATGAATAGTGCCCCTTTAAATAGCTTCTCACCTTCTTTGGTCAAGCCCCAATGGTTAGAATTCAAAAACTAGCCGTTACTGACCTTGGGAAGGACAAAAAGTACATCTGCAGAACTAGCCATTACTGTTCAGCCCGTGTTTGGGTCGGCTCAACCTGTCCTTGGGTCGACCCAACTTTGCTTTGGGTCGACTCAAACATTCCTTGGGTCGACCCTCTCAGAGAACACAGAAACTTTGATTTCAGCCTTCCTTCACTTGGGTCGACCTATCCTTTCTTTGGGTCGACTCAAAGTTCACTTGGGTCGACTCAACTTCTTCTTGGGTCGACCCTCTCAGTAATTTCAGAGAACCATTTTCTGTCTGTCTTTCTGTCTTGCCTTTGGGGTCGACCCTCTCAGAGTTTGGGTCGACTCAAGCTTGGGTCGACTCAACCACTGTTTGGGTCGACCCTCTCAGTAAATCCAGAGAACATATTTCCTTCATGTTTTGAGGTTCTTGAAGTTTGGGTCGACTCATGCTTACCTTGGGTCGACCCAACCAACTGTTCATCTGTGCCATTTTTGCAGGAGTGTGCCAAATGATTTCTTGATGTGCCGGGGTCGACTCAAACAATCTTTGGGTCGACTCAATCTACACTTTGCTGCATTCTCAAGGTTAGATTCATTCAAATGAACAAAGCATGTATCTATTATCAATCACACAAATATACTGAGAGTAATGAACTTATAAATGAAGTATCAATTTAACTTATAACATACTCTAGATAATTACTTGTTAATCATCAAAATAACACTATCATCCTCAATCTCCCCCTTTTTGATGATTACAAAATAAAGAGTATAAGCCTGTTGATACTTGTCTTTAAAATCAGTTTGTAAAAGGGATTAAATTGCTGAATTTCAGCTTTTCATATATACGAGTGAAATCTCCCCCTATATCATTTAAATGTTGCCAATTTGACTCTTTGAATTGCTGCCCCTTTCATTTATAATTCATTAGTGATGAAACTTCAAAAATTTGAGATAAAATATGAGTTTCAGCTTATGTATCGGGGTACGAGAGGTGCGTGCCAAATTCTGAATTTATATGTGCCAAATTCTGAAATTTGATAGAAATTTTTGATTTAATCAATTTCATTGTTACAAATTGCTCCCCCTTAGATGTATAAGCTTTCTTATATGATTTTCAATTTGTTTGCCCATTTATTTCTCTTTTCTTGCATAAGTTCTTATTTCTCTTTCTTTACATAATCCTTTCTTTAGCTTGCTTTACTTACTCTTAAGACATCTTTACTTCTCCCCTTTTTGTTACTTTGTTTACTCTCTAAACAATATCTTTACTTCTCCCAAAATTAATACTCTTTCTTTACTTCTCAAATTAAATACTCTTTCTTTTCTTCTCCCCCTTTTTGTTATCATCAAAAAGATACATGGGAAAGATGCAATATACCATAAACTTCAATCTTCATTGATCAAAATAGGAACATTTTCATACATTAAAAACAAAAACAGATACAATGTTCCTTAATCAAGATTTAAAGATACATGAGAGAAAGCAAGATACATATGAGAAAAGCAAGATACATGTGAGAACTAGATATCTAGCCTAGGCTCTAAACATAGATGCTAAGATCAACCTAGGGAGAATCCAATGGCTGGGATCTAGTCCTCATCCTCCTAGTATACGTGGCGAGGGGAGGTCGAGCCTGGTGAGACTGTGTCTGGCGTGGAGCACGACGAGCTGGATGACTCTGTGCCGATATCTCTGACTCAGCAGCCTGTGGCACAGATGGTCCATGTGTCTCTCTCTCTCTCCGGAGTGCTCCAATCTGCTGCCTCAGATCACTGATCTCAGCAGACATGACATCCAACCGGGCGTCCAATCGGCTCGTCAGCCCGTCAGTGATAGTCCTCGCCTGAGCTGACATGAGCTCAGTCATCCTGCTCCAGAAGTCATCCATATCTGTCGGAGGAACGGATGACGATGGTCCAGCCTCGGAGGGTGCAGTAGGATGATCCATATGCTCCTCATCCTCATCCTCTGGTGCATCTCCCTCTGGTGCCTCACCCTGAATGCCTGCACCTGTGTGAATCCACTGCCCGTTCACTTTCTCATATCCCATGCGTATAAGTGTCCGTGCAGTGTACGTGTCAGTGTGATGCAGACTCTTGGATGCCTCCTCCTCGAGAGGTAAACCGTGCTGTCTAAATATCAAGGTGAGTATCATACCATAAGGTAGTGATACCCTGTTGCTACACATTACCTTCCTCATCTGTCTCAATATCATAGCCGGAAGATTTAGGGGCATCCCTCGAATCATACACTCCATCACTGCTAGATCTCGCTCAGTGATGAGATCGAATCTCCCGGTCTTTGGAAACAAAATCCTATTGATCATATTGAGCAGTAATCTCATTTCTGCAGAAAGAGAACTAGCTATTACCTTTGTGGAGAAATCGAAGTTCTCATTTTCCATAATCAATTGTAGAGCTCTCATTTTGTTTTCTGGCCTTTCCGGAGTGGCTCCTATGCAGGGTAGATGAAGTAGCTCACTCAAGCTCTCCTCGGATACTCTGATTCGAACCCCTCTAACTTCTGAAACAAGCCCTCCCAATCCAGTCTTGAGGAAGGCATAGAACTCTTGTACCAAGCCGGGGTAGATTACCACATCTAGGGAGCAAAGATACTCCCAACCTTGTCTTTGGATCCATTCCCAAATCCGAAACCCTTCTTGATTCAAAAACTCGAAATGGATCCTTCTCCCCGTTGTAACCGGCCTCCCCGCAAATCTAGCAAGAATCACTGAGGGGGAAGGAGGAGGAGGGGCCTCCGCACGTGCCTCACGTCGTGGAGACACGGGAGATGGCTCGGTAGGTTGCCTTTCCTTCCGTTGGATCCGAGTCACTCTTCCGGATCTCTTGGCCACGGCTCGTTTGGGTCCCATTTCTCCAAGATCTTTAGGAAATCTACTGTTTGGAGGAGTTTAGTGGAGATTGGAGAGTGGGGAGTAGGTTTTTCGGAAGAAGACAAAGGCCAAATAGTGCCCTAGAAATGCTCTCGGGCCCCCTTATAACAGTGGGGTCCCGACGTTGGGTCGACTCAAGATTTTTCTTGGGTCGACTCAACGTTGGGTCGACCCATGTTCTGGGTTGGGTCGACCCAAGTGCAGAAATTTTCTTTTCTCTTCCTTTTTGCTTCTAAAAATTTTCTTGCTTCCAATCCTTATAAATTCTCTCTGGGACAATGATACATGAGTAGGGAATCTATAGATAACAAATTTGACTCATGTTTCATGGGATTTTTGAAATTAGAGGAATGTATCATGAGACTACTAGCTCCCTTTTATATCTCTTCAATAAAAAGGATCACATATGCCTAATTCCCTCCTTAGCATGCAGAATCTATCTTCACTCAATGGTTTTGTAAATATGTCGGCTAATTATTTTTCAGTGCATATATGCTCAATACATACATTTCCATTTTGCACATGATCCCTAATAAAATGGTACCTTATTTCTATGTGTTTGGCTTTAGAGTGCTGAACTGGATTTTTAGTAAGATTGATAGCACTAGTATTATCACACTTAATAGGAGTATTATCTAGTTTAACTCCATAGTCCTCTAGTTGTTGTTTAAGCCATAATACTTGAGCACAACAACTACCAGCAGCTATATATTCAGCTTCAGCTGTGGACAGTGCCACTGAATTCTGCTTTTTACTAAACCATGATACTAAGTTATTTCCTAAGAATTGACATGTGCCACTTGTGCTCTTCCTATCTAATTTGCATCCGGCAAAATCAGCATCTGAATATGCAAGCAAATCTAGACAGAAGTCTCTCGAGTACCATAATCCAATAGTGGTAGTTCCTCTTAAATATCTAAGGATTCTCTTAACAGCACTTAAATGTGACTCCTTAGGATCCGATTGGTATCTAGCACATATCCCTACACTAAATACGATGTCGGGTCTACTAGCAGTAAGGTAGAGCAAATATCCAATTAGTCCTCTATAGAGCTTAATATCAATGCTCTTCCCTTTTTCATCTTTGTCTAGCTTACTAGTAGGATTCATTGGAGTACCTACTCCCTTATGATTTTCATTCCCAAACTTCTTTAGTATTTCCTTTGTATACTTAGTTTGATGAATGAAAATGCCTTCTTTAGTTTGTTTGATTTGTAAACCTAGAAAGAAGCTTAGTTCTCCCATTAGACTCATTTCAAATTCTCCATGCATTAAATCAGCAAATTCTTTGCACAGAGTATCATTAGTGGCACCAAAGATTATGTCATCTACATATATTTGTACCACTAACAGATTCTTGTCCTTTCTTTTGAGAAATAGAGTTTTATCTACATTTCCTCTACTAAAGTCATTATCAAGCAGAAATTTACTTAAACGATCATACCAAGCCCTAGGTGCTTGCTTTAATCCATATAATGCCTTATGCAGTTTAAACACATGATTTGGCAATTCATGATTCTCAAATCCTGGAGGTTGTTCTACATATACTTCCTCCTCAATAATACCATTTAAGAATGCACTCTTCACATCCATTTGATATAATTTGAAATCCATGAAACATGCAAATGCTAGAAGTAATCTAATAGCCTCTAATCTAGCTACGGAAGCAAATGTTTCATCAAAATCTATTCCTTCTTCTTGATTGTATCCCTTAGCTACAAGTCTAGCCTTATTTCTTATAACTAATCCATTTTCATCTAATTTATTTCTAAATATCCATTTTGTTCCAATTACTGAATTATGCTTTGGTCTTTCAGTTAATGTCCATACATTACTTCTTTTGAATTGATTTAATTCTTCTTGCATGGCATTTATCCAATTAGTATCTTTTTCAGCTTCTTCATAAGTCTTAGGTTCTAATTGTGAAACAAAAGCAAGATAATCATTTAAATTTCTAAGAGATGATCGAGTTCTTACCCCTTGAGATGGATCACCAATGATTAAGTCTTTAGGATGTCCATGTGCATACCTCCATTCTTTTGGCACGTCTTGGGGTTGTGGTGGCACGCAATCATCTCCCTTATCTTGATTTGGCACGTCATCAATATTCAACTTTTCAAATTCGATAATTCCTGTATCATCATCAACAAAATTTTCTTTCCTAGTAGACTCACTATCAGACTCATCAAATATAATATTGACTGACTCTTCCACTACTAAGGTTCTTTTATTGAATACTCTGTATGCCCTGCTAGATGTGGAGTATCCTAAGAAGATACCTTCATCTGACTTGGCATCAAATTTACTTAGATCCTCCTTGCCATTGTTTAATATAAAACATCTACATCCAAAAACTTTAAGATATTTAGCAGTTGGTTTCTTATTCTTTCAAAGTTCATAAGGAGTTTTCTTAGTTATTGGTCGTATTAAAACTCGATTCAGAATATGGCAAGAGGTGTTTATTGCTTCAGCCCAAAAGTACTTTGGAAGACTTGACTCACACAACATTGTGCGTGCCATTTCTGCCAATGTCCTATTTTTCCTTTCAACAACCCCATTTTGTTGAGGCGTTCTAGGTGCTGAAAATTGATGTGATATTCCATTTTTAGTGCAAAATTCTTCAAAGTGTTGATTTTCAAATTCCGTACCATGATCACTTCGAATTGCTACTAAGGTGAGTTTCTTTTCATTTATGATATTATTATATAGTTTCAAAAATTCTGAAAATGCTTCATTCTTATGTGCCAAAAATGAAACCCATGTATACCTCGAAAAGTCATCAACAATAACTAGTCCATATTTCTTTCCTCCTAGACTTGTAGTTCTAGTAGGTCCAAATAAATCCATGTGTATGAGTTCAAATGGTCTAGTTGTTGATACTACATTCTTTGATTTGAAAGATGACTTAGTTTGTTTTCCCAATGAACATGGTCCACATATTTTGTCCTTTTCAAAGATCAGTTTTGGCACATCCTTTATTAATTCCTTCTTAATTAGTTTTGATATTAATTCCATACTAGCATGTCCTAATCTTCGATGCCAAAGCCAACTAGTTTCAATTTTCTTTTCTTTATTAGTAATTAAGCATAAACCATTTTTCTTGCCTAACTCATGAAGATCTACTAAGTAAATATTTCTTTGCCTTTGTCCTACAAGTACAATACTATTATCTTTAGGATTAGTGATTATGCATACAGATGCTTCAAATGTAACTTTAAACCCTTTATCACAAAATTGACTTATGCTAAGAAGGTTATGTTTCAAACCCTTAACTAATAAGACATTTTCTATAAAAATAGATGGAGCAATGAAAATTTTACCCTTTCCAATGATATACCCTTTACCATTGTCTCCATAGGTTACTACTCCACCTTTCTTTGGTTCCAAGGTGACAAATTGATCTTCGTCACCGGTCATGTGTCTTGAACAGCCGCTATCTAGATACCATCGTTTTTCCATTTTATCAGCTGCAAGACACACCTGCAATCAAGATCAAGAAGAAACTTTAGGTACCCAAACTAAGTTGGGTCCTTTAGGGTTAGTGCTCCATGTTCCTTTTGGAACCCAAACTTTCTTGAATTTAATCTTTTGATTATTATTTAATTTGTTTTGATTAGATTTTCTAAAGTTACATTCATATGCTCTATGTCCTAACTTATTGCAACAATAACAAGTAATATTTTCACTTTTAGCTTTTACAAAAATATTCTTTAATAATTTTTGTTTCCTATTTGTTCTATATCCTAAACCGGCCTTATCATATACAGCTTTTTGGCTATCAAGAATCAAATTTAATTTGGTAGAACTAAGAGTAAATTTATCTACCAAAGTTTTATATTTTTCAGCATCTTCTTTTAGCTTGATATTTTCAGCAATTAGATTCTTGATTTCATTTGCAAGTTTCCTACTTAATGTTTCACAGTTATGAGACAATTTTAACTTATCTTTAATGAGAGATTGATTTTCTTATTTTAGAGCTTTATTTTTATTAATTACTTTCTTATGTTCTTCCATGAGTTCTAAGAATGCATCATGTAATTCATCCACAGTAAAATCACAGTCAAGTTCAGAATCTACCTCATCGTCATTGGCCATATGACACATTTGGGCCGTCTCTTGATGATCTTCCTCCTCCGAACTTGATTCCTCACTTTCACTCCAATCGGCCATGAAATTCTTCTTTTTCAACTTTCTTGCCATCCATTTCAAATCTGGGCAATCTATCTTATAATGCCCGGGTTTGTTACACTCATAGCAAATGGGAGTCTCTTTTTCCTTTTCCTTGTCCTTACCCTTTTCTTTGCTTGAATTACCTTTAAGAAAGGGTTTCTTTTTATGGTACCTATTCTTACCTCTCATGAATTTTCTGAACCTTCTCCCAAGCACAGCCATCCCTTCTTCATCGATTTCTTCATCATCATCTGAATCTTCCGATTCAGTTAGTTGTTTAGGGGTGGTAGTCTTTAGGGCAATGGGCTTTCTTCTTTTGACCTCATCTTCTGAGTTTTGCCTCATTGTCAACTCATGGGTCATGAGAGATCCTAGAAGCTCCTCTAACTGCAGTGTGTTGAGGTCCTTTGCTTCTTGAATAGCGGTTACCTTGGCCTCCCAATTCCTTGGTAGAGACCTGAGAATTTTTCGCACCAAATCAGAGTTAGAATAAGACTTTCCTAAACTCTTAAGCCCATTTATAATGTCAGTGAAACGAGTAAATATATCAGTTATTGACTCAGTAGATTCCATTTTAAACAGTTCATACTTGTGTACTAATATGTTTATCTTAGACTCCTTAACTTGATTGGTCCCTTCATGTGTGACCTCAAGTCTATCCCAAATTTCTTTGGCAGTGGTGCAAGTGGATATTCTATTAAATTCACTTACATCTAAAGAGCAGTAAAGTATATTTACAGCTTTTGCATTTAACTGTGCTAATCTTCTATCATTTTCATTCCAATTCATTTCTGGTTTGGGTATGATAGTGCCGTCTATGTTAAGTGTGGGTGTGTGAGGTCCTCTAGTGATGATTTGCCACAGTTCATAGTCCGAAGCTTGAATGAATATCCTCATTCTAGCTTTCCAATATGTGTAGTTTGTGCCATTAAATAGAGGTGGTCTATTTGTGGATTGCCCCTCACTCATTGCACATCCCACTTGGGTTGTCATGATCTTTAACTCTTGATTGTGAGATCAATGAGTACTATTAGAGCACTTTGCTCTGATACCACTTGTTGCCCAAGGTGACAAGCCAAGAGGGGGGGTGAATTGGTTTCTTCTAAATTTTGGTGCTTTAAACGTTTTCTTAATTAAGTGCGGTGGATGCTTCCTTAAACTATTTGAATGATTTAAACTAGTGCAAAGATAGAAGATGATGCAAGAATAAACGTAAGCACAAGCACAACACAAACACAACAATATATAGTGGTTCGGTGCTCTCCTTAGCACCTACGTCCACTCCCCAAGCGTCCCCTTGGGAATTCACTATAATCCCGCGGATTACAGTTGGATTGTTTTCCGGGCTCACAATCCAAAAACCTTTGTTGGTTTTACGGGCTCACTAACGAACCTATACACTTTGGTTTTCCGGGTTCACCAAAAATCTTTGTTGGTTTTGCGGGCTCACCAACGAACCTTTACACTTTGGTTTTCCGGGTTCACCAAAAACCTTTGTTGGTTTTGCGGGCTAACCAACGAACCTTTACAAAGTGTTTGACAAACAAAAAGAAAAGATTCAAACTCCTAAATGAGCATATGAAACAATATAAACTACAAAGAAGAGTTAGAAAGTATTTATCACTTTGAAGTGGCTTTGCTCTTCTTTGTCAAGGATGCTTCACTCTTCAAGAGGGATGGAGATGCCTCTTTGAATCTGCTCAATCCCTTTCTTTGATTCTTGAATGAAGCTCTTGATGAAGAAGATTAGGGCACTTTTGTGTTCTTGAGTACTCTTTGATATTCCTTTCAAAAGTTATTCTCTCTGATGAATAGTGCCCCTTTAAATAGCTTCCCACCTTCTTTGGTCAAGCCCCAATGGTTAGAATTCAAAAACTAGCCGTTACTGACCTTGGGAAGGACAAAAAGTACATCTGCAGAACTAGCCGTTACTGTTCAGCCCGTGTTTGGGTCGGCTCAACCTGTCCTTGGGTCGACCCAACTTTGCCTTGGGTCGACTCAAACATTCCTTGGGTCGACCCTCTCAGAGAACACAGAAACTTTGATTTCAGCCTTCCTTCACTTGGGTCGACCCATCCTTTCTTTGGGTCGACTCAAAGTTCACTTGGGTCGACTCAACTTCTTCTTGGGTCGACCCTCTCAGTAATTTCAGAGAACCATTTTCTGTCTGTCTTTCTGTCTTGCCTTTGGGGTCGACCCTCTCAGAGTTTGGGTCGACTCAAGCTTGGGTCGACTCAACCACTGTTTGGGTCGACCCTCTCAGTAAATCCAGAGAACATATTTTCTTCATGTTTTGAGGTTCTTGAAGTTTGGGTCGACTCATGCTTACCTTGGGTCGACCCAACCAACTGTTCATCTGTGCCATTTTTGCAGGAGTGTGCCAAATGATTTCTTGATGTGCCGGGGTCGACTCAAACAATCTTTGGGTCGACTCAATCCACACTTTGCTGCATTCTCAAGGTTAGATTCATTCAAATGAACAAAGCATGTATCTATTATCAATCACACAAATATACTGAGAGTAATGAACTTATAAATGAAGTATCAATTTAACTTATAACATACTCTAGATAATTACTTGTTAATCATCAAAATAACACTATCATCCTCATCCATCTCCTTCCTTTTTCCCTTTCCCTCTCGTCGGCGGCAATGACGGCAACTGGCCACCGACGGCGATGGCAGCTGGCCACCGGCGGCGACGGCGGCGGCGGTCATGGGCCACCGGGGTTGCCGTCGGGTGGGGGCCGAGCCACTGTCAGTGGATCTTCGGTTGATGATGGAGGAAAGGGGGGGACCCTTTCGGTTCTTGGGGGGAAGAAGAAGAAGAGGGATCTCCTCTTCTCTCTTTCTTTTGGCCGGCCACCATCGCCGGCGACTGCAGCAGAGGCAGCCGGCGATGGTTCGGCCAGTGGTGGCTGCGGGTCGGGAGGGTGGTGGCCGAAGGTTGGGAAGGTGGAGGCTACTGCCCTTGGACCAAGATATGGGGAAGGGGAGATGTACTCCCATTTGTGAGGAGAGAAGGGTCTTCTTCCCTTCTCTCTCGTTCATCCTCCTTTTGGTCTTTTCACCGAGACCGGCCACCGTCGCCGGCATGGCGGTGGCCATGGCTGGCGACGACATGGGCCGGTGGTACAAGTGGAGGGTCGGGCCACCCCGACTGTCCCTAGATCTGGAGGGATTGAGATGTTTGGGGACCTGATGATGGACCCTATAGTGGATGTGAATTATGGTTTAGAATATTTATATATTAAATAATTTAGTTTGTGATTTATAATTAATGTTGTAGGGGAAGAGTCAGCGGTGCTAGGAGATTTTGATCAGGGGACTCAGCACCCCAGAGCGTAAGTTGTGATTCAGATCCGTGTTTAAGTCAGTCTACAATTTCTGTAAGAATCCTTATATCTGAGCACCTCTATTTATGCATGTATTGGATTTATCGTTGGATATATTTTTATCAGTATGTTGTTATTAATTTTATAAGCTTGTATGACACATATGAGGTGTGCATTTGGTTTATTATGAAAATATTGGAATAATTAAATTGGGAAGAAATAACATATTTTTGAGAATTTATAAAAATATGTGATGTGATTGGAATTGGATTAAACATGTAAAACTAGACATGTAAATGGGTTGGACTAACCTTGTTATGAGATAGCCTCTACGAGCTTATGCGTAGAATAGCTGCCACGAGCTGATGCGTGGGATAGCCTCTACGGGCTTACGCGTGGGATAGCCTCTACGAGCTTATGCGTAGGATAGCCTCCACGGGCTTACGCGTGGGATAGCTGCCACGAGCTTATGCGTGGGATTTGTGCAGTCTTGGACTGGGTCATGATCTTGGTTAGTCTAAAGCCAGAAGTGAAAAATCTTAAAACTTGGGAATCAGAGCAATACGAAAGTGGATCACATAATGTGTAAAAAGGATTTATGTATATATACTAGTTATATATATTTGTTGTTTGTTGAGCTTTTGAATGATGAAACGACATTTATTTGTTGCTTTGATTATTTTATTATTATTACTGTGTGTGGCTGTTGGGATTTTTACTGGGCTGGAAAAGCTCATACTACTCTTACTTCCTTTTTCAGAGGCACTAGATTTGTAGAGTCCATCGGGTGGGACGAGAAATGAGATCAGCATGGAGTCTGACTGCTAGATAGTTAGAAGTTAAATTAGCTTATGGACATTTGAAATTATGTAATTAATCAGTACATTTTAGTTGGTTTGGTTTAGATACATTAATTATGGATTATTTGGAATTTTTGTTTATCTTAGGCCTTGCATGATCTTTAGGGCACTGCTCTAGGGCTCATGCGGCCAGTCACGTACCGGACCCGGGTGATGGGTATGAGGCGTGACAATTATTATATTCACTCGTGTCTTATACTACTATGTGGGTGACCAGATAGGGGAAAGAGATGGAGGGTGGTATCAATGCGTACAAGTAGCCCTTAGAGCCCTTTGAGGTGGCATGTGCTGCATTTGAACCCTTCCTTCTTACAGGCGGCTATTCATTCCAAAAGATCCCTTTGATGGATTCATTGACCCCTGTTTTGCAGTCAGATTTGTGTCTGAAATTTTTAGCCGTTGGCGCCCTATGACAGATCTCTCTTTTATTATCTATTATTGCTTTTCAAAATAACTTCTGAACATCTCTGAAAGAGCTATGAGAGCATGAACATGAACAGACTGTATAATGGTATTGCTTATTCTCAAATCATTCGTTTTACATAGGAGATATATATATGCCAAGACAAAGTTATGCTTCAATAGACTAGGGCTTTTAGAAAGAGCTGCTAAATTATGCCTTAGGACCTTTTAGTCTGGGTAGTGATATAGGCTAATGCAAATGTTTAAGAGATCTTTCTATTTGTCATTCTGGGCTAAAGTTCAACTAGATGTATTGATCTCTATAAGTACCAAGGAGACCCATAATTCAACCTAACTATGGTTGTATACACCCCTCCCCACAAAATTCAACCCTTTGAAGTCAAGCATTCTGGTTCACTTGGGTGCATTGAACCATCATATTTATTGATCACACATGACATCGTTCGTGCAATGGCGCGCATTGTGGACATGATGCACGAAGCATCATATGGTATGGAAAAGTACAAGTTAATGGCCAACTAGCTTGAGTTGGATGGCATTGCACCTTATGACTGCATCTAAATTAAGAATTATAAGATGACTCATTACTGCAGCTACCTATGCTAAATACAAGGAATGTTGTTTTTAATAAATTCAAATTGTAGTATCTCATTGATGGAGAGGCTTAACATTTCTTAATGATATAGACTTACTATCAATGAGATGAGTGGAGATACATATTAATATGGAAATATATACACTTCTAATGCCTTTTTATGTTTCTATTATATCACCATGAAGAACCTCTTTCAGGTAGTGATCGAAAATTCATTTCTATAAGTTGGAAATAATATTTTATAGGCTTTGAAAAACCACTAAACTATGGCTTGAGTTCCAAGTAGCCTCAACTGATTTTCAACTAGTTTTTGTAAGGCTAATTTGGATTAGGGAACATTTTGCACAGGTGGCTTTTGCTTATTTAATTATCACGTTCCAATATAATTCTTCCTGTGGTAGCTAGCAATGTACATTAATTTGTTCTCATTTTTTTAGATATTCAAATATCAATCCACCATTTTAAGTTGTTTGATATGCTTTTCATGTCTATGCTCATGCACATGTAGCTTAATTTATCATCAAACTGGTCGTGTGGTGTTTTAGGCTACTTTTGGTTGCTAAGAAACTAAGAAAAGGAAGTTCTCTTCATACATCGGATAGGAATTAAAAATTGATTAATACAAGCTTTTTAAAAGAAGAAGAAGCAAGTGGATTAATATGATTTATTCATACCCTAACAACTTGCTTTACGATTTTCTTAACTTAACCAAATAAAAGAAATTTATCATTTTTCCTTTTATTCTGTTAAATTTTCTTTTCTTTATTTTTTTCTTGCACCAACCAAATAATACTTTAGTATATCCACTATAATTTAATTACTTGCAAACCTTGACTTTTAAGTGGTTGCTTCAATCATAATCAATGCTTAATTAATCAAGTGCTAGAGGTAACAAATAGCAAGTATGTTATAGAGAGAAAAATATGAAAATATTTTGGGGTGCATGTTAGTTCACATGAAAAGTATGTTATATGCATAAATGCTAATATTCAACGTCCACCATTATATTACATCAATTCCCATGAATCGGCACTAATCTCCTCATTGCATGTGATAGGAGTTTTTTACACCAAATAGATTGCTCCTAAAATCACTTCTAAAATGACTCAAGAATGACAAATATTAGAGAATTTTTCTTTCCCACCCTAAGACCAGAGTTGAGCTTGTTAGGATTTGAATTTCAACGCAACAGAGGTGGGGAAAATTATTGTTTTCTTATGCTTTTGATTACATTTAACCATAGCCTTTAATGGTATGGTTGCTTCATTATGACTAGAGTTCATGGGTTTGAAACACGAAGACTCTCCATATGTGGAGGTAAGGTTGCATATATTTAATTTTTCCTGGATCTTGCAATGACGGGAGTTTTGTGAATTGGACGTACCTTCTCTCCACAAATTCTTTATCTTCCTCTGCTATTAAAATGCAATCTTTCAAGTCATATGGCTTTATCCCTAAGCAACTCTAGTTTCGATATTCCCTCTCAAGAAGATTTTACCTCTTTCATAATGTGCTCAAAGAACTACATCCTGTTTCTTGTTAACTATGTTATTTATACCATATACATATCTTTCTTATTTGAAATGTAGCTCTACAATAAGAAGGGTGACTTTGCCATGAACCCTATCATCTTATTAGGGATCATAATCATCCATCCTCCTCTCACATGCATCTATAATGTTTTTTTTTTTTTAAGGTGGGACTCTATTTTTTTTATTCTACCCCAGTTTTATTAATCTTTAAACTGATCTCTAGTTCACTTATGTGCATACCTCCTCTTTACTCTCCACTCTTGATGAATTTACAATAGACCCCAAGAGACCATGATGATTTTGTTTCATCTCTTTTTTTTCTCCTTTTATCTATATCTAGCATTACGATTATTCTCCCTTTTCTCTTTATGGAACATTCCACATGGTCCTATTATCCCTCTGACATGCATTATGCATGCATGTCCTGCTCGAGTCATGTGTAAGCTAACCAATTTAGGTCCCACCATAACTCAAGATATTCAAAAAACTGATAACCCAAAGGTAGTGCAATTTATAACATGTTTCAAATCAACTAATTACCTCATCTTTATTTCTTTCTCATAGATGGAGTTTCTTTAAAACAAACTAAATTAAACACACTACGGGTATGCAAGTAATCCAACATTCCCGATGAGGGTTCCATCTCAACCAAGCAAGCTAGAGGCTCTTTATGTTATTTCCAATAATTAAAAAAAAAAGCCCTTCTTGAAAATGAGGCCAGTTAGGATATTCTAGGAGTAGCTGCCCACTTAATCAAATACTTAACCGTTTAATCCATTTAACTTATTTTAACATATTGTAGATCGAGCTAGATTACCTGTTTAATAAGATTGTCGAGTTGGAATTTGAATTTGATCCATTAAATAAACAGATTAAGTTTGAATTGATAGATCTTTAATCTATCACATAGTTTCAAATCCAATCTAAGTTTTTCTACCTGTTACCACATAATTAGGGATGTGCTGTGAAAAAAAAGGTAACAGATTTCAACCTTGACAAAGGCCAATTTAGTCGCTTTAGCTAGGATGGGGGTAACCTTACCATACGAGGTGCACGAACCGCCCATTTCCGTGTTTGGCCGGGACTCGATTGACGCCTTCCCACCCGACACTCGAGAAAGCGTCCTCATTGGTCGACACGTTGCGTCCCAGATCTAGTCGTCGGTGCGGGCCGTCGAATTGTCGCATTCGAACCATTGGGAGCTGTCCACGTGGATCCAATGATCACCGTCGGCGCCCGTCGCTGTCGGCTTTTGGGAAGGTGGGTGGTGGTGATGGGCTAATCATGATGGAGACCATCTCCAGTCTTGCGGCTGGCGGCTGGCCCGGTCACCGCACCGCCATGCCATCATCAGATTATTTGCCTAAACTGGCATCATAGGATTCCTTTTTACAGTTTTTTTTCCCCTCCTTGACATGTCACGATGCCATGAAAATTTTCAAAAAAAGATTATTTAGAAAATTATGATGCAGAAAAAAGAATATAAAAAAATAAAGTTACATTAAATTTTTTTTCTTCTAATTAGCAATCAGATACAATGCAATACTTGTTTGAAAAATATGGAGATTTAAACTATATTATATAAAAAAAATGTAAATAGAATGGTAAGATTTCTCTTATATTATTTTTTCGTTTTATCATCTTGAAACTAATAATTTTTTTCCCTTTTAGGAGTTAGAAATTTTATTATTTTATTTTTCAAAAGGTAGTTCGATTTATTTAAATAAGAGTTGGTACATATTGTAAGAGATGTAGAAGGGTATTTTTAGAAGAAAAAAACGAGAAATGGACCGTAATATTCTTTAAATCTAAAGCTATTATTTTTTATAAAGTATAGATATTTGTTTATTTTTCACTATCTAAATATTTGGAAAACTTTATTTTTTCAAAAAATATTAGTTTGACGGAGCTTTTTCCAAGGAGCCCTCTCTATATCTTGCTTTAGCATGGTGCTAAGTGAATCTTTGGCTATTAGATAAGATGGAAGGCTAAGTGGAGAATGGAATGGTGACTGCTAGCAGTACTTTAATACTACTAGCATCTTACCATATTCAATCCTATCTAGTTTTTTTCTTCAAGTTTTTTCTTTGTACTCTCCTATAAAGATAAAATATTACTTTAATTATCTTCATTCTCTGGTCATCTCAAGGTGAACTTTGACGACAGTGCTTCGGCAGGAAGAGATAGAGAAGGAACTGGGTTTGTGATTCGGGATCATACTTCCAAACTAGTCGCGATAAGTGGGCGACACACCAGTGATATGATGGCTATTGGAGCCAAACTCAGGGCAGCATAGGAAGGAGTCACCTATACGAGGAGGAGCCTAGGGGCAGACAACCTCATCCTGGAGAGAGACTCCTCTACGGTGACCGAGTGGATTCGGGATGTCGAGCCCCAGGGAGATGGCCATCCTATTCTCAGAGACATCCAAAGGTTAGTGGCAGGTTGTCGTTCGATTCAGATTGTCCATGTGTTTCGGCAGACGAACATGATTGTAGATTGGGTCGCCTCCTTTGCTGTTCACCATTTGGAAGAAGTTCTTTGGACTGAGTCCGACTTTGTCCCCTCACCTTTATGTAGCCTTCTTTCTATTGATGCTGAGGGTAGTATTCATGCTAGGCCGACATGAACTACCGTTGTATCAAAAAAAGAAAGAAAGAAAGAACAAAAAAGAAAAAAAAAAGAAGAAGAAGGTATGATGGGTTAAGGAGCCCTTGGGTTTTTTCTTTATATTTATTTATATCTTCTTTGTTGTTCTCTTTCTAACTAGAATCTTGTGGTTTACCAAGCTAAGGAGCAACGGCATGGTCATACATTAGTTGCTAAATTTGATTTTTTTTGCTATAAAAATATTTTTCTTTTTGATATTATATTTTTATATTCTACTACAGGTGAGGTGTAAAGATGGAATCCTAGTATTCGTATTATGTATGTGTGACCAAAAGATTATAGTAAATATAAAAGCTATTACTTTGCAAATATTGATGGTTTTTATATGTAAGGTCACCTTTAACTCTTAACGGAATATGGACTTTTTGGACTTATTATTAGCCGTAACCTTTGAGATATTTCAAGCTTCATATTTTTTGAGTTTTAAGTTATGCTTGATCGAGTAAGCTAGACTTGTGCATTTTACTTTTATGAAGATGGAGATTTAATGAGCTCTCTCATAGTTGGGAGTTGGAGCAATTTTTTGATATATTGGATCCTCTAGACTTATTATTAGCCATAATTTTTGAGACATTTCAAGCTACATATATTTTGAGTTTTAGACTGTGCTAATCACACCCTTTTGTCTAGTATAGCAGTGGTCTTAGGTTCCAGTGATGGATAGTGCATTTTCAAGTATTTAAACTTTTATATTTATAATGCCGATGAGCCTCCCATCTTTTCTCGGAAGGAAAAAAATATATATATCTTTTTAACATAAAATAATACAATTATATTATAATAATAGCAATTTAAGAATTCTAGTTGTTAAAATAATTTTCACATATTACAATATTACTTGAATTCCTATAATTATAATTATAAATATTAAAACTAAATGGTGATAAAATCAAATAATGGCTTATTCTATTTCAAAACTTACTCTCTTAGCTAGTAATAACAAGGATAGACCTGAGTGCTATTTACAAAAATTTACAATATTATGGGATCATTTGAAATCAGCATTCAACCATTACAAAGTTATACTGATGGTTATGGTAAATAGCAGAGGTTGACGGGAAGGCTTTCGATGACAAAAATATCCCATTGATACGGCTGCAGTCATCATGCACCTACACTTTTTCATTGCCAGCTTTTGTTCTCACCATCCACGCAATGCAATAGCCTAAAATAGAAATATTTTTACAAATTTATAGTTTAATTATTGGGTTCCTACTTCTAATAAGATAATAATAGAACTTTATATAGTGGACGGACAACCACCCACTTTCACCTATTATTTTCTTGCACCCATTCTATATCCAGGAGTGACACAATGTATTTGAGGGCCTAAGGTCATTTTGTCTTTGAGATCTTTTCTGCAGTGGGCCGGCCTAAGGCGAACTCACAGAGAGGCCTTTTTTTTTTATTTTGTCTTTGAGGCCTTTCCTACGATGGGCTTTTTTTGGGCCGGGGCCTCAGTTGCCTAAGAATTATGCCGGCCCTACTATATCATGTAAAATGTGATATAAAATATTAAATTATAGTTGTGAGAGGATAAAGAGATTCATTTATATTTTTTGTATTGTTTTCGGAAAGGCATTTTATGTAAAATTGGAAATATTATGAAATGCTTTTTTTTAAATAATGTCATGGATGAATGAGTGTTCCACACACACATCTGTGTGTGTATGTATATGTATGTATGTATTTGCGTGCATATATATAATATATCTTTCTCTCAAGTCATTTCCATGCTAAACAAATTTTTGATACCAATATTGTTGTCACACCCCAAACTCGTCACTCGGGTCGAACATGTGATGTGGCCACATAATCCCTAAAGCGAATCCCTAGAGATCATGTAAGTCCTAAGATGAATAATATCCACATAAAATCAACAATAATCAAATCAATCGAATAAAACCACTAACATTAATTAATCAACTAGTTCAATTACAAAGTTTCAATGTCCATCGCAAAATAAAAGAGATAACAAGCTAACTAACTACTAGCAGCACAAACTCCTCGTCCTCCTATTCTAAACTATGCCGCCTTTGACTTTAAAAAAAATGCAAGGAAGGATATGGACTTTTCTAGCCTAGTAAGATTTCCAAATTGCTATCATACACATAAGCCCATGGAGGCTATTCCATGTGTAAACCCGTGGAAGCTATCTCACACATAAGCTCGTGAAAGTTATCTCATGACAAGGTTAGTCCAAATGGGCTTATATGTTCATATGAAGAAATTTTTTTATTCCTAAGACCTCGACCTTGAACTGATAAGTTGAGGCCGGCTTGTTGTCTATGTATAGAAGACGGATAATTAGGTCTACCAAATGAATATAGCAAGAACGGGAGTTTGATCATGTTTAACAAAAGCAAGAGATAATACTCAAGTATAAATGAATCACTAAATTATGGAATTTTACATATGCTTTTAAACCTAGATGAAAATGGTGAGTAGATGCTCATGATGATAAAAGTTAAAAGATGCTTGTAATGACATAGATAATTAGCAAGTAGGTTTTGTGTCTAGATTTGGATCCCAAGCCTGACCTGATTGATTCCCCAAAACACTTCTATCAAAATAATTTAATTTCATATAAAATCTTAGTTGAACTGTTCTTGAAATAATTGAAGATTAAGCTGGGTTTGTATTCAAAAACTACTACATGTTCAAATTTCTAACAAAAACCAACTCAAATCAGGCTACATCAGCAGGAGTCTAGGCCTGTTTGATGTGCATGCTTGCTTGACAATAGTGAGGCATACATGTGACATGAACTAGCTAATTTTTGCCAACATAAAGTGAACTAGTAATTGCTTCTTAGCTAATAATCCTTTGTCCTTACCTACAAGGACTAGCTCTGCATTGTTTTTTTGAACTGGCTACTCGACATGACAAGCCTATCACTATACTATGAACGTTATTTATTTTGACAAAGAAATCAACATCTAATTTAGTGGCCTGTAAAACTCTATTCAACAAGCATCAACAGTTCAACACATACCAAATAGAACTAATCCTCTTGTGTCACACTAGCTAAGAATATTCCACTTTTTCTTGTCAGAGATGGAAAAAAAAAAAAACAACAACAACAGCTGCCTCAAATGGTGGAGCTTTATGGTGGCCCCACACCCTGTCATTCCTCATATCTCATCAAAGATATCCAAATTCCAAAAGCAGCTAAAACTACACCAAGCTCAACTCCACCCATCAAAGTCCAAGCCCGCTCTCAAGGAGCCTCCTTTACCCTCCCCTGCCTGCCTCTCTCTCTCTCTCCCCCCCCCCCCCCCCCCCCCTAACTCTTCTTAGTTCTTACTCTCTCCATCAAATGCTTCATGTCTCTCTCTGAACCCACCTACCCTTTTGTCCAAACTCACTGTTTCCACATCCACACCAAGAGGTGGCACACACCCCTGTCCCTGTGAACTGGAACAACACATCCCCTGTTCCAGTGGGGATAGAGAGCAATAAAGGGCCATTTTGGTCCTGGAGGAGAGAAGAGTACAGCTCCCACAAGAAGCAGGGCACTTGCGTGCAGGGCTTGTCCACTGCTCTGATTGGGATGGGAACACAGAAAGGCAACTGATCTGTGCTGAGTGGAGGTGGGGGGGATGCCTTTCTGGTCCTTTGTTATTGTTGATTGCTCTATTGGGTCTGTTTTTTTGTTTTGTTTTGTTTTAATCCAATTCCTTTGGGAGGATAATGGCCTTGGCATTCAGACACCTCTCCCCACCTTATTCCCCATCATTCTCTCTCAGGAATTTCCTTTCCCGGAGCCCATGAATCAAACTCCGTCCCACTCGCCCCACCACCCCCATAATCCCCCATCATCCTCCCCCTTGCTTCCCCTGTTCCTAGTCAATCTTTGAAACTCACTAGTTTGGCCTATTCCCTGTTTGATTCCAGGAGGTTTGGTTGCAGGAGATGAGCTGTGTTCTGTTTTGGCTGATTCCTTCATTGTCTTTGGTTATATTTCCTGGTTTGTGCTCCAGTTCATTTCTCTACAGCTCAAAATTGGATCTTGCTGGGTTTTGATCCATTCTTTGTTGCATTCCTGTAGGTAGAGTGTGGGACCTGGGCCTTTGTTGCATTTTTCCTCCTTGTTCGTGGCTCAGGTCCCTGTTTCATACCTCAAAATTGGATCTTGCTTGGACTTGCTTAGACACTTAGAAGGAGCTGTGGATTGTGCGGAGAGAGGAGATTTTTGAGTGTCTCCTTTTCTTTGATGTTTTGGGTTGTTTTCCTTTGGGTGGGTTTTATTTGGTTCCTGCCCCATCTGAGATTTGAGGGTTAAAGGAAGGATTTCTCTTTTTAGGCACTTTACTTACGTGCCCCTGTGGTAGGCAGCTAGGATAGTATGTTACTGTTCTTGTTTGAACTAAATAGGACTGTTTGAAAAGGTTCAATAGGAACTTTTTTTTTTCCTTTTTTGCATCAGAGGCAACAGTGCTGACCACCTTTCTGTTTCTCTGCCCACCAAGCCATTGAATCGCTTTGCCCTCTATTTTAATTTCGCGGTGTTATATCAGATAAGTATTGGATGAGTCCTTTGCATGCATTTGGGCTTGGATATAGTGTTCCTTTGCTTAGCTTTGATGCTTGCTGATGGCTGTTCTCTGAGATCCCCATGACTTGGTTCCTCGATGCTGATACGATGGAGCAGAAGGCTGGATTCCTTAGTGATAAGAGGAAGCTCTGGTTGGGATCCTGTGACAAATTCTCGTTGCGAGGCTGGAAGAGTCACCTTTATAACCATTACTTTGGGTCGAAGAAGGTCAGAGAAACATGGTGGAGGAAGCTTCTGATCTTGTGGGTGGTTGGGTGGTTCTTAGTGTCTCTGTGGATCTTCTGGTTGATGAATTCCCAGGGTATCAAGAAGAGGAGGGAAACACTTGCTAGCATGTGCGACGAGCGTGCCAGGATGCTTCAGGACCAGTTCAATGTGAGCATGAACCATCTTCAGGCATTGGCAATCCTCATTTCAACATTTTATCACTCCAAGGAGCCATCTGCCATTGATCAGGCACTAACTTCATTTCAGCTCTCTCTTCCCTTCAAAGTATTTTGGCTCACTGTTTCTTAATCTGCTGGTTAGATTGAACTACGTAATGATTAACTAGAATATGTTTGGTTGGCTAATTTGATCGAATCTTTCATAAAGAAATGTTAATAATTGTTAATGAATTGTAATCCTTTGAAGTGATTTGTTTTATTTGACTCCTTTCCTGACAGTCTGAAAAGTGAAAAATGCCTAACTAGATTCTTGGTATGCAGATGACTTTTGCAAGATATGCAGAAAGAACTGCTTTCGAGAGGCCACTGACGAGCGGTGTGGCTTATGCTGTGAAGGTGCTGCATTCAGAAAGAGAAGAGTTTGAGAGGAATCAAGGATGGACTATCAAGAGAATGGACTCCACAGAGCAATCCACGGCTTGTAAAGATGATTCAGCCCCTGAGGCCCAGGAGGTATCACCGGTTGAAGAAGAATATGCTCCTGTCATCTTTGCTCAAGATGCCTATAAGCATGTGATATCTCTGGATATGCTGTCTGGAAAGGTAGAGACAGACTTTGTTCCATGTCCATCATGTCTTCCATTAGA
This sequence comes from Phoenix dactylifera, assembly GCF_051530095.1. Lineage (NCBI taxonomy): Eukaryota > Viridiplantae > Streptophyta > Magnoliopsida > Arecales > Arecaceae > Phoenix > Phoenix dactylifera. Next base: position 15,917,432 of record NC_143201.1, read on the forward strand.
TTTCCTATTTTGCTTTAGAATTCTGGATGAAAGTTCCCTGATAGTGGAGTTAGGAAATTTGCTCAGGTTCTAAAAGAGACACTTCATAAAACAGTTTCCATAAAGGCTTTCTTTCTTTGATTTAATTCCAATTTTTTATCATGTGTGTTGGCAAGTAAGGAAGCACCTTCTTGGCTTATTTGCTAAAATGATCATCTTTTGTTAGGCAGATCTAATAAGCATGTAATAAGCATACCGAGCTGTTCGTTCTATTGTGAAATTAGGTTAATCTGATGTAAGCAAAGAAATGTTTAACTTCTAATCTATTTGGGGCTTTTTGGGTGGTTACCACATTCTTTGGCTTAGGGAGTTGTAGCACGACGAATTTCTGGAATCATTGAAGTGTGTCAGTCATAATTCAGATTGTGGATGGAATGCTTGATAGTTATTTATGTTTGTTGATGGTTACTAAATTGTCATTTTTCCGATCCTGTTTTCATTGGAAAATGCTGTAAAACTTTGTTTCAATTAGATCAGACTTTGTTATGTTTTGTGTTTTCCCTCGTTACATTTGACCATCAACCTACAATTATCTGCACATATGCAGGAGGACCGTGAAAACATTCTACGAGCTAGGGAATCTGAGAAGGGGGTCCTAACTGCTCCTTTTCCGCTGTTAAAATCAAAACGCCTTGGGGTTATTCTGACGTATGCGGTGTACAAAAGAGAACTTCCTTCAAATGCATCCCCACTGGAACGTATCCAAGCAGCCATAGGGTGAGTAACCAACATGTTATTCATTAAAAGTTCCTGCTTAAGAACAAGTCATTCATCCATGCCATCAAAAAAAAAATGATTCATTCAATTTGGCTTAAGCAGGTACTTAGGAGGAATCTTTGATATAGAAGCACTGGTGGATAAATTGCTTCACCAACTTGCGTGTAAGCAATCCATTATGGTCAATGTGTATGATACCACCAAACCTAACAAACCTATCAGAATGTATGGTTCAAACATGATGGGCAGTGGTATATACCATTGCAGCACCCTTCACTTTGGTGATCCATTCAGAAATCATGAGATGCAGTGCAGGTACTTGACATACTTTGTTTTATAAAATACTTGTAGAAAATATGTATACACATTTGTTTACAGCAACGAGAAATACTGCTGGCACTCCTCTAAAACTTTGTTTTAGGTTTAAATACAAGCCACTGTTGCCATGGCTTGCCATAACAACATCAATTGGAGCTCTTGTGATTGCCTTGCTAATTGGATATATTTTTCATGCTACGGTCAACCGCATTGCCAAAGTGGAAGATGATTACCGGGAGATGATGGAACTTAAAAAATGCGCAGAAGCAGCAGATGTGGCAAAGTCTCAGGTAGGTTGTGCCATGTTAACCCTGGAAACCACATACCTTTTTTGTAGCCTTTCAGTTTATTAATCTTTTCTTGAAATAGTTCTAGTTTGAATTTGTCCTCCTAATACCTGTGGTTCCGTTTTATGTTCTGTAGTTCTTGGCAACAGTATCTCATGAAATCAGAACTCCAATGAATGGAGTTTTGGGTGAGGAACCGAAACATGTCCTTAACCAACTTAACATTAGAGCAATTTAGAATGATGCATATTGACAAAATTTAACTTTAGGCATGCTGCAAATGCTTATGGACACTGAGCTGGATATCACACAACAAGATTATGTGAGAATTGCCCAAGAAAGTGGAAAAACTCTTGTATCACTTATTAATGAGGTTCTGGATCAAGCAAAGATTGAATCTGGCAAGCTTGAGCTTGAAGCTGTCAGATTTGACTTGCGGGCAGTTCTGGATGATGTCTTGTCACTCTTCTATGGAAAGTCCCAGGAAAAACAAATAGAGGTAACTGATAATTTTAAGCATTCTGTTATCCCTATTTATCAATATTTCATCCCCTGACTGCATGCCACTGTTCTTATGGGATCCCTGAGAAAAGTTGGCAGTTTATGTTTCTGATCAAGTTCCCGAATTTCTTGTTGGTGATTCTGGAAGAATACGGCAAATCATGACAAATCTCATGGGAAATTCCATAAAAGTAAGTAGTTGCCTTTCTTTATATGTGAAGTAGATTGATTCTTATAAAGTTAAATAAATAAGCAGTTGCACATTTTTCCCTTTTGCAGTTCACAGAGAAAGGGCATATCTATGTGACTGTTCATCTCGTCGAAGAGGTGATGAATTCATTGGAAGTGGAATCAGAAGCTCAGTCAGTTAGTACCTTGAGTGGCTTTCCTGTAGCAGAAAAAAGGCATAGCTGGGAGAGCTTTAAGATATTCAATCAGGATTTGCCCGTGACTGAGCTGTCTCTTTTGTCAACCTATCCTGATCTTATTAACTTAATCATATCTGTTGAAGATACAGGGGTAGGAATCCCTCGAGAAGCCCAGTCCCGGGTGTTCACTCCTTTTATGCAGGTAGGCCCATCAATTTCACGCATTCATGGGGGCACTGGCATTGGACTTAGCATCAGTAAATGTTTGGTTGGTCTCATGAAGGGAGAGATTGGATTTGTGAGTGAACCCCAGATTGGTTCCACTTTCACCTTTACTGCTGTTCTTATGAGAGCATGCAGCAATTCAAATGAGTACAAATCATCTGAATTTCAAGGGATGACCGCATTGGTGATTGACCACAGACCGGCCAGTGCAAAGGTCACAAGGTACCATCTACAAAGGCTTGGTATTCATGCTGAACTGGCCAGTGACCTAAATCAAGTTCTCTCTAGAATAACTGACGGAACATTAATGGTAAATATGGTTCTTGTCGACAAGGAAACATGGTTGAAAGATGCTAAACTCTGGCCTCATGTTATTAGCAAATTAAGTAAGGATGACCAGACAAATATTCCAAAACTTTTTCTGTTAGCAAATCCTAGCAGTTCTCCCAAAAGCAGCCCCACTGGCTCTGCAGAACATTTTTCAACTATAATAACCAAGCCCCTCAGAGCAAGTTTGCTACAAGTGTCTCTGCGACGAGCTATGGGTGGTGGAGACAGGGACAATTTCCAAAAGGGAGGGGTCCCTCATTTGTCGTTGTGCAGTCTTCTTCATGGAAAGCAGATTCTGGTTGTAGATGACAATACCGTGAATCTAAGAGTAGCCGCCGGTGCTTTGAAGAAGTATGGAGCTGATGTAACTTGTACAGAGAGTGGGAAGAAGGCAATCATAATGCTCAAGCCACCACACGAGTTCGATGCTTGTTTCATGGATATTCAGATGCCAGAAATGGATGGGTACATCTCATTTACTTGCTTGGTCAAGTATCTCCTTTTTATTATTGGAATTGCAATGACTTCTACTGCAGTTATCATGTTTTTTTCAAATTTTAATTACAGATTCATTTTATCATTGCAGTTATCTTTTGTATTGCCGGATTTTTTTTTGACTATGTTTTATATTTTTGTTATATTCAAGTGTTTCTTAAACCTTTTATTTAGTTGTTTGCTGAACTGTGAAACTTCACTCTTAAATTGCTCAGATTTGAAGCTACTAAAAGGATACGAGAGATGGAAAGTGATCTTAATGATCGAATAAAACATGGGGAAGTACCATTGGAAGCTTCTGGAAATGTCTTGCATTGGCACACTCCCATATTGGCCATGACAGCAGATGTGATCCAGGCAACGCATGACGAGTGCCTAAGGTGTGGAATGGATGGCTATGTATCGAAGCCATTTGAAGGAGAACAGCTGTACAGAGAAGCGGCTCGCTTTTTCAAAAACGAAAAGAACCGAATAGAAGAGTTAAAAATATGCATGGCATAACAGCAGAGGGTAAGAACTTCAAATTTTATATGATTACCTCTATGATCAAATTGATTTTTGTTCGCTCAAATGCTGTGATGTAGCTTCAGATAACACTAACCTATCTCATTGTTTAGAGGATTGTAACATGTTCTAAAATATATCACACAGCAAAACATGCACTTGAACTTGAGATATTTATGTGGTGATTTAGACATTTTTTACATCAGATCATTTACATCTGTATGTCACCGTGTTAACGTATGTTAGTGTATTTGTTTGTGATAAGGTGTCCAATTGCAGTGAAATAAGAGAGAGATACCACTGTAATTTTTTTTCTCACAATAAATGTCACTTGGAAGTGTTGAAGTAACTCGGTGAACCGAATAATATGACTATCACATTGGTATTCCTAACAGTTAATGCTAAAAATTTTAGAGATGATAAGATAAATATAATATGTAGAACATAGGCGAATTCCTTCTTGAGTTTATGACAAGATATAACCAATCCATGAAGCAATTGCTTTGCTATCCTCTACACTAAGTACCTTCATTTAGAACATGACAAATCACTTCAACTTCACCCCTTTTCTAAGATCTTCATTAGGAAACAGAAATAATTCCAATGTCCATTTTTAGGCACATGGTGCTTCATTGGTGGAAGAGGAAGAAGTATGAGATGAAGCTTTTAATTCCATGAAATTTCGTAGCTATTTGTCTACCAAAGTAATCTATCAAGATGATTGCTGACCGATTTTTCCTCGTATCATCCATTGATCGACTTAGGAAGGATTCTTCTGTATCCATTCATGGATCTCACATCACATGCAGCAAATATTATAACGTAAAATGAAAGCTTCACAAATTATTAGAAATTATGCAAGACAGCCTTTAGAACACTTGAATTCATATAAGTTGATGATCACTTGATCACTACTCCTTTTAGTAAAAACTTTAATGTATCACTACTACTAAGTTGCAATGCCAAAAACTACAGGGTTTAACTTCTGATGTCATCACTGATGATGGAAAAGATTGTATAGCCACATAACTTGATTTTCATTTTCAGTTAATTCACTCTGAAGGTATTACTTCTATATATAGTGGCTATAACCTAAATAATAAGAAATATTAACCAGTCTAGACATTTCATCTACTAACAAAATAATGCATATCCTTCTTTTACCAAGAAAAGTCATCCAAAGTCTCAAATTGTGTTTCAACTAATACCTGAAAGTATTTGGAACAAGCTCTATTTTCTAATCTAGCATGTGACTTAAACAAACCTGGTGCCTGAAAACCTAAATGTCTTGGCTGCTCCATGTTTTGAAACACGGCATCTAGACTGCTGAGCTTCAGTCTTTCTTGATTGCAACTATGATTTGACTGTTCCAGTTGCAGTGGCAGTGCTGTCGCAGCCGGATCATCTAAACCAGCCTAAATTTTTTGTGCTATTAATCAGCATCAGATTATGCACTCCTTTAGCTTCTGTTTTAAGCGCTCATAGATTTAGCATGTTTTATGCTTCCATCATGCATGCTGTTAAACTTTCCACATTCAAAAACTTGAGACATTTGTTGTTTCTGGTTGCAAGAAATTTTCCATATGTTTTGTATTTATTTTGATGCACAATTTATAGAACTATGTTTTTTATATCCTTTTGAATTAGCCTGCCAGGGATGAAATTTGAAGATGGAAGAAGTATGTTCTATTCCTCATCTAATTCGGAATATCTAACATATGATACAATTTACGCATAAGGTGCTACTTTTCTTTTTTTCCTTTGTCTGGAACTTCGTGAAGAACTCCATTTTATCTCTCCAACAAAAAAGTTTTTCGCTGTCAGCGCTGTGTGAAGGAGCGACACCTTGCACTTGTCCTGGATTGCAGCGCCACTATCCTGTCGTGTAAAATAAAATGGGTCTTGGAAAAATTCTTTGCCCCCAAGAAATATGGAGTGTACAGAGATGAACAATCAGTTCAGATTTTTTTTCTTTTGTTTATTTTCTTGAATATGTGATAATACATGTATTCTTCAGAAAAGATTAAATTCATGGATGTAAATTACACATTCAAATAAAAATTGATGCATCAAGCAGTGTAAGACTCCTCTTGTATATAAAATGACTTTAGCCTCTTTCGTTCAATGAGTTGCTTTCTGAAGGTGTGGCTTTTATGATCTCCTGAATGTTTATGGATGCTTTCATGTTAATATTTTTTATTGCTGCATCATATGTACACTCATCCTAGGATGCTGAGAGCCCATGCATATGCTTGACTCGAACAGCATTTTGAGAATGATCATCTTGTATTATAACAATCCAAATGTAGTCTGCTGATGGATGACTAGCTTGATCCATGTTCATGATTTTCTTTAATTTTCTAACTGTTCGATGGCTTTGAACATTGACGGTTGGCTACCTAATATAGCCATAAACAATAAAGTTTGGTCCAGTTATTTAGGATGGATGAAATCCATCCAAGCTGTCACTGTCTACTCTCTGGCCCCTCCTCTTTTTTTTTTTTTTCTTTTTTTTTTTTCTTTTTTTTTTTTTCGGTACACCAGTGCTTCACACAACACATGCATGAGTATAGCCAACAAGGTCAGAAAAAAAAAAGCTGATGAAAAAAGTAAGAAACATCCGCTTGATTCACTAGAGGAATCCACCGGAGTGATGCGCCACAAAGAAGGCCACCCGGTTAGCTGCATTGTTCACCTTCCGGTAAACATGGGTTGCTCGAAATGAATCACAACCCCCCTTGAGCCTCCGGATGTCATAGAGCAGAAGTTGCCCATCCGAATCTCCTTCGAGGTGGATGCAATCTGTACCTAGATTATGCCTCGTATAGGAGTGCATCCCATACCGCTCTCAGCTCTATGCCGTTGACAGAGGTGTCATAGATCCGCCGTGGTCTCTGATAATAAAGCCCACTTAATTTTCTTGCGGATTGTTTCATGCTAGAGCTATTGATGTCGTCTCTGGCCCCTCCATTTGAAGCTCTTCCCCTTGCTTAGTCTATATCATCTCAAATGGTTATTTCACTCCGGAGTCCACATAGCCAATCTTTGATCATGTTTCTTTCCAACTCTAATTCCACTTCTACCATATGTCCTCGAATCCACCATCTCTGCTGTCATTGCATTCGTCCTATGTTCATGTACTCTCCGTTTCGCTAACCACTCCTGCTCTATAAATATCTCTTATCCACGTTTCTATGGTATCATGTCCATCTTCATTTTAGTATGCTTTTCTGGTCGCGACAACCTTGTCTCTCCATCTCTTTTTGTAATAAATCTACATCACTAATAGTATCCGTTTCACCTTTCCAGAAAATGAAGAAAACTAGTACAGCTAGAAGATTTGACCTGGGGTTCTTTTTATCTTCATCCTATTTACACCCTTAAACTTGTACTAAAATTTCTTTTTTTCACCTTTAGCATGTACCAAGAGCATCTTGCAATCATAAAAAGCACATACTATTTGATAAAGCATTCAAATCAAAGTTAAGGGCACGCTATTTGATGAGAGGACATAGCAACCTAACCCATACCACACCCACAGAACCATCCTAAGAAGGGCCAATACCTACCCTATTATTTTCTTTTGACGAGGCATGAGTGGCTACCCAAGCTTTGGAGGTTAAGCAGCTTTTCCAGAGGCTACTTTAGTTCAATCATCATCACCAGAGCTAGATCCATTGAGGCCCCCAGTCCGGCAAACTGAGTAACTAAGTGGGGTTCACAGATTTGGAGTGCCCATACTCTTGGAGAAAACTTAAAAGAGACCTGCTGATGATGTTTGGAGGTGTTGAATAAAATTTGTTGCCGCTAAAATCCGACCCGACAAAGTTAAACAATGGCTCCATGCTCTCACTTCTATATATATAAAATCTAACTCTATTTTACATAGCTCATACTCTTAGATTTTCACTATTCCATCAGCATTTGACCTAATTTGAGCATCGAAAAATCCCCGCCAGATCAAGTCCAACAACCTATAGTATTTCTCTTTTTTGTTTGCAGGTTAGATTTTCTACTCTGATTTTCTACTCTGAGCCGACCTTCCAATCCGAGCAGACCACAAAGCCTACCAACCACTGCTCACCATTACAACCTATTCATCCAACTTTGTAAGGTCGGATCTTGGCTGCAACAAAACTTTTGCAGCTTTAATTGATAACGTAAAAGCTGGGTACCTTTAAACACAGAATCTTCAAAGCGTGATTGTACAGTGTTCATTTAAAGTTCAATTGTAAGACCCTTTAATCTAATTATTTGTTGTTCATCATCGGCCAGTCTGAAATGACAAAAGATTTAGGACAGCAGGAAAAACACTTTCGAAACATCATCATCTTAGGGCAACCTCACAGCATTTGGATGATGGAAGCAACTTGTTGAATGATTCTTTTAGCAGCCCTCGCTTCATCCAATCAGACTCACGATGGTATGGCTTCTACTCCATCAGTTAGGAGGAGAATAAAAACCAGATAAAAATTCACAGGTCCACATCCATGCAAATTGCTCGGCTACTTACCAGGATACAACCAATCATCCAGTAAGAGACACAAGCCAGCCATGCTTCAAAATTTTAATAAAAGCTTTTGTACTGTTTCTCCTTGGTAAGTGCAAACTCATGTCGAGATGAAAACACCCCTTTTTTCTCTAGCTATGTCAGGCAAAACCAAAAGTTGCATATCAGCTATCACCCCTCCACGAAACACAAGAACAATAAAGTTCACTAAGATAGTCATATCACAAGAGAGTTCTGCATGGCTAATTAACACATCACCTGTGCTAGTTGGGCCTCACAGTTTCCAGTACATGAGGTTCCACCCATCTAGTAAGTGGGTCTCTGCACCTTACAAAAGTCCAATCTAGAATAAAAGTAATTCAAATATACAAAAAGCTTCAGATTTCAATGGTACCAACATGCAGCAAAAGCAAATCGCAGACTTGGGATGGCAGACTTGCACCCATCCATGTCCCCTATCATCTTTTCTTGAAACCGTATTTTTTACGCTCATAGAAGAGATCGGTCTTGGCACTCCCGAGATTGACGATTTTGGGGCATCCATCTCGGTCCTTCTCCTGCTGGGTGCACTCCTTGCAGTAATATGCATCGGAAATGCCAACACCCCCGCAGATGACACACCTGCCCTGGAAAGAGCCATAGTTGCACTCATCACAGACACGCACAAGTGTGCATGGACGCACGTATGAGTCACAGATGACGCACTTGCCATCACACTTCTCACACAGGCGGCCAATGGCAATTCCCGGTTGCTTCCGGCACATGATGAGGTCAGGGTGGTGCTTGGCCATGATGTCTAGATGCTAACAGAAATCCTGGATAAAGTAAGCTTTCATTGATCAGAAATCAGGCAGGTAAGGTTAACTTATTTGTTAGAGCTCACCGTATCATTTCTAATGGAAATCAACAGGAAGCATGATAGTAAATAAAGGGCAGACTGCCTCAACAGAATAAATCTAGAAAGCAAGAGGAGATGAACTGCTGCAAGTGAGAAAATACTAGATCTTTATTTACTGATCAAAAAAGTCATAAAAAAACAGGAAACCAATCAGCAGTGATGAGTCCAAATATTAGATGCATCTGGATGCTACTGCCTAGCATTCCTCTCATAACTTTTATTGAAACTCTTTTACACAAAAAAGAGAGACAACTATAATTGCTCAAGTCCAAATAATTGGGAAGTACCACCCAAGACTCACTTGAACCTTTGGTTTTTAAGCAAAGGGGTGTGACAATCGGAAGACCATTGAAACTCTTAAAGTTTCAATTAAAATACAGCTGCTGACAAAATGATCCAATCTTAGTGTAAGATCTAAGGCTCAAGACTGCATGAATCAAGTATAAGATCAGCATATTAGAGTGCTGAGGATAGTGAGACATATGATAAATGATAAATTAGAAAAGATAGGGTTAAGAGAGCATATCAGAGGAAGGTTAAGAAAGACATTAAATGAAGCTGACACAAGGGAAAACTATTTGTAATGGTGGCATGACTCACGTCAGAAGAGGAGGGGTTTGATAAAGAGCAGGGAGAGACCAAAAAATATATTTGGATGGACATGGTGAGCAAGTTAATTTGAGAATGCTTTCTAAATTAGATGACATGACATGAATCAGTCAACTGCAAACTGAAGGGAGGAGGCTTCTTGTCCGTCAGATTTCAAGCAAAAGCTGACAAATGAAGTTTGGGCTTGAACAAAAAGTGCATGCATAGAACCCTTGGTCTTGAGTTCGATTTTGTGAAAACTAAAAGATGTTGTCATGGCCTATGCAAGGTCATTAACCATAGGTAGCCTTGCCATTCTCGTATTGCTCATACAGCATGCATATGTGTGCACCTATATGTGTGCATACAAGCATGCGCATGCGCACAGTGCAGAGAGAGAAAGAGAGGGCGGGAGAGAGAGACCAAAAGAGTACATTAGGGCATCCAACATAATGGCATTGAAGAGAGAAACATGGAGGAAAGAAAAGTTCCAGTACCACTGCTTGCCCAAGGCCATTGGCTCCAAAAGCAACCACCATATGTGAATTGCCAAAGAAGGGCCAAGAGGAAGTGAAAAGAAGGGGATAAAGATGAAGATGCCCCTCAGAGGAGATATTGTTGATGTTGGGAGGGATGAAGATTCAAAGGCCGATGTTAGATGATAGATTGATATGTAGAGTATAGGATGGGTTATACATCAAATTATGTTGATGCAAGGAATGCTGAACCAACCCGTACTGTTGAACCAGCCCGTACCGGCCGGTTCGGCCCGTACCGAACCAGTCCAGTCTCTGACCGATCCGGTTCGGCGTTAAAAAATGGTATTGGCTCGTATCAGCCGGTACCGGCTAGGCCATATTTTTTTGGGCTTTTGGATGCATGAACCAGGCCAAACCGGTCCAGAGTACGCCTACCGGTACCGGTTCGGCGATCCTTGTGTTGATGATGGGTCATAGTTGCTGTTGGTGCTAAACTCAGTGGCCTGTACAGGTTAAAATATAGTTGAGGATTATTCACTCCTATATGTTGGTTTGGAAGTTGGCTTCTTTGGCAACCAATGTAATTTTGGTCGATTGTAATAAGTTCCAAGCCTACCTCATGAACCTAATACCTAGTCTGAAGTTTGGAGTTCTCAAGCCAGGCCTTCAGCCACTTGGGCTGGTTTGGCACTACAAACAAGGAAAAATATATATATATAAAACAAAAATTGCATTATCTACAAAATTTTTGTATCACCTTAGCAAAGTGGAAGTCCACCAAATTTCCACCGAAGTCTATAGGATGCTTGATCTGGAGCCCCCAGAGTATAAAGCTTTCCCTGCTCCCTATGTAACTAGAGGCATTGTACAGCCCAAACATGAACGAATACAAAAATCATCTGTGATATATAACTGACCACTTTAGCAATACACACAATACATATATCATTTAAAAGAAAATCAACAAAGTTGATTGTTCAAAAACTTCACAGGAAGTGCATCATGAGTTGGATTTATCATATCAAAAGCTTCTATCACCACATTACATAAAATATACAGGTAATATCATTGAGATTCATTGAGGGATTTAAGGGATGATTATGTTAGGAGTTGTCATCTTACAGACAGGAAACCTGTACAAGAATATAATACATGATTCTTCATGCAGAGCATGGGAAAAATGAGCCATACTTATTAAGTTCTATAAAAGGAATAAGAACCTTTATAGATATTGTAATATCCACAAATTTTTGATACAAAAAAATTGATCAAACTAGACTTTAGTTAATTGTTTGAATTAGGCTCAGTTTGAGACATGGCATTTGCTAACAGTTTGGTTTGAGCTTAGTAGTTGAGTCATGGCTACAGTAATGATTTTATTAGGAACTATTTTGATACATTGATGCTTAGTGTTCAGTGTAATGGATTTGACTTATGTTAGGAATCCTAATAGTAACTGGCCATGACCATGATAGGTAAGTTATGCCCTGTTATAGATAATGTATCTAAGGTATCAGGGAGTGGCTGTAACCAAGTAAAGAGAGTTTGACTGGCCGAGAGTTTTGAATTGGAGAGGGTAAAGAATAGGGTGTGAATAATTTCTTGTTACTAGTAGGTTTGGGTGGTCTTCATCTAAAATTGTGGTGGGATGCTATTGTGTGCTACTAGTTGTTATTTAGAATACATTAAGTTAGAGGCCATAGCCTTGTTCTCAATCAAGGATCAAGTCTACATGCGTTCAAGTACATGCAGGAATCCAACACAATTGTATTTACTAGTGACTTAGTAGAATAGAATATTGTCAATAGGACAAATGGATGGTGAGAGAGTATGTTATAACGTCTTTGACTAGGAAGTACACAGTCCTTGTTGGACTATCTCGTTTATGACCTATAAAAGGCCACAGTGGATGTTCCTTGGCATCTAGAGTGTGTGTGAAGAGTGCCCGTGCATTGGCCAAGAGCTTAGGATACGTACGATATCTTGTGTGTTTGGACAGGATGTTGAGGGAGATAGTACACTTTTTTTTTTTTTTTGCTTAAGCGGGCTTTTCATACATCACGGGTACGAATACACCCTAAAGAGTCAGAATACAAAATGTCCCGAAGAGCTCCGGGCATCTCTCTCTCCCCAGCCCATAGGGTGCCTCCAGAGTGGCTCGCAACAAACGCGGCCACCCAAACGTGGCCGCCCCAATCGGCCACCCAGAGATAGTACACTTCAAAGAGGGGCTGTAGTTCTGGAAGTTTTAATATGACAGTAAGCCTAGCCTTTCCTTACCAATATCATTTTTATCAAGGTTTGCAATCTTTGTACTGAACCTCGTACTAGTACATTTTGGTACAGTGGCGATATGCTCGGTATAGAAGTTGGGTTGGCGTACCAAAACTTGGTACCCCCCTACTGAGTATCAATTTGGCTCCAATATAGTCCAGTACACACTGGTACTACAAACCTTGACTTTAAATTATTTAAACAACTTTTGTATATGTTGATTTTTTGTTTTAAAGAAAAAAGATTGTGTATGAAATAATTTCAGACTTATTTCCAACTAATAAATTTATTTTGAACTTCTGCATTTTAAGTTTCTGACTATCATTCTCCAGCTTTTTAAAATTATGTATATTGGACAATGTCTATTAGAATTCTTCAACACAATTTCTGAAAAATACAATTCTGTTTCAAATTTCTGCAAAATAATTTTGTAGATATCTGTATTTTGGTTCTCAAATTTCTAATTAGTATATTTGTGTATATTATATTCTATAACTAAATTTGTCGACAGAAAGAATTCTGCATAATAATTTTGGAACAATAAATTTCAGCAAATTAAACTACTGAATAGTATATTTTTGTATATTATACTTCTACAACTTGATTTCTCCAAGATAAAATTTCCATTCATCAGTTTTCTGCTTAAAATATAATTAAGCTGCTAAAATTTGGGAAAGTATTTTCTTGAAATTCAGGATATAAAACTATAAGGTTAGATTTTTAAATTTAGTTGATCCTACATCATATTATTTTTGTACAAATAAATATATACAAATTAATTTTGAGGTTTTATTACTATTGGCCAATTTGAAAAAGATCTAGAGGGGTATCAAGTTAGTTGTAGCTAAGTTTAATTTTGGGGCTGAATACGACTTGCTAAGGTCTATAACCTTTTACAAGACTTCCAAGTTTCTAGAAATAATTCAGGGAAATTACTCGCAGATTGTGCAAATTCTAGAAATTTATTACCATTATCTTGATTGTATTTGAATAGGTTGTAAATGATTACTAGATCCTGGAGGGACCTTTCTAGATTAGTTGGGTTCATTTACTATTGATGCCAGCAGAGTAAGTAATAGTTCACCTTTCCTACAAGCTTTCCATTTTATTACTTATGGAAAATTTTTTTGATATCAAATAAATTATAAATTGATTAGTATTGTTAAATGAGAAAATCTTTTGGATTTTATGCAATTATGTTAAAATTATGATTTGTATGGAAAATACAACTTGTAAGTTAAAAGAATTACTTCTACTTTTATTACTAAATGTTATGTATATTTTGTTTGGAAATATACAAATAAATATTTTGTTAATACAAATAAATATTTTGTTTTAGAATTTGCCATCTAAAATGATAAATGAATACCTTTAATATGCTTTGATCTTTGACTCTTATCCGGACTTGATTTTGGACCCCACCATAGGGGTTATATATTTGGTTGTTTTGGAACTAATATTATTCTAGCCTGCTTTGCAGGATCTAAATACAGTATTCTGGTCCCTTCGCAAGGTATAAATACAAAACTTTGGCCTTGCTATAGAGTATAAATGTGGTCATAGTCTCATAGTCTGTTGGGTGGAAATACAAAATTTATTCTTAAGAATATGAATATTTGAGTAAGCATACCTGAATAGTTTTAATTATATATATATATATATATATATATATATATATATATATATATATATATATATATATATATATATATATATATTCTTGTTAAGATAAATGATTTTGCCTTTTATGTTTAGTACTAGAAAAGAAAATTTATTAATTTACTAGTTGAACAAATTAGTGAAGGTATTCATTACTTTCTAGGCTATTAAGCTCATTATTTTTATTTCCCTCCTTTTCTGATCTAGAGTCTTTTAGATTGGCAGGTTAAGATGGTCAGAGTGTCATTTGAGACAAGGCTTGGTATTTTTAGTGTGGACTAGATTTACCTTTACAAAAAATTAATTGAGATTATCTTCTCTAATTTTGTTGAGTAGTTGCAACTTATTTGGAATCTTAATCTGTGAATTACAAATTATTAATGGTTTTTGATGGTTTTAAAACTTTTTAAATTATTATTTGAGGTTTAACCAGCTCTGACTTTGTACTGCTGCCTGTAAATTTTTTATTATATTGCATTATTTTGGATTTACTGGTTTTAATGCTTGCATGCATCATGGGGCTCAGTCTCGTGGGATATATGGCCATGTCACATGTCTAGCTCTTGTGGCTGGGTTTGAGGCATGACAAATACACTGTATATTTCAAAGTTTTCTCATTCCAATCGAAAATTCACTTTCCTAAAGACTAGATGTTTCGTTAAGAGTAAATATGATATTAACTGTCGTATGAGTACCTTCTTCCCAATCCTTCAAAAAGAAGCCTATATAACTTTCTTCAGTTTTTTCATTTTCTTAAATTAAAAAAAAAAAAGAAAAACTATCAACTGGTATATTGCTTTAGAGGAAGAGGGAAAAAGAAACCAAGACTTGGTAGAAGGAAGAGCAGACCTAAAAACAGTCACAACCAATCTTGAAAATGTTCTAATGAAGATAGTCATGAGCAGCTATTACATTTCGTTCTAAACTTCTAATATTCTCTTCTAAAAATGGAATGACTTATGCTATGGAGGTCTCATAGTTATCTCACATCCAATAAAGTGAAAATATTAGGAAGGTACTCAGACGGCATCTTCAATTTATATGTCGAGATATAATTAGCTTTTCTTTGTGTACCAAAAAAAAAAAAAAGAGACTTTTTTCTGTTGAGTATTTACAAAGTGGTTTATGATTAGATGACAAGAATTCTGTTCACTTTTAGTCTTATTTACAATAACATAGAAGTCCATATTTACCCTGTAAATTGGATACACTCACCAGGCATGAGTTTTGGATATGTAAATCTAAGCTTTGCAAATTTGAGTTTTTATAATTGAATGGGACTTCCCTGTTTGAATTTTACTTATCTCCCTCCTTCTCACCTCTTTCTGCATTCCTTGACCCTTCCTATTTGTCTGATTATCCAATATAAATCTTATTTTTATAGGGTTGATCAGTCCAAAACTTCTTATTCCTTTTTTCTATTTCATGTTTCCCTTGAATCTTTATTCTCCTTAAAAATGGTTTGCTAGTTTATCTCCTCTCTCTACACCACCAAACTAATATTTTCATTCCTTTCTTATATTTTATACATGATCAAGATGTCCACTTTCCCAGGGGTGAAGCCAAATCTTAGTTGAGGGGCATGGCCCCCCTCAAGGAAGCTAGTAGTTAACCTGTCTCCACTTCCTCCCTAAAGTCACCCCCTTTCTCGCTCCTGGAGCATGTCCCCCCCCTCAAGGAAGCTAGTAGTTGCCCTATCTCCACTTCCTAAAGTCACCCCCTTTCTCGCTCCTGAAGCACGTCCCCCCTCAAAGAAGCTAGTAGTTACCACTTCCTCCCTAAAGCCACCCCCTTTCTCACTCCTGGAGCATGTCCCCCCTCAAAGAAGGTAGTAGTTACCCTATCTTCACTTCCTCCCTAAAGCCACCCCCTTTCTTGCTCCTGGACTCCTATTACTATCCCCAGCATCCCCTCGAGGTCCTGCTTGGTCACTCCCTAATCCTGACCCTCCGGAAGTGACTCAGGAGTGATGCTTGGCCACTTCCACTCATCTAGCCCCATTTTCCAACCAAAATCTGAAGCTTTCATCCCATGGAGCTCTCCAATCATGAGGAGATTAGTTAGATCTATATGAAATGATTCTTCTAGGAATAGAAAAAGATTTTATGTTGGATGTTGGATTGTGCGGTTTGTGAATTGCATCTTTCAATAACCATTTCCATACATATGCTGAATATACAACTATTCTAGTCCATTATAACTATTCTCCTATTAACTAAACATACTTCACACCATGATTTTGAAAAATCTCTGAAATTGGATGGTACAATTGGTACCGTATCATTCTGGTATAAAATTGGCACTAGTATAAGTGCTAGAATGTTGAAATAGTTGTACCGATACATACCAGCCATACCAATCTATACCAAACCATATCGATGTATACTGACAATACCGTATCGGTCAGATTGGTGGTTTTTCAATTTTTTAAAATATGTCAGTTTCTGTATGCACTATCGATACCAGTATCGTTTTGATGTTGTACAATTCTGATGGAAAAACAATACGCGGTTTGGTATCGGGTATTTAAAACCTAAAAATGAGTATAAATAATTTGGCAAACAATCTAAATACAAATGAGTTTTGTAGCTTAGTGATAAAGGTAAAGGTTAGATGTCCTCGAGGTTTGAGGTTCGAATCCCCTCACAATATACATACTTTTATAAAATTTTATAAAAAATATATATTATATATAATCAGGTTCATGTAGCGGGTACTCGAGGGGCAAATTCCAAATCCGTCCCAAATCCTAAGAGGTCTAAATTTTAAATCCCAAATCCATTCCCAAACCCTATAAGGTTTTGCTAAATAGGTCCTATTAGGGTTCGGAATGGGTCGGATATCCGAAAAGACCCACTCGGCAACCATCCCTAATACTCTCAAATACACGACATCCAATAACTATGAATAATCAAATAGAAATCACCAGATAGCATTTAATTCAACTGTTAATAACAAGTGTTTGTCTTGCTGAAACTTTGAGAATGTATTAGACAGATACAAAATCTATTGGCTATACCTAGTTTTGTTAGAAAGTGAGAATTTTTTTCTTGCAAGATTATATTTACATGATTAGCCTTTCATCAAGTAATAGAGCAACTTCTTATCAACAATGGGTCAAGTGGTTTTAGTTTAAATACAACAAATGCATTCCCTTCGCAAAAGGTTATGAGACAGCATCTTGGATGTATGATGGATTAGCCCACTAAATTACAAAAATAGACAAATTTCAGGAGGATAGGGATAGAGCAGTTCTTGTTCAGAGGATAGGAAGGAAAGAGATAGAGAGAAAGGAGGCATGGAGAAAGAAAAAGAAACAAGAAAGAAGACATGGTGCTGCCAGAAGCTTTGCGGTGGGAAGAGGGCTTGAGACAGATAAAAGGAGTGATGCAGGATCAGAGGTGAGGAGACTTGTGATTATCTTTGGTAGCATATTTTATTTTCCACAAAGAAAGTGGAGAGGCCAATTCCAGTTTATTTGTGCAATTCTAGGCTAGAACTAGCTAATCCTTGGGTGTCAAACTGGACATGGGAAAAGTGGGCATGGCTTCCTCTCTTTCCTCTTGGTAGCTATAAGTAATTTGACTGATGTAATCTTCAGATAGAGTCACATCCATGACAATATGGAGGATCAGTTCAGTACAGTAGAAAGTGACTGATGCAAGATAAACATATTGTCTGTATACTGAATTTTTTGCTTTTTGACGGCCATCACTGAATAGTGACCACATTCATTTAATTGTTAACCAATGACTTTCCAGTTATATTTCTCATTTTCAAACATTAAGCATGGGATGAGGGTAGAAGTTTGAGTATTACTAAGAGAACTTTAAATTGCTTTACCAATGACTTTCCAGTTATATTTCCCATTTTCAAACATTAGGCATGGGATGAGGGTAGAAGTTTGAGTATTACTAAGAGAACTTTAAATTGTTTTTGAGTCAAGAACGCATAGGATTAGTCAAGGATAGGGTAAATAATGCCTCTTAGGCTTTAGTAAATTGGCCTATACTGGTTAGAAAGAGCATTTATCAATGATTTGGTGTAAAGCAACGTCATAAGTGTCAACCCATGCCTATCCATGCTGGCTAGCATACCATGCCAGGCTAGCATTGTCGCTGGCACATGATCGACAAAACACCCATTAAATAATATTTTAACTTTTTGAACTGTAAAAACATTTATTTGTATTTATATTTTTCCCTGCCAGGCCCTACCATCAGCATGGCATGGTGAGTTGTGTTGCTCCTTGCCTAAGCGCTCCTACTAACATTGATACTCAAAAAACTTGGCATAAAGAATTATGAATCAATTACACTATAGCGTACATCTAGTTTTATCTTCTTCCTGATGGATTTCAAGATATACTAATCATCCCAGAAATCCACGAACAATAATCTGTAGGGAAAGGAAGATTGATAACTGTTCATGAGACAACCACAAATCTAAAAAACCTAGCATGAATACAATTACATAAATTTTCTCTACCATATTGACATGGGTGCTACATGTTTGATGGTTCATAGGTGGGTTCCAGTATTCCAGATAACAATGTGAAATACCTATTACAAATTTAACCCCAGATTCCAAAAAAAACCTACTCTTGTATTTTACAAACACAAAACAACAAAAGTATTCAGGCAAAGAGAACGACAAAACCACGACCCTGGCAGAGATTGGTTGTACATAAAACCCTAACATGACCTACGCCTGCGAAGAGAGTATAAGAATAACAAGAAATAAATCTAAGAGTAGATAAAGCAAAAATTACACTCGAGAACCAGACTCAAAGATTCCAGGCCAAAAGAAAAATCATCATCATCATTAAACTGTTCGATGAATGGCTTGAGTTACTAATCCCAGAGAGTAACAAACTACATTAGGCACACATAGCGATTCGCGGAAAAATTCAAGATATCAATACTAGAAGCTATGTGATTTCTCGCTAAGCCTTCTTTGAAATCGGAAATCGTAGTGCAGTTTAGAATTCCGAAAAAAAAAACACAAGGGAGAAGGGAATAAAAGAGACCGAGAGAAGCCGAAGTGCGAAACAATTACTCACCTTAGAAGGAGATCTCTGGAAAAGATTAAGCCAAGCCGTTCGAGCTGCGAAGGAAGCTGAGCGCGAGGTCGAGAGGTAATTAACCTTTCCTTCTTTTATTTCAGAAACTAATGCACGGCGGAACTGGAAGCTTCTCGAGATCTAAGAATGTAAACGGGTCGGGTTGACCCATGACCCGACCCGCATGGACCCGAACTGGCCGAACCGACTCATGTCAAAGGATCTATGGTTTTTTTTTTATTATAAACCGCCGTCTCACTATATAGTATGAGTATGTCTTGAACAGTCACGGTACAAAACACAGGCTAAACCCTACGGAATGGGGGCAGTGCCTTCTCATACAAAAACTTCGATATGATGTACTGCAAAGGAAGTAACCTAGTCAGCCGCACTGTTTGCCTTTCGAAGTACATGTGTGACTCCAAAAGAGTCGAGACCCTCCAAAAGATGGCATACATCACGGACGAGAGGATGTAAATTTGGTCTGGTACGTCCACTTCTAATCCAATCAATCACTATAGCCGAATCGCCCTCTAAGGAACTATAGGGCTTTATTGAGATTATATGTTAAAATCCTACTTATTGTACTGTAGCTTTATTGAGGTTTTATGTACCAGCGTTTTTTTCACGAAAATGCATTCTGCACCTGATTTGCTATAGGCAGGTTTCCACTTAGAGAGGATTCACTCTCAAATGGTATATAATTTTGGTGATCCAGTAACATTGAATTAATGATCCACCGGAGAAACCTAATCCTAAGTACAGGAAGATGTCAGTGATGTCTTGCTTAAAGTTGAAGTGATTTTAGAGGTTTCAATTGCCTTTGATTTTTTTTATTGTTGTTGGTGTAGCGGACTTGCTTTTAGGTTGATGCATTTACCCTTGCTTTATCTTTCTCAAGAAAAAATGCGATCACTTTAATATCTGCTGGTGGCAAACTTTTTCTTTATAAGCGTATTAATTTTGGATTCTTCTGCAAGCAGCGGACTGTGTTATCCACCTCTTCTCTGAAGTCATATTATTTAGGAAACGTTGGAAAGGATTACTTTTCTCTGAGTTGGATCTCAGTTGCTTGAAATTTTTTCCATCTCGTGGTGATATCTACCGGGAAAAAGCGAGGCCTAGGTCTATCTCTTTCTATATTACCGAGTAACATTATTTGAACAATATATGTTCCATAGGCTTGTACAACCATCTCGATATCTATTAGCATAATTTTATAGATCACGTAACAACCTATATCAATCTATATTTATTTTTTTTGTTAGCATGATTCTGTATCGGCCAGTATTATTTTTCTTTATCAGCATAATTTTATTAGTGAGTATTATTTTTTTGTTAGTTTGATCCTATATCAATCTATATTGATGCGGGGTTCGCACCCCGGCACCAGCCCGCACACCAGCCGAGCAGGGAAAGCATCCGCGTCCCTTCCAGAGGTATTGTCCGCTTTGGGGATCGGGGATCGTCGACCGCTCCCGGGGGTCCGCGCTGTTCCGGCGGCGCCCCGGGTGGAACCACCCTTCCCACCCCTCACGGTTTTGTCCCACAAAAGGGCCCTCTGGAGGAAAGGTTTACACCTCCTCATTATAAGGCACAGACCTTTCCACTGATTAGCCGATGTGGGACTAAACTGGGAACCCCATCCCACAACACAGCCCCCCCAGTGGGAAGGTCTGTGCGTGGGCGGGGCCCTTCCTCTAGCGCCATCTGATGCGGGGTTCGCACCCCGGCACCAGCCCGCACACCAGCCGAGCAGGAAAAGCATCCGCGTCCCTTCCAGAGGTATTGTCCGCTTTGGGGATCGGGGATCGTCGACCGCTCCCGGGGGTCCGCGCTGTTCCGGCGGCGCCCCGGGTGGAACCACCCTTCCCACCCCTCACGGTTTTGTCCCACAAAAGGGCCCTCTGGAGGAAAGGTTTACACCTCCTCATTATAAGGCACAGACCTTTCCACTGATTAGCCGATGTGGGACTAAACTGGGAACCCCATCCCGGGGGGCTGTGTTACGGGGGGTTCCCCGAATTTAGTCCCACATCGGCTAATCAGCGGGAAGGTCTGTGCCATATAATGGGGGGCTCAATCACCCTTCCCTTAGGAGGCGCCTTTTGTGGGGCAAAACCGTGAGGCGCCGTGAGGAGGGCTCCGGGTACGCTCGACCCCCAAATCGGACCCAAAGCGGACAATACCTTCTGAGGGACACTCTCTCTTCCCCTGCTCGGCTGGCGTGTGGGCTCTGCTGGTGACGGGGTGCAAATCCCGCATCAGATGGCGCTAGAGGAAGGGCCTCGGCCCTCCGCCTATCCAGCAAGGAGCCGACCCGGGCACAGGACCTCCCCGCTGGGGGGGCTGTGTTACGGGGGGTTCCCCGAATTTAGTCCCACATCGGCTAATCAGCGGGAAGGTCTGTGCCATATAATGGGGGGCTCAATCACCCTTCCCTTAGGAGGCGCCTTTTGTGGGGCAAAACCGTGAGGCGCCGTGAGGAGGGCTCCGGGTACGCTCGACCCCCAAATCGGACCCAAAGCGGACAATACCTTCTGAGGGACACTCTTTCTTCCCCTGCTTGGCTGGTGTGTGGGCTCTGCTGGTGACGGGGTGCAAATCCCGCATCATATATTATTTTTCTTTTATGGAGTCTATACACGAGAATATACAATTTCTATGATGTATCGAATATAACGGAACAGAGAAATAAAATCATTTTTCTCTCTTTTTATCTTATTTTTTATTTCTTCTATAAATATTTTAACATGGTATCAGAGCTACCGATCATCTAATCTACCACCACCATCTCTTCCATTTTTGTTGTGGTTGTCGTTGCTATGTCTAGAAGCTTTGAAGACTCCTATTATCGATCTATCGATCTCTGTTTTCGGATAAATCAACATCAAATTTTTTTTATTTTTTGGTGGATTCACAGATCCTCTGTTTCTTTACAAATTCTCTATTTTCTAATAAATCAATATTGATCTCATTAGTAGATCTGCATGTCCTCTATTTCTGGTAGATTAATATTCGAAGATCCTTTATTTTTTATAAATCCACAACTCCTCTCCAGCGCTTTTCTCCTTAGTTTCAGATCTTCGGTCGTCTCTTCTCGCCATCGCTTAGCTCCATTCTCTCCACTTTGGTTTTATTTACTGCCTTCGGCTCTTTTACCATCCAGTTCGAAGTCACTTGCTTCTCTTCCATGGTGCCTCCATATACGAGGATCGTCGGCCTTTGGTTGTCTTCTTTTTGAGCTCTATCCTCACTACAACTATTATTTTTTATGTTTCTTTTCATTGCCACATCATTACATAAGTCAATCAATCAATTGCTCTAATTTTATGTTGCCTCAGTTTATAAGGATCACCGACTTTTGGTTGCCTTCTATCTAAACTTTGTCATTGTTGCAACTTCATCTTCTATGTTTCTTCTCGCTGTCACATCATTGACAAATATGTCGGTCTGTCATGCTAGTCAGACACACTAGTCTACTATGTTACTTAGCTGTGTCAGTGGACACATTAGTTTGCCATGTTAGTTAGCTATATCAGCATTATCAAACACATCAATTTGTTGCATAAGCTTCTTGATCTATCGCATCAATTTCGAAGCTGCTATGTCAATTTCTATTCTGCAATATCAAATTTTGTATTGTCACATCGGCTTGATACATCAGTCTGCTATATTCAGCTTTTGAGTTATTGGGTCAACTCCTATCTGCTACATCAGCTTCTGAGTTGCTATAATGGCTTGTGTTCTACCACATTGGCTCTTGATCTACCACCATGTTAGCTTTTAAGCTGCTATATTAGCTCCTAATCAATCACGTTATTTTTTGAGTTACTACTTCAGCTCTTGATTTAGTACGTCAGTTTTTAGGTATATTTTTGATCTAATTTCCAAACTCAAATTACTATAGTACTATCTTAAGTTTGAGGAAGGATATTAGCATAATTTTAGAGATTACGTAACAACTTATATCATCCCATACTATTTTTCTTTATTAGTATGATTCTATATCAGTCAGTATTATTTTTCTTTATTAGTATGATTTTGTTAGAGTGATTTTAAGAATCCCATAACAACTTATATCAATGAGTATTGTTTTTCTTTGTTAGCATGATCTTATACCAAGCTATATTATTTTTCTTGTATAGAGTTTGTACACGAGTATATATAATCTTCGAGATGTACCAAATATGATAGAATAGAGAAATAAAATCACTTTTTTTCTCCTTTTATCTTATTTTTCACTTCTTCTGCAATTTTTTTTGTTTTTTCACTTCTTCTGCAAATATTTTAATAGGATCCTTTCATTGCTAAGCAGTTTTTCCAAAGCACTAAGCTAGTATGTATTGTTGTGGTTTCTTTCTAAAATTTTTGGTGACTTGAACCTATTTATCTCTCAATCTTCATGCGAAACTAAAATTAGTTTTGCTATTATTTAATTTAGCACTTTAAGTAATGGATAAACATTTGTAATAAAGATCTATATTTGTAAACATTTTTTTTGTGTTTCCATCGTGTTTAGTTGCATTTCATGCTTATATATTATTATTAAATTTTATGCAAAAAAAGTTAATGTCTATGATGAATAGTAATGAAAACATGGCTGAAGTTTTATGAGCCCCTAATACAGTTAGCTCCAAAGCAAGCAAAAAAAATCGTTATTACAAAGTATTGTTAAGTTATAAATTATGTTGCACTATTAATATGATAAATATAATGTAATATAATGTTATTGTGATCTTATTATGTTGCACTATTAAAATCATTATTATAAAGTATTGTTAAGTTATAAATTATTTTTATATTTTAACTTTAATAACATAAAGATGAATGTACAGTTGCATGTTGTTTAAGCAGATGGTTTGAGAGCAAGCATTATGCGGTCTCTAACATTTTTGTTTTTGAAAAAAGAATAGATTATTTATTTTTTACCCCGCACACTATTTTATTTGGACATGACATCTTCAAAAAATAATATAATATAAAAAACACCAACTTAAATTGTCACATTAATAAAAAATATTTTAATTTATTTTTCCAAAAAAAAATCATTGTAATGATTTAAAAACTTTCCAATACTCGTTGAGGAGAGCTTTTTGCTAAATAAACTACGTCACATTTCTTATAAATAAAAAAATAGAATAATCCTTCCATGGAGGGCAACGACAGAAAAGACGAAGCAAGCGATCGAGAGGGCCTCGCGGCGGCAGAGTAGAATACGAGTTTCTGATCTTGGGCGGCGGCGGCGGCGGCGGCGGCAGGCAGGTAGGCAGCGGAAATGGATCCAGACGCGGTGGCGAAGGCGTTTGTGGAGCACTACTACCGGACATTCGACTCGAACAGGGCGGGTCTCGTGAACCTTTACCAAGAGGGGTCGATGCTGACCTTCGAGGGGGCCAAGACCCAGGGCGCCCAGGCCATCGCCGCCAAGCTCGCCTCCCTCCCCTTTCAGCAGTGCATGCACAACATCTCCACGGTCGACTGCCAGCCCTCCGGACCCGCCGGCGGCATGCTTGTCTTTGTCAGCGGCTCTCTCCAGCTCGCTGGCGAGCAGCACCCCCTCAAGTTCAGCCAGGTCTCGATCTTTTTCCCTTTGCCTCCCTTTTTCACTTCATCCAACGCTTTCTTGATTTGTTGATTTGGGATTTTGTTTTTGTTGATTCCTAGTTGTTACTTTTCTCGTGCTAATAGATCTAAATTTTCTTTGATTTCTTTTCTGTTTTTGATTGCGATTTGTTTATTTGTCTATAGTGGTTAAGTCCTCCGATCTGATCTAGGGTTTTGCTATGTTAAAGTTTGGATTTTGGTGACATTTAGTGAGTTTGACGGTCAATCAGAGTGACAGAGTGGTTGTTAACTTTGTGATACGCGGTTTCTTTGTTTCGGTGCTTCTTGGTTCTATAAATGCCATTTCTTTTGATTTTCTGATATGCGGCTTTTATGTTTGTTGCCGCTAGATTCTGAGCTAAGGTTGGCAAGAACTGAAGTGCTCCGAGGTAGGATGAGACCGAGATAAACTTGCACAGATTGTAGCCGAGGTCAACTTGCAAAGAAGTCCACTTGCGGGAAGGTTTCCAGTTGGACCCTCCGATACTTAAGTCATAAATCTAGAGCACTAGTGGGAGAGCGAAAATCACTCTTTTGGAACTTTTTCTTTGAATTTAACTCTAATTTAATATTTTTTTGATGTTTTTTGATATTTTTTTTGATATTTTTTTGATGTTTATATGATCTCGGTTTAACTTAGATGATGCATCTTATTGCTTTAAAATAAATAAATCTTATTGTTTGTAGATTTTTTGGAAAGGAAAAGCGGTGAAGCCGCTTTCAAATTGCGTCAGGAAGGCCTTCTCGAGCCTTCCTGATGCCTTTAGTGCCATACCCAACTTGGTTCAAAATCGGGTTGACTTGGTGCGAACTGGCCGGTTCGCACTGAGTCAGTACTGAACCGGTCGGTTCCGGCTAGTAAAGGACCGGCTCTAGCCAATCCATTCGCGGTTTTGGACGGAATCGAATAGAATAGCCGAACTGACTCGATTTAGCGCTAAGTCGGCTCGGTACTGCCGGAACCGGGCATTTTGGCCCGGTTCGGTAGACCCTAGCCTTCACTGATGGTCCATCTATATTTGCATCGTTAGACCAAAATGGCCCTCAAAGTAAACACGGCCTTAAGAGAAAGGACATAAAAGGGATTTAAGGATAGCCCTAGAATTAGAGAGGCACTAACCTGAATGCTTCATGCTTTAGCAGTTTGGTCCAGGTGCTTGCCTAGTTATTGTCTCACAAAACCCATCTTCCTGGGGACTAGTGAGGTACTCTAGGGTTGCCTCGCCTCACAAACGCCTAGGTGAGCACCGGGAGCACCTTTGACAAAAGTGCATAAGAAATTTACATTATCGTCCAGAGAGATCATAACATGGGGTATCAAAACATGCCCTTACGATACCACAAATCAAAACGAATCAAGAAGGATAAAAGAATTGATGAAGACATTCTATGAAAGAAAGTTACTGAGTGCTGGTGCAGATAATGTAGTTAGGTCAAGCACAAATTTGACCATCTTTTTCTTTATTTTTCTTTTTATTAATCTTTTTCTATCTATAACTCAGATTGAACCATTTAGGGTCTGTTTGGTTGCAAGGGAATCTATGGAGAAGGAACGGAAAAATAAGACTTTTCCACAAAACGTTTTAGGAAACTTAGCAACAAGCTTTTCGCTTCGTCAATTTTCTGTTGAAACAAACACATGGAATACTACTAGATTTCTCCAGGGAAAGTAAGTTTTCCTCGCAGTTTCTCTTGCAACCAGGGGGACCTGACCCTAGAGTTCTGGAAAGTGATGCTAATGAAGATGAGTGGTTGCTGCAACATTTTTCGGAGTCTCTTTAGAAATCAGCGAATTTGGTGACCTGGGCTTGAAAAGAGGATCTTGTTCTTAACTTGATACCTTTAAATGAATCACTGGAGAATCACACTGATTTCATAGTTGTATGCATTTATGAAATTTTTGGGTTACCAAATGGTGGGCCGTTAGCAATTGTAGGTTGTGATTTGGGCCGTTCAGATGCTTATGTTATTTCTTTTGTTGATTGCTTGTGACTTTTTTGTTTCTTGTGTTCTTGGTTGCTTATTAAGAAATGGCTCTATACCATTGACTGCTGTTTGTATGTCTTTTATAGATGTTCCATTTGATGCCAACACCACAAGGAAGCTTCTTTGTGTTGAATGACATCTTCCGGTTGAACTATGCCTGAGTATTCTTCCAAACAGCTGGGAAGGTAGTTGTGGTTGGAATACCAGAAACACTATAACATCTATTCTGGGTTTGTGAGGTTCCTATCAAAAGAAGATTGTTCTTTTGTTTGATGGATTGCTTTCCTTTATTTGAATGGCTTGGCAAGGAAGCATGTTGAACCAGTTTCAAGATTTACTGGATGTTGACTGATCATTTTTTTTTATCATGTATTGTTCGTTTTAATTTTCATGTTGATTGTAGTGGTTGCGGGCTGTTGCTTTTGCCAGCTTGAGATTAATATTCCTTCTTTATACATATATATTGTTTTAATTTTTTAACTTAATTGAAGGAGTTGCATGCTGTTGCTTGCCATTTGGTTGCAACTAGATTCGGCTTTGTTATGAATGAAGAATCCAAATCATGAAATGCTCCATTTTAGCACAATTTTTTCGGTTATCTGAACTGTATTTTTGGTCTCTGCATCCTTTCTGCTCACAATGTGTTACATTCTGTTCCCATTGCAAATGTAGATTGTTGCTGTCAGCAAAGGTTTTGTAAATTAGCTGCATCCATAGATAACTTCTGAAGTTGAAACCTATATATGTATCTGGTGATGTTGATCATCCTGTTATCTGTTTCAGATCCTGAGCAATATTGCACTAGATTGGAATTAGATATTTACATTCTTCAGAAGGCACTGAAATGTCATTTACCTAGTTTCTGCTTATTAATTCTTGATTTTTGTTCTAGTATTTAGGGCTTGTTTGGCATGTTTGGCATTGCTTTCATTTCTTATTTTCTATTTTAAAATAAAAATGACAGAAATCGAGACAAAGCATGTTTAGTGCTATTATTTTTATTTTTTACATTGATGCCTTGTTACCATCAACACCTCAGTCATGTTCACCACTCTAATTATATTCTTGCCTCTCTTGACACCAATATCAACGGTGTCTCCACACCTTCATCGCCATTATCATTATCTTCTCCAACAATATCATGTTTATATTTCTTAAAAATAATTAACTATGTCCAACATAATTTTATTTATAAAAAATTAGAAAAATGGAAATAGTTTTGCAACAATCGAGGATCTCATAAAAAAAGTTGGCAAGAAGTTATTTTAAAAAACTAGCTATAAAGTATTTTTTGGATTGCTTGATTCCGTATAAATATCGAAGATCTTTCTGCACATAATTGATGAGTGACCAAACACATGCTTGTATGATCCTTAGCTACTCTATTGGTTTAAATCTTTGTCCGCATCAAGTTAAGGGTTCAAATTCCTACATGAATCTTCATCTACTCTCACTAGATTAAGAATTCAAATTCAGTCAACTCCAATCACAAATACCACAATTGACTTGTGGGAAATTTCAAAAGGACTTGGGTTATAGTGTCTCCTAATCATACATAAATCATGGTTGGATCTGCTCTAATACAATTTATAACAACCGAGATTCTCAGCTATAATGTCCAGCTAGAAGTTATTTAAAAGACTAGTTAAAAGATATTATTTGGGTTCTGTGGCTCTTTATAAGTACTAAAAATCTTTCCAACAAATAATTAATGCGGGACTAAATGCATCTTCTACTGTTCCTCAAATAAACAGAATTCTATTTTTCTATTCTGAAAATAGGCAAATAAAGTGATGGCAAATGAAATCTTAATTAATTATTTCTTTTTTCTTCTCCCACGTGATAAGATCCAGAAGATTAATGTCTAGAAGAAATACTAAGAAACTAAACTTGGAGGTAATTTGTCTCCCCTCATGCTTTTTATTTGTTTATTTTGGGATGGACTATGATGCCTTCAAGGAAAGAGAGTATTTAATCCTATTGACTCTAAAATTGATGAAGGGCATCCAAATTGAAAATTACATAATTGATCATTATCTATCTCTACTATATAAAGTACAATCTTTGATCAAACAATACTTGATGATTATCATCAATCTCTTCCTGTCTCAATAACCCTGTTTTCATTAAAAGAATAAAATGATTATCTCCTCAATCTTTCCTCATGTTAAAAATCACATGTCCTAATCACCTCTCCCATCTCTGCAATCCGATCCCATAAAATAAGACCTAGCTAATTGGACTCTCTCCTTAAAAGTCCCTTTTAATTCACATCTATTATCCCTGGCAATGACAAAAGACATAAGAACCCTCACATGCCCCTCATCGAGGTTATGGGAGATGCAATCTTCCTCTCACTTGCATTCAAGTACCTTTACATGTATATATATGTATGTATGTATATATATATATATATAGTCATTTGTAAATGGTTACAATAAATATTAAATTTTTGTAAAAGACATAGGAGCTTTAGAATTAATGATGAACCTTCCAAATTAATGATATTTGCTATTGATTGTTGATCATTACAAAGTATTAAAAATAGAAAAATTATTTTGATGGTCTTTTATCTATATATTAAGTGGGTGTAAAAGGGGATAATGAAAATTACGCTCCATGCATGTATGCATGTTTATAGCCTAATTATGTTCGCATAGCCAAAAAAAGCTGTTGGAGTTAAAACATAAATGGGATGCATTTTCTTGCCTTCTCATGAATTTTGTATAAAGGTTCATTTAATTATTAGTGTTGCAGGAAAAGATTGGATTTGTTCCCCTTAAGGATACATATATAAGGATCTTTAGATGATATTTTGGTAGCCCAAGTATAGAATGGCTGATGAATATATATTGAATGTAAAAAAATATATTTACTTAACATTCAATTCATAAATTTGAATATTTGATACATATTTATTTAATCTATCATCATCTCATACCTAGATCCAAGGATAAAATTGTCTAAAAACTCCTAAATGTGCCCTTATGACAAAAAGTGAATGTAACGTTTCTTTTTTTTTTTTTGTTTGGAACGGAAGTATCATACATAACGTGTACGGATATAGTCAAGAAAATCAAAAAGCAATACATCACGAAGAGCACCAGGCAACTCCGCCTTTCCCACCTATAGGTGGTCCTCTGAGTGGTTGGCAACAAAAGAAGCCATCCAATCCGTAGCCCCATTAGCCTCTCTAAACACATGCTTCGGCTGAATCACCATCTCATTACGAACCATGGCCCGGCTGTCTCTCAGCAGCAGGTGGTAATCACCGACCCCACCTGAAGCCTGCAAGATCTACCCAATGACCATCGCAGAGTCACCCTCCAAGAAGATCTTTCTCTCCTGCAAAGCACGCCGTACATAACTCAATCCAAATAAGGCCTCTCTCAACTCTGCCATTGGCACCAAGGTGTCAAACAAGTGGCAGCCCCCAGCTGTGATCACTCTAGAGTCCGGGCCCTTAACAATGAAGCCTGCACCTCCCCTCCTACTGTCCTGCAGGATGCATCCATCGAAGTTGACCTTAAGGAAACTCAGGGGTGAGGGCTCCCAGGTGAAAAATACCATGTGGGGCGCTTTATGAGCAGATGTAGAGCCTCAGATGTCCTGAGCTGTCAAAGGTCTATCGAGCAGATCGCCTGAGAGGCCTCAGAAGAGGAGAATTGTAGTCTTTCAATTATCAAAATAAGTACCATTAGAAATCTTTATCGATAGAAATTCTCTGAATCGCAATCAGCCAGAATATCAGGATCTCGGCAATGGCAAACAGAGAAGAAGAGAATTGCAGTCCTTCAATTATCAAAATATGTATCCATAAGAAATCACTATTGATCAGAAATTCTCTGAATCGCAATCAGCCAGGATATCAGGATCTCGACAATGGCAAACAGAGAAGAAGAGAATTGCAGTCCTTCAATTGTCGAAATAAGTATCCATAAGAAATCTCTATTGACTAGAAATTTTCTGAATCACAATCAACCAGGATATTAGGATCTCGGGAATGGCAAGCAGAGAGGAGAATCTAGGATATCAAGATCTCGACAATGACAAACAGAGAAGAAGAGAATTGCAATCCTTCAATTGTCGAAATAAGTATTCATAAGAAATCTCTATTGACCAAAAATTCTCTAAATCACAATCAGCCAGGATATTAGGATCTCAGCAATGGAAAACAAAGAAGAAGAGAACCCAGAATATCAAAATCTCGGCAATGGCAAATAGAGAGAGAATCCAAGATATCAAGATCTCGACAATAGAAAACAGAGAAGAAGAGAATTACGGTACTTTAATTATCGAAATAAGTATCCATTATAAATCTCTATTGACCAGAAATTCTCTGAATCACGATTAGCTAGGATATCAGGATCTTGGCAATGGCAAATAGAGAAAAAGAGAGTTGCAATCCTTCAATTATCGAAATAAGTATCTATAAAAAAACTCTATCGATCAGAAATTCTCTGAATCACAATCAGCTAAGATATCGTAATCTCGGCAATCTGCATTTCAATTATGATCTCGGCCTTCCGCATTTCAACCATTTTGGTGGGATCATGGGGGCATCTTCGACATTTTAAAAAATAGAAATCGCGGTCAGGGACCGAAAATTACGATTAGTAGAATTTCTGAACCGAAAATAGTAGTTTTGTTCAATAAAGACTTTCTAGTATACCATAGTCATCGGGAGGATGCAGAATTAAGTTATGCTAAAATAAATAAAAATCCAATTTCATTATTCATTAAATAAAAATCAAAATTGGTTTGAAGCGTCTAAATCCAAATATAAATACCAAACCCATAATCTTTACTACTCAGAAAAGTACTAACTGCAATTTCATAATTAACTGAAGAACTAAAATTCTGCTCTGCCATATAGATCGCCAAGCTTGCAAGCGCAAACTCCAAGCCTGGACTATCCTTCATTCCTATCGATCTTATTAGCTTGGAGAGAGAAAAATAAAAAGAGAGGTATATGAGCGACACAACTCAGTAAGTAAACCTTTCACTACCTTACGAGATCAAGCACAAGTTTTTCACGTCAATGTATTATTTTAAAAAAATAATAGATATTTCAAAATAAGCATTTCATAGGACAGTATATTAAAACAAATCATAAAATAAATCATGCATGAACAAATCATCTATATTTCACAGTTTCAAATTTATTTTACAAATAAATGCATAAATTATTTTTCTGCCATTTAGTCATATCATAGTTCAAAATATTGCTCATAGATATTCGTGCTATTGTCACTTTATGCCCGTGATAGGGCCAGTGTTCGTAATCGATATAGATTCATGTTCGTATGCCAACTTTATACTCGTTAGCGAGGCCAATGTTCGTATGGGTGTTAGCTCCGGATGTCGATTTTTTCAATGTAAGAGATCATACATAGCTATCTGAGAGCCTTTAGAAAATTTATATCTTTTTCGTAAATAATACGTATAAATAGATGAAAAATATTAAATGGCATGATCAGATTCATATTTAATTACAAAGCTATTTTCATTAAAACATTCGTAAAACTATTTTTCATAATAGAGCATTATTTTCATAACACATATGATGATTCATAATCTTACAAAAAGCATGATATTTTCACAAGCAGATTTTATGCACGGAAGACATGATCATGAGAAGTGCAAGATCTACTCACAAGTTCGAAAACTATTAAGAATTATAAGATTTACTTACAATTTCGAAAATCACTAAGGAGTATAAGATTTACTTATCTCTTTTGTCTTAGGACGTCAAACTTCACTAGGCAATTTAGTTAAAAGCGAGATCAATTTCTATTCGAATTAAAATAAATAAGAAAAAAGACGGTTGGTCGGGTGACAGTGTTTGACGGTTCTGGGTGGGTCAGGCCTGAGCAATTCGATCAATAAATCATAGGGCATGGACTTCATCAGAGCCAGGGTTAATCAACATGGTTCTCAATGGAGTTTCAGATACATTCAACAAGATTGGAGTGATCGGTCTAGTAGACGATCCGAGCACTAGAGCGGATCAGGGCCCTTTACAAGAGTCAACTCGAGTTCGTAGATCAGGTCAATAGGACTCGATACTGGGTCTCTTAGACATTCTAGAGAGAATATAGAGAGAGAAAGTGGAGAGAGAAGTAGAAAGAAGGGAGAGAAAATGAGAGAGAGAGAGAGAGGGAGGGATGGTTCTCTCTCCTCCTCTTTTTCTTTCTTTTCTTCTTCTTTTCTTTCTTCCTTGGTAAAATAGAGGAAGAAGGAGGCGACCGGTGGTTGCCGTGATCATGGTGGTCAGGCCAAGTGGCGATGGTGGCCAGCAGAGGGCAGTCATTGGAGAGAGAAGTAGAAAGAAGGGAGAGAAAATGAGAGAGAGAGGGAGAGAGGGAGGGATGGTTCTCTCTCCTCCTCTTTTTCTTTCTTTTCTTCTTCTTTTCTTTCTTCCTTGGTAAAATAGAGGAAGAAGGAGGCGACCGGTGGTTGCCGTGATCATGGTGGTCAGGCCAAGTGGCGATGGTGGCCAGCAGAGGGCAGTCATTGGCGGCGGCAGCTGCGGTCGGGGACTATCAACCCAAAAACAGGAACATGGGGTCATGGCTCAGTCGATCGCGGGTCCCTACCTGCTCGTCGGCGACCGGGAGGTTTAGCTCCGACTAGGGGCCGATGCAGGGAAGTTTTAAGGCCCTCAGCAATGAATGCCAGTGATGGTGGCATTTGGAAGAAGGGAGCTGAAGCAGAGCTCCTTTGTGTCGAAAGGTATTTTGGCAATTTGTCGGCTCTAACCAAGGGAACGAAGGCCAAAACACTAAGGAAGAAAGAGGAGGAGATGAAAAACTCATACCAGGTTCGGGCAAGCCTCCGATGGCTCTTTCCGACGAGGAAACGAGAAAGAAAGCCCAGGAAGATTTGCTTGGAATCAGCGGCTATTCTTGACGATTCTAGTAGAGGAAATCCAATGAGGAGGAGAAAAGTTAAATAGGCGAAGTCTCAAAGTCCTAGAGAAACTCAGATTGCCCTGTGAGTCCTTGACTCTTGCCGTATTCGGAGGAGGAAGACAAAGCCTTCTTTTCCTTCCCTTGCTGCAATAGGGAGAGCTCTGGCTAATGGGCCTATTCTTCTCGGCCAGCCCATTAGCTAAGTAAATCGGTCTGGGCTGCCACACCCCACGACTTCGATTGTGATAATTTCTCACACAACCGGGTCATGCAGCCTCTTTTGCTCCAAATTACCAATCTACAATCCATTCTCCTTCACTTCATCATCTGTTGGTGTATGCTGTATTAATTTGTTCTAGCCATGCTAGTTAACCATGTATTATTTTGATACTCTGTTTCTGAAAAAAAGATCTCAAGTGTGCATTTCGAAATTTAGTAGAACAACAGGATTCTTTTCCTTTTCCTCTTCCTCTTTCCTACCCTTGCCACCATTTCTGCCAATTCAAGCTTCCATTAAAAATTAATACATAATAACTTCTATACACAAGCAGCAGATTATAAGCCTGCGACCGTCCATTTTTCTCTTTGCTTTCTATGATAACAAAATTTTCAATACGTTGCTTCAATGTTACGATTGAGCAGCTGAGGAACCAAGATAAATTGCTTCCAAGAACTCACCAGTGCATCATGGCACCCCAGCATTACTAATGTCAAAAGCAAAGGATGTAGCTCATGGACAATGAG
Source organism: Phoenix dactylifera (assembly GCF_051530095.1). Taxonomy (NCBI): domain Eukaryota; kingdom Viridiplantae; phylum Streptophyta; class Magnoliopsida; order Arecales; family Arecaceae; genus Phoenix; species Phoenix dactylifera. Next base: position 15,951,937 of record NC_143201.1, read on the forward strand.
AACATATATACAGGCAGCTACTGCTACAGAACATCTAACAACTAATGTCCCATTTCATGACCGACCAACATTTACATTAGATATAAGATACTAAACATTATTTTACACCAAGCAAATATAGGGTTCATAGTTGCACCAACTTGAGGCATATGTAATTATCACCTCTTTGGGTTCTCCGAAAACGCAGTGGCTGATAGTTTGACTTGAGGCAATGTCTTCTCTCATGCAAACTGATAGAGAAGTGATCAGTCTCCATTAACTTGCAGTTTTCAGGGAATCTTGATATTTACTTACACCCACTACAGAAAAATCAGGTATTGCTGATGCTTTTTAATGCATACATTGACGCGAAAAAGCGTTGGCAATTTTATTCATGTCACTTTCTAAAGCGTTGCAAAAGAGTTGGCTATGCTACCGTTGAAAACCAACTTTATGAGCTTTTAGTTAGCGTCGTGAGCTATAATAGATGCCGACGCTTATAAGCGTCGCTAATCGACGATGTTAAAAGCATCGGTGATGAAGCGTCATATATTAGCGACACTTATTTGCGTCTCTAATTAACGACACAGATAAGCATCGCTAATGTATGTTTTAACGACGTTTTAAAGCGTTGTAAGAGGTAATTTTTTTATAAAAAATATTTAAAAAAATTTAAAACTCTATATACAAATATATACACTAAACGCATACACAACATAAGTCATATAATAACACATGTAATATCAATAGAAATAGAAAATATTCATATTGTCAAATATGATTACATTTATATTATCAATTTACATCTACAATGTGCTTCGAAAAAATATAAAAAATATAAAACTCTTAAAAAAATAGTCTAAGAGTTATTGAGGATCGATGGCATCATCATTATCATCTCTACGAGTATTGGAAGTATCGAAAACCTACAAGAAAAAGATAGAAACTTTAGAAGTTAAGAATACGAAATTCACAAAGTATTATAAATCATTAAGCTCATACAAAAATACATAATAATTATATAAAATATTCAAATAGATGTAGTTATTTACCTGAGAAGGGACAAACCAATGTAATAAAGATGCAATCTGGTCCAGCTGAGCTCTCAAAGATTGTACCTCTGTTTGATGGCTCTGCCTCATTTCCTCCATCTCTGTCTGATGGCTCTGCCTCATCTCTTCCATCACTGTCTTTAGACTATAAACCTCTGCACTGCCACTACTATGTCTGGCATTTTGGGTATATCTGTTTATCGCAGACAACTGAATGGGGGTAACTCTAACACCATAACTCCTCATTCGACCATTGCGCTCCGGTCCCATCAATTCGGCGAACACTTGAGCTTCGACGCGACTAGTCTCACCAGATGATGATGACTCTCCAATACGCTCTGTAATAAAGGATGTAGCCATGTCCTATATTTTAGAAAAAAAAGTCATACATTAGTGTTTGATAAAATGAAACTATAAATCGTTGCACAAATCGATTATTAATACATACAACTATCTCTCTCGACTCCTTCCAGACAAAGTTGCTATCTCGGTAGGTGTGAGTCATTCTGTAGAACTCCACATCATCAGACTCTCTCCCATGTTCTTCCATCTACAACAAAAAGTATACGGTATATGATACATCATCCATGATACATGATAGACAGTAAAAGATACACGATTCATGATACACATTATATGATTCATGATATGTATTATATCATACATGATATATGATGTCTCATACATGATATATGATACATAGTTTAATATAAAGATTAAAATGTCAATTTGAATTAAAGAAGTCAAAGAGTTTTAACAAGACTTATAAGGCTCATAACACCTTTCGGAAATGCATCCTTTAATAATTGAAGTAGAATAGTGAAAAACATGCTAGACCATCAATTCAAATATTTCAAATGAAATAAATGCACAAAAAAATTTTTCAAAAAATTCTTACAACCCAGATATAGTTCTTGATCACAATGTTTTACCAAGTTATGATACCATGTTGTGTCATCATTAGATGAATATATAGGTTCTTTAACATGCATAGAATCAGTAAATGTATATGCTCATCACCTATTTCAGCTACTTCTTGTCCTCCACTGAAATCTGTTAAATTTCTAATACTATATCCAAGAGCATCTCTGAGTAAGCCCCTTATATTATCTTCTCCTATAGGATATTTTTTCGTGTTATTGGATCCAAAACTAGAAGTGTGTTCTATATAAAAAGGTTGGTTACATAGAGACAGCAACATAGATTCTCCATGAAATATCCATTCAATATAACCCTTTAGAAAATCATTTTACACCAAATGTTCTTCAACAATTTTTGGAGCGAGAGAAGAACATTTTATACCTTTTCGACATAGACATAAAATCTTTCTGTTCATATTAGATTTCTCAAAAACAAATTTAATGAAATTCTAAACTCTGTCCAAATATTTTTTGTTGGATCTCGACTTATTTATCTAATTTTTTCCTATTCTACTAGAATACTGATTGAATTACAACTTATCTAAACAAGATAAACAAAATTAAATAACCACAGTTAGTCCAAAAAAAATTGTTTAACATTTTTTTAAAGTCACTCAAGAAAACTAATTAATCCAACCAAGGCGTCTTTTTTTTTTTTTTTTGCTGAAAAAAAGGGGAAGGGGGGAGGAAGGGACAAGCCCCACCCCCGCGTAGCAGCCCCGACCACTGGGCCCCCACCCCGCCAGGAGAATGTTCGATGCGGGTAGACCGAGTCGTGTGTTGGGCACACCGACTTATTTTACTCATACCCTCCCCACCCGTGGGCCGGCTCAGTTTTATCCGACCCGACCCTCCGTGTGAGTACGTCACACCTGGCACCACCCAGGCTACCAGCCGACCAGTAGCGCTTCCAGACCCCGTGTCCAGGCGTGGGGCATCCGGTCCCCGAATTTAATCGACGCCCGCGCGTTTCGAACCTGGAACCACTTGGTTGGAAGCAAACGCCCCGTTCCAACTGGGCTACCACCTTGGTGGTTAACCAAGGCGTCTTTAGGGAGCAACTGGGTGACAAACATCTCGTTTGAATTCTGATATAAAAATAGTAGCATGACAGCAGTGACCCTCTGCCGCAAAGAGAAAGATGGCCCGACAAATGTGGCATTAACATAAAGCAACTAGGTTACATAAGATTCGTGGGGTGACAACAGCGTCGTCGGCAAAGGAGGACAATCCACCGAAATTTCAAAGAAGACCGCGGACTACCGATTGCTACAGGTGGGGAGGAGGAGGAGGAGGAGGAGGATGAGAAGAAGCTCCTCACCGGAGGAGATTGTGGCCGACGGAGAGGCAAAGGAGGAGAGGAGACCGGTGGTGAGGCTTCTGACGGCCTAGAGGAGAAGGTCACACTATGAAGAATGAGCTTCAGGTAGGGATTTGGAGAATATATGGCTTCTAACGATATTTATAAGCGTCATCTTGTTATTGGATTCCGACGACGCTTAATCGCGTCATCTAATATCCCCGACGCTTATATGCATTGGCTAATTCTTAGCTTCCAATGATGCTTATGAAAAAGCATTGAGAAAACCGTGTCCTCCATTACCGATGCTTTTAATCATCGTAATCTACCGATGCCAATAAGATGCGTCGGCAAATTTTGGCTCGGTAGACAACTTACCGACGCTTCTTCTTAGCGTCGGCAAATAATAGTTGGGATTACCATTTCTTCCTATAGTGACTGCTCATCAACCAGTAGATAGACTAATGCAAACAAACAATAGCTAATTAAAAATAAAATGGTCGAGTTGACGATTTTTACTTCTAAAAGCTTGCTATTCCTATCCTAACTGATTCAAGTAGTCTTCAAGTTTTAGTCACTCCCAATCATCAGAGACACTGGATGTTGCCGTTTCTACTTTGCTCAACGCTGCCTGAGAAGAGGAAGAATAAGGGACTTACAATTACTTCTTAAAAAACAAAGTTTGGTCAAATTTGAAGTTACGAACACAGGTATGGTTATGGGATACAGATATAACACAGCATAGATATACAATATGACAAGTCTTAAAAAAGTAGAATATGATATGGTTAGGACACGTCAAGGAATATGCATGTGCGTGTGTTAAGTATGTATTTATACATAAGTACAAGCATGCAGGCATATACATAAATACATGTACAAATATTAAAAAACAGAAAACCATAAACCATAGTAAGCTATTAAAATAACAGACATTATTCCATAGATCATAATGCATACTTCATATTTTAAAATTAATATCATAGACTGCAAAATTGACCATTCCTTTCAATTTTGGCCTTTCAATTTTGGAGGTATCATGGAAGTATCTATAAGTGTACTTGGAAAACATCCGGAGTGTTTCTTTAATTTTGAAAAATAAGATGCTTAACATAAGTATTAAACACATTCAAGAAGTATTCAACAATTATTGACATCTGATAAGGATACCACGCAGCATATGATTTTAAGTATGCGTGCTTCCTAGATTTAAGGATTTTAACTTTCAGAATCATGTTCCTTTGCTTTTTCTTATTCAATGCTCATGAAAAATTTAATTTGAAAAGTTTTAGGATGAAGTCTTTGGTTCCTCAAAAGGAATTGTAACAATAGAGGAAGAAGAGAAACCATAAAATCTAAAACCCCAACTAGGTTAATATTTTCCATTCCATGTTGTAAGGAACACTTAAGTTTTCATAAGAATCCAAACACTTCTAAGAAAACCTTAACTTGATTTACTGAAGGCCAGACTAGAAAACAGGCCCTGGGTGGTTTGGCAAGGAAACAAGCGTCCCAACAATTACTGTTACCACAGTTAAATGATCAAACAATGATTTTTTTCTTTTTTGGACCACAAAATGTTGAGGCCCAGATGCCCAGGTTATTGCATGATATACAGTTTTGTATCAATGTTACAAGTTATTACCTTAGCTTGCCCGTAACTTTCAAGCATTCGGCGGTATTGTTGCTGTGCTTCAGGGCAGCCCACCATTGATAGAACCCTTGAGACAGCTTCATCAAGAGGAGCATCCACTTTTTGCTTACGGAAAACCTTAAGCACGTCATTTTCTTCCTCTTCATTGATTGATTCTGGTTCACCTCGAAACCTTCGTAATCCAACTCCCTTCCTATACCACCGCAACATTATCTTGTCTAGGATACCAACTGCTCTCAAAAGGAGCTCGTACTTCTTTCTTGCCTGATGAGCTCTTACATGAGCCTGTCAAAATATTTAAGAGAAAGAAAAAAGAAAAAAGTGAAAAATATATTTATTCACTTCGAAATAATATACATCTATAAGCATAAAATCCACATCACTACAAACTACATGAGTTCAATAATGTTTCAGATCTTGTTTGTAGATAATTGTCATATGACATTTTTACACTAAATATCAGCTATTGCACCACATACGACCTTGTTTGAAGGTCAGCAGTATATTATTATTTGCTAATTGGATAGCTAACATTTGTGTCTATCATACAACTATGGATGTACTAGAGCAGTCTAAGTTAGTTTTCAGGAGAGATGATAAGAAAGTACAGCATTGTTCTAGTAATAAGTTGTCAAAACATAATGTCCAGAGTTCCTGTTGGGACTAGCAACTATTTCTCAAAGATCCAGTACTTGATCTATGAGCCACTCCAAAACACTTTAATTTTATTGACTGATTATATTATTCATAAATTTCTTTCAACCTTTTCAACCTTAGGATAATGTATAAAGGCGAAAGGTGGATCAAATAAATCCTTTATCCATAAAAATCTTCGATCTTTTCACCTTTTCACACGTACACATCAATTAAATTTTCCCAGAGATGTATTTTACAATTGAAAAAAAGAACATGGCAGCTTGATTACTTGGATCTTTACAATATGTACACAAATAGGCACGCAATCAATTAAATTTCGATATAGACGTGTATCACAATTAAAAAATGAACATGGAACTTTGATTACCTGTATCTTTACGACATGTTTACGTAAGGTGACAAATTCTCTACGTCTCTTCCAACAAAGATAGTTCTTTTGAATTGATAGAGCTGCTTTATGAAAGTTTGGATTGCAAAGACCACGAAAAGCCAGAGACACTCCATTTATATCTTCTGGAGACAATCCATCCTTGTCTTCATCATCATTTTGATGTTTCTTCCTGAAAGAGTAAGCACGGAAGGCAGATTGTATTCGTGCTGCAGCTTGAGTTGCATTTCTGACAGCTGCTAAGGAATCTTTAAGTGAAAGTTGATCTTCTGTACCACCTTGTAAGTGGGCACTTCTCTGCGATATGCTCTCAATGCCTCCATCTGCCTCCACAAAACCACAGGTTTTGGAAATCTCACTTTTTCCCGTTGTGAGAGAAAAAAGATGGTTGGTTAGTGCAGCTTCTGAAAGATATCCAGCAAGGCCTTTGTGGCCATTGGCTGCAGCAAGAGAACCTGGTGTTTTGCCTGCTGGATCTTGTGGAGTGGGATCCGTCACAGCACCAGCTGAAGCACCTGCGGCAAGAAGTGCAGCAACCATTTTCTCCCTGTGACAATCAATGTTTCAAAGAGTCACATGAAAATTTTTTGCAGCATAGGCAGCGAAATCAAATTCTACATCAAATTTATACAACTTTGTTATATGCCCAAGGGCTCCACCTTTGGAATATGTAACTTTTAGTTTTCCACTAAGGATGATTAATAACAGAATGTGAAGCGTGTGAAATTTCAGTTACCTTCCAAAACGTGCAGCCCAATGAAGTGCAGTCCATCCATTTGTATCACGGAAATTTATGCCAGTGCCAGAAATAAGAATTGGGTTTAAGGCCCACTCATATCCCAAGCCAGAAATCATGTGTATAATGCATTGCTCTTGCTTGGACAACACACAGGTTTGGTCAGCAGTTCCCAAATGTTTAGACAATAACCACTGCTGCAACTTATCTTTTAATAGATCTTGCAAGATCCAATCCATTGTGTTTGTTGAAATCTCTCTACCAGCTAGGAGAGCTTCAACAATTTCCCCTAACCGATTATCATTTCTTTTCAATTTTCCGGAAGGATCAATATATGTTTCAACATCACCTCGAGGAATAGATGCACTGTCATGTTCGCATAAAAGTATCTGTACAAATCTGGCTAGCAACAACAATTCGTCGGTGCTCTTGACTGCATATGGTTGCTTTGAAGTTCTACAAAAACTTGAGGTGCCCGGGTTTGCACGAAATTCAAATTCTCGTACATCACTGCAGGGTTCCCCATTTCCAGATGTAATGCACAATTTGACTTTTCCAGCATCATGTTTGGGAGCCAGACAACGGAAGACACCTTCCTGAACAATTTCTAGAGGAACTTCAGTGTCCCCAAATAATATGGCCAACGAGTGCACAGGAGGAATGCAAAGAAAGTGTCCAGCAATGAGAACCTGCACTGTACGCTTCTGCGTTTAGTTTTAAGGCAGCTTGACACATTACTTGTTCTGTATAGCATTAAAAAGAATGATAGTGTTGCTAAAGATGTATAGGAAAATTAAAAATATGGTTGTAAAGAAACAAAAAGGAATGTTATCATGGTTCTTTTTATTTAATAATCATTATCATAAGTCATAACCACCAAGCCTTCTCCCAACTACTTGTGTCAACATTAAGAATTCCTATTCATAAGCATTCCTACTCTTTGCTACCTCTAATGTTATCTCAATCTTCTCAACATAACTAGAAGTGGTCCCATCTATGTCACCAATAGGTTTTCCCTTGCTTCAAAAATGAGCAAAGTAAACGTCCTTATTGGAGCCCATCGGAACTTCATTGCACATGCCTATATCATCTCAATCAACTTTTCATCACTTTGTCCTTAACTTGTCAACTCCTGCAACTCTTATAATATAACCATTCCTCACTCTAATATTGCTAATTTTACTACATAATCGTCTTGAATTACCATTTCTGCTACATTCAACTTGTGTATTTCTAGACCCACTTTATCGCTTAACATTCTGAACCATACAGGACAGCGCACCTTTTATTATTTTTTAAAGTGACTGGGTATATGCCGATCACATGAGACACTGGAAGCGCCATGCCACTCCATCCAATGGGCCCTAATTCTGAAACTTGTTTTCATTTTTTTTCTCCACTCTTTTGCATCATATATCTAAACAACAAAATTTATCACTCTATGGTCTCCCGTCCATCAATCTGGATCAAGGTCTTCTTTCCATTTCCATTTTCACTAAAATTACATCTCGCATACTCTATTTTTTTCCTGTTGATTTTTAATCCCTAATCCCTTAAGGCTTTCTTCCATTAATCCAATTTAACATTTACTCCTGTACTCCTTTCGTCAATCCCCACATCATCTGAAAAGCTGTTATTTTTCTCCAATAAGAAAGAGTAAACCTGGTAAATCTCACAAACTTTCCAACATGTAGTTGCTGATCGCAAAGACTGCAACAAGAAGACTCCAAAAGTCAAAATACTTGTTGAAAAAAAAGGCAATTGAAATTTGATGGAGATTCCTTACATTTTAGTTCATGCTGCACCAACAGCATGTTTATTTCTGGCTTGTAGTTGGGCCTGAAGTAGGTAGCCTTGAAGCTAATTAGCACAATATAATCCTTATTAGTCGTGGATCCCCTCTATAAAGTTTTTTTTTTTTTGCTCTTAAGTGGGAGTCACCATAATGCTTTTAAGAAACAAAGAAAGGATGCAAGATTTAGCGTTCAAGATTATTTTCATCTTTTCATTTCTTTCTTAGTTTTTTTTTTTTTATCTCTGCTTTTTCCTCAGTTTTTTAATTCAATACTGTCCCTTGAAGTCGCTGCTGCATTAACAGAACTCTCCCGAGCAACAAGGCCATGGTGGATCCATCAGTTCCTCTAATGTGCAACATGGTTACATCTTTTGCATTGCTTGAGACCTATAGCTACAACATAGTAATCTAATAGCCTATGAAATTAATCCAACACAGCACCTAATGTTTTCTCTCTTCTCTCTCTTCAGTTATTATTTACATTTCTTTTGTAGATTTGATGAAGTCTGATATAGAATGAATTTTGTTATCACTGTTTCCTTTTGTGATTGTGCAACACATGAGTTTGTTCCATGCTAGAGAAGATTGTGTCCAATGTTTTAAATACTGATATCAAACCTCATGATGTTTCACTGGGATAATATAGAATCAGTATAGTATCAGTACCGATGGTAAATACTGGAACTGAAATATCAGAAAAGAATGAAGCACTATTGGTGCTGACCGATGAGGTCAGTACAGTATTGTTGGCTACGCACTGATATAAATAAATATGGCCGGTAGATATCAGTATGGATGGTTTCGGCTTCTTGGCACCTATATTGGTGCTGGTTTCACACTGGAAGGTACATATCAATGGTACCATTCCATTCCGGCGGATTATTTATCCATAATTGCGTTAAAGATCTATATCTTTTATGATGCTCAAGGAGGGTGTGAAGAGGATAAAGTGTTGGCGTGTGCTTCTCCCTCACTCTTTAGAAAGGAGTGTCTGTATGCAGCCTTATGGAACTGCTAGTGCTTTCTTGTCAGCATGCACAGAGTTGAGTATTAAAACTGATAAAACAGGGTCAGTGATAATTCCTGACTGATGTTTGCACAAATGAACTAGATAATCATGTTAAGTCCACAAGGAGTTTCAATAAATCACAGTTAAGTGTTCTTCCTGTGAAAAATTGTTTATTTAAGTTGGATAGGAGAATTTACTGCAATGTCTGCTCATGTAAGTGTCCTTTTTAGCGTAAAAGGAAGCATACTACCTTTTTTTTCACTTAGAATAACATTAAAGTAGCTTCATGTTTGGGGTGGTTGGACATTGTTCTCCAAATTGTGTTCGAAGAAGCTCAATGATTTTGCTTAATGAAATGAGAGAAAATAACATAGAAAAAATTTAGACCACTATACTATACTTGATGAGGGAAATGAATGATACATCACTCATATCCATAAAGATATGACAACAAATTGGGTTGCATAAATCAAGGAGGACGAAGAAAATCTCTTTACCTATCTATCTGCAGAGAAGGTAGTTGCACATCTGTTTAATATACACTTGCTTTTTTCAAAAAAAACCAACATTATTTTAAGGTATGATTATTAATTATTCCAGAAAAGTGAAGATTTTTTAATCTGGCATTAGTGCCAAACTGACAACCATCAAAGGTTATATGATGAGAGGCTCATCTTCGCCTAGAATGGAGCTAAAAAATTTATGAGATCTTGTTGAACCCAATTTGCTGTCAAGGTCACGATCACATAATACATATCATGTGCATTATCAAGTTGTAAGGTTCAAAAAGTAAATACAGATGCTGATGAAGTTGAAATTCGAGGTGAGCTCTCTCGAGCAGTCTCAACATTGTTTGACCCATGGTATGCTGTACCGGCTTAAACTAGAAGGTGCGGAACGTACCGTACTATATTGGTTCAATAACAATACCCGGTATGGGTAGTATACCGACACTCAGTACGCAAAAAAAACTCAGTACCATACCATACCGACACTGTGCTAGTGTGGCACCGATACGGGATCCAGTACCGAGACGGCGAACCTTGGTTTGACCCATCAAGAACGGCCAAAAGTGGCAGAATGGTGGAAATATTAACTTTAGAATCTAGATTAGCATGAAATTTTAATTCTTGTTTGGTCAAAGTTTCAATTATAATGAGGATATTCCTAGGATATTCATTGAAATTTTTGTAAAGGTTCTAATAGCAATCAAATTTTAGGTCTACTCATTTGACGTGCCATAGAGGCAATTCGTTTATGCCTGAAGATCTAGTTGGACTAGAGTCATTGCAAGGAAAGAGATACGGTCTAGTTATAGAGGCTCAAGGGGAATATTTAGTAGTCTTTTGGAATCCTTTCATGGTTATGGTCTTATGGACAACAAAGACCTATATTTTGTGTCGACTGGATTGACCAAAGTTCCAAGTGGAAGTGGCATGCATGCGGTTAGGCCATTGCATAGTGTATATATAGTTGCAGGCACATATTCAGCTGCATATGTCGTTTATACTTTTAAATATTTAAAAATAAATAAAATACATCATGCATATGGTTAAAAAATTAAAAATAAATAAAAAAATAATAAGAATTAAGTTTGCAAATTCATACATTTTTGAGAATTTTGAGTGCACATTCTAAGTTATAGTAGAACATGACATACTAACCTAATAAGTAAATATAGCATGTGGCGCTATGCGGGTGCATATGCGGCTGGGTATTTGTGGCTGCATAAACTACTTTCTATAACAGTAAGGTTGAGGAAGTCCTAAAGTCTTTAGATTGTATCTTGAAAGGCTATTTGCTTGATTACTAAAATAAGTCAATAAAAAATGAATGAGTTTTATAATAATGGTTCTTTGGTTGCTTTCCATAAAACCCATTTTGCCAAAGCTGACAAGTCATATAACCTGAAAAATGAGTTTTATGAAAAAAAGTCCTTGTTTTCATAAAACATATTATACAGAAATCCTGTTTTATAGTTATCTATTTTCGAAAAACTCAGACAACCAAACAGCCCCTAAGAGTGTTTAGGTGCCTTTGAACATGGCACCTATGAGAATCAAGATCTTGTAACCAGTGACCCAGAGAGTAACCATTTTTTATATATTCTCTGATTGATTGATAACCAGAAAAGAGTTCCATTCCTTCTTTTCTCTCCTTAGATTATGACTAGAGAATGCTGAACCACAATTCTCGTTCTACGAACTATAAAGAGGTTTCCTTATGAGAAATTTTAAGGTAGAAGTATACAACTACGGATTAAATGAAGCCTTGATGGAAGAGTTCAGTAATATGGCAGTTTGCTGGAATTCTTCCTGCACTATTATGTAGTGATTTGAGCATCTGAGTTGAAAGAACAAGAACATAAATACGAGAGTAGTGATGGTAAAGGAGAGGAGATGACAAGTCTTGGTAATGGTTGCATACTCCAAAGTTAATGATATGAAGTAACTAAAAAGATAACTCACGAAGTAAGAAAAAGAAGACAAGCTTGGTGGAATCGCCATTTAAGGCATGTATTGTTCCCCAGGGTTGAACGAAACATCATCTTCATGCAAGTAATCATCACCATGGAAAAAAAGCTAAAGCCTCTAATCACAGGACGAAGTGATTATCACATAGGTCGTCATCCAAGGAGACATCAGTACACCGCTTCTCCAAGGAGACACATAAAGAAAAGAATGAAGCCACTTCGCTGAATAAGGAAAATAAGGGATTATGCAAGAATAAAGAAAGAAGAAAAGAACTTCACAACATATGGATTCCAACAGAGCCCATACATACTGCTAAACTGAATCCCATTGACATCAGTACTTCCTTATCAACCTTTTACAACTAAAATTAAAACCAAGACATGATTGTTGATAAAGGTATTCAAAACTGGATCTAGAATAGTCCAAAAAATCAACGACAAAAGTTAATGACAATAGAGCTAAATGTCAAAACTGACATTAGACTCTTTAGGCTAAAACTGGAAAACCAAAAAATTAACAAAAGAAAACGTCTTGCAGTGTTTAGTGTTGGTTCAAGAATTCACATTGAATATAAGGTTCCTTCAAGATATAAAATTCCAGTATATACCCTGGCTGATCAAGAGATAAGAACTATGCCATCAGGTTATTGGCACCATTCAAGAAGTACTTCTGCACCGCCTGGATCAGCTTGTTTTGCGACATATTGGTTTATAATATTGCATATTACTTTGATAAACATAATTCAAGCTGATATGTAACAGTAGAGGGATCTAAATGAGTTTCCCTTTTTAACCTATGTTTGACCATCCTAAAAAGCATTAATTCTATTCATGGTTTGAAACTCTTGTCTATTGATTTTTCAACTTTTTGGCTTTGTGCAGATCTAATAGTTCGATCTACAAAAAAGATGCTCATATGATACAATTTGTTGACGAGTGCTGTTTTTGATAGTATGTGACTAATTCAAAGAGATAGAGAAAAGATAAAAATGGTTCTCTTCAAGGGGAAGCAACCTCATATGATCCTCTCTGAGAAGGATCAATCCTCCTAGTTCTCTAAAAGAACACCCTTGATCTGAAATTCTCCATACCATTGAGACATTCACATCAACAAAAAGAAATTTCCAGCAAAAAGTGCCCTTTAGTAACCCCCTGTACGCAATAACACATCCTAAACAACTAACTTGCACCACGAATACAGATAATGACTATCTAATAAATCACATTAATCCCTAAATATAATATTTGTAATTTAATATCGACTGATGAAGCACATAACATGGGATGCCTTGCACTTTTATCAACTGCAAATAGAACATATGAACATCTCTTCATAAGAGAATAAACTTGGCGCTTATGAATTGACATGCACCAACTTATGTAGTTCATAAACCTACATTCTTCACTCTCTACATGCCCTCAACCACTTTCTTTATTGTTTCGTTACAAAACTCAACAAACAATAAGTGCTTTGGTTGATCTGGAAAGTAAGTATCACTATATTCTTTGAGAGCAGATAATCTAGGAGCATAATATTCCAAACAATTATTGCAATTTTCTAAATCCCCGAGCTCTAAAATAGTTCTTTCCACCTATGCAAGCTCATAATTTATAGAACCTTTAGGTAACTTCACTCTTTTATGGAAGACCACAAATTGAGTTATAGCCCAGCGATTTCACCAATCCATTTGCCAGGAGGTATGGAAATTTGTTTAATTTTGGAAATTGGGCTATAGGACAGTGACTCAACCACTAGTCCACTAGGGAGGACAATCTGGGTCCCATATTTTTTTTTCTTTTGAGAAAATTTATGCACATGGTCTAACTGACTTTTCATTAAGCTAATGAAAGGGTGCATCATAGAAGGTTAATGGTGGGGTTAGTGTCCCACCATTATCCTCAGAAAAAGAACAAGAAATCTTCTGCAGCAAACCTTTCAAATGTCCAACAAACTTGTAGATCTTTACCTATGGGTTTTATTGTTTTGAGTTTCTTTTTCTTTCCTTTTTAGTGTATGTGGGGGGTGGAGTATGGAAAATTCAAGAATCCAGAGCAAATGAAATTTCTTCCTCTTATAGACCATATTGTTTAATAACTTCTATCACTGAGGCATTTAGGTTAACTCTTTGCTGTCCTTAATCCCTGACTGGACTCATCGAGCAAATGTTAAATTTTTTATTGTTCAGTATCCTTTGCAATAGTTTCTTCAATTTTCAACAACCTCAACAAGGTCTTTTGACCTCAGAACATGATGGTCAGAGTTGCAAATTACCTCTTGCTCTTCCAACCAAGGTTGCTGCAGAAGAGTATGTGAGACCTTATCAGAATGATCTAACACCAGATTGAGTCCTAATGCATGTTACTTTGAAGGGAAAAAGGCATTCTGTTGTCACTAGGACGATCCAACCATTCTCTTATGAATATCTCGACTTGTTGATCATCTCTTACGAAAATGAAATTCATGCCCCCCAATTGATAATCAAGTTAAGCACCTTCATTCCACATCTAATTTTACCGTGTAAGAAGTGAGATACTTTGGCATGTATTAGCCCAACCAAAAGGACTCCCACCATGTGCTATAATCTTATGTGGAAAAATCTTCAATGCAACTCTTCTTTTACATATATATACATAAAAAAGCACTCTGTGTAATACTTAAAAATGATATTGCTACATTTTCTTATTATATCTGCAGAAACTTTATCAAATCTAACATTCACACCCCTGTGAAATTCTACAATTTTTCGTACATCATTGTGTATAACTTTACAAATTGTCATGCATTGCCAAGCACTAAAATAGACAATAAAATGTTGACAGAAAAGAATAGAGCATCAAAAATTCTATAACTTTTAGGGGGCGTACCTTTGTTCTTTCAAAAGAAAATGCCCATTCTGGAGAGATTTCACATATGCTAAACCATGGTTTTTGTGATATTGGCAAACGAGAACCCGTTCCAAGAGGAGTTTCGCATTGACTCTGGTCCAACCCCATCCCTGAGAAGGCAGAAGAAGAATATATACTATTTTCAGTTAAGAGCATCATCTCCAGCCCATGAATGTTATTATCATTTCCAAGAGTCAGCAATCCAGAGGCAGCTTCACAAGAGTTTAGCTTAGAGGTAGAATTGAGCATGGAATGAGATCCATGAGACCACCCTGAAAATTCTGCAGTGCAAGGTAAATGGATGAACCATTAATGTTAAGATACTGGGAATTACTTCAAGGTAAATTAGCATGGAAACAAATGATGTTCCATAAATTAGCTATATGGTAGTCCACAGGAGAAATTTAGTGGTAGTAAGTAATAACTTGTATGGCTATCAAAGACAGATGAAGGGGCAATTAGCTCATGGATCTTAACAGTATCATGGCTTGCTTCGATATCAGTGGCCTCATTTTTTGGCGGTTTTTGCTTATTGAGTTATTTCAATAATTAAAATACTATTGTGTTTACTATATTATAAGGTGATTTGTAGAACATTAGCTCTTCCTTGGATATTGACACTTGAATTAGCAAAATCCAGATAAGATGGTGCATTTACAGTGAAAAGAATTCAAAACTGCTCTTGCTAAGTTATTTTGTAATCAAGCTTGTTAATTATCAAAAATAGTCAAAGAAAAATTTGACCAAACCTAACTAGACCAAGCAAAAGTCATTGACCTATGTTACTTACAAAAAGGGAAGCATGACATACCTGGACTCTTCACCATCTGGAGGGTGCTAGAGCCATCTTGCCGTTCACCCTCTTCCACATGACCATTTGCCTCATGTTTCAATTGATCAAATAGACTGTCAAGTGTTTCCTGTGAGAAGTCCTCCTCGGAATAGATGTAACCACCAACACCACCATCATCATCATCATCCAAACTTAACTGCTCTTCAAGCTTCCGTAATGCATGATTGACCTCTGGCAGCAATGGCTGGTTATAAGTTTCTGATCTATCCATTTTAATCAAATGGGGCTTCTCATTTTTTCCTGTAACAAACTCAGAATTAACTTCTTCCACTGATACCGGACTGCATGAGCTCTGGCATTGTTCATTTAATTCATTAATTTGAGTGGGGAAGCCTTGTGCTTGAGCATCAGTAATGCTGTTGCTCTGATTGAAAGTTGAAGGAGATTCAGTTGAGAAGCTGAAAATTGGTTCAGGAACATATCTTCCCTGGAAGGAATGGAGAGCAAGAAAAACGAAAAATAATACATAATTAATATACCTTCCATGTGTCACAATGATTAAACATGAATCCACCACTTGCATCACAAAGGAAAGAAGAAAAGGGCAAGCATACGGAGAATAGAGATTGTAGTTAGACTGGAGAATCGCATCTTAGAGAGGACAAAGCCATTATATCATGGTATTACTTTTAATCAAATTTGAGATAGAAATAAGAATTATTTTTACATAGAGGCATCTTTGTCATTTACTAGCCAGCAAATATGTGAGTAGTGCACTCTTCCTCAAGTCTTTAATCCATTGGTTCTCCATCCAGCTTCTTACCTCACCACTTTCTGAGACAATCATCCTTTGCCTTCCATTGCAGTTATTACCTCTGACTTCCTAGAAGCTCCACCACATACAAACCTTATGGGTTGGTACTAGAAACTCCCTAAGTGTGAAATCAATGAATTACCATGGCATATGTATATCATGTACTCTTATCTAAAAAAGTAAAGCTAAAGATAAGATGTCCCTTTTCCCACTGGCTGAGCTAGGATTTTGTTTAAGGTGAGGAAATAATTAAACCACGTTTGTAATAATAATTTTGAGAAGGCAATCCATCAGCAGGAACAATATTATTTGTTAAGTCAAGGTGCATAATTACCTCATCATGTTATAAGGCATGCTGTTACTCCAGAGAAGTTCAAATTATTAAGCTCAGAGCTACCAATGATTTAAATTTGCAATTACTAACCAAATGTTTCCACACCTTTTCATGTATCTTGACTTTTGCAACCAAAGGGCATCTATGCTCTAATAAATAAGGAGTCCTATATCTGAACTCCTATTTTCTCCCTGTTTGATTTGAGAGATAGAATCGTTTACTTATTAACCTAGATTTATGAAAATGTTCAATAAGAGGCTGTATGAATAGTAACTTTAAAGAGTAATCATAACACCTGATCTGGTTTAGTGAGGCTGTGTGAATAGTAATTGTGGTGTTTGAAAACATGCCTTCATTTGTGCTTATTCTTCTTTAGTTGTTTTGACACATTCTTTTCCATCAATTCTTCCACTTACATTATTTAAATCAGAAATAGCTATTCTGGTACAGAAACAAGGGGGGTGTCGACTCATGAAATTTAATCTTTCAACTGCTAGCTCGGATGGTATCACCCTTTGCCACTTGGGAAACGGGGCGGTGATCCGATTCCAATAAATGGTTTCACTAAGTCATAACCAATAATTTAGGCATGTATATTGATTGAGAAGTTAATCTGCAATCAAGTTAAAAGCAGTGAACCCATATTCAAATAACTAAATGTCCAGTCACCAAAAGGAACGAACATTTTCAGGAAGGGGGTCGCCTACTGGATTTCCCAAATCCCATCTATGTCTAGTGACAGACCAAGAAATTTGGGCACGGGGTGCAAATGATCCTAAACTCCAACAGAGTCTAGAAAATCCAACACATCCGGAAGGCAATTTTCTCCTATCTCCCACCGGCTATGCCATTATCTTTGCCTGCTGAAGGTCCTGCCACTTTTGACATAAAGCAGCATCCCCAAGAAAGAAGGCCAGTCTCTCTCTTTTTACACTGCTTGTGAATTTTGATTTCCAGAATCTATGGTTGTCAGTCAAGTTTTGATGGTTAGTCTTGAGCTGTAGTGTAAACATTTGAGAATCAGGTTGTTCATATTGTGAACTTTCCTCCATGTATTGGTCTATATTCTAATTCTCTGAAAAGTTAACAACTTTTTTCAGACGAGATGCTGAAGATTCATGTCTTAACAATCTTTCTTTGATGTATTGAACATGCATGAATTGTTCAGCCCTTGTAAGGAGAACCTATATTGCACTTCCACAAGAACAAAATTTAATTTACAATCCTGCTTATCCCATTTAGAATAAAAATATACATTAGCAATATGCATAAAGGCAGCAGCCATGTATAGCTATTCAATAGTTGATCTATGAGGTCCAGGTTCATGCATTTTTTGACATCTGAAAATAAATTCAAGCAATATAGATTTAATAAAAGGAATTTAAAGAAACATCATAAATTAAACCAAGCAAGTAGGGCAGTGCGTATGTGTCATAAATATATTATGTATGTGTGCATGCAGTGGCATGCATATATAGATGTATGGACATATGGATAGCCTTGTGTATGCCTATGTGTAGTTAGCACAATTCTGAAAATATGGATGACCATTTGAAGATTACAAAGCATAAAGCAATTTTTCAGCATATAAATGTAAAGGTGTGTAAACACTGGTGCTGCAGGATACTTTTTTATGTATCCGATATAGAATATTTTTTTGGTTTTCTTATTGATTATTTTCTCCAAAATTTTGGTTGGTTGTGTTCAGGAAAACTAATGAATTCCTCATAAATTACAGTCTTTTTTTTTCAATTTTTGTTCACTTTTTTTTCAGCACTCTTTCATCTTCTGCCTCCCCTTTTGGGGGAGAATTATGGATGGAATGAATAAAGAGAAAAGGTATATATAGAATTTGCCCCCTTTTGGGAGAATCAGGCACAGACCTCTGCCACTTCTCTATAATGGACAAAAACAATGTGCCCATATGCCCTGCACAGAAGAAGAAAAGTGTACTTAGGCACGCACAAAATACTTACTGATTGTAACACTAGGAGCTAGGCATGTAATAATGCTACTCATCGCAATCTTCTAATGATATGAGTGTCTATAAAAAAACTGACATATCCAATATAAACCACCACAACGGTAAATTCCTAAAAACATAGATCAACAAACAGCTTTAGCACACAAGACTTATCATTGGTATAATATAATGCTCAACTAAATACTTACTTTCGAAGCTTACTTGGAAAAAGGCAATTATAACATTTGCTTGTATCAGAAGCTTAAAGTTTTTTCTAACAATATCACTTACTAACAAATATAAAAGAGACCTGTTTAAATATCATCAACAAACTCGACATTTGATGCCATCGCATAAACATTGTGGCAGTTGGTGGCATCATCAGGAGAGAAGGCACTTTTATACTCATGCATGACCAAGAAAGATGGTCAATACTACTCAGTTATATAATCAAGAGAGCCTCCAGATGAGAGGAAAAAGAAAAGATCCACTTTGTAACACAGACAACGAATATTCAACCACCTTATCTCAGAAGGCAGCAAAAAAGAGAAGCCAAATGGATCAGATATGACGAGACAAAATTAGTCTCAAAGTTTAGTCTATCCCTAAACTAAACTCCAACCTCGTCTGGGGCTGCAAAAAGGGCCTGGCTCAATCCAGACCTATCAAGTGATCAAGCTGGACTATTTTTTACTCCTTAATGATGAAACTCTAGGTGGTCTACTCCAACCTTTCCTTATTAAACAAAAAGAAATATGTATGTTGAGTTAAATTATAAAAATGGCCAAATTGGACAAGTATCCTTCCACTGTTCCACATTGTGTGCATTTCTACCATCTAACAGTTATCAAAGTCAAGCTAGTTGATAGTATCACCTAGAAACAACATCTCCATTATGAATGTGTAGATTTTTCATGAACTTCATGGGTAGGTCATCAAGATGAAGTTTCAAACATCTGATTAATAAATAAAAAGGCAATAAATTCCACTATGAAAATCAAGATAAGATATCCCTCCATTAACTATAATCAGAAATAGAGAAGAAAAACTTATTTAATAAGTGACAATGTTCTGAGGCTTACATGCTAAGCCAGTAACTTTTTGTAGTCAAATAAATATAATAATAAAATCAAAGGAAAAAAAATGTACATTTGATCAATCTGAAGTAAAATGTGATTAAAAGGTATGCTAATTCTCTAAAAATTATGAGGAATGTATAAACTTACGGGTCCAGCATCCAATAGATACGCCTCTGAAAACATGGATTTTGCTCCCCACGAGCATAATAACAAGACAATACTTCAGCATTCCCAACCTAGCCATGTTAACTGATGCTGAGAACATCATTTTATGGAAAGGAATATACAGTCCAGATGACCTCACAAGAAATACATAAACAATAGCAGTTTCAACTAATTTCACATCAGGTAACTTTTACTGTGACTAAAATATGTGCATGGAGTACCAAGAAGTCAATGTTCGCTAATATTTAGGAGGCATAATACAGTTAAGTAATGGAGATATTAGCAATCAATATACTAACCACTGCCAAAAAATAGAAATTCTAAAAATATATGAAATAATTTATAATTAAATAGAAAAATAAAAAGATTTATGACAGCTATTGATGCAGAGCTCAGTCATTTCTGTCCAACAACCGATGGAGGCCAGGGTTGAAATTTGGAGGTATAGGACATAACACCAGCCATGTACTGTTCCATGCGTAGAATAATGAATGCCTATATGTACAAGGTTAGCCAGCCCAAAGAACACACCATGTTGATATGGATCAATAGAGCACATTGAACGGTCCACAATACAGGGTGGTATAGTTGGCATTTCAAACCTTGGACAGAAGTTGTCAGGGTGTGGTATCAGGCCCAAAATATGTTGCATAGGAGTATTGATGCCTGAGGCAACCCAAAATTGTGTGAGCCCTACCCTAGCTTCTGAGTACTTGCTTTCAAATATGAAAATTTCATAATTGTGGAACCGCATGTCAAAGCAAATTCAGAAACTAGCTAGCCCCACTACTTGCATTTCATACTGCATGTCCTCGTTTACTTTGGGCAGAAAGCATATCAAAACATACCAAGCAACTGTTATACATTTTCATTTTTTAGGTGCAGAGAAAATCCTTGCTCAAGGATCTTGACTAGTTATTTGATTAAATCAGTGGAACAAAATTGTAGATTTTCCTTTTCTCTTACTTGAGCACAATATCATTTTTTTAAATACTTCTCAACCTTTGATTTTTCAGGGGGCACTCTTGGAGGTCTTTGTCAAAAAAATTTATGCCAATTTCAAGAGCAAGTATGATCATCAAGGTGATGAGTTGGATCATTGACTTCATGCCAAGAAGGTGCATTTGTCAGGCTGGTAATCAATAAGGTCAATCAATTGAGCTGAAATGGTATCTTGAGGAGCTACATTAATAATGATCAGTAAGTAGAGAAACTGCATGTGGTTTTTTTTTTTTTTTTTGGGAATAAAAAGGGAAGTGAAGAACCTAGATTCATTGAGTTAATGAAGAAGAAGAATAAAATGTGATTTATATAAGTTCACGCCTTAGCTCATAAGAACTAGAACTTCTTTGTGGAATTTGACAGGAAACACAAGCCATCTTTTATGAGTGGAGACAGAGAAAAGAGAACAACTTTGCACAAAGTTGGGAAGAAACAGAAAAGAGGTGGAAAGAAAAGGTAGCTTCTTTCAGAAAGGCTAATGTTACAAGCATAGGCTGACAGTACAAATATAAATGATTCAATTAAACAAACCTTAAGACGCTCATGTGCTTCTGCAAGGGTCCTTCCATTGTTCTTTTTCCGCCACAAATGTCCATCATTACGGAAATTGCGTAGCACCCTTCGATTGAAAAGGAACAAAGAACCACCTATTCAAAAGATATCACAAACATAAGCAGCAGAAAACTTAAATTGAAGTCAATCAACAATGCTGAATATCTAATATCCAAGAAGAGCATGTATATTACTAGGTGGCTTATCAGGAGGCTTATTGGAGAGTTGGAAACTCTCATAATTGTGTAAGATAAAAAGAACTTCTACAGGCTTCAACCAACGTGTCTGAGCTTCTTTGCACAGCTTATTCATATCAAAACCTGAAACCACACAAAGACAAAACAACTTATTCTGGAAACAGCTTGATGAACAAGGACCAGTGAACAACAATTCTATCTAAACAAATTTTGATGCGCCATTTCTTTTGCAGTTCACATTAAGATAAAATTGAATTTACAGCAGAACTCTAGATTTCTGTTGTATATATTTCAAATAGATGAGGAATGCAATGGTTAAATCACTAATATGGTTCAACCATCATCCTCCAAAACCTTCTAAAATTGCACAAATAGATCCAAGAACAACAAAATAAAATGTACCCTTCTGTTGTCATTCTTGAACACCTCATTTAACTAATTCTGAACACAATTCCAAGTTATAGATTCTTTGACTACATAAAAGAATTATGAAACATACTGGAACAATTGGCACCACTTGGGCCAAAGAGTGACCAGAATTGACCTGAACTCAACAAGAAATCAAATCATATTTGCAAACTTGTAACACTGAAGAAGCAAACCCAAGAAAGCAACACTCTAAACTCATAGGTCAGAAACATATCTAGATTATTGACAATATTAAGTCTCAACACATGCCATAATGCAGAAAACTTTGAGTAACCAATCTTTCCATCCATAAATGCTAAGTCATCAGTTTTCCAGCCAAAAAAGAATGTAAGCTTCATAATCACCACACAAAGTACAAATTCTCAAAAACGAAATCATATTCCTGAATCAGAAGGCAAATCCAATTAAATATGTATGATACTTGAAACATCTACAAGCATGAAAGATAGTCCCTCAAGCTTCAATTTTATGGAGGCTTCAATTTTTCCTGAAAAACAGAAAATATGCACAAGATATCATTTTTAAGATATACTGGCAAAGAAATACGTTGATTAAGTCCCGATCACATGTTACAATCATCAACAACAAACCCAAACCCTACTAAAATCGCAAAAAATGATCTCAAAAATAATCAAATAAATAGGTAATTAAACAAAGTGCACCGTTGGCATTACACTTAACATTTTACTTAATCAACTGATACATAATTCGATTCCAAGTACAAGATTCTCCGAATACACGGATCAGAATCATTCAATTGGATAACAAGAACAAATATTACGGATTGGAGGTAAAAAAAAGAACCAAAATGGACCCGAATTCAACACAAGAAATCGAAATTTTCGGATTGAAAACGAACCAAAATACTCCACTTTGATTACCTGGCTGCATCGCGATCAGTCCACAGAAACAGTTCTGATCGAAGTGGCAGCTCGATCTCGAACTTACTGCAGAGGTATCAACTTTGAAGCCCTAAAAGATATCGAGAAGGGAAGAAACCAGGAAGGAGATGAAAGCCGAGCAGAGACCAAGTGATGGGAGTCCAAAAGAATAGTCCACGCGGGAGCTGCCGAGACTGGAAGAAGCCTCAAAAAGCCGCATGGTGAGCAACAGCACATGAAGCAAAAGAGGGAAAGAAGAGGGGGAGATTCCCGGAAGTGGACAAGCACAAGAGCGGGAGAGAGAGAGGAAGCCCGGACACTGACAGGTAGACATTTGTGGTTGATAGTTTGAAATGGGCTAGATTTAAATTTATATATATTCAAAAGTATATTTATAAAAAAAATTAATTTTTTTTTTCTTCCTATAAAATTCAGTCCGCCGGTTCCAAAGCTACTTTCAAGTATTTATACATATAAGCCTAACCCAGCTTGTAATCCTATAAATTTATTTATTGTACTTGTCCAAACTATAAATCCTATAGAATTTTTAATCCAATTATTCATGTTTATTTTTATTCAATACTTTAATCCATAACTTAGCAGAAAGATAATCAAACTGTTAACCTTAAATGAAAATACAAATACCATATTAAAAAAATAAAATAATTAACATGACCTTAAGTGACATAACAACCACTTAAGGATATAAGAAAACATATGTATTCTCCTCTCTACTTAAGGATAATTTTGACTTTTCATATAAGATAAATAGTTTTACTAATACCGTTAGTTTAACTGAGTGTAAGTATAGGTTTTATAAACTATTAGGTATAAGTATAATAAATATGAATATTAGAAAGATTTTTGTATTTTTTTTGTTTAGGACATAGGCCAGCGGGCAACGTATTATAATTTATGACTACGCTTTTGATACCCACTATATGTGTCATGGAATGGCACTTCAATTGTACAAATAATAAAGAGGAGAATTTTTATCACTATCCTACTATGTTCGACCACTGTGATACTAAAGTTCAAAATTTTTCGTACATGAGAAAAATAAATAAAAAGCAAAAGTTATGTTTTTAAAGTTTTCAAAAAAAAAAGAAGTAGAATTTTTTTGATTTTCTTGTTTTCTTACAACTTCGGAACGCCGTATTTTTTTATTACAAATGAATTATTTTTCTCTTAATTTATTTCAAATTTTCCTAATTTTTTTTTTGTGCATGTGGCTCCTTTTTTTCCATGAATTTCTATAATTATTATGATTTTTTTGAACATTCTTTTTTGAATGATTTTTTCCTTTTTGAAAATTCCACCCAAAACCTAATTTACTCATAGAGAAAATATTACGAATGAATTATTTTTCTTTTTTTGGTGCATGCGTCATGTCCCAAATTTGGAATATGGCATGGTCAGGGGCGGCCCAATACATTTGGAGGCCTAAGGCGGATTCAGTGAATGAGGCCTTTTTTTTAATAATATTTTTTTAATAAATATAAAATATTTTAGAAAAAGATACGAAATAGATAGCTACTAAATATATTATTGCAACAAAGATACATGAATGCAATAAAGACTGATAAAAAAAATTTTCAATTCAATATAATTTTTGAATGAATATACAGAAAAATAATTATGCTAAAGAAAGACCCATAAAATTAATTAAATAAATGAGATAATGCATGGCAGTACTGTTTACCATGTCAAGCAAGAGCATAATAGGAAAAGGTTATCCTACGGCACTTCATGGTCAAGGTAAAGGAATGAATTTGTCCCGAAAGGGACCTCTCCATAAGAGAAAGTAGGGGCATTATGGAAAATTCACTCCATCTAATTAATAAAAGTCCCATCCCACCATCTCCCCTTCAACGGAGTACCCAAGCAGCAACTGCAACATCACGGCACAGCGGCCATTCAATCTCCAACCTCCCTCCTTTTCCCTCTCTACCAACCAAAAGGAAAGAAGAAACTGAGAGGATAAAATTATAGGAATCTACACCCTCCAAGAAGTCCATCTCCAATCCTCCTATCTTTCTTCCTGATGACCCAGCTGGATCAGGAGTAATGTGAGGGAAGGAAAACCAAGACCAAAACCAAAAAAGAGAAGGGATGAAAGATACGAGTGGCTTCAGACGTGTATCAAGCCAACCAAATCCCTCCTCTCTCTCTCTCTCTCTCTCTCTCCACCCAAAACAGAACTAATGTCCCCAACTTCCCAAATTGCCCCTCTGCAGGCCAGGAAACTCTCTCCACGTCCCTTCCATCAAGGGGGAAGACTCGTAGCCAGCTCCTGTTCACATTTGATATGGGGCCTTGGCATCCTTTTGGTCACTCGCCCGGGCCTTTGCTTCCTTGGTCATTGGCCCGAGGCCTTAGGCGACCGTCTTGGTCGCCTAATGCTCGGCCGGCCTTGGGCATGGTCATCCTGCCACGGATATTGCCCATAATAAAAGATTTATACAAATTTCATAATCATAAAGTATATAATAACAGAGGTCCAAAAATTTCTTTTTTTATTAAAACAGTACTTACAGAGGATTTAAATCCAAAGTTTAAATATTCAAAAGCCATGTAACCCATAATTCACCGAAACCATTAATGTGAGTTGTTGTTTGCCAAATTTCTCTTTTTGTTTGAAAAGAAAACTGAAACAAAGAGAAGAATAAGTTAAGCAGCTTAGTAAGTAAGTTTATACTGTTAGATATATGCCCTAGAAGCCAATCTGGCTGACACATTATTAATTCTGGGACATTGTTTTGTACTTGACATTATTATTATTGAATAATAAATGGGCATCTTTTTCATTCATATTGTTTATGTGTCTATGAATCGTTCAAGAAATTAATAAGCTGATAATACATAATCTCAAGAGTTGAGAATTTGAGCCATGTATCATTGGTGATTAATTTCTAAATACTCCTGATCAATGGATCATCACGAGGACGGTGATCGATCCGATAAGATCAGTGCACAGATCGCTTTCCTTATGGATGGACGAGACTCGAGTTCACAGTATAGAGATACTGAAGTGATAGTGCAGGTGCTTATTAGAGAACAAGGGTACTGAGCATGACCAAGATAAGAAGTCACTTGGATGTCTATCCACTCGTCAGTGACTTGCTTGATGTTGTAGTAGTGTGACTGGTCCTTTGACCTGCGGTGATTCGGCTACTCACAGTGAGGTTATTGCAGTTTGACTACACATATACATGGTCTCTAGTCATATGAGTCCTTGTAGTGTAGATTGGCTGCAGTAGGTTCACTGTAGGAGTAGGGTATGCACCTACATGGAATCTATTGACCTTGATAGATGAGGAGTGATCCTATGTGATTTATAAGACTGAGTTTTAAGACCTTGGCCAGGGCAGTATATACAGTGGAGAAAGAGTTTTCCACTCTCGAACTCAAGTTGAATAAATCTAGACATATGACAGACGACGGGGTTTGACAAGTTATCCATGACCTCCGTTCTGTAGGGATCTATGGTAGAAGGACTGTATCATACGATAACTGCACCAAAAGGTTCATCATTCCATTCTACTGGGTTGCCACTATATGCTGCTAGGTGTCACTGGTGGATGGTGAGACTCATAGGGACCATCTTGATGGTCGATGATCCCTGGTGAGTTGAGTTGGAATTGTTTCAACCCATTGAAAGGAGTTTTCAATGATATTGTGATAGAGATCGCAATATATCTCACTACCAGTCAGAATAGAACCTATGTGGTCACACACATTAGAGGTATTGACCGATCCGATGGTTGAATTGTGATTAGAAATCATAAATAATCAATTTGATTGATAATTGGTTAACCCGCTAAGAGTTAGTGAGTTGAAGAAGGAATAATTTTAATCGGATTGCAATTTAATTTAATTAATTGGACTTGATCACGAGTCCTACTTGGAGTAGGATCCTTGGAGTCTTAATTGGATTAGGATTTCAAATTAAATTAGAGTCCTATTTGGAGTAGGATTTCTAAAGTCCAATTGCCTTAGGGCTGAAATTTAATAAGTCCTAATTAGATTAGGATTTTCTTAAGTTCTAATTAATTTTAATTTTAATCTAATTAATTAAAAGACTCCTAATTTGATTAGGATTGAAGAGTTCAATTGAGTCATGGTTCAATTAAATTCTAATTAGATTAGGATTTAGAGGAAATTGAAATGGGTGTAAATCTTATTTTGAATAGAATTGAATCCTAGCACTTGGACCCAACCCTCCCCACTTAATTAGATTAAGTGGGGGCTAACCAAATGGGAGAAGAGGGAGGGGCCTACGCCCCTCCCTTGGCTCGTGGCGTGAAGGAAAAAGGAGGGGCCATGCCCCTCCTATTTTGAATTCACAAAGGGATAAAGATGAGCTCCTAAAATTTAGGAGCTCATCTCTATCCACACACCATAAAAGAGGGGTTCAAAGGGGCTCCGAATTTTTCATGATTTTTCTTGGGATTTTTGGCAGCAAGCAACCTCCTTCCATTCCTCCTTTTAGCTACAAGAAAGCAAGAGAAAAGAAGTTCTTGGCGTGGTCTACTTCATCCCCTTCCTTGGTTCCAACGCGAAGGAAAAAGAAAAGGCTGCAGATTTTTTGTTCTCCTTCTATTGAACCATCCTTCTTCTTCCTCCTCCCTTAGGCATTCAAGAGTTGATTGATAGGGAGGATATCAGCCATCAATAGCCATCTCTGCAAGGGAGCTAGCACCCCGGGGAGATCTAAAAGCTTCGATCGGTGCTTTGCCTCGTGTGGATACCCGTAGAGGTCGGACGCGTGTGCGGCTTCCATCGAACCTTCAACAAATCCACGTAAATCAGATTTGCGGAGACCATCTACCCGCACAAGGTGAAGATCTGATCTTTTTATTGATTTTTAAATGGTTTAAAAGAATTTAATCCTAATCTATCTATAAATGGTTTTAAAATACGTTCATGCAATGAACGGAATCTGCGCATGCCCTTCCGCTGCAGATCTGAAAATTTTTGAAATTTTTATGCGGCATGCATGAGATCCTAACATATACTACTTTATTGGATCAAGCATAAATTTTATATAATTTTAATGCATTATCTAGAGAATAACTTTTACTACAAATTAAACCATTATATATATATATGATAATATAATAAACTCTAATATAAATATCATTGCAAAATATAGTATTTCATAATAACAATATAATAAATCATAAAACCAATCATACTATTGCATATGCATTGATCATGCAAATTTTATAAATATGCTTTCAAGTACATAGCATAAATAAATTTATAAACCATTTATCATTCAGCCATATCATGATATAGAATAATACTCTCAGACTAAATACTAAGGTCACCTTATACCATGACGGGACCGTAATCAACTAGATATCACAACATGCCAACTATTATACCTGTTGACGAGGTTGTATACCAACTCTTATATCCGCTGGTGAGGGCATTACTAACTATTATATCCTATAATAGGACCATATGCCAACCGTTATATCCACTAGTAGAATCGTACGCCAATCATACATATCTATTTGAGAGGTCGTGGTTATATTTCTTAGATTATATTTTTTAAGTTATATTTTTTTTAAAATATAACTTTTTTAAATTATACATGAATAAAATACTAAATGGCATTACAAAGTACGTAGTTCATAAATAATCTTTAACAATAAAATCTACCTCAAAATCTACCTCGTATAGATAATACCAGCCCAGGTCGCTGTCAGCTCCGCTCTTGGAACTGAGACATTAAAGATTGGCATCTCGCAAGCTACGACCGGCCGAGAGTCCGAACTTGGGATCACGAACCCAGCTCAATCTCTGCTACCGTCGCCTGTTGCACGACCGTTGAAGTTGACCTTGAGAAAGCTTGGAAGTAGGGGCTCCTAGGTGATGTAAACCAACTGGATCGCTACAGGAGCAGAAAAAGAGTTTTAGATATCCCAAGCTATCCCAGTCTCTCTAACTATGGAAGAAAAGAAAACTTTAGTAGCCTGCATCAGCTCTCTTTCTAAGATAAGCCTCGCTGCCAGTGTGCTGCTCTAAAAAATATAGGCATTCCTAGCAAGCCAGATATGATAGCCAATATAAGTGGCCCTAGTGCCCTACAGTCTAGAGGACTCACTGCTAAAACTCCTCTGGAGAGATTCGAGAAAGGTCTGAATGATTGTTGTTTACTGGAAAAATGCCAGAAAGAAACAAATGAAATTCCACACATGCGCTACCCTCCGATGCTAAAACAGAGCATGGTCAATAGTCTCCACCTCCGCATCACAACAAAGGTGTGACGTTTATCTTCTGACCACTTAGCACTCCTCTGATGGGCGAGCATGTCCAAATCACCTTCTAGATGAAGAGGATAATTTTAGGATGGATTCCGAGCCTCTAGATCCAAGTATTTTTTTTTAATTTCTGCACATTTGCTTGACTAAGGCACAATGTCTGTCAGAGTTATGGGGAAGTCCAAATTGCTTTTGCATCAAAAAGAAATCCAAATTGGCAACGCCAATTCTTTTTTTTGCGGTCCTCCACTTTTCTCTATTCCTCTTGGGAGCTGATAATTTTATATTGTTGAAATGACCCATAATTAAAAGCTTGAGGTTTGACTGTTTCTGGTGAGGGAAAGATAAAAAACTCTGCCCATGTGGCTTCACAAAAATAGCTCGGCATTAGCTTTTAAAAGACGCACCATTTTCACTTTCCAATGTCCAATAGAAGAGATTCACTTTATGAAGTATAATACAAAGGAGTTGCATTTAACAAACCTCCTAGGTACATCACTGTAGCAAAGGGAATCACATCGTCAAGAAAAAATTGGAAAACAATCGTCAGAACTTGGTTTTTTTTTTTAATTATAATACAAGGAGATGGCTCATACTTGTTTATTACGAATACATTCAACAAAAATCAGAAAATAAAGTATCTCTAAACTCAGGAGAATTAGAAGCCAAAACCATCCATATAGTGCTACGCTGAATGCTCGGCTAAAAAAAAAAAAAAAAAAAAACATCCATCCGCGCAATTCCTAATTAATATCCAAATATCCCTTGTAAACATGAGATGCAAGGATTGCAGCGCAATTCCTAATTAATATCCAAATATCCCACAGTAAGGATTACAATTTCATATTGTTTCGAAATCCACCAACAATGATGGATGAATCATCTTCAAAAAAGATATCATTAGCCTTCAGAAAATGAATGGCATACTGAATTCCCTACCAAGCTGCTCTCAACTCAGCCCCTAGGATGGATAT
Organism: Phoenix dactylifera; assembly: GCF_051530095.1. Taxonomy (NCBI): domain Eukaryota; kingdom Viridiplantae; phylum Streptophyta; class Magnoliopsida; order Arecales; family Arecaceae; genus Phoenix; species Phoenix dactylifera. Next base: position 15,982,241 of record NC_143201.1, read on the forward strand.
TTCGAAAAGCTGACTCCACCGCCACAATGAAATGGAAATCCAGACTACAGGTCTATTTTCTCCCAGCGGGCCGACCGCTGATTCCATTTGCCATCCAGGCAGCATTTTTTATTCTTGGGAATGTTCAGCGTTGACGTCCCGTGAAGCAAAGGACAAGGCCATTGTGGGTCAACTATCATGGTTGTTGGACACCAATAGCAGTATTATACCCTAGAGCGTGAAGAACGTTGGTAGACTAAAGGGCCAGCACTCGCCATCAAGCTGACTCCAAAATCTAGTTCAACGAAGTCTCTATCTAAAAATAAAATACATCTATTGCAGTCAAAATACACTATACATATCGAGCTGAACAATACAAAACATGCTGCACCGAACTACCAGATAGTACAGTTCATACCCTACCATACCAATACATAATACATACCGAATATCGGTATGCCGAACAGGCTCTATACAGATATAATAAAAATATGGTGTTGGTATGAGGTTTGATCTCGAGATGGCATACCTTGATTTCCTCCACAGTTATTAACCAGAGTATGAACATGGCCAACTCAACTCGTTCGAGTGGGGAAAAAAAGCATGAAACATGCAATACATGTATTCTATTAGTAAAAACAGAAAAGTAAACGTATATGTCAGAGGTTGAGTTTAAACGCTCAAACATATGGTCTGTAGCCGCATGCTCCACACGGCTCCATTAGCATGGTGCAAAATTGGGAAGTACCGTGCAAGGAAACTCGCTATTGGAAAGGATACGTTGAAATTAAAAATTGGAATTGCATGAATTAGAGGTAGAAAGGTTTAATTAATAGTAGAATAGATGCTTGGCATGTGAAATAGATGCAACTGAGGAGGGATGAATAAATTTGGTTCCTTCTGACCAAAGTTTTTTTCAATTCTTCATGTAACTAATAACTGCAGATGTTTGGTTTCTCTCCATTAAACTGATGCAAGAAATGCAGTTATTATGGGAGTATCTCAATGCACAGAATCAGTTGTTAAGGACAAAACTTGCATTACAAATCATGTCTAATCTTTTTTTCTTTGACTGAAAAAAGAAAACATGTCTAGTCACTGGCAGCATTAGCCCATGTTAGTTTGAGATGTACCCAGGAAAGTGCACAATATATTATTAATACAGTTGCAGCACAAATTCCCAAACAAGTGTAGGATGCCGTGCAGGCCAAAAAAAAATACAAACGCGTACCATGGGACTATTATTAATTTCTCATGATACACATTGCCTGCATGAGTGCTTTTAATATTTCTGTTGGAGTTTCTATGAATACAAAGAGTATGTGGAATCGATCCTATGAATACAAAGAGTGTGGAATCAAGCCAGGCCTCTCTACGAACCGGACCTCTTCAAGTAAGCCATCACCCCAAGCCCAGCAACAAGTGCAGCTCCAGCTGCAACCGAACTGTATGCAGATGCCCATGCATCCCTTTGTGCATGGACAAGGCCTCCTGATTCACCGCCCCTCTTCCGGCGACCTGAACTGGAGAATTCTAAATGCAACCTTAAACTCTGCATGAGTACGAGGTAGAGAAGTTATGTACATATCACTCAATTGATAGAACACAATTTTACTTCAAATCTTGACTCTGCATGTAACTGAGTTACTAGTATTCATCAATCGATAACAATGTAACAATAACCATCAAGCCTTGTCCAATTTAAGATTGGAATAGTGAATCCTCTTTTGTCAATCATGTCGTCGAGATCTCTCACAATCTCCATCCAAATTAGATGAGGCCTGTACCTTCTTTTCTCTGAACTCTGTAATGCATATTTAGATACCTCTCCTTTGCAAGACCTCCTAGGATCTTTCTTTGACATGCTCATACCATCTTAATTGTCTGAGTATTATTTTGTCCTCAAGTATGAACGGTAACAGTATATTAACTATTATTTCTTAGTTTTAGGTTAATTGTATTGACAATTTATAATACGGTCTGCCGTACTGCCCGGTACAGGATGTACCGTACCACGAGTAAACCGGTATAAAACTTAATTTCAAATCGGTACAAGTCCCATACCGCTTGTGTCGAGGCATACCGCCCCATACCGAGGTGTACTAAGATGCGCACCAGTCCATACTGAGGTGTACCAACTTATACTGAGGCATATCAAGATAAAAATTGAGAAAAATAATTAAAGAGCTATTTCAGTACAGAGATGTACCATACCGTACCGTACCATACTAAACTGATAAGGTACCGATACAATACCCAGTACTGAGATTGTGGACCTTGATTTACAATTTTTCAAGACATTTTGGAAAACTACCGTTGCTTGTGAAAATTAACTAGCAACTAAGAAGCATTGTAGAAATTATAGTCAAGGGGAGTAAGAACAACTAAGTCCTATGATACCTTCCAACCGGCTTGTCTAGCATGATCAACAGCTGTTGCAAGGTCATTGTCAGATGCAAGGATGACCTTGTCATGATCCTCATCTTCATACTTCAAAAAGATCATCACAAGAGAAAACATGTTAAGGAACCCATTCAATGAAAAAGCCAACTAATTAATGTTAAATGGTTTCCAAGCTTAGTGAAACAATTGAGCAGATACCGATATTTGGGGAAGATTATTCCTATCAATATCATCACCAACCCTCTGGAGAATACAAGTTATAAGGTCTGTCAAGCTCTGTGTTTCTGAAATTGACAACAGTAAAAATCAAGTCAGAAACTTCTAAATGGAAGACGTTTTTTTGTCATAATGTCTGACCAGAGAGCATACCACAGTTAAACCTGTGCATTCTGCCCTTTCTATCTTGAAGCTTAAAGCCAAATATAGTAGAAGAACCTGAAGCTGGATAAAAAGTGTTCCTCCCTGTGTCCGTTACTTCAGATGCCACTTTGATGGATCCTTCACTGAAATGAAAGCTAAGCATGGTCAGTAAAATACATATTGAAGAATAAAGAAAAGCATTAGAAAAGAGTACAATAATAGTAATGCTATGTAAACCTCCGAGAATCGTCATCATCATCCAAAAGTCCTATGGCCATAGCAGAGTCCAAAAACTTTTGCATCATGGTACTGGTTGCCTCATTTCCAACTCCCCCACTGCTTCCCACCTTGAGATATCATGAACAATGACAACAAATCACCAACAAAAAGGAGGTTAACTTTACAATGCATACTTATAAACCAAAATATGGAGATAGTAAGAAGCAAAGACACCAAGTTCAGATACCAAAAAATCTTTAGCATAAAAAGTTTCATTATCTATCTGTCACAAGTCACAACATCACCAAAAGAGTCCAGAAAGTCCATAATCCATGGCATGTTGCTGCTAAAAATGATAACTGCTATACCTAACCAGTGCCATACAATGCCTGAGAGCATGACTGCATAACGTGCTAAAAAGAGCATTTAGAAAGCATGAGATCAATGTTTGATGCAAAGCTAGCTTGCAGCATCTGATTGTCAATATAAGAATGAAAATAGAAATCTAGTTTGAAATTGAAAGTAGATGACTGACACCAGGCACAATTATATCATATTATCATGAAATCGATTGATTAAAGTGCATTAGCGACTTACTGTGGCTACTGCAGCACGAGTCATATGAATCACATCCATCACTGAAACTATATATCCATCTGTTTCAATTCACAAAAGCTACATCAGCAACAAGTGCAATGGAACAGGTTTGCATCCTAGAGCAACCACTTTGTGCAAAAAAAAAAAAAAAAGGAAAGAAAAGAAAAGAAAGCCAAAGGTTAGGTTTGTCCCTAAGCATACCTCTATCTACAACAGGAAGATGCAAAAATTTCCCATCATGCATGGTATGAAGAACATCAACAATTGGCGTATCGACTGTTCCACATTCAGGATTTGAAGTCATGACCTGAGTACAAAAGTTACCCACTAAGAGGTTTGCTAAGGTGTATCGACATTAGTTTCCTAATAAACAGGATGGAGCATAGCTTTCACATAGATTTAAGACAAAAACTGTGAATATTAAATACAGACCTGTTGTCATCGTGGTTTGAGCTATAATTCTGCATCATATGGTACATATACAACTCAACTTTTTTTTCTTTTGAACTTATCAAGTAAGAAACCCCAAATTCTAGAGTATCATTGTCACCTTTTTAACTAGTATCACTAAATGTCACTCAAGACCTTAGCATAGTTAGTACTTGGCACCTTTTTTCTTGCTTAGATAATTGATTTTCATTCAACTCAAACCCTCTATTTGTTATGAAGGATGGGTTGGAGGAAGAATGGATAGGGAAGGGTGGATGAGGAAGAGGATGGATAGGTCTTTCATCCATCCTCCCGTGTGTTTGGTGAAACATGGAAGGATGGATGGGAATAATTTCTTCCTCTGCTTAGTATAGGAGGAATGAAAGGATGGATGATTATTGTACAATATTTTTACTAAATTACCCTTGGATAAAAGCATTATTATTAATTTATAATATTTATTTATAATAAAGAAATAGTGCAATATATAAACTTATAATCTTTAAAATTTATAATTATACAAAAAAATATAATATTTAATTTTAATTTAATAGATGATTTTATAAATTAATTATATATGAATTAATTTATTTATATATTAATTATATAAATAAATAACTAATTTATAATTCAATTTAAATAGTTAATTGATTTTATATAATTAGTTAACTAAAAAATAGTGAATATAAATAAAAAAAAGAAGAAAATTCTAATTATTTAGTTATAATTATAGAAATTATGTTTCTAAAATTAAAATAATTAGTAATAAAATTTAGTAGTTTAGGGTTAACAGTATAGGTAAAATAGTATATATATATATATATACAAAATAAAAGAAAATGTGAAGAAATGTTGGAGTTTTATCAAAAAGAATGAACTGTAATTTTGTCTATATAGAAACTTACCCCTCACAGACCCCATCCATCCTTCCTTACGTCCTTCCAATTTGGGAAGCTTGTTTGTGAGGTAAAAAGGTTGTTATGCTGAAAAAAATGTGCAGAACCTTTGTAATTGGCAAAATGATTTCTCCAGTTCTGCTTAGTTGATTGTTCATCAATATTATGATTTGTTTATAGTTTACTCATGACCTATTCAAGAAACTTATCTGCTTGCCCATGATATTTTATTTCTTGAGTTTGGGCTATGATGGATGGACAATCCCTTCTTTTCATCCATCCTTCCTAAGATTTGTTGAACCAAACAGTGGATGGAGAACATCCGTCCTTCGAACCCCATCCATCCTCTCTCTCATGACCCCAACCAAATATAAGAAAAGTTTGTGAACGAGGAAAAAGTTTTATTGAAAAGATAAATGAACATATATCGCTTTTATCTCGTACTCAAAAATAAGAAAAATCACACGCCATGTTTATATGCAGTAAAAAAAATCACTTCCACAATTTATATATCAAATGAGGGATTTTAGATTTTTATATAAAAAGTTGCAGCCAAAATCTATTCTGCTTTCACTGAGCTAATTACTCGATAACTAATATGTTTACAGACACAAATCCATATATTCATTTGGTTCTTGCAACTAAAACTAATTTGTAATTGATCAAAATGTTTTACTTATTAAACAAATTATTTAAAAAGTAAGTTGCATAGATAGAAGGGCATGCAATGAAGGGTTTAGATAATTATGAAGTTTATTCAAATACAAACCAAATAAAAAGAAAAATAATTTTCACTTGCAACTAAGTTCATTGGCCACAAACTATGCATTTACAGTGTGGCATAATGCAATACGAATATGAGGTAGATTTACCAATGCATGGTAGGGTTACTCTACAATTAATCTATTGTTGGAAGTTCTCTAAAGAGTACAACATTTGTCGCTCTCTTATGTTTACTAGTAAAGCATGTATAAACAATATGGTACAGTGCATTACCCTTGATTTACATAAATTACCCAATTTCTTTAATCTTAACTCATTTAAGCAGAGGAATACCTTTACATTAGACATTATATCATAAATTACTGTGTCATTGCTCGGTAGAGTACGTGTGATCCATTACATTTTTGTGCTGACCAATAAAGGCACAATAACAGCAGAAAGTCATTATCTCAAAACCCAAGCCAAGTGATCACATTGTTAAGTCATATACTACATGATATTTTTCCAAATATGAATCAATTTAATAATTGGTTTTAACTCTGGATCCTATGATCCATAGGAAGCAAATGTAATTATAAATGCTCAGAAAGTTGTTCGTTCCTTTTTCTTTCTATTTATTTTTTTTTTCTTGAGCAACAAATAAGTAATTCTTGCATCAATTTTTAACTGATCATTACATTACTTACTTCAGCACAAATCATCATAACATCAAGCAATTGCACTGCAAGTTGAGCTAAGCATTATGTATGGATTTGCAGAAGAGAATGGTAGACACATACCTTCTCAACAGGTGTTGACTCTGGAGAAAGATTTTGTGAGATTACTCGCATCAATATATCTCTAGAACTGAGACATAAAAAAAGAAGAGTAAAGAAAGGAGGAGTAAAATAGATTTGGCACAGGGAAATGGAATTGAATCCTTCAAAATGAAAATATTTGCAAACTTTGAGAGAGCTTACGTCAATATCCCCTGAGGTTTGTTTTCTGCTGTCACCACTGCTGAACTCATTTTGAGTTCCAGCATCTTCTTTGCTGCAGTTAACACTGAGTCTGTTGGTGAGACCATAACAACCCTAGCAAAATGCTATCCTCAGTCAAAATTAATTACTTAGAGCTGTATGTGAGCATGACATCTCCTAATGATGGTATTACCTACTTTGAGTTTTCTGGTATGATGGTAGACAATGATGGCCGGAACATCCGCTCTCGAAGAGTTTCAATAAATGAATTAGCACCTAGCAAAATTAAAATTTACAGTATAAAGAGAATATAGACCACATACTTAGTTGTCTTTGGACAATTAATATGCCAACATAACAAAAAGATCATAGAGTAATTTTATTAGAAATAAGCGAACTATGAAACAAAGCAGATATAAATGAAATTGGATGAAAAATAATCGCGAGAGAACAATCAATTTCTGTGAGACTTCCTATCTACACACCCGAAATTGATGTTCCCCAATGCTTTTCCACCCCCTCAACAGCAGCAGCAATGGCTTTTCCCTTCTCAGCTGCCCGTTCCATTCGTGCAATTGCATCATATAGACACTTAGCTATGTCAAGTAAAGCAATTACTTCGCCATTTTCCACGACAGGCAAATGTCTGAACTTTCCTGAAAAATAGAAAGGTCAAGGTTGAACAATTAATAACCATCATATAGAAAAAGTAGTGTGTGACCTAGGGTTAAAGGATCCATACAAACCTTGCACCATCTTCTGCAGGGCTTCCACAGCCAGTGTGTCTGATAGAACAAAAACAGGATTCCGAGTCATGACTTTGGAAACAGGTGTTTCCTCAAGCTTTAATTCACGTGCAATGACTCTTGTGGTTATATCCTTCATTGAAGAAAAACATATAAAAATCGTCATGGGCTCCAATAAACTGGCTTAGACTTTATTACATTTTGTGTGGAAAGGAGAGAGAATGAACCTTGTCAGTGAGGATCCCACAAAGCAAAGCATTTGAGTCCGTCAGCAACACAGCGTCAACCCTACGAGCAGCCATCCTGCGGCAAGCCTCATATACAGTCGTGTTCTCGGGTATTGTTAAGGCTTTAGACAAACGCAGTCTCTTTACAGTTCTTTCACTCACAGTCCTGTTCCTGGGGATGAACGATAAGATCAATAATTTCACAATTGCATCAAAATTGCATTGTAAAATACCTTTTGGATTTTTTTTTTCTTATTGAAGCGCTTTCTTGCCATTTAAATGCAAAAAAAATCCATTCAATAGGCCTTGGGTAAAGTGAATAGATATTCTGTGTTTCCACAAGTTATAGATGTAGGTGGCACATCTAATTGTCGTACTGTAGTTTTGACATAATGCATTATGTTTCCAGCCATATGTGATGTTGATTTTCCAAAAGTCGCATAGTAATGGGCATCAAAAGTAAATATTACAAGTATGGCAGTATAATGAGAAACTTAAAGTTGCAGGAAGTACAATATAGTGTAGCCACGTGGTTTCAAGAATTAGAAAACCAAGCTTTTATCAACAAAGGCATGATATTCAAATCCTATATCAGCACCTAGGCATTGCTTAGAGCACCAAATTCCTTCTTCACATAGTTGAATTATTTCAGACTTGAGAACTAAACTAGCAACCTACATAATCCTCACCCCAACCATAATTTATCTAATCCTTCTTACACAACCCAAAGCTCTCTTATCATCAAAAGAATCCAAGTTTCCACATTTTCTCACTAAATTGAAACAGATAAACCTAAATATGGTGCATTTGTACATTTTCACAAGCCTGAACTATTTAAATCCTCAAGTAGCAGTCTCATTTGAGGATCAAATCATATTTGCATGGTAGCTAATCAATCTTTTCCAAAGCTGCATGTATTTTACAACAAATGTTAAGGCATGATATCCACAAAATTGGTCCAAAGCATTGACAAGGAGCTTAACGAAGTAAATTGTACAAATGGAAGCTTTATTTAGAAGAACCAAAGTTGCTTATACTGCTAACCTCAACTGCCCCATCATATCGTGTACATATCATGCTGGTAGGTCGCTGAAATAACATGAAGGTGTGTACCTTCATATTGTTTGTTTCAATTAGTATTGTCATGCTTTGGCTTGAATGAGTGAATAAGGATATGCATAGATACAAACTAGTAGATGGTATGAACACTGTAGTTTATTGTTTTAAACTGTGCCTAACCAAATCAGTGTTACCTAAATAATTGGCACAAATTCTAAGCATCAAAATGTCAGACATGACAGCCTCCAAACATGTTGGCAAGGGAACATGGTGTACATATTAATATAATTTTGTTATACATTAATATCAAGCACTGTTACATTTCATGGGACTGGGCCATCCTTGTTTTTCCATGGAATGAGACCCTGCATCCCAACAGTTGGAACAGTGGATGTCCAGTCCTGTCTTGGTCCATTTTTCATCTCCTCCTGTCCTTGCACCCGTGATGGTACTCCAACACGACGGTGGGATGCCCTGCCATCCCACAAATATTTAGAACCTTGATATATATAGTTTATTTATACATCAACTATATGTGTTGTTTGTGTTTTTTGTTGCTTATACAAGAAAAATAAACTGAAAAGGGGGAGGAGAGTTATATATACTGTTTAGAAAACAAATTAATAGAGTAGCCATGAATGCGCAAGTTATTTTAAGTTATTTATTTTAAGATTAGTAAAGATGTTGAGATACTTCAAGTTTTAATTGACAATGATAACTTTATAATAAAAAAAATGACACTTCAATTACAAATGTTCATATAACTGTGATAATGTTTCTTAAAAATGTAAGAACACTTTGCTTAATGTGTCCAAATAATCCAGATAGCTTTATGCTGAAAACACAAGGACACTTTGGTTGAAGTATCCATAAAACTTTAGTGACTTGTACTAAAAACATAGAACATTTGGCTTAAAGTGACCAAAACTAGAAATTTAGAGTCCCTTGCATGTAACTCAAAATTTAAAAAAGGAATAACTGCCAAGTATCAGACACTTTTTCCTGACATGAGCAGAACACTTTAAAATAGAGTGTCCAGTCATGTTGTGTCATTCTGTCTCCAAATGTCCAAAAGTTTCAACACTTCTAGAAACCTGTAAAAGAAGTGCCCAAGTAAAGCTGACCATCTTTGAACAACCTTATCACAGTTTCAGACATTCCATAGCTTTTCCCCAAGAAGAAAAGTGAAAAAGAAAACTATGTCTACAACTTGGGCACTGTAATAACCTAAAATAGTTGTTCCACATTAGATCAAAAGTTACATGTATCCCACAGAATACAAGAATCTGCATTACTACCAGGGTTTGAGCTTATCATAATAAAGGCGTATGTTAACAACATCTATGATATGTTGTAACATGGACACACAATTAAATGTTACCCTCTAGTTTCTACCATGAATCATAAGTTAGTTTGTAACGTTAAATATTATAGATGTCCAGGTTGATTAATGTTCTAGATTTCTATATTTTAGTTAGAGACTATCTTCATTTGTTTGATTCACATCTTTAAACTAGCTTTGGTCTAGCTAACAAGAACATAAGTGTATGTCAGCCTTGCAGTATTCAATCTTGTGGTGGATAAATGTATCTTGAAATGTCAGTACATGCCAACTGTCAATACAGTGTGCTACCTAACCATACAATGCCAGCCTTTGACCCACGCAAGTAACATAGGCTATACTTAGTTATTGTTGCTAAATACCTGGTCTCCCTACTGAAAAGCTCATAAAAAGCTCGGCATGATAAACCCCTTCCCCTTCCTGAATATGTCAATATGTCTTAAACAAAATCTTGGTGAATTTTTTTAAGGTAATGTCAAGCACATAAGGCCCTTCCAGCTTAAGCCAACATTGTGACAGCAGGTTCAACCCAAGCTAGGACTGATAATGGATTCGTCAATTATTGTGCTAAAAGAAATCTGGCTAAATCATCCACTGATCGGTGAATAAAACAAGAGAAAACATTCACATCATTTAATGACAGCTGTCTTTTTTCATATCCTAGAAGGTTATTGAACGGAGAGACCATAATTTGTGGAGTTTGAATATTGCAAAAGTACTGGAGAAGGAAAAGTAGATCTAAAGTCACATTCATAAAGATGCAATCCTTTTAGCTGTGCAGCACATTCCAGAGAAACTTCCTTTTGTTATTATATATCTTGTTGTCCAGTCCAACTAGAATGGAACTTTAAGTTAAACATGGACAAGAAGTAAACCAAGAATCGTTCCAACCAACAAATGGATTTATTCCTATACCCTACGAGCAACTTATTAAAATCATCTATGCAAAGCTTAAAATGAATCTCAACACCTAAACCACTATGTGATTTCTTAAATAATTAATCAAGAGCTTCCCCACACCTTATGCCAAAAATGTGTTTTTCCTCAGACAAGGCTTCTTCCACTAATCCAGAATAGGATTTCATGCAATCAACCTATAGCCTGATTATCCTTAATCCCAGATAACTAAATCATACTTATTTTGGAGTATACTAGAGCATAGCAACCTACAACTAATTAAAACATAGATAGGTCATAAAAACATTACTTTCAAGGATTCATGGGCAGTTAAGCAGCAGAGAATTACAAAATTGCATCATTTTCCTTTTTCTTTTCAGCAACTAAAATTGTCTAATTTTCAGTATCTTGATGAATTAATCATTCATCCTTAGCTGTGAAACATCAAAAGAAATTTAAGTCACCAAACAAAAGCACCCAGATTTCGAAGCCAAGGCCCAATTTCCAATAAACAAGTTCATAAAAAAACTTCTAGGAAGCAAAATTATGACAGACAACTCCCGTCCTTTCTATTAAGGATAATATCATAATAACCATCACATCCCGAGCAGGGGAGCCGACAAAATATTTAGTAATCCAATAACCAGAGCCTAAAAGAACAGACTTTTAGGCCAAGTATTTCATTTGATATTTAAAACTATCAATATAAAGAATAAATCACCAAGAAAGAAGCAGAAAGTTCACGCAAGAGAAAGAAAGATAGCTTTATGAATCGAGAAAAGAAAGAAAGAATGGGTCATACGAAGAGCGGGCCAGGGAACTCCTCCGCCCTCCATCAAAGTTCCCGTTCTCGGAGTTGTTCTTCTTCCTCCCCGACACGCCGTTCCCTGATAGGCTCCTCCTCTGCGGACCTCCTCCTTGGCCGTCCATCTCCAGTCCCACGATCGTCAACCCCTCTCTTCTCCCCTCCGCCGCCGCCGCCCGATCTCCGGAGGCCGGTCCTCAGCACCGCCAGGGAGGCCCGATAATCGGAAGTCTCTTTCCGGCAAGCAGTCTCCGAACGCCGGCAACGGAGAGGAAAATGGGAGGCGCAGCGATTCGATAACCCGATAAAAAGATAAACTCTTCCCACGCCACTCCTCCTCCTCCCATTTTGACGGGATTGGAAGCTTCCCAAAACCGCAAATTTTTCCATTTTTCGACAAGCAAAAAATTCTTAATTTCAATTTTCTTTATATTAATACTCAGAAAAGAACTCGAATATGACCCCTAGGGTGAACAAGCTAGAGATGTACGTGCATTACGCGCGGGGCCCAGAGGTTGCCAATACGAGTCATATTGTTGAGTTCTTATTAGGTAAGTTTGCTGCATTTATTTTTTTTAATGTCGGCCGCCACCCTGAAAAAGGGCAATTTTGGGTAAAAGGGCCTTTAGTCACCGCTGTCCGAAGCCTGGCAAACCGTGCTGATGCCTCCTAATATACGCCGCATAAATATTTTCGTGCGGGCAAGGGATCCGCCGTTGGATGATATCCTTTTAGCTGATGGAGACAAAATGAACGGTCGTTGCGATGATGTTCTAGAAATTTCTATGCGGGAGTTGAAAGATCGCATTGCCCGGGGAAATGAGAGTGGGCTCACTTGACGCGTGCCTTCAAAATAGATGCTGTTTTTTGGCTTAACGAATGACCGGTCGCCTGCTACTCCGGTCCAGATTTGTATGATCTAAATTCGCCGGACAATCTCGTTGATCTTTTGACATGGCTGGTATAAATTCCTCTTATTTAAAATGATCTGATTTTATTTCTTGTATGCTTCAAAAATTCTTTTATGATATCAAATTCATTTTTTTGAGATAGAGAGAAGAAAAGTGACTCTTACTATATTTACCCATATCCAATCACTTGGAAAGGCTCCACTCACAATTTAAATCCAGATCCTCCTCCAAATGAGACTAAGCACTTTGGAACATATCCTGAGGTTTGAATTAGAACCTCCTCCAAATTAAAAAACTAAGGGCTATATACATTATTTTAATCTTAAATATATATGCTCATCCAGTTCTTAATATAACCCTCAGATGGAAAAAGAGAATTATTTTTTTAATCCTCTCAGCTCCACCCATGTTGCACATACACTCTCTTCACTTTAAAAAGTTCAATGGTTTCTTTCAATTATTTTTTTGTGTGATTCATTCTTTTTAGTCTCAAAATAATAGATCTTAAAACTTATACATGACCAATGAACTCAAATAATATCTTTCAGTTAGCCTTTTTTGATATAATCTTGATTTTATAATAATTGATTTTAAGATTATTTTAAGATTATTTGAGAAGATTTTTAAGGAATCTAATCTCTCCATTGCATGGTAGAAAGTCCATGATTGAATTTCCTTCTTTCTTGCAGCTTCCCAGAAATTCTTTATTCCTTCAACAACTATTTATCAAAAAATAGAACCCATAGATAGTATTCTCAATTCCTATCCTCTATGCTCATCATGCCTTTATAATCCCTCGCACCAAGTGAATCTCTAAGCCAAGGAAGCTTTGTTCTCCTCATCAAACTCCAATTGAAGAGGCAAAGAGGATTATAGAGTTGTGAAGGCCGTAAGTAGAATTTGGCCACAACTCACTGGAGCCCTAGAAGGAGCATTAATAATTAGATAATTGGTTGGGTTTTCAGGAGAGAGGGATTTGATCTAGTGGTGGTTGGGGTCATGTGATGAAAATGAGAAGGTGGGGAAAAAGATGAAGCAAACTAGATCTCAAGGCAATGTTTTCTAGAGAGAATCTATGGAGGAATCCTACATCTAGAAAAATTTGTTGATAAAGGGAAGGATCAAAGAAACCTAACTTAATTAATGCAATAAACCTTTAGCTTAATTATGATATAATCAATACCTTCATCTAGCACCACTACCTCCATGCGGGTTGCAAATTGTATTGGGCACAACTTGAACATGATTGGCAATCCCACTCAACAGGTAGGGTTAAGTTGGAGTTTTCATATATTTAGGTTAGGATGGGCTCAAAATTTTGGACTTAGGTTGGATTATGGTTGCGCCCAACCTAAACCCAACATTAACATATGTATGTTGTTTCATATAGGTAACTTAAATATCTTGCCTATCTTAAATTTATCATTCAACCTGATTTAACCTAATGAATGTGGCCGAACTTGACTCGACTCAAATAACCTGTTTGAAGCGGCTGAATAAGCCTACTATTTCCATGAAAGGAAGGGTGTAGTTTCTTTTCTTCCACCAAAACCAGGAAAAGAGTTTGGGTATAGACTATAAAAAAGATATTTTACCAAATTCAACCTAAATTTAGCTTAAGATTGCATCGAGGTTAGGAATTCCTAACTCAAGACTGGGTTGGGTTGAGTTAGGGATGGAAGGTATTAAAATTGGGTTGATTAGGATTACCCTCAACCCAACATAAGCTGCTTGAGATATAACCCTACCATTATACCCTAGCCAATGTTAAAATGCAAATCTCAATTGTACCACTTATAGGTGTGACTAGGCCAAAAAATGAATTGAAGCATCTCCATATTATTATTTAACTTCTTTTTTTTGAGAGAAAGGGAGGGATATCTGTTCGTCCTATAATTATTTAGATCCAAAGTTTTAGAGATGCACCGGCTAATAATTGAACCTAGGATCTTTTGTTGGTAGGTAGAGAGGGGTGGCTACTTGGGATAATCCTAGTTCATTTTTAACTTTAAGAAGTACTATGTAGTATGTACCAATTTTGAATGGCTTTACTATGATTTTTTATATGCTTTTTCCACATCTTTTATCATATTGTATATTATCATCTTTGCCCGAAGTCATACACACAAGTTGAACCATACAATCAAATGGATGCAAAATAAATAGTTTTTTTATGTAAAGAAATAATATTTTGCTATGATCTAAGCATCAACACTTAAATAACTATAATCAATTTATTGTTTTACATGTACAGATCAATGATCAATGGTGTGAGTTTCAACATAATAATACTATTAGCACTATCCATGTTGAGAACCACTTAATACATAGGTAGGAGACCTTGAAAATTTATAATTATTTGGCTTTCAAGTATTTTTTTAATTGTGTCGATCATGATCAATGGTGTGGATATCTCCTTTTTTAGAGTGTGGAACTCTAATGTATATTTAACCAAACATGTATTGTTTGCATACAAATGATCACATTTTGGGATTAGATGCTGGGCTAAACAATTAGCTTGATCAATGCCCAACCCACCATCCTAAAGTTGTAGCAAATTGTATCATTCACATATGATTTATATGTCACCGCTGCATGCAATTAGCATAGTTGAATCTACCAAGTGATTAGTTGGTTCATGCGTTGCCACATCAACTACAATTTGGTTGGGTAGGTGCTATGAGTTTCGTGGCTATCAAAACTCCAATAGGAAGATCTCTCATGAGAAAGATGTCACAATCCTAATTTTGAGTTATCCTATTATTCTACAATATGATAGTTGGCATGCATAGATCCAATGGAAAATAATTAAATGAATGAGTTATACAAGAATGGCATAACTTTACAATAAGTTCATCCTTGTAATCACTAAGTGTAACTTAGCCAAAAGAGCATGATGTTTATTGAGAAAAATGGAAATGAGGGGAGTTGCTTTAAATGAAAGAGTACTTACATGATGATAAATTGAGGCACTCAAGCAGTTTTCAAGGGAAGTAGCTCCCTAAAACTTTTTTGCCTGCTAGATCTTATTTAGTTTGCTCGGCTCATTTTCTAATAAAGAGTTGTCATATTGTCATGCTTACACCTCATAGTCACTACAAGAAAAAAAATGCTTTGGTGACGCTTTCTATGATTTTTACCAATGCTTATAAGCATTTCTGACGCTTTTAAAAGCGTCACCAAAATACTGCCTAATGTCAGAGTGAAGAACTAAATTGTCGACACTTTACTAAAGCATCGGCAAAAAATAAGAGCTTTGCCGACGCTTTAAAGCGCCGGTAATATTTATTCTAATGACACTTTAAAGCGTCGTTAGAATTATTTTTTTAAGAAAATAAAAAACCTAATTATTTTTTTTGGGGGGGGGGGGGAAATCTGTGGAGAGAGATTAACAAGAAATCCGTTGTTCTTTATTGGTTCCTTTTGATTTTGCTTCTTCTAATAGCACAAGATAGATAACAAAACTTTTTTTTATTTCAAGTTTCAACTCTAAACTGCCCAAAACAGGAAGCAAATAGTAGAGGCAGGATCATCTGGTGGTTAAGTTGAGCATTTGGAATTTCCAACCTAGTTATATACCTTATACTATTCCATGCTTCTCCTCTAATTATCCTACAGAAAGAGAGGTAAAGAGAAACAAGGAGGACCAATGTAGCACAGCAATAACAAGAACTGGAGATGAGTTTTCGGACTGGGGACCAAGCCTTGCTTTTCTAACAATAGTTATTATGAATATCAATTTTTAATTTTTTAGCCTCGAAGAAATAGGTAGAGCGGGATAAGGGTGTTGAATGATTAACTTTCCTTCATATGAAATTACCATTGGATCATCAGCTGCCTGCGTTGAGAGATGTGCGGTTAATTGAATGACGGAAGTCGGATTGCTTTGAGAGCTGTGTGGCGGGTGATCCAACGGTCCCGGGTGGAGCTGGTATTTAGTCTCTTCACCGGTTAAGCCGGTTGAGTGTCTTTTTTCCGGTTCCTTTCGTCTCATGCCCCTCTCTCTCTCTCTCGTTCAGCCGGACACTTGCCAATTCCCTCCTCATCTCTCTCTACACCTCAAAGCTGACTCCACCTTCTCCTCCATTCTGGTGTGGAATTTGGTCCCCATGCCGTTCCTTCTCTCTGTTTTGGAACCAAAATTGCCACCGTCTAAGTGCGGATGTGGTTTACTAGCAGACACGCTCCAAATATGGGAAAGAACCGGAGAACAACGGGGTGGAGGAGGGGAATAACCAAGATAACGTGGAAGCATTATGGTCTTTGTTTCTGTAAATAAATCACATTTATTTGAGGACTCGTTTGGTACGCAGGATTCTTTTTCTTACTAGAATATTTTTTTTGAAAAAAATAATTCTTGAAAATATGGTGCCTGAAAAAATAGTTTTAGCATGTTTGGTTGATCATTGAAAAGTGGCACATTTCAAAGTTGTTTATATTCGGTTGAGCACCTATTTTTCTGAAAAAATTGTATGGAATACCTATTATACTCTTAATAAAGGAAAAAACTTTACCCATGAATTTTGATGGCTTAAGAGTGCTTTTGAAAAAAAAGGAATCCTAATTTCCAATCGGTGAGAAAATAGCTTTCTCATGTGCTCCATAGATTTTTTTTTTTTTCATGAAACGTAAAAATTTTATTCTCATGGAAATGTTACTTTTTTTTCTCTCTCTTTTGAAAATCTTAACCAAATAAGAGGTGATTTTGAAACTCCCATGGGAATGTTGCTCTTTTGTGAGTTCTAATTTACGACAAAAAAATATTTTAATCTTGTATATGATATTCCTAGATATTGATACCATGTATTTTAGAATTAACTTCTTGGACTTCACATTTCTTTATTTAACCAACAACTGAGATCGTACATAGGATGCTAGCCCCATAGCGATTGGGACAAAATTCATAGAGTAAATTATAAAAACTCTCTTGATATTTACATTTATTATACTTATACTCAATAGTTTATAAATCATACACTTACATCTAGTTATATTTACAATGTTAGTGAATCCATTTGCCTCATGTAAAAATTTAGAATTACTCATGAGTGATGAATAAATTACAAAAAATTTTTTGAAATTAAGGATAAAATATACTTATATCCAATAGTTTGAAAAACATACACTTATCCTCCTATGGTTTATTTTTATCCAACGCTTTAATTCATAACTTAACAAAACGTTAGTTAAATCGTTAACTTAGATGGACCTAAGTATCGCATCAAAAAAATTTAAAAAACGACCAGAGTAGTCTTAAGTGATATAATATCCACCCAAAAAGGAGAATAGTTGTGAGGCGCCAAAGGTTGAGTTTGATCTTCATGAATCATTATGTACTAAAAAAAAAAGCAATCTAAATCTCCCAAGTAAGTAGATGCCTTCAAAATTTTCTACTGCAGGAACTAGTATCAAGAGTTTTGTTGCTTGAGCCAACCTATTCATGATCCAAGCTAAGCCATGGAACCACAACTGATGCAACATTCAAAAAGAAGAGTTCTCATATACATGTTGATTTAGATTCTCATGAGAATTCGTATGAACATATGTTTAGTCTCACATCGCTTATTCGCTGGATAGATTTTGAGTACTTATATAGAATCAAATAATCCAAATAATAACTTTCAGTTAGCCATTGATCCTGAATTATTACAAAAGGTATCAGAACGAACCTGACCCATATGTGAATTAAAAGATATTGCAGCACGAATTCACTAGGGCTGACCACCGGCGACACCCCCATCGGTTCTCGAGTGGATGCCGGGCACAACAGCGGGGTCACCTGAGAGAGGTTCTCTCAAAAGATGATGTCATTAGTCCAAGAAGTGACCACTAGCAGTGATTTGAGGTACTAAAAAGTCAAAAAGAAAAAAGAATAATTTTCTATTATATACATATAGATGCTTCAGTACTAGCATTGGGTCCCTTGACCAAGTAATAACTTCCAGGCTCTCTGGCTTAAGCCAATATGCATCTCAGGGACCAGTGACCACTAGCAAGGAGTCCTGAGACACCGAAGTACTTTCAAGCAGAGAAATCTTTTGCATACACAGTAAAAGAGCAAAATACTTTAAGGTAACTTGTCATGGTATTTTCTAGAATCCATGAAATGTAAGCCGATCACTTGCACCATTGATTATCTTCAGCACTTCAGGTCACAAGGATGAAAAGCTCCAACATTAAGTGCTCAGGTAAACTTCTTTCTCTTCTTCACAGGCTCTGACTGACTTCCTGTGAGAACAGACTAAGAACTTTGATTAGTGCAACAATTGACAATATCCAAACTTCGCCTGTTCATAATTCTAGCAAAATCCATATGTTAATCCTATCAAAAAGCTCATAATACATCGATAGTCAATGGCCTCCTGAGAAAAATCCAAATATTCATGTTCAACATATTTTTTAGTAGCTTATGCATCAAAAAAACCCAATGCATCCAGATTAGGTTCCATCACAGTTTTCAGAGTTTTTGAGGGAGGAGGTCCAAACGCTTTTTGTAGAAAATGTATGAGATGCACTGAACAATCAAACCTACACACAAACAAATATGTAATGTGTGAATAAAACCTGAAAATGAATCATTTTATTGATGCATATGTGAGAATAAGATAACTTGTTTTTACCAGAATTTTGAGTTTTTGTAACATTTTGACATCACAGAGTTTATAAGGTCTTATGATTGGAAACAATCTTAGCATCTAAAAAGCATATTTTGGGGCCCATGCTGCAGTGTCAGCTGGCCACATGTTCCATGGGCTGTGTCCACTCTAATTTCATCTGTAACAGCCTAAGTCCTCACCTAGAAAGCATAGCCAGAACTTAAATTTAGAGTTTCCTTGGCCTGTACAAGTCCTCCATCTTCTTGGTGCAGAACTAATATGGGACTATATGCACATTAACTGAGGTCCTAATTACTTATTCAGGGTCCAAATAGTGATTTTAGGGTTATACAGGGCCAAGGAACCCAATTATAACTTCTAACTAGCCTTTTACAATGCACTAGAAAGACCTTGGATACTTATACAATGCCAAGGAACCCAAAATATAACTTCTAGCCAGTCATTTTGGATGAAGTCCTGGGTTATTACAACCTAGGTGGCCATTAACATAAATTTTGAGCTTATTTCGTTTATTGCTGCATGGACAACATGATGAAGATTATTTCATATGACAAGATACCTAAGTTTATGTAGCGTACATGTTAAAAAAAAATAGTACAAAGTTTTAAAATGACTTATGATTATAAATTTCTAAAGAATTGCAAAAAGATATTTTTATTTCTTTAAAGCATGTCTAGGAACTAGTATAAAATAGTTAAAATTGGTCTATTGGCTAAAGTAGTGCAACCAGCCAAAAAGTTTTTCAACTATTAATGTTAAACTTGGTCTGTAATTGTGTTGTACCCTAAGTAGAATTTATAACTATGCAGTATACATGTTAAATAGCAATTAACGTAGACATATAAGATAATTAGCAACATAGATCTCTTTTATTAGTTAAGAATATTTATTTCTAATAATATATATGTCGACTAGTATGAAACAATTACAGTTGGTCTATGTTAAAAAGAAGAAAGATAAAGTGGTGTGTTTTAGAATGACCAGCATATCTTGCTATGATATTGTACCAAGCATTGACATTATATGGCACATGTACACAAATCAGCCCCTAACTAGTAAGCGCAAGATACAATGAGCTTTTGTAACCCTAATATTATTTGATTCAAGTGAATTTTCAATTTGAAACCTTAACACTTTTCTTAGTAGTTTTAGTTTATGCTGCAACATGAACATAATTACATAAAAAAGGAACTTAAAATCCCTTAAATAAACTAGAGCTATCTGAACAAGAGTAGATTCCAGTATATCATAAGCCACCAAGACCATCATGACATAAAACTTGTATCATCCAAGAATATGAGCTGGAAATTTCTTATCACAAAACAAAAGACTAAGGGCCTGTTTGGAAGCTCAGGCAAGTCATCCACAGGATAATCTTGTATATACTGAAAGGTGAGAAGAGGAGAGGGAATTGGAAGAGAAGAATTTTAGTCCAGTGGGAAGTTCCCCAGATCATCCAATCCTAACAAACTGGGATACTCCATTCGCTCTGCAAGATGATTTACATTGTACAAGTTCACGATAATCTCATTTTCTATTTCCAAAAAGATTCTTTCTCCCATCACATAATTTCTTCTCAAAAGATTTTGTAGCCATAATATAATTTGCTTCCATGGACAATCTCTCCAAGCATCCAAAGAGGGTCTAGAGAAAACTTTGATAGATATTTGGTGTTAAAGAACAGAGATCACACGAGAAAAGATTTATGCAGAATTCCAACATATACAGTCATAAAGAGCTAACTATCTGATACAAGAACTTAATGAAAATCCTGTAAAATAGATAAATGAGAAAAAAAACTTTCACCAAACAAAAATGCACTATTCAAGTTTATTCATAAAATACACTGCACTAGCATCTAGACAAGGAATAAAACAACTTTCTATTGGTTGACATGAACAAACCTATCTTGGGAGAATTCAACACATGCGCACCTCTAATGCCTGCGATTGAACCATCCTACAAGGAAAAAAAACTTTTAATAAGAAATATTTTAAAGGTAGTCAACAAAAATTTAATTTTAAATCAACATGTCAAAAAATTAATGCATATTCAAATTAAGATAAGAAATGTTACACTAAAATGCCCCTAATGGAGGAGAAAGAATATTTTATTGTACTTTCGGATGTGTTCCTTAAGCATTTTTTAGAGTTAGTTTTAGGGTTCTGTTTTGAGTAAGATTGATGTGCAAGAGCCTAGTTTAGTTATATATTGGGTTGGATGGATAGGAAGTCGTTAGGATCTAATCTTTACTTATATTTGGAAAGTTTCCATATAGCAGAATTTTAGATTTATTAGGGTCATAACAAAAGTCCTAGGGTCATAATAAAAGTCAAGGAGTCCTTTATTGGGTAGCAAGCAATTTTTTTTCACCGTCTGAGTCTATAAATATGGGTCTATTTAAAGTTACAAATTTATGAATATTAGGGATTTATTTTTGTGTAGATTTCTATTCAACTATAGAAATCTGTACACATTATTTTATCAAATCTAGTTGTAGGTTTATACTGGATTATATAATTAAGACCTAAGAAACCTTATGTTTCGATTCAGCTTAACCCATCCATGCCTAAGGAACCCTAAAAAGCTTCATATTAAATATCCATCGCCCCCTTAATCTCAAATTTTGTTGGTTGTCCTATTTCTAGATTCTGGACAACAAGTAACAAAAGTGTCCTGAACCCTAGTTTTGGGTCCCACATCTATTGTAGACAATCCCTAAAATTTTCCTGCACCAGTTTGTTATAAGAGCTAAAGGGTCCTACAATTTTCCCCCTTGCTTTCCTTTGTATCCCCTTCTTCCTTCCCACCCTTTCATCTTGTTATCAATTAGGTTTCAGGATTGATGCCTTTCATCAACATATCAAATATGAAAGGCATGTAGGCAGGTGCATTACAATATAACATCCATCAAAAATGATCTTCCCACAATAAAGGCTTTGTTGCAAGCAGTTGAGGAATCCCGAGGCATGCATCACATTGATGTAATTTCATCTTCTCCAGCTTCTAATCATTTAGAGATTCCAAAGCAGATTTCTTCGACGCAAGCCCATGTCAAATTGCAAGAAGAGCCTAAAACTGAGGATTTGCCATGCGAAGATAAAAAAAAAAAAAAGAAATAATTCAATCCAAGGTCTGCTGTGGGCTCCACCGCCCCCCACCGGCCTCCAACGCCCCTCCGCGGCTCTCTGATGGCGGCCACAGGTGGTCTCCCTCCCTCTCTTCCCCGTGTTCTCTCTTTTTCGCTTCGTCTTCTTCGTCTCCGGCACGGAACCGGCCTGCACCATTCAAGAGATCACGTGGATGCAATTTTGCGTAGCAGAAGTGATTGATGGAGGACAAAAATATTTTATTGTATTTTCGTATGTAAAGTGATGAAACTTCTTTCTTTTCTTTATTTCCTACTACTAATTCCTCTCTTATCTATCTTAATCTTCTTCTTCTTCTATTGTTTATTTCTACTTCTGTGCTGTGCAACAGATCAGATCGCTACCTATAGAGATCTGTGTACATTATTTGATCAAATCTGGTTGTCGGTTTATAGCGGATTATTCAATTAAGACCTAGAAACCTTAGGTTTTGATTATCCTCCGATATGTAAGGAAGCCTAAAGAAGATTCCTCTTGAACATCCTCCTCTGATTTCAGATTCTATTGTTTGGTTGTCCTGTTTACAGATTCCAGCGAGCACGTAACAGAAGTCCTTGCAGTCCTAATTCAACCATATTTTGGAGCCCTAACACCTAGTATAGACAATCTCTAAAATTGTCTTGCATCCCAGAACCTTTTTCTATGTCACCGATCACCAATACAGACTCGATTCTGGCACAAACTTAAGCTGGCAATACTGGCACTCAACTGCCAGTTCAGCAAATCAGGTGCAGGATTGTGGAGCTTATTGTGGTAAGCATCATTATTTAACCAGTGTAGACCATCAGAAAGTGGCTTTTATATTAATTTACTGGCATAGTTACTTTGTAGGAACATATTTCTTTAGTCAAGATGACTGCTGAAATGATAAGAATAATTGAGACTTTACAGAGGTGAATGTTCAAAACTCAAAACACTGATGCCAAATTGAAAATATAAATTGAAAACCAGATGGATTTTCGTTATTTAATCATCAAGCCTGATGTCTACCATGTAACCACGATTCAATGGGAAGGAAGGAAGAAAATCTAAAAAGTAAAGGATGTCAATTTTTTTACCTCTTGTTTATATGCTTTTAGTTCATTGTATAGAAAGAAATCTCCACCTTGTTTTCCCCTAAATTTTCCCTAAAGAAGCAGAATGAGAGAAACTAAAAGAACCAACAGCCATCCCTTCACTTCTTTTTTCCTAAATTTTCATTTTTGAATCTATTGTTTTGGTTTTATGGAAAATTCTAAGTTTTTTAAATACTACATTCTGATCTAGTAAGAGATGTTTCCTAAATTATATTATGTTCTTTCTGAACTACAGCAGCTTCAGTTTCACTGCATATACATTACAAGAGAGAAGTAGAATATGATGTGGTTGATGTTGAGTGAAAGAAATCAGATGATAAAATACCAAACATAGATAAGTTGGTGTAAATAAACAAAAAGAACGATATGTTGAAAATAAATTCGAACATTAAAGACATGCATGAGAAAGTGGTGTCCAGATTGTGAAACTACACGGTTGGCCCTCAGCAGACTACCAATGTTCAGGTGTCAAAATGAAGTGCTTGATCATTATATGCCTCCTACAGATAACAATTATGAGAAAGAAATAAAGTCCAAGCATGTAAGCCGTAAAATGGAAGTTGGATAGAGGAGAATGTTGAGGTGCATGTGTGGTTATACTTAAAGGGAAGAAATGACTATACCAGATGAATCAAAAGGGTTAGACCATAAAACATATCATACAGGTGACATATCCACCAACATGAGAAGCCTTTTGGGGAGGAACTCAAATGTGGATCCAAAAGTCAACGAAAAGAGGAGTAAAGACCTAAGAAACAAGGATGACCGTTGCAGGAACAATACAAAATGCTGCATTTAAACAGGATGAACCTTCCATACTAGTGAATGGTGATGACAGATTATAAAGTCAAGGAATAAGATTTGTGGATAAAGTGAGATCTGTGGGAATAAAATTTAATTACATATTGTTGATGCTAGCAAGCAATTTTCACTTATATGCATATTCAAGTCTGTGTGTGTAAATGCATAGTTTGATGAAAAGGATGGCATGCAGCCATGCACATATCAGGATTAGTAAAATTGTCACAAACCGCATTATAAATTATCTGTTGGCACCAGTTAGCCAGAGGAGGAACAATCAATCGACCTGCAATAGTTCACACTAAGTTAAGCAGCAGAGGCTGGAGTTGTTAGCTGAGACAGCCCGCAACTAATGACAATAAGTATTTAAATAGTTGTAGCTTTAGTAAATGAAGCATTCACCTGATCTAGATCTTTTTAGGTTAAGAGATTCAGGTGAGGCCATAGATAATTGACGAGCCTTACCCCGAGTATTTGGAGTTTGATATGCCTGAAAATGCAAAAAGAGTGTTTAAATCTTGACATACTAAAATATTGACATAGTAAAATAATCAAGTAAAAGTTCAAAAACATATATCAAAAACATGCAAAACACAAACAAGACTACAAGGAACAGAAACCCAGTGAGCATCTGATTTCCAACACCCAAATTAGATATTCCTAAAGATTCTGATGCCATTTTTCTAATAAATTATATTGTCTTACAAGGGAAAGCTATTCCCGGAGTAATGTATTTACCTGTCTTTGTTTCGAGGTCATAACTTTGTCAAGCATATCAAATTGAAGCCAGTTTATACCTTAAAATGTTTATTTGATAGTTCAAAGGAGGTCAGTTATTTTGAACCTGAATAAGTGTTCCCCAAAAATGACCCTAAGAAAAATCTTGAGCCAATTATCATCTCTAAGAAATCCACAATCGCCAAAATTCTCGAATTACTTAAGAGTCCAATGGTGGGAGCAATACACTTAAGATGTCATATTCATATATTAAGTTAAACCAAAGTTTGCCATACCAGTCAGTACTATACCATACTGGTACCGAACCGGTATGCAATATCATACCGTATTGATATTCAATAAGTCACGCCAACTCATACCGTACTATGTACCGACACTGTAATAGAATTATACCGGTACATGGTCTAGTACTGAGATGGCGAACCTTAAACTTTTTATAAATTATGAAGCACCATCTAGGGCTTTAATAGTCTATATGCACATTAAATCATTGCTTTGAAAAGGAAGAAAACACATTAACCAATTATGTTTGTGGTCTTGGGAGGGGTGAACTAGGGACAAACTTAACCTTTGGCACTTTTTACATAAAGTGGCTGCCTCAAGATTCAAGCCCATGCTATTGCACTTGTCACCCAAGCCTTTACCACTACGCCAAACAATGGCCCCAATATTATTGCACCCCCATATTATTGCTTAAATTACATAAAATTTAGTATCAATTTTGAGGTGGATTTATTTTTATATGATTCAATCATGTTTTTCAAGAAATTATGGTCTTGGTACTTTTTATGCTTCACCCCCATAATCCTGTATGAGTGAAATATCTTTCTTAGTTTTTCTTGAAAAAATAACGAATACCAAAACTCAACATGCACAAGCAATGAGAATATGCAAAATTTTCTATTTAACAATTGATTCCCCAAAATATTCTCAAATAGTAGAATTACTCTAAGATTATCCAATAGTCCATGAAAGTAATAAATTGGTCGTGAACTATTCATGAGTTATTTATGATAAACTGATGTATTAAATATTAAAAGTGTTATTTTTTGGTGTAAGTGGTGGCAGTGTTGCCATTATTTTAAGTGGTTACCTCATGTTTGTTTCCATGTGCACTACTAAATAGATTCGTGCAGAAGTCTGTTTTCAGTTCTTTTCTCTAATATTAAATATCCTGCTATTCTTTTGTAGATTTCTTATATTTACCCTTAGCCGGATAATTTTAATATCCTGAACTTCTGATTTGGGCCGCAATAATGATTTGAACATGATACTATGTAAATCAGAAGCTCTCTTTCAAATAGGTTTAGTTTCAAAAGTTACAGGTGAAACCCAAGAGTTTCATTTTAAACTATTAGTGCCAAGACCAAATCAATTAATCCAAAATAAAGTCCTGCTTGAAATGTCTTGCCGAAAACATTTCATTTTAGACAAAATGAACCAGACATTTGATTTGCATCAAAGTTTAGCAAACTCCAAGGTTTGGGCCATCTGACAAATATTTACATTTAGAAAATCATAATATGAATAAAAAAAACCTACTGATTGAACAGTAATTTTTAGAGTTTATGTCACAGAAAGAGTTTGCATCAATCATATTCAGATAGATTCAAATTACAGAGAGAACAAAGTGAAGATCTTTTACAGATGAAATCGGCCTCCAAGCTGTTTTCCTTCTGGTAGTGTGCAATGTTTTCTCCCCAGAAGGTTGCTCCATTATTAAAACTTCAGATATTTTTGCCTGTTTAACATCAACATCCAACAGAAGATCTAAAATTTCTGTTTTGATTGATAGCTTTTGCATTTCTCTGATTGTTAAGATGCCAATTATATTGTAATCCTAATCAAATGAAACCAAAGAAGGGAAATAAAATTGTAGTGTATAACATAATAACATTGACTTACATTTTGATCATTCGTTATTTTCAGAATATTTTCTCCAGACATAGCTAATGTTTTATTACTGCTGGATTGCTCCTTTGCTGAATTATCTAAATGACCTGTAGTTTCAAGAGGAAACTTCAAGGTTACATTTTCATTGTCATCATTCAAGCCAATGCAGTCATAAGTATGTCTATCACCTTGTCTGTGCATTACACCCTGAGTATGTTTGTGCCTAGATGCGTGCTTAGTATCATTTGCTGCATTTACAATGTTATGGTCCATCAGTGCAGAACCGACCCCAATTTTTTCAACCTCAGGACTACATCCAGCCATCTGGTTATCATACCCTTTTTTCTTTGATGACTTCATCCTCGTACTTAATGCATTAGCCTTGACATTAGTTGAGCTTTCTACAGGTTTCCCCTCGGATGAAGCAGAACTATTTCTGTGTACATTACGTGTGCGAAGAGTAATTAAAGGCACATCATCCTGAACATTTCCAGTTGATGAGAGTTCTTCAGTTCCATGCAAACAAACTTTACTATTGATGCATTCAGCACATTTTTGATCTTTTTTCTGAATGCTTTCCTTCTTTCTTCCTGCTTTTTTCACTACTTTAGTTAAATGTTTATTTATTGGAGATTTCTTCACTTCTGATGCTCTAGTGCTTTTCATATCAGCAGCAGAGCCTATCGGAGAAGTGGGATCCCTTGCAGCAGGAAATTTACACCTCTCAATTTTCTCAAAAATGCTATGGCACATATTATCTATCTCATTTGATGAAGAATCTTTAGAAATCCTTGTAATGCCAACATTAGGTGACTTCAAGTTGTTAAGGTCCCTCCCTCTCCCTTCAACATGATGAGAATCTGCATCACCTTGAAATACTAAAACGGTAGAATGCACCATTACTTCATTCTGTGATGAAATCTTAGAGCTTGTTCTATCATCCTGTGTCATTGGAGCCTTCAATGATTTTGTGACATCAGAAACAAGATAATTTTCTGAACCCACGCTCATTTTGACATTCAATGAATTTGCATTTTTTGGGTCACAGTCTTTTGGCACCAGCAAATCATCTGAAACACCTACATTTGGTATTCTTAAAATTTCAACATGATGTTGTCTTCTTACTGCATCATCTCCAGGTTCCTCCTCATGTTCATGTTTTGAAAGAATTGATTCTTTTGGCAGTGAACCTTTTAATAAGCAGTTCATCCCCACATTGCATGAGTCTAATCTACTCTCAACACTTTCCTTTCCTTCTATACAATCTGGCACGTGATCAACATTGTCACAATCCATTGGAACAGAGCTTGCCAAATCATTATCCTTCTCCACTTCTCTTGTTTTTGTCAACAGCATTTCCCTCTGCATGGCTGTTCCTGTTTCTGTCTGGCAAGTGGTCTCTACCGCTGGCTGGCTATCAGTTTCTCTGCTCTCATGCATTAAAGAATCATATGAGATGTCATGATTGAAGTCAGAATTTTCTTCCAGGACATTACCTGCATGTAAGTCATTTCTACGACCCCCTTCTTCAGCATGGCTAGTTACATGTCCTTCAGCATCATGGATAATGGCAGTAGCAAATCCCTTGTCATTTTCATACTTTTGATCACTTTTATCCATCTCATGCTCACTACACTTTTCCCCAGCAAAAAATGGTTTTTGGAGAATCTGATTCAATGAAGGATCTCTGAAGAACTTTTTCAGATTTTCAGTGAAGTTTCTTGACAGAGTGTCACCAGACGATATCAGGATGTCACAGATCCTGCGAACTGGAAACTCCTTTACACATACTGGAGATGTACCACCTGCACCAACAGCTGAATCTTTGGATTGCTCACCAGAACCAGCAGAACTTGAAGAATTACTTGAACATGTGGAACTCTTTCTAAGATACTCATCAGCATAGTAATCCCAATTATAAGGAAATCCAACTAGGAAACGATTGCAAACCTGCAAATGTAATAAGCAAGAAAGGTGAAAAAACATATGACAAGATATTGTGAGAACTGAACATCCATATCTGCATATCTCAACAGTCAACAAGCAACAAGCAGGAAAATATTTTAGCCATTTTAACCTAAATATTTTCTTGCTTGTACATATTGAAACTGTTGCTTATACAATTAACTTTGAGGTGCAATGCCTTTTACAAGAAAAACTATCGGGCAATGGGAAGTCAAGTAAAGGATGAACAATTGCTTTTTTTGAGTTCTTACTGACTAATATATCAAAATAAAAAGGGGAGAAGAACATCGCGAACCTCAGGAGGAAACCCGTTATCACGTGTGCGTATTTTGTTTATCATGCCCTGAATTATCACAGTGATCCCATCTTCAGTCTCAAGAGTGTAGGCATCATATCTTTTTACAACAGGTGCAGAACTGAAGATTCTCACTGCTTGTTGCCTGCATTTGGTGTGAAAGAACAATAAAGTTGTTAAAAATAATATAACACAACAATTTGACATTGTCTGGCATAGACTGAAAACACTAAGAATATAAAAGTTCAGATTTCCAGGTTCTGAACTATATTGACAGGGTTTACCTGCACTTTTGTATTCCAAGCCACTACAAGACCATGACCATCTTTCCTATCACAACTAGTTTTAGTAGCTCACAACACATATGTGATCCTTCCTATTGAGATGAAGAAGATGCCAAAAAAAAATCTAAAAAAACAGGAGATTAATTTTAAAAAACAAAACAACAAAAGAAACATGTGTATCTGAGCAGTATCTAGAACCCTTTTAATTCTTTTGTAACGAAGATACTCAGAAAAAGCACCTCCTCGTCGCATCCGACAAGTATCATGTCTGATACGTACAGGGCATGGACACGTCCTGCAAGTTGAAGCATCTGTGCTTGGAAGGCTGCTTCCTAACCTAGAAACTAGGTGTCAAACCTTTGTGGTTCCTTGCCTTCTTATTCTAGTCGGGAACAGCAAATCAAGCAGTAGAAACGAGTTGGCAAGGTAAAACATTATCATAACATCGATTATTTCCCAAGAGGTTCCAATAAAGCAGAAAAACATCAAGCACCAAAAAGATTTACGGACCAACAGAAATGATATACAGGCAAGAAATGACAGAAGAACTTTACATGGTTAGTGTAGAAACTAGATTTGCTAAAGAACCTTAAAAGCAACCCGACTCCCAGTACTTTTTTCTCCTCTAACCATTTGTTTCCCCCAAAAATCTCATCATTCTACAGCTATATTGCACTTGGATCCAATATATCCATCTTGGAATTAAGCGCTTACCTGCTGGTAAACCCACTGACGGCCAATCTTTTCCCACCGGCTCCACTTTCCGCTTTAACCAACCACCAATCGGACAACAAAACCTAGGGTTTTAAACCCAAAAAATCAAATTTTGATGATTCGGATAACAACAGAATCATCCAAGAATGAAAGAAAAAATAGGGTTGAAACGAAATCGAACCGAGTTCTTGTCGGAGGAGGAGGAAGAAGAAAAGCGGGTAAAGGGGGTGCCGGGAGTGGGATTGGAACCGCCGGGGCCGGGGGTGGTGGACGAAGACGACCTCCCCATGGGAGTAACGGAAGAGCCGAGCGCCGCCGTCGCCGCCTCATCTCGTTTCCTTGGTGTAGTCTTCTCTTCGGTCTCCATCGAAGGCTTCGATCTATGGTATGGCTTTAGGAGATCCGAGAGACGCTCACTCCCTTTTGGCGGGAACTCAGCCCGAGAAGACGTCGACCACAGCGTGAGTGGAGTGGGAGTGGGGGACCAGGGGGGAGGCTTGGTTGAGGGTGAAAAGGGGAGGCGTTCAATCACCCGACCCGCACGCCCGATATGTCAACACGTGATAAGTAGGCTGACGAAATCCGGGCCATCATGTCTGGTCAAGTTCGCTGCACCGGTCTACTGAATTTGATAAAATATAAATTCCGAGTCCTTACCCATTTTATTGTAACAATTGTAGGGCTGGCAGTAGGTTGCGCCTGACCATGACCTTACAGCCCTTACCCCATTGGACCCAACTAGATCCATATTTAAACACCCATGGATTGGATCAGGTTCAAAGATTAGATCGATATAAAATTTGGTCATACGTTTGGTCGACAAAACTTGAGGCTGATCAGCCTAAGCCAAAAATCAAATTTATGTTAGCTCTTTTTAATTTTATTTAACAATTTTTAGTGATTTTATATTTATTATTAATTATTATATTAGTAATAAAATAGTAGCTAGATGCTTAACTCGAATCTCAAACTCAATTCGAACTTGAATATTTAGGGTTGGGTCTGGTCATATTTGACCCAAACCCAATCAACTAATGGGTTGGGTTCGAGTCCAAAATCATGACTCGAATATGAAATTAGATCAGGTTGAGGTCAAGCAAGCCTCGGTTTGATCTACCTTATTTGCAACCTTATATAATTGTGTTTAATAATTGAGTCAAGTCAACCAATTTATAGTCTGTTTACTCATGCCACATTAAATTAGCGCATCATTGTGGGCTAGACTTTTCCTTTTTTTTTAACCATTGATGGGAAAAATATGGGACACCTCGACCTCAGGCCAGACCGCCTCTCCGACCTCAGACATGAACAGAGGTGAACGATTTTAACTCCAACCGAGCAGTCGCCGGCCGAGGAAACTATCAGCATATGTCAACCAGGGCTGACTACACTAACAACCGACAGCCCTAGCAGTCTAAAGTCGTGGCAGTCCCATATCTTAAGTCAGATTTGCATTGCACTCTGGCTATACGGACTGACCTCCGCGCTGCGGCCGTACTATCAGCCGCTGACTGGCAACATTGTACGTCACGTAGGCCTAGGTAACAACAAGACTAGCTCCCAAATATAAAGAAAACAACCCAGAAGATTTGAGGTATACGCATAATAAGCACTCACTATCACTCCCAAAGATCACCATCTTCTGAGTTTTCTTCCTTTCACATTGTTGCCTCGTTATTCTTACTTAAACATCGGAGGCTCCCTCGCTGGAAACACTCCGACAAGTGGATTTCTTGCAGGCCAGCTAGCGGAGGAGACTAGTGTCCGATGCCTCAACCAGCCTGCTCAAATCTCTTCCAGCCGACCTTAAGGTCATCTGAACTGCACTCCCAACTCAGTTCGAATTCGGCGGTAACAGATTGGTGCTAGAAGGAGGTTCCAACCCCTAACTACATCAACTTCAATCAGAGGGAGGGACAACCAATGTGCTTCGCAACGCCGTGCCCCGACCTCTCAAGGGTCATTGCAAAGCCCCAAACCCGCTCCACCGGAACAACTCGCTGCGCCTGTAGACAAGGAGCAATTGGACCTAGTACAGACATTGACCATGGCAATCTAGGGCCTACAATAGATGATAGCCCAACTAGACCTGGCCCAACCGGAATCCAACCAACCCAGCCCCCATACTCAGTCGCTGGCGCACCGCATTCACCTGGTTAGCCACCGCTCACAAGACCAGGATCCCGAGCGGTCGTGTCAGAGTCGACACACTCAACAGAGCACCTCCAGCCGAATAGAAAACAATGCACTCCAAGTTTTCATTCTGGTGGGGATTCTGTCTAGAGCCTCTTGCATGTTCGCCTCGTGGAGCCCTCACCCCAGCAAGAAGCCGATCTCAATAGGAGAATCGAGAAAATGGGCAGGCAAATTCAAGCCCTCAAAGGACAGACTTCAAGGGCCAGCAAAGACCTAAACTTCTCCTCGGAGTCTTCCTTTTTTCGAACGATCATGGAGAAACTAATCCCACCTCAGTTTAAGATGCTGCAAGTAGAGCCATACGACGGTACCTCAGACCCCTTGGATCACTTTGAGAGCTTCAAGGCTCTCATGATGCTGTACGGAGCCATCGACATCTTTCTTTGCAAGGCATTCCCTGCGACCCTTAGTAAAGCAGCTCAGTTCTAGTTTTTCGGGCTTCGGCCCAAATCCATCTACTCTTTCGGGGAGCTCGCACCCCTCTTTGCAGCACACTTCATCTCCAGCCGAAGATGACACCACGACTTGGACACATTGGTCAACATCAAGGAGGAGGAGAGGGAATCCCTCAGGAAATATATCACTCACTTCACCATAACAATGTTGAAGGTCCGCAACCTGGACTAGTCGATAACGATGTCTGTAATGAAGAACGGCCTGCGATCGAGATTTCTGTTCTTCTTGGAAAAACACTTCCCCGACGACTTTGCTAAAATGTTGGCGCGGACTGACAAATATGCCCATGCCCAAGAAGCCATGGCCTCTCGCTGCGAGTCCATATGCGGGAGATCCCCCAAGGAAGTAAGAGAGGATGCCAGGAGCGAAGAGAGCTGAGGAGTATCTCACCTCGGCGCAAGAGGGACCTGCGACAACCCAAGAGCCCTCCTTGGAAGTTTGAGAGGTATACCCCTCTCACCGCCCCATGGGCCTATATCCTCATGGAGATTGAGAGTCGAGGCTATTTGCACCCTCCGCATCCGATGAAGGTTCAATGACCAAGAGGAATCAAAAGATGTACTACTGTTTCCACCGGGATAACAACCATGACATCGAAGAGTGTGCTTAGTTCAAGAACGAAATTGAAGCACTCATTCGATGCGAGCGGGACTGGTATGAGTGCGCCTAGTAGGATCAAGGAGCACATGCCCAACCTTTGATCTACTGCCTCCAAAGCAAATTATCAATCGCCTAACGATCGGCATCATCGACACCATCGTTGGTAGTACTTCAGGCGATCGAACCCCTCAATAGGAAGACCATAGAGCGGCCACAAGTCATGCGCGTTGATGGGTCATTAGGTATGGGGGTAGGGGTGGCAATCGGGTCGGGTTAGACATAAAAGGGTTGGGTCACATATAGGTCGGGTTAGAAAATCATAAACCTAAATCCGACCTGTTTATTAAATAGGTCAGGAATTACAACCTGAACCTGACCTGTTTAATAAACAGGTAACCCGACCCGATCCGTTTAACATGTTTAGTCTAACCCATCCTGACCCGACCTGTTTAACCTTTTTTCTTAAAATATTAACATCTAATTGCAAATTACTAACTCCGACCTGAACCACGTGACTAACAAGCCAGCATTTGGATTTCGCTATAGCACACAATGAAATATACGAGCATCTAAGTACTGGGAGAAGAAACTATCTTGGTCCTCAAATACAAACAACTTCAAGTCAAAGCATCTCAAACAATGAAAATGAGGCAGCGCTATTAATCATAAACGAGCCAGAAAAAAGATTGATTAACTGAAAAGAAAAAAAAATAGTATCCATATAGAAGTACAAAATTTAATTGAACAAAGAGGAAAAACAAATATGTGAACAAGATTAATCTGTAAGACGTTAAATCTTATGGAAAGAGGCAACAACTGTACCACCTGTTCACAAAATCCTAAGGCAGAAGTAAAACAGGAGTTACAGGACGGTTAAAATAAGAGAAACAAAGGAAGATTTTTGCTCGGTGGACCAAAAGTAAGTCCATCCATCCCCAGATCCCCTTCCCCAAGGTGAAAAAAATCCAGAAAAAGGCCCTAAGGAAGACGAGAAAAGAACAAAAGGAAAGAGGAAAGGAAGAGCGAGACGAGAAGGAGGTAGCGGAGCGCTCACATGGTGGTTGCCGAAAAGAATCTTGACGGAGTACTTGTGCGGGGCGGAAGTGGCGGTGCTCTCGTTGCCCCTCTCTTCTGACTACTCTGCAGAGATACTACTGCGAGGAGGAGCCGAGGAGGCCTGCGCTGCACGAGGAGGCGGAAGTAGCCAGCACGAGGGAGGAGAGGGCGGAGGTCCGGAGGAGAGGGGAAGAGGGATAAGCAAAGAACTCGGGCGGCGGCGGCGCTAGAGCTAACCCTAACCCTAAAGAGAATGGAGAACAGGAGTGTGGATGGGTGGAGTGATGGAGTCGTGAATCGTGATTCATGAACCTCACGGCTCGCGCTGAAATTAGGCAAACGCGGGGAGCTGTGCCGACGCGGGGAGCTGGGCCGAGCGGTGAGTTGGGCCGAGCAGTAGCCTGTAGGCCTTGTGGGTTGTGGGCCTGTGGTTATTTCCTTATCTATCAGCCCAAAAATTAAAGGGTTAAACGGGTCAGACATCTAAAATCCGTATCCGACCCAATTACTAAACAGGTTAAACGGGTCAACCTGTTTACGATCCGAATCTGTTTAGGCCAAACCCAAATCTGTTTATGGCGGGTCGAACACGGATCGAGTTGGCGGGTCGGGTCATATTTTGCCATCCCTATCTGGGGGGCAGTGCGGTCAGTCCCATGCTTATTAGCCCTAGCGAAGTGATCACAAAGTGTGCCATCTTTTACGAATTCTCCACCTCGAGTAACGAAATCGAGTACGAGGCTCTCTGTATCAGATCTCGGAACCTGGTAACTAAAGGCCTTCTGTGTATAATATAGGGACCTCGATGGCGCCTCGATCTTGTAGGCTTGGAGCTACAACAGCCTTCGCGCCTGTCATCAATAAGGTTCACTATAGTCCGAACTCATTGCCAATAAAAATTCTCTTGTTTTGCTTGTCTTTCAGATCGAACTACCATGACAATTGAATTCAACTTGGGACAACCCGGGGATGCCTGGGCCCCAACAAAGGAGACACACTGGGGATGCCCAAGGCCTTCTCAAGACCGAGCCCACTCAAATTTTCTCTGGGTAGCGAACCCCAGAGATGCCGCTGGGAGCATACTCTGGAGATGAGAAGATCGAGCTCACTCGAATTTTCTTTGGTAGCGAACCCTAGAGATGCCTCCAGGAGTATACTTCGGAGATGAGAAGACCAAACCCACTCGAATTTTTTCTAGGTAGCCAACTCCAAATATGCCTTCGGGAGCATACTCTAGAGATGAGAAGACCAAACCCACTTAGATTTTCTCTCAGTAGCCAACCTTAGAGATGCCTCTGGAAGAATACTCCGAAGATAAGAAGATCGAGCCCACTCGGATTTTCTCTAGGTAGCCAACTCTAGAGATGCCTCTGGAAGCATGTTCCGAAGATGAGAATACCGAGCCCACTCGGATTTTCTCTAGATAGCTAACCCCATAGATGTCTCCGAGAGTATACTCCGAAGATGAGAAGGCCAAGCCTACTCGAATTTTCTCTAGATAGCCAATCCCAGAGATGCCTCCAGGAGCATACTTCGAAGAAGAGAAGGCCGCTCCCACTTGGATTTCTTTTAGGTAGCCAACCATAGAGATGCCTCAGAAAGCATACTCCAGAGATGAGAAGGTCGAGCCCACTCGAATTTTCACTAGCAGCCAACCTAGGGATGCCTCAGGGAGCATACTCCCGAGATGAGAAGACCGGTCGCCGTATCGAAAGCTCGGCGAGTCGACTAATCTCTTCAGATCGAGAATGGCCCGAGCAAGACAACCGGAGGTTTCAGATCGATAATGGCCCAAGGACGAGAGCTGGTCATCATGCCAAAGGCTTAGCATGCCAACCGACCTTCTTAAGTTGAGAATATCCCGAGCAAGAAAATTGGCCACCACGCTGAAAGCTTGGCGTGCTGATAAGTGCTAAATAATACATAAATTAACCTCTTTCTCATAGCACTTATCATTATTTTAATTCGCATATTTTGTAAATTTAACCATAAAAGATGTGTTACCTTCATCGTTGCATTTTTTTAAAGGTAAGTTGAGTTTGAGATGATTATTTATTGATTGAACCTTATATATGCAGGTCGAGTCAAATCCAATTGAATAATGCTTAAACCCACACTACAGCCTATCAACTGTTTCTTTCTTCACACATTCGCCCATCCGAACAAGTTCCCACGTATCCAATCCCTCATCTCCCCATTCCGTGGAACGCGTCCCCATCACTTCCTCCCAATTAAATCCAATGTCTCCCCTGTTTCGCATCCAAAGCTTCCACGTCATCCTTTTCCTCCCCTGTTTTAGCTTCAACCAATCCGAGTCCCTCTCTTCAGCCCGTTTGCATGTCACTCGGAACCAAGAACAGAGGCAACCTCCTCCAGATTCCTTTCACGGACATCTCCCGGCAAATCTCGGCATCCAAGCTGCCAACCGAGTCCCACGTATTCCTCTTCTCTCGCTAGATCACCACCCACGGATAAGCACCAATCCCAGCAAATCAGCACGTCTTCCGCAATCCAGCAAGATCTTTTTCCCAGCCGCATCTCAGTCGGATCAACCCCATTCGGATTTGCTCCCAGCTCATCTTTCCTTCTCCGAATATCTCGGCTCACGAATCATTTCTTCCCTTCATCCACGTCAAAAGGAATCTCAGGAATTCAGCTTCCCATGACTTCCGAATCCCCTACATCCCAGCTCATCTCCCCATCGTATCTTCATCCCGTTGTGATCCATCTTCATCCAAGTTCATCCCAGCATCCACGTTTGATCCCATGGAATCTCCCAACGTCCCACGCTCATCTCCTCCCAGCCTTCGAGATCCTCTCATTGACCACCATTCGCATGCAATCCTTCTCTTCAACCAGCAAATCTTAGCATCTGGTGTGTCCACCTCCCGAGCTTCACGGCATCCAAATGCATCCTCCCCTGTTTCAAACAGAGTATCATCTTTATCTTCTTCCGAACCAATCTAGTGTTCTGGATTGATCTTCTTCCAGATTCCTCCCACGTCCACGAACAAACTTCCCTGCATCCTCATCCCAACTCCGTCATCTTGGATAAATCCATGCTTCGGAACAGAGCAGCATCTCATGTCCCTTCATCCGCATAAATCCGCATCACCCAAAGATCTCCTCCCAGCCGGATGAGCACCCCATCTCTCTCCACGTCTGGAAGCTAACAGTCGTCCGAGATCACCTCCACGTCCTCCTCCATGTTGATTCTCCCACGTCCAGCTTCCATCATCCATGGATAAAGATCAATCCCGCTGCTCCGCGTCACAGATCTTCATCTCAACCGTGCGCATCCATTTCGGGTTCAACTCTATCCACGGATGAATTCATAGCACTTCCCTATTTCAACGGATCAGAACTGCAACGTCTTTGGGATCAGTTCGCATATCAAGCTTCCCAGCTCAGCCTCTTCCAACGCCCGGAGCAGCTTACGTCTTTATCCTCTCATTCGGATCAGCCACAGAGGAGGAGAGAGGGGGAAATGTGCAGCCTATAAAAGGCCAAGGCAGGAAACAGTGAAGGAAGCTTGGTGGAGGAGACCGAATCCCATGAAGTCAAGAGGGAGATTATTTTTGGGTATTCTGGGAATAACTTCCCATAAGAAGAAATGAGGAAGTGTTGAGAGGGAGCCGTTTTCAGTGGAGTCTCCAGGGAGAATGAACGAATAGATGGAAGCCCACTGCTGCGCTGTTGCCATCGTCTATAACTCCATGGAGGGCTGAGCTCTTTTCTAGGGCTGGATGCAGCCCTAACAAAAGGATAAGGATTTTGTATTTTTTATTTCTATTCTTGGGGTTGTATGAACGTATTGTTTTTAATAGATATCTTCTTTTAACTCATATTTAATTTCTGTGATTTTAAGAATGACGTTTATATAACTGTTCTTCATGATCATTAAGTTAATAAAAGATCACCCATATTTAGGGAAGATGCAGTATCCTGCCACATTAGTTTAGGATAGACATTTCATGCCAATCGAAGATGGATGTTCCTAAATTATTTTTGTGAGATTTTCTTTAAATGCTTATTAGCTTTGTAGCCAATTTGCATAATAATCCAAGAACGAAATAAATTACAAATAATCCTTGTCCCGATGTTAGTGGTGAATTCCTTGCCCTAGATTTTCTCAAACTGATATCCTTTTAATTGCATTTTTTTATTAAATTTTTTAGTTTAATTTTCTTCACAAAACTTTTCTTTTAAATATTTTTTTAAGAAAACAACTGTACCCCAATCCCTGTGGATCGATACCCGTAATCACTATCCTACCAGATACGTGCTATTGCGTGATCTTTAAAGTTGACTATCACGTGCCAACTAATCTCTTCAGGTCGAGAATGGCTCAAGTAGAAGAACTGGCTACCGTGCCAAAGGCTTAGCCTGCCAACCGACCTCTTCAAGTCGAAAACGACCCAAGTAGAAGATTGAGCCCACTTGGAATTTCTCGAGAGCCAGACTTCGAGAAAATCATCCAAAGAGCCCAAGACAAACTAAAGCTCCACGACCTAGAGGGTTCGGTGAGACAACCTAAACTCAAAAAAGAAATAAACAACAAGAAGTAAAAAATCGAAGCCAGGTACTTCAAAAAGTTTTTTATTTTGTTATCTTCTGGTACATGCATTAATCTCGACAGAAAATTGAGCAAAAAGAACTACAGTGAAACGTCAAGGCCTGTCGCAAACTCAAACAAAGAGCAAACGACAACACGACGCAAATCAAGACTGGAGTTAGAAACTTGAAAAACTTTTTGTTTTCAATAAAGTTTTGAATTTTTACACCGACCTCAGTAGAGGCCAAATAAAAAAAAAATAGTACATTAAATTTAGTTCACCCGAGCAAAAAGAAAATCCAGAAACAACGGAATAAAATGTTTTATTCCTCATCTTCGCTGCCCCTGCTGTTGCTGAAGTACACCGTTTTCTTTGGTTGAAAAAATGCAGATCTTTGTGAAGATCCTAGCCTACAAGGTCATCGCATGGGGGATCGGGTCCTCGGACACGATCTACAATGTCAAGGTTAAGATCCAAGATAAGGAGGGCATCCCCCCCGAATTATATCCATCTCTCCCCCTCGGTGCCTTCACTGTTGCCGCCACCGATCTCAATGTCTTCACGAACTTTAGGGTCATTACCTTCATCTCCAACTTCGTTGCCCTTGCCGCCATCGTCGTCATCGTCAAGACCGAAGAAGTCCATCCCTAGGAAGAGATGTTGTGCCCAAGCTCGGCATTCTGTGAAGCCCTTCTAAAAGGCGTCGACTGCGGTCTCCGGGGCCTCCTCTTCGAACTCCTTGGAGGCACGATATTCTTTGACTGCCTCCACAACCTTCACCATAGCGCAAATAGATTCCTCCCAATCTTTGACAACCTCTTGCTAGACATGGACCAGCTTCTTCGCAAGCTCTGCGACCTTCTACTTGGAAATATGGTAGGCCTCCTTAGCCAAGGACAGTTGTCCCTCCATGATCATCGCCTAAATCTGCGTAGCTGAGGGATGTGCTTCCTCCGATCTAACTTTATCTTCGGCTGTCGTCGTCCTCAACTCAGCCCATGCCTCAGTAGCCTTGTCCTCGCCTTGCCAGATAGGTGCGTCCTTCAACGATCTTCGCCCTCACCTTGTGTTTTGAGATGTGCCATGAGAGTGTCTTTATTCTCTCGTGCACGCTACTGACCTCGTGGGCATGTTGAAGAAAAGTGGAAGTCATTTTTCGAGGGAAGTGACTTGGTAAAGATTTATGAAACTTATCCGAATGATCGTGGTGTAGGCCTCATCAAAGAAATTAGTAGCATCGAGGGACAATACAAGCTCCCTGTCGGCTTGGAGCTGCATAGCTCGAACAACTCCCGCGCCACCTTCAAAGTCTCTAGAGTCAAGGTGGACTCTTCGACCACTCGATTCGAAGAGTGGGTTCGAGACACGCGGGCCAAGGTTGAAGCGTTCTCCTTGCTCGGGGCGGACGACCTGAGGTTTGATCGACCCCATGCGCAAACCTTGGTAGATGGTCGGCACAAAAGCGAGGTGTGAGAATGGGATCCAACAAAAACAATCCCCTCTGAAGGGGCTGACCCAGGCGGTTGAGCGACCTAGACCTCTCCCTCGAAGGAACAGGTGCCTCAGGGGAAGCTACAGGAATCAAGGCCTTGGCACTGACCTCGATGGCGGCCTTAATGGCATGGGCCGATGAGGACTCCCCCCTCGCCCTCTTCCATCGAGGAGCCCCATCCTCGACAACTGCGGCCGACTTCATCTTCACCTTCCTCCTCTCACAAATCAGCAAGAGATCGAACTTCATGGCAGCAAGAGTTGCAAAACCGAAGACAAAGTTACTCCACAACATCGAGGTGAAAAGAAAAAAAAATAAAAAAAGCTTACCCTGGGGGTCGGTCGGGCTCACACCGACCTTAATTAGAGTCTTCTCAAATAATAGCTCTTGCAAGATGAGGATCTCAGATCGAGATTTCAGAAGCCTGTCCAAGGCCCTATGATCATCGTCAAACAACCTCGAGGATCGATTCAGCTCTCTCTAAAGCACCCTCCACCCATGGATCGTCGTCAAACCCCCATGGCTGCTTAGAGTGGATGAAGAAGAACCTCTCTTTCTACCCATGAATGGAAAAGAAAGTACCTCGGAGTAACTAACGGTCTTTTCAAGAAAAAAAATACCAATAGTTGCTATCTCGAGAATATCTCTTTAGGACGAAGTACCCTCAAAAAAGGAGGACTGAGAGTCAAATGTTCCGAAGAAAATATCAAGAAAGGAAACTAACTAAGACCCGCCAAGATCGGAAAAAGTGGTAGGACCCATTAGTTGCATAAAGAAGGGGTGGAGAGGAAGTCTCAGCCTGGCTCGTAAAGTCTCCTCACACAAGGTGAACCGAGAAGGACGCAGGTAGTCACTCGATCATGAGGACCAGTAAGCTCAAAGGTGAACTCGGGGGGGCATAAAGTGCTGAGCTCGGATGAGGTCTATTTGCTCTTGAGTAAGGATAGATGCCTCATAGTTTGGAACCGGCCACACCTCACACTTAGCCTCACCCAAGGGCGAAGGCAGCTAACCTCGAGAGGAGAGGTCAGACGGATGACTCTCCTTCGAGGCATTAGCCTCAACCCCGCTCATGGTGACAAAGAAAGACCTAGAAAAAGATGAAGAAATATACATAGAAGACAAAGAAGAAGACCACAAAAGGGTCGAGCAGCCAAAGAGCAAAAATCCACCGAATATGGAGAAGCATGGAGGACGCCGATGCTGGGAGCAAAAGACTTCGCCGAGACACCACACGGAATCCTAGACACTTGGGTATTCAGATGGAGGGGCAGATGGAGCAAAAGATATAGTCTAAGGGTTAGAGATGCCCTTATGAACAGCCCCGATCAGAGCGCCGGTCTGACTACTTGAGCAGATTGAGCCACGTGTCAGCCTAGGGTACGGCATGAGCAATCCAAATGGATCGCTGCATTAATGGTGTCTCGGAGTTGCCCCACAATGATGATGTCTCAGGATGGCCCGAATCCGGCGATGCTTCAAGAAAATCGATCGGCGTGCTTAACGCCCCTGATGAATGTCTCGCCCTCAATCGACGTAACTGCTTAACTT
Source organism: Phoenix dactylifera (assembly GCF_051530095.1). NCBI lineage: Eukaryota > Viridiplantae > Streptophyta > Magnoliopsida > Arecales > Arecaceae > Phoenix > Phoenix dactylifera. Next base: position 16,024,232 of record NC_143201.1, read on the forward strand.
CCATCATCTGAACTAGAACATATTTCGGCCTTAGAAGTGGGGGGCAAGTGATAAACCTTGACCTCATGCCAGATCGACCCGCTAACCTTGGATACAAATTGAGGTGAACGACTTTAGCTCCAACTAAAAAGTCACCAGCCGAGAAGAACCATCAACACACATCGACCAGGGCTGACAGCCCTAACAACTAACAACTCTGAAAGTCCGCAATCGTGGCAGCCCCACATCCTATGTTAGATCTGTGCTGCACTCTACCCATGGGACTAACCCTTGCGCTGCGGCCGTACCATCGACCGCTGCTTGGCATCATTACATGTCACATCGGCCTAGGTAACAACAAGATTAGCTCTCCTATATAAAAGGGCAATCCGGAGGACTAGAGGTGCGTGCATAATAAGCACTCACTATTACTCATAGAGACCAATCTCTGCTGAGATCTCTTCCTTCCATATTGTTTCTTCGTTATTCTGATTTAGGCATTCGAGGGTCCCCCCGAAAACTCTCTGGTAAGTAGAATTCTTGCAAGCCGGCTAGCAGAGGAGACTAATGCCTGACGCCTCAACCAGCCTGCTTATCTCATCTCCAACCGACCTCAAGATCGTCCGAGCTACACTCCCACCTCGATCCAAATTGGGTAGCAACAACTATGTTACAATATTTGTGCTTGTGACTTGTCCTCTGAAAAGATTGGGATTAGATTTTGATTTTTGACCCATTAAATAAATATGTTGGCTTGAAACATACCTTTTGATGCAACATGCATCCAATGTGATCCATCCTATTGCCACACTTAGCATAGAGGAGGGACCTGACCCATTTCAAGACCTATTTGAAAATGGCATCAGTATAGATTGAAGCGACAAGTGATGTTCTAAAAGCCAATGAGGATTGAATCAACCCATGCAATCACTACCCTCGAAACCTATATATGTTAGGTCGATCTCAAACCTAGAAATCTTAAAACAATGAAGTGGGTATTAACTCATTGATCTATTGGGTCAACTCATTGACCCACTTGGCTTGACCCACTTTTGAACCATTTAGTTAAATCATTAAAATATTTTGAAATAAAATAAAAATAAGAATTATTATTTTACTAGTTCACTCTCTAGGATCCGAATCAAAATTAGTCAAACCGTAAAGTTGGCATCCGGAGTCCATATCCCCTTTGTAATTGTAGCAACCCAAATGACCTATGAGATATATATGGTCGGAGATATTAATATTGTTCTTTCTATATTTTTGTAGATAGAAATGACTATATATCATTTTATGGCATAGGTGCTACATATAGTAGAAATACTATTGCAATTAAATATTATTTAAATGTTTATATTTTATACTTTAATTTTTTATTAAAGAGGGCTTTTTTTTTGTTTTTGAGGTCTTTTCTACGGTGGGCTTTCTTTGGACTGAAGCTTAGGCGACCACCTCAGTCGCTTAATGGTTGGATGCCGAGACACCTTTTCTCATGAGGCAAACACAGGGTCCCAAGAAATGAGATGCGGTCCTTTTCCGTGTGGCCCCACAAAAAGGCTAGAGAGTTTCTTTTAAGTTGTCTCAAAACTGATGAAAGCGCATGGATACAAGATATGCAAAATAGAGGCATGGAAGATAGCACAAAGTGAAGCAAGGTTGCCATCCTCACAAAGGGGAGAGCCTTCCATTGACAACTGTCTACTTCAGCTATCATTTTGTCCATTATATAATTAAAATCTGCAGCGGCAAGTGTAGGTACCTGATAATGGCAGCCCCAAAAATTTCCAAACCCCATCTCTACTGGACATCTGAAAATTTTGACATATCTGATTCTAGATGGCTCTTTGTGTAGTCGGGCTGAAAGTAATATGCGATTTAGATATATTCATTGTCTGGCCTAAATAGGAGCAATACATATCAAGAATTAGTTTAAGACAGACTACCCAGCGTAGTTGCTCTGGCTACTAGTAGGCAATCATCTGCAAAGACGATATGAGATATATTGGGCCCCCTCTTGGACGGTCTGTAAGCCCCAAGCATATTGTTTTCTACTACAAGCTGCAAGTGTGTGATAACATTTCAGAAGTCAAAACAAAAAGATATGGGGACAATGGCCATCTTTGCCTCAAGCTAATGAAAGGCAGAAGCCAATCCGATGGCACACCATTCACTAGGATTGCAAACCCCGAATTAGCAACAGATGCCATTATCATTGAACAAATCTACCATAAAAGCCAAAATGGTTAAGGACATTAATTAGATAACTGCCATACAACCCTATCATACGCTTTTTCCAAGTCCATCTTTAGCACCATAAGACTTTTAGTGCAGGGTGACTTCCACAGAGAGTGTATAATTTTCTATGCTAGGAGGATATGTTCAGATATGTTTTGCCAGGTATGAATGCCCCCTGAGCATTTGATATCAATGAGGGCAAGACCGGTTTCAACCTATTCATTAGAATTCTGGCAACTATTTTGTATACAGTATTATAGAGGCTGATTGATCAGAAGTCAATACCTCTGTGGGGCTTTGGTTTTTTGGAATGAGAATAATATATGTATCCTTCCAAGAATGAGCCATATTGGCATGTCTAAGAAGTCCTAGACAGCTATTATCATATCACTCTTAATTATATACCAGAACTTGTCGAAGGATAATGATTGAAACCCATCCGGTCCTGGAGCTTTGCCCATAACTCTTAATTATATACTAGAACTCGTCGCAGGATAATGATTGAAACCCATCCGGTCCTGGAGCTTTGTCCACATTGCATACTTTTGATTGCTGCCTTTATTTCATCTTTGTACCAGCAGCTATCAACATCTCATTTTTGGTCATCTGTGATTGCAATGCCTATCTTTTCTTAAAATATGCAAAAAGTTGCTTTCGGATGCCATCATCATCCTCCACCCTGTCACCCTGTGGGTCATGAATTATGGAAATGTTGTTTCTTCTCTAGCCCTTAACAGTGGATTTATTGAAAAACTTGGTGCTGGCATCACCTTCCTTAAGCAAGGTAATTGGGGATTTTTGCCTCCAGAGCACTTCTTGTACATATAAATTCTTGTTGTAATTTCTCATAAGCATAAGGAGACGAATATGATCCTATGGATTAAGACCCTTTGGTTTGCTTCTACTGTGTGAAGCTTGAACATGTCTTCATATAGCACCTGACCTTTTTGGCAAATACTCCCCACATTCCCCTTATTCCATCTTTGAATGGCCTTTTTAGTATTCTGCAGCATCAGAGATAACTAGGGGTGGCAAAATATGACCCGACCCGCCATAAACAAGTTCGAGTTTAGCCTAAGCAGTTTCGGATCATAAACAGGTTGACCCGTTTAACCTGTTTATTAATTGAGTCGGATACAATTTTTAGTTGTTGGACCCGTTTAACCCATCTAACCTATAAATATTAAATAATTTTCTAATCCGTATCCGGTATTCCTTACAAATCACGGCCACAGGTTTCGGAAAACTGTTTTTTCCTTTCGAGTTTCGGCCTTTCCTCCGTTCATCATCACCTGCAAACCAGTCTCTCCCCACACGGGAATCGTTTTTTTATCATCGAATCTTCGATCAAAAGTCAGAAACCCTCGCGGCGCCTGATCGGCGCTCTTGTCGTCGCTCGAATCTTTCCGGATTTCTTCTCTTTCTCGTCGGCGAGATAGAGTTTGAAGAATCCGGAAAATATAGGATTTTTTCGGCATGAGGTTGGATAGATGAAGGATGCCGGAGCTTCGTAGCGGAGTGTGGAAGGGGCGAGCGCAGGTGAACCCGATAGTCCAGGCCGAGAGGCCGACCGCCGCCAGGAGGAGGAGGGCTCAGCGGTGGCGGCTTGGTGTGGCACTGAATGGCGGCACAGCGGCGATCGCGGCAGATCTCGAGGCGGTGGTTCGACTCGTGAAGCTCCAGCGGCGACGCGGCAAGGCGGAGGCCGTGGGCGGTGCGGGGTGGCAGCTCGAGCGCAGCCGTGGCAAGGGAGGCCGATCGGGGAAGAAGATGAGCAGGATTTTTTTTTTCCTTTACGGCTTTACCCTCCCGCCTCTCTCTCTCTCTCTCTCTCACGTCTTTTCCCCTCCCATCTCTCCGGCCCCCACCTTTTTCTTTCCTTAAACAGGTCGGGTCAAGTGACCTGTTTATTAAACAGGCCGGGTTCAGGTTGTAAAACCTGACCTGTTTAATAAACAGGTCGGGTTCATGTTTATAATTTTATGACCCGACTTGTATCTGACCTGACCTGTTTATGCTTGACCCGGCCTGATTGCCACCCCTAGAGATAACCTTACTCTAAGTGAATGATTACCTATGCACTACCATGTCCTCCACACCACATCATGTACACCTTCACATGATATCCAAAATTTTTCAAATCTGAATGGGCTAAATCTTTTAAAGTTAGCTTGCTTGACATATAATAAGATTGGATAGTGATCTAATGCAAAACAAGCTAAATGTGAAACTCTAGACTCAAGGAGCAAATCAAGCTAGTGGTCAGATAAAAAGGCTTTGTCCAGCCTTTCCCAAACCCTAACTAGACCCAATCTGTTATTATACTAGTTATATTTTGGATCTTTATAACCTAAATCAATCAGCCCAATGTCATTTGCAACAACATAGGACATCACCTGAAAAGACTAGCTAAATGGTATTATTTGGGTTCCTTATCCCTATATAAATATCTAGGATCTACCTATTGTATAGCCATTGTGGGATTAAATGCATACCGTACGAGTTCTCACATACTTCCTCTATTTAACCCTTAGTATCATCGCCAAGCTAATATTCCAAATCCATTTATAAGTATCATGAATCTAATAACAAACACTAGGACCAACCATGGCTAGCCCAATAGGCTCATGCTATAGTATCTTCTAGTCCATATAACTTATGAGCTAGATCGGCTCCGATATTGTCCCTATTTGTGCGCATCATCCTTGCATAGGGCCTGCATCATTCCTATTTTATTAGATGTCCAAGAAAACCCCCTTCTTTTATAAGAGAGGTATAGCCTCTCTCTCCAACCATGCCCAAGGAATAGAGTCCCAACGATACTCACCTGCATTCCTATCTAAATCCTTTGCAATCTTTCGGCCAATTTCTCATATTATTTATTTTTTCCCAAAATTCAGAACTTTAATTTAGTCGGCTTGCTCCAAACACCAAACTTGTGACGAAGTCTTGTGCTAGTCGATTTAATAGCATAAAGTTAACAATATTAACTGATGTCAATCTGATTAAAGTAATCGAACCATTCTAAATCATCTACATGTTACAATGCTGCTTAAATTTTTGTTTGCTATTCCTGCCGTTGATGAGCCGGTTTTGGTAGGCATTCGCAAGAGTTCTCTATAACACTACTAAGTTCCATTTGCTTAAGCGGCACAAGAAACTGCAATGTCATGAATTTTTACAGATCTAACCTGTGAAAATAGATACAATACATCTCAAATAGTTTGGTAGTTGTTAAACTTAGCTTTCGATCCATATGCTAAATAATTTTGCATTGCAACATTAGAAAATTATTAAGAGCCCATAGTTAAAAGGAGACATAGCATTTCTTAAACTTGGAGGGGGTATTTTGAGTCCACTCTCAAATCCTGTTGACAACAAATAAGAATTTGATGAGGTATTTGGCATCAAGTGTTCAACAATTCTTCAACTACAATGACAGACTACTAGAAACTTGTGAATGCAAGTAAATGCATTTTAAAATGGAAGCCTTAACTTTAATTAAAACACCAAATGCTCTATAAACCATCGTAAACACGAGAACCAAAAAAAAAAAAAAAAATCTGGACCAAGACGGTGGTGAACTCTTGCCCATCTTGGATCAAGCAGCATGCATATGTATACCAATCGCAATGACCAGGATGGTTAGCAGACAAAAGAATAGAATGCTATGAACCAGAATTGAGATCCCACTGGTGCTCATATTCCCAAACTCTACCACCCTTGCCCTTGCCGGCAGCTGGAACAGGAGGCCTGGAGAAAGAAGGATGAAGAGGATCACCGCAACGATCACTGGCCCCCAATCCGTAGACATCTCTCTCTCTCTCTCTCTCTCTAAGCTTGAAGGGGAAGAAGATTATTTTTTCATTGGTGAGGTGGGATATATAGGTGGTTGTGACAAGGATTTGGAGAGGGAAGGAATGCCTGCTATGCTTAAGGGATAAGAAAGCCAAGGGGGAAACAATAGAAATAATGTGAAGGGTAGCTTTTGAGGCAATGGTCACACTTCACTTTTATACTTTGATAGTTTGATGAGCTCTAAGGAACTGCTTTTAGCTCCGCATGTGAACATGGAAGAGATGCAGAAGGTCTAGATAATCCTTCCCATGATCTCATAAAGTACAGATACATCTGGGGTTATAGATTCCTTACTTCACTCTCTCTAGGTGATTCTACACACATTAAGCAACATCCATTTAGGGGCGGCAATCATGTTGGTCAGATTGTATATGGATAGGGTAAGATGCGGACCAGATCAAAAAAATTCTAAACCTAAACCTAGCCTATTTATTAAATTGGTCAGAATTTGATAGCTGAGTCTATCATATTTATTAGGCAGGCATCCTGACCTGACCTGCTTAACCTATTTAATAGATAGGTCATATTAGGTCAGATCCAATAGATAATAATGATACCTGGATAACCTCTTTAACATATAGGCTTTTGCATAAAACATGGTTAACCACTAAAACAGTTAACCTATTTAACATAGAAATTGTTTACATATAAACTATATACACAAAACTGTTTACATAAATTGTTTAACACAAACAAGCATATTAAGCATATGTAGCCTAATATATGGTTGAAGAACTATAACACCAGATTATAGAAAAAAGCACAATATAGCAAACAAAAAAAAGTAAAACAAACTAATCCACATAGCACACCTTATGCCAATCTCAGCACAGAGACAATGGTCGCCAGAAATAGAAGCCCAGCATCCAGAAACTTGTTATTTTCCTTCAAATCCATCATTGCAATGTAAATCTACAATATGATCGGCAGAGCTTGGAGGAACAAAAAAGTAAAATTTGTTGAAACAAAAGCAAAGCGAACGATCAGATCAAATAGAGGAGAAATCCCCTCTGATCTTATGAAAATGAGTTCAAATCTACAGAAGTGGGAAAAAGAGATGAATAGAGTAGAAAATGAGTTCAAATCTACAGAAGTGGGAAAAAAAGATCAATAGAGTAGAAATCCCCTCCATCTCAATCTTAAACAGCGCTCTAGTGAAACAGTTGTAAATTGTTAGCATGCATCTGGATCAGGTCTAAACAATTTTTGAGAATCCTAAATATCACAATGCCAAGCTTATTCACCTATTTACTAAAAAACTGTTTTTTTTTTGGAATCCAGCTTTTTTATTACAAGGATTATGGAATCAGTTATACACAACAGTAATTAATATAGCTGCATTACGCAAGTTATGAATTTTGCACTAAATGCTCACAAGCCTCTTTTAAGTACACAACTTTCTGGTACCAAACACTAAATATCAGTCTATTGTTTTCAAGTTTGATATCCATGAGATAAATTATTACTAATAAGAAAAAGGTACATCAGAAACTTAGAAAAAAATTTCATAAATTCTTTATAGGCCAATTAACAGTCCCTTGTAACGATACGTAACCATTCCAGCTGGGTATATTGCACAGGCCGAGCAGCACTTTTTGATGGATTGCCCAAAATCGAGCAATCAACTCAGTCCCGCAATAAAAACATGAACTTTCACGAATTTACTCAACATAGTTGTTCCAGTCTTCCCATTTGGATACTGTGGCCAAATTTATCAGACATTATATTAGCTAAAACATAAGGAGGGCATGAAATTTCACACTCCTAAGCAGCCTTCCTCTAAACATGAGAAGAGGAAAAGGCCGTTGGCTGGGCGATGAAGAAAAATAAGGCACCAGACCATAACAGGTAAAGATCAGGATTTCTAAAATCCCTTGTAGCAAAATATATTGCATCTCTACAAAGCAACTGCTGAACAGAAGGTGATGGTCTTTGAACACATATAAGGACTGATAACAGGTACAAGGTATGACTAAATTTTTTTTAAAAAAAAGCAGCAGATTTAGGGATGGTATAAACCAGGATCAGCTGAGATGGATCAAGTGAAATCCTGGCCTGCAAAAAAGTTTTGATACTATGGACCTCCGTGGTAGGCCTACTTACATCAGTTGCAACTTTCACATCTAAATAATTGGAAGTTTAGAAAAGAGTTGGCCTGCAAAAAATTATACACCAAGTCAGAAAGGTTTTCCGGTTGAAAGTACACCTGCCTAAAAACACACCTGCATAAAATTAAAATATTTACCAGCATGCATGCAACTTGTTCAATAATCTTTTCAGATAAAAAGCAGAGACATGTAAGAATATATGAATAACAACCATTGTAACAGATGTGAAATGCCCATGACGATCGACTAGAATTTACATCTCGAGTCATCCCCCTCACTTCCATATATTGACTACTTACAAAAACACAATCACTCACTGCTAAAACCTCTTCTATCATAATGCGAAGAAATTGCAGCTATCCACTTGACCTCTTTAATCCTACCAAAAAGCTCAGCTATTTTACCAAGAGCAGTCCAACAAAATACAGCTGAATCTAGAGATGTACTCAACTTCAATGTCCAATGTGGTAGGGGAAACAACTAAAATATGATAAAATCAAGGATTTTTTTACGAATTAGTCCTTGAAATCTTTCATATTTGCATATTAATCGCTATCTTTTTTATATTTATATGAATATCCTTATATAGTTCTATGTTTGTACAAATCGGTCCTCTCATTAGTTTTGGTTGATTCAACCTATTAAGGTTAACCATGGTTGTAGAAAGACAAAATGCCCTTGTCTTTACAGCGAATGAAGCTTGGAACTTGGTCTTTTCTCGCTCAGTTCACCCTCTTCTTACTTAAGACTTAGCCGCTAGGAGACCAACAATCGAAGGGCATGGGTTAAGAGGTCAGTGAAGTTTGAAAACTGAGAGCAAAAATGTCCAGAAGATATTAGACCAAAACCATTAAGAGAAAGTAGAACATTACATTCTCATCTTTTTAACCTGACGGATGTATAAGCAATAATTTACAAGATGTTAGGGACTAAACATAAATATGGAAAAGACAGATTAGCATGCCAATATGAAAAATTAGGGACTGATATGCAAAAATTTCTAAAATAAAATAGAATAAAAACTAATTTCATCAATTGGATCTAAATGCTTCATAAAACTATCACTGCTCTCATGTGTGATCCCAACCACCTATATGATCCCAAAAAGTTTACTCTCTCCTTGATGAGAACAGAGCTGTCCACCAAGGCCCTTTTCTCCTCTAGTTTTTTTTCCTAGAAAATTTAAATCAACAAGATAGGGAACCTAAATTGAGCAAACTTATACTAACATGTACTCATAGAAGGAAGAAAAGCTTCAAAACTCACATCAAGGTCAGCTTAAGTGCTCTGATTCCTCCTTTTGGACTCAACATCATTGACTAAATAAGGTCATTAAAATTATGCTCAAAATATGAGCTAATTCCTTCTATCCATATGTGATCCCAAAAAGTTTACTCTCTCCTTGATGAGAACAGAGCTGTCCACCAAGGCCCTTTTCTCCTCTAGTTTTTTTTCCTAGGAAATTTAAATCAACAAGATAGGGAACCTAAATTGAGCAAACTTATACTAACATGTACTCATAGAAGGAAGAAAAGCTTCAAAACTCACATCAAGGTCAGCTTAAGTGCTCTGATTCCTCCTTTTGGACTCAATCATCATTGACTAAATAAGGTCATTAAAACTATGCTCAAAATATGAGCTAATTCCTTCTATCCACCAAGGAGCTTGCTAAACCATGCAGTTTATCAAAATTATTAGTCATCTTGACTCTTCCTCCTACTTGATTGGAGCCACACATAAACTTGATCAAATTAAAGTACGTGCAAAAAACGCCGAGTCCATAAAGTGAAATTATAGTTACATACCAACAATTATGATCATCATATTTGTAGATATGTAAACAATATCTTAGCTCATTGTTGTATTGTGCAGTGGGATTGCACTTTAGACCCAAGGAATAAAAGGTGCTATTCCTCTATTTAAGACATCTAGAATACACTCCCAAGTAAGAAAAACTTTGTAAAATAATTGCCTTTCTTGCAACTAAAATAACCTGTGGCAAGCCAATAACCACTACTAACCAATAATTACTACCAAATGCGTGGAACAAAAGCCCAAGCATTTATTGACTTCAACTAAAATCTCAAATCAAAGTGAAAGACCAAATTATTCCCAACACATGATCTAAAACCTACTCCAAATCTCTTTTATATATTCCAGATCATCAAGGTCATTCATCTCCAGCTCTTCAGAAAGGAACATAGATGATCCCTGTCCGCCTTATGTATTGTATGCTGAACCCCATTTGTATTCATATTTGAATCCGCAAAAGCATTAACCCCAAATTATATAAAACCAAGATGAAACAAAGGAAGAGAGCTACTGAGATTAGCCCAAGTGTTTTGACATCAAATCAGTATTAGTCAATAATAAGCCATTAGAACAAAAGATTAGAGAAAAAAAAGAATGAACAGGTTTTAGTTTAACACGAAAAATGTTACATTACAATGAATAGGCAAAACAACAAAAACAAGAGGAGTTACAAAAAGATTGATAAGAATGCAAAAAATCATAAATTACTAGTACAAGTTGTTGAAAATTCCCAAGATTTTAATCCCCTTATCCAATCAGTGTAAAATCTAGAAAAAAACTTCTGACTAAAAAATCTGGAATTACCAGGAAACTAATGTACAGAATTTGCAAAGAAATCAGAACTATAGAATCAAATAACACATACACAGAAAATACATTTCTGATGATGGCACTCAGGCACTTCAATTTACCTAATTATATGTAATAAAAGGTTAATGTGATCCAAATTGGGAGTGCAATACAACTTCCCTGCACAAAAAGAGATTTTACACAACAATACAACTAAAGAAAAAATCATCAACTGCTACATTTTCAACATTAAAATATCCAAGTCCCCACAAGGAACTCATTTCTAACTTCTAAGTCAAATTTGCCCATTCATAATTTGATACAAGAACATGTGATTCATCATGTGACTTATAAAAAAAAAAGTATAAATGAAGGATTTATGGTGGCCTGGAATTGGAGCTATGCAAACAACCAAAAATCTTAGAGAAAAGATTCAACCACCTCTTAGAGATGACACAAAATACTCCTGTACATTATTTAAACTTAAGTGAAAGCTATAAGATCTTTGAAAATTGATTTTGTTTTTGGCTGTCAATGCAGAGTGAGGGAAATGCCACTCATTATCAAGCAATACCTATGACAATTGAGGACACGTTAGCAGAAACCAAAGGCTGGCTTTGAAGTTGCACATACTTGTCTCACAACAATGCTGAAAAGAAGGTTAAGAAGGTGAAAACATAAAGACCCAGCATCATCTACCAGTAACAAAACACAAAAATCTAAAATTCCGTCTTCCTTTGATCAGATATGCATAATTTCCAGACAATATGCAGTGTGAGATCTAACTCACATTATCAGTCAATTCCTGGGACAATCAAGACATGTTAACAGAAACCGAAGACTGGCCTGTGTTGCACAAACTTAGCTCACGACAATGTTCAAAAGAAGGTATAAAAGATGAGACAATGAAGACCCAACATTGTCCATGAGTGACAAAACACTGATAAGCCCCTTACTCAGATATGCATAATTTCCAAATGTAATCCCTAAATCAGATCATTTTGTGATAAGGCGCAACTTCTCATGCTGAATGGTTGCCAACTTTCAAGTGTCCTTTACTTAACTCCTTATCACAATAAGAAAATACTCCCTTAAGTCATCCAAATGGTCTCTCTCATTATACTGAACCCACCCATCGCGTAGCCTATATCACTGTGAGACAGCTAAACATTGCTTATATACAGCACCCCTCAATCCTTGTTTTGTTTCTTATCATGAGCTTAAAAATGGAAGGCATACATATCAAGCATGAAGTACATTGAATCTTGGATGCAAGGAGCCTTCCGAACAAGGTTGGCGGAACTGTCCTGAACCTCCCAGTTCGGAGTGTCCTGAGCCGTACCGGCCACAGACCGGGATGGTTCTAGCAATGAAAACAAGACCGGCGCCGGAGGGAAAGAAGATGAAGAAAAAAGAGGAAGAGAGAGAGCAGGGGAGGGAGGGAGAGAGAGAGGAAGAAAGAGAGAGGAAGGTCGAGGCTGGACTCCGCGGCCGGCCGGCAGAGGCCGGGGAGCTGCCGCGCGGAGGAGGGAGCTCCGGAAGCCCTTTGTTGGCTCTCCGCTAGCCTCCCTCTTCTCTCTTTCTTTTCCTCTCTCGTTCTCCCTCTCTCCTGCCTCTTCTACTGTGTCGATACGGGCCAAAGCACGGCACAATGCAGGCTTATATCAACTCGTCCTGTCGGACAACCGGTACGGTGCCCGATATTGGTTCCGCCGACCCTGCTTCTAAGTACACCTGCTTTGTCTGCATGTAATAGAACAACAAATTCTATCCAGCACTAGGACCTACTCTTTATTCAACAACAACTAAGAATTGAGATTGTTTTTGTTCCCACTACATTTGAGAACATTTAATCAAACAATGAGACATAAGACTGAGTTGGTACATTTGCACATAAAGGGAATTTATAATTACTCATTGAAATGTTTCCTTTCTTTACAAACAAAATTGAGTTTTCAAAAAGTTTGAGGTCAGTTTTATACACATGCTTACTTGCCTACACATAATCCCTCAATTTATAGCATTATTAAGTTATTAATGCAATACAATAATTTCAAAGAGATATTTATAATGCTACACCCCTTTTGATAATTCACTAGCCAATCTCACCTAGAATAGTAGGTTATAACAAAACTCCAAACGGTGGTCATGCCACCACCACTTGTAATCAGATAATAACATAACAATGGTAACTCATAATTTCTTTCAAGTGGTTTATCAAAAAGTAGGAGAAGCACTATAAACTGCCAGAGTTTATATTATCAGAGATTTGACCAATTGCCACAAATAACATGAACGATATCCTTTTTGAATCCCTCAATTAGGTTACTTCACTAAATTCAAATGTTAAAGTAGAGCATGCGACCAGCATGTTATAGTACTTGTAACCCACACCATGTAAGATCTCTCGTTATCTTACTATCAAGTTTTCTCACCTATATAATGACAAGTGCCTAGCTAGACCATTCTATTGCTTGGACAGAAGAAGAAACCATATAGAACCCTTTTATCAAAAACCCTATATGCCACTGAATGATTGACATTGAAACTTATAGACCTCTGACTATAACTACCACTTACTCATGATGGCCTTGAAAGAATTCTTTTTGTCAATAAAGTAACCATAAATAACATTAGAGCTGGCCTTAAAAAGGAATACCCAATGGATAACGATCTTTAAACCAACCACAAACAGATGGGAGAGGACTGAACAGTGATGGTTATTGTTATGGTAATCAAGTGGCCAGATATACTAATCATCACATTAGAAGTCATAAACCAGCAACTCAACTATTAAGTCTTTCTCAATTCTAAATGGTGAACAACAAATTTCATATGCAACTAACACTAACATTAAGTCTTCATTCATGTCCATAGTTCAATAGCACTAAAAGGCTATCTAGCATGGCACTACCATCTTGCAAATTAAATTTTGTTTACATCATACTTAATCATCTAATATCATTGAAAAATTAAAAGTAACATAACTTCTTTTACTCTGATACACTTGTTTTGTGTGTTTTCCTTACACATCCAGAAAATTTCCAGAAGAGCTTTTTATCCATCATTCGGCACACTAAGTGGCATGGTATTACCCCTAGATAATGGAACGTAAGTTTCCAAGAACAAGGATAGTAGGATCTTATACCATACAACAGGTCCATAAACTTTTGCATATCGAAGTGCAAACTTTTCTTCAATCTGACAATCAGCATGAGCTTCAAGGACAATCTTGGCTATTTGTTGAACACAATCTTTTCAAATTAGTCTATCATGCCCAAGCATGTCAGCTTGCTAAGACATACAGAAAATACCAAAACACAAGCATTGGAACATTTCAAGGAGTCAAAATGAACAGGACAATACAGGAGTTTGTCTACATGTACCATTTCAAATAAAGCCATCATGCGTAGCTCATATAGAAAAGATACAAAAAAATGTTCATTCATTAAGATGATGCCTACAAAGGCTACATATGGATCAGGACCCTACATGACAAGTTTAGCTGGAGCATTGAAAGGTGAATAATTTAAAGATGTGTTGAACAAGGTTTAAAACAATGGTTGTTTAATTAATGCTATACTTGCTATTATTAACGTACTGCAATACCCCCAGGGCAAATCAACTGTTCATCTTATGTTTATAGTTTGAATCTCCATAGCAATTTAAAAATATGTTATTCTATAACATTTTATTTTATAATTTGAATCTCTATGGCAAATCAACAATAAACTATCACTCACCCTATTTTTTCATATTTCTGGTATTATGGATAAAACAGTCATCATAATAGCTATTATTTTGTTCCCAAAAATGTCAAATAAAAGAGTGAGAACAGCTGTGATTTCCACTATAACAGTCAGTAACAGTAATCTAGGACATCCATTGCAACAGGATAACAGTTTCTTAAACCTTGGCGAAACAAGAAAAGGACAACCTATAAATATCAATAATTCAATGAATGAGGACAAAAAAGAAGTGGACTTGGTGAGCATAACTGAATTGAACCAATCTCAATTATTGAGAAACATTATTTAGATGTGATTATACGACTGCGACATCATGCTCTCACCAACTGCAATACTGCACACCCTTTCATGTATTATCAAAAAAACAAAAATCCATCTCCACCAATTTCCAAAAACAGGAGGCAATTCATGATACATGGAAAAACCATGTGTATCGTTCCAAATGAAGATCCCTCAAATGGACTCATTAGATATATCAAACAAAAAAAAAATTCCAACCCATTTATAAGAAATGAGAACTATCAAGGAAACCTGGAAACGCATTCAAAAATATCTGAACTATATCGAGATGCGATTATACATATCTAAAACACTGAAAAGGAACCAAAAACAGAAAAGAAAGATCTTCCAACCCCCTCTCCCGGGGCGCCAATCTAGATATAATTATTACCTCTATCATTTAAAAAAAAAACCCTACAGATCTTCAAATAAAGATTACATTCCAATATAACTTAACGTAAGACCAAGATCATCGATATCAACAGGAAATTAAAACGTGAAGATATCAATCAAATCAATAGCAGCAAAACCAAAATTTTACCAAAATTTCAAGACAACGAAAACGGATGCCATCGAAATCTCACCCGTGATCTCCTTGGGGGACGAAACCGCAGGGGAAGGGGGAGCGGGGCAAAGGATCGCCCTCCCCAACCCCGATAGATTCGACACGATCCAGACGACATAGAACATCACAATCAGCCCGATCACCCAAGGCATTAGAATGAACCCGATCACGAAGGTCACCGAGCCGCATAGCATGAGCGCGAGCGACGCCCCGAGTAGGAGCGAGGCGAAGCCCACCGGGGAGACCTGAGACCGCCTCGCGGCGCCGGATCTCGCCGCCACCTCCGCCTGCGGGGGCCGCGGGGACGGTGGCGCCGCCGCCTGGGGGGCGTCGGAGCGCGGAATGGCGAGGTGGGGGGAGCGAAGTATGGTGAGGAGGAGGGCGCAGAGCTCGTAGAAGAGCCTCGAAGTCTGGTCCTGGCCTCTCATATTGGGAACCCTAACCCTAACCCTGCGAGGGAGAGAAGAAAAGGAGGAAGACGAAGAGGAGAGAGGAAGCGGCGGGAGAGAGACAGGAGAAACAAGGAAAGATGGTCGTTTTGGAAATAATAATAACTGGTTTGGATAAACGGGGATTTTGATCGGATCGAGACGAGAAGTGGATAGGCTCCGAAACTCTACCCTCTCATCTTCGCTTGCTTCTTTTTTTTCCTCCTCTCTCTCTCTCTCTCTCTTCTTCTGCTACCATTTCTGAGAAGAAAGCTTCCGATCGGCGTTGGCGATTTTTTTATATCATCAGATAAAATTAGACTATTCTCATGTGAATAAAAAGTTAAATATTTATATACAATGGTCTAATCTGCGTCAGATGCTATTTATAATTTTATTTAATTTTATATAGCGCTCATCAATTTCAATTAAAACAATAATTTAATTATTTATATTTATATTTATATTTTTAATATTATATGTACCCACGAACTGTTGACACGTGGTACAATTAGTGTCCTTGGCATGGAAACATAGAGTGCGATGCAATGATCAGAAGGAAAGCATGCGCGCGGTTTCTGATGTTACATCAAGGGCTCGTTTGGTTCGCGAAAAAAGAAGGGGGGAAAGTATGGTCAACGGAAAAGTAATGAGATGCCTCTTATTTGGTTGGAGTTTTCAAAGGAGAGAGAAGGGAAAGTAGTATTCCCATGGAAATGTGATTCCCACATTTCATGGGAAAGTCTTTCCCATGAGAAACATGGGAAAGTTACTTTCCCATGAGGCGGAAATCACTCCATTTTTACTTTTTTCCAAAAAGTCCCTTCAGCATTAAAGAAGCATTAAAGAGGCATTAAAAACTTAATTTTTATTAAGGGCATAATAGGAATTATATATAACTTTCCTAGGAAAGTAGATGGCCAACCAAACATAAGCACCTTGGAAATTTGTCACTTTCCCATGGTCAACCAAACATGCCAAAAGTACTTTCCTAGGCATCCTCTTCCTAGGAATTTGTTTCCCAGGAATCATATTCCTAGGAAGGAAAATGCTTCCCGCGAACCAAACGAGCCCCAAGATATTAGATTTCTCGGTTTGTGGATAAATATATATAAATATATTAAAAAAAGATTAGACTATTTAACAGAGGTTCTGTATATTTTTGTGAGATATAAATATAAATATAATCATAGCAGAGCGAATTGTATTGGATGTAGATTGGAGCAAAAATTTATCAATTTAAATCTAATTTACTTATTAAGTACAATAAAAATATATCTAAATTTAATATATTTATTAAATAGATAATTTAATTTAATTTATATAATCTATTTATTAAATAGATGATATCAAATAAAATGAACTAAATGAATTTTAATAAACTAAATAAATTCAGTAGACTTAAAAAAACTATGTAAGCAGGGACCAAAAACAACTAAATGAATTCACATCAAGGCACCAACAATCTTTTCCCCGTATTAGCAGCATGTGGCTTAAATTTACACCTTGCAATATCAAATGATCTTAGACATATTAATATCATTTCCTTATTTTGTCTAAATAACTATTTACATATAAGTTAAAGTATTATCATATTTTTTATTTAATAAAGTTGAATTCCATATAACAATAATCTAATAAATTATGTAGCTAATTCCAATTACTTGGAGACTAAAGAAACTAGGGACTTTGATGGGTTAGAAAACCAATATTTATATATGAAAAGGACACTGGTCACTCTGTGCAACCACATCAAGGAGATGAAGAGAGAGAAAATAATAAATAATTCTTGGCACATTATTCTACACGTCAACTATATGTTTAGAAGTGCCGTAACTATCATCAGTTGTAACCTATTAGTAATTTTGTTTAATAATGCGAACAATGATCATGTTTAGCATTGTGCTGATGTTTACAGGGTATGGATTCATTGGCTAGTGGTGCTACCTCATCTTAGAGTCCATGTTCTTAAATGACCTTAACAAAGACATCAAAAAGGAACTTCTAGAGCCCCCTAGAATCGGGCATAAATTTCATTGCAAAGCTTATTATTAAAGTCCACGCTACTATGGTGCCCAAGTTTGCTCTCTCAGCTTGGGTACCCCCAACCCTTGATCATTTTAAGGTTAATTTTGATAGAGACATGTTGGCGGATGAAGAGTATGGAGGAGTAGGCTTTGTGATCAGAGATCATCATGGCATGTTGATAAGGGCGGGGGTTGATGCACACGAGGTCAGACCACTATTGAGGTGGAGCTTCAGGCTGCTTAGGAGGGCATTTCCTATGTGAGGAGGGTTCTTGGAGCTAACAGGATACACCTTGAGGGAGACTCTTCCATGGTGATTGATTGGATTCGGGGAGTAGATTGTTTTGGGGATGGTCACCCACTGATGTGTGAGATCTACAAATTGATCAGGGAGATGGAGCCATTTTAGATAGTGCACGTGTATCGGGAGGCAAACTGAGCTGCAGACTGGATTGCCTCCTTTGTCGCTCGGCATTCTGGAAATTTTTTTTGGACTAAGGCAGAAGTCCTTTCTTTTGTCTTGTATCATGTTCTATCTCTTGACTTGGTTGGCTGTACTCACGTAAGAGCTATATAATATGCCATTTTTACCCAAAAAAAAAAGAAGTCCACGCAAAGTATGCTTTGCTCCAGCCATTAGACTCGATCCAGCATAATCTAAGCTTATCCAACTCAAATCAACCTAATCCAATCTGATCCTACTTAAACCAACCCAATTCAACTCAAACTAACCTGATCTAAATCCAACTTGACCTAACCCAATTTAGCCAACCTGATCCAACCTAACCCCATCTAAACCAACCTAATATGATCAATTTCTAGCTAACCTAAATCTAGTTGACCCAATCCCAGAGTTGAACTTACTAGGAAACCTATGCTTGCATATAATTAAATTCAACATGCTCTCGATATAGGTTTAGGCTAACCTAACTAATTACCCACATTTGGATCTAATGGTGGACAATGGGGAAAAAGAGAAGCATGGTACACCCAATAAACTTCACTTCTTTAGTCCAAATATATATTAATATATAGACATATGGATATCATATGTTTATATATTATTTTAAGGATTTTTTTTAAGGCTATTCTCTTTAAAAATATGAGGATACCATACCTTTTACTAAAAGTCAAAGAACCAATAACGGAATGACCCTGTGCCTTCCTTACAAGATCTGACAGTACGCACTTATTATATTTAATATGCCTCTTAAAGTATTCCTACTATAAGGTGCTCGGCTCTACGAGACTCTTGCACCAAGTTTCAAGTTTACGCTCATGAAATACAAAATTAAGTTTATCTATACAACAATAAGAGCGAATTTATCAAAGAATCGCCGAATTTGATCGGTCCATGGAACCAAACTCTATGGTGGCTGTTAGCTTTCGGACACCACGATTTTCGGAGCTGAGTTGCGAGCGGCTTAGGTGGGCATTCGCTACACTCGATGGATACTGCATGCCAATTCTATCCTCATGGAGGGTGACTCAGTCACAGTGATAAGTTGGACCCAAAGGATCTGAATGGGGACTACCCTCTACTTCGAAATATTTGGTCGATGAGCAGAGATAAGATGGCTTTTCAGACCAAACACGTCTTTAGAGAGGCCAACAGTAGTGTTGTGGACTGGATGACCGCTTATGAGGCCAATCACTTCGGTGGCACCTTATGGATCCGGAAAGAGGATTTGTCTAGGACATTTCGTAATATTTTATTTTCTAACTATATTGGATGTATTTATATTCGTGTAGTTAGACTCGTCTACCAGAAGCAAACAAATAGCTTGGGCTATGGCTATCCACGGTGAGGCAGAGACGGCCGTGAGGACCATGATTCATCTCTTGACCCTGATAGGGACAGCTGAGCTCCAAAACAGGCAGTCCCATTGGCTATTAACGCCCCTTGATACAAGGAAATGATGTTATGTCCTTACCGTGTATAAGTTTTGCCATATCGCCCGAGGATAGCATCAGGTAATCCGGTTAAGGATATGCTAGAGGTCTACTTCTTCAGCAATCGTCTCCCAATATTGAAATAATTTGTAAATTATGTTGCGGCAAAATCCCGGACCGAGGTCGAAGTGCTGCTCGGCCAACTTTGAAATCGGTGAGAACTGAACTAAACGAGGCAGCCAAGAAGTCCTCTTGCCAAAAAGTGTCTGGCAGAAAACCCTCCGATACCTAAATTAGGATAGAGAGACAACAATGTTGAAGAAAAAATTCTTAGCAGGGTAGGGTTCTCTGAATGAGCTTACATGAGGATCCCTGGACTACCTCTTTATATAGAATAGTTAACTATATAGTTATCTGATTTGACGAGTTGTGTGTTAATGGCTAAGCAATGGCTAGTTGTACGTTTGCGGCGAGGAAAATATTCCGCGTGAGCATCATATGGCATTGATCATGCACTGATAGCAGTACTGCCATAACTACCAGTCCTTATTAGCACACGTAGATCGGCTCCTCAGCTTTCGCCGAATTTATACCGAGGTGAAGGAAGTCGGTTTAATCCGAAGTCAAGATGCCAATATTTTCTCCATTATATTGCAATATTAATTTATGAAAGTGAATAGGTGCGATCAAGATCAAATAATCAATATTTAATTTTTCTTTTCATTTCAGTAAATAGACATAATGGTTCAATAACCAACGTGACTCTTGGGAACCGATGTAGCCCTTAAGAACCAATGTGACTCTTAAGAACCAATGTGACTATTGGCGTATGGTAATTGAATCACTACCCCATTCAATCTGAACAATCACATTGTTTCATGAACAGATGTATCCGATCGAACGGTCATGTTGTTTCATGAATAGGTGTCAGTATTTATAAATAGAAGCTCTCGATCACAAATTTGAGAATACTCTCTTATTCTCCTCTAGATTTTTAGTAGTTTTCTTGTATCCTGGAGGTAGTTTGCCGCAAGTCCAATAGCAAACTCATTCGACTGGGAGCAAACATCATCTTAAAGATAGTGTTTAATCATACCTCAAAGCCATATATTCTTATTTCCTTTGATAATACTCCATTGTCTTTGTCACGCCAAACCTAGAGCGGAACAGACACCACATATCTGTAGGGCGACCACGCAAGCATGCAAGGCTACAGATCATATCAAATCAATAATAATTTCTAAAAATTTAGTTTAATCAAGAACTTATTCAAATAACTTTCATAATAGTTTCAAAGTGGCATAAGTCAACATTTACTAACTATTAATATAAATCAAATTAAATATTCTAACTAGTTTTACTAAAACTTCAATAACTAAAAGTATCTTTAACAGAATTAGCACAATCCCCAAGCCCCGAGCAATCATGCATTGGGATCTGAAAAACAGAAAAAACATAATAATGAGCTATACTAGCCTAGTAAGTAATATAACACTCCAAAGTGGGGTCAAGCATGCCAAACAATTAGTTAAAAG
This sequence comes from Phoenix dactylifera, assembly GCF_051530095.1. Lineage (NCBI taxonomy): Eukaryota > Viridiplantae > Streptophyta > Magnoliopsida > Arecales > Arecaceae > Phoenix > Phoenix dactylifera. The sequence continues at coordinate 16,045,489 of NC_143201.1, forward strand.
TATAAAATATTGACTGAAAATTAAATTATTTCTCGAATAATGCATATTTCTTTTTGAAATATACTATTGTTTTTATAAAGAAATACCAGAAATCTGACATCGGGCTATAGACACACAACCTAGTGGCATAGGTCAAAATGCACAAAGTGCCAAATGCCACTATTATTAATCATCAGTGGTACGATGTCCAAATACCACTATTCTAATCACCGATAGTGTGATGTCAAAACCAATTTCTCAGATTATAAGTCGATATGGCCAACGAAGAATCTCTATTGGTGGGGCCAGATCCTAGCCGTATTGAGAATACATACATATAAAACAAATTTTTTCATATTTTATATAGTCATATTTTCTAGATTTCATAACACAACATAATTTAAAATGATTACGATCATAACATTAACATGTCTGACCCATTTAACTAAGTATAAAATAAATATAAAAATTTTAATCAACGAATTATTATTTTATTAAAAAAATAGAAAATACATTTTAAAGCATTAGGTTACTTACCTCTTCTCACTTCAAAAAATTTACTTCAGCTAGACAGGTCAGGCGTACCTATTTTAATATCATTAAAATATAATTAATTTTTATCAGTATCTTAAAAGCCAATCAAAGTCAAAATTAAAATATTATTAGGCATAGCAACTCATGCCCAAATCATATCGGTTAGGTAGAGATCGGTTAAGTGGTAGTACATAACTACCTGGGTGGGTCTAACAAGATGAATTCAAATTCAACTAGTCAAATGAAGATCAATAGTGGCTAAATTTAAAAAAATCTAGCTAAGGCTTAAGTAATGGGTCGGTTTACCGCCCAGTTACTGGGACAGTTCAGGGCCTCCACAATAGAGTCAACTGGGACCCAAACAAAGAGAGATATGGCTTCATGCTCGATAAGAATGAAGAAAGATAGGACTGATCGAGCGGTAAGTGCCCGACACTGTCGATCCAATCAAAACAGAATTCATCTGATCACACTCGCATCAGGATACAAGGGTTTAGATAGAGATCACAGTAACCAATTCTAACAATATCCTGGAAGGGCCAAGGTGGGGGCGGGCGCGTAGGCCGCCGGCCATGGATTAGGACCCTTCATAGGATTGATCCAAAATCACAGAGAGAGGTACCATATTTGGATCCAACATCTCTAGAAAGAGAAAGTTCATTAGAGAGGAACAAGAGAGAGAAAGGATGGTGAAGAGAGAGAAAGGAAGCTTCTCTCTCTAACTAAGGAAGAAGAAGGAAGAGGATGGCTATAGGTGGTGCCTGGGGTCAGGGATCCACAACCGTCGACAGCACCAAAAGCAACAAAAAAAAGGTAGGGGTTTCGATCCCATGAACTTTGAAACCAACGCATCTCGGTGGCTAGAGCTCCGACTACAACTTCTAGCCACCATGAGGGATCAAGGTAAGAGCCTCCGATGATAAGCGCCAGCAATGGAGACAGCTAGAATTGGAAGCAAACAGAGTCGGTTGAGCAAAACAGAGAAAACAGGGCATTACTATTTTCCGTCAAGAATTCGACAATTGCTGGTCGAAAATGAGCTTCCAAAGGTTAGGGATGAGGCAGAGAGGAGTTAAACAAAGATTGCCATGTTCTTACCTGACTTCTGGTGGCGTTTGGCCGCGGTAACAGCGTCGATAACCGTCGACGTTTGTAGAGAAAGGCTGAGGAATTACTCTGATAATGAGCTCCGATTGAGGCCGTTTTTTTTGGTGGGGGAAAAGGAAGATGGGGAGGAGCTCTAAATATAGCTCAGCTGCAACCGGAATCGGGCTTAGAGTCAGATTCTGTCCGACCTTCTCGGAGAGGAAGAAGACTCCAATCAGGAGTCTCTTCTCTCTAGGCACCTGCGTGGCACGTGCCAATTTTTTTTCTTTATTCTTTTTGGGCCAAAAAGGGCTGGGCCGGTCAAGTGGACTGAGCCAAGTCCATTGGGTCTTACAGCCTCAACACCCCCTCCTTGCGTCGTTGAAATCAAAATCCCGCAAGGGAGCCGCCATGGAATTGCAAAGCCTTACCTACCTTGATGGAAGGCTCTGCAGCTACCGAAGGGAGTGAAGGGAAGAGTGTAGCCAGATTTGGTCACCCAGACGCCGGTCGGACCAACGTTTTGCCATTGAGCCATCGATGCTGCAGAATAAGCTTTTCTCTATCCGAAGAGCATCCTTCCAGAATGGTGATGCAGCCTGTGCAAGGTGGGGTTACTTCTAGACGTCAGGAGTAGTTTCAAGCACGATTTGCCAAGGAGAAAACTAGTACCATCCGACCATTGATTGATACGAGCTGCGAAGTCTAGTTGTTAAGGTGTCGGTCAATCTTGTTTATATGCCCTACCCAATCCAACTTCCTAAGAGCAGAGGTGTGCAGTGGGAAATAATTGATTCCAAGTCCGGAAACAAGTTCAGGGCCATAAAGAAGCAGCTTGACGACTAGGATTTTATGAGTATCGGCTCTTGAGAAGCTCATCTTTTTGCGATCAGACCCGAGAAATATGATGAAAACTCTTGGGCAATGTCTGCTTTAGTGGTCTGTAAGCTCGCAGTTGCAATGTCTGCTTTAGTGGTCTGTAAGCTCGCAGGTGTCTGTAGGTGGGTAATTGCATCGTAACATCATTGATGACTGATAGGAGGCAAAATGGATCGTCCTACTCTAGCGTGGAACCACCCAATTCCTACCGAACAGATCTTAGAGCTGAGCAGGCCAAGCCTCGGTCCCACTAAGAGCCAGGCCGATCTCGAACCCCGCCGAAGGCTGAGCTGACCTCGGCTAGAGGCCAAGCCGACCTCGACTCTTGAGAAGCTCATCTTTTTGCAATCAGACCCGAGAAATATGATGAAAACTCTTAGGCAATGTCTGCTTGAGTGGTCTATAAGCTCATGGGTGTCTGTAGGTGGGTAATTGCATTGTAACATCATTGATGACTGATGGGAGGCAAAATGGATCGTCCGACTCTAGCATGAAACCATCCAATTCCTGCCGAGCAAACCTCAGAGTCGAGTAGGCCAGGACTCGAACTCGCTAAGAGCCGGGCCGACCTCGGACCCTGCCGAAGGCCGAGCCGACCTCGGCTCTTGAGAAGCTCATTTTTTTGCGATCAGACCCGAGAAATATGATCAAAACTCTTGGGCAATGTCTGCTTGAGTGGTCTGTAAGCTCGTGGGTGTCTATAGGTGGGTAATTGCATCGTAACATCAATGATGACCATGCCTTGAGAAACTAAATTTTCTTTTGTGACTGAAAATATTAAATGGATCTTATATGGATCGGCAGAGGTGGCAATTGCTAATCGGACCTAACTTGGCCCGACTCACCAACAAGTTGCGTTGGAGTTTGTGTCAAGACCGTCGACCAATCTAGACTTGTACTACATTGTATATACACAAACAAAAGCATACATATATATTCAAAAATATTATAACAATATGAGTTATTGGGTCATTGATTCAATGGCTTAAAACTAAAATGAGATATGGATTGCAGCACAAATGGTCCAAAACTATCAAAAATAGGCCATCTATTTCTAGAAGCAAATTAGCTTGGAATTGCTTTTTGTAGGTTGGGTTCCGTTTGTCATTTTTAACCTGCTGGTGGGTCAGGTTGTATTTGGGCGAGGTCCTTATGAGGTCAATCTGACCCAAACCTAAACTGATCTGTTAATTGCCACTCTTAGATCACATCTTTGACTTACTCAGCTTATATAGAGTTTGCCTTTCATCAAAATAGAGCATATCAAGCATGAATGCCAAGCAATGCTTTTCTAGAAATTTTTTTGACTTTCTATTATATGTTAATTCATCAATGAATCAAGGAAAACTAAGCCATCCTACATGGCCATGCTATAAAAGGTCATGACTGAATGTACCATCTTACCTAGCTAACAAAATTCTTAACAGTGGTATATAGCAAATGATATAGGATCAAGTCTTGCTTTCAATTGGATTTGGAGAGTCCAAGAATATTTGGACGAGGGCTATCCTAGTTATGTAACTTATTATCTATAAGCACTTTTCTGAAAAAAAAAAAAAAAACACTCAGCTGAGTTGGTTTGGGTCATGGGAGTGGATCCTCAATGGCTTTCCAGTGGATTTGGAGAGTTCCGGATATGGATTGCCATTGCATGTTATTATTTTAATTTGGCCTTAATCCTACTGTTAGAAAGGGGCATATATCCTATGTTACAAAATACACACATAAGTACACAGTGGGAAAATGATAGAATTTTACCTCTAGCCATTATTATTCAAGTAGAAAAGAAATCAACCACTCACAAGTCACACACTCTTAAGATCAAGACGACTCTTCAAGCCTATGCCTTGCTGAATTTGCCTCTTTTGATGGGAAAAGATGAAAACTTGCCTTATTTTATAAAGGCTAGGCTAGGGATCCTCTTTAACCTTAGTTAACTTTTTCATATTCCTTCCATAAGGAGAGATGAAAATTCATTGCAAACCTCTTGATATTTCTTAGAAACCTTTTGTATTCCACAACTTCAAATAGATTATTAGCTATATTTATCACTTTAATGAATTTACTTAAAAAATGAAGCAAGCACCTAATTGGCACGAAGGCCCCATTAAGTCTCCTAATGGGACGTTTCCAACATCTACAATCTGATTTGTTGTCTTGATCACCTCGCTCTTCCTTCAAGTATCCTACAACTTACTTGGATGCCAGAATCTGATCCAACTTTAAGCTTGTAGAGGGGAATATTACGACAGCAACGTTCAATCCAACCACGAAGCAACACAGATGTAACACGAACAGAAAAGAATTTCATTGAGTTGCTTTTTGATTGGACTGGTCCATCAGCCGAGCTCAGCGGCGCACCTAATCCAACTAAAAAATATTCGTTCCACTGTACTCCTTTAGCGAAAAGAAAAAACAAGAAAAAGAAAATAACAACAAATGAGTACTGTAGTGTATTTCACTCTGCAAGCCGCATGCCAGGCTCTTCGGCCCTGTTTGGAGGAGCTGTTGGCAGTAGAGCTTTTGCAAGTAGAGCTGTTGGAAGTAGAGTTTTCTGAAGTAGAGCTTTTATAAAATGTTGTTTATTGTTTGGTAACTATATTTATAAAGTGTTGTGACACTTTAACATGTGTTTGATAAGCAAACTGAGAAAATACTTTTGTACGACAAAATTACCATAAAGAACATTGCATAGTATTATACAACAGAGCATAATAAAATATAATATATATTAATACACAAATATATGATATAGTATAATATTACTGTAATGTAATATAATATTATTATAATATATCAATATATTATGATATAATGTAATATAATATTATATTTATAGTATAATACAATAATAAAGGTACAAAATATTATAATTATTAATGTACATTAATTTTTCATAATATAATATAATATTAAATTATTTAATACAACATATCAATATATTATGATATAATATAATATAATATTATATTTATAGTATAATACAATAATAGGAGACAAGAATATCTTTTCTTCCACAGAAAGGAGTTTGTTCCTCGGTTAGGGTTTTTTGTTAGGGCTCCAGCAGGTTTTTAGATTTATAAACGAACAAAGTATATAATTGTTATATTTTATTATGGATATTTTGATAAAAAAAGATTTTCAATAAAGCTCAAAATAGTTTTTTCAGAAAGCTCCAATTTTTATTTTTTTTGAAAAAGCTTAAACAGCTTTCCATAATTTTTACTAAATATTTTTTTATCTAAGAATATTTTTGCAGGGTCAAAAAAAACTTCAAAAACTCTTCCAAACGGGGCGACGTTTGCGTGTTCATCGCCAACCAGAACTCTCTTTGGGTCCACGTCAAGCCACGGTGGCATTATTCGGCCCCGCCGTCCTCTCGTCTGACGCATTGAAACGGAACCGTCTCCGCGAAGCCCTATAAAAAAAGGGCAGGGGCACAAGCGGACGGGATGACCCGAGGGCGGCTTCCTCCGCCGTGGCCGTACCACCGGTCACCGACGGTCCTTCTCCGGCGCCGGCTGCCTCCGCCTCCGCCTCCGCGACACCCATCTCCTCCTCTCTTTCTCTTCCTCAGCCAGCCCCTGTTAAACTTCTTCTCACGTGTATCCGTGGCCCAGAACGCCAGCATGGGATGTTAAGGGGGATCGACGGAGAGCCTATAGAGATGCAGAGAGTGAATATAAATGGAGAACAAATGCTCACGAGAAACCGAGAATAGATCGAGTGTAATGCTTCAGTAAGTCTATCTATCTCTCTCTCTCTCTCTTGGGATAGCATAAAACTATTGGAGGTAGGTATATTTATTTTGTTCACTTTGAATCAGGTACTCAAAGCCTGCATTTCTTGCTGCTAAAACACAATTGATGTTCTCCAGCCATCCAGCTGAAAGCTCGTTCGCTATACCGTGCTACTAACTGGTACGCACCTATCATTTTATGGACAAAATGTATAATTTAGCTCCCAAAAAATACTGCAACTTTCCATACATGGCAAAAAAGGGTTCGTGTTTCTATCTTTTTATTTTTGGGTCACGAAAAATGGTTTCTATTTATTTCGTTACGTTTTGGAGCAGGCATAAGGATAATCATTTTTTTTTATTTTGTTGGTTATTTGCATCTGGGAGAAGTGTATACCTTTTTCTTAAATCTTTCCATTTTGGGAACCTTTACACGGCACAGACCCTTTTTCTGGACCATGCTGACCACCACCTGCTCGATGCTTGTGCTGCCCGTGATCCATTGCTCTCGGGACTATAAATATTTCGACTTTGGAGAACTTCCCGTAAGGGTGTAAAAAAAGATAAACACAGCTGGGTTTGGATCGGATCACGATGGCCCCGACCCAACTCAGTGTTTTAGCATGTCATGCAATATCCAATTACATACATCATTACATCATGGGAAATTGAAATCAAGCTTACAATCTGATCGGAACAAATAAAGATTTTCTTCAACGTGCTCAATTTAAATCTCTTTTAAAAAAATAGAAGAAAATAGAGGATGGACAATAATCTCACGGATCTAAGACACCTTCTGCAGGTCAGTGGAATCAAACAATTTATTCAGATTCGGGTTGGGTTGGATCGAGCCGTTGAGTAAATGATCTAAAAAATCCAAAAAAACAACGGATCGGGTTAGGCTAGATTGGAATTCAGTAGAACCCAAACCCAACCCAGAAAATAGAATAGGTCTAATTTTAGAACCCATATTAACTTTACGGATCCTTTAAAACGGATCACATCGAGTCTAACCCATCCTAACTTTACGGATCCTTTAAAACAGATCACATCGAGTCTAAATGGGTTGGGTTAGGCCGGGTCGCAAGTCAACCCGACCTATTTGTAGTCGTAAACATAGGTATGCTGGAGGGAACGAAACTTAGGGCAGGCATGAAAGAATATATAAACAAATCTAAGATCTTTGCACCTAAGAGTTTATAAAATCTAAGAAATGGTATTATATAATTTTTTATGCTATGCAAAGCTAGGAAACTATATACTGGTATTGATGGATACCATATTTTGAAAACAATATATCAATTTACCTAGAGGTGTGTATTGGCTTATTAGATGACTAATTTGTTAGTGTGTATCATCTGGCCATGCAATGTGTATTGATAAAAAGCATATTCTGAAAATTGTATATCGATTTACCTAAAGGTGTGTATTGGATAACTATTGGGTATATATCAAATAAGCTTATAGAATGTATAGTATCTATCACAAGCTATATAGTATATACTAGTAAACATTATGTTCAGAAAATTATGTACCAATTTACTTAGAGATGTGTATTAGATTCTAGATAACTAATTTATTAAGTGTGTGTCATCTGACCGTATATTGTGTATTGTTGAACATTATATTTTAGAAAGTGTATATCGATTTACCTAGATATGTTTATTGACTTGCTAGATGATTAATTTACTTAGTACGTATTACTTAGCCATGTAGTATGTACTGGTACAAAATATATTTTATAAACGAGGAAGAAAGAGAATGCCATACACGATTTTATTTTTTTAATTTTTTTTTTCAAATCATGGGATTGAATACTCTATTGCTAGAAGGAGTCTCTGACTTTTGGATTGCTTATTTAAGACGGGCACCAGAGGAAACATGGCAAAATTGGAAGCTGACTTCATATTTTTTTCTATGGTTTCTGCCCCATATGATTTTTGTTCTGCTGGAGGACTCTTCGAGCTTTAGCTCGAATTTATGCAAGATTTCAACTTGAACTCAGATTATGTTGAGAGGATCTAACCCAAGTTCGGATTATATATAGAAAATTGAGCCAGCTCGAGCTTGGCTCGCTTGTGCTCGGCTTTGTTGCAGCCATCGATCCTGATCTCATCATCAGCTTTGTTATCAAATTAGCTACCATGTCAATCTTGCCCCTCGCCCTCCTGCATCGATCTCAACCTCACCTTCACTGTAGTCGATCTTGACCTCAACCTTGGTGGCAATGGTGGATTGTGGCTGGATGTGCTCAAAGGCACCAGAAAGAGTAGCTGCTATCATTATTGGTGAGAAAAGACAACGATATGGTTTGAATTAACTATCCTGAAAATTTCTCCTGACAGCTTAGCGTACCAACCAGACAATGATATGTGTCTAGTAAAATCAACGGCCAATTAAATCTCCAAACAATCAGCATGATTGGTTACAACTCGGCGTGATCTCGACGAACCAAAAAAAGAGTATCATAACCAACTAGATTGGCAAATAAGGAAAAGGCCTAATCATGATGCACTTGAAAAGAAATATCCTAACCATCTCAATCAGCAGATATGGAAAGAGCTAAGTACTCATTGTGAATGGCGCGATTCGAATTGCTCCGATTCGTGCTCTCTCCTTTATAAACACCAAGCACGAGGATCCCTAGGTATGATGAGAAATCTGCATACCATACTCTTATACTTCTACCTCTCTTTTATTTTTTCTATTTTCTTTTGAAATTCTGTTTGGCTTAAGCATCTGAAGGTCCCCAGCGGGACACATTCTGGCAACCCCTTGATCATTTTATATGGTCGTAGATTAGCTCCAGTGCCATACGACGTTCCTACAGTTCAACTACATAGAGTAGATCGTCCATCAGCTCGTCCATCTGTCAGGTCAGATTTTGAGCGACAACATGTTGGCGCTACATGAGGGTCCTCTTCTTTTGAGGTTTTTTAGAGATCCAAGTGAGATGAAGTCCAAACAAAACAATCACCATTCCATCAACCAACCCCAGCAAGAGTCTGACGACTTTAGGCCTAGCCCTTGACGATCTCCGACTGTGCCATTGGCTCGCAAAGTAGCAATGCCCAAGTAGTTTAATTTGCTCGTCTAATAAATGCAGACTCTGACGGAGGTAGTTCAAGGTATGCAACACTCGAACCAACAAACTATTGCCGTGCCACCAGACCGTTAAGACGACCCAGTCCAACATACTGATCTCTATCGTAAGAATTTCAGCCGACACCGAGAAGATGGTCTTCCTGGCACTCATTCCGAAATAGGCTCCGACTCAAGAGATTCGGAATTCCTCTAGTCAACCTCAATCGAATGATCGTAGAGATGAACAACAAATTCAAAGCTCCGAGAGGAAGGCAACCCGACTACAGAGAAGATCTATAGATTAGAGCCGACCCATCATTCTCCAAGGCAATCATGGAAAAATCATTGTTGACGACATTCAAGATACCCAGTTTGAGAGGAGCCGGAGGCAGAAGGACACTGCTAGTCTATTCATGGTAAAGCAGAGGAAAGATGAGTTCCTCAAGAGCTATATCAATCATTTCAATATGGAGATGCTGGAGATTCAAGACTTAGATGAGAAGACCACATTGTCAGTAGCAAGGAGCAGATTGATATCTTTCGATTTCTACTTATTCTTGGAGAAGAGGATTCCGAAAGACCTAGACGAGTTGTTGTCCTGAGACAAGAAATGCATCAAAGCCGAAGAGGCCATGGTAGTTCGGAGGGAGGAAAATAAAGGCGAAAGGGCAATAGAAGGGGATTTAAAAGAAAGACAAGAACCAAGAAAGAGGCTCAGACATGATGGGGATAGCCATCGGCAATCGAGGATCCCACCACTGAGGTTTCAGAGGTATATTCCTCTCAACACGCTTAAGGCCTAGATCTTGATGGAAATAGAACGAGAGTATTTACAGTGACCAAAAACGATGGAGCTCCCTTCATCTATCAGGAATTCCAAGAAATATTGTTGGTTCCATAAGGATCATCGCTATGATACTAAAGTGCACATTCAACTGAAGGACGAGATCGAGGCTCTCATTTATCGAGGACATCTTGGTCGGTGTATAGACAACCGATGCCAAGAAGAGGGAGCGCAGTGGGACAAGCGCTCAACCAAAAAGCTAGAACACTACTGATCCATGGTGGGGGTCATTAATTCTATCTCAAGTGGACTTATAGCAGAAGGATCGAGTTTAATGGCTCGAAAGGCTAACGCTCGAGCAACTCAAGTAGGAGATTCAACCCCAAAGAGACCAAAATTTCAGAAAGTCATATCTTTCTCGGGCGCCGACCTGGAGGGGGTGCAAACCCCCTATGATCATGCAGTTGTAAACTTTCTCACTGTAGCAAATTTTGATGTAAGAAGAGTTTTAGTGGATTATGGAATCTCTGCAAATATCTTGTTCTGTGATGCATTCCAGAAAATGAACTTACCAATAGATCGTCTAAGAATGATTGACTCTTCTTTGATTAGTTTTTCTAGAGATCTTGCACATGTGGAAGGAGTAATCACCTTCTAGTCATAGCTAGCTCAGAATGCCGATAGGCGATTGTGATACTAGACTTCTTGGTCGTCATGGTCCCTTTAGCATACAACGCCATTCTTGGTTGGCCTAAATTAATTCAATGCGAGGGGTGGTATCCACCTATCATCTAATGATGAGATTTTCCACCAATAATGGGGTTGGAGAAGTTAGACGCAACCACAAGATAGCTCGGCAATGCTATGTGGCTATCCTTAGAAGAAACACCATGCTCCTAAAAATGCTGCTTGTTGAAGGTTTGGATGTCTGACATGAACGAAAGAAATTGTGCGGGGAATTAGCTAAGGAATTCATCTCCATCCCGCTTTTTGATAAGGGAGACAGTCGGGCAGTCCAGATTGACTCATTGCTTGATGATGAAATGAAGAACCGACTCATCTAGTTCCTTCGCTTTAACACCAACAAGCTCGCCTGGTTAACCATTGAAATGTCAGATGTATATCCTTCTGTTGTGATGCACAAGTTGAATGTAGATCCCAAGCATCAGTCGGTATGGCAGAAAAAGAGGAGCTTCGCCCTTGAGCAACAACAAGCTATCGATGAAGAGGTTGATATGTGCGTGGAGGCCTAGATCCATAAAGTCAACTACTCAGATTGGATAGCCAATGTGGTTCTCGTCAAAATGGCTAATAGGCATTGGAGAGCATGTATCGACTTCACCGACCTTAACAAGACCTGCCCGAAAGATATCTCTCCACTCTTGAAGATCGATTAACTTGTTGATGCCACCTCAGGCCACCAGCTTCTCAGGTTCATGGATGCATTCTCAGGACATAATCAAATTAGAATGTACCCCATGAATGAGGAGAAAATGACGTTCATCACTGACAAGGGGTTATATTGCTACTACATGATGCCATCTAGACTGAAGAATATCGGAGCTACATATCGACGACTGCCAATCGTGTCTTCAAGGATTAAATCAACTGGAGTATAGAAATATATGTGGATGACATGCTCATGAAGAGCTAGAAGGCTGAACATGACATCACCGATCTACACGAAACCTTCTTGACCCTAAGAAAATATAATATGAAGCTCAATCCGAGCAAGTGTACATTTGGAGTCAATTCGGAAAAGTTCCTGGGTTTCATGGTGACCCAATGAGAAATTGAAGCCAACATAGAGAAGATCCAAGCAGTATTAGCGATGACTATTCCAAAGATAGTAAAAGAGGTCCAACAGCTTGCTGGTCGGATAACTGCTCTTCGTTGATTTATCTCTAGGTTGGTGAAAAAGTGACTCCCCTTCTTCAAAGTCCTACAGAATATCAGAAACTTTGAATGGATGGAGGAATGCTAATCAGTGTTCAATCAACTAAAGCAGTACTTCAAATCTCTACCACTTCTTACTAAACTTTTTGTATCTTTACATGGTCATCTCTCCCTTAGCAATTTGCTCGGTTCTTGTCAGAGAATAGAATAGAAGTCAAAGATTTATTTACTATATGAGCAAACTCCTTCGTGATTTTGAGGTAAAGTACCTAAGAATGGAGAAAATAGGCTATTCCCTGATTATTTCAGCTTGGAGACTGTGGCTATACCTTCAAGCTTATACCATCAAAGTGATGCCTGGTCAACCGTAGATGCAGGTACTATAGAAGTCAAAAACTTCTGGCTGCTTAGTCAAGTAAGCTGTTGAGCTTGGAGAGTTCGATATAAATTATCGGCCCAGATCTGCCATTAAGGTACATGCACTTGCCAACTTCATTTCCGAGTGTACTGTGTTGGAAGAAGCTAAGCCCAAGAATTGAATAGAAGCTAAAGTTGAGCCTGAGCTACACAAATCCATGACTCTCCATGGTAGATCGGCATTCCATCTTCTACCATAACAGATCGATCAATGCCCTCCTTATCTCTAGATCTTTAGTGAGATCCACAATCATTGGGCAAGATTTTGGCGTCAACACTATCATTAAATTGCTTACACACAAAAGAGTCATGTAATTTGGAGACTACTAGCTTATGCATTACATAGTAAAAAAATATGTATCATCTTGTGTTATTTAAACTATTTAATTTTTTTCCTATTGTCGTATATGCTAAAAATATCTAGATCACATTGTTTTTGATATGTGAATAGTTTATAGGTAGCAGATTATATGCAACGGCTCGAATCAATCTAATTCTGATCGAATCTAAGTGGAGATCTACTCAATCAAATCCTAGTCCATCTCTCTCTCTCTTGTAATTATACACACACATATACATAGATAGATACATACATACTTACATATATGTATGTATGTATGTATAGGTATATATATGTAATTGGCTCATGAGCCAAAACTTGGCAGGCTAAAAAGTCCAGTTTGATCAACTCATTCACTGAATGAACGAGTTGAGCTTAAGCTAAATATTGAGGCATCAATAACTTATTTCTGTAGCAGCTGATACACCTCGGAACCGACCACAACTGATGTGGCAATTGACCAATTAGAGCTCGCTATGAAGACCCCAATCAACCAATCCAAGTCTACCATGTGGCCAATCTAGAGGCATGTGGAGAGTCTTTCAAATTTCAAATTCTCTCCCCAATTGGCAACATCTTGACCATGAGTGAAATGCGCGAGCGAAAATGCCCACGTATGACCTTTGGGACATGTGATGGGCTACCAAAGACAGTCAATCTGCATGCCTGAATTCCTTATCGATGGGCACTAACCTTTGCCTATACAAACCATCCCCAAGGGACCCTTTAGGTAAGTTCTTTCAAGACCTCTTATGCTTTTGTGCGGTTACTCTACCGCTCTCACAACACCTCCACTATTCTTTGTGAGTCATTTGACTTAGGCATTGGAGGGTCGCCAACCGAACATGCTTCGGTAAGAGGATTTCTTCGTCTTTGTTGTTTCAATTCAAATCCAATGTTGGAGTGCAGGTCCGAGCACGGTTTTCTCTTCGCGACACTATCTCGAGCGCGACTAGCGATGGAGCCATCGCCACCCGAGTACAGCAACCACCACCTTGCAACCTTGGAGGCATATAGTGACCTTCGGCTGATCTCTACGATATAAATGACCAATCATCCGAGCCCTCCAACAACTTAGCCAGCTCGGCATCTTGATCGAGCTGATTTCTAGCAGCAACAATAGCTTTAACCCAAGGTGAGGCCAAGTCGAAGCTTTGAACGATAACACAACATCGGCATTCTAGATCCCTGCTCTTTTGCTTGAAAGCGAGAGGATGTATCGCTACCTCGCGTACCTTCTTCTATATATTATTACACTGTATCGTATCTAGCACAATCATCCACCGGTGGATGGGAGACGATATATGTGCTGCACAGATTGATGCAAGGCTGGCAATAGATATAGTTGAAATGGACCTGCAGTTCATACAAAAACCGGAGAGGATGAGGACAACTATTTTTAGTCTAAAACGTGTTAAGGATGGGCAGGTCCAATCCAAAGTGAGTACTTTCAAAAAAAAATGGCAAGCTTTAAGAATGTTCTAATTCCTGCCTCAACCAATTTGGAACTGTATTTACCTCCAAAACTACCTTGAGCTTAAAAATCAAAACTAACCTGCAGCCACTTTCATGTAATTGATTGTTAATATGTAATATATAATTTTAAATTAATAGCATGAAGTGACTAATTTATGATGTCTGTAGGTTATAATTGTTGTTTTCCATACAAAACATGTTTAGGTGTTCATTTGGTTGAAAATAATCTAACATGAAAAAATAAATTTTATATTACATTATCATATTTGGTATGAAAGGAGAATAGGAGAGATGATAAAATAAATAATAAATCTTATACTTATTTTATCAAAAAAAAGGTAAAATAAATGCCACCAGAAGGATGATATTTTTTTCTGCACCACACTATTGAGTAGAAATAATCTGAAATTGTTATTGCTTTATAGAAATGTCCCAATTTTTTTGTGTTGAAACCTACAACTGTTCCTTTTTAATAGTCCATAGCCAACAAATAGAATAAACTTTTTTTTAAAAAATAAAATATATTATTATTTAAATTATTTATTTAAAATTATTATTGAAAATATAGTAATATTTTCATTTAAGATTATCTCCAACCTAAGAAGATAATTTTTCTTTCTGATGTCATTTTCTACAGTAATTTTTCTACCTATCAAATATGATAAAAATTTATTTCCTCCTATAATTATTTTTCTAAATAAATAATTTTCAGAAATTGTCTTATTACCTCGTAATCTGACATACCCCAACCAAATGTATGAGAAGATACAACTAAATTACCCGATCCCTTTAACCAAAAACAACTTACATTTTGGTTACTTTTTAACCTGGTTTAATCCCAAATCGAACTAAATCAGAAAAAACTGATCTGACCTGACAGATTGGAAATGGATAGCTAAAAAATGATCCCCATCCAACGCATCTTAAGGCATAAAAGTCGTCCAAATGGTGGTATAAATGGTTGCGGTCTAACTGGAATCAACAGCTCAGCACATCATATGTTTATTGGTATTATCATACATATGTAAAATAACAGTGAAATACATGAGATTACATGGTCCCTGTCCCACTCTATTTTTCTTGAGACTTTGGACCCACACTATCTTAATTAAGACCCTTCCAACTGCCTGCTTATTCTTCCTAGGAAAATAATAATAAGCAACGTGGCGCATGGCACTTGGCAGGTTGCACCCCTGGCTCTTCGTGTATCCCCTGGGACAAAGCGCCCTCGCTATTGTTGCTAACATCCTTGTTGTGCTCCACTGCAGCTCCATTCTGCTCCATCACGATAACCTGACATTAGAGAGCAACAAGTTGCCGCGCGCGCGCGCGCGAGAGAGCTACGATAAAAATTTTTCTTACGGATTCTATAAACCCTTTCTCCTCAAGCAATGCCTTCCTCTGCTTTAGGTGAAAACAGAAAAAAGAGACAGATGATAAGGAAAGAGAATATATGAAATTAATGGTTCAGTGATTATGGTTTTCTCCTTTTCTTTTTATTTGATGTGGCTTTAGTTGAACTTCACTTGTCTTCTTTTTTGTTGGAAGTAAATATTGCACTTCACTTGTCAGGTGTTATTTTTGCATGGTTTAATCAGGTTTCTGAGCCAGCATATGTGACACCCAGAAAAGCAGAAATGAAGCAACAATCCGATACCATTGATGCTTCAAACGCCCAGCCGGAAGTCACAGTTTGTTAGCTAATTGCTACCTGTATTGCTGGTATGCAACCATCCCTTCATGTGCTGCTAATTGCTACGTTTTTGTTTTATATTATTCCGTTTTACAACCATATGATTATATGAATCCTGTCAATATGGTATTGGATAATTAATAGCACTGAAAGTTTTCTTCCAACTGCGTGAAGGGAAATGTCATAGCAGTTGAACCAGCACAACCTCTGTACATGCACCCAACTCTTTCCCAAGCTTGTAAATCTTGTATTTAGCAATACTATCTTGGGTGAAATATCGGTGCGCATAAAGTTTTGTTTTTAAGAATTTGTCAAATATAAATTATATAGGTGTCAAGGAATGTCCGGATATCCCCATAAAAATTCAGTCAGGGAGATGCACTCCAAGGCTGCAAAGATGCCGACTTGCTTATCCATGCAATATCCTCCCACATGGCAGGGAGGGCCTAGAGGTGACAGGATGAGGGAGGATGAAGCTGGTGGGGTCAGGAAACTCTGTTCCCCTAATCTCAAGATTTTCGGGATACTGGAAATTACCGATCAAAAGATTCAGTATCTTGAAAATCTTGACTTTGCCAGATTGGCATCTCCTCCAGTTTCATCCACTTCTCGCTCCGTACCCTATACTCCTCTGTCATTCCCCACCGTGCAAGATATTAAATGGATCTGGTGTCTGAACATCCAGACATGCCCGTGGAGGGGTATGCTGATTGATGTATAATTTGAAGCACTAAAGAAAGATACTAAGAAGCACCAAACAGAAACACCAATAAGAGATGTCCTTGAGGTTGGGGTGAAGGGGAAGGGGGAGAAGGACATCCTTGTGTCAGTGTATGGGATAGAGTGGGACTTAAAAAACATGTCAGTAGGTGATTGAATTCATACAAATGCTAGCTTTATGCAGATGCCAGCAAATAAAAAAGTACAAAAATGTATGGACAATCTATATCCTTAATGCTTTTTCACATTCATTGTAGGCATTTAAGTCTCCTGCATGCAGTAATAAGAAATACCAGGGGTTTGAAGCAATTAATACCTTACAAAAGCTTCGATATAACCATGGCCACAAGCCATTAGGAAATAAATCATGAATAGAAACGAAAAATATACCTGATCTTGGAGCTTATTGATTGTATCCATCAGCAACTTTGTCTGCATGAATAAAAGCTTGTGTGAGTTTTCTTTTTTTTTGGGGGTGGGGGGGGGGGGGGGTGGGCGGTGGAGGTGGGGTCCCAACACTGAGCTGCATAGTGTTAGGTATAATAAGTTGGTTATATGCAATTTAGTGCAGGTCTCTAACATGACCTAAATAGATGAAGTAGAGCATCTGGCCAGAATCATTTTATATGTCTCGAGATATCTAGGATTGTAATTTGTGTAGTTTGGGGAGTGTCAGACAGATGCTTAATTCATCGAGTATAACATGGTAATGTACTAAATCTTATCGAGTATAAACATCAAAGATCACTTAATTCAGCAAAACCAATAAGACAAATACACAAGACTATAAAATTAATTACATTACTTATTCAATACCCTAAAAATTATAAATTTAAGAACACATCTAAGCAAGAAAAATCAAATCATGTCATTTTTAAAAAAACTAATTGCAATTTCTAAGCATGCCCCCATGTGGGACTTCTTAAGTAAGATGAGCAAGGAAGGGAATTATCTAATCTAAAGCCAAGCCAGAACTAGCCATTGGATTTGAATGCCCATATGAGATGATAAGCCGATCTTATTCGACCCATCTAAGCACATTTTATTTAATTTTAATAACCTAACCAAGCAAGAAAATATCACCTAAATAAAAAATCAATTTATTTCAATATTATATTTTCATATTTCATTTATTTTCGGTAAAGTTCGCTATCTTGATATCGGACCCCATACCGGTACCATCCTGGAATAATGCCAGAACAACCGGTACAAGGTTGGTCTAGCATATCGACGCTCAGTATGTCCCTCTGTACTGCGTATCGAATCGGTACCAGTATAGTATGGTATTGGCCGTTACGCACTAATACAGACTGGTACGACATACCATGATTTCCAATTAAAGAGAAAAATTCTAAGCAAGAAAAGAAGAATCATATCAAATAAAGTATTGAACATAAAAGGGGAGATTTGGCTAATTTTGGTTGAAACCAGCCAAAACAGGTTGAAACTGTTTGGAACCAAAAATTTTGGTCAGTTTCAAATTAGTCTCTGCTGAAACCAATATGTTTTGGCTAAATGGATCAATTCCAGTCAAAACTTGACAACATGCTCCTGACCTGATCCTGGATCAGATCTTCTGTTGTATGTCGTTGGAATTTTAATTCCAAATCAAGACTAAACACATCTTGCAGGTCACTAACTGATGATTAATAAGCAAGAGTTAAATAAATGGTGATCTAGAAGCAATATAAAGATATTAGAAATTGATTCAGAAACTAACCTTATATGACAAAAATTTCCCTTCAAGCAAGTAGTTTTCTATAGATAATGTTTCCTCTAGACTGTTGCCTCATGGATATGCCTAGAATCAGGGTAGGCCGAACCGGACCGACCACCCAGTTCGGCCCGGTACCGAGCCGGCCTGGTGGAAAACCGGGCCGTTTGCCTATTGGAATTGGTTTCGGCCTCGAATCGGCCAGCACGGGTTCTGACCGGAATCGGCCTGGAACCAACAGGAACCGTTCGGAACCGGCCGGTTCCATTCGAACTTAGTGTGACCGAGTCAACCAGGTTTAGAACCAGACCCCCTCCCTCTCTGCTTCTTTTGTTAAAAACAAGTGTTGGGAAGGCTTCGGCCTTCCCAACACTTTATTTTGGAAGTTCCACTGGCTCCCCCTTGCCTCCAATTTGCGAAATCACACCGATTCAACGCGATTGAAAGAAGATCCAAGCCTAAATAAAGTGTGCTTCCTCTTTTCTATTTCATTTTTTTTTTGCTTGAAAAAGTAGCTCGAAATTTGCAAAATAAAAAAAGATCATGTCAAAATATTTGATTTAGCCTTGATTTTATTAGATGTTGTAGATCTATGGATGATCTACACGATGACAAAAATATTTTAATTTGAGTTATATATAATTTTTAAAAAATAAAAAAATATAGGGGCACAAAATACAAAAAAAAACTGTAAAATCAACTATATTTAGGGGCATGCAAGCTACTCTCTAGCAAAATTTAGGGTCCATTTATTTAAATTTTGATGCGATCACGCACACAGAGGCCTAGGCCTAAATTTGAAAAAAATTGAGAAATAAATAGCCTTTAATGCATGCCAACTAACCTAGAAAAATATATGAAGCATCCATTATTGGGTTCAACATGAATCTGAGCTAAAATTAATTTTTCTAAAATATTTATATTTAAAAATTATTTTTAAATAAAAAATAATTAAATATATATCATTAACACTAAAAATTATGAAAAATTGGTAGTACATATTACATAATTTAGAAGTGATTTCTGAAGTAGAAAACATATTTTTTTTGAATTTATGATATTTAAACCTATTTTTAAATTTAAAAATTATTAAAAATATATAAATAAATAAAAATATGAAATATTCGTATTATGTATTAGATAAATTAGATATATGTTGTGAGGTAAAAAAATTATCTTCATCATAACAAAATTTTGCTATTTTTAAATAATTGATAAACATCTGTACTTGATAAACCTACAAGAATGGAACCATTAAGAAAAAAAGAGGAGCCAAAGCGTGACATTAGTTGGGATCATGGATAAATATTTTCGGGTTAGTATCATTGGAAGTGCAACTGGTGCAACACAGTTCAAGAAAGAAGGGGTAACTACGTTGAAGCAATACTTAGCTGGTGGTTACCCCAACGTATCTGTGCCGAAAATGTCTATAGGAGGTTTGTCAGCTGATGAAGAAGCACTTTGCTGATTTTTAAGTAACGAAGGAAGGTATCCAAGAAGGCGATGGAGGTGGATCATCGAGCGGCAGAGCCATCTTCTTATCACTCTAGGAAGTCAGAGAAGGCATCTGCTCTAAATGATGAGGCACGAATCCAAGCTGCCATATAGGTGAGCTTGAATGATCAGTGGCAGCAAGATGAGGTGGCCAGGCATAGAGCTCGATTTGGGCCCTCATACTAAGAGTCGAGCTCTGATTCTGCGAGTAGCAGGGAGATCCAAAGTTCAGAAGGATCTCAGTCAGGGAGGTCATCAGTAGAGGCAGTGGCCGTATTGTATCTATGTTGGAGGCTTTTGGTAGCAAAAAAAATCATCTAGAAAGATTCCACCAGAAGCAACAATCCATGATTTAGATTCATATGCCTACCCCAGCAGAGATTCGAAGTAGCAGAGGGTTGACACAATGCTGAAGAAGAATAAGAAGGATATGTGGCGAGCTATTGGATCATGCTTCCACTTCAGTCATATCCTAGTGAATGTGGCAGACAATACGTACTATAGGTCTGCCATTTTCTTCATATAGATTGTCGGTCCCGATATAAATCCTCCAGGCCCGAAGGACATCTACAGTGAATTTCTTGACAATAATAAGCTAGAGAAATGGATTGCCTCATAAAAAACAAGTGGCCCACATATGGACTACGGTGATGTGATGGTTGGATCGGTCTTATCAGGCAGAGCATTATCAACTTTTTGACATATTATGATATGAAGACTTTCTTCCACAAGTTAGTTGATGCTTCTGATCGGATGTACGACACCACCTATATCCTCAAATTGATGGAGGTGATTGATCAGGTAGGAGAGGAGAATATCGTGCAGGTCATTATTGATAATGGGTCATAATATAAGGCCGTTAGAAAGATCTTGATGGAGCGGCGGCCACATATTTTCTGAACTCTATGTGCTTCATATTGTATCGACCTCATATTGATGGACATTGCGAAGATTCATAGGGTGCAGCAGACAGTGGAGACAACCCAAACCACCACCAAACATTTATAACCATACATGAGTACTTTCACTGATGAGGAGAAATGCAGGGAGAATGATCTTGAGCCAAAGAGTCACACGGTTTGCAGCCAACTACATTGCATTTGATAGCATTCTTGAGAAGCAGCCCAACGTCAGATGCATGTCAGTCCCGAGTGGCAGAAAAGTAGATATGCGAGGGCCGACATTGAAGAGAGCATTATCGAGGACTTGGTGACGAGGCAGACGTGCTGGCAGCGGGCCACTACGATAGTGTAGGCTATCATACCATTATAAAGTGCTTTGAGCCATGGACAACGAGAGATACCCCCAGATGGCTTCTTGTATCACATGATGGAGAGGACAAAGATTCAGATCAAGAAGAAAGATCCGACGTACGCCCAGGAGTACATCGACATTATTGAGTGGCGGTAGAACTACCAGATGAGTAGGAACTTGCATCTAGCAGGTAAGCAGGAATATTGAAAATTAAACTACTACTGTACTTGTACAATTTTACCAAGACGATAACGAACTCTATTTGCAGCATTCTACTTGAACCCTCAGTTACAGTACACTGTAGCTGGAATCGATATGAACTTCTGGCCGTCCTGCGTAATGTGATTTACAAAATAGAGCCTGATCCAGAAGTCGCGGCCTTATATCTAAAAGAGATAAGTTAGCTTAAGTGACATGTATAAGTTAACTGGAATCTTTTATTATTAATATATTACAATATAATTCTTTTTCAAAGACCAAAATATTTAGAAAGGGCATTGACAACTTTGGATCTTTGCAGCTATCATAAATAAAAGAAGTATGAATTCAGATATATTACACATCAGGATGACATTTATCTGGCATTAGATGGTTACTAATATGATACTATTTCATATATAATTTGTTTCAATATTTTTGCAGTTGAATGGTAGATTCATTTTGGTTTGTCCGCAAAAAATCTTAAGCAGCTAGCTATCCAGATCCTCTCAGACGGTCTCCTTGAGTGGCTATGAGCGCAACTGGTCCACCTTCGCTCTCATCCACAGCAAGCAAAAAAACGGTTTGATACAGAAGCGCCTCAACAACCTGTATATGTTCACTATAATCTGAAATTGAGGCTAAAGTGCATTCAGAAGAAAGTGGAGTTAAAGTACACATATCCAATCTATGGTGTTTTTGTTGATGATGAGCAAGGTTCGCTGTACCGGTCGGTACCAGTCGGTACCGAGCGTACCGTACCCGTACCGATGGGTACCGGTATCGGTACACCAATGTCGGTACGGTCGGTATCGAGCGTACGGTACCGTACCGACACTCGGTACGCCTATACTAGTGCGGCACCGGTACGGGGTTCGGTACCGGTACGGCGAACCTTGATGATGAGGATAATTCTATGATCGGATGGCTTGTGGGCCAACAGTAAGAGCTAGAGCTTGATGAGCGAGGATCGTCTCCACGATCGGCTAGTTTTGTAGCCAGTGAGGCTAGGGTTGATGCAAAGCAATGGGTAGAGAGCAATATTCCATGCATCCTTCCAATTGATCAACTACAGCCACAAGAGAACCGATCACCACATGACTCCTTGTCTGAGGCATCCTTTCAGAGATATGATCAGGAGATGCTTAGACAAGGCCATTACGCTGTCTGGCCGACCCGGTCAGGAGGGCGACATACATTCTTCCAACATAGCCAGACAGAAGGGCACGAAGGGTAAGCAGAGAGAAAGTGGCACGAAAGATAAGAAGGTAGCTGCCCAGCACACCAAAAAAGAAAAACAAGAAGCACCTACACCCCTAATGGAGTGTGAAGGAGAAACTAGTTCACTCAGATTCAGATACCAGGAGCAGCAGTTTTGGTGGTCAGGATCTGTTGACCAAAGAGAGTGGAGAACATGAGACCACCATTTGTGATACAGCCGTAGGGTGATCTTTGATTCACCAGTGAGTCCCAGTTTACGCATGCTATACAGGATAGACCACGGTGTATGATATGGCGGAGCCTGCGAGGATCCAATTGCATATAGAAGACGAGCTCCTCAAGGTCATTCATGACATGATGCAGTTGCAGATGATTTCACACGTGGAGTGGGATCTATCGATGTATCAGGTTCCGAATCGTATACTGGATCCTATTATCTGCAGCCATAGACAGCCTAAGACCCATACGGATACGAATATGGTGCGTCTGAAAAATCTTCTAGTAGCTACTACCCTATACAACACAGAACATGTCGGATTTTGCTGCTGCCCTTTCAGATAGGCTCTTTCACAGTCGTTTTATCAGCCAGTTTATCAGCCAAAGGGTACCTCTCAGAGTCAGAGCTTCAATGAGAGATCCGAAAGTGCTTATAATAAGGAGTGTATTCCTTATTAGATGAACATATAAAACTACTATGCCGCTTGGTTAGAGGGGTGGGTTGATGTGCCTCCTGACTGTGTTAATGATCTGGATATTTACGAGAGATATCGCCATTCGACGAGATTTTAGGTATCAATATGTATGTTGTACTTTAAATATATGTAATTGATTGTATTATTTTATAATTTTTATCTCACTACTTAATTTGAGGATATTTTATATTGCTTCTGGTAGGATGCAATATCTCACTAATCATTTTATATTTTGTATCATTTTAAAACAATAAGATGCATCATTTAGGTTAAACCGGAATAATATAAATATCAAAAACATCAAAAATATCAAAAATATCAAAAAATATAAAATTAGACTTAAAATCATTGAAAAAGCTCAAAAAGATTGATTACCAATTAAATCAACTTGAAAAACTCAAAAGAAATGAGCGTGCCGGTATAAAATTAAACTTAAAATCATTGAAAAAGTTCAAAAAGATTGATTACCAATTAAATCAGCTTGAAAAATTCAAAAAAAATGGGCATGCCGGTACGAGACCAGCACGTTCAAGCATACCGTGTGTCGGTACGATACCAAATTAGTACCATACTGATCCGTCCGCCGACCAGTAAAGGTCTCGGTACCAGTTCGGCGGACCTTGCATAGAATAGTTTCAGTTCAAGTTGCAGATTTAATGTGAGAAGTCTGGGTGCTCATAGGGTATTGAGAAGACTAAGTTTCTTTTTAGAGAAATATTTGAGTCATTCATATGAGATAGATGTTATTTTACAATTTCCTCTGCATACAATGGCTTTATGGAGTAATTATAATCTAAAAAATGGATGAATGGAGATTAAGTTGAATCAGTATTGATTATGAAGCAGGCATGCAGGGTTGGCATATCATAGGCAGTAATAGGCCAGATGCTGTATCCTACATAAGATGTGTCATGTAAAGGAAACTATTTTAAGCCATTCACCTCTGTTTCTCTGGAGTTTCATTTCCATCACTCAGTCTAGATCCACACAGATTGGCAATGAGACAGAGTGCTGTTAATAGTCTATGATCTGCATCGGTTATTGAAGGAGCAGTCAAACTCTGAAAGAAAGGGAATTTTCACCTACAGGAATCATGAGTATTTGACTGAGCTGTTTGCCATTTGGATAAATGATACAGGAGAATTAGATGCCAACATACTTCCTACATCCCCCCCTATTGTGCTGTTATCATGATATGCAGTGTCTCCTGACAGTACTTCTGAACGTCCAATATCTAATATGCAATGAAGGTTATTTAAGAATTTTTCCAGTCAATCTTAAAAGAGCTAGGTTTCTAGTTCTATTGAACTACTGCTGTGAAAGAAAACGTGGATGGCTTGATTCCACCTCATGTTGGAAAGTCGAAGGGAAGAACTAGATGATTGTTTATCTCAGTTCCATGTAGCAAGCTAAAAGATTAGATGTTGAACAACAAACACACATCATTCTGTATGTTATATAGATTCATGTACAGGTGTTGGGTGTGTCCTCTAAAGATTCTTTAGAGATCTGTTACATAAGTCTGGTCATGCTTTTACTTTAGTATCATCTAAAGTTAGGAGACATAATGATGATTGCAAAGTGATATTTTCAGATTTCTGATTTCAGTATATTTGACTTCTGCCATCTCAGTGATAAATGTCAATTTTTGTAACACACTTCCACTCTTGTATTATGCGCACAAGAGACGAGTACTCTGACCTTTCTTGATTGTATCTGTTTGAATGTATCACTTAGCTCATTCTCTAGTTGTTCAAGCTCATTCACATCTAACTTGGCCATATCTGTTTTGAGAGACCTGCAAAATAGACAGATTTCTTAGTTAACAGCTAGACTAGTATGTTACATAGTTGCCGATATGGTATGAGTTATTACAGTGACCATGGAGCAATCTCCATTAGCTCAGAGTTGATTGTTGGACAAGCGAAATCCTTGCCATGATTCTGCAGTACCATAAATGAAATACTATGAAAAAGTGTTCTCTGGTTAGGCTATAAAAGACAGCAGATGACTGAGAAGAATCCTTTGCTGAACAAGCAAATTCCGATTCAATTTATAGTCAACAAAATTTCATGTATTATTTTTTTTTCCAGGCTCTTGCATTCCTTTTCTCTTCAATTGCAACGTGCTAAGCTAATGAGAACACTACAAAACTACTAGTAGTCATTCATAGAGAAGAATGCTGGACTAGCATTCCCTAGAGGAATCATAGATTTCTTACTTATTAAGGATGCTTAGAACAATCTTTTAACCTAAATCAGCATGAGAAACAAATTGATACAGGTTAAAAACTTTAGTGCAAAGATGTTTCAAAAAATGACTTGTTTCATCATGCTTTAGATATGCCTGCATATCTTAAAATATGATTGTTTCATGACACACATTTCTGTTCTTAATGTAAACTAACAAAAAATGTAATAAAGGCTATGCTGATCAAAACAAGGAGAGTCCACTGGTGATAAAGAACATCACTGGAAAAAAAAGGGGGAGAGATTGTTTTTACTAATCATAAGATGACATACAAACCAAATGCAAGTAAAACAGTCAACCAAGACAATTCTTGCCTGTATGAATAAAACATCCAAATGAAGTTTGTGCTTTTCTGAGAAAAACCATTATATTGCAGGTATAATGACAATAAAGTAAATATCATCAGCATCATTATTCAAGAATTTTCCCATTAAAATGAGATCATCAATGGAGCAGAATTTTAAATTGAGAAGGTTCTATCTATGGTTTGTGCGTATTTTCATGTCATGAGGTTTCACTTGATGTCAACCTTCAGATAAATGACAAATTCCAAGTCGATTAAGCTTTAGGCATGCGAGCAGCTTGATATAATGCTTTGGAGGCCAGTTCGCAGATATTGCTTGAAACATAGGCTCATGCATCAATGAGGCAACTCTTCAAATATCCCTACACTTGAACAAAATCTATGTCTAGAGGGAAAATGATTAAGTTTAGTATAGACTTGTGACTCGACCAAAGTTTAGAAGAGAAAGATGACAACAGAATGGCATTCATTCTGGCACAAATGCAATATCCTGATATGAATGTTATAGCACACATATATTCATAGATCCTGACAACATCTTCGTATACTTGCCAGATCTGATATTAGAATACCCACCTTTTTTGATTTTTCATTCTATCAGTTTCAAGAAATGAGACATCTCTAACCTCCTTTTTGATTAATTGATCCAAATTGTACCAGAACAACCTGGAAATGAATGAGCCAAGTCCAATTAGTTGGGAAGGTTTGATGGTAATATTATGAATTTCGCTCTTATGCAATTTGAGACTATTGACCTTCCATAAAGGTCCCAACATGCATCTTGAATAGGTCCAATCAACCTTCACCTTTACCGTGGCCGCAACTGCATCAACCTCTCCTCTATTGTGAACTTACATGCATACATCAAAATAAAATGTCTTCACACAGGCTAAGGAGCTTCGCAAAAGGGTAGGAGTACGGGCCGGTTCAGCTCGTACCGAACCAGTACCGGTGCCGATCAGTTCGGTCCAACGTTACAAAATAGTTCTGTCCCTATGGGGCCGGAACTACAGTGGTACTGAGCCGCAACTACAGTGGTACCGGTTGGAATTGACCGGTACTAGAGGCGTATCGGATGGAATCAAATCGGTTCTATCCGGTTCGGCCAGAACTCGGTGCGAACCGACCTTGAGTCCGATTCGAGCTGTGCGCGCCGCGCGCGCGGCTGTGGCATTAAATGCCACGGTGTGGCTGCCGCATTCGCTCCGCGCGCGCTGCTGTGGCATTAAACTGCGCATCACAGCGCACCGTTCGCCTTTTTGGCCGATTCGGTATCGGTCCGAACCGATACCGGTGCCGACCGATACGCCGGCCAGTACCGGCTCGGTGATCCTTAAGGAGTACCTTTTCTTCTATAGTTTCGAGAGAGCACGATCCATGTCCTTAGTCACTTAATATTTGTAAATTACTTTAGCAAGGATTGGAAATTTTAGTTCTAGTTAATTCCCAAACAACCCCCTGTCTTTTCTCGATCTACATTCATATGTAGACACCGAGATATGACTAATAGAAGCATTTGCATGTGATGTTTTAATGCCTATATTTTGTCCATTGATAAACCAGAGTATTCAGGTCATGCAATGACACTTTCACATCATATCTCACAATGAGATCAATATATGTGCTTGGCAATGCGGCATTTTGAGAGCAAAGAAAGAGTCATCAACTTTTGGACATTTTAGAAAACTGTTAATGTTATCCCACAATCTTTTGTTCTCAATGCCAAGCTTCATGGCTCGAAAACATTATAAAATACCATATAATTCTTGCCTCCACAATAGACTTATTTCTTAGATATAACTTAAATTATTTAGATCGGTGGGTAATATCAGTCCTAGGGTTTTTATCCCAACAGGATACCTATCTTGTTAGGAATGCCATTCTTTTATGTTTTAATAGAATTTATTCCATATCTTCTTATTTGTGTTCCAGAGTCCCTTACCTGATCTTTTTTTCTAGGATATGTTTCTGGCTTAATGTTTGCCAATTAGTAGGATTTTTCTTATTGGTTTGATCAGTTGGCTCCTTATATGAATCTCTAGTACTGGTTAAAATTAGGAAAGAGGCAATAGCTGGCACTAGATGTCCTTTAGATATGTTTCACCTTTGCAAAAACCGTGAAAAGACAGAGGAAAAGGAAATAGTTTTGCAAAGAAAAAGAACAAATTTAGGCAAGTTTGGAAAACCCATTTCTGTCTTATCTACTTTCCAACCATCCAAAAAGCCGGAAACTTAAATTTTCCAAAACCTTTCTTAGGCAAAGTAATATAATCTCAGGGACTTCTTTGGCATTTTCTTTTTCAAGTTTGACTAGCTACACTGTCAAAAGGATTTGTTTTTTGGCTCCTAGAGAATTTTGGAATATGGCTAAGAGCAGAATGGATATCTTTCTAAAGAATTTTGGAATATGGCCAAGAGCAATTTGGATATCTTTCTCTACAAGGCTTTCGTGGTGCTCAATATACTAAAGGAGTCCTTTTTGGATTCTAATCACTAGGGCTAGACCACCTTTAGCTAGCAAAGGACTGCTCTGATAGAGATTAGATCAAGGCAAGGAATTTTGAACCATGCCGAATCAACTAGTTTGGGACATATCGAATTGGATCGATCCATATCGGCATGGTTTGCGCAATAAATTCGATATGGTAGCACGATTCACACAATAAATTCATTTCTTCCTTTTTTTTGCTCATGCTCTCGCCGTCCTCACCCATGTCGCTCTTGCCCCTTGCTAGTCTTGCCGACTGACAACCTTCCAAGCGAGGTTGGCCGAATTGGTACTGAGACCCATACCGATCAGCGTCCGGTACGGGTCGGTACCAGTTCGAACCGAGTCGTAGGGTGCTGGAACCATTTTCTACTATCGAACCGACCCAGTCGGAGACCGGATCAGCTTGGCTCGTGCTAAACCGGCCGGTTTGGCTCAGTTCAGCTTTCCTTGCTTCCAAGTACCCCGACTGCCTCCCTCCATGTCTCTCTCCCCTCCCTCCCTCTCTCTCCCCCTCCCACTCTTCCTCTCCTTTTTCCTCTTCCCCCTCTCTCTCTTCCTCTCTCTCCTCCCTCCCCCCTCTATATTTGTTTTGGTGCTACTGTTTGATTCAAACCCTTTTCCTTACCTTTTTTATTTTCGGATTTTCAATTGAAGTCGGCACATCTTTTGTTGACTTCAGTTCAAAATCGGAAAATAAAAAATGGGTCGAAATGCCCTAGCGCAGGTCCCGAATTGGTTCCAAGAACCTTGGATTAAGGTTTTAAATACCACGAGACAAGGCCATGTTGCCTTTTCTGCGGAATAGGATGCCTCGCATCCCGCCCTTCAAGATGGTGGATGTCCCATCTCGGTTGAGTCAATTCCTGGAGTTGTCCCATCTTGACACTTGATATAGTGTCTCAATAGTTAGGATGGTGGAACGCCCTGCCATCCCATTAGTGTTTAAAACCTTAGTTCAGATCTTTCATAAGAGCAATTTACTCATCTATTTTCCTTTGTGTTTTCTTCTTGTTTGATAATTTTCCTACCTATTTTCATCTTGCATTATCAAAACAAACTTCACAAGACAACCTAGTGGCATCAAAAGATTTGACAAAAATGTCTTTGTAACACACCTTTAATTATACATTTCCCAAGCCTTTGAATAGAATAAAGTAAAAAAAGAAGTGTGCAAAGATAAAAATTACATAACAAAGCCATCTATATTTGGCATAACATGGCTTTCTTAATGGGAAGGGTTGATATCAAGGTTCGCCGTATTGGTTATAGGCCGGACCGGTCCAATACGGCCCGAACCGGCCGGTACGGGCTGGTTCGGCAAACGTTGGTTGATATATACCATGCTATCATTCTTTCCTATCGTCTACAAACCTAAAATGAGGGCCTCAATGGTCAAAGTCTACATAAAGAAAATTAAAGGTTTCATGGCATGGCAAGACAGAATGAGAATGAAGGATTGAAAAAAAATTCTCATTCAAGATTTGCTTATATATATATATATAAACGAAGGTATGTGGGATCGAGAAATTTCTAATCGGCCCGTACCAGCCGGTTCCGCCTATAACGAACCAGTCCAGTTCAGCGTTAAAAAACGGTTCCGACTTCCATGAGGCCAGAACCGGTCGGTACTAGATGCATACCAGGCGGAATCGGACCGTCTGGTATGGCTAAGAATCGGTGCCAACCAGTTCGCACTGATTTCAGTGCCATAGCGCGCCGCGCGCTGTGGCATTTATTGCCAAAGCGGTGCACTACGAACCGGTATCGAACCGTTCCGGTGACCGACGGTACGCCTATCGGTACCGGTTCGACGATCCTTGTGTGGGACTATCCTGAACCAATCAGTACAGGGCATATCGTACTGTATTGAGACTGATCGGGATGGATTATTCTACCAAAATGGTACAATAGGAAAATTCGGTTGAAACAGGGTGAACCGACTAGTTTTGCCCTGTTCGGGGTGGTACCAATCGACATTAGCAATTTGCCCAGGTATCTCGACTCTCAAGCCACAATTGTTAGTAATACAGTTTAACAGAAAGGGATTGTTGAAAATACAATTAATTTAACCATATTCGAGACAACCAAATTACCATATAGTGTCCTCGTTTCATTACACATTCAGTTATAAAGTGAAAGCTTGTTGAATCAGTTGTGTCCCCCATTGAAGATTGCTTAAGTTTCCTATATATTTGTTAAAGGAAACACTGTTTTAACTAATTTTGGTATTTGATAATTGTAGATTGGTCTTTCAATTGTCTCTTTTAGGTTTATATCAAGAGTGCGTTGTCATTGTCAATGATTCAGCCGATTCAAGCATTGTTACCAAAAGCACACTCTCGAAGTAGTCATTAGTTATTAATAAATCAAGAGTAAAAAAAAAAAAAACCTTTATGTCCAAAAATACATTCTAGAAGGCAAAGATCTAAAAGTTTCTACCTGTGCTTCGTCAATATGTTTACTGACATCTTGTTTGGCATCTGAGAATTGCAGATAACGATTGATTGTGTTTTCCAGGCTGCATCAGAGGGAAAGTACTCAGCCTACAATTAAATCTCCCAAAGATAATTGAACAAAACAGTTGCATAAAATCTTTTTTTGTCACCAATACACATAAGTGGTTAAAAGCATTACATCTTCTTGATACTCCACATATACACTTTTGAAGGGGATGGTAATTCTCTTTTACTTTCAATGCTCTAAGTAACCTGCATTCATTTCATACTATGGAACTTATGTGATTGCTGGCGGTCACAAAGTCAAATCACATGTAAAATTGTTCAGACCAAAAGATTTCAAAGGTTTTAAAGGTTCTCCAAAAAACATTTTTTGATTTATTCTGGGACCTTACACTATGTTCATATATGAGATACTAAATAATTATGTTGTAAAGGCCTCTCTTCCATGAAAATTGATCAGCCAAGTTAAGATCCCCTCCAATGTCTTAATTTAAGTCTGCACAGAGGAGTATGGTGTTGATATGAAGACTGTAACAGCCATACGTGAAAATTGTTTGCTTTGATCATCATTCTTTGTACTTAAATGATTAAGTTACAAATATGAACATTTCATGTCTCTGAACAGCATAGAATATAGATGATTCTGCAGCATACTGTCAGAGTATTATTTTTATAGCTGGGAACTTAATAAGCAAGCTAGTTTTTGTGGGATAGTACAAATATAACCAGATTTTAATCTTGTTTTTACATTCTCATCTGATTCAGTCGATATTATTTGCGATATTGAATTATAATACCATGTTGCATGGTTCACTTTGATTATGCCAATATTAACAAAATAGGATTGGAGAATAAATAGATATGCTGATTTGAATGTCATGCCGTGCCTGTGGATGATTTTATGAAGTGAAATCTCTTATATTGTTCTCACAACTTAGAATACATATTTAGATGCAAATTTATCTAATAATTTTAAAATGATAAGCAGATAATATTGTTTTAGGTATCGTCTGTTTAACTATGACTGTGTGGTATGTTTATAGAACTTTTCAAGTTTTGAACTGCCCTGCCAATTTCACATTACTTTCTTATAATCAAGTCTATTAAAGTGAAGTTTTGAAACCATGTCACGATTGCTAATTTAATTCGATTAGCATGTGTCATGTACTAGGGTTAGTCTTATAATTTTGCATGTTGGGGTGTGCTGGTCATTTTTGTAGCCTGCACTTGTGAGTCATACATATTTCCTACAGCATTTATCCCTCCCTTGTTCTACCAGCCATGCAAGCAATTTTTCTTTTTGAATTTGCTAATTAATTGCCAACTTAGCTACTTGCTTATCCCAAAACCATTATGTGCGCCATGTACACATCCATGCCTCCACTTTCCTTGAAGCTTTTTGTCATTCTTTGTAAGGAGACAATCTTCTTAATCCACATATCACCAACCTATTCCATTATGCCATTTCAAGGACACCTTAATAAATGCCAATTTGACGTTCTATGCATGCACCTTTTAGTGTTAAAGAGTTCGAGCTAGAGTGCTAGAAGCCAGAGAAGAGGAGGCCTCTTGTGCTAGTTTTGATATCTTATTGTTGAATATCATAATTTGGTTAGCAGTCTTGGGCTAGTGAAACCTATTCCATTACATGAGAAGGGGATATTCAGACTTGCTAATAGGATGTTAATATTATGGACTTGTCTTGTGGCCTGGATGAAGATTATTTGTTCCGATGAAGAGATTATTCTAACCAGAGATATTTCATTGCTGAAACTGCATAGATTATTATACACCATATTGGCATAATATTATTTTTAAAAGAAAGTTTGATGAACAAGTTGATTTCCATGTGATGGCGCACACAGCCAGATAGAAACTTGATTTAATTTTTCGTCATATTTAATCTTGAAAATATCTATGGTATCAAAATCATGAATATCATGTTTTGTAATTCATTTCAAACTTTTTTTAAATGCCAAAGTACTAGAAAAGGAAAAAATCTCTAATGAAATAAAAGAGAAATATTGATTTGAAAGCCAATTTCTTGTTTATGAATGATTTTTTGGAGTTCATAATCTTACATGTTATTTTAATGGCACGAGGTATGCATTATGATTCATAGGCTTTGACAACTTTATTATGATAATATTATTTAGGTGTGCTTTGTGTTTGACCATGTGAGTCATGACCATGAATTTTTTCTTTTCATGTTTGAACATCTATCTTTTTCATCACAAACCAACTTGTAGCATGAATTTTATTATTATTATTACGTCCACTATAAATATTAGATCTTCAAAAGTTTTAAATCATACAACCATTTGACAAGATGAGAAAACCAAGTGCAAGTTTCTACCAATGCATATTAATCTTTACGTGTGCATATCATTTCAATGCAAGAGGGTGGGCTTTTGGTGCAATGGTAAGGTTGCTCCACTGTAACTTGGGCTTGAAATATGGAAATAACCTCTTAACACGTAGGGATAAGGCTAAGTGCATCTGACCTCAGACCTTGTAGTGGGGGGTGCCTCATGCACTTGGACACCCTTTCCTTATATTATTTCAATGTGCATCAATCAAGAGAAACAATATGAAGATAAAGCATTTGTTGTGACAATTTACTTGTGTAATGCACATTATAGTTTTGAAATCATAGGGGCAAACATAAAGAACTGAATGTCAAATAGAATGTTATGTACATATCATTTTTTGACTTATATCATGATTGTAGAACATCATAATATATATTAACCGTAAAACATGCAATCAATTCTTAGCAAGGTCTGTTGAACCGGACTGAACCGCCCAGTTCAAACAATACCGAACAAACCTGGTGCGAAATCATGTATGTTCGTCAATAATATTCGGTTCCGGCCCCTACTAGCTGGAACCACTCCTTTGTAGGGGCCGGAACCCCTCCTTTACCATCCGGAATCGGACAGTTCGGTGCCGACTTGGTGCGAACCAATCCGATTTCGAACCAGATTGGGTATGGGCCACCTGCTAGTGCCACATGATGCCTTTTAAAGGCATCAAGTGGCATTGGAAAGGCCCAAGAAGGCCCTCCCCACATAATTTGAAAGCCTGAAGGCACTTTTCCTTTACAAACAATTCACAAACAATACTGATTCAGACTATTAGAAGAAAGATCCAAGGCTAAATAAGGTGTGCTTTCACTCTCCTATCTTCTTTCCTCTTTTTTTTGGAAGAGATTTGAAAAAATAACTCAAAAATTACAAAATAAGAAAGATTATGTTAAAATTTTTAATTTGGGCTTAATTTTTGTATATATTGTAGATTTATGGATGATGTACACGCTGATATAAATTTTTTTAATTTTTGGATTATATATAATTTTTAAAAATTAAAAATATATATTTGGATTAAAAGAGGATAAATTTTTAAAAAATAAAAAATCAAAAAATATAAAATCAAAAATGTATTTAGGAGCATTCAAGCTAGTGTTGGGCATCGGGCCGTGCCGGGCCGGCCCGGCCCAGGCCCACCGGGCCCAAGGTCTAAACGGGCCGTGCCTGGCCCGGCCCGTCGCGGGCGCAAAAGGAAGCCCGGCCCGGCCCCCGGCCCGTCTATTGGCGGGCCGGGCCGGGCACGGCACGCCACGGGCCGTGCCAGGCACGGCCCGTAACGGGTGCAAACGGGCCGTGCCAGGCACGGCCCGCAACGGTGAGGGGTAAGGAAAATAGCCGTTTCCAACGGCTATTTTGGGAAAAAGTCGGTTTTACCCCTCCCAACAGTCCAATAACGGCTGAATTGAGGGGTATTTTGGGAAAAAAAATTTTTGGGCTTCTATAAATAGCCCTTTCCTCCCTCATTCTCACCACACCAAACCAACTATTCTCTCCTTCTCTAATACTATTATTTCTCTCTTCTAAAGTGCTCTTCTAGCAATTTAATTTTTAGTTTGCATTTAGCAAGTGTTCAAGTGCTACACAAGAGGAGGTTCCTGTTGAGAAGAGAAGGTCACTCCTGTTGAGAGCACAAGAGGAAGCTCAGAATCTCGGCTCTGCAGCTCTGCCTCTGCCCTCCGACCCTCTACTCAATTCCTCCAATCCTCCTTGTGGTTAGTTTTTATTTTTTTAATTCATCAATTTAGATATGTCATCTTTTGAGGAAAGTCAGTTTGGCATTCCTCCTGTTTCTGAGGAAGAAGAAACTAATCCCCAACCCCATGTTCCTAGTTCCTCTAGAACTAGTGAACCGAGTGAAGATCAAACCTCTTCTCGTAAGAGGACTAGTGCTGTATGGACTGAATTTGATAGAGTTATGGTTGATGGAGTCTGGAAAGCTAAATGTAAAAAATGTGCCAAACTTTATAGTTGTAGTAGTAGTGGGGAAACAGGGCATTTAAAAAGACATCAAGAGAGTCATAGGATGCATGATTCTCATGCTCAAACTCAAAGTACCCTTAATATACAAGGGGGATTACTTGTAGGTAATTTTGCATATAATCATGAAAATCAAAGAAAAGCACTTGTAAAATGGATAGTTAAGGATGAATTACCTTTTAGTTTATGTGAATCTTTTAATTTTGAAGAATATGTTCAATTAAACCTACAACCTGCTTACAAAAGAACTAGTAGGCGTACATTTAGAAGAGTAGCTATGACTAACTTTTTAGCAATGAAACAAAGTTTAATTGAATCACTTTCTACTTTAAATGTAAAAATTTCATTAACTTCTGATATTTGGTCAGCATCTGTAGGTAGTAATTGTTTTATTGCCATTACTGCTCATTATATTGATAATGATTGGCAATTAAATAAACGTATTCTTGCTTTTCGTGCTTTTGATTTTCCACATTCTGGGCAACAAATTTCAAATATCATTTATCAAACTGCATGTTCATATAATATTAATGATAAAATTATGTCTATTACTTTTGATAATGCATCTAATAATAATTCTGCTGTTGCATTATTAAAAGACTCATTGCATCCCATGTTAGATGGAAATTTATTGCATATTAGATGTGCATGTCATATCTTAAATCTTTCTGTTCAAGCTGGCATGGGTATGATTCAAGATGTGATTGGTAAAATTAGAAATGCAGTTTCTTTTATTCATGCTTCAAGATCAAGACTTCAAGAATTTAAGGAACTATGTATAAATCATGGTAAACGTTTTAAAAAATTTAAACTTGATGTAATTACTCGTTGGAACTCAACATATAGCATGATACATGATGCATACCCATATAGAAACTTATTAAGTGCATATATTAATGATCGTGGATTAGGCTTTACATTGACTGAAACTGATTGGAATAAAGGAAAAATTTTGGAAGATTTTTTGCTTAGTTTTTATAATGCTACCAATGTTCTTTCTGGTATTTATTATCCAACTTCATGTTCATTTTTACAACAAGCATATATAATTAGTCAAAAATTTGCAGAACATAGATATGATGATGTTTTAATGCCTATTATTGACCTAATGGAATCTAAATGGAATGAGTATTGGGACAAGATATGTCCTATGCATAACTTAGCTGCTGTATTTGATCCTAGAGTTAAATTAAATGGCGTGCTAATTTTACTTGATGCATACTGTGAAAATATGATTAAAGATCCTGAACCTGCTAAAAATGAGGTAAAACAACTTCTTTATGATATTTATGCTATATATGATGAAAAAATTCGTGGATCTAGAACACAAATACAAACCTCTATTCCTTCTTCTAGTAGTTCTCGTTCGTCATCTATTTTTTCATTCATTGCACAGAGAAGACACACACATGCTTCAAGTTTATCTTCATCTTCTTCATCTTTAAGTAGTGAACTAGAATTTTATTTACGAAATGATCTTCAGTCTGCATATGATGAAAATCAAATAGAGAATCTAGATGTATTATCTTGGTGGAAGAGTGTTAGAAATCAATATCCTGTTATGTCTGCAATGGCACGCGATATTTTAGCTGTGCCGATGTCCACGGTAGCATCGGAATCCACTTTTAGTGCAGGTCGGCGTGTTCTTGACGAAAAGAGAAGTAGGATGACGGGCGAAACGGTGGAGATGCTTCTCTGCTTCAAAGATTGGTTGGATGCTGAGGCAAGACTTCAAGATAAAGGTGGACATAATACAACATCCTCTGATGATGATGATACAAACACTACTGAAGACTGAAGAGTGAATACTGATTCACTAAATCACTGATGATTAGTAAAATTTCTTAATTTTTTATAATTGTACATTTTTATTATATTCTGGAGGTCAGACCAAGGTCCAAACCTCGGCCCTTTGGCCCCTTTCTTATTGTATTCTGGAGGTCAGACCAAGGTCCAAACCTCCCTTCATGTACCATTTTGATTTAAATTAATAAACTGGTAGGGGTCTATGCCAAACCCCCCACCATTAAGGTGGCTTTATATTCATAAATCCTTAGTTTTCAATATTTATTAATTTATTAAAAAAATTTATGAAGCATTAATTTTTATCGGGCTGGGCCGGGCCCGGGCCCGCGGGTCTAGAGCGGGCCGTGCCGGCCCAGGCCCGAAGCGGGCCGTGCCTGGGTCGGCCCGCGGGCCAGTAACCTGTGACCCGGCACGGCCCATTTAGCCGTGCCAGGCACGGCCCGGCACTGTAGCTATCGGGTCGTGCCAGGCACGGCCCTCTTCGTGCCGGGCCGTGGGCGGCCCGGCCCAGTGCCCAACTCTGATTCAAGCTACTCTCCATAAAAATTGGTATCTATTTATTTAACTTTGATGCGATCATGTACACATTGGCTTAGGTCTAAATTTAAAAAAAATTAAAAAGTAGCCTTTGATGCATGCTCGAGCCTAGAAAAATATATATAGCACTCATTATTGGGTTCTACATGGATCAGAGCTGAAGTTAATTTTTTAAATATTGATATTTAACAATTATTTTTAAATTCAAAAAATAATTAAAAAATATATAAATAAAACCAAAAATTATGAAAAATTACTAGTACATATTACATAATTCAGAATTAATTTTTGAGGTAGAAATCATATTTTCTGAATTTATGATATTTAAATATATTTTCAAGTGTAAAAAATATTTAAAACATATAAATAAATAAATAAATAAACAAACAAAATTAGGGTTATGTATTAGATAAATCAGATATATTTTTTGAGATAAAAAAAATCTTCATTGTAATAAAATTTTACTATTTTTAAATAATTGATAAACTGATGTATTTGATAAACCTGCAAGAATGGAGCCACTAAGAGAAAAGAACCCAGAGCGTAATATTAACTGAGATCATGGGCAAATGCTCTCGGGCTGGCACCATTAGAAGTGCGACTGGTGCAACACAGTACTTATATACCGAAAATGCCCACAGGAGGTTTGGCAGCTAATAAAAAAGTATTTTGGTGATTTCCAAGCAGCGAATGAGAGGGTTGCCAAGAAGAAGGTGGAGGTGGACCGTTGAATGACAGAGCCATCTTCCTATCACTCTAGGAAGTCAGAGAAGGCATCTGCTCCAAATGATGAGGCATAGATCAAGGTTGCCATGCAGGTGAGGCTGGATGATCAGTGGTTGTAAAATAATGTAGCCAGGCATATGGCTTGATTTGAGCCCTCATACTACAAGTCGGGCTCCAATTTTATAGGTAGCAGGCCAAATCAGAGTTCAGAAAGAACATCTCAGTTAGAGAGGCCGTCAACAACGGCAGTGGCCGGATTGCATCTATGCTGGGGGCTTTTGGTAGCAAAAGAAGTCATCCAAAGATAGCAATCTATAATTTAGATTCACATGCCTTTCCTAGCAAAGATGCGAAGCAGCAGAGGGTTGACTCAATGCAGAAGGAAGATAAGAAGAAGGATGTGTGACAAGCTATTGGATCCTGATTCTACTTCAGCCACATCCCAGCGAATGTGGCAGACAATACGTACTATAGGTCTGTCATTTCTTCCATATAGACTGTCGGTCCTGGTGTAGATCCTCCAAGCCCGAAGAACATCTACGGCGAGCTTTTTGACAATTATCAGCTAAAGAAATGGATTGCTTCATACAAGAATAAGTGACCCATATATGGACTGACAATGATGTGTGATGGTTGGACCGACACTACCAGGCGGAGCATCAACTTTTTGACATGCTGTGATACGTATGCTTTCTTCACAAGTCGGTTGATGCTTCTGATCACGTGCACGACATCGCGTACATCCTCAAGATGGAGAAGGTAAATAATCAGGTAGGAGAGGAGAATATCGTGCAGGTCATCATTGATTATGGTCCATAATATAAAGCCGTCGGGGAGATCTTGGAGGGGCGGCCATATTTTTTGGATCCCATGTGCTATTGTATCGACCTCATATTGATGGATATTGCAAAAATTCGTAGGATACAACAGACAGTGGAGATAACCCAAACCATAACTAGATATATTTATAACCATACATAGATCCTTTCACTGATAAGGAGCTATACAGGAAGAGATCTTAAGATCAAGAGTCACACGGTTTGCTACCAACTACGTTGCACTTGATAGCCTTTTTAAGAAGAAAGCAACCCTACGTCAATTATTTGTCAGTTCCGAGTGATAGAAAAGTAGATATGCGACGGCCGGCACTGAAGGGAGCATTGTCGAGGACTTGGTGACGAGGCAGATGTTCTAGCATCGGGCCACTACAATAATGTAGGCTATTAAACCATTATATAAAGTGCTTCAAGCCATAGACTGCGAGAGATACTCCCAAATAGGCTTCTTGTATCACATTATGAAGAGGACAAATATTCAGATCAAGAAAGCAGATTTGGCGTACGCTCAGGAGTACAGCGACATCATTGAGCGGCGGTGGGCCTACCAGATGAGTAGAGACTTGCATCTAGCAGGTAAGTAGGAATATTGAAAATTAGACTACTATTATACTTGTACAATTTTATAAGACGATAATGAAGTTTATCTGCAGCATACTACTTGAACCCTCGATTTCAGTATACTACAGCTGGATTCGATATAGATGACAAACTTCTGGCCGCTTCCGTAATATGATTTACAAGATGGAGCTAGATTTAGAAGTCGCGACCCTATGCCTAGAAGAGGTAAGGTAATTTAAGTGATATATGTAAGTTAACTGGTATCTTCTATTATTAATATAGTACAACATGGTTCTTCTTTACAGACCAAAATATTTAGAGAAGGCAGTGATAACTTTGAAGTATTGACAGCTGTCGTAAGAAAAGTATGAATCCAGGTATGTTACACATCAGAAGGATATTTATCTGACATTAGATGGTTAATAATATGATATTATTTTATATATAATTTTTTTCAATATTTTTACAGCTAAATAGTGAATTCATTTTGGGCTGTTCGTGAAAAATCTTAAGCGGCTAGCTATCTAGATCCTCTTCCAGACGGTCTCCTTGAGTGGCTGTGAGTCGCAACTAGTCCACCTTCGCCCTCATCCACAGCAAGCAGAGGAATGACACAGAAGCACCTCAATAACCTTGTATATATTCACTATAATCTGAGGTTGAGGCTAAAGTGCACTCGGAAGAAAGTGGAACTCAAGTATACATATCCGATCCATAGTGCTTCCATTGATGATGAGAATGATCCTACGATCGGATAGCTTGTGGGCTAGCAACAAGAGCCGGAGCTTGATGAGCGAAGATCATCTCCACAACCGACCACTTTTGTAGCTAGTAAAGCTAGGGTCGATGTAGGGCAATGGGTTGAGCATAATATTCCACGCATTCTTCCAGCTGATCAGCCATAGCCACAAGGAAGCTAGTCACCATATGACTCTTTGTCCGAGATATCCTCTCAGAGATATGATCGAGAGATGCTTAGATCAAGCCATTACGATATATGGTCGACTCGGTCATGAGGGCGACATACATCCTCCCAACATAGCCAGGCAGAAAGGGGCATGAAGGGTAAGAAGATAGCTACCTAACACGTTAAAG
Source organism: Phoenix dactylifera (assembly GCF_051530095.1). Taxonomy (NCBI): domain Eukaryota; kingdom Viridiplantae; phylum Streptophyta; class Magnoliopsida; order Arecales; family Arecaceae; genus Phoenix; species Phoenix dactylifera. Next base: position 16,086,100 of record NC_143201.1, read on the forward strand.
AAAAACAAAAGATACTTACAATCCCAATGGAGAGTGTGGAGGAGTCAGTATATTCAGATGTAGAGATCAGAAGCAGCAATGATGACAGTTCTGGTGGTCATGAATTTGCCGCAAATAGAGAATAGGAGACCACTGTTTATGAAATACAGCCGTAGAGTGGTCTTCGATTCACTGATGAGTCCCACTTTATGCATACTACACAGGATTGGAACCACGGAACAATTTGGTAGAACCTGCGAGCATACAATTGCATATAGGAGATGGACTCCTCGAGGTCATTCAGAAGAACACGATGCAGCTGTAGATGATCTTGCACGTAGAGTAGGATCCATAGACGTATCAGATTCCGAGTCGTATAATGAATTCTATCCACCCCAGCCAAAGACAACCTATGACCTATACGAATACAAATATGGATATGGTGCGGCTGAAGCATCTTTCAGTGGCTCCACCCTACGCAGCTCGGAGCATCTTTCAAATCGAATTTTACTGCCGGCATATTCGGATGGGCCCCTCCACAGCCGTATTATCAACCAAATGACACCTCTCAGAGCCAGAGCTTCAGCAAGAGATCCGAGAGTGCTTATAACTCGCTGCACGTTCCTTGTGGGATGAACGTACAAGACTACAATGCCGCTTGGTTAGTAAGGTGGGTTGATGTGCCTCTTGATTATACTGATTTGGATATCTACAAGAAGCATCGCCGCTCGATCCAATTTTAGATATCGGTATGTATGTTGGACTTTAAAGTATGTAATTGATTGTATTATTTTTTAATTTTTGCGTCACTACTTGATTTGAAGATATTTTATGTTGTTCATTTGATTTGTATTATTTTAAAATAATAAGATGCATCATCTAGATTAAACCGGAATTATAGAAACATCCAAAAATATTAAAAAAAATCAAGAAAACATAAAAAAATATTAAATTAGACTTAAATTCATAGAAAAAATCGAAAAGAGTGATTACCAATTAAATTTTTTTAACTTCAAAAACAATTAGGATGCGTCGATCTGTGAACCGGCAAGCCCTACCGGTTCAGTTCAACACCGAATCGGTACCGAACCATACCAGGTGCCGACTGATACGAGTACTAGTATTGGGCACTGACCGGTACGGGACCAGATACCGGTCTGACGGACTTTGATTCTTAGTATGTCATCTTTTTCTGTTGTTTCCTCTTAGTGTATCTTATAATGTGTATGCAACTTTAGAAAATAAAATTGAGATGAATGAAACAAAATTAACTATTTAGGAAAAGATTCATATAGGGAAATTGAAAAAACATGTGCAAATTATATATAAGAATTTGTTGGTAACTGAAAGTCAATCATGTCATTAGACAAGTAAAATGGTTAGCCTATGAAACCACTATAATTAAGAAAAATAGTAATCATTATTTGCCCAATCTAAATTTGATTCTCTCCTATTCTAAAACAAGTTATTAGTTTAAGTGAAATAAGAATAGATACATAGTGTTATTTAGTTCATAATCATTTGCAAGATAGGATATTATTTTTTGAATCGATATACAGATTTGGTATTTTAAAAAAAAAATTTAAAGATGATGAACAACAAAAGCTCCTTTAACAGCTATCGCAAACTGCCTTTATTTTCCAACATGTAAGAAAGACGAGAAATATACAAAAAAATATTGCTGATAGTATTCTAAATCATTATGTTTTCCAAGTTGTTTTTGACAATGCTTCACAAATGATTCACGATTTTCATAAAATCGAAACTTGTATGCTTTGTGGGTGCCAATGGGTTAGCTGTGTGATAATTATACTCACCACTCAGCAGTCATGGTTGTGTAAAATTCTTTGTGGTTGTGAAAATTATTCAAATGAAGTCTTTTAGATGCCAATCTATAGATTACCTATGCGAAGAAAGCTTATTATGTGTCTACTTTTATATATTGTGACAATCATAAAGATAGCATATATTTGGTTAAACATTAACTAATAAAAATTATGCTGCGGTCATGAGAAAACCAAACTAGGTGAGGAACAATTTTCATCAATGAGGGAATAGGAGTACTTAAGTTCAAAATCTTCTTTTGCAAGAAATGTTGATTTGTTTTAATTGATCTGGGTTAACTTGTAGGTTCCATATTTTTTGGCTTTACTATCTTGTTTGTGGCTTTTAAGTATCTACAAATGTACTATTCTAGCACAAAAATCGGGGTTTCTCCATTCTTGATTTCTCAAATCATGTTGTGAGCCAGTTCACTCTCATATAAACATCTAGCTGGTGAAAAAGGTCTGCATACGCATGAGAAGAAAGGATTACGTAAAGTTTGAAAGAGGGAGAGGGAGGCAGGCAGGCAAGAGGAAGATAGATATAAGAAACCAATCTTGATCTGGCTGGAATGGCTTCATGTACTTTGCTACACCACATGATTTATGCATGTGAAAGCAGAAAGGGAAGAGAGAGGAAGAAACAAGCCATCTTCTTTTTTTGGTACAAGCAACTATCTTCTTTTTGATTTCTAAGATGTCAGAAATTAGTGGGAACCCAACCATCCACAAAATAATCCTCTCCATATCAAACATGTGTTTCACATTTCAAATATGTATTTGAGGTTTTTTTTTCCTATTAGGGAGCCCTTGCTCGAGGATTTATTGTTAAGAATAATGCATATAAGCAATTCAAGGGCATAACCTGATCTCATCATAATACAGTGCATGTTTTCTTATAAATCATCTGACAGTAATATTCAGCTTGTTTTTACTAAAAAGATTCTTAACACAGTAAATTACCAAAGTAGATGTAACATCAAGTATTGAATTTTAATAAATGGATTAATTGAGAACCATTAAAGGTGTGAATTTGGAAAGAGGAATGGATGACACGAACATATGAAACATAGCATTATTATTATGCATTATACAGCAATTAGTCTTAGAGTTTGGCATCCTTGGTAATAATATGGAGACAAGGTGGCAATGAATTAGGTACCTAAAACTTTTATTGATGTAGTAAGCTTAGTTCCTCAGACAACAAAGCAATGGTTGGTCGGAGAAAGAGAGGCCTTATAAAGCTCATCTTGGAACTAATATACCTAGTTGAAGACTGCTAAGTGCTAGTAAGTTTTATGCAACATTGTTAGCAAGCTTCCATGAAATGTCTATGTTATCATCACACGAGTGTGGGTGCACAATCAACACAAGATACAACTATAAAAAAGTCATCTCTTTAAGGACTTTGATTTGCGACAATAAACACAGGACTAAATTATGTACCAGTGAAACACTTTCAACTTTGAAAGGTTGAAGCTTGTCGTTGTCATGCACCATGAAATGATACAAGCAAACTTTTAAAAGTGTGTTATGTCATAGGTGACTAGGGTTATCTTATATTCGTAGGCCCAAAAGTGAGAATATAGGTCAAAAGTTTACTCCTTTGACTGAATTACTAGTACATGTAGCTAGGTCTTAGAAAATCCCACCTTTGTTGTAGAACAAGCTTGAAAAGGGTTAAGCTAGATCCTAAGAGCAATTCAGGGGGTAGAATTTTCACACAGATAGGAATCTTGACAAATGTTATAATTCAGAATTTTAAGGCATTAAGAAGTAGTAACAAAAGTTGGCTATACGCTATATTGATAACAAGCAAATTCTTCAAGCCCAATGAATGGCTCTAAACATGGAATGTGGGTGTCTTGAATATGAAAAACCCAAGTTCTAACTTGACTATGATGAGAAATGGGTAAGGTTTGTTAGATTGTTGCTTATAACTTAGATACCTTAGTTCGTGGTAAGAAATGGGCAGGAACTGGCCAAGTTACCATCCATAAATATGGGTGCCACAACATAACTTGATAGCCGCAACATATTGATAAAAAACTGATTACGATGGTTGGTTAACTAAAGTAGAAGTGGGTATAAAAGTATCTTTTGGTTGCTAGTGTAGGTGCAGGAAAGTGGGTTTCTCAAAAAATCTGCACACCAGAAGAGGGAAAAGGAGCAAAGTATCTACAGAGATTCTAATGCAAGAAGGATTCATATTGGGCTGGGCCAGTCAAGGCACCACTGATTCAGCTGTATTTTAAGTGGATTGGGCCAATGTTTTCTACAAGCTAGCTGGTTGATCCATGGTTCACCATACGGACTGCACCAGTTGGTACCAGCCTACCAGGTAATAATGTATCATACCAACAACAAACTGATACTCTTTATTGGGGCATATTGAGTATTGATAACGAGCCAACTACACTGACACTGTATTGGGTATAATAACCGTACATGTATCAAAACGGGTTCTACGAACTATGGTTGGGTCATAATTCTTTGGCTCAAGCAAAGTTGAGGTTTATAAGCCCAATATCCCTGCCTATTATTTGCAATAGTATGTACATATACATTAGTTGTATATACTACAAATATATATTGTATAGATACGATACTAAATGTTATCTATAATATAAGATAACTAGTTGTTTAGACTTTGAGGAATTATTCTTCCAATAAAAAAAGTTACATAAATTGTCGAATCAAGGTAGTTATAAACATGATTTTAAACAATTATCGAAGGGGGTTGGAAGATTTTTTTTACTTTGATCTATTATAAAACAAAATTTTAGATATTTTAATTTGTGATCTTTAGTTGATATATGATAATTTATTTTGTTTATTATAATAATTGAATTATTTAAATCACATGATGAAATTAATTCAAATACAAAATGGGTGACTTAAGCTCAAAAGTAACTGCTCTCATTCTTTATAAAATTTTAAAACTGAGATTCCCTTCTTAACAACAAAAAGAAAGCAAATAGATTTGGCCCTAACCAAGGTCTGCTGAACCGGCCCGAACCAGCCGGTTCACCGCGTACCATGCCGGTACCGGCCCCACGGGTACGATTCAGTTATGAAAAACAATTCCGGCCATATAGGGGCCAGAATCGGCCATTTTTCACTGTGTACCACAAGCGTGGCTGGGAACCGCGTGCGATGAGCTGGGAACTGCGCTCGCGTGCGGTTCCTCGAGAGCAGTTCTCCGACCTGGGAACCACGCCCATGCGGGGAAGCGCACCCACACAGGCGAAAGCAGGGAATCGCGCTCGCAGCTCGCGTCCGCACGCGATTCCCGCATAGGGAACCGCGCCCGTGGCCGATTCCCCAGCAGAAAATTGCGCCCGCGAGCGATTCCCCACGCCTATGTGCCGTTCCCCGTGCGGGGCCATTTAATGCCACTCAGTGGCATTTAATGCTTCTACGCGCGTGGATGCGAACATGCGTTTTTTTTTTGCGTCCGCTTTGTTGGCCGGTTTGGTACGGTTGGAACCAGTACTGGTTTCCACCAATACATCGGTATAGTCGGTCCGACGGACCTTGGTCATAACAAAAGTCTAAACACAAATGCCTAAACTCAAAAACCACAGATAGCCACACCAATGCATTCACTTAATTTATTAGGAATATAGCAATTAGAAGCAATCTTAGTCTCACTCGAAGGAGCAACAAGCAGAATAACAAATTCCACCAAGATTCCATCTTTAGGCAAAAATGCCAACTTTAGCCAAAAGATGACAACTTGAAGTGCCGAAGTGCTATATTTAACTCATTTTTGTGCAGGAAAACCTATCAAACTCGATTCCAATTCCAATAGTACTCCGAGAAATATTTCCATCTTAAGGTGTGGTAAAAGAATTGGAAGGAGAAGCCCAAAACACAAGAATCCCCCATTCAAGGATGTATCATGGATCCCACCCTAGAAAAATAGTATAGATAGACAATAAATCAAACAGATGCCCAATGCTGAATGTCAAGAAATTGATAACAGAGGATGCCTGCCAAAAGCACAATATTCCTAGCTGGGGGAAGCAATTTACCCTACCTTCAACTCATAATTTTGAAGACACCCCTAAGCTTTCTCAGGCTGAGCTTGGGCCCACATATGCTAGGCTAAGTAGGAACCATCCAAAGCAACCTGGTCCAAGCTTGAGACTACTTTGGGCCAGCCCAACCTGCTTGATGTGCATCCCCAAATATAAGTTTGGAATCCTATGTAAACATTCTTTGCTTCTATGGCAACTACAATAATAATAATGAAGAGGCTCTACTGAGGAGAAGTGCTTAAAATATGAGTTTAGAAACTTAGAAAAGTGATGAGAAAGGGGACTAAGGTTGTCATTACTTAACATGTGGTGATTAAAGTCTTATAAAGCATACGATCATGGAAGATGGTACCATCCTGAATTGCCTGGTTTGCGACTTATCGAACCATACTGAGGGCGGACCGGCATAGTTCCACCCTTAGTTCGAGAAATCCAGCGAGGGAGGGGGAGAGAGAGAAGGAAAGAGAGGAAAAAAGAGAGATGGGGGCTTGAAAGCCCTCTCTCTCCCTCTCCCTCCCTCCCTCCCTCTCCCTCTCCCTCCCCCTCTTTTCCTCTCTTTCCTTCACTCTCTCACCCTCCCTCGCCGGCTCACTGTGTCCGTACGAGCCCAGAATAGAATGGCATGGTATCGTACCATATCATCCCACCAGACAACCGATACAGATCTCAATGCTGGCATAGCATACCTTGCTTACGATAATACTAAAAATACACTTTCTAAAGTATAATTAACAAACATGAATTCATAAGGTCAGATTGAGATTGTTAGGAGATGCCTGATGGTTATGGTCAAAGTTTTAAGTATCAGTGGGATAGGAAGGCATTCCATCATCCTAATCGGGATGGGGCACCAGCAAAATGTCGAGATTGGATGAGTCAATGAATAGGCCATGATGGGACAGGACATCCACCGTCTCAAGTATTAGTATTTAGGGCATTCTATTTCACTAAAAAGGTCGTATCTCTTCGTATTTAAAATCATAACCATATGCTATTGTAATGGATTCTATTATTCATATGGATGTAGAGTGAGCAATGTTAGTGTAGTTTTTTTTTTATCAATAATAGATTGAGGTACAAATTAGGTTTCAATAAATGATGCAAAAGTATATATCAAATATCAAGCTCAGTATACTTCATGACCTTGATGTGGTAGTGTTAGTGAGCCAATACCGGCTTTTGGGGGGGGGGGGGGGGGGGGGGGGTAGTGTTAGCAACGCCAATGCTACCAGCTTCCTATTGCCTCTGCCACCACTATCACCGCTATTACCACTGCCTCTCCAAAATGCAACCATAGTGACTCCAAATAGGTTTAAGGTTTTTAGTTTTCAGAAAAAGAAATTGGGTTTCAGTTTTTAAAAAAATGAACACTAGACTACATGATGCTTTCTAAACCTTACATAATTTGAACTCTTAACATTCCACGTTTCCAAAACAACCCTAGGCCAAAAATATTTTGCAGGGCCTGTCTCGATGCGCTAAACCAAGTCACACCTCATTCGTGGCTCTAAGTTAGCCTCCAACCTACCATTGTCCACCTATGAGGGAGCGGAGGAAGGAAAGATCATATATAGGCAAAAAAAATGGCACCAAGAGAAAGGAGAAACAATGTAGAATTATTGAAGATCAAATGATCAAGATTAGGAAGGTTGCAATAGCTACAAAAATCAGTCATCGAAGCATTCAGATTGCTGATCAATTCGATAGAGAGATGAGATATTGGGGCAGCAATTAAGGTATTTTAGGGCCCCATCTAGCTATGAGGACCATTTGTGAAGCAAGGAGTAACCGGAACATCATCCAACAGCCCCATATTTATCATTCATTGATTATCTTTTGATTTTTTTTTTCAATATACAAATATCATCTTAGTTTTGAAGTTAATAGGAGGCGGTACTGTTCATAAAACACTATAGCATGAACAACATTTGCAACATTGCTGAGCATAATTAGGAGTCCTCTTAAGTTTAATTGATTATGTAGTTAAGGAAAATTTTATTAGATTTTGTTTACTGATGTAATTGAGTCATAATTTGGCCCAAATCAGAAGATAGGTGATTGATTGGCCTCATATGTGACCTGGATTTTGGCATCAGAAGTGATATATGGCAGAAGGAAAGAAGATCTTTGAAGCCTGGTTCAGCTGCCTTTCTCTTCACTTCGTTTCTATATCTTCTCTCTCTATTACTTCTATTCTCTCTCTTTCTCCACTAATTTTGTTCACCATCTCTGTTGCTTTTATTCTATATACAGTTTACTGTCGACAGCATTAGAACATATTTCACTTTTGTTCGATCGCTGCGATTTGATTTTCTTGGCTGCCTCTGTAGATCTATGAACAATATTTGTTGAAATTTAATTTTAAGGTTACAACAAATTGTCCAATTGAGTCTTGATAACCCTAGATCTTGAGTTATCGCATCTTCCTTCACTCATAAAACCTCACAATAGGATTATTTGACCCTTTGTATTCCCAACACCCCCCCCCCCCCCCCCCCCCCCACCACCACCAAATAAATATAAAAAAAAAGTCAGCTTCTTGCTGTTTTGTTTGTAGGTCTTGGACAGCAAACAACTATTTTTAACATAAAACTCATTAAACCTTTTTATTATGTCCTCTCAGGCATTGCAGGCCATCCCAATTTCATCTTGCACTAGGACAAGAAGAAGAAAGATCTAGGAGAAGAGGGGGGTTCAAGCATGTCGAGAAAGGTGGGTGAAAGAGAGAGATTAAAAGAGAGAGGGGAGAGAGGTGCTAAGAGGGAGGAGGGGAAGAGAGGGCAGGTGCTAACAATGGAATAGAAGGGGGTGTGCTAGGTAGGAAGTGGTGAGAGGGGAGGAGCAGAAGAGAGGGAAATAGATTAGAGAGAGACATTGTCCACACAAGATTTGGCATCTCGATACCAGACCCTGTACTGGTATTATATTGATATGGTATCGGAATGTCGGTACAGGAGTCAGTTACCAAGACTCGTTACATCCCCTGTAGAGAGTCTCGATTTGATACTGGTATGGTATGATGCGCCTAATACGGGATGATACGCATCGGTATGGCAAACCATAGTCCCTATCTATAAGAAAAAAGGAGGGAGTAGAAAGTGGACATTAAGATGGGGCAAAGAAAAGGGCAATTGGAAGGAAGATATATTAAGGGACCAATCAGGCTTTGGGCCAATAGTCGGGCTAGGCTTGGGCTAGATCTGAACATGGCTTGAAACTTAATGCTCGCCTAGCCTAAACCTTTTCAGGCTAAACCCAAAGATTGATCAAAAGCCAACTTGGCCTAGGCCTATTTCTAGCCCTACTAATGAGTGACATTGTACATATAAACGAAGATGTATGTTTGTTATATATTGTAAATGTATAGATTTGTACAAACAGCAAACATTTATACATGCATACATATATATCAACCACGAATAACATGTTATTGATGTGATTAAACCTTGGCAAACATGGTAAAATCCATTTTCTATGTAAATTCTTTGTTTTTGAGTTTTGCAACAAAAAGAAAGAGAGCATGGAGCATAGCAATGTTTTACGGACAAATGTTTTACCAAGGCAAGCTTATGAAAATCAACCAAATCTAAAGGGAAAAACAATATGAGGATTGAAGGAAGAAAGACCAAGTTTCCTTTAATTTTTCAAAATCTGATATTAAACCTTCTTTCCCCACTTTTTATGTCCTTAACCAGTTCCAAAGCAAATCATATGGACTCTAATTACTCAATTCAACATTATCAATGGCTTCCTCTATGTATCTATTATGATAATAGAAACCCTCATGATTGGACTCCACCTGAATTTTAGACTCTCCTTTTTTTAAGTAACTTTTCCCTAATGCGAAGACCCAACATGCGCTCTCTTTAGTATCAACACTCCTTCCCAGCAGAACAAATATTTTATTTTATCTACTATTATAATAGAAATTCTCTTGTTTAAAACTCTCTATTTATCTGTTATCATCAGGCTTAAGACCCAAATCCAATCACAAATATCATGATCAGCTCATGGTTAACCCAAATAGACCCATGCTGCATTATCCTTTGGTCTACATGGACTATAGACTGGATCTACTCAGATACCATTTGTCACAACCCAAAACTTTATCTCAAAGGGCTAGCTAGAAGGTATAATTCGAGTTCATTGGCTCTGTATATGTATCCAAGATCCATCCATGCATAGCTGATGTGGGACAAATACATACCTGTATGGTGTGAACATATCTATGTAAGTATGTACATACACACACATACATATAAATTCACAATCTATCATGTCATTGAATCATAATATCTATTTAGATTAACATGTAAATATATATAAATTGTTACATCGGAATTTCTTATGATTATGGTAAGGGGGGAGGTCCAATGAAAAGGATAAATGGATGAATAATCATTCACAACAAGAGAGGGAGATGGATAAAGCGTGCTACAAGCTCAAGCTATCTCATATATCAAATAGTTTAGTAATCATAATCTGCTCTTTATTATCTAACCACAGTCTATTTATACTAGTGTAAGCATTAATCATGCTCGAACTCTCAACCACCCAATTAAATGCCATTACAATTTCCAAACCCAAAATAAATGTAAACATAACTTACTAAACACAACTTACTAGAAACACAACTTACTAAGCACAACTTACTAAAACACAACTTTCTAAAAATTAAAGAGATAAGACTTTGACTTCTTGACCAGAGGTAGCTTCTTCTATGCTACATCATCCTCCCCTGGCGAGAAAGAACTCGACCCCGAGTTGTCACTCGACTCTCTATAGTAAAGTGTCAAATCTCGAACATTGAAAGTAGAATGAGTGTTGATGTTGGGAGGCAGCTCAACCTTGGAAGCATTATCATTGATCTTCTTGAGAATTCAACAAAGGCCAATCTTCCTTTCTTTGAGCTTGTTGTAGGAACCCGAGGAAAACTGCTCTTTCTTCAAGAAAACCCACACAAGATCTCCTTCATTAAAAACTTTGGCTCGTCGATGAAGATTAGCAACTCTTTCATACTTCTCATTGTTTTCTTCAAGCTTCTTTCTTACTTCATGAACTCTTGCCATTGAAGTAGCAAAATCTTCAACCTTCTTATTAGACAAGGATGGATTTGGTGCAGGTGCAAGATCAAGATAATGTTGGGAAAGTCTTCCATACAATACTTCAAAAGGACTCATTTTGGTAGAGCGGTTCACCACATAATTATAAGAAAATTCAACTTGTGGAAGAGCCAAGTCCCATTGTTTAGGCTTTTTAGCCGACAAAGCTCTAAGCAAATTTCCCAAAGTCCTATTCACCACTTCGGTTTGTCCATCCGTTTGAGGATGATAAGCACTAGTATAAAGCAAATTAGTACCAATTCTTTTCCACAAATACTTCCAAAAATGACTAAGAAATTTGGTATTCCTATCCGAAACAATGGACTTAGGAACACCATAATGCTTCACAACTTCATTAAAATAGAGATTGGCAATGTATGAAGCATCCATAGTCTTCTTGCATGCGATAAAATGAGCCATCTTAGAGAAGCGATCGACAACAACAAAGATAAAATCATTACCTCTTTGAGTCCTTGGCAAGCCAACCACAAAATCCATGCTCACATCTTCCTATGGAGCTTTAGGAATAGGAAGTGGAGTGTAACAACCGGTATTTTGAGCTTGGCCCTTGCAAGTTTGGCATGCCCGACACCTCTTCACAAAGTGCACCACATCCCGATAGATTGTAGGCCAAAAATATTTTTTCTTTACTAGAGAGACAGTTTTATCTCTTCCAAAGTGTCCACCCAAACCTCCCGAATGCAATTCCTTAATGAGGTATTCTCTTAGAGAACACTTGGGAATGCATAAACAATTCCCTTTAAAGAGAAAATCACTTTGGATGAAATAATCCTCACCCTCTTCTTTGCAAAGCTTCCAAATGCCACCAAAATCTTCATCTTCACCGTACATATTTTTGATTGAATCAAATCCCTCAAGTTGCACACTCATAGAGTTAAGAAGAGCCATCCATCTACTAAGAGCATCCACCACCTTATTACAACTCCCACTTTTGTGTTTCAAAACAAAAATATACTCTTGTAGGAAAGAAACCCATTTTACATGTCTTCGATTCAAGCTTCCTTGGCTATTGATATGTTTGAGTGCTTCATGATCAGAATTCAAAATGAACTCCCTTTAAATCAAATAAGAACGCCATATTCGAAGAGCTTAAACAATTGCATAGAATTCCACATCATAGGTTGAATACCTTTTCTTGGCTTCATTAAGCTTCTCACTAAAGAAAGCAATGGAATGACCTTCTTGGCTAAGTACCCCGCCAATGCCTACATGAGAGGCATCACAATCCACTTCAAAAATCTTCTCAAAGTCCGATAAAGTAAGAACAAGAGTGTTGGACAGCTTCTCTTTTATTTGTTGAAAGCTCTTTTCGGCTTCCCTTGTCCACTTGAAATCACCTTTCTTCATGCAATCTATCATAAGGGCCGATATAGTGCTGAAATTCCTAATGAATCAGCGATAGAATGAAGCTAATCCATAGAAACTTCTTAGCTCTTGCAAGCTTCTTAGTGTAGACCATTCTTGGACAGGCTTAGGCCCTGTTTGGGGGAGCTTTTGGAGGGCCAAAAAGCACTTTCTGGCCCTCCAAAAGTACTTTTAGATAAAAAATTGTGTTTGGTAAAATTTTCGAAAAGCTGTTTCAGCTTTTGCGGAAAGCTGAAAACAGCTTTTGGGAAGAAGCTCCAATTGGAGCTTTCCAAAAACGTTGTTTTCAGCTTTGTCGGGAAGCTATTTTTTGAACCAAAATACCCCCATTTAAATCACACTTTTTCCCCCAAAATCCTCATCCTGCCTCTTCCTCTCTCACCCATCCTTTCCCTCTCCCTCTCTATTTTCTTCTTCCTCTCAACGCCGCCGCCTCTGTTCCTTTTTCCTCTTCTTTTTTTTTTGTTTTGGGAGCTCATGGCTGCCCACGGTGGCAGCCACCATGCCGGCCACCACCCATGGCCGGCGACCCCTCTATATTTCAATAAAATAAAATAATAAATAAATAAATAAAAATAATGAGTGAGTGGCAAATAATCTGATCTAAATAAATAAATAAATAAATAAAAATAAATATTAGTAATTATTTAACCAATTTTATCACCTAGCTAGAAAATTTGTTAGAGAGATAAATGGTCATTAGAAGGATGAAAAATTAATTTACACTAATAATTATAATATTTTATATATTTATTATTGTATTATACTATAAATATAATATTATATTACATTATATCATAATACATTGATATGTTATATTAAATACTTTAATATTATATTAAATTATTATTCTATAATACATAATGTTATAGTATTATATTATAATAATATTATATTACATTACATTAATATAATACTATATCATATATTTATGTATTAATATATATTATATTTTATTATGCTCTATTATATAATACTGGTAATGTCCTTTATGGTCAATTTGTCACACAAAAGTACTTTCTCAGTTTGTTTACCAAACACATGTTAAAGTGTCACAGCACTTTAGAAATGTAGTTACCAAACAGCAAACAGCTTTTTATAAACACTCTGCTTCAGACAGCTTTACTTCCAACAGCTCTACTTCTAAAAGCTCTACTACTAACAGCTCCCCCAAACAGGGCCTTAATCTTCTCCCCATCTACTTGAATACCTGTAGAAGTCAACACAAAGTCTAGAAAAGCTAGGCTATCGGTCATAAAAGAGCACTTTTTGAGGTTTATATAAAGTTTTTCACCTCTCAAAGTGGTTAGAACAGCCTTCAAATGCTCTATGTGCTCATCTTTGTTGGGACTACACACAAGAATATCATCAAAGTAAACAACAATAGTTTTACTAATGAAAGGCCGAAGGACTTGATTCATTACCCTCATAAAAGTGCTTGGAGCATTTGTGAGACCAAATGGCATAACTAGCCATTCATACAAGCCCTCTCTTGTCTTGAAAACGGTCTTCCATTCATCACCCGACTTGATTCGAATTTGATGATAGCCATTCCTAAGATCAATCTTTGAAAACACTTAGCACCCGCAAGCATACGAAACATATCATCAATTCGAAAAATAAGAAATCGATATTTGATAGTAATGCGATTAATGGCACAACTATCAATACACATCCTCCAGGACCCGTCCTTCTTTGGAGTTAGCAAGGCCGGAACCGCACAAGGACTCATACTTTCTCTAATGTGCCTTTTTTCAACAAATCTATAACTTGACAATTCAACTCCGCATGTTCTTTAGGACTCATTCAGTAATGGGCTTTGTTAGGAAGAGTTGACCCGATAACCAAGTCAATTTGATGTTGAATGTCCCGTAGAAGAGGAAGCCCATTAGGTAACTCATCGGGCATAACATCACCAAATTCTTCCAAGAGTGGTTCTAGCTCACTAGGAACACCTATGGTCTTCTCCTTTTTCTTTTGCAACCAACAAATAGACAAGCCCACTTTCTTTTACAAATTTTAACATAGTGAGAAAATTACTACCCTCCTCTTGTAAAGATTTGGGAGCTTTTTCCTTTTTACATGGTAAAAGAACAATCTCAATCCTTCCCATCTTAAAGGTGTAAGTATTCTTATGCCCATCATGAATGGCATGCCTATCATATTGTCACGGTCTTTCTAGGAGTATGTGACATCGATAGGAACTACATCATACCATACTTGGTCTTGATAATTTTTACCAATAGAAAATAAGATTAGGCAGCGTTTAGTAATCTTTACCTCATTGCCTTTCTTGAACCAAGCAATCCGATAAGGCTTTGGATGAGGCTCGGTTTGAAGCTTGAGCTTGTTCACCATTTCTTGAAAAGCAAATTTTTCACAACTTCCTCCAATCACAATAGTACGTACCTTGCCATGAGTTTACACCGAGTTTTGAAAATATTGGAGCGGAGCCAATCTTCATCCAAACTAACCTTTGGAGTAGAAAGAACCCTTTGGATTACAAGACTTTCACCTTCTTCCAATTCAACCTCCACTTGCTCAATATCACCTTTTTTTAGCATACACGGGCTTTGAATCATCGAAGTTTTCATATTCTTCTCCCACAAGATTCGCACGAGCATCAACTTGTCTCTTTGGGCAAGTGTTGAAATAATGACCAATTTGTCCACACTTGAAACAAGAATTGGGGTTGTTGGAGCAGCCAAAATAATTCCCACCATGAGTATTCGAAGTTGGTTTTGTAGTGTCTTTAGGAACACCACGAACATTAGAACTTGTACCTCCACCATGTGAAGACTCTCCTTTGGAGGGTGGGTAAAGACATTGTACCTCCACAAATTTCTTCCTTTCATTATGAGCAAGCTTAGCCTCTACTTTCAAGGCAAGTTGATACGCATCATTGAGTTTCCATAATTGATGCATTTCTACTTCATGCAGAATTGAAATTCTTAGACCGCCAACATACCTCGTCACAAATTGTTCTTCGGATTCTTGAAGATCATTGTAAGTCATTAGCTTGTAGAATTCTTCGATGTAATCAATCACACCTCTAGACGCTTGATGAAAATTGTTGAATTGAGAAAAGGCCATTTGAGCAAAATCCACCGGAAGGAATTTCACCTTGAGCCTAGATTTTATTTTCTCCCCAGAAGAAATCTTAGGCTTTTCCTTGCGAAGCCCATCTCTTAAGCTTTATCCCACCATGCCGAAGCATAACCACGAAGCATAACCACGAAGCCTTGTATCAACAAGCTTCACTCTTTGAATCTCCGATGTTTCCTTATATTCAAAGAATTTTTCAATGGTGCTAAGCCATTCAAGAAACTCTTCAAGTTGAAGGTGACCATGGAATTTCGATAAATCAATCTTCAAAGTGACGGAATCACGATAGAACATCCTTTCCAATCGTCCTCTAGGATTGGCAAATGGATTCTTATCGGATTCGTCACTAGAAGACCCACGGCTTGAACCACATCGCTCACTACGAGCTTCTCGATGCTCAAGACGGAAAGTAAGTTCCTCGACTTGTCTTCGAAGTGCTTGAAGTTCATCATCCCTTTTGTCCCTCATTCGGTTGCCACATCGTCCTCTACCTCCTCATGCCGCTATGAGAAAAAAGAGAATAACCCAAGAGCGTAATCATAAGCTCTGATACCAAATAATAAGAGGGGAAGGTCAAATGAAAAGGAAAAATGGATGAACAATCATTCACAACAAGAAAAGGGGATGGATAAGGCGTGCTACAAGCTCAAGTTATCTCATATATCAAATAGTTTAGTAATCACAATCTGCTCTTAATCTACCCATAGTCTATTTATACTAGTCTAAGCATTAATCATGCTCCAACTCTCAACCACCCAATTAAATGTCATTACAATTTCCAAACCCAAAATAAATGCAAACACAACTTACTAAACGCAACTTACTAAAAACACAACTTACTAAGCACAACTTACTAAAACACAACTTACTAAAAATTAAAGAGATAAGACTTTGACTTCTTGACCAAAAGTAGCTTCTTCTACACTACATCAGATTACAACAATAATATTTTCATGTGTATATGTGGGTTCCAAGACTCACAATCTATTCTGTCATTTGAATCATATTGTCTATTTAGATTTAACATGTAAATATATAAATTGTTATATCCGAATTCCTCAGCAACATTATTTTTTTTGTGCATGTAGTTTTTGTTCATACAAATCCAATCTACGAATCTCGTAGCCTATCGTCCAATCAACGAAGTAAGTCGCATACAAATAAAAAGAACAAGTACGGGTGCATCTGCTGGCATGGGAGACGGTTTGTTCGCCGACCGCGAGGGAGGGCTGGGTGTCCAATCGCTTCTTATGAGGGAGGCGTTGGTTGCTCAGCATGCAGCAAGACTTATACTTGAGCTGCAGTGCTTCTGAACTCAAGTGATGATTGCCCACTATGGACCGGTTACTGCGAGTGGGGCAGCTCGGAGTGGTTGGAGGTGCTCCCTCTGGTGAGAGATCTGCAGGTATGTGCCCACTGTCTTGGCTAACACCAGGTGGCAGATCGACATTGGATGCTGTGTGGATGTGGTGGACCCTTGGGTGGCACTCTCCTGGTGAGGCTCTAGCCAACCATGGTCAACGTTGAGGCCAAAGTCTACTGAACCGGTCGGTTCAGTCTGTACCGTACCGATGCCAGCCAGCACCGATACGGTACAACCAAAGGGGACGGAACCGAACGGCCCGGTATCGGTGGGAACCAGTGCGGTTCGCACCGGTCGGTTTGCAATGGTACAAGCCCGGTACTGGCATCGGGGAAGAAGAGGAAGAAGAGGAAAGAAGAGGAAGAAAGAAGAGGAAGAAGAAGAGAGAGGAGAAGAAGAAGAAGCTTAGCTCCTCCCTCGGGCTGACAAGGATCGTCCATTCTCCGGTGCAGTTCCGGCCCTTTCTTTGCTCGCGGGAGAAGGGGGGAAAGAGAGGAGAAGAGAAGATGAGAGGGGGGGAAGAAAGAAGAGGAGGAGAAGGGTCGAGAAGAAGAACAGGAGAAGGGAAAAAAAAGAGAGAGGCCCATGCGCGGGGGTGTAGGCGCGAGTGGGAAACGCGTCCCCGACTCGCACCTGCGCGCATTCCACACAATGCGAACCGCGGACCACGCACAAGGAATCGCGCGCGCGCGGTTCCCCACGCGGGCTCTCCGCGCGGGGCAGCAAGCCCTGCTTTTAATGCCATAGAGCCGAACACGGACACGCGCGCGTCCGTGCATTTTTTTTTTAAAGTGGAACCAGTTCGGTACCAATAAAGACCGATACCAGTCTTTATTAGTACGTCGATTCGGTCGATTCCGTGTACCTTAGTTGATGCCATGAGCAGACTACGAGTTTGCGATCTTTTACGCCCTGAGGGGGCTGGGTGGGACACCAACAGGATCGGTTATCCGTTTGGCAAGCACCTTGCAGAGAGAGTTTAGTCGTTGCCTGTTCCAAAAAGTACTAGCTCGGATGTGAGGGTTTTGCATACGTCTGCAGCCCCAAAGTCAGAGAGAGACATTTATAGACTCCTTCGGAGTGAGCAGCACCCGAGGTAGGACTGCGCCTGAATCTGGATGTTCGGTCTTCAATGGTTTCTCTGAAAGGTGGCTTGGGGCCGGTTGCCAACGACATTGATGTTGAGCGGGCAGGGACTAGGCATCCAACCTCAGTGTCCTAGTTGCCAGGTGGATGAGACTGTGGACCACGCTCTATTTTAGTGCAAGCGAGTTACGAAGGTTTGGAGGCTTGTCGTTATCCCGTCGAATGCTCGGTGTCATTTGGGCTCCTTCACTCAGGTGCTCAGATGGTGGGCCATTGCCCCTCAGACCCGGTATGTAGCCACTGTGGTAACTTATACGTCTTACCATATCTAGTTGGTACCATATCTAGTTGGCCAGAAATGCTTTAATTTTCAGAGAGAGCAGCCCTACACCCAGATCCATCATGGAGCGGGCCCGGGCACAGGCAGCGAAGATCACCCATGCAGGTCCACCGGACAAGCCTCTGATAGCTCGGGGCATTTGAGGCTTTACATCTGCTCTTGTAGCGCCATGAACGATGTTCTTCATCTGGAAGCCCCCACTCCCGAGCTTTCTTAAGGTCAATTTTGACGGATGCATGCTAGGCGGTAGCAGAAGAGGTTGTGCAGGTTTGTCATCAGAGGCCTGTACTCCAGAATGATTGTTGCTGATGGGTGTCAGATCTTCGACATCTCCATGCCAGGGGCGGAGCTGAGGACAACTTGGGCTAGTTTGTGTCAAGCCCGGTATGTTCTGCGGGCCAGCATAGTCTTGCTCGAGGGTAACTCGGCGACAGTGATAGGCTGGATCAGGGGGCACCGGCAGCGTGGTTAGGTGCCACCCCTTACTCCAAAATATTCGGACCGTGATTGGTGGAGATGCCGTTTTTCAAGCTAAGTAGTTTATAAAGAGGCCAATGCAGCTGCAGATTGGGTAGCCTCTGTTAGATGTATGCCCTAGAAGCCAATCTGGCTGACACAATTTATTCTGGAACATAATTTTGTACTTGACTTTATTATTGAATAATAAATGGGCATATGTTTCATTCATATTGTGTGTCTATGAATCGTCCAAGAAATTAATAAGATGATGCATATTCTCAAGAGTTGAGAATTTGAGCCATATGTCATTGGTGATTAATTTCTAAATGCTCTTGATTGATGGATCATCACGGGGATGGTGATTGATCCGATGAGATTAGTGCACAGATCGTTTTTTCTTTTGTATAAACGAGTCTCAAGTCCACAGTGTAGGAACACTAAAATGATAGTGAAGGTGCTTGTTAGAGAATAAGGGTACTGAACGTGACCAAAACAAGAAGTCACTTGGATGTCTATCCACTAGTCAGTGACTTACTTGATGTTGTAGTAGTATGACTAGTTCTTTGACCTGCGATGCTTCGACTATTCATAGTGAGATTGTTGTAGTTTGACTGTACATATATATAGTCTCCATCCATATGGATCCTTGTGGTGCAGATTGGCTGCAGTAGGTTCACTGTAGGAGTAGGGTATGTACCTACATGGAATCCATCGACCTTGGTAGATAAGAAGTGATCTTATGTGATTTATAAGACTGAGTTCGTAAGACCTTGGCCAGGGCAGTATGTGAAGTGAAAAAGGAGTTTTCCACTCTCGAACTAAAGTCGAATAAATCTTGACATATGACAGACGAAGGAGTTTGCGAGTTATCCATAACCTCCATCTTGTAAGGATCCACGATAGAAGGACTGTATCATACGATAACTGCACTTAGAGGTTCATTCATTCCATTCTACTGGATAGCCACTACATGCTGCTAGGTATCACTAGTGGATGGTGAGACTCACAGAAATTATCTTGATGGTCGATGATTGCTGGTGAGATGAGTTAGAATTGTTCCAACCCATTGAAAAGAGTTTTCAATGATATTGTGATAGAGATGACAATATATCTCACAACCAAACAGAATAGAACCTATGGGGTCACACACATTAGAGGTATTGACCGATCTGATGGTTGAATTATGATTTGGAATCACAATAGTTCATGAATATCAATTTGATCGATAATTGGTTTAACCCACTAAGAGTTAGTGAATTGAAGAAGGAATAATTGCAATTTGATTGCAATTTGATTGAATCAATTGAACTTAATTAATTGGGCTTGATCTTATTAGATAAGGTTCAAAAGTCCTACTTGGAGTAGGACTTCTAGAGTCCTAATTAGATTAGGATTGCAAATTATTAGGTCCTACTTAGAGTAGGATTCCTAAAGTCCTAATTGGATTAGGACAAAAATTATATGAGTCCTAGTTTGATTAGAACTCCTAGAGTCCTAATTAATTTTGATCTAATAAATAAAGATGACTTCTAATTAGATTAGGATTGAAGAGTTCAATTGAGTCATGATTTAATTGGGTACTAATTAGATTAGGACTCTTATGGATAAGTCTTGGAGGCCACCTAATCCTCTTTAGAAGAGGATTAGACACCCAAAGAAATCAGCCCACACCCCAACTCAATTGAATGACTTGGGACGTGCGTGAGCAAAAGAAAAGGAGGGGCATAGGCCCCTCCTAATCAAGATAAGGGCTGATGGCGTGGCTCCTCCTAATTTCTAGGAGGAGTCCACGCCTAGGGCTTGGATTTAAAAGGAAAAGAAAAAAGGGGCCGGCCCCCCTTGGTTCTTTTCTTTGGTTATTGGCGGCATCCTCTCCTCTCCATCCTTCTTCCACTGCTTGAAAGAAAAAGGCAGCAAAAGGGGTGGTCCTTCTTCCTCCCTTTCTAGTCCTTCTTCCTCTTGAGATCAATCAAAGAGTTGATTGTTCAAGAAAGGATTTCAGCCATCAAAGCTCTCTACAAGGAAGCTAGCATCCCGAGGAGATTCAAAAGCTTTGATTAGTCCTCTACCTCGTATGGATACCCGTAGAGGTCCGACGTATGTGCAGCTTCAAGCGAGCCTTTCAACATTACTACGATCATCAGATGGTGGTGAACATCTACCCGCACAAGGTGAATATATGATCTTTCTTATCTAAAGTAATTAATCCTAATCTATCTACGAACGGTTTTAAAATATATTCATGCGATGAACGAATCCGTGCATGCTTCTTCCGCTGCGGATTTAATTTTCTGCAGCATGCATGGTTTTCCAACAGCCTTGTATGTGGCTGACCACTCCGGAGGGCCTATGGGTTGGTGAGGGAGAGTTGCCTGAGTACTGGAATCGTATTAAAAGTATATGAGTCATCCATTCTAACAAAAAAAAAAAACAAAATAACAAGTACAATATAATAATTTGGAGTTCTGCAGCAGATACACCTCATTCAGATGAAGGCAGGCGAGCACCTAGTTGGAGTTTTGCAGCAGCTATTAAATAGCGCATGTCATCGGGAATGCATGAAATAACGTAATCCACACGCAAGCCTAGATATTCTATGACGCCTTTTCGATCACTTCCAAGATCCATCGAACAGAACCGGATCCATCGAACAGAACCGCCTCAGAAAATCGAGGGAAAAATCGGTGCAGCGGAGCCAGTGAAAAAAAAAAAAACGAACCCGGGTGTAGATAAACCGATGAAGATCGCCGGCCACTGTTCCGTCTTTCGTTCGCCTTTCTTCTCTCCTGTCCCATCCAAAGCCCGAACACATCACCACCATCTCAAGAACGAAGACGAGCGAAGTGTTTGACGAGCTGGGCGGCCGAGAACCTAAGGGCTGGGCTCTGAGGGGTTCGATGGATCCGACGACCTAAGCCGAAGGAGGAGAATGGAAACCTAATGGAGGTGGAGAAAGCGTACCTGGAGGAGCTGCAGAACTCGTAGGGCCTGCCGCTGGCGGAGAAGACGGAAATGCCGACCTCGGCGTCGCAGAGAACGGCGAGCTCGTGAGCTTTCTTGAAGAGGCCGCTCCGCCGCTTGGAAAAGCTCACCTGGCGGCTGGCCTTGTCCTCGATTCGCCGAAGCTGGACCTTTCCCCTTCTCATCGCCGCCGCCGGAGACGCCGGAACCCTAACCTTAAGCCGCTAGGGTGGGCTCGGGGTCTTGAGGGCCGAAGAAGGAGAACGGAGAGAGGGAGGCCCCGTGGAGGATTCCAGTCTTCATTCGCCAGTGGCACCTCGCTCCCCGCTCGGGACGCGACACGTAGGCGTGGTGGGGATGGGGCGGTTCGGTATTCCGCGGCAAAGGGATGGCGTCGCCCTCTCGTTACCGATCGATGTACTGTGCCTCCAGAGCGGCCCACTAAGTTGCGCCGCGGGATGTGGGAGCGACTCGTGTCCTGGCTTGGTGGGGTGAGGTGGGGCCCGCAAAATCGTAGGTTGACGCGTGGCAAGTGAATATTTCTTGTTAAGATATCTGCATTGCGATTAGATATTTTGCTCCTTTTTCGTCTCTTCTAACAAAGGTTCCATATTTATAGCATATAAGTTCAGGGCTCATTTGGCATTTATCTTTTATTTTTTAAAATAAAATTGAGATATTTTTTTAAAAATTAGAAACTGATGTCTTTTATTATCATGACCAGCACCACTTCTATTGCCACCATCGCCAGCTTCACCACACAACTATTATTATTGGCACTCTCACACCTCTATCATACCATCACCACCACAACCTCTACCACTATTTCTGCCGTATTATCATCACCATCATTGCTCTCATCACAAACAATATTGCTTCTATCATCACTATCGTCATCGTCACCATTCTTGTATTGCTACTATATTGCTAGTGTCTTTGTTGCCACTATTTCCGCTGCTACTATTATTGCCTTCATTATCTCTACCCTTACTACTACCACCTTGGTCATCGTCATCATATTTATACTTTTAAAATTACAATAAACATATTTATATTTTAAAATTTAAAGGTAAAATAAATTTTTGTTTTTATTTTTGAAAATAAAAGATGAGAAGTTATGATAAAGAGCATCACATTTTATTATTAGATTTTGTATATAGTTATATTATATTACATATTATTGGCCTTCTTTTCCGTCGGAACAAGATGAGAAGGAGGGTGTACGTGCCTCTGGTTGAGTCATGCAGGTAGGGTTGGAAGTAGGCCCGATCGGGCCAACTTTATGTCGGGCTATGGACTAGGCCCGAGAAAGTTTGGATTAGGTTTTGGCTTAACTATAGACCCATAGATATTTCAGGCTGAGCTCGAGTAGATCCTTGGCCTAATTTGGGTGCAGTCGAAGCCTAGGCTTAGACCAAGCCCGAAAGCTAAGCTTGAAGTCAGGCCTAGAGCTAGCTTAAAATCTAGTCTAAATAAGGTCCAATTTCTGTCCCTTATTTGTCCCTTATCTGGGCTTCACTGAACCACGACTAGGTCTGATTCAGCAAACGCTATTAATCCCATATCTTGCGGTTTATGGGATGAGCTTATGCAAAAAAGCTCCTATTTTCCCTTTAAGACTTGATTCTATCTTCTCCTTTTCTTGAAGAAGAAACATAAGGCCCTGTTTGGCAAAGCTTTTGGTGGCCCAGAAAATATTTTCCAACCCTCTAAAAGCACTTTTAACTGGTATAGTAGTATTTGGTAAAAGAATCTGAAAGTTGATTTGGCTTTTTTAAAAGGCTGAAAAGTTATATTTGGAAAAGCTTCGTTTTAGAGCTTTTTTCCAAAAAGCTTTCTAATAGATGTTAGAAAGTTGTTTTGGCTTTAAGTAATTTTCATTGTGACCAAAATATCCATAAACACATACCATAAAAATATTATACTATCTAATAATATATTAATATGTAAAATTAGTAATCATAACTCTTTATATTAGAATATTATTATAATTATTAACTAATATTATTTATGTTATCATATCATATCTTATTATATTACATTATATTACACTATAATACATTATTCTATTATATTATATCATATCTTATCTTATTATATTTTAATACTATATAATACTATATTATTGTTGGGATCTAATATATGTCGCAGAAAATTTCAAAAAAATTTCAGATCGCAGCGAAAAGGCATGCAAAATTCCATTCATCGCATGAACGTATTTTTAAAAACTTCGTTTGTAGATAGATTGGAATTAATTCTTTTAAACCATTTATAAATCATTAAGAAGATCAGATCTTTATCTTATGCGGGTAGATGGTCTCCACAAATCTGATATTCGTGGATTTGTTGAAGGTTTGATTGAAGCTGCACACGCGTCCGGCCTCTACGGGTATCCACACGAAGTAGTGAACCGATCGAAGCTTTCGTATCTCCCTGGGGTGCTAGCTCCCTTGCAGAGATGGCTATTGATGACTGAAATCCTTTCCTTTGAATCAACTCTTGATTGCCTTGAGAGGAGGAAGAAGAAGGAAGGTTCAATGGAAGAAGAACAAAAGCCCTTCACAGCCTTTTTATTTTCTTCGCGTTGGAACCAAGGAAGGGGATCAAGGAGGCCACGCCAAGGCTTCTTTTCTTCCCTTCTATCTTGCGGCCGAAAGGAGGAATGGGAGGAGGAGAGGTGCTGCCGAATTCTCTAGAGAAAACATGAAGAGGAGGGGCCGAAATTCCTCCTCTTTTTTAATCTCCTAAGGGATAAGGATGAGCTCCTAATTTTTAGGAGCTCATCTTTATCCCCTTACTTGGCTAGCTAGGAGGGGCGTACGCCCCTCCTCTTTTCTCCACGCACGGCACCAAGGGAGGGGCGTACGCCCCTCCTTCTTATCCCATTTCAATCAACCACTTAATCATATTAAGTGGTGATTGGGTTGGGTCCAATGCTAGGGGTTCGATTCTATTCCAAATAGAATTAGGTGCACCCATTTCCTTTCATTTCAAATTCTAATCTAATTAGGATTTAATTGAACTATGACTCTATTGAACTCTTCAATCCTAATCCAATTAGGAGTCATTGGATTAATTAGATTAAAATTAATTAGGACTTAAGAACTCCTAATCTAATTAGGACTTCTCAAATTTCAGCCCTAAACCAATTAGGACTTTAGAAATCCTACTCCAAGTAGGACTCTAATTTAATTTGAAATCCTAATTGTTGCCCAGATAGACAACCCAAGAGGGGGGGTGAATTGGGTTTTAAAATAATTTTGCAATTAAAACATTGTGGATGACTAATTAATGCTTTACCAAGATGGTTAATTAATTGCTATGTGCTGTGAATGAAATGAGAGTAAAAGAAAGAGACAAACAATCACAAACACAAGGCTTTTATAGTGGTTCGGAGCTAACCCTTGCTCCTACGTCCACTCCTCAAGTCTCACTTGGGAATTCACTATAACCCCTTGGATTACAGCCGGTTGTTTTACAAGCTCACAACCAAACTTGTTGTTTTACGAGCTCACAACGAACTCGGTCGGTTTTTCCTGGCTCACCGACTAGAACCACCCCGATTGTTTTTCCGGGATCACAATCGAACCCTTACACGTTGGTTTTACACTCGGCTCACCAACCAACCTCTACACCCTTGATTCAATCCCCCGATTGAACCAAGCAAAGACAATATGAAAAGAATAAGAAACAAACAGAAAAACTGAGCTTCTTAAAAAGCAGATTTGCTACAATATAAACTAGAGAGAAGTTAAGAGCCCTCAAACACTTTTGAGTTGGAGTAGAGTAGGGCTTCTTGAACTTTGAGTCTCCTCTGGAATGTCTGGTCGACTTGAATGCAGGAGGAGGCTTCTTTAAAATGCTGGGAAGAGGAAGTTGGATGGAGTTAATGGCGCTCTTCCTTCTTTTCGTTGAAGACAAGTATGCAGAGAATGAATGCTTGATTTCTTTGAATGGAATGGTGCTTCTGTGCCTTGCTACAGTCCTCTGTGGATATTTAAGCCATCCTCCATGTAAACTAGCCGTTAGACACCTTTTTCTGCCCATTCTGCACACTCTGCACAACCTGACAATATGTCCGTTGGGGGTCGGAGTCGACTCGCGCGATCAGGAGTCGACTCGGCTGTAGCGGGAGTCGACTCATGCTTTTCTGGAGTCGACTCGGCAACTGTTCCGGATTTGAATTAAAGTGGTCTCTTCGACTGGGAGTCGACTCGACTTGACCCGGAGTCGACTCGCCAACTTCTGGAGCTGACTTGGCATTTTCGGAGTCGGCTCATCCCATGAAGTCCACGGAGCCAATTTTCAACCTGGCCCACTCGAGTCGACTCGACAATCCTGGGAGTCGACCGGCGCTCAGAGCCCGAACTCCCGATCTTCTGTCTTTTGGCTCGTCCAGTCTTGGAGTCGACTCGGACTGTTCTAGAGTCGACTCGGCTCTCAGTTTCCGAAACATGGCCTTCTGCCTTTTTGGTGTAGCGCTGCCTTGGGGTCGACTCGAGCTGTCTGGGAGTCGACTCGGCTCTCAGAGACAATAATTCGGTCTTCTGTCTTTTTGGGGTCGCGCTGTCTCGGAGTCGACTCGCGCATTGCGGGAGTCGACTCGCGCATTGCGGGAGTCGACTCGCGCATTGCGGGAGTCGACTCGAATCTCAGAGTCCGAAAACTGCTCTCTGACTTTTGCCTTGTGAACCACTGAGAGTCGACTCTCGCTTTCTTTGGAGTCGACCTACCAACCATCGGAGTCGACTCGCGTTCCACAGGAGTCGACTCGAATCTCAGGGTCGAAATTCGCTCTCTGACTTTTCTGTCTGTAACTCCTTGGAGTCGACTCATACTACTCCGGAGTCGACTCGGTAAACATTGGAGTCGACTCGCGCACTTCAGGAGTCGACTCGCTGACAGGTTTTGAGTTGATGCTTTCTGCTCGTCTGTCTATTCTCAGTCGGAGTCGACTCGTAATGATCCGGAGTCGACTCGAGCCCGTGCCAGTGATTCTGATACGCTTGGAGTCGACTCGTAATACTCTGGAGTCGACTCGAGTCTCAGACTTTGGTTCAAACTGACTTCTTAATTTATCCAAAATATTATGAACCAAGTCTAGAAACACTTTAGACAAGATTTTCACTGAAACACTCAATTGAATTCATTAGTAAACAAGAGATATACTCAGATGCTTTGAGCTCATCAAAATCAAATAGGGTTATGATCAATCACTCCACAATCTCCCCCTTTTTGATGATGACAAAACATTGAGTATATGTAAAGTGAATTGCTCAATAAACAAGGAAATAAAATCCATAAATGAATTCAAGTGTCTGGTTATTTAATTTATCCAAGCTTGAAAGGTGTGAAACAATAAATTTTGGAATTAAAGCTCCCCCTTTCATTTGGAATTATATAAGCCTTCATATCATGCAATCAATTGTTTGGCTTATATATATTTAATGATTTAGCTTTCTTAAAAATTCAGATTCTCCCCCTCAACATATGCATTCAACTTTGTTTTGATTCTCTGAATTTCCTTTTAATGCATTGCAGTTTTTGAACTGAAATTTTTGGTTTTTAGAAGGAAAATCTGTCAATTTGTTCTTGAGTAGGATTCAGCTAATCTCCGAATATTCCTTGAATAGATTCTGGAGATTACTCCATTAGGAGCCCCAACAGAGAGATAATGAGCCTCGAGGTACCAAATCCACTAAGAACAAATTATGTTTTAATTTTTGATTCTCATTTTGAGTTCTTTTATGTTGATTCCATTTACATATCTACTAAATATTTCTCCCCCTTTTTGTCATCATATCAAAAAGGAGGTAAGCAGAACAAACAATCACTTAGAGATCAAATTGCACACAATTGAAGAGAATATGTCTACTCATTGTATTGATGTGTATGTAAATACATTTTAGAATACAATAAGTAAAGCAAAAAAGTACATGTCAAAATAACACAAAATGATCTAAGGCTTCCTCGAGGAGGATGCGGGTCCCCGGGGCATGCGCTCTGCAAGTAGTGTGACTGCATTGGTGACGTGCTCGAGCTGTCGGATAATGGCCGAGGTGGCCCTGCTATGTGTCGTATCGAGCTCGGTCACCGACTTCTGAAGTGTGTCCAGCTTATCGATGAGCACATTCGCCAAGCGCTCGGCCCCTTGGGTAGTGGTGCCCATATCCTGTCGGACGTTATCGCGCATCTTCCGAGTGGTGCTCGAGACTTCGCTCATGCTATGGAACTGGGCTTGGACCAGGAACCGTACATTGTCGATCTCTTCCCGCACATGGGCCGTCATCTCAGTCACGGCTGTCAAGGAAGGGACCAACGCTGAAGATGGTGCAGGAGAGGGAGCAGGCACTGAACCCCGGAGCTCCCGAAGTAGATCATCCCGCAGGTCTCTAACTATCTCCTGGCGCAACTCCCGGAGCTACTCAGGAGCGATTCGGACCTCCATGGGCTGAGGAGCTGAGGAGGAGGGTCCGGCTGAGGTGGTAGGAGCAGAAGTGGAGGGAAAGTCAGGATAATCTGAGTCTGGCTCAGGACTAGGAGAATGTCTGGTGGTATGTGTGGAGGTGGAAGACTTCCTAACCTTGGTCCCCTCTACCTTCCGAAACCCCATCCTGTGTAGGGTCCCCGGACGCATGCGATCTGTCCATCGCAATGCGCGAGAGGGTTCCCCCTCAGGAATAGGGATCTCGGCCTTCCTAAAGATAAGGGTGAACATCATGCCATAGGGAAGGGTGAGCCTAGGTCTATCTAGTGGCTCACATAGGTATCTATATATCATCTTGGAAAAGTTTATGGGGGTATCCTGAAGAATGTAGTACATGAGGGCTAGGTCCCTCTCAGACACAAAATCGAACCGTCCGGTCTTTGGGAACAAAGACCGAGAAATGATGCTCAAGAGGAGCCGCATCTCAACTGAAAGTGAGCTGGCGGACACCTCATCTAAAGGGGACTGGGGTGGATGCCCTAGAATGGCCGTAAGGGCCTCAGTCCTATCTTTGGGGTGTGTGGGAGCCACCCCTAACTGTGGAAGGTGGAGGATTTGGGCTACGAAATCCTCGGAAATAAATAATGGGACACCGGCTACGGTTCTCTCTATTCCCCCATTCCCCCTATGGACAGTACCATAGAACTCTCTAATTAGGCCAGGGTATGTGGGGAGGTCTAGGGAACAAAAGTACTCTAAACCCTGGGCCCTAAGTCTATCTCCTATAGTGAAGCCCTTCCGGGAGAGATAGTCGAAATCGACGTATCTCCCAGTGGAGACCGCCTTCCCGGCACACGGCCTCGAGGGAACGGCCCTCGGCGGGGAACGAGCCAGAGGTTGTGGCCTCACGGGGTCGTTCCGAGCCTTGGAACGCCGCTCGGCACCGGTCGCGGAATGGGGCCTCTTCCGGCTTGGGACAGTGGCTTTGCGAGGCATGGTTGACCTAGAATGGTATGAAATCCTAATGGACGATGAAGGATCAACGGGAAAAGGACCTAGGGGCGGCCGGAGACGTTCTAGGAGTCGGCTCTAGGGTTTTGAACAGTGGCGGCGGTGAAAATAAGTGTTTTCTAAACGATGGAGTTAGGGTTAAAAAGTCGGATCCCGACTGCGAGTCGACTCCACTGAGTCGCGAGTCGACTCGACCTCGAGTCGACTCCAAAATATGCGCGAGTCGACTCTCCTTAGGCGCCTGTTGACCTCGAGTCGACTCCTTACTGTATGCGAGTCGACTCCCCCTCTGCTGCCATTGTTTTCGAGTCGACTCCCGTAAATGTGCGAGTCGACTCCCCCTTACGAGCCGACTCTGAAACTTACTCGAGTCGTCTCGAACTCTGGCACGCACCTAAAAATCATGCTATGTTCGTGCCGAATGAGGGAAAATCACTAAGTTATGATCTGATTTGATGATCATTGTAAAGAAACTCTAAATTAACCACAATCTAATCATCAAAATCAATGAACTAGTGGAAAACACCACTAGCATGGATCAATCACTCCTAATCCCCTCCTAAGCACACTAAATCTCTCTTCACTTAGGGGTTTTGTAAAAATGTCAGCTAATTGATCATCAGTACAAACAAATTGTAGTGTCACATCATCATTCAGTACATGATCTCTTATGAAGTGATGTCTTATCTCAATATGTTTAGTTCTTGAATGCTGAATTAGATTTTTAGTTAGATTAATGGCACTTGTATTATCACAATTAATGGGTATTTTATCTTGTTTAATGCCATAATCTTCTAATTGTTGTTTGATCCATAAGATTTGAGCACAACAACTCCCGGCTGCAACATATTCAGCTTCAGCAGTAGATAATGCAACCGAGTTTTGTTTCTTGCTAAACCATGAGATTAAGTTTTCTCCTAGAAATTGACAAGACCCGCTGGTACTTTTTCTATCAAGTTTACATCCAGCAAAGTCTGAATCTGTGTATCTTATTAATTTTAGGCTAGATTCTTTAGAATACCATAAACCTATATTCTTAGTTCCTATTAGGTATTTAAAGATTCTCTTAACTGCAATTAGATGTGATTCCTTAGGATTAGACTGATATCTAGCACACATACAAACACTAAACATGATATCAGATCTACTTGCAGTAAGATACAATAAAGATCCTATCATACCTCTATATAGTTTCTGATCTACAGATTTACCTGATTCATCTTGGTCTAATTTGCATGATGAGCTCATGGGGGTGCTGATTGACTTGTTCCCCTCCATATCAAACTTTTTAAGCATCTCCTTGATATATTTGGCTTGATTGATGAAGATGCCTCCTTCAGACTGTTTGATTTGAAGTCCGAGGAAGTAGTTCAGCTCTCCCATCATGCTCATCTCAAATTCACTCTGCATCAAATCAGCAAATTCTTCGCAGAGGCGATTGTTAGTAGCACCGAAAATAATATCATCAACGTAAATCTGCACTAATAACATATCTTTGTTTTGCTTTTTCAGAAATAGTGTTGTATCTACATTACCCCTAGAGAACTCATGTTCTAATAGGAATTTGCTAAGCCTCTCATACCATGCTCTAGGTGCTTGTTTCAAACCATAAAGTGCTTTGTTCAATTTATATACATGATTAGGGTATTGATGATTTTCAAAATCAGGAGGTTGTTCTACATATACCTCCTCATTAATATACCCATTTAAAAATGTACTTTTTACATCCATTTGAAATAGTTTGAAGTCCTTAGAGCATGCATATGCTAATAATAATCTAATAGCCTCAAGTCTAGCTACAGGAGCAAAGGTTTCATCAAAATCTATACCTTCTTCTTGATTATAGCCCTTTGCTACTAGTCTAGCCTTATTCCTTATGACAATTCCATTTTCATCAAGTTTATTTTTATAAATCCATTTGGTACCTATAATTGGATATTCAGAAGGTCTTTCAACTAGATTCCATACTTTGTTTCTAGTAAATTGGTTTAATTCTTCTTGCATTGCATTTATCCAATTTACATCTTTTTCAGCTTCTTCTATGCGTTTAGGCTCAAAATGTGAAACGAAAGCTAGATGATTGTTTAAGTTCCTAAGGGATGCTCTAGTCCTAATAGGTTGAGACGGATCATCTAGAATTAATTCCTTAGGATGCCCGTGAGCATACCTCCAAGCTTTAGTTAGCCCATGATCTACTATAGTCTCTTGGCTTGATGATGCATCTTCAATTAATTTTTGACTGTTATCTTGTAATGTCATCTCGTCAATCTTTTCTTCAAGAATTTCCGTATCATCATCAAAATTAACTCTCTTACTAGAAGAGATATCACTAGAATCATCGAAGACAACATGTATGGATTCTTCTATAACTAGGGTTCTTTTATTAAAGACTCTATATGCTTTACTAGTTGTAGAGTACTCTAAGAATATGCCCTCATCAGATTTAGAATCAAATTTTTCTAGATTATCTTTCCCATTATTATGAACAAAACACCTACATCCAAAGATACGAAAATAGTTTACCTTTGGTTTTCTATTTTTCCAAAGTTCATAAGGTGTTTTCTTTATAATAGGTCTCAATAAAACTCTATTTAATATATGACAAGAAGTATTAATGGCTTCTCCCCAAAAGTACTTAGGGAGGTTACTTTCACATAACATAGTTCTAGCCATTTTCTCTAGAGTTCTGTTTTTCCTCTCCACAACTCCATTTTGTTGTGGTGTCCTAGGTGCAGAAAAATTGTGTGTTATCCCCTTTTTACTACAAAACTCATCAAATAAATGATTTTCGAATTCGGTACCATGGTCACTTCTAATAGCTATTAGTATCTCTAGCATTGGTTACTTCTTTATGAAATTTCTTGAAAACTGAAAAAGCTTGATCCTTATGAGCTAAGAACATGACCCAAGTGTATCTAGAATAATCATCTACAATAACTAGACCATATTTATTTCCACCTAGGCTTGTGGTTCTAGTTGGTCCGAATAGGTCCATGTGTAGTAGTTCTAGAGGTCTAGAGGTTGAGACACAATTTATAGATTTAAAGGAGTTCTTTGATTGTTTGCCAAATTGACATGCTTCACATATTTTATTCTTTTCAAACTTTAATTTTGGCAAACCTATCACCGAATCTCTTTTAACTAGTTTAGATATTGTGTCCATGCTTGCATGACCTAACTTACGGTGCCATAACCAACTAGCATCATTGTCCTTAGTTTCATTAACTAAGCATGGGTTGTGTTTGGCAAGATCCTCAAGGTCTACAACATACACATTTTCACGTCTTATTCCTTTAAAAACTAAACTATTGTCATTTGGGTTTGTTACGATGCATAGTGATGGTTTAAACATAACATCATAACCTTTATCACATAATTGACTAATGCTTAATAAATTATGCTTAAGACCGTCAACATATCTAACATTATCAATAAAAGTAGAAGGGATAATTTGTACTTTACCTATACCAATGATGTGACCTTGGTTGTTGTCTCCAAAAGTCACAGCACCTCCCTTCTTAGCTTCAAGGGTGAAGAATTGATCCTTGTCACCCGTCATGTGTCTTGAACAGCCACTATCCAAGTACCAGCAATTTTTGTTGACCTTGGCTGCAAGACACTCCTACACAAGCAGATCATATAATTTTAGGTACCCAAGTTTTCTTGGGTCCTTCATGGTTAGTCATGTTGATTTCTTGGAACCCATACCCTTTTGATTTTTCTTTTAGTTTTTCCTTTCCTATAGTCACATACATTTGCTTTATGTCCTACAGTTCCACAACAAAAACAGGTTATTTTCTTAATTTTACTTTCTCCTGCTTTAACAAAGAAGTTACTAAGAAGTTTTTGCTTATTTTTAGGTTTGTATCCTAGACCTGCTCTATTGAATACAGCTCGTTGACTATTAAGTATCATATTTAATTTTTCAGAACTATATGTAAATTTTTCAACCAAGGGTTTGTATTTCTCAAGTTCTTTAGTTAGTGTCTGTTTTTCTGCTTTTAGATCATTTAGTTCTTTTGTGATACTCTCATTTATATGTTTATAGTTTTTGGGTTCTAATGTTTCTTTGTTCAGCCTTTCATTTTCTTTAGTTAAGGTATTATTCTTTTGTATCAAGATTTGGTTGCTTGTTTTAAGTTCTGCATTTTCTTTGATAAGAACATCTTTATCCTTAACTAATGAATCATACTTACGGAGATGAGTTTGGTTAGTTACTTTTAGTTCTTTGTTTTTAACGTTTATTATTTTGTATTCATCCATTAATTCATTGAAAGCATCATACAGTTCATCGAAAGTAAAATCTAAATGTGGTGCGGATGTTACCTCATTTTCATTGGCCATGAAGCAGAAATTGGCCTTTTCTACTTGTTCCTCATCCGATGAGGATGATGATGTGTCGGAGTCCGATAGGGTGGTGACAAGGGCTTTCTTCTTCTTGTACTTGCTCCCCTTCTTTAGTAGAGGACACTCAGCTCTGATGTGTCCCGGCTTCTTGCACTCATAGCATCCAATCCCCTCATTTTTCCTTTCCTTACCTTTATCCTTCCGATAGGAATTTGAGGGGCCTCTCCTCTGATGAAAGGTCTTCTTTTGATTGATGAATCTTCTGAATTTGCGCACGAGAAGAGCCTCATCATCGTCTCCCTCATGATTCTCTTCTTCACTGCTGCTACTGCAAGACAAGTCCTTGTTAGATGATGTAGATTTAAGAGCTATTACCTTTTTCTTATGGGAGGACTCTTCTTCGCTGTGCTGCTTCATTGTCAGCTCGTGCGTCATTAGGGATCCAAGAAGCTCTTCAAGTGGAAGTTTGTTCAAGTCCTTAGCTTCTTGGATTGCCGTCACCTTGGCTTCCCATGACCTTGGTAAGCAGCGAAGAATTTTCCTGACAAGATCACTGTTAGTATAGTTTTTGCCAAGGCTTTTTAGGCCATTGACAATGTCAGTGAATCTAGTGAACATGCAAGTGATTGTTTCATTAGGATCCATTTTAAATAGTTCATACTTATGAACCAATATATTTATTTTGGATTCTTTGACTTGATTCGTGCCCTCATGGGTCACTTCAAGTCTATCCCAAATCTCTTTTGCAGAATTGCAAGTAGAGACCCTATTGAATTCATTCCTATCTAATGCACAGTAAAGCACATTCATTGCTTTGGCATTGAGTTGTGCTTTCCTAAAGTCATGGTCATCCCAATCCTTTTCTAGTTTGGGTACATTGACACCCTCTACATAGATGGATGGGATGTATGGTCCATTCACTATGATGGTCCACATCTCATAATCTTAGGCTTGGATAAATATCCTCATCCTAGCCTTCCAATATGAGTAATCGGATCCATTAAAGAATGGGGGTCTTTGGGTGGACTGACCCTCGATGTGGGAAGATCCAAATGGGGTTGTCATTTTGATCTTTGACTCTTAGGGTAGAAGAGTTTAGGCTCTGATACCACTTGTTGCCCAGATAGACAACCCAAGAGGGGGGGTGAATTGGGTTTTAAAATAATTTTGCAATTAAAACGTTGTGGATGACTAATTAATGCTTTACCAAGATGGTTAATTAATTGCTATGTGCTGTGAATGAAATGAGAGTAAAAGAAAGAGACAAACAATCACAAACACAAGGCTTTTATAGTGGTTCGAAGCTAACCCTTGCTCCTACGTCCACTCCTCAAGTCTCACTTGGGAATTCACTATAACCCCTTGGATTACAGCCGGTTGTTTTACAAGCTCACAACCAAACTTGTTGTTTTACGAGCTCACAACGAACTCGGTCGGTTTTTCCTGGCTCACCGACTAGAACCACCCCGATTGTTTTTCCGGGATCACAATCGAACCCTTACACGTTGGTTTTACACTCGGCTCACCAACCAACCTCTACACCCTTGATTCAATCCCCCGATTGAACCAAGCAAAGACAATATGGAAAGAATAAGAAACAAACAGAAAAACTGAGCTTCTTAAAAAGCAGATTTGCTACAATATAAACTAGAGAGAAGTTAAGAGCCCTCAAACACTTTTGAGTTGGAGTAGAGTAGGGCTTCTTGAACTTTGAGTCTCCTCTGGAATGTCTGGTCGACTTGAATGCAGGAGGAGGCTTCTTTAAAATGCTGGGAAGAGGAAGTTGGATGGAGTTAATGGCGCTCTTCCTTCTTTTCGTTGAAGACAAGTATGCAGAGAATGAATGCTTGATTTCTTTGAATGGAATGGTGCTTCTGTGCCTTGCTACAGTCCTCTGTGGCTATTTAAGCCATCCCCCACGGAAACTAGCCGTTAGACACCTTTTTCTGCCCGTTCTGCATACTCTGCACAACCTGACAATATGTCCGTTGGGGGTCGGAGTCGACTCGCGCGATCAGGAGTCGACTCGGCTGTAGCGGGAGTCGACTCATGCTTTTCTGGAGTCGACTCGGCAACTGTTCTGGATTTGAATTAAAGTGGCCTCTTCGACTGGGAGTCGACTCGACTTGACCCGGAGTCGACTCGCCAACTTCTGGAGCTGACTTGGCATTTTCGGAGTCGGCTCATCCCATGAAGTCCACGGAGCCAATTTTCAACCTGGCCCACTCGAGTCGACTCGACAATCCTGGGAGTCGACTCGGCGCTCAGAGCCCGAACTCCCGATCTTCTGTCTTTTGGCTCGTCCAGTCTTGGAGTCGACTCGGACTGTTCTGGAGTCGACTCGGCTCTCAGTTTCCGAAACATGGCCTTCTGCCTTTTTGGTGTAGCGCTGCCTTGGGGTCGACTCGAGCTGTCTGGGAGTCGACTCGGCTCTCAGAGACAATAATTCGGTCTTCTGTCTTTTTGGGGTCGCGCTGTCTCGGAGTCGACTCGCGCATTGCGGGAGTCGACTCGAATCTCAGAGTCCGAAAATTGCTCTCTGACTTTTGCCTTGTGAACCACTGAGAGTCGACTCTCGCTTTCTTTGGAGTCGACCTACCAACTATCGGAGTCGACTCGCGTTCCACAGGAGTCGACTCAAATCTCAGGGTCGAAATTCGCTCTCTGACTTTTCTGTCTGTAACTCCTTGGAGTCGACTCATACTACTCCGGAGTCGACTCGGTAAACATCGGAGTCGACTCGCGCACTTCAGGAGTTGACTCGCTGACAGGTTTTGAGTTGATGCTTTCTGCTCGTCTGTCTGTTCTCAGTCGGAGTCGACTCGTAATGATCCGGAGTCGACTCGAGCCCGTGCCAGTGATTCTGATACGCTTGGAGTCGACTCGTAATACTCTGGAGTCGACTCGAGTCTCAGACTTTGGTTCAAACTGACTTTTTAACTTATCCAAAATATTATGAACCAAGTCTAGAAACACTTTAGACAAGATTTTCACTGAAACACTCAATTGAATTCATTAGTAAACAAGAGATATACTCAGATGCTTTGAGCTCATCAAAATCAAATAGGGTTATGATCAATCACTCCACACTAATCTAATTAGGACTCCAAGAATCCTACTCCAAGTAGGACTCGTGATTAAGTCCAATTAATTAAATTAAATTACAATCCGATTGCAATTATTCCTTCTTCAACTCACTAACCTTTAGCGAGTTATCTAATTATCAATTAAATTGATTATTTGTGATTCCTAATCACATTCAACTATCGGATCGGTCAATACCTCTAATGTGTGTGATCCGATAGGTTCTATTCTGTCTGGTAGTGAGATATATTGCGATTTCTATCATAATATCATTGAAAACTTCTTTCAATAGGTTGAAACAATTCCAACTCAACTCACTAGGGTTCATCGACCATCAAGATGGTCCCTGTGAGTCTCACCATCCACCAGTGACACCTAACAGCATGTAGTGGCCACCCAGCAAAATGGAATGATGAACCTCTAGGTACAGTTATCGTATGATATAGTCCTTCTATCGTGGATCCAAACAAACTGGTGGTTATGGATAACTCGTCAAACTCCGTCGTCTGTCATATGTCTAGATTTATTCAACTTGAGTTCGAGAATGGAAAACTCTTTCTTCACTATATATACTGCCTTGGCCAAGATCTTAGAACTCAGTCTTATAAATCACATAGGATCACTCCTCATCTATCAAGGTCGATAGATTCCATATAGGTGCATACTCTACTCCTACAGTGAATCTACTACAGCCAATTTACACTACAAGAACCCATATAACTAGAGATCATGTATATGTGCAGTCAAACTACAATAACCTTACTGTGAGTAGCCGAAGCACCGCAGGTCAAAAGGACCAGTCATTCTACTGCAACATCAAGCAAGTCACTGACAAGTGGATAGACATCCAAGTAACTTCTTGTCTTGATCACGCTCAGTACTCTTATTCTCTAACAAGCACCTGCACTTATCACTTCAGTGTTCCTACACTGTGGACTCGAGTTTCGTCCATCCATAAGGAAAGCGATGTGTGCACTGATCTCATCGGATCGATCACCGTCCTCGTGATGATCCATTGATCAGAAGCATTTAGAAATTTATCACCAATGATACATGGTTCAAATTCTCAACCCTTGAAAATATGTATCATCATCTTATTAATTTCTTGGACGATTCATAGACACATAAACAATATGAATAAAAAACATACCCATTTATTATTCAATAATAATAAAGTCAAGTATAAAATTATGTTCCAGAATTAATAATATGTCAGCCAGATTAGCTTCTAGGGCATACATCTAACAATTATATTATATTACAATAGTATATTACATTATGTTGCATTATTATAACATTATACTATGTAATAATATATTACTATATTATATTATATTATAATATTATACTATGTAATTATATATTTACACTATATTTACTATACAATAGTATGTAATGTCCTTTATTATCATTTTATCATACCAAAAGCATATTTTTAATTTGGTTACCAAACACAAATTAAAGTATGTTTGTCGGATTCTAGGTTTCATTTTTTATAGTTTTGTTTGTCAATCAAACCCTAATCTCAATCCTTGATTGTATCCTTGTGCATTTGTTGGATTCTAGGTTTTGTTTTCTCACCACCTTAGATTTCTGCTTCTTAGAAGGAGTTGTTAAGGCTTTCCAATCAAGCTCGCATGGAAAACCCTAACATTCGAGGTGAGCTCCCAATATTCCTAGCGTTTTCTCATCAAGAACCCTAATTACAGCACAATTGGACCTTCTTTCTTGGATTCCAAGCATTTTCTCCAAGCTGCTTCGATCTTATAGGAAGTATTTTACATAGTTATTTGCATCCAACTTGCCAAATCTGCACTTGAAACCTTTATGTAGCGGTCTTTCTAGGTATATAATCAAGGCCTTGTTTTTGTAGAGCGATCTTTGGGTGATGGAGTTGCTACTTGCATGCCACTGGCGAAGTGGAGACACGATTTCCTGAGGCCTTTCAATATTACCTGCATAGGACTTTCCCAATGACAGTGGCAAAGTGGAGCCAAATTCGGTCAGCCTAGTTTTTGGCCTAAATAGCTTATTTAGGCCAGCTTAATCGGGTTTCAAAGTAAGGCTTGGGTGTAGGCTTGGGTCGGACTTAGGCTTAGATTTTCCAAAATTTTTAGGCCTAAGTTTGGTAATAAAATTTCAGGTCGGGCTCGAGTAGTGGTATGGCCTAGTTTGGCCTACCCATTTCCATCCCTATGTTCAAACATGTCACCAGTGTCTGAAACCAGAAAAAGGTAATGGTATTAAGGAGCCTTGAGCTTCGAGGATTTTCACTACCGAGGTGCTACCTTCTTGGAGAATTTGATAGCCTGAGTTAAAGCTAGCTTGAGATAAGGGTCTAAACTATGAAATTAGAGATTAAGGATAACCTAACATAATGTAAGTTGAATAAAGGTAGAAATAAAGATAAAGAAATATAATCGATTATTGTTTGATTGGCCAAAGATCATTCCATAGAATTACGTATTCTAATATTTGTACGATCTGCTCTAAATGGGCAGGCAATTGCCTACATTTACTGTTGATATCTGTCCAGACTTGACCTCCACTTTCTTCTAATGGTTCCAATAGTTACAGCCAACATCTTTCTCCTCATATTTCGATAACCACCCATAAATCATCCAGTAGTTACTACTGATTCTGTACCACATCATAATCCCTTTACTAGTCCGATAGTTTAATCTCCACAATTTATCACCCAATCAGCCTCAAGCTTGACATGATATGTCTTCTTCGCTCGGTCTATTCTCTTCACTTCTAACAATTATTTGGTATTCCTTGGTCGGCCTCTCTTCCATTCAGCTTGTTAGACATCTTGTAGCAATCCAATCATCTTTTTAATTAATTCAACCTGGTCTTGTGGGGCAATGCGAGTAAATCCATAGTCGAAGTTTCAACATTTCAGTTTGCAGTCTTTTGGATAGTTCCATTTATATGCTTTGGGTGCTTGGGTCCGAAAGCCCTTAATCATTGCTTTGTCTCAATGTTACCACGTAGCTATGTGTATGTTAGTCCTTGACTATTATTATAAGTCAGGATGTGATGTAATCATGTATATAATTACGATAGTGATGATAAATATTTAATTTAGTAAATTAATATTTATATTATATTTAATATAGTGTTATAAAAAAATATTATTATATAAACATTATTATATATAAATACCATCTATTTGCACATAAAAGAAAATGAGTGCACCATTTGGATTAGGGTAATTCAAACATAACCAACCAAATTTTGCTTGTTGAATATGATTTGGTCAATATTTTTTGAAATTGGATCAGCTCGAGTTTAAATATCTCAATTTAATTCTAAGTTGGACCTGGTTAAAAGCTTAAAACTCAAGCAAGTTGCAATCCTAACCGAATTTGAATCTTACCCAATTAAATAGATCCATGTTTATGTTTTATATAACATATTTGTATTATTCATTTAACCATATAATGTATATCATTGTCTAGTGTTCTTTTTGGGGTATCTGGTCTTCTTACGTTACAAAATGCATAAATGCTTGTTTAAGTTATATAATGTATAAGTGCATCCAAACAAGATTCTATGGCAATACTGACCTATCAAACATATTCAAAATCTTGCCGTCTAATTTTAAATTATCTATACAAACCCAATCTAACTTGATTAATGCAACACAACATAGCACAGTTGGATACTGACCCAAACTTTGTTTAAGAAAAGATTGGGTTGAGGCTGTGTCGGGTTATGATTGGATACGAAGGTTTGACTTGGTCAGCATTAGCCCTCAATCCCACCTGATTAAGATAAGCTGCAATCTTGAGGAGAAACGAGAGAAGCGTGTTGTTAGTGAAAGGGTGGACAAATTATTGCCTACACTACAAGCACCATATGGCCGTGCACCCAGCCAATAAGGGCCGTTGGTTTCTGCAGGCCTCATTCATCAAGCATATATCTTGGTGCATTATTATAGAAACTATCGGCTGTGATCGGCTACATGTATGCCTCACGGCTGCGCTAGTGCACGCAGTGTAGGTAATAATTTCTCACATTTCTCAATAAGGTAAGGTAAGGCCAGCATCAAATTTGGTTTGAACCTTTACATGTTACTGATTATTTCGAAATTATATTATATGTTATGATATCTGAAAAATATGACTAGACAAATTATAAAAAGTTTATTTTGTATACATGTATGTATTCTCAGCATGACTATAATCTGGCCCTACTAATAAGAATTATTTGTTGGCCCTGTCAACTTATAATCTGTGAGAAAGCGGTTTCAATACCACACCATTGGTGATTAGAATAGCGGTATTTGGACACCGTTGTCACCGATGATTAATAATAGTATTTTTAGCAATTTGTGCGACCCATGCCACTGGGTTACAGGGCCATAGCCTATTGATGTTGGGATTCTGTATCAAAATTTTTATGAACTAATAATTACTAAGAACAAAATATATATCAAAAATTTAATCCACTAATAATTACTTCACCAAATACTTTGGAAAATATACTTTGAAGTATTAAATTATTTACCTCTTTTCGCTTTAAATCCCACTTCAGGCAAACATGTTAGATACACCTGTTTAATATCATTAAGATATTATTAAATTTAACATAATTTTAGAAGTCAAAATTAAATACTATGGTCTCATGCCCTTAGATCAATTTGGTCGGGTGACAGTGCCCGACTGCTCAGACCAGTAGGATTCAATGGGTCAGATAAAGAACAAAAGTGGTGAAAT
The DNA here is from genome assembly GCF_051530095.1 of Phoenix dactylifera. Taxonomy (NCBI): domain Eukaryota; kingdom Viridiplantae; phylum Streptophyta; class Magnoliopsida; order Arecales; family Arecaceae; genus Phoenix; species Phoenix dactylifera. The sequence continues at coordinate 16,127,340 of NC_143201.1, forward strand.
CTAAGTAGAGCTAAAGTATACAGATAAGGGTGCAAATGGGTCGGGTCGGACCGAGTCATGAGTGACCCCGACCCTGCCCGGCTCCTTGTTCGAATCCTAATGTTGGACTCAAACCCAATTCAATAGAAGATCAGATTAAGTCGATTGCTAAAATTTCTAACCCAACGGGTCATTCGAGTTAGGTCGGATTCATGTATAGTCCGATCCCAACCCAAAAATTTTGGATCTAGTTCGGATCTGTAATGTACTTTTTGTTTGTTGGTGACATTTTAAAAGGCTTAAACCGTTAATCTGTAATGTATTAATGGGTTCTATTCTTGATAAATTCAGGCACGGATAAAAGCAAAATGATATAGTTGTGCACATCTATTTATTGCTCATACCTCAAGACTCTTTGGTGTAAGTGGCGGCAGGGTAATATCACATTGAGATTGTTAACAAGCAGAAAATTCAAATGGGTCGTATCAGATCGGATCGGGTCTGAATTCAGTAAATCCAGATCCAACCTAAAAAATAGAACGGGTCCAATTTTAGAACCCAACCCAGCCCCATGGATCCTCCAAAATGGGTCGGTCTAAGCGGGTCGAATCGAGTCACGGGGCAATCCGGCCCACTTGCAGCCTAATGTACAGATTGTGCACACGATATAACATATAGATATTATTTGACCTGCAAGTGGCCTATGCTTATTGAGCCTGCCCTAGCCTGAAGAATATATAAATGGCTTCAGATCCATATAATTTAATAGAAAAGCTCCAATTTGTGCTAGCATCGCTAAATCAGACATATTTTACTCTCAGAACAGCATCAACATATAACACCAATTAGCTATTGAAGATGTCTTTTTCTTATTCTTCTGCTTCTTTTCGTTTTTGTCGCGAGTGTTTCATAGGAAACGCTGAAGATACTCTTCTCCTTTCACGATCGTTCTTTCTTTGCCCGAGGATAAAGGTTCGAAGATGGCCTTCTCCTTTCGCGATCGTTCATTCTTTGAAGAGAATAAAGGCTCAAAAAACACTGAATATATGCCGTACGCTATCAAATGTGTGATGGTGGAAGAAGAGAATCCAGTGGAAAATGTTATATAACCAACAACCACATGATCACCACCACATAAAGCTCAAGACTGGGATGCCCTTGTACGCCCAACGCATGCACTGCAGAGGTCTATGTTGCAATTATCGGATTACACAGAGTTACGTTTATAACTATGAGCAAGAAGATTGCTTGGTGTCATGCTGTCCATCCCGGCACAGAATTGCTCACACTCGTTCTAGGCATTGGATCCGAATGATACCTGGGGATGACCTCCAAAAAAAAGATTCAGTTTAAACATTGGATATGACATTGATTGTAGAGAATATTTTTTAAGGAGAAAACTTTGACACCTATCGACAAAAAAAAAAAAGAAGGAAAAAAGAGAAAGTTGATCCTATCGACACCTATCGACACGAGAAAATTATATACCAGTTGGCGATTGCATGGCTTAGCAAATTTGTTGCAATTCATCACCTCCCTGTTCCATCAGAATATATTAAATCAGTACTAAGTACAAGAGAAGTTGGTCTATAATCTAGTTTTGAAACACCTGAGAGTCTCGCCTTAATCATGTATACGAGAGATTGTTGGTACTTCTACAACACTAATAACTAAATAACTAAGATAAAAATGACACCGTATCTAGCCTCCATCTAGCTTCTGAATTTTCCACATATTTTCATGCCCATTTTGATTGCAATGAAATACTCCATCCCTTTCCTGAAGAATGATCTCCTTCGATCAATTCTTTCACACCTATTTAGGTAGTGGGAAAATCGGTGTATAAAACAAAGAGTAATTCTGCCACTTCCCTCCCTAAGATGCCATTCTTTGATTGACATTTTCGAGCAGAGCAAACTAGGTGTGTTAAGGAAAGTTTATGGTCTTTTTTTCTTTCGTACATCCCGAGCTAGGGATATTGGGCTGATATGGACCATGCCCAATATAGGCCGCTCAATCTACGAATCCAACAAAAAATCTAACTGAATCTTGTTGGATTACCCAAACAGGTCTTAAGCGATAAACTAAGATATATAGTAGAGAATTCGGCAACCCCATCTGACATATTGATACATCACAGCACTGTTTTGGGAGATAGATTTTAAGCCTAGACAGACTTTTCGAAGCACAGTAGTATTGTTTTTAGAACAAGTATCTCGGTCATTTAACTTTCATAGAAAAGCCATGCATCATCGACAAATTGCAGAGTCCGAAGGTCACCCAAACCTTTAACGAGAACAGAACCATCAGTGTGTCCCAAAATCCTTGCTAGCCCACCTATTGTGATAAACAAGGCAGGTGAGAGTAGGCCGCATTGGTTGGACTCCAACCAATGCTGACGAGAGTACCAATCTGGCCCATTAAATCCACAAAGTTGAGAAATCTAAGCCTCCAATACCGAGAAGGAAAAATGCCTCTAAAGCCTATCAAAGTCTTTTTGAAATCCAACTTTATACCGGAGGCTTTGCACTGAGTGATAATTTCATGAGCTAATAGGAGGTTCTTCAGTATGAATCTCCCCTTCATAGAAGCTTACTGCATGTTATCAATGAGATGTGGCAGAAACCATGTTGATCTCATGCCCAAGACCTTGGAAATTATTTTACATGCACTATTTAGTAAGCAAATGGGTCTAAATCTCCTGGTGTTAGCAATGAGATATGCAAAATTCAACCCAGAGAGATCTAGCTTCCCATCGAACAAACCTTCAAAGAGCACCAAGTGGATCATTCTTGATTAGTTTCCGATATCTTTGGAAGATAAGTAAAGCAAAACTATCAGGACCTAATGCTTTTTGTAACAACCAAGGACCTCACCCAAAATGGCTAGCCACAAGATATTACTTGAGATTCTTGATTCTGTATAAGTACCCAAGATCTATCCAGCAAATAACTGATGTGGGACTAAACATACATCCATACGAGTCTTCACATACTTCCCCCGTTTAAGCTTTTACATCTTTATCCGGCTAAAGGTCCAAATCCATTCAAATTTAATCATAAGCACCACGATCGGCCCATGGTCAACCTTTATGAACCCGTGCTTCAATATCTCCTAGTCCATATGGGCCATGGGCTGGGTCTGTTTTGATACTATTAAGACAATCCATGACTTCACCCAAAATGACTAGTCTGAAGGTATATATTGGATTCCTTAATTCTGTATAAGTACCCAAGATCTACCTAGTGAATAACTAATGTAAGACTAAACACACGTTCGCACGGGTCCTCATATTCTTGCTTCCCAAGGAGACATCCTTGATCTCCTCCAAGTTGAAAAGAAGATATCAGAGTAAAGAAGTCTATGCTTAGTGCTCCATAAAGCTAACTCCAATTGACATGAAGAGGCATCTTATGGTGACCCTCAGAGGAGAATAGCTTCTTGCAGAAAGGATGAAATCTATGAATGATATCATCTTGACTGTTAGACTCAATCCCTTCATCTAGCAAAAAGGTGATGGTGTTTCTTCTTGTTAGGAACCAAGATAGGGCACCCATGAGGGCATGCTCAAGCCAGGTTCAAGTCTTGGTTCATATAGGAGTTAGTATATGATGATAATTATTTTGTCTAGTTATTATAGCTCTAACAAACTTCAAAAATTTCTCCAACCGTTCTATAATAAAAGAAAAGGGATTAGAAACGGGAGAGATCATTGAAGTAAACTCCTCTCCTCTTTCCCATCTCCCTCTATTATTCATTAACCCACTAGACTCTTGGATTGTGAAAAGGAGTTATCATGTCAATTATAAAGAGATTTCTGACCACAAATTCATGCTACAACAAGGAGGAAAACATTCAAGAACACAGCTCAATGCATGTAATCCTAGCCAAAAAAGTTCATGGAAATATTGCACACTTCCGAAAGGTATGTTATTGGTCTTCTTCTAGTTAAAGATTTGGTTTCTATCACCTTCTTTCTTTCCTGAAGACACCCTACAAAAGAAGGAAGAATTTTTGTTGCATCCTCAACCTTTGCTTCCGCTATAATTCTTCTTTAGAATAGATATCCTTTAGAGATTATTTGAGGATCCTGTTGCTATTCAATTCATTGAGTGAAAGGTCTGTAGATGATCTTTGCTTTGCTCTGTGACTTTTCCTTTTTCCTTTTGACCATTGTTTAACATGTCTACATCGACTCAGATTAGCAATCCAGGCACCTTCAGAGCAGTCATTCCTCTAAAAAAATGCTAGTCCTATTGTATAATCACATCTAGCTCATCTCCTTAAGCCACCAATCTTCAAAGCTGAAAACAAATGGCTTCCCAAACTTTAGAGCAAATTTAAGACAAATTAGAACATGTTTAGAGTAAGTGTTAGGTAAATGCAATAATTTAGGACCGCCGAAAGATATTTTTTGAATTTCTTAGTCCAGTATAAGTACCCAAGATCTCCTCGGCGAATAACCGATGTAGGACTAAACAGTCCGCACAAATCCTCACTACTCTCCTCTTTGTTATTGTGCCAGAATCGACTCGTATTTTTCTAGGGTTAACTCTTGAAACTGCCCAAAATTAAAGTCTTCTGTTTTTGCCTGTGGATATTCGAGGTCGGCTCGTAGTGTTCTTCGGGTCGACTCCTCTTAGTTCAAAGCTTCATAAATTTGAGTTTCATTCTTCCACTTTAAAAATTTTGGATTGATATATTCTTAGCATCCTATGAGCATCCTAGTATACTCCAAATAGGTAATTAGTAAACTTAAACTTCTTATTCAAATGTTTTGTATCATCAAAATCAAACCTTTTAAGATTAATATAATACATTATGAATGGCTAGGGTGGTAAAGATGCTTACCAATATTGATTGATTTGTCTAAAAATTTCATCCAATAAAAAGATTATGCAGGATCTAAAACAATTAAAGCAAATTAGTAGGCTTTTCTAAGATACCATTTTTTTTTCTTGTTTTATTTGATATGTGAAACGCTACGGATCTTTTCTAAGCTCCACAACAAAGGTGGTGATTCTACATATGTAAATTGGTGGCTCCACCCTAGATGGTAGTCTGGGTCTAGGTACATTCCATCAATCTAGCCTAGCATCTAATGATTCTATCTCTTTCATGATCAGAAAAATTTTCAAAGAGATCTAATACTAGAAGATATGGATTGCATGGTAATAAAAAACATATATCTTGGATATGGGATATTGGGATTTGACTCCAGTGCCATGTGCGCCTCAGACATCAAGAGGCCTGGCTTCTACCTTCCAATTTGAGAATGTTAAACGGTAGAAAAAGGGGATCAGGCTCGGCCTAGCGTCAACTGATAGGAGACGGAGAGAGGCTTGGGGTCGACCGTGGGGAGGGGGAGAGGGAGAGGGTTTCGTTTTGAAGGAGAAAGAGGTTTGGCCATCAGGAAAACAGGAGAGGGCGGTGGTCTGGCTACAGGGGAAGAAAACAGAGGATTTCTTACCATAAAGACGTCGGTCACGGCAGAGGGGCACGATTGCGGCGCTCAGGGAGAGGGAAGGAGAAGATCTCGCCTAGGGAGGAGGAGGAAGCCGGTGATGGTGGCGAGGCAAGAGAAGAATAAGAAGGGATTCTGCGAATAATTATCACCATAATATATACTGGCATTTTGATTTTTTTTTTGTTTTTTTTTTTTTGTGCACCAGCATCTTACTATATTCAGCCATGAGTATGTTCAGAATAATCACAGTACAAAACATACTCTAGTGCCACCGGCACTGATGAGGCCGAGGGTATCCTCCGAACCCCAGAGTTCAGTCCCCACTGGGCTTAGACAGCAAAAGCGACTGCTTCTCCTCAAATGTATTATCCATTTTGGGGGGGTTTCAGTCTCTTCCCCACGCACGATTTGCCCCACAAAAAGCACGTCTGAAGAGAAAGGGGTAGCCCCCTCATTTTAAGCAACAGACATCTCCGCTATCTAGTCGATGCGGGACTAAGTTCGGACTCTTTATTTTTCACAATAAGCACGTACTCCAAAAACCCTCCATGAGACGACGCAGAGTGGCATTTTGGTTGTTTATCACCATATTGAATTAACGGATTATCAAACTGTCTAGCTTCATGTTATTGCCCTTTTCTATGTAATTGAAGTTACAAGTAATAAAATTATAATACATATAGTTACATGCAACTTAGGCTCTTGTTACACAATTATTGTCATTTCCTATGATTTGTACTGTCTGGTTTTCTAACTATTTGCTCCATGTGAGAGGTTTGATATGTTTATTTTTCTAAAACCTATAAGCTTGATGACTAATTGTTCTTAGCTTAGTTAGTTGGCTCCAATTTCCACTTAAGGGAGTCGAAGAGGTCTAGGGTTCAAATGGTAGTGGAGTTGCCATAGTTGAAAAAGGCCTAGTACCTTTCTCTCCATTAGTTGGCATTCCTCTTCTGTGCGAGAGTTTCGAAGCTTACTTAAATTGCAATGGCATCAACCTCATTACTCTCAACTATGTCTTAATCCTAAGTTAGTGAGGGTCAACTATATGAATTCTTTTACTCTTTGCTAGTGGGGCATATCCCCATTGTTTTCTTATATGGATTCATGTTTATAGACTGTGACTATAGTTCTACTACTGGCCGTTAACCTACCTCAATCCTCCTCTTTTATCTAGACTTGGGATAGGTTATGCACAAAACATAGACGGAGTTAGATGGCAAATTCAATGTATTTCTAAAAAATGTTCATCAAACTTATCAAAATACATTGAATTAGGGGTATCATTAGGTCCTGCAAAACCCTAATATAAACCCTATGTGGATCTAAACTTGGACTAGTTTCCAACTTATAAATGGTGCTGTCATATTTATTTATGTAGTTGTTTGTTGTTTTCCATTAACAAAAATCATTTTATTGAGATAAATTTGCCGGAGGATGATTGGGTTGGTAACAGAAATTATTCTGCCCAGCAAGGACAGACATTTTGGAGGGGGGATCCGAGCATTTTTTTTGTTGGAGTTTGATCGAATTAAATTGAACTAAGGAGCTACTAGAGTCCCATCAATCTTTCAAAAGGAAGGAATATCTAATCAATGGTGGTAATTCTCTTGGAATGTGTAATGCCTGCCTTTTACTTGAGAGGATTATTCTTATGCATTAGAACTCTAATCTCTATTCCACATCCTTTCTTTTTTTTTTTACCTTTGAAAATATTATGTGTGGTTTAGAAAGCCTCTCATGAGGTACTTGGAAGCTACTCCCTTACTTGAAAATATTATGTGCGGTTTAGTCAAAGGAACCTTGTCACAAAGAGAAGTGGAACATGCAAGGCAAAATTTTTAGTTGAACCAAATCCACGGGTGGACTAATCCAACTACAAACCAACCAGCACAAAATATGCTAGAATTGTTTCATTTTCCCTCCCGTCTCTTTTTGGTCCATACCTGTGCTTGTTGATTTATAGTTGGATTGATCCACCGTTGAGCTAACGGACCTAGTCCAATCAGTAATCTCTCACTTGTCAAGGTTCCTATTATAAACTAGTTTATATTAATATAGACATTACACAAACATGTACATATAAGTTTTCAATCAGAAACTTGACCTTAGGGTTAAATTTTTAAATAATATGAACCTGCATTCTTTTCTTTTCATCTCTATACAAAAATTGCAGCGCTCAAGAGTAGAATTAGCACTCTTTCTCAGCCTACAAAACTAGGAGCTATGTTATTATGATCAAAATCCATATAACTGTGGCTATAGAAAATGGGAAAAAAATGATCGACATCGGGATCTGTCCAAAGATGGAAAATGTCTAAATATGTGGAGATTTATTTAAATTGGAGACTAGAGCTTAGTTCAGTGGTAATAACTTGTTATGCAGAAATATAATTTTCTGATGGAACCAGAGAAGCTAGTTGAGGATGCTTCACTGGGGGGAGGGGGGGGAAACTAGGATACCACATCCTCAATTTCTAGTATACCCCTCCAGAAGAAATTTTTCTGATGGAACCAGAGACTAGCTTATCACGCTCCACTAAATAAACCTAAGACCCCACATCCTCAATCTCTAGAAGACCCCACAAAAAATTCACAATCAAGTCCCCAACTTCAATTGCACCATATCCATGTTATTGGAGATGGGGGAGTTGTTAGCTTTATTATAGCCTATCAGAACTTATTAGAAGTATATGGAGAGACTAGAATAAAAAACCTCGACATAAGCATCGGACATCATAAGTATATCAATTCTTCTGACACTATTTTCCTAATGCAGGACCAAAACATACATATAACCTTCAAACATCTCCATGCGATGTATATTTTTCACAAAGATTAGAAGTATATTAAAACAAATAACCATAATGGGCACATGGATGCAGACTGAGTCTCTCTTGAGGATCTTAGTCAAGTAGTCCAACGATTACATAAATACTAGCTCTGGTTAGTTATTTAGCAACATAGTAGTAATTTTCCATCTAGATCATGATAAAAAAAAATGAAAAATAAAAAAGAAAAAAGAAAAAGTGGAGAAAGAGCACCTTTTCTTCAACAACCAAAGGAATGTGGAAACTCCAAGGATTGGCTCTTTAGAAGAGACTCTGACTACTGCCAAGAAAATGGGAGAGTTTGAGAGGCCCCAACTGAGGGACCTTCTCCTCCTACATGAAATATACTCTGGCAGTGAAGCTCGGCATCATTAGCATCAGGAACGGAAACAGTACCCACATGCTCATCCTCCACCCCTGAACAAGTGAATCCAGTCGGCGAGACGCTGTTGGAAGCCTGCGAGCGAGTATACCGGGCAAGACCACCATACTGCAGGCTTGAAACAAGAGGCTGACCCATGGGAATCCGATCAGCTGACGGCACAACTGAGCATAGATTGATGCCTGAATTCTGAGCTGGAGATGACAGAAGAGAGAGAGCACAATCAGAGTCGAGGACTTGCGTTAAACCATCTGGAAACATCTTGCTGCTGCTGCTCTCTGATGGGGGGATGGCCTTAAGAAGCGGCTGGCGGACCGAAGCTGTCTCAAGTGCTGTTCTGCTGCTGAGGGTGGTCTCACCATCCTGCAAGAAAGGGAATTGCCTTCTTTCTTTATTGTAGCCATGGGAGGAGTCAGAGAAACGATGCTGCCTGTCAATGAGATGTAGGGGAGGGCGATGCGCATAAAGGGAACTCTCCTCAGTTTTGATGATCCCAGTCCAGTTAGGCTCTGGTGTGGCAGTTGGAAAGCTATGGGGATATGAAAACCTGGTCCCTGCACATCAGAAGATTTTATTAGAAAACAATAAATTTGTAGGATGAGGGACTATGCTTTTAATAGCACCAAGTCAATAACAGTTACATTCTATATCTCAGAAAGATAATAACAGAAGTAAGATATATAGAAGAGCTAACAAGTACTAAAGTTGTAATATGATTTCTATACATGTATGGCAAGAAAACAGCAAGCATGGAGAAGAAACAGCAATGAATAATGACAATGTCGCAAGATTTCTTGTATTTGGAAAACATACTCGGTTCTAGCAGCAGTGAGGCTGAGAGAGGCAGTGGTGGTGGCATTATTGATGAGTATGGCGGTAGCAATGCAAACAGGAATAAGGAAACAAATGTGATGGGAGCAAAAAATTTCGATAACCGATATTTTGAAATGTCAAAAGAAAACAGAAATATCTTTAGCAGCGGTATGTCAGGCCATTGGCACTGCTTTTCCTTTTTCAGAAACGGGAAAGTGAAAAGGGCAACATAATGTGTCCTTAACATACTAAACAATTTGATCACATTTCATGCATAAGATTTAAGATAAATGGTAAAATTTGCAATTTGCTGAAAATTAGGTAATTCAGTCATTTAGGGATAAATCAGATAAATCATTCAGCAAGCTGGAAGAAACATTAAAAATCAGAAATTGCAGTCTGAGAGAGACACTTAGCAGACATGAAGCATATAATCAGATGAATTCTTCTGGTTTTTAGTTGGGAATGATCATGCATTGTATTTTAGTCTGCAATGACAAATCTAATTCTCCAGGTCTCATTCGACAATCCTGTGGCCATAAGCCAATGGAATAATCTTAATGCCTTGTAATGAATTTCAGTCACAAGGGCATAAAAACCTTGGTAATTTGTGAACATGCTGGCAGAAGTTGCAGGATCTGGCTGAGGTTTCCTTCGACGTCTATTGTGCCCATCAAGGCGTTTTCTACAGCTTCGTTTTACCTCATCAAATTCCACCAGAAAATGAAACCTGTGGGAAGAATAAAGGATACTGAACTTTTTATGAAGAAAAACATTAGAATAATAACACCCATAAATGCGAGCATACTTAGTGTTCTAGTGAAGGAGAAATCAGATAAAATGATCTGCTAATTTTTTGGAAATAAAAAGAAGCATGACAACAAACATCAATACTGTTTCCACAAATCCCAGGTTCCTTTTGCCAGGTAGTAATGGTGAAGACAGTAAACATAAAGTATGGAGCACAAATAAAAAGGTTTTGTGCAAGCATAAGAATGCAAATTCAACTCAACGATAAGAGTTCAGTGCGAGAGCATTATATTCACATGACAAATAAGGGTAGCAAAACATTGAGAAAATCTAGAATGGCACCTAAAATGATCTATAGAGGGAAAATTGGGTTCTAATCAAGAATTAGAAAGAGCAAAACAAACAGGTTTAGCAGACTGATGATATCGAATGATAACGGGAATCCTCAACCACATGTAGAAATAACAGTAAAAGTTCCATGTTTCAAGGGTCCTCTTTGTCACTGTTTTATCAGCTTGAACCTGCAGTCCAGCAAATACATCTGTGGTTGCTATTGTCCTGAAAAAAATTTCAATTATTGATAACTGGGCAAATCAAAATTTCAATGAAAGGATGTAGTTTATGTCATTATACAGCATACATGGAAAATTATAGATTCAGATAAGATGAATAGAGGTAAGAATGCCAATACAACCATCTTGTCTAGGGAAAAGAGTGGCTTAAAGACTTGTACAGCATTGAAAAGAAACAACAGAAGGCATTATGGATTCCAATAGGCACAATAGGCACAAATTAATACAGCACGCCATATCCTTTTTTTTTTTTTGTATCACAAGGAATCACTGTGATGCACATACAACACAATATGAACATTCACACACACACACACACACACACACACACACACACAGAGAGAGAGAGAGAGAGAGAGATTCAAATATTGAATAGAAAGTCTGAACATTTGTGTGCATGGGGAGGCAACATGATAAGATGATAGGACTTTGTCAGCTAAAATCAATCTGTTGGATTTAAGAACAGGGATAATAGGGAAAATGCATTGTTCAACCTCAACTGTCTCTAAGAAACTATAGCAATTTGAGTCCTTGGAGGCAATTTGAATAATGATACAGGCTACACCTTGCTTCTTCACAAACTGATACATAGCTACAATGCTCCATAGATGCGTCAGCCAATATGAAGATCAACCATGAAAATAACTTGCATACCTTTTGGTCCCAGGGACGAAGGGGGAGGGAATATAGAAGCATATAAATATAAGTGCACCTATATTTATATATGCATATGTATCATTATCTGATGACTAAATCTTCCATAGATGTGTCAGCTATTAAGAAGATCAACCATAAAAATTAACTTGCGTAGTTTTTGTTGGGGAGGGAAGGGAGGTGGGGTTGGAATGTATATGCATTATAAATATAAATGCAAGCATGTTTCAATATATACAAAAATATGTATTATATATACATATAGATGTATGTACCATTATCTTTTTATATACAGCTTGAATCAATTCCTTGACAGTTTACACTACAATCAAGACCAACAGGGAAGCAGGGATAGGACAAGAAAGAAGTAAAGAAGTTTCCATGAGTCTGGATACCTCAACATTTTACAATACTCCTCGACATAGATCAACAAAAGTATGATGCCATCACTGCTATATATCAACTTTTGGCATTTATACCTGGAAATTCTCGAGTCCGAACATTTAACAAAAATTTTAACAATTCTATCAGGCAAAAAGCAATTGGCCCAACAAATAATTTGCTACAGAAACATCCATGAAATATGGATGTATGCCTCTCCTTACTTGTAACAACTCAGGACCTCACTCAAAAAAGGCTAGCTGGAAGGTATTATTTGGGTTTCTTGATCCTGTATAAGTACACAAGATCTACCTAGCGAATAACTGATGTGGGACTAAACACACGCCCGCACGGATCCTCACTTTACTTCTTGAAGGTTCTAAGTCCAACTCTTCTGGACCCTTGGACACTTGACAGCTGTGTCAGATGTTCAGCTAACATCCTGTCCAACCACTAACAAGGTCACAAGCACTGGGGAGCATGAAGGTGTTTCAGCAAAAGTTAATGAAGGTTAGGGGAAAAGTAGGTTTGCAGTTAAGCTGAGAAATTACAAAATGGGATGCATGTAGCACAGTAGCAAATTGCATTGGTGATCAAGACAACCAGAGAATCACTAGTGAACTAGTGGCAGCTTCTGAGAAAGAAACCTCAAGAAGCAGTCTAGAGTGGAAGTGATAGAAGGGGACTCTAAACAATGTCAGTACAATACAATTATATAAGTTGGAGAAAAAAAAATAGCAGCAATAGAAATTACATGGTGATGTTTACTTGTGGTAAAAAAGGCCGCCTCAGAAATCAAATAGCAGCAAAGCAGGGTGACATGAAAACAATGCATGTGAAGCAAAAGTAGTTGGTCTAAACATTGCATGGATCCTAAAGCAAGAGAGATAAAGGCTGGCAGTGGAAGAGGTCCAATGTTTAATATATGTACCAATAGTTAATAATAGCAATGCTTGAAAATTTCAATCTTATTAAATCTTGAAGAGAGCCAAGTATTAGACACTAAAACAAAAAGAAAGAAATATGATCACCAAGGAAGGCCAAACCAACCCAAACTAGATGGTTCGGGCTGTACTGAACAGAACCAATCCAGAACTAGAATGGTTCAGCGATTGAATCGGTTTGGTCTCTTTAATGCCTCTTGAGCCCCCATCCCGACCCCCTCTGAGCCCTTCAAGGTCCTCTCTATCCCCCCACCCCCATCCCTCGAATGCCCTCCAAGGTCCTCTCTCCCCCTCTGCCTCTCACTTTCTCAAGCAAATCTTCACATGCATCGTCGCCACCGGCCTTCTCTATGACACCATCTCCCCCCATACCATCGCCACCGTCGCCCCCTCCAACCTCTTCCTCACCCACCCCGCCTTCCGCATCGCCTCCTCCCACGCTCCACCTTCACCTTCCTTGCTAAGGTGGGGACTAGCCTCGACGCACAGGTAAGCCCCTCCACCTCTCTCCCTCTCCCCCTTCCTCCGGCCCTCCCTCTCTCCCCTTCCCTCCGTCCTCCTCTCTCCCTGCCCCTCCCTCTCTCTTTCTCTCTTCCTCCCTCTGCTTCTCCTTCTCCCCCTCCTTGTTTCTATATACACTAGCATGACATGACATGGACCCATACCATACTGAATGGGTCACCAAGCAGTACTACCTTCGGTACCAAGTCGGCAAACTTTAGTTATCACAGAGTTTCAATATATGTCTGAACACAAAATTATCAACAAGCTTCATCAAGATGAAAATGTGCTTAAAAAGGGCAGAACAAATGATGATCTGGCTTAAGGGGATCAAGGGCTAAAAAGACCAAAGATGGATCCTAGAAGATTATGAACCATTGAGAATTTAAAGGAAACTTAAGAATTGAATGCTGAAGGTGTTAAAAGACCAAATAATAATGCACTTTATCATTTTAACAATGAATCAAAGCTTAAATGCTTAATCAACATTATATGTAGCCGAAAAGGGTATGATTAGTAGGTCTCACAATGCTTGAATAAGAAATAGATTATGAAAAGAAACAAGAATCCAAGAAACTAAAATAGTCTTATATTAACACCGGTGGAGATTTCGTGATGGAAGGTGGGCAAAATATGCTCCCAAGCACTATTCGCAGGCTATGGAAAAAAAGAAAAAAGAAGAAGTCCAACTTTAGAGAGTTCTCTTCATTCATGAAAAGCTAAAACAGAATGTCCTAAATAGAATGAACATATACTATATGGTTATATATTTAATATTGAACTATTAGTAGTAGGCTGATGGCATGTTCTTAGTTTGTAAATTTGCTCTAGTGATGAGGACCATTGGAATAACGTGAGCAGAAATTGAAGCCATGTCCAATTACCATCTCTAGATAGAGATCAGCAATTACTATTCATCTCTAGATAGAGATCACCAAGAACTTGGCAGCTTTTAGACACAAGGTCAGCAATGTCCAATTACCATGAGAACATGAAAGTCTTGGAATGAATTGAAAATCTTGAAAATGGAATAACCTAAAAATATGTAGTTAAAAGAAGTCGGCTATACCAGGACGCCCAACAATGGGGCGAATGTACTTCACCTAGATACAAACTCTCAATTGATATAACCATGGTCTGCCATACCGGTCTGTACCGGCCGGTACAGGCCAGTACGTACCGGTCCGGCCTGGGACTAGTACCGGATCAGCGTGGAATCCGGTACCGGTAGCTTATCGTTGGAGAATCGGTATGGAACCGGTACGGACCAGTACAGAACTGGTATATGACCGGTACGTACCGGTCCGGGCCGCTACCGGTACGCCGACCGTACCGGTACGGCGGACCTTGGATACAACCCTTGCATAAGATTATATATACGAATGCACACGCATGTCAGAATTATTTAGAACTATGTAAATAGCCGAACATGATTGACAAGTTGATCTCCTTACTCCCACTTATTCTAGTTATCTTATAAACTGTGTATTTGTTCAGCTCATGCATTTTCTGTGGTCAGTCCATCAAGGCAAGACAAAGAAATATGGACCTATCTCCAATCCTCACTAGACCTTGTATTGTCAATTGCCAATTATAAGAACCTAAAAGTAGAAGCATGTGCAGTAGGAAACTTTCACTGTTTAATCTCTGAGAAATCAGCATTACCCTATACCTCACTCATGGGCCATTTTGATGACTTGGAGAAGTAAGGAGAAATCTACATGATGACCAAATCAGCTATTGTATTGGAATAGGAATCATGATACATGGAAATAACCTATGAGTTATTTTTGAGGTCCAAGGTCCAATGAACCTTTACTTTGATAGGAGAACTACAAATTAATCACTACTTTAATTTAGAGAAGGCTAGCTGAAAAAGAATTGTCTTCCATTTGCAACCACTATGGGTATCTAAATGATGATCTTACTAAGGCAGTTGGAGAAGCTCAACCACATATACCTTGTAGGCCTGTACAAATAATGCACTATGAGAACTTGCACCAACTTGAGAGATGCACTGCTCATCATCAGTTCTTGATTGATGCTCTAATATAAATTGAAATTGGTGGTGTTTCACTCTTTCTGCATCCAATAGCAAGCTGTAGTTTCGAGTGGAAGGGAGTGACAAATCTTTATGTTCTGGTGCAAAAAATCTTCTCTTTCTCCTCTTTCATTTTCCTTCCTTTATATTCCCCTCTTTCTTTGTTTCTTTTCACTAATCCCTGAAGCTCCTTTTTTCCTTTTAATTAAGTGATATACCCCCAAAATGATAATTATTATATTTGATACCCTAAGAAATAAGATACTAGCTGTGGCTCTGTGTGTGTGTGTGTGAGGGAGAATCTTTCTAGGAAATACTATTTTACTATCTCAAGATCAAAGGTTACAATTTAACCTCTAAAAATAGAAGAATGTAATACCAGAAATAATTTATCAGTTAATAATTCTCTATCAAAGCAAGATTTCCGAGTTTGATGTCACAACTTCCATATAGGTTACCTTATGTCTTCACTTCCACTTGAACCCTTGGCCTTCACAGTCTTTCAAGTACATAAGTACCTTTTTAATTAGTTCTACTGCACTTATCTCTAATTGGCACAAATCATTAACTTTCAATGGTGTACTCCTACTAAATACCACATACTAGGAAGTAATATTGGTTTCAGGAAATCAGTTATTATTGTTTGTATACAAGCAAACAATTTGTAAGAATTAAATGAATATAAATCTATAATATCAAAGAACGCGAGAAAGCTTTGCTGGAGAACACAGCAGCAGTAGTGAAGTATCAACTTATTATTTTCCTTTACATTTTACAATTGCAATAGCAATTCCCTTATAAGCTTTAAGCATGAAATGCAAGTATCATCTCCTCAAGGTAATACTGGTGATGTTACTGCACAATGAAAAAGGATCTGAAGCGTCAAGAATGACAACACGATCTTTAAGCTGCTAATCTTAAGGGGGTTCATAATACTTCTCATCATTGTCCAAGATCAGAATATCAAAAGCATCAGGTGTCACAGGAGTTTCCATTATTAGTCTCTCATTTAATCTAAGATTGACTAGTGGAGTTGCCATTAAACTGTTCTCAAGCACCATGACAAATTTTGTAGCAGTCATAGATTCATGCAAAAACGAAGAACTGTTTCAATTTGATGACCCATGTATTTGGTAAGAGGAAGTATGGAATGGGATAAAGAGCAAGCTTACCAGCAAGAAGTTGTCAGACTTAGTGATGAAGTACCGTAGCATGATTGTGAGACATATTCCAAGGCATTTGGTTGGATAAAAGCTATTGATGGTCAAAGGTGACAACTGGTTGAGTCGGTAAAGTCATTGGATGTTGGAAACTAATGACTTGGGTTCAGTTCCACCCTCACCACAATTTCAATTGGGCTTGCTCCTATCCTAGTTCTAGTTAAAGAAGAAAAAAAACAAAGAAAGATAGAGAAAAACTGATGATAGCCAAGGATTAGCTTGAAAGACTACAGCATTGTAAAAGAGGAGCATAAAGCCAAAGAAACAAGATGATGACACCTATGGTAACAGGATCTATGGCTCTGGATAGCAGGAAGACAACTAACACCTAATAGTAGATGACAGATTAGCAACAAAATGCAAGGGCAATTCTACAAGCCAGAAACCAATTAATTAATTAAAAGTCTATCTGAACCAAATATTTCCCATTAGGACATCAAATGATTATGAAAAAGAAATCTCTGTGAGTTCACAACAAGATAAGTGTTTCTTTCTGATTATTAGATATGGAAATTCTCATTATGGAAAAGCATACTAAATCATTCAGAACTTTCTTTGCAGAAGTTAGCCACAATAAGTGAGCAATTTAAAGAGACTGAGAGCTCGCCAGCTTATTCTATGATTTGAATAACTCAACTTAGTTCACTAAAAACACTGAGATTGGACTAGAGGGACAGGGATTCGGGATAAGAAGATTTTCAAGAAATGATATGCCAGCTCAATCTGTCATTTGCTTTCAGACATAAAAGAGAGGCAAATGGAAGCACGAATTTATGGCAGTTGTAATAGTGAATTACATCTAGCAGAGTTCCAAAAGGAGATTAGACAATAAGGATCCAAAGAATTCAATGTGCACTAACAAGAACTGGAAGATAGAAGCTGTCGGTGATGGGAAAGGAGAATAAGTTGGACAAGACTCATGAAAAGAAGGGCAGAAAATGAGCAGAAAACCAGAGAGTGGAAGTAGAATTTCTCATCCTAGGAATAAGACATATTGATGCTCACGAGGAAAAAGGAAAAGCTTAATGCTTTCTGTGAATCGGAAAATGCAGAATATAGAGAAAAGATTTTAGTCTTCCAAGGCAGTAAATGAAATGAGCAGAAGCAAAAAAGGTGACAGAAGAAAGATTTGAAAGATACTCTCGAATTAAAGAGCAAGATTTAGATCCGCAGAAGAACAAACAAGCGGCAGGAAATAAAACGAAAAGATGGGGCAGAACCAAAGAAAAGGACAATCTTACAATAACTTTTTGAAGATAATATATGTGTAGTCCTTGAAAAATACGATTGGACAAAATGACTTACTCCCTTCAAGTCAAAGTTTCAAGAGTCAAGACGGGCCACAAAAATTACCAGCAAGGTATTAAACAGATGGAAACAACAACATGAGAAAACAAAATAAGAGAAAATTCAAGGTCAATAAGAGAGAAAATAATGTGATGCATTGATTTTTGTCCCTTAAAAAAGACTCTAGAAAAGGTTATGAAAAAATCTTAGGTTGAAGTCTGGAAAAACCTGGCACTGGTTGGAAGATGGTTACTATTTCACCTTGCAGCACCATGCCAGAAGCCTCAACTAAGTGTCTTAAGAAGGTCATCACTAATTAAACCGAGGAAGAAAAACTATGAAATTAAGGGTCAAATAGACTAAGTTTTATACCCAAAAAGAACCTGAAAAATTAAAATCGAATACAAAAGCTAGCACATAAAATTGCTAAATCACATTAAATGCTTTAATCAAGTGCAAGGGAAAAATAAATCCGAAAAAACTTTCAAAATATCAAAAAGAAACGATCCATCCTCTCTTTAAATCATCAACTGCGGTTGCGGCTGAGATTTCTTAAGCAATTGTTTCAGCGCATAGCCACAAAAATTAAGAAGCATGAACCTTTTTTCTATATTTCCAGACAAAAGTAACAAAAGAATTACAGTCAAAGAGCATAAAGATAATTATATTGAAGAGTAAAAAAATTAGATTCTAAAAATTAGATAGCAGTCAGACTTGAATTAAATGAAGGCATAATAAGTTATCTTCCATGGCTTCTTAAAGCAAACTGTGATAGATGTAGCTTTGGTGTAAAACAGTCATAAAATTAATAGCAACCATTCAGCACATCAAAATCTTATACCAATAAACATTCAGAAAAATTAACTATAACACAACAATTTCAAGTATATATAGGAATGCCTTGCAAACAGAACACAAAAGAATTTGCACTATATAAGTAGGAACCATTGCGCAACTACAAAATTGACAAGATTTACCAATCTCTCCCATGAAATCCGGTTTCATTACCTGCTGCACTGCTGGCAGAAACGTTGCTCTTGCCCACCTACCATCACTACTGGGGTCTTGGAGTGGACCTCGCAAACCTTGTGCCGCCGGTGATACTCTCTGCACTTACTCAGGTCTGCTTTGCAACCATCAACCGAGCATGCAGCATTGTGGCTGCCATTGCCTGGGGCTCGAGGCCTCTTCGATGGACCGGATGAGGACACCATCATCGTCGACACTCTGGGCTGGTCTGTCCACTTGTTCGATGATCCGAAATCTCCCAAACCCCCTAGCTTCAAATCAATAGAGCAATCCAGACTGCTAGCCCGCTGTCCAGGGCCGCTGCTAGAGCCAACCACCGAACCCATACTGGGCTCAGTGCCACGCTCCAATTCTGCCAAATCCCAAGGAGGCATCTTCAAATCCCACTCCATGAAAGCAACCCTCTCCAGCTCTTCTACAGCTTTGTTACGCTCTCTTTCTCCTCTCTTCCTTTCAGCCTTCTTTTAGTATCTTTCCTTCTACTTTGTTGTTTCCCTTTCTCTCCTGTCACTCTTCTCTCGCTCCCACTCACACCTCTCTCTGTCAATCCTACTTATTGCCTCTATAACCAGTCCATCAGACACAGCAGCTGCCACTATACCTCCCCCTCCACAAATTCCAACCAGGACTTAACCAAACGAGAAGACCAATACCGATGAAGTATGCTTGAGCCAAGAAACATTGATATGCAAAGCTGGAGAAAAGAAAGGACTCAAAAACAAACAAAAGGACGGGAATCCAGTATAAAAGCCAGAGGAAAGAGACAGAAAACATAAGGATTTAAAAGAAACAAGGTGGAAGCAGCAAATCTAACAACCCAGTTCAAGAAACCTCATCTTGAAAAGCCTAAGGACAGCCTAAAAGTGCAAGCGGAGGATCAAAAGGCAGGCATGGACATCCAAGAACACATAAAAGAACTACAGCCCGGATCAGAAAAATCTCATCTTGATAAGCCCGAATGCTCTAGTGTTACAGTAACCTTGGAAGAGCCTCTTAAGAAGGTATTAAGACAGGAGAGAACAGGGATGAAGAAAAAAAGGCAAAAGCACCGAGCCAAAAGACCAGGAACTGAAGACTGGTCAGTACTTACGTCCTGCAGCAGGGGCAATAGAAGACTGATTTGGTTCTGGGCTTTCCTACCATTCAATCCCTGACAGGGATTCCACAGGGAACCATAAATGTGAAGAGGGAAAAGGGAACTGTGGTGGTGTAGGTTGAGGACCTCACAACCCTGCCCACCTTATCAAAGCTTACACATTTGGATGCAGACACTGGCATGCAGGAGGCTTGTGCTACAATTATTGGAAGGAGTCACAGTGAAGTTGGATATTATGTTTATTATCAAGAGAGAGGGAATAGAGGGAGATGGGGTGGGTGGGGGGCTAACACGCTGCTAAGCAGCAAATCCTTTGAGTGACATATGGGTTTTGTTTTGTTGCTCCTTCTCTATATATGAAAAAAATAAAGAAAGTGAGATTAAAATAAGCAGAGAGAGAACAGGGCTTGGTTGCTTTCAACTTTTCAAGGGTGAGAAAGTACAGAGTGGAGTGGGGAGAGGGAGGAAGGAGGGGGTAGAAGGGTTAAACACACAAGTGTATATGCTTCAAATTTGCTGACATTTTTTCCTTTTCCCCTTCTTTTACTTTGTTTATCTTTGGTCTATTAATCAGTTTCCAGTTCCCAGCTCAAAGGATATATGCTCTTCTGAAACTCCAAGCTTTTCTTTTCTGGCATTCATGCCTGGTCAACATCTTTTTTTGGTGTTTATACAAGCTTGACTCCTCTGAGGCCAAGATTCCAAATACCAACGCCAACAACTCTTCAAAGAGTTTAGGTGTAACCACCAGCCGGTGAGCTTACAGGGCCTTTCTCTCCACCACCTTGTTCAAATAGTGATGTGCCTTGTGGAATAAGGCCATTTGCCCATTCCCCACTTACCTGCCCCGTATAAGGAATAGCGTCCTTTTTTTTTTGGTGGATTGGTCATGGAAGAAGATCCAATGCAATTTTTAATTTTTTTCGTATGGCTTTGGAAAATTATTATTTATTACAACCTTCTAGGATACGGGTTTAACTTATGAGAGTGGGATTAATTAGAAAGATGCCATATAAGGATTCAGTAGCAAGATGAGTTCCCCAGGTGGTGTCCATTAAAGCAAAAGCTCTTCCAAGAGAAGCCAATGGAGGATAGCCTTGCGGCTTTGAAGGGGCAAGGCAGGCTTCTCGGTCCGAGCTTCTTGGGCACTGAGTTCTTCTAGGTTGACCAAAAAGCAAGATGCACACGGAAGACTAATAAATTAAGAATGTGATTGCATAAAACACATGCATGTGGCCTCTTAGGAATCGTCAATGCACACTTGATGGAAAGATGGATAGTACTCGATTCAAGCAGATCTTTCCCATTCCTCCCCTACCAGCTAAACCCTAGGCTCATCAATTGAATGAACATTCTCGAAATTCTTGAGTTGCTAAACCATTAGGCATCCGATATTTTAAAAGATCCATCGAGAGGGCAATGTCGTGTGAGGCCGGATCTGGGGTGCATCTTCCGCGCAAAAGAAGAATTCATCTTTCTTCACACGAATCTACCATCAAATCATCTATGGATCGCTTTGAGATCCGTGCGGCGGTGTTGTATGCAACGCGTCATTGCTTGCATATGCAACTAAAGGGGACAAGGCTGGGAATATAACATGAGAGAATGAAGACAAAATTAATGAACTTGGTAATGTTGTAATGCATGATTGAAAGATGGGGCGGATGGTGCGGCTAATGAAAGTGGGAGTAGTGGGGCAGTTTCTATTTTTACGAGGCTCCTTTTCCAAAGAGAAGAGCACATGGACTGCAAAGAGATTATTAATTTGCACAAAATACTTTTCACAAGTGAGATCTTTTAATAATCTACACTTGTTGAAGTCCACTGGTCGGTGAATCTTTTACAGGTTAATGAAATCAGCTTGGGTCCCTGGGCTGCTCCTTCAAACTTGAGGCCTTGAGAACCAACCAATCCATTGCTTGGTTACCCCCTCAGTAAGTGGATTATAAATTTGCTTTGATGGCTCGGTTCCTCAGGGTGATGAAGTTTCAGAAGCTGGAGTTGTTAATTAACTAGCAGCATCCATTCCTCTCAATGGAGTGGCTCTCAGCTTGGCCATAGGTATTCTTGTTTTTGGTTAGTTGTTTTGGAGATATATCTAGAAGGGATACTTCTACGGTGACTAATTAGATACAATACTCGGCAAAAGATATTTTAGTTTTCGCATCAATGAAAAATATAGCGAAATACGATAGTTGGTGTGAACAGCAGAACCTTACAAATTATCAAGTCTTTCAATGTAAGTTGTGCCCGAGGCCACACGGTAGCAAATAAAATCAAAAAATGGATCAAATCTCCTGCCCGGGAAGTGAAGTCAACTTTTGTCTTTGCAAGAAATGGAAAGAGAACGATTGGGAAGACTCCATTCAAAATTGGGCAGGCCGTCAGAAGGACAGTTCTATTCCACCAAAATGATGGAATAGGCTACAATAGTAAAAGAGGGGAAAGTTATTCCCCTCAGTTACTTTTTTACCTCTATCCACTTTCTAGAACATGAGAAACTGAGAGAGCAATTTGGAACCTGTCATAAAATGCAAATCAACATCAAATCTACTGGACATTAAATCTACTTTATTCTCTGTACTTATCCCTCCAATCAAATACCAAAAAAATCCCCTATCATGCAAAATAAGTATCCTTTAATGAATACCTATCCTTTCATTATGTTTCATAATTTATTCCATAATTGATGCAACCAAAATGACCATAAATGCAAGAGCTCAAGCCCAACTAAATGATATCTTTGTTCAAGCTTGTCATTAGAAGCTTAGGTAATTAAGCTTAGCTTATGCCTGAATGCACCTTCAACATATCAAACCAAGCCAGAGCAACTGAAAGCTTCCTTAGACTCAGCTCATTTGCAGCCTACCCATATTTCTGTAAAGAATTAATATGACCATTTTCAAAAGTGTAGTTAGCACCATAGCCTGCAAGCCCAGGATCTTAGTAAAGGACCAACAAAGTGTTCTAAGAAATACAAGTTTTGAGAAGCACACAAACACTTCATATTTCACTAAACAAATAAGATTATAGTAGGACTAGTTTTGGGGACATCTAACACGTCCTTTGCTCATTTAATTACAAGAGATGAACCCTTCATAAGTACAAAAATAGACCTTTGGGATCTTTCTACAGTGACCGTTGAGTATTTGGACTTCATTTAATGGGACTTTTCTAGCGTCTTCATGGCACAATAATTTCAATACAATGGAAAACCAAACTGAAGCTTCTCCTGAATTTTTAAATCCTTGCCTTGGACCAAAAAACCCAAGAACGACGGCAAATTGTGTCACCGCCCCAACGTCATCCCTCTTCGCCTCCACCCCCAACCACAGGCAAATGCCGCAAATCCTTGCCTTGCAAATTGCGTCACCGCCCAAACCACAGGCTCCGTCTCCTTCAGGAATGGTGACAGTACCAGCACCTTTCACCACATCTTGCTCTACTCTACTACAAAAAAAAGAAGAAGAAGAGATTTTTAGTGACAAAAATTTGTTGGCAAAAGATATTTTATCAACAAAAGTATAATTTTGTCATGCTACTAGAGCTAGTAATTTTTTACATAATAAAAATTATTTTTATTGAAAAGATATATCACTAAATATTTGGCACCAATTTCTGCAATATGGAAGAAAGGTGACGACTTGATAAAATTTATCATCATTAAAAATTAATAAATTTATAACAAAATATCTTGAGTCACTAAATATTTTTGCTCTTAGTGACTTAAATTTCTCGTCACCTATTCTTGTTTTATTTTTAAAAAGTAAAAAAAAATTAAGCTTTTTTCAAGACAAAAATAATAGTGACACCAAACATCCCATGCCAATTCCCTCCATAGAGGGAATTTTTTTGTAACAATTCTTCCTATATAGTGATAAGTTTATCATCACTAAAAATTTGTAAATTTTGTGATGAAATAGCTTCAAACACTAAATATTTTTTATACTTTTGGTGACCTAAATTTCTCATCATCTATTTTTATTTTATTTTAAAAATTTAGAAATTGGCCACGACTACCATTTGTGATAAAAATAATAGCATCACCAATGATTGTAAATTTTGTGAGATAGTAAA
Source organism: Phoenix dactylifera (assembly GCF_051530095.1). Taxonomy (NCBI): domain Eukaryota; kingdom Viridiplantae; phylum Streptophyta; class Magnoliopsida; order Arecales; family Arecaceae; genus Phoenix; species Phoenix dactylifera. The sequence continues at coordinate 16,151,364 of NC_143201.1, forward strand.
GTATTGTCACAAAATTATTGTTAGTAATTTTTACTAATAAAAATTATTTTCACAGAAAAATTTCAGCATCACAAGTATGATGTGAATATTTCATAATTTTGAGAAAATTTTTGTATGAAAATTTTTACTAAGCCGTAACAAAAAATTATTCTCACTAACAACTTGCACAATTCCCGATAAAAGCCATTATATCACTAAATATTACTATAATTATCATTCAAAATATATAGAAATTAAATATTAACTATTGTTAGTGACAATAAAATTAAATCACTAAGAATTACAATTTTGTTGACAAAATCCAAAGTTTGTAAACTAATTAATGTTACTAATTTTTTAGTAACAAAAATTATATTTATAAAAAAAATTGCTACCATAAATATGGTACCAAAGTTGTAATAATTAGATAATAGTCTACGAATTAAATATTAAATCTTATATTTAGTCTGATTCAACTAAGGTTCGGATTACTAATCTATCCTAATTTGAATTACAAATATAATAAAAATTAAACTATTAAAATATTAAAGTTTTCTATGTTAAATATCATTATTACTTTTTAATTGCAGCATGAATAAAAAGTATATGTAAATATTGGAATATGTAAAGTATTTATTTTTCAAACTATTTTAAATAAAAAATTTTCAAAATATTTTAAGAATAAAATAAGATTAATCATGTTTTTGTCAGAACTCTATATGAAACAAACAAATTATTAAAAATATGAATTATCATAAGACATTTGAATGAACATATTTTGATAATATGAATAAGTTTGAATAAGTATAATAAATCATAATTATTTATTAGAATTTAGTATTATCGTAGTGGTTGAGCAGCATGTAATAATTTAAGAGATTTTGGCTTCAATTTCTTGGACAGCTTTAAGATTTATTGATTTTTTTATTGACGAAATTTTCTTACTTTTTGTGACAAACAATATTATCATAAAAATATAACCTTGCTGATGAATGAGTTTATTTACATCACTATTGACTATATTTAGTGACGAAGAATATCCTTTAGGGATGATTTTTTTTAATCTTTTATGATGAATAATTTTATCACAATAATATAATCTCTTTAATGACGAGTTTGTTTACATCACTATAGATTAAAGTTTAGTGATAAAAAATATATCATATCGTGATAAAATTATCAATTTCTTGCAACTAAAACTATCATCACCAAATATTTTACCAATTGGTGACAAATATATTTTTGTAATAATTAATATATATTTATTGATAAAATATTTCTATTGTCTCTATATATCTTTAGTGATCCACTTTTTCTGGCGAGCATTATAACAAATTATTTTCTTCATCAAAAACTTTTAATAAAAAAATGATTTTTTTTTGTGACGATTTTTTTCAGCAAGTATATTATTTTTTATTGTAGTGTGCTCAGCCCTCCATCACCTTATACTCGCCTTTACCATCTTTGCCGACCTCTTCACCCTCTATGCCTTTACCTCCACCCTAACCCTTGCCACTATGAGCAGCCACAAGAGGCTCTCCATCATCTTTGTGCATGTTTTCCTAATCTTCCACGAGATCGAGGCCTCGAAGTGATGACTCTGCTAGATCAAGCATAAGCTAGGCGGCTACATACCTTCAACCTCACCAAGCCTGACCTTCTACTAGCGCTTAAGCTCTTCCTTGCTTGCTAACCTCTCCCTCTCAGTCGTGACTCCAACTCTAGCATCGTTGCTATCGTCTCATCTATCTCCCACTCTTGTACCCACCCTGCTTGATTGCACCCCCTCCGCCCCCTCCTATTTATGTCAGTGGCATGGCCATCTCCTCATGGATGCCAATAAGCCTCTCCTTGATCTTGGCGTACTTCTCTAGATCCACATTGAGGTTGTTCTTAATGAGCCCAAGCACGATCTGGAACTTAGAATCATTAGGAGGTGCCACGGTCCAGCATCTTGCCAGTCTTCTTGAGCTCCTTGGTGTTGACCTTCTCATGGATGATGGGCATGGTGTCACTGTCTCACCATTCCAAGCGAAGATGACCGCAGAGTCGCAAGCAATGGGTGGGGAAGATTTTTGTAGGAGCACCAATGGAGTTTGACATCGAGGGAGGTTAGTGTCTCGATAAAGGCGGTGCCCTAGATGGTCATATGAAGGGACCGGGAGATACAAGTGCCCTTGAAGAGCTAGGAGGGGTTGAATACGAAATGGTGGGCCATGAGCCTAGGCATCTCAACCTCAGCGTGCTATATCTTGAGGCAGCCAAAATCAGCCTAAAAAAGCTCCTTCACCTTGTACTTGCGCCTAATGGCAGTCTCCTCCATGAGAAGAGTCATGGCAATAGTAGTGGTAAGGATTTTGAGCTTGAGATGGAGGAAAAAAGGTGGGAATTGTATGTAGAGGAAAAGGGAGTGGAAGTAGGAGAGTGTATATAGAGGATTTTGGAGGGGATAGAAGAAAATTAGGTCAGGGATGATGTGCTAAAGTGTAGAGGATAGGAGCCAGGAGAGGAGGTGGAGGAAAAAAACAGGGTAAGAGAAAAGAAGAAAAGTAGGAGAAGAGATAATAAGAAAAAAGAGGCAGCAGAGAGAGATAAAGGGACGAGGTCTCAGAGGTAGTTCTTGTCGCTAGCAGTGATGGAGGTGACCCAGACTATTTTGGTGAAGCAAACTTCCTACGATAGCAACAATGACAGTGGAGGCTCCCGTTGTGATTATCACTGGGGGAGAGGGGGGATGATAGCAATGAGAGACATGGGTAGCAGAAGAGGAGGTGATATGAGGCAGCCAGTAGATCAACATATGTGAAAGGAGTTATCAAAGGGGGCAAAAAGGTTTAAGAGTTTTTTTCCCTTTAATTAGATAGGGAGAATGGTGCATTGGAGATTTAAGCAAATTTTAATACTCACACGAGCATTATATGAGATTTTTGTTGAAATTCAGTCAACGGAGATTGACATTGATATCCCATTGGATCGATTTGCTAACCGAAAAAGAATGAACTAAAAATTTTTAAATATGAAAGGATGATAGTGCAACTCGGACAAAAGTTGAGGAAGTCAAAATACTATTTTCCCTATAATTAATTTTTTTTTGAGCATGAGCAAGACATGCTTACATATTCTATCATCAAATGAGAGAGACAAATGACTTCACAATAAGCAGGACCTATGCAAGACAATTCACTTCAGACTTCATGGCATTTGTCTAAATCAAAGAGGGAAAAAACATTATAGACCTCATCGCATTAAGTGGTCCCTCGAATAGCACGGGCTGTCTTGCAGTTGCATTCTTGAAGCTAGCAAGAGACTATGGTAAATAAACCATGGGATATTTGGCTTGATTTCATGCCATTCTTTTTAACCTCTCAACCCCATAGGGTTGGACCACCGACAAGGTCAGCTGAACTTAGCACTGAGCCTAAGATCCCAGGACCACATACAGATAAGACCCATTCAACGGACACTTGGGAGCACCTAACTAATATCAAACTCCCCCACAGTGGTCCAAACCCTCAACATGCACTCCATCGATTTGATCGAATGGCGGTATATGGCGATATCCGGTGCACCAACAATGCACTAAATAAATGCACCATCGGTTAGGATTAGTTAGAACATTAGCACTAATATAAGATTGGAAGGTTCGGCGTCACGAAATGCATCATCTAAGACTACTATAATAGTACTTGGTTGATCATTCGATGCGATTTGAAGCATAGTTATAATGCCATCATCAAAACAAAGCAATGGTTATAGGCTCAGTACATAATGTTAAATATAGGAAGGGAAGGTTCCAAAGATCTGAAAGGCATTTCCTTAAGATTTTATTAACGTTCTTTTAATCATTGTATATGGTTTAGATGGAGCTATCATGACCCAAGTACACTATTCTAAAGGATAATGGGAATAAGAGTATGAGACATGAAGCTGTGGTCTCCTCTTGTTAGATTTAGGTTAATGATTTATAAGTATATATACCATGGGACTATTGAGGACCACGACATGTGCCGTGTTACAAGTGAACAAGTAGATGGACGAAAGGGTTTCCTTGTGGGTCCCTGGCTTGCTCCGCAGACGCATAGCAAGATGCCGTATGCACTTTGAAACTTCGCCACCAGCGTCCTTGGCTCTTTGCTCCATTTATTTAAACACCTGAGGGGCCACCCGAGGTTCGCATTTAAGCTTGTGGGACTGTGCACCGTGATGCCATCTTTTAAGAGACTAACAGGTCTTCCTCCTCCCTGACGTTTCAATAATTCAGTAGCGTGACATGAATAAGAGGTTGATGCTCCTTTTTCCCCACCTGTAGGGCTCGTTTGGTTCGCGGGAAGCATTTTCCTTCCTAGGAATATGATTCCTGGGAAACAAATTCCTAGGAAGAGGATGCCTAGGAAAGTAATTTTGGCATGTTTGGTTGACCATGGGAAAGTGACAAATTTCCAAGGTACTTATGTTTGGTTGGCCATCCACTTTCCTAGGAAAGTTATATATAATTCCTATTATGCCCTTAATAAAAATTAGGTTTTTAATGCCTCTTTAATGCTTCTTTAATGCTGAAAGGACTTTTTGGGAAAAAATAAAAATGGAGTGATTCCCACCTCATGGGAAAGTAACTTTCCCATGTTTCTCATGGGAAAGACTTTCCCATGAAATGTGGGAATCACATTCCCATGGGAATATAATTTTCCCTTCTCTCTCCTTTGAAAACTCCAACCAAACAAGAGGCATCTCATTACTTTTCCGTTGACCACACTTTCCCCCCTTCTTTTCCCGCGAACCAAACGAGCCCGTAAGGTTCTTCACTGATGAGCTTCTTGGCCCATTTAGAACCGAGGTAGGTTTGTGGGGGACGAGGAAAAGTAATACCAGGTGATTGTCATGGTTAATTATATAATATGATGTGATGTGATATGATGTGATGTGATATATAAATATAATCTGTCGCCTGTGGGTTATTAGTTGTATTACAACTAATGTTTTTATTGTAGGATATTACGAAAAAACCAAGTACCTATGCTGAAGTTTTGCATTGTTGACTTGACAAACAAATTATCAAATTTAAATAACTCATTCTGATATGGTTATATGCATACATTCTTTTAGTATATTAAGGCTGCAAATGGGTTGGGTTGACCCATAATCCAATCCGACCAGTTTTGGAGGATTGTGGGGGTGGGCCGGGTCCAAAAATTGGACTCGTTCTATTTTCTAGGTCGGGCCTAGGTTTACTGAATTCAAATCCAGCCCGACCCAATCCATTTGAAATTTAAGTAATTTTAGGCTTTTAATCCTCCGATCCGATCCAAATCTATAAAACTATTTGGGCCCACAAAACGCAGCCCGCGGAGGTAAAAACAAATTCTGAAGTCCTGAATGGGTTAACTCGACCCGGACTCGAATCGAACCCAAATTTTTTGAGTTGGGTCTGGGTTATACATAAACACAACCCGACCAGAATAACCCATTGGGGCAAAAATTGTAGAGGTGGACCCAACTTGATCCGATCCGATCTTCTATTGGGTTGGGTCTGGATCCAAAATTAGAATCCGAATAAGAAATCGAGTTGGAACGGGGCCACTCATGACCCGACCTGATCTGTCCCATTTGCACCCCTAATGATAATTATGCCTCATGTCATCCAGATTTCTAGCCTAGAATTGGAATAATATTCACAAACTTTCTAGAACTAAATTAGGTTATTTCATGAATGATCATGACTTGTCCAGAAGAAAGGGGACTTAGACATGAAAAGCCAATCAAAACTGCGACAAGAGAAAGACTAATGACAATGATTCACCGTGTTTTGAGCACTGTAAACATCAAGACATCTTATGACCATGACTTACGACTCCTCTCTTGTCCAACACTTATGGAAACTTTACATATGGCCTAATAAGGCTGTGAGAAGAATGACGCATCCACTGTAAATTCAAGAACATCTTCTTATCAACATATCCTACTAGGATGAAATTACGATTTTGTTGTATTGAAATTTATCCTTATCAAGAATCAATTATCAATCAACAATGCACATTAGCTTCAGTGGTTAGATGTGAACTTGCATGTGGGTCATTGCTACTTGTCAACTTAAATTAGCATGAACATAATACCCTTACTCATGATGAGCACAGACCTCATAAATACACCCTGTTAAGCTTTGGCAAATAGAAAATTAGAAAACCCCTTGATGATTCGTTTCCTATCAAATGTTGATAGGAATAAAGGGCCCTACACCTGCCTAGCAATCTTTCTGTAAGCAAAAGATTTGTGACACTAATTTCAACTCTTTACACTTGCTTTCCTATTTTCATTTTGGTTTAGCATTTTTTGTCCAAGGATTTGAAAGGGCTGCTATTTGTAGAATATCATGTTATGTAGAGTAGATCAATCGTGCCGGCCTAGGATTCATCATGAACACCAATAAATAGCAAATAATATGGCCCTCTCACAAACAAATAAAACTCCCACTCTCTTTTTCTCTCTCACGACTATGCCCAAAGATGCTTCACCTTACTATAAATATTCTTTTAACTCTTCATATAACTCTTTCCCTCTATTTATAAGACCACTCCGACAAAAAATTCAAATATATTAAACCCAATGCTTAACCTTACTAAAGTCGACTAGCACTAAAAACAAACTATTCCAATTGGTATTGGAATAAGAAACAAAATAAACTAGAAATGAAATTCTAATATAAAAAGAACAAGCAGTGGACTCTCAGCACTATTTTGGGGACATTCTTATCAATAAACCTTGCCGATAATTTTACTTATGGCATTCTATTAAAAGAAAGAAAGAGAAAAAAAACTTTCTCCTATGACATTAGTGACAGTAGATTTATGTATATAGTAATAAGATGCTATGTTTCTTTTTTGGTAAAAATATAAGACCCTATTTGCCATCCATATTTTATACACTCTTTCCAATTGTTGGACTCCGTGCCCTATGTTCTAATTTTCCAAACCTTTCATGGAGGCCACTGAATTGTTGATTGGTTGCAAGGGATGGATGCTAACTGTTTGAGAGCTTTATTTGGACTGCAATTTTCCATCAGATCTCTTAATCCGGACTCAGCCTGTTACTATTGAGTTAACAAGATTATTGTTGTTGTTATTTTTCCTTTTGATTGGGCATTCATGCAATCCTTTATTCCTACATAGGAAAAAAAAAAAAAGGAGAGAAAAAGGGCAGAACACTCATTTGTCCTTACATATGGGATAATTTAGTCCTGCGACGTGGGAGAGGTAACTCCTTGGAATAACTTCTCTTGTACCACTCTATTAGAAAAGGGAAGGATTGGAGGGAGGGGGGCGGTGGACGCATGCAAGCGTGCCAGGTGTCTGAAAACTTTGATTTGGATTGTCAATTTTTCCTGGCAACTTTCCATCTAAACTTTCACTTGTCAGCATAAGTTTAATAAGCAAATTATTATTGTTGGAGAAAAACGGATTGCCCCGAAACACGTGAACGCATCGTCAGTATGTGATGGCAGGCGCCCCGGCAACAATCCTCGGATGCGCCTGACCTCCAGGCGCCCGACCTCGAGGCGCCCGACCCCGGCATCCCCGACCTCAGAGCTCGAAGCCCTGCGGCCTTGCGGTCCTGGTCTCGGCCAAGCCAAACCTGACCGACCTCAACTCCGAAGAAAGCCCAGTCAAAGAATGAAGCAGGGCTCTCCACTCCACCGGAAGTCAAGCCTCTCTCCTCCTCATCTAGGATCCAATACCGGAATCTCCGCCTGAACGACTGTCAACAATTAACGTGCATGGTCTCCACGGATCTCCGGCTTACTCGACAATTAATGCACATGGCCTCCACGGATCTCTCGCTTACTCAAAATTCCAAACCATCCACGGCAACCAGTTGACTCACTCAACTCCGTCCAGTCACCCACGGCAATTCATTAATTCACACGATTACGCCCAATCATGACAATATCTCATTTGATTTGCCCAGTCACATCACAGGTAACCCTGTATCCCCTCTATAAAAGGAAAACTTCCTCCCCTTCAAGGGGGATTTTGATTTTTAGACTCCTGTATACAGTCCACCTCCTTCTCCAAATTAAGCCCCCTCTGGCTTAAGCATCGGAGGGCCGGTGTCGGAAGCCCCGGCCACCGACTTTTTGCAGGTCTCCCGGAGGGCGCAGCCCGCCGACGTACCATTCGCACCGGAGTTCCTTCTTCTCAGTCAGGTGGTCACCCCTAGGTCCAATTTCCAGCAACAGTTGGCGCTAGAGGAAGGGCACCGAGTCGTGATCATGAGCTAAGAAGCAAAGAAGCCTCCAACGCCTCCTGCCACCGTGCACCAAGTTCCGGACACTCAGTCCAGAACTCACCACCGAGGCCTCCGGCGGATCCAGTTCCTCAAGTCCAACCGGAGCAGTTCGATATCCTGGTGCAGCAAGTACAAGCCTTGGCCGCTGCTGTCCAAGGCCTGTAACGTGTGGAGGCCCCTCCTATGCCGCCTCCACAAATTCAGGCCCAACCGGGCCCCCCTTTGGAGGAACCGGCTCTCCAGGGGCAAAATCCCCATGACTCCTCGAGGGTCAACAACGCGGAACGGCATGGCTATCATGATTCAACCTGGGCGTCTCCCCGAAGAGAACCACTAGGAAGGCACCCGGACATATGGCCACAGCCCTCAGAGGTAGAGTCGGCTCCAGGCGAACCAGCACCGGAGCAGACCACCGTGGCAATTCCCCAGGGTGGGGAACTCAACAGGAAGGTCGAGCGGCTCGAGCGGCAGATCGAGGCGCTCCACAACCAGAAGGCAAGGCGCGAGGGTGACTTTGAGTTATCCACCAAGTCACCTTTCTTCCGCCAGATTGAGGAGGAACCGGTCCCATCATGGTTCAAAATGCCCCAAGTAGAGCCCTACAATGGGACTACCGACCCCCTCGACCACATGAAGAGCTATCGGGCCCTCATGGCACTGCAAGGGTCCTCAGAGGCCGTGCTATGCAAGGCCTTTCCTGCGACACTCCGAGCAACGGCTCGGCTTTGGTTCTCCGGACTAAAGCCAAGCACCATGTCCTCCTTTGAACAGCTCGGCAGGCAGTTCGGCACCAACTTTGCTGCCAGCCGATGCCAACGGCGAACGTCGGACTCCCTTTTTGACATCAAGCAGAGGGAGGGAGAGTCTCTTAAAGACTACCTCGACCGTTTCACCGCTGCAACCTGGGAGGTCCGCGAGCTCGATCAGTCGATAGCCATATCAACGCTGAAGACAGGAGCTCAATCCTACAGGTTCCTCTTCTCCATTGGGAAGAATTTACCTACCGACTTCACCAAGATGCTGGCCCGAGCTCGGAAGTATGCGAAGGCTGAGGAGGCTATTACCTTCAGGCGAGGCGCGACCGAGCAGGCCTCAAAAAAGTAGAAAAGACGCCGCGAGGGGCGCGGCCACCCGAGAAGTAGGTCTCCCCGTCCGAAAAAGAACCTACCTCGATTGAGGAGTCCGCCTCGGCAGCGGGCGCAGCCCCGACCGAGATCCCCACCTCGGCCAAGATCTCCGCCTCGGCCACGAGTGCCCCAAGAAAAGTACGGGAACTACACCCCTCTTAATGCACCTCGGGCAGAGATCCTCATTGAAATAGAAGGTTGAGACTATCTCCGCCCTCCACCCCCGATGTGGAGGCTACGGCCATCGAGGCTACGGCCATGACACAGAGGAGTGCTTCCAACTCCGAGATGAGATTGAAGCCTCATTCGCCGAGGAGTGCTCTTTCGTGCAGAACCGACATGATGAGAGAAGGCCGGTGGAGAATGCAGCACCATCCGAAGGTCCAAATGACAACAGGCTCATCGCCGGCACCATCAACATTATAGGAAGAGGCCCGACCGAAGGGAGCTCGGCTGGAGAATCGACCGGGAGAAGTTTCCCTCTGAAGCGTCAACGCATTTCTGAAGCCATCTCATTCTCGGATGAGCACTTGAAAGGAGTTGAGACTCCTCATGATGACTCTGTGGTCGTCTCCATTGTCATAAATAAGTTTGATGTAAAGCGTGTTTTGGTTGATAATGGAAGCTCAGCAAACATTCTGTATTATGATGCCTTCCAAAAAATGGGAATGACTGAAAGCCAGCTCCGAAGAATGAATGCTCCACTGGTTGGATTCACCAAAAATTCAGTCCCAGTTGAAGGGGAGATTAGCCTACTTGTTATGATTAGGCTCGCCCCTCGAGAGAGCACCATGAGGATGGACTTCCTAGTAGTCCGCCTACCCTCAGTCTACAACGCCATCCTTGGACGACCAGGGCTCAACGCTCTCCGAGTCGTAGTCTCGACATATCACTTGCTCGTACGGTTCCCTACCAAAGAAGGAGTAGGCGAAGCTCGCGGGGATCAGATGATAGCCAAGCAATGCTACATAGCGACCCTCAAAGCTAAACAACCAGCCAAAGAACCGAGCCGACAGAACAACCAATTGAGGCGCCAGCCCAAGTGTCGGACCGGGTCCTGCCCATTGAAACCCTGGAGGTGCGAGACGAGCCTCAAAGAGAACGAGTAGAACCTGGTGAGCTCCTCATCCAAATCCCCTTAAGAAAAGACTGCCCAGAGCTAACTGTGTAGATTAGCTCCGGCCTGAGCTCGCATGAGAGAAATCATCTGATCGCGTTCCTCCAGTCCAATATGAATGTCTTCGCCTGGTCGCCCACGGATATGCCGGGAATAGACCCCGATGTCATGGTTCACCGACTCCAGCCTATAAGATAGAAGAAACGGGGCTCTGCGTCGGAGCGATAGCGAGCGGCGGCCGAGGAGGTGGACAAACTCCTCAAGGTCGGCTTCATCCGAGAAGTCTCCTACCCCAACTGGCTCGCCAATGTAGTCCTCGTGAAGAAGGATCACGAAAAATGGCGCATGTGCGTGGATTACACCGACTTGAACAAAGCCTATCCAAAGGACAACTTTCCTCTTCCCAATATCAACCAGTTCGTCGACTCTACCTCGGGACACCAACTGCTGACCTTCATGGATGCCTTCTCAGGGTACAATCAAATCCGAATGGCGCCCGAGGACGAGAAAAAAATGGCCTTCATTCCTGACAAGGGCCTCTACTGCTACAAAGTGATGTCGTTCGAGCTGAAGAATGCCGGAGCGACATATCAGAGGCTGGTCAGTCAGGTCTTTAAAGATCAAATAGGCCGAAACATGGAGGTTTATATACACGACATGTTGGTGAAGAGCCGGACAGCGGAGCACCACATAGCTGATCTCAATGAAGCTTTCTCCACCCTTAGGAAGTATCGAATGAAGCTCAACCCCGCCAAGTGCGCCTTCGGAGTTACCTCGGGCAAGTTCCTCGGTTTCGTGATAACCTAATGCGGAATCAAAGCGAACCCTGAGAAGATCCGAGAACTGCAAGAAATGGTGCCGCCAAAGACGGTCAAGGAGGTACAACAGCTTACCGAGCGAGTTGCAGCCCTGGGAAGGTTCGTCTCCAAATTGGCCGAACGATGCCTCCCATTCTTCAAGATCCTCAAGCAGCCGAAGGACTTCCTGTGGTCCGAAGAATGCCAGCAAGCCTTCGAAGAGCTCAGACACTATCTTGCCTCCCCTCCGCTCCTCACTAAGCCTCAGCAAGGCGAGCTTTTCTTTCTGTACCTGGCCATCCCCCCGGTAGCGGTGAGCTCGGTACTGATCCGAGAAGAAGACAAGTCTCAAAGGCCGGTGTACTATACCAGCCGGGTCCTGAGGGATGCCGAGATCCGATACTCCAAGCTGGAGAAAATGACTTATGCTCTGTTCATCTCGGCTCGATGGCTCCGACCCTACTTTCAGGCCCATACCGTGGCCATACTGACCGACCAGCCCATAAAGCCAGTTCTGCAGCGGTCGGATCGCGCGGGGAGGATCGCAAAGTGGGCGGTGAATCTCGAAGAATTTGACTTCGAATACCGCCCGAGGCCCGCAGTTAAGGCCCAAGTGCTCGCCGATTTCATTGTTGAATGTACTCTGCCTGATGATCTCGAGCCCGAGCTCACACTAACAGAAGAGACCCCAGGGCAGCCATGGGTTCTACATGTCAACGGCTCCTCAACCTCGGGGGGTAGCGGAGCGGGCCTCATCCTCACCAGTCCAGACAGGGTAGTTGCAGAGCAGACCCTACGCTTCGAATTCTCCACCTCAAACAATGAGACGGAGTATGAGGCGCTTATTGCCGGGCTGAAGCTGGCAAAAGAGCTGAAGGTCGGAAGCTTGAAGGCCTTCAACGACTCTCAACTGGTCGTGAGCCAGATCTTGGGGAACTTCGAAGCAAGGGAGCCTTCAATGCAGAAGTATTTCCAAAAGGTCCGAGACCTCACCCCCATGCTGGGCTCCTTCGACATCCAGCACATCCCCAGGGCGGAGAATGCAAGAGCATACCAACTGTCAAAATTAGCGACATCCCGCATGAGCGAGCTCTCGAAGACAACAGTGCTCGAGTATCTCCAGGCACCTAGCATCGAAGAGCCTGAACCAGCTCTCTGCATCGAGATCGAGCCGAGCTGGATAGACGCATTCGTCGCCTGCCTGCAGAGCAAAATCCTCCCCAATGACGAGCTCGAAGACCGCCGGATTAGGCGTCAGGCTTCTCGATACCTTCTATACAAAGGCGAGCTCGGTATCGACCACCGCTTCACCTCGGTCGCTCATCCACAGACGAATGGAGAAACCGAGGTGACAAACCGCACCATCCTCCAAGGACTTAAAGCCAGACTTGAACGAGCCAAAGCGCAATGGGTCGAAGATCTCTATAATGTTCTCTGAGCATACATAACCACATTCCGACTCCCTACCGGCGAGACCCCCTTTAATCTAGCCTACGGAACGGAAGCTGTCATCTCCTTGGAGATCGGGCTTCCATCGCTAAGGGTGGAGAATTATGATGAAGCCTCCAACTCATCCCGACTCAGAAGCAATTTGGATCTTATCGAAGAGATAAGGGAGGCTGCCCAAGTCCACATGATAAGATAACAATGAAAAGCGGCACAATACTACAACTCCAAGGTGAAAGTCAAGCTCTTCAAGGTGGGGGACCTCGTCCTGAGGAGAGCTGAAGCTTCGCAACCTACTAAACAAGGAAAGCTTTTCCCAAATTGGGAAGGGTCGTACCGAATCACTCGAGTCCAACGGTCCAGAGCTTACAAATTGGAGTCTCTTGAAGGGACCTCCATTCTCCGAAGCTGGAACTCCTAAAATCTCTGGATGTATTACCAGTAGAGCCCCCAAGGGCCTCTGATGTTTGAGAGCATAATTAACACTCTTCCTCATGTTATTCTACTTACAGCTCTCCTTCAATTACTCGATACTTTTTCTGATGTTAATCTACTTGTGAACTTCAAGATGCCCAGCCAAGTCCGGATACCCGACCAAGTTCGTATACCCGGCCAAGTTCGAATGCCCCAGCCAAGCTCGGCATACTCCACCGTGATAACTCCAAGATTCGGTCTCCAACTCCATCAAAGATCCCGACTAAGGTTGGGATGCCCCGTTGAGTCGACAGCGAGCCCCCAGCTCCCTCGGCCTCGGAAAGCATCGCAGAGTCGACAGCGAGCTCCTGGCTCCTTCGACCTCGCACATGATCCCTCAACTAAGGCTGGATGCCCCGTTGAGTCGACAGCGAGCCTTCGGCTCCCTCGGCTTCGAAAAGCATCGCAGAGTCGACAGCGAGCTCCCGGCTCCCTTGACCTCGCACATCATCCCTCAACTAAGGTTGGGATGCCCCGCCTAAGTCGACAGCAGGCCTCCGGCTCCCTCGGCCTCGGAAAGCATCGCAGAGTCGACAGCGAGCTCCTGTCTCCCTCGATCTTGTGCATGATCCCTCAACTAAAGTTGGGATGCCCCGCTGAGTCGACAGCGAGCCCCCGGCTCCCTCGGTCTCGGAAAGCATCGCAGAGTCGACAGCGAGCTCCCGGCTCCCTCGACCTCGCGCATGATCCCTCAACTAAGATTGGGGTGCCCTGCTGAGTCAACAGCGAGCCTCTGGCTCCCTCGACCTCGAAAAGTATCGCAGAGGCGACAGCGAACCCCCGGCTCTCTCGACCTCGCGCATGATCCCTCGACTGAGGTCGGGATGCCCACTGCATCGATCGCAGGCCCAAGCCCCCTCGACCTCGGGAAGCACTGCTGGGCGCTGCTGAGTCGACCGTGAACCAAGTCTCCCTTGATCTCGTGGCGACATCTCTGCGACTTTTCGGCAACATTCCGCGTCCCCCGACAACGCTCCTTGAGCTAAGTGGAGGCACCTTGCTGAGTCGACCACAGGTCGCTGAAGTTGATCTCGAAGCAGAGTCGTTGAGCTCGACTCGGACAACTCAACCCGAGACACCTGGCTCCAATCGCACGAGAGGTACACCCTACTCGGCACGAATGTCTCTTTATACTTACTTGGTTATATTATAGAACGATCAGCGGACGGAGCTCGCCTCCTACATGTATCTCCGATAAAGCTCTGACCAGGCTCGGAACCCTCCGACCAAGGTCGGGATGCTTTGCCAAATCAATCGTGAGCCGAGTCTCCGTCGACCTCGGGAGGCATCATAGAGTCGACTGCGAGCCGAGTCTCCGTCGACCTCAGGAGGCATCACAGAGTCGACCGCGAGCCCATGCCCCCTCGACCTCGTGCGCGATAGCCCAACCAAGTTAGAGATGTCTCAACCAAGCTCGGAATGCCCTGCACCGCCAATCTCCAGCTTGATCTCCACCCACTCCAAACTTCTCCAAACGAAGGCCCGGTCAAGTCTGAACGCCGACCTAGGTCGAGATGGCCTGCAACGACGACCTCGAGCTCTGCCCGATGATATCCCGGCCGAGCTCGGGGATGCCAAGTCATTGGCCACAAACTCAAGTTCCACCTGATGGCGCCTCGACCGAGTTCGGGATCAAAGTGCATGAAAGCTCCGACGGCAGCTCAGCCTCGGCTCACACTCTCATTAGGCCCGAGCTCAAAGTTTTAGCAAAATTCTCTCGGATGCCGAGCCCAAGGACTTGGCAAAATTCTTCCGAGAGCTGAGCCTAAAGACTTAGCGAATCCTACCGGAACCTAGGTCTAAAGACTTAGCCGAGCTTGAAGACTTGATGAAATTCACCCAACAGGAGTTCAACTTAAGCAGCCAAGATAAAAGTTCACCAATTACGCAAATGGAAACAAGCACAAATGCATAGCAGAATTTGAAAAAAAGATATTTCATTGATAAAAGCCCGAGGGCTGAGCACAAAACTTGACATCAAGGCCAACTCATCTGGCCGAACAGTGGCTGCGGAGGCCGACCTCATTTACAAAAGAAAAAAAGAAAGGAAAAAGGTGGCTAAGTCCTAAGGGACAGCAACCGCTTCGGTATCGACCTCAGGGTCATCCACAACGATCACGTGGGGGTCCTCGGCGGAAACTGCCTCAGGACCATCCGCAGTGGCCTCGGACGGGGCTTCACCTATAGCCTCGGGAGCACCCCCAGTGGCTTCCCCAGAGAGAGACTCCCGCACCGTCTGCTCGGCCGCATCAGTCTTGGCCTTAGCGGTCTCCTGCTTGGCCTCGAGACTTACGGGAGCGTTGCCGATCCCATCGCCAGAGCTTCCGGGCTCACTCTCATCTTCGCCGCCCCCCATCCTTGGCCGAATGCTAGAGTTGGGCACTGGGCCGGGCCGTGGGGGCCGTGCCTGGCACGGCCCATTTAAGGGGGCCGTGCTGGGTCACGGGTTTCTGGCCCGCGGGCCGAGCCCGGCACGGCCCGCTTCGGGCCTGGGCCGGCACGACCCTCTCTTGGCCCGCGGGCCAAGCACGGCACGGCCCGCGGGCCAGCCCGGCCCAGGCCCAGGCCCCCTTAAATAGGCCCGCGTGCCTGGGCCGGGCCAGGCACGGCCCGTCTCCATAAAAATTAATGCTTCATAAATTTTTTAATAAATTAATAAATATTGAAAACTAAGGATTTATTAATATAAAGCCACCTTAATGGTGGGGGGTTTGGCATAGACCCCTACCAGTTTATTAATTTAAATCAAAATGGTACATGAAGGGAGGTTTGGACCTTGGTCTGACCTCCAGAATACAATAAGAAAAGGCCGAGGTTTGGACCTTGGTCTGACCTCCAGAATACAATAAAAATGTACAATTATAAAAAATTAAGAAATCTTACTAATCATCAGTGATTCAGCGAATCAGTATTCACTCTTCAGTAGTGTTTGTATCATCATCATCAGAGGATGTTGTATTATGTCCACCTTTATCTTGAAGTCTTGCCTCAGCATCCAACCAATCTTTGAAGCAGAGAAGCATCTCCACCATTTCGCCCGTCATCCTACTTCTCTTTTCGTCAAGAACACGCCGACCTGCACTAAAAGCAGATTCCGATGCTACCGTGGACATCGGCACAGCTAAAATATCGCGTGCAATTGCAGACATAACAGGATATTGATTTTTAACACTCTTCCACCAAGTTAATACATCTAGATTCTCTATTTGATTTTCATCATATGCAGACTGAAGATCATTTCGTAAATAAAATTCTAGTTCACTACTTAAAGATGAAGAAGATGAAGATAAACTTGAAGCATGTGTGTGTTTTCTCTGTGCAATGAATGAAAAAATAGATGACGAACGAGAACTACTAGAAGAAGAAATAGAGGTTTGTACGGAAAATCTAGATCCACGAATTTTTTCATCATATATAGCATAAATATCATAAAAAAGTTGTTTTACCTCATTTTTAGCAGGTTCAGGATCTTGATTCATATTTTCACAGTATGCATCAAGTAAAATTAGCACGCCATTTAATTTAACTCTAGGATCAAATACAGCAGCTAAGTTATGCATAGGACATATCTTGTCCCAATACTCATTCCATTTAGATTCCATTAGGTCAATAATAGGCATTAAAACATCATCATATCTATGTTCTGCAAATTTTTGACTAATTATATATGCTTGTTGTAAAAATGAACATGAAGTTGGATAATAAATACCAGAAAGAACATTGGTAGCATTATAAAAACTAAGCAAAAAATCTTCCAATTTTTTTTTTTTATTCCAATCAGTTTCAGTCAATGTAAAGCCTAATCCACGATCATTAATATACGCACTTAATAAGTTTTTATATGGGTATGCATCATGTATCATGCTATATGTTGAGTTCCAACGAGTAATTACATCAAGTTTAAATTTTTTAAAACGTTTACCATGATTTATACATAGTTCCTTAAATTCTTGAAGTCTTGATCTTGAAGCATGAATAAAAAAAACTGCATTTCTAATTTTTGAAATCACATCTTGAATCATGCTCATGCCAGCTTGAACAGAAAGATTTAAGATATGACATGCACATCTAATATGCAATAAATTTCCATCTAACATGGGATGCAATGAGTCTTTTAATAATGCAACAGCAGAATTATTATTAGATGCATTATCAAAAGTAATAGACATAATTTTATCATTAATATTATATGAACATGCAGTTTGATAAATGACATTTGAAATTTATTGCCCAGAATGTGGAAAATCAAAAACACGAAAAGCAAGAATACGTTTATTTAATTGCCAATCATTATCAATATAATGAGCAGTAATGGCAATAAAACAATTACTACCTACAGATGCTGACCAAATATCAGAAGTTAATGAAATTTTTACATTTAAAGTAGAAAGTGTTTCAATTAAATTTTGTCTCATTGCTAAAAAGTTAGTCATAGCTACTCTTCTAAATGTACGCCTACTAGTTCTTTTGTAAGCAGGTTGTAGGTTTAATTGAACATATTCTTCAAAATTAAAAGATTCACATAAACTAAAAGGTAATTCATTCTTAACTATCCATTTTACAAGTGCTTTTCTTTGATTTTCATGATTATATGCAAAATTACCTACAAGTAATCCCCCTTGTATATTAAGGGTACTTTGAGTTTGAGCATGAGAATCATGCATCCTATGACTCTCTTGATGTCTTTTTAAATGCCCTGTTCCCCCACTACTACTACAACTATAAAGTTTGGCACATTTTTTACATTTAGCTTTTCAGACTCCATCAACCATAACTTTATCAAATTTATTCCATACAGCACTAGTCCTCTTACGAGAAGAGGTTTGATCTTCACTCGGTTCACTAGTTCTAGAGGAACTAGGAACATGGGGTTGGGGATTAGTTTCTTCTCTCTCAGAAACAGGAGGAATGCCAAACTGACTTTCCTCAAAAGATGACATATCTAAATTGATGAATTCAAAAAATAAAAACTAACCACAAGGAGGAATTGAGTAGAGGGTCGGAGGGCAGAGGCAGAGCCGAGATTCTGAGCTTCCTCTTGTGCTCTCAACAGGAGTGACCTTCTCTTCTCAACAGGAACCTCCTCTTGTGTAGCACTTGAACACTTGCTAAATGCAAACTAAAAATTAAATTGCTAGAAGAGCACTTTAGAAGAGAAAAATAATAGTAGTAGAGAAGGAGAGAATAGTTGGTTTGGTATGGTGAGAATGAGGGAGGAAAGGGCTATTTATAGAAGCCCAAAATTTTTTTTCCCAAAATACCCCTCAATTTAGCCGTTTTTGGATTGTTGGGAGGGGCAAATTTGGAAATTTCCCAAAACAGCCGTTGGAAACGGCTATTTTTCTCCCCCCTCAGGCACGGCCCGTTTGGACCTGTTGCGGGCCGTGCCTGGCACGGCCCGTTTGCGCCCGAGACGGGCCGTGCCAGGCACGGCCGGTCTCGTGCCGTGCCCGACCCGGCCCGCCAATAGACGGGCCTGGGGCCGGGCCGGGCTTCCGTTCTGTGCTGAACGGGCCGTGCCCGGCACGGCCCATTTAGACCTCGGGCCCGGTGGGCCTGGGCCGGGCCGGCCCGGCACGGCCCGATGCCCAAGTCTACCGAATGCCCTTGAGGTCGAGCTGGGGGCAAAACTGCTGCATTTGCCTCCGGAAGTTTTCGAAGCCGTGGATGAATCCGTCCACGGCCTCCTCCTCCATTAAATCGCGGAACTCTTCCGACTCTTGGAAGAGTTGCACCGCGTCCTGGGCCTGCTCCAGTGCCTTTTTTTTTCGAGCCTCGAGCTGCTCGATCTTCAAGCAGAGGACCCCCTCCTCATATGTCCGGCCGGCAATCTCGGAGCGGGCCTCAGCTAGACGCGCCTCAAAGGCATGCAGCTCCAACCTCGCCAAAGCGTGCGAGGCCTTCTCTTCTTCGAGCTGGTCGACCGCCGATCGCCACTCGGCTTTGGCAGCCTCCATCCTCGCGACGGCCTCCCTCTGCGTGGCCTCGGATTCGGCGAGCCTCTTCTCGTCCCCCTCCTGCTGCCTTTGGCTCCTTCGAGCCTTATCCTGGCACTCCGACGTTATGAGCACCAGCATGTCGATCTTATGAAGATGTTGTAGGAAAAAGTTGATGATGAGTAAAGGTCAAGGAGATGCAAAAATTGAAGCAAGGAAATAAAAATAAAAAATGGCTTTACTCGGATGGCAGTGCAGTAGATCTGATCGACAAGGCTGCCGGGATCAATGGCCTCGAACTCGGCCCGGTCAGCTGGGAGCAATGCGCGGCGAAATATCTCGCGTGCAATATTGCTATCACGAAGGGCCGAATCACCCTCGCTGGTCGGGGACTCCGAGCCATCAGGCTCCCTCTCGGAGCAGCCTCCGACCCCAAACGAGCTTGGGACGTCGGCCCTCGACGAGCTCGGCCTGCCCGAGCTCGAAGCAGAAGGATGCGAGGAGCTCGGGACCCCAAGACCGTGGCCCAGCTTGGGACCCGAGCGTCGCAGGTGGACAACCTGCCGACCCGGCCGCTGGGAGATGGGGGCCAGGCATGCTGGGGCCGCCGAATCCCTTGCCCCCTAGATTCCGGGCTCGCGTGCTCGGCGGATGGAGTCTCCTTTCGGACGGACCCGGAAGTCCCAGCTTCAGGGCCCGCTTTCTCGGCGGGAGCGGAAGTCGAAGCCGACTTGGCCTTCTTCCTCGGCTTGGGCGAAGCCCCACCAGCCTCGGTCGCCCTCTTTTTATACCGGGCGAAAAGAGCCGCATTACTGGTCACCATTTAAGCGACGTCTGAAAAAGAGGAAAAATTCCAAATGTCAGGTCAGCAAAAAAATGATGATAAAAAAGAAGAAGAAATAAATAAGGCAAAGGATGACAAGACAGACGAGGAGCAGTGCAGCTGCCCTTACCCTCGAGGCGCGCCGAGCTCAGGCCAACATTCACTAGGGCCTCCTCGCTCAGGAGGTCGTTCAGAAGAATGTCTCCCCCGAGGCCATGAAGATTATCGACGATCCTCTACTCGTCCGCCGAAAGTGTGGGGAGCTTGTTAATGGCCCTGAGCCGGGGATGCCCCCATCTTGGGTCAAATCCACGAGCGCTCGGAGGAAAGAAAGAAAAATTTTCCCTTCTACCCACGAATGGAGGAAGAGGCACCTCGGAGGAACGGTCTACCACGCCGAAGGGCGAAGTAGAGCCATTCCCCGTCCACCGGGCTGGACTTCAGCATGAAGCACCAGCGGAAGATATTCACCGAGGTCGGTATCCCGTGTGCGAGGCAAAGGGATAGGAACCCGATGATGGTTCTCCACGAGTTCGGAGCAAGTTGTGCTGGGATGAGCTGATACGTCACCAAGAGCTCATTCATGAACTCGTATAAGGGGAACCGCAGGCCGGCCCAGAGTGTCTCAATGTACACCCCAATCCGACCTGGAGGAGGTCTCGTCACCCATTCCTCCAACCCCACGGGCTCAAGATGAAATTCGCTCTGAGGGAAGAACCGGGAGCGGATCAATTCCAACTCCTCCTCGGTCAAGCTGGATCCAACTTCGTCCGGGCCGTGACCCATCCCCAAGAGAAAAATGAAGAAGAAAGAAGAAGAGGAAGAAGCAGAAAAACAAAAACCCTCCGAGTAAACGTGGGTAGAAGACCTACTATGGTTGCACCGAAAATGCCGCCGACCACAAATAAGAGACCAAAACAACCGCCGGAAATCACATTGGAGCATCGCCAGGGGAGACTAAGCAGTGATCAGAAGAAAGAAGAGAAAAAGAATAGAGGAAAGAGAAGGCAATAGCAACGGCGGCCAAATCAGGATTTTTAGGGCCAAGTCTGGGGTTTATATAGACCCTCCCGACGGCCCAGATCGGCAGGACCAGATCTCACCTTCCGTCCAGATCGCGCAATGTGTCAGCTCCAAAAATTGAAGCGGCGTATCAACCTAGATCGACGCTTTAAAAGCAGAATCGAGGCGGCATCCCATCGGATCCCGAAGCCTCATCATAAGCCCACGGCCCGGAGCAACCTCGAGAAGTAGAAGGGCGTCGCCCCGTCGTCTCTCATTAAAGACGTCCCGAAGCACGCAGAATGGCGGAATGATTTAAAGCTGCCTGGCCCCACCAGCATAATGAAGGCAACTACTTCATTCGCCCAAGCTCGTAAGCGGCTCGAACTCGGAAGTCGGGGGTAGTGTTGGAGGAAAAACGGATTGCCCCGAAACACGTGGACGCATCGCCAGCATGTGATGGCAGGCACCTCGACAACAACCCTCGGATGTGCCTGACCTCCAGGCGCTCGACCTCCAAGCGCCCGACCCTGAAGCAGACCTCGAGGCGCCCGACCTTCAAGCGCCCAACCTCGGCATCTCTGCTACGATTTTAATCTTGCTCTTTTAAAAAGGGAAATTAAACGTAGGATACCCCAAGTATAGGGTGTAGCAAAGTAATATTCTCGGTAAGTCCGAGATCGAATCCACAGGGATTTGATAGTGAACAAAAAACTAAAGGCTAAATAATATTCAGATTGTCAAAATATAATTAAGGCATCAGGATTCAGCCTAGCACTTCATCATGTTTTTTCTAAAATCATCTATTATCTCAGTTAAATAGATTTAGTTTTATGGGCAGCATTACAGTAATTCTATTTTAAACTACAGGGATTTCTAAGCATCTGTTATACCCGGGGGAAATAACAAATCAAAGAAAATATATAAGTTTGAAATAATTTCTATAAATTTCCTGCACCATAAATTAAATCAAAAACATTAAAATCCCATTGATGATTAAATGAAATACATGAAGAAAATACTAGGCTTTTCCCTAGCCTTAGCTAGAGGAGATTTAGCTACTCATATGAAATGGGAACATTTTATAAAAGGGATTTGCATAGAATAAATAAAATAAACATAAACCCCTTTTTTTATCTTTCTTCTATCAAGGAAACAGAGCACTCTGTTTTCCTTGAATCTTCTCCCGTGGCCTCTCCTCCTTCGTCGCACGGCTAAGAGGAAAGATCGGAAGAGGGAGCTTTGCTGGTAGATCCTCCTGTGGCCTCTTCCTCCTTCCTCCCTCTCTCGCTCGAACTTGGATGGATCCGTCCGGCTAGCTGGTTTGTTCCGTCCGGCTGGGAATAATGCCGATAGATCCTCCTCCTCTTCTTCTCCCGTGTAGGAATGAATCCCCCCCCCCCTCTCTTCTTTCCGTCGGCTGCTGCTCCTCTTATAGCATGTTCTTGAGATGCGGGATGAAGTTGAATCGCTTGAGACTCTTCAGCTGGGAACGTTGCAGAAATTTGAGAATTGATGAGCCATGGGGTGGAATGATCCGTTTGGAAGATGAATGCTGGGACGTTGCAGACGTTTGGGAAGCTCCAGATGTTGACGTTGGGAAATTAAGAAGACTCGGCTTGGGACTCTTCTCCTCCGATGGCTGCTGGCCTCCTCCTCTTCCGTCGCACGCTCCATCGGATGGCTCCTCCTCTTCCGTCGCACGCTCCATGCTGAGCTGGGAAGAAAATAGGGGAAATGGAAAGATGATGAGATGCCGCTTGGAATTGAAGAGCTGGTTTAGCTTAGGTCCCTTGGGTCTGATTTAGGTCCCTTGGATTTGGTTTAGGTCCCTTGGATGAGATGCCATGATGCTTGGAATTAAAAAGTCCGTTTCCACGGTCGGTTGGAAAATTAGAAAATTTCAAAGCCCCCATGCTGTGGATGTTTGGAAAATTTATTGAGCTTGGGCTGCCAGGCATTGGGCTCAAATCCAGAGTTACTGGGTCTCTTGGATGAATTTCACTCAAACACAAATAAAACATTAATTAATTAATTTTATTAATAAAAATTAACTATAATACTAATTAAGATAATATGAAAATTTCACTTTTGTACTCTCATCACACCCCCCAACTAGCTTATTGCTAGTCTCTAGCAATTTAGTGTGAAAATGATAGAATGAGAGTGCAAAAGTATTATTTATTTTTATTAATATATATCAATATGCATGAATTAAAATAAATACTCACTTTCGTAGAGCATTACGATTGCACTTAGCATGTGCAACAAGCCGTTAAACCCCTAGGTTACCCTAGTGGACGAGTGTTGTCTCGTGAGGGTTTGCAGTGATGTTACCCACAAACATCATTTTTTTTTTTTTTTTTTTTTTTTGAAATCAAAAAGATACTTTAAAACATAGCAATCCTTAAGGCAAATGTAAATGTGATGTTTCAGAATACCTATACCTCCACCACAATTGGGTACCCCTTGAGTTCTAGGTGCACTACTCAAATTCACAAGTGTTAACTACCATTTGTTAGCTTCCGACCCACTAAATTTTCCGAATATCACATGTTATTTATCCAGAATGGTTCGCATATAAAAAATGAAGCTATCAATCCCAACTAGACATCCCAAGTACACAGAGTTCTAAAACAATGGAGTCAAACCAGTCATCCACATGTCACTTGGTTTAAGTTTAACTAACTCACTCATGTTTAAAATATTATTATTTTTTCTTCTTTTTTTTTTTTTTTTGAAATATATGACTACAACAGTCCAACTCCATTAGGCTCTAGTAAGGTCCATGTAACGAGCTTTGGGTCAATGACTCTTGATCCAGTTGGCTCAAGGCATTAAGTGAAATACCCCTCGGACTTAATTACTCGAACCAGACTACGCCACGAGGCCAGACTAATCACTTATTTCAGTTATTTTCACCTTTTTACGCGAACACTCGCTGCTTTGTAGGCAAGAGGCCCGGTTACTCAGTGAAGACAAACTGTATTATTTCTCTCTCTCTCTCTCTCTCTCTCTCTCTCTTTATATACATATGTAACGTGACTGTATTGTGACTATAGGTCAACCAAGGTCAGAACATAAGGCACCCAGGTAATCTAGCCGGGAATTTCAAACTCAATCTTTATGTGAAAACCAAAACATGGACTTTAAGACAAGGACACTCGTACTTCTTTTGCGAATAAGGTCAACAAACAAATAGGTAACACAAGTGAACTTCTGAGGCTTTCCTATTGTTATTGAATACTTGTGTGGGGATCTAATAATAGGTCTCTAATAAGTCATAATATGCTCCTTGCCTTAATAGCTACACATGTTTATTTCTGAAAAATATAGTGGTAATTAAATGCAACAAAATATATGTTTGTTATTATTATTACTATTATTATATTTTTGTATTATTTTATATATATATATATATATTTAAATAGAGATTTTTTTTTTGAAATATATGACAATTGGTATGATATATAGAAAAATATAGTAATCTCTCCCCCCAACTTAAATTCAACATTGTCCCCAATGTTTCAACATGAATGCATTAAATATGATAGTATGAAGGATAATAAGGCTGAAGGTTAGAATTTACCTGATAAAATGACTGCACACTGTTGTTGCTCACCAATTGTCATATGAAAGAAAGAAAAATTATGTACAAACAAAGGATCTCTAGCAGATATAGAGATCAATCCTGATAAACAGGATCTCCCAGATTGGTCGATTCAACTTCTGGGGTAAAGTTGTCCAAAAATAACTTCAAACGTTGGCCATTTACTTTAAAAATATTACCGGTGTTTGGATTCTCTATCTCAACGGTTCCATACGGATAAACAGTTTTAACTATAAATGGACCAGTCCACCTAGATCTCAATTTTTCTGAAAATAAATGAAGTCTTGAATTATACAATAGAACTTTCTGGGAAGGCTCAAATGTTTTTCTCATAATATTTCTATCATGAAAGACTTTCATTTTATTCTTATAAATTCGAGCATTCTCATATGCTTCATTCCTGATTTCCTCTAGTTCATTAAGTTGAAGTTTGCGTAGTGAACTAGCCTTATCCATATCAAAATTAAATCTCTTAATAGCCCAGTAGGCTCTATGCTCCAATTCCACAGGCAAGTGACACGGTTTACCAAAAATAAGACGGTACGGAGACATACCAATCGGAGTTTTAAAAGCAGTACGATAAGCCCAAAGTGCATCAGTTAAACGCAAAGACCAGTCTTTGCGATTTGGGTTAACCGTTTTTTCCAGAATATTCTTAATTAATCGATTTGATACTTCAACTTGTCCACTTGTTTGTGGATGATAAGGGGTGGCGACTTTATGGGTGATCCCATATTTTCGCATTAAAGCCTCAAAAGGCTTATTACAGAAGTGTGAACCCCCATCACTGATGATGGCTCGAGGCGTTCCAAATCTGGAAAGAATGTTTTCTTTTAAAAATTTTAAAACAGTTTTGTGGTCATTATGTTTGCAAGGAATTGCCTCAATCCATTTGGAGACATAATCTACAGCTACTAAGATGTACAAATTTCCGAATGAAGGAGGAAATGGACCCATAAAATCTATTCCCCAACAATCAAATATTTCGATAATTAAAATTGGGTTAAGAGGCATCATATTCCTACGAGTTATCCCATCTAACTTTTGACAACGCTCGCAAGCTTTGCAAAAGTTATGGGAATCTTTAAACAAGGTGGGCCAATAGAAACCGCACTGTAAAATTTTTGCAGCCGTTTTCTTAGCAGTGAAATGACCACCGCAAGCTTCAGAATGACAAAAGGAAATGACACTAATAAATTCGTCATTAGGTACACATCTCCTAATAATTTGATCTGGGCAGTATTTGAAAAGATAAGGATCATCCCAAAAAAAATTTTTTATTTCAGTCAAAAATTTTCTTTTGTCTTGTTTATTCCAATGACTTGGTAGTTCACCTGTGACTAGAAAATTTGCAATGTCTGCAAACCAGGGTGAAGATGTGATCTCAAACAGTTGCTCGTCAGGGAAAGTGTCTTTTATGGGTGAATTGTCTAAGGAATCTGGAAGAGTGAGACGGGATAAGTGATCAGCTACTACATTTTCTACCCCCTTTTTATCTCTTATTTCTAGAAAAAATTCTTGGAGCAGAAGGATCCACCTAAGCAAACGCGCCTTAGCATCATTTTTTGAAAGAAGGTACTTAAGGGCAGCGTGGTCAGTGTAGATAATGATTTTGGATCCAATCAAGTAAGACCTAAATTTGTTTAGTGCAAATACTACGGCGAGTAGTTCTTTTTCCGTAGTTGTGTAATTCATTTGTGCACTATTTAAAGTCTTACTTGCATAGTAGATAACATAAGGCTTTCTTTCTTTTCTTTGCCCTAGAACTACCCCAACTGCATATTCACTAGCATCACACATAATTTCAAAAGGAAGTGACCAGTCAGGTGGTTGCATGATGGGAGCAGAGGTCAGCAAGCTTTTAAGTTTATCAAAAGCTTTTTGACATTCTTCAGACCGCACAAATATGGTTTCCTTTTGAAGGAGATTACATAAGGGTTTAGATATTGAACTAAAATCTTTAATGAATCTCCTATAAAATCCTGCATGACCCAAAAATGAGCGTATATCTTTGATAGTTTTTGGGTTGGGTAAGTTAGCAATTAAGTCAATTTTAGCCTTGTCTACTTCAATTCCTTCAGATGAAATGACATGCCCGAGAACAATTCCCCTAGTTACCATGAAATGGCACTTTTCCCAGTTTAAGATTAGATTCTTCTCCTCACACCGAATTAAGACTAGCCTTAAATGGTCTATACAGTTTTCAAAAGAGGAGCCGAAAACAGAGAAATCATCCATGAAGACTTCCAAAAAACGCTCAACCATGTCAGAGAAAATACTGAGCATGCATCTTTGGAAGGTTGCAGGAGCATTACATAATCCAAAAGGCATTCTCTTGTAAGCAAATGTGCCAAAAGGACATGTAAAAGTGGTCTTTTCCTGATCTTCAGGATCAATTGCAATTTGGTTGTAACCTGAATAGCCATCTAGGAAGCAATAAAATTTGTGGCCTGCCAACCTTTCTAAGATTTGATCAATAAAAGGTAGAGGAAAATGATCCTTCCTAGTGACAAAATTAAGTTTTCTGTAGTCAATGCATACACGCCAACTAGTGGGGACCCTAGTTGGAACTAATTCATTGTCGGCATTTTTGACTACAGTAACACCAGATTTTTTCGGGACCACTTGGGTTGGACTTACCCATTTACTATCTGAAATTGGGTAGATCATACCCGCATCCAGAAGTTTCAGAACTTCTGCTCTAACCACATCCTTCATGTTTGGGTTTAATCGACGTTGAGGTTGACGAGAAGGTTTGGCATCAGCTTCTAGGTAGATTCTATGAGTGCAAATTGAGGGACTAATTCCCTTGATATCAGCAATTGTCCACCCTATTGCTCCCTTATGTTCCTTGAGAATTTCTAACAATTTTAATTCCTGATTTTGTTCGAGTTGGGATGATATGATCACAGGAAAAGTCTCTTCTTGACCAAGATATGCGTACTTGAGCTCAGATGGCAAAGGCTTTAGCTCAAGTTTAGGTGCTTGAACACTAGATGGTAGAGGACTATTGTTGCGTGTGGGCAATTCTTCAAAACGAGATTTCCACCTATCTGTATCCAACAAAGAAGCTGAATCTAATATAGCACTGATTTCTCTAAAGTTTTGATTGATATCTGTATTTCCGAAATGAGTTAGGCATGTTTCTAAAGGATCAGAAGAAAGAGATGGGACAAGAGCATCTTCTACAATGGAGTCGATCAGATTAACTCCATGAATTTCATCATTTTCGTTATCATTATCGGGTTGTTTACAAATGTTAAATATATTAAAATCTATAGTCATATTCCCGAATGACATTTTCATTATTCCATTTCGACAGTTGATCAAAGCATTAGAAGTAGCTAGAAATGGGCGGCCTAGAATGACAGGTATTGGAGTGGTACAGTTCATGACAGGCTGGGTATCTAATACTATGAAGTCGACTGGAAAAATAGAATTTATCAATTTGGACAAGTACATCCTCGACTACTCCTCTTGGTATCTTTATAGATCGATCGGCAAGTTGGAGAGTAACCTTGGTGGGTTTTAGTTCACCAAGTCCTAATTGTTCATAAACTGAATAGGGCAGTAAGTTAACACTAGCACCTAAATCCAGAAGGGCTCGTTGTATCCTGAAGTTTCCTATGATGCAAGATATGGTAGGACAACCAGGATCTTTATATTTAGGTGGGGTGTTGTGTTTGAGAATAGCACTCACCTGTTCAGTTAGAAAAGCTTTCTTTTGTACGTAAAGCTTTCGCTTTATGGTACAAAGATCTTTTAAAATTTTTGCATAAGATGGAATCTGCTTAATGGCATCTAATAGAGGAATGTTAATCTTTACTTGTTTAAAGATATCCAAAATTTCTTGATCAGGTACTCCTTTTTTAGCTGCAAGCAAGCGCTGAGGGAATGGAGCAACTATTTTATGATGAGGTATTGGATCATCTTGTTCGGTATTATTTTCATTCCTTTTCTCAATGGATTTTTCAGGTCTGTCATCCTTCGTTGGAATTTCTTTGTTAATTATTTTTTCGCTACGGAGGGTTGTGACAGACTTAACTTGTTCAAATTTAGGTTGGGATGAACTTGCTTCATGGACCTCATGTTGACCCTTTGGGTTAGATTGAGGTTGGGCTGGAAATGTCCCTTTTTTCCTAACATTGAGTTGAGCCTCAATTCTACCTACAGAATTTTTAAGTTCTTGAAGTGACTGCATGGTATTCTGATTTATCTAGGTCTGCCCTTGCATGAATGCCTGCAAAGTATCCTCAAGAGATCTCTTATGGGGTGGCACATAGGGTATGGAATTCCCTTGAGATTCATTGGCAGTGGGTCCATGTCTCCAACTAAAGTTAGGATGGTTTCGCCAGTTAGGATTATATGTTTCAGGAAATGGTCTCTTATAAGCATTTGTAAAATTCGCTTGATCATGCAATACTTCTTGGAAGGCGGGGATTGTAGGACAATCCTTGGTTAAGTGTGCATTACTCTCACAGATTTCACAAATACTTTCATCTATAGTAGGTGCCTTTCCTGTATGGGCTCTGCTTAATTCAATGGCTTCAACCTTCCTAGTTAGATTAGCAATCTTTAAATTTACATCATTTTCTTCTTTAACATGATACATTCCTCCTTTAGTATTAGTCGATTTTTGAGGTTTCTCGTTCTTATCTATTGTATCCCAGGCTTGTGCATTTTCTGCCAACAGATCAAAATAGTCCAAGGCTTCCTCTGGTTCCTTATTCATAAATTCACCATTACACATCATTTCCACAAATTGTCTCATATTGGAGGTCAAACCATCATAAAAGAAACTGATGATTCTCCAAATTTCGTATCCATGATGTGGGCAAGCAAGGAGAAGGTCCTTAAATCTTTCCCAACACTGAAAAAATGTTTCTCCATCTTTTTGTGCAAAGTTCATGATATTTCTTCTAAGTGTGTTTGTTTTATGTGTTGGGAAGAATTTCTTTAAAAATTCTCTTGTCATTTCTTGCCAGGTGGCTATGGTCCTAGGCCTTAAGGAGTGTAACCATGACTTAGCTTTTTCCTTTAAAGAAAAGGGAAATAACTTAAGCTTCACTACCTCTTCATTGATATTATTAAATTGAAGTGTTGAACACACTTCATCAAATTCTTTTAGGTGCAAATAGGGACTTTCTGAATCAAGTCCATGAAACTTTGGGAGTAATTGGATTATTCCTGGTTTCATGTCAAAAGCTCCCGTAGCAATAGGAATAACCATACAGGATGGGGTACTGGTCCTAGTGGGTTGTAGATAATCACGAAGCGTTCTAATAGGTAAGTCTTCTTGAAATTCATTGTCTCCCTGATTACTACCATTATCTTCCATTTGATTATTTGAACTTTTATCCCTAGATTCAACTCGGACTAATCTTTTCGTTTTATCCCTTTGCCACAACCGCATATACTGACCAATTAACCAGTCGACTTTTTTTTATAAATATTATTATTATTAATTATTTATTTATTTATTTTGTATATATATATATATTTTTAGAGTTTTGGATGAGTATGAATATTACCTAAAGCTATGAATATTGACACCCTGCTACTAAAATTATTCACAATCAAATAGTATCAAAGCATAGCACCCTTATTTCTAATGTTTTTCTAAAAATTTCTAGTTAATGGGTTCAGCCCTTAGATTATTTTATGCAAATGCTTTATACTATATGCAACAATCAAGAAGATTTTTAACATTTTATGTCATGACATTAAATTGCATTTGAATAGTTGATCAAGCAAACTAGCTAAATTTTTTTTTTCTTTTTATTTATTTATTATTTTTATTATTTTATTATTTTAATTAATAATAATTTTTTTTTTAATTTTTTAAAACAAGAGTAAAATTCTAATGTAGGAAAAATAGGACTAGTATGAACAAAATAGAAAAATTAATTTAAATACTCACGGCCGGAGTTCGTTCACTCCGGGAATCCAAAAATGTGATCTTGATCTTCTTCGTTACTGGTCCTGCTTTTGTTGCCCTTGAATCTGAAAAGATTTGAAATTTTAGCTGTGTTAAAAATAAAGAAAAATTGAAGAACTAGAAATAAAGAGTTGAAATTTTCAGCCTTGTTCTCGTTCGCACGTTGCAAATCCCCGGCAACGGCGCCAAAAACTTGCTACGATTTTAATCTTGCTCTTTTAAAAAGGGAAATTAAACGTAGGATACCCCAAGTATAGGGTGTAGCAAAGTAATATTCTCGGTAAGTCCGAGATCGAATCCACAGGGATTTGACAGTGAACAAAAAACTAAAGGCTAAATAATATTCTGATTGTCAAAATATAACTAAGGCATCAGGATTCAGCCTAGCACTTCATCATGTTTTTCCTAAAATCATCTATTATCTCAGTTAAATAGATTTAGTTTTATGGGCAGCATTACAGTAATTCTATTTTAAACTACAGGGATTTCTAAGCATCTGTTATACCCGGGGGAAATAACAAATCAAAGAAAATATATAAGTTTGAAATAATTTCTATAAATTTCCTGCACCATAAATTAAATCAAAAACATTAAAATCCCATTGATGATTAAATGAAATACATGAAGAAAAATACTAGGCTTTTCCCTAGCCTTAGCTAGAGGAGATTTAGCTACTCATATGAAATGGGAACATTTTATAAAAGGGATTAGCATAGAATAAATAAAATAAACATAAACCCCTTTTTTTATCTTTCTTCTATCAAGGAAACAGAGCACTCTGTTTTCCTTGAATCTTCTCCCGTGGCCTCTCCTCCTTCGTCGCACGGCTAAGAGGAAAGATCGGAAGAGGGAGCTTTGCTGGTAGATCCTCCCATGGCCTCTTCCTCCTTCCTCCCTCTCTCGCTCGAACTTGGATGGATCCGTCCGGCTAGCTGGTTTGTTCCGTCCGGCTGGGAATAATGCCGATAGATCCTCCTCCTCTTCTTCTCCCGTGTAGGAATGAATCCCCCCCCTCCTCTTCTTCTCCCGTGTACTGCTGCTCCTCTTATAGCATGTTCTTGAGATGCGGGATGAAGTTGAATCGCTTGAGACTCTTCAGCTGGGAACGTTGCAGAAATTTGAGAATTGATGAGCCACGGGGTGGAATGATCCGTTTGGAAGATGAATGCTGGGACGTTGCAGACGTTTGGGAAGCTCCAGATGTTGACGTTGGGAAATTAAGAAGACTCGGCTTGGGACTCTTCTCCTCCGATGGCTGCTGGCCTCCTCCTCTTCCGTCGCACGCTCCATCGGATGGCTCCTCCTCTTCCGTCGCACGCTCCATGCTGAGCTGGGAAGAAAATAGGGGAAATGGAAAGATGATGAGATGCCGCTTGGAATTGAAGAGCTGGTTTAGCTTAGGTCCCTTGGGTCTGATTTAGGTCCCTTGGATTTGGTTTAGGTCCCTTGGATGAGATGCCATGATGCTTGGAATTAAAAAGTCCGTTTCCACGGTCGGTTGGGAAATTAGAAAATTTCAAAGCCCCCATGCTGTGGATGTTTGGAAAATTTATTGAGCTTGGGCTGCCAGGCATTGGGCTCAAATCCAGAGTTACTGGGTCTCTTGGATGAATTTCACTCAAACACAAATAAAACATTAATTAATTAATTTTATTAATAAAAATTAACTATAATACTAATTAAGATAATATGAAAATTTCACTTTTGTACTCTCATCAATCTCCGACCTCAGAGCTCGAAGCCCTGCGGCCTTGCGGTCCTGGTCTCGGCCAAGCCAAACCTGACCGACCTCAACTCCGAAGAAAGCCCAATCAAAGAATGAAGCAGGGCTCTCCACTCCACCGGAAGTCAAGCCTCTCTCATCCTCATCCGGGATCCAATCCCGGAATCTCCGCCTGAACGACTGTTAACAATTAATATGTATGGTCTCCACGGATCTTCGGCTTACTCAACAATTAATGCGCATGGCCTCCACGGATCTCCGACTTACTCAAAATTCCAAGCCATCCACGATAACCAGTTGACTCACTCAACTCCGTCCGGTCACCCACAGCAGTTCATTAATTCACACGATCATGCCCAATCATGACGGTAACTTATTTGATTTGCCCAGTCACATCACAGGTAACCCTGTATCCCCCCTATAAAAGGAAAACTTCCTCCCTTTCAAGGGGGATTCTGATTTTTAGACTCATGCATACAGTCCACCTTATTCTTCAAATCAAGCCCCCTCTGACTTAAGCATCGGAAGGTCAGCGTCGGAAGCCCCGGCCACTGGCTTTTTGCAGGTCCCCCGGAGGGCATAGCCCGCCGACGTACCATTCGCACTGGAGCTCCTTCTTCTCAGCCAAGTGGTCACCCCCGGGTCCAATTTCCAGCAACAATTATTATCGTCTTTTTGGTTGGGATTGCCTTTGTTTGTGGGATAACTTAGTCTTGCAATGTGAGAAAGAACACCCTAACAGTCTCTATAGCTATGTGAATTCATAGAGTTTCATTTTTGAAAATTGTCACTGTCCTTTAAATGACTATAAATAAAACCAATGGGGGGTCAATTGAAAAGGATGGTGTAACCAAAGCCATTCCACATGCAGATCGAACGGTTGGTAATATAAAGTATATCACGGAAATTACTGAAAACACTTTAGGCATATTTGGTTAGAGAAAGTTGGGCCCTGGAATGAGAATAGGATTGAGTGACCTCTATTTCAGTAGTTTGGTTGAAGAAAGTCATGTTCTCATTCTAATTCTAGAGGAAATAAGAATTTGCTCCAATTCTCTAAAATCTAATCTGGACTCTCGTACAGTATTGAAATTCTATTCTGATTCCAATTCCAATTTCAATCAAGAACTAAAGGCATTAGATAATATGTCCAATCTAGAAGGGATATTTCCGGACAATCTTGGAAATAAAAATTAGATAGACGAAAACCACCTAGGCTTTTACTTTTCTAATTTTGGATATAATATAATATAATAATGAATGAAAAAAAGGAGAAGAAATACCCTGAATGCTAATGACTTCAATAATTCTTGAAATATGGTCTAAACTAATGATCATTTCACTAATATCATGAAATAACAGAATACAAGGTTTCAATGTAAATTATTGTGTCTTTCTCTTATTTATATTTTTCTTTTTGAGTAGGGATACAAGTGGATCGGGTAAGATCAGGAGGGACATAACTCAGACCCAATCCATATAACCCTATTCCATTTAATTTGGATCAGATTAGATTCCATATTTCGATCCATTGAGAGTAGGTCAAATCAAGTGAAAAATATTAAACATAAATCATAAGAAATATATAGATTAGTCATCTAATTATATTATAAATATATGAGGAAATAAAGATATAGTAAACAACATATAAATATTGTCAAAAATATTCTACATAAGATTTAATTAATAAGCCCACATAGATATAATCACAATATCTTCAAAATTTTGGATCAGAGATCAGCAATGCAAATATTATCATGAAGAAAAGACTAGTTCTTCCATTCACGGAGGATTTTAGAATATATAGTATCCTACTTTTGAATCGGCTTAGATTGGTTTGGGTTTATGTTAGGCATTTAAGGATCTAAGTTCAATCAATACCTGAAATGGCTCAAGTTTTTTAATTGGAGTCAAATCCAAATAGCTTTGGTTCAAGTTGGATCGGATTAAGTTTGAACCAGTTCCAGATTGCATGCAAGTGGTTCAATCCAATCTATCTGCAGCCAAATTTTTGGGTAAATGGTAATAAAGATGTTTGAAGTTTAAAACAGAGCCTTCCCCATACTTCCAATTGAAAATGCTGTTATCAAGATATAAAGTTCCATGTTCTTTCATTTTTATTTTTTTTTTGTACCCCCACCTGTGAAAAATTAGTGAGGTATTTGTTATTTGCAAGAATGCACCATCCAGCTTCTTTAGATAATGTGTAATCTTTTCTACCCAATATGTAGTCTATATAAGAATTTACTTGATTATTGATTTTGCAAAAAAAGTTTAGAATTTTAGAATAATGAATATGTCACGCCCCGCCTCTGCGAGGCACGTGAGGCACCTAGTGCCCACGTGGGGGCCGCATGAGGGGGGAACACGAGGCTCCCCTGCCAGATATTGTCCGGTTCTGGGGCTTCACGCAAGCGTCCTTCACCCCTCCTCGGTTTTGTTTTCCTCCCAAAACACGTCTGCAGGATTAGGAGACACCCGCCTCATATGCCCAGGCTCTGGAACGAGTCTTTCCGATGTGGGACTATTGGGCCTCACACCCTTCCCACCATCGGACAAGAGCCGTCCTCGGCTCTGATACCAAATGTCACGCCCCCGCCTCTGCGAGGCACGTGAGGCACCTAGTGCCCACGTGGGGGCCACATGAGGGGGGAACACGAGGCTCCACTGCCAGATATTGTCCGGTTCTGGGGCTTCACGCAAGCGTCCTTCACCCCTCCCCGGTTTTGTTTTCCTCCCAAAACGCGTCTGCAGGATTAGGAGACACCCGCCTCATATGCCCAGGCTCTGGAACGAGTCTTTCCGATGTGGGACTATTGGGCCTCACACCCTTCCCACCATCGGACAAGAGCCGTCCTCGGCTCTGATATCAAATGTCACGCCCCCGCCTCTGCGAGGCACGTGAGGCACCTAGTGCCCACGTGGAGGCCACATGAGGGGGGAACACGAGGCTCCCCTGCCAGATATTGTCCGGTTCTGGGACTTCACGGAAGCGTCCTTCACCCCTCCCCGGTTTTGTTTTCCTCCCAAAACGCGTTTGCAGGATTAGGAGACACCCGCCTCATATGCCTAGGCTCTGGAACGAGTCTTTCCGATGTGGGACTATTGGGCTTCACACCAGACTCGTTCCAAAGCCTGGGCATATGAGGCGGGTGTCTCCAAATCCTGAAGACGCGTTTTGGGTGGAAAACAAAACCGGGGAGGGGTGAAGGACGCTTGCGTGAAGCCCCAGAACCGGACAATATCTGGCAGGGGAGCCCCGTGTTCCCCCCTCATGTGGCCCCCACGTGGGCACTAGGTGCCTCACGTGCCTCGCAGAGGCGGGGGCGTGACATTTGGTATCAGAGCCGAGGACGACTCTTGTCCGATGGTGGAAAGGGTGTGAGGCCCAATAGTCCCACATCGGAAAGACTCGTTCCAGAGCCTGGGCATATGAGGCGGATGTCTCCAAATCCTGAAGACGCGTTTTGGGTGGAAAACAAAACCGGGGAGGGGTGAAGGACGCTTGCGTGAAGCCCCAGAACCGGACAATATCTGGCAGGCCAGGGAGCCCCGTGTTCCCCCCTCATGTGGCCCCCACGTGGGCACTAGGTGCCTCACGTGCCTCGCAGAGGCGGGGGCGTGACAGCATATCAAACAAATCTCTAGATGTTTTTGTTCTTAGACCTATGTACGAGACATGTGATTCACTAATATAAAATATCTACTACATATTTGTTGAGTGTTCCATAGATATTATTGAATATTCTATCTACATTTGTTTAGACTACCACATATCACTCATGGGGAAAAAATCACTAAGGAATTTCATAATTGTGTATCATTTACAAAAAGAAAAAAAATTAACTTTTCTTATAGAATAAATAATTAAATGAATATTTTTTGCAAAATCCAACTAGCCCATGACAATGCTCAAGATGATACAAGGTCTAATCTTGTCAATAAACTAACACTTGTCCATATTGTAAGTAGAATTTGTCCGAGTTCTAATAATTTCATTTCTCAAGGTAATATGCATTAAGCGGGAAAGATATAAAGTTCTAGAATATAAGTACCTAGGTTTAGATTTTTGGAAATGCACCATCCCAAAAAGTACCCAAAACCCCTAGTTGTGTGTCACCACCAAGGCAAGCCCCAATTTACAATAAAATGCATTATGTTTCATCAAAAGGAATTTTCGTGAAAAATAAATATAGTTTCTTTTCGATGGAGAATAGACTTTAAAACTAAAACCAATTATTGACACGCATAGAATCATAAATCTTGTGGTGAAAATTACCATGATCCATCTCTATCAGTTGTGGTTGATCTATGCTATAAAATGCGCAACCCTTTTCCTTTTTAATTATTTTGACTATTAAGCAAGATTAATTATCTTATCGTGTGAATCACAAACTTAAGGCCAATATGGACAATAGGTATTATCTTGCTGCCAAGTGGGAGCATTTCAACTTTCTTTTTCTTTGTCTCATCCACTAAGTCGTTGGTTTATCTCAGCTTTCTGGCTACTTAGGATTGCATCTTCCTCCGGAGCTATACCACTTGATAATTTAAAATCAAGTAGAAAGTGATGAAATAACACGCAACCTTGTTTAGACCAAGCATTTCATCATTATTCTCCATTAAATCCATCATATCACAACTTTAAAACCAAGAATTGCTGATCACAAATTGGACCTACTCAGATACTCCACTAGCAAATCCTTGCAGCGTTCATGCATATTTCTAATTATACTTTACTTTTGTCTATTTGGAAGGTGGCGTGGAAATTAATCTCTCTCAGCTGCTTGAGAGAAAACAGACTTGTCTCTCACTTAGCTACAATTATTCTTAGAGTCAGTTTAATCATTCTGCTTAAATAATTTAAAACGCTAATGATTTGTCCTATAACATGCTTAAAATACTCGAGCGGAGGGTGATGGGAGGTGGGTGTCATTTTCCCATGCAAGACACGTCTCGAGAACTTCGAAGTCAATTGCTATCAGAGGATACTAGCATTCCTCATGTATTCTGCGCGTGCAAGGATAAAATTTTTTATATAAATTTATTTTCATTAAAAATAATATATTAATTTATATTTTAATCCACAAAAATTATATCAATTTATATTTTTAAGAATTTGATTTTTAATCTCTTGGATTATAGTAGCTTAGTTGTAATCAAAAACAGATTTGTATAAGTGAAACTCGGAATTAGAGAAGGTAAATTAGAAAAGATTTATTTCATACAATTCTAGAAAAGTTTTTTTTTTTTTTTTTGTGCTGTAGGGTTAAGGAAGAAAAGTCCACTTAGTTTGAAATTGATGACATGACATGCTCAATTTTTCTATAATTTTTTAATAGTTTTGTTGAATTTTGGAGACGGTAGAGCTTTCTCTCTCTTGTCCATTTAATAGGTATTGATTGATTTTTGATTGCCCAGAAATAGGCAGAGGGAATTGATTTCTCCTAGAACTTGCCATTTTAAATATTTGGTTGGTCCAAAATTAGTCAACACGCATTGGCTGAATTCTGATGAGCAAAACATATCTTAAAGAGTGGCAATTTTTGGTCTCAACCCTTTCTGACTTGTCTCAACTAAATAATTTTTTTTTCTTTGGCGGATTCTTCATACAATACGTATATGAATACACTCAATAAAATCAAAAAAGCGGAGTGCCTTTAGCATCTTCCCCTCTTCTGACTAAAGAATGTATCCTAAGTGGTGGGCCGCATAGGCAGCCATCCAGTCGGCCGCCCCATTAGCTTTTCTGAATACATACCCTCATCCCTCATCATCATTTCTATGTTCCGGATCAGAGGGGTGGTCCGTGCCCCCCCCCCCCCCCCCCCCCCCCCCCCCCCGCGCGCCCGAATCCGATCCGACTAAATAGATTTCGATGATGTCTTTTTATGATTCGACGAGGTTTTATGAATTAGCTATGCACGGGTTTGGCTCTCCAATCCGATTGGCCATCACCAGTTAATGTTAAACAAACACTTCTAGATAGTGGCAATTATCCAGCAGGCACCTAACAAATAATTGCTTTGGATAATTATGGAGTCTACATAACTAATAATGAAGAAAATATGATAAAGAGAGAAAGAAAAGGAGGGAATAATATTTTAGGATTTATTTTACTTCATGCATGCACTTACTTCTAGTCTTCAATTGCTCATTTTGTTTGGATTCCCTCTCTATATGCTCAAGAAAGCATGTGAAATCTGGATCTGAAGTCTTTGAGGGTCTCCTAAGCTGGTAAAGTCTTCATGAGGGTTGTCTCTTTCAAGCTTGTAGGGTCTTGATGAGAGTCCTCTCTCTTTCTCTCTCTCTCTCTCATACACACTCTCATATATGCACATGCTCATGCCTCCTCTTCTGAGTACAATAGTCTGAATGAAAGTAATAATGTTAAACACCTAATGTTTGCATATATCATCTAGCTACCCTTGGTCCACCCACATTATTGGACCTTCTTTTTACCGCTAGCAAAAGATTTTGATGTCTTTTACAAATGTTCTTTATTAAACCTTATGATGTGCGGTGTGCGATGGCAAAGAAGTCCAATCCTTATCAAACTTTGGTAAAAAAAAAAATTTGAATTCAAATATATTTATTTACAATTGGGTGGCTAATATCGTATTAGAAGTTCAAACCCAATGCTCGATGCATGTCTTCATTGGCTTGGTCGGTGGATCATGGTTGATAGAAATATATCAATGTTTCGAAGAAAAAAATAATAGTAATATCTCTTTTTTCTAGATACTAATAATATGCTCGTGCAATGCATGCTAATAAAATAAAGTAATAATAAAGGAATGGGTTTTAAAAAAGTCGAATGGATTGGGAATGTGGAAAAAGTGCATAGAGATTTTTTAAATAGAGTTCAACTACTTTAGGATGTCTAGCGGAAATCATGTAAATTAAAAATAAAAATAAAGAAACAAATAAAGATGCACATGGTTCATATATCTAACTTTTTTTTTTTTTTTCTTTTAGATATTTGTGAAAAGAGGGATGAAGGCTAGATTTGGTTCATTAGAAAAAATCATAAAAAACTCGAAAGTTTAGAAAATTCAAGTTTTCTAGCTATTTGGATAACAAGAAAACTAATAGACTGTGAAAAAAAAAATAATTCTAGATTTGATTTATTTCTTTTATTATTCTTGAAATTTTTTTCCCTTTCTTTTGTTTAGATTTTTGGATAACCAAGCATACCTTAAGTTTATTCTAATCAGAAAATTTAATAGATGGAATCTAAAATGATATATTTCTCTCGTAGATACTTAGAGGGGAGTTGCGAACTAGAGCTTAGAAATATACTCCTCTACTTAGAAACATGATTTATCAATGTCATGATGGGGACTTCAAATGCAGTGTATCTAAACATGATCATCCGATTCCAGAATTTGGTTAAAAAAAAGAAAAAAATTTAAACATGATTGCTTACAATTGGGCTGGGTTGGATCTCATGGAGAGTCCAACCAAAAACCTAAAGCAAGTGTTTGTTGAGGACTTCATTTTTTCTTCTTCTTCTTAAATTTCTTCCGTTTGAGGGAATATTAAAAATAAACTAAATAGGTAAGTTTGAAAATGGCAATAGATTACTGGTCCAAGTTAAAATTTAACAGCTAATTGTGGACCCTAACCTGATTTCCTCTTCTTCTTCTGCATTAAGAACAACCCTTTTCTTCTTTTTTCTTTGAGCGAATATTGAAAACAAATTAAATAGGCAAATTTCATCTAAAGTGGCAATAGATTACTGGTCCAAGTTAAAGTTTTACTGCCCATTGTGGACCCTAACCTGATTCAATAGATAATCAGGTCCATTTTTGGACTCAAACCCAAGTTAGTTCTTCTAGCTAGCATAGAGCATTAGCCCCCATGCCATCTCTACTACTATCATCGCATCTAATGCTCTGGTGTTGGTATCATTTCAACAAACATGCATGTTAACTGGCAAACAAGATTTCATAACAAAAACAAACGTTGGGAGGTGGAACGGAACAAGACAGCTTTATGGGATGGATCGAGTTCAGATTTGAATCTCTGTCCATGATCCTCTCCAAAAGCTAATTAAATTGACACAATTTTCCTTTTTGAAGCCCAACCAATCATCAATTCTTCTTTAGTTATGTGTTAGAGAGAGAGAGAGAGTAGAAAGGAAGTACAATGCGCACCTTACCTTTATCCCTTCCTACCAAGAGAGAGAGAAGTTCCCAAAAGATAAGGGACAATGGGGACCCTAGAGTCACAATTTTCCTCATGCCTTTGCAATAAAGTGAAGGCCCATTGGAGGTAGATTTTTCGCTATAAATATAAGGTAAGATCTACTAGTTCATGGATGGCAAGATCTCTATGGGCATGACATGATGAACAAAGAAATTGTAGGTCCCCCCATGGAATATTGATTGTATGCTTTTAGTAAAGGAGGGTAAGCTAGAGTGAAAAGAACAATTCACTCGAGTACTCCATGCAATCTTTGTTGATCAAAAGCATCCTATGATGGTATCTAAGAGTGAGTCCTCCAAAAGTAGGCCAATTATGGGATACCTGAGCAAGGATTGGGATGCCAACAAGTGATCAAGTTGAGCAAACTTTGTGTTTGCAATCTAGATCTAGCTAGTATTGACCTATTTATTCTTTAGCTATGTTTATATTTTATCTCTATTTTTCCGAACCATCTTAGATAAGGTCTAGTTACACTTTAATGGACCGAAAAAAGGCTAGGAAAATTTTGGCAGCATTAGGCCAACTTGCTGAGAAAAGGGGAGATCTAGGTTTAAGATTCAAGTTCAATTCATGGGTCTAGACTTGATTTTCATGTGTAAGAGCGATGGAGAGCCTCTTTCTTTCTTTCTTTATATTTTTCTTTTTCTTTTCCTTTTTTTTTTGTTGTCAATGTGTAGGGGCTTGCATATTGGGGACAATGAACTCTCTATGATTAGTTAAAACCATGCCCTTATATTATTATTTATTTAAGAGTTAAGCTTGGTGCGCTCTAATTGGAACATGAAATCTTCCCCATAGGAGAGAAGAATGACAACCATTGCTATTTTCCCAATGGCTTCTGAACCCATTTACTACCCCATAGAGAAAAAAATGCACAAGAAATGCAAGTACGACATGTTCATTGTTGAACTATAAGCCATGAAGTTGCAACCTAGATATCCATATTTTCTTTTTCTTTTTCTTTTTTCCTTTGTAGAATAGCCGTATGAGGTATCATGAGGCATTGTCCACCATTGGACTAGGAACCATGAAGTTGCAACCATCTAATAATATTGGTAACAGATCATTAGTTCTCAAAAATTTACACACACAAAGAATGGATTGTTAATAGATACTGTAGCGGAGAATATTCATGTGGAGAGAGAAATGATTTAAAATACAGAATGAATCTTGCATATAGATTTACTTAATTTTTAATTTTGTGAGAAATTGTTAAATTTATATTTTTTTCTCAAATAATATCTATTTTCTCGATGATTTTGCTTTTGTAAGATAGATAATAATCCGATCAAGTAGAAAAAATGATTTCATTTAACTCGTGCCACTTGAACCTCTCAAAAGAATAATAAGAAAATTGACTAAAATATCTCCATTTATATAAATGATGCCCGCCTTTACAAAATCTAGGCCGAGTTCCTTTCCTAGTTGGGATAGGTTACAATTTTTCTAAAATAGACATGATTAGTGAATGATCATGGAAAAGCTTAAATAATTTGTAGCTCTAGATGTCAACTTCTACATTGATTTTGTTTTGAATCTTTTTGCTTGATTCTTTTTTTTTTTTTCAGATTGTGAGATAGGCCCAACCAAAGTGTTTCTTGAACATAAAACTTTTACTTAACCAACCAATTTGGAAGTCTCGACATTGTCCAATAATACCGAATGCTACATGTGTTGAAATTTTTAGGGATGGATGCAGTGTCGTAGATCTAAAAAATCATATTAATTGGAGGTTATTTGAGGAAGTTACAACCTTTGGATGTTTTAGTGTGCAATTTGGTCCCAAATGTTATAGATCCTATTCCTAAACTAAGTCCATACCTTACCGAACTAGTTATAATAGTCCACTGTGGGTCTAGTGATCCTCCTTGATCGGGATAGTCGTCTAAACAAATTGAGTATTAAACATTCAAAGTACGTGTATTGCATGTGTATTCACTAAATATGTATCAGATGTTCATTAAATGTGCACCACCCAAATCATATATAGTTCTAGAGGCAAAATCATTCACAAACATTAAAGTCATCATTTTACAAAAGAAAACTCTTACATTTTCTAGTAAAATCAATAATTACATAGTTGATTTAGAGGAGATTTGAATGCATGATCATCAACAAACTTGATTCTAATACCATGCTATAAACTTGCTAATAAACCCCTAAAAACTCTATGTTTTAAGCTAATAAGAAATAGATCAACGATATGTATCAAACTTAACAAACTATATGGTCAAAGAAAAATCTCATGATCAAAGTTTATGTATTTTGACACAACAAAAGTTGAGATGTATTTCATGGAGGATTGT
This sequence comes from Phoenix dactylifera, assembly GCF_051530095.1. Lineage (NCBI taxonomy): Eukaryota > Viridiplantae > Streptophyta > Magnoliopsida > Arecales > Arecaceae > Phoenix > Phoenix dactylifera. Next base: position 16,194,133 of record NC_143201.1, read on the forward strand.
TAATATTTACAAAGTATTCTTTATTATTCATTAACTGTTGATTCTCCTAAATATAATGAAGGATTATTTGGTCGAACCCTATGTATAATAGGAGAGAGCATGTTCAGTTATTCACCTTAGATCTGATCTTGATGACAACAAAAGGCTTTTTCTATTTTTTCATATTAATTGCTTATAGATATGCTTCTATTGGCTCACATATTCTTATAACTCTAATAGAGAAAGGGAGATTAATCCTCAGCCTAGCAAGAAGAATATTGGCCTCAAGTCCTACCCATCTTTGTGTTTATCACCACTAGATATGTTCTAGTGGGAGGGAGGCCTTCCATAATACTCCATGCTACTCTTATCATATCAAAGGATAAAAAAGCACCAAGATAGCAGAATGACCAAGAAGCCCCGTGTGAAAGGCCAATGTTCCCTTTTTTTTCAAATAAAAAAATAAACTATTAGAGTTTGGCATATACGTGTACGTGAGCTGTAATATGAATGGTTGTCATTAAATATAAATATTTTTATTTATATATTTTTTTTAATTTTATATTTAATTTCAAGAGTTGCACTCTCTTTTTTTCCTTTTCGCTGGGTGGCTGCCTTTGCGGCTCATCATTTAGGATACACCCTCTGGGCGGAGGAGGTGAAGCTGCCATTGGCACTCCGCGAGTTAGTATTTTTTGACTTTATTAGGTATATTCGTACACGAATTGTATGAAAACTCGTTTTCAGCAAAAAAAAACAACTGAAAATACACCTTATAGGTGTCCTTTAATACTAGAATAGTTAATTTGGTCATCAGAAAAGGTATGAGATTCTTTCTTGGGTTAGGCAGTGAGGATTTTGTTGGTCTGAGTTGATGGTGGATTCCTTGGATTCTGAGACCGTGCATTTAGTGAATATCATGAAACATTATCAAAGTTGAGCACTTTGCTTGGTACCAAAATCAGAAAGAATTAGAATAAAAATCAAAAAATTATATTTTTTAATATATTTAGAACGTAATTATAATCAAAATTGAAATTGAAATTGAAATAAAATTTAAATTAAACAAAAAAATAGTTTTGAATAACCAATTGAACAAAGAAAAATTTTTGAAAATCAATTTTTAAAGTAAATTTCATGAAATGCGATTTGAATACAAAATCGGAATTGGATTTTAGAGATTAGGGTAAGCCATTCTTCCCTCTAAGTCGATTGTTTCTATTCTCATTAGAGTCCAACTCTCTTAGACAAACAAACATGCGCTAAATACATAATATAAAATGTTTTGTCTGCCTCAAAAACTTTCTTAAAATTTTTTCCCACGGGTTTCTCAATATAATTGGCGTGGTTGGAGCCAATTATCACTTCAGTTTTAAGAGGACTCGGTTCCATGTGGAAGACTTGGAGACGACAACCGAGATCCGCCATTTTAGCACGGTAACCTTTCAGTCACTTCGAAATGATTTCTTCTTTGTTTTTTAGCTCGCACGCCTATGATGTTGTCCAATTGATTAGACAACTTGTTCAAACGAATGATAAATAAATTTGAGAAAAGCCTTGGATGATTAGTTAGATAACTACGCGAAGAAGGCCAGATGCGCGTCCGCGTGCAAAGTACACGACCCCCTTTCTCCTAACAAGCCTGCACTTACTAAGCCCACACACGTTAGTAGAGTTTTTTTTTTTTTTTTTTTTGAAAGCTGAAGAACGTATATAGCTTTCCTTCTCAATGATTCTCTTTCAAGTGTTTGGTAGCTAGCCAACCTCTGCACCTTTTTCTTTTGAACAATATAATTTGAGTTGAATTCTAATCGGGCATGAGTCAGATCCGGACCCACTTGACCCACTTGCATCTCTATTTTTTTTTTTTTTAATTTTTTCACAAGCTTCTTATTAGATATTCAATTATACTTGTTTATTTCGAGATTTCGTGTCTCATCTTATATCAACATCCAAACCCTAGCCACTCTCAAAAAAGTGTTTCATATTGGATTTTCGTTTGTTTCAAGACACCAGAGAATCATGTAATATAGATAAATGTGACCCTTGACGATAGTATAGCCAAGACAAAATGAAGTGTTACATCCTTTGGAATAATGCCATTGGTGAGGTTAGCGCTGATGATACCATTAGCATGCGGTTGTTATTCTCAAGGTCAAATTATGATGCAAGTTGTCAAAATACATCGTGCGAAAGCTCAAACAAATCCATCGAATGCTTGACGAATGGAACAATGTTAAATTATAAATCAAACTTATATAATAGTTTTAGTGATTTTGTGAGCTCCCATTGGCAATGATTCTTTTTTCTTGAAACCAATTCAATGTCATCAAGGTTAAATTTTTTTAACAGCGAGTAAGCCCACAGGTTTTGGGATACCGAGCACCAAAATATCTATCACATGGCACAGTAATCTCTCAATCTCGGTGTTCAGAAGAACCCCACCTTCCATGGAATCAATGATAGCAACTAAGTTAGGTGTTAGCTGTGGTGGCCGGGAAACCAAACAAATAAAGGATAGCACCCAAGCGCAGCTACCCATATGCGACTATGATAGCACGATAGTTGCATTGTGGCAGGTGGAGGGCTCACAAAAACGAGACATTTTTTTGGATGCATGTTTCGTACAATCCCGAGAGGCATGCACGGTCCGGCTTTTTAACCCTTTTGGAGAGAGATCTTGAGAGAGTGAGAGAGATCTTGAGAGTAATGGCACTTCATCTAGAGAATGGGTGCTCTGGGCCTAGCAGTGTGCCCCCCCACACGTGTGTCCTTCGCCGGACTACGTGGTTTTGGGCCTAAGCCCTAAAGATGAGTTTGGTTTGCAAAACAAAAATTTCTCCGCTTAAATTTTTTTTTTTTTCTGAAATGATAATTTCTGAAAATAGGATGTCTGATAAAATAGTTTTAGTATGTTTGATTGATCGTTGAAAAGTGGCACATTACAGAGTAGTTTATATTTGGTTGAGCATCTACTTTCATGAGAAAATTGTATAAAATACTTATTATATTCTTAATAATGAAAAATACTTTATCCGTAGATTTTAATGGTTTAAGAATATTTTTGAAAAAAAAATTAATTTTTAACTTGTGGAAAAGTAGCTTTTCCATATCTCTAATGGATTATTTTTTCATGAAATATAGAAAATTTATTTCTATGAGAATGCTACTTTTTTTCCTTTCTTTGCAAGCCAAACAAGTCCTGAGTGAAGTGAGATAGCCGCCCTAACAAAGAAAAAAACTCCGGGAGATGGAGGATGCCTCACCTTGACTGCTGCCTCTCCAGTTCTTTGCATCCGATCCGTCGACCCTGCTGCTTCTTTCGCAAGGACTATAGCGGGTGGTGATTTGATCACTATTATAGTACTATAACGGGTATAAGACCCAGATGATTGGTTCATGGAAATGGACATCAAAATATTGTATGCTCTGGTATTAAAGTCTATATGATATGACCTGATGGAATTGCTATGGAAGGTGTGGTTGTTAGCTTTGGAAAATAATCCAACTTAGGTTTATAGCCTATACCTATATGCACGAGTAGGATGGCTACGTGGGAGTCGCACTATTTTAAAATATTTGAAAATTACAAAACAAAAATTTTATAAAAACACTTAAGCTTACTTGTATACACAAACATAATGTTAATAACATTAGTCAAATTACTTATGACAAAATATTAGCATAGTTCACAAAGGATATATATATATATAGGGATTGTTAACCTACTCTTAGGTTATCAATCTATCCATTTTTTATTGGACAAAAAATACCTTTACTTTTTATAACTTTTAAGGGTATTTTATGTCTTTTTACAATCCCACATTAACTCATCCTCTCAATCCCTCAATTAATACTCTCTCTCTCTCTCTCTCTCTTATACACACACACACACATATATTTATATATAAACATATATACAAACAAACATATAAACATACATACATACATACATATATATATATATACATATATGTATGTATATATGTACATGTATATATATAGATGTATGTATATATATAGATAGATATATGTATTTATATATACGTACGTATATGCATATATATATATTTATATATATATGTATGTATGTATGTATGTATCTACATATATGTACATGTATACATAGATATATACCGAAGAGAGAGAGTATATTAATTGGGGTGCTGAGAAGGTGAGTTAATGTGGGATTGTAAAAAGACATAAAATACCCTTAAGAGTTATAAAAAGTAAGGATATTTTTGTCTACGGAAAAGTAGGTAGATTGATAACCTACCATAAGAAAGAGTAAGTTATCAATCCCCATATATATAGAAAGATTAATATCGGTTAATGAAGCTTTTTCTTAAAAAAAGCTTCTCGAGGAAAGAGAAAATAATATTGGCAAATAACTTTTTTTTTATAATAAAGAGTTTTTAGAAGAACACTTGTAGACCTATTGATAACAACGAGAGCAAGATCTTTAAAATCCAAACCATGATGTACAACAAGAAAGAACTCTATACTAAAACATACTTTGGTAATATGCAAGTCTATAAGAGAGATTCATAGTCTAAAATATGTGCAAGCAAAAATAAAATTTTCTTCAAGGAGACCCAAAGATCAAAAAGGAAAAGGCTAATGATTCCTCGTGGAAAACCAAAGACAAGGAAAAAAAAGCCAAATGGTTCCCCCGATGGAGACCCAAAGATAAGGGAAGAAAATCCAAATGGTTCCACAATGGAGTCCCAAAGATAAGAAAAGAAAGGACAAATGGTTCTCCAGTGGAGATCCAATGATAAGGAAAGAAAGGATGAGTAGTTTTTAATTAAAGACAAAATCAAAAGCAAGACAAATTTCCAATGGAGATGCATCAAAAAACAGGAAAAAAATCTCTAATGGAGGCCAATCAATGCCTAAGCAGTAGTTCTCTGGTGGATATACAACAAAACAAAACTCATCCTTGGGAAAAGATGCAAAAACCAAAATGAGTCCTCAGTGGAGAAATGAATCAAGAAGAAAGACATCATCAACCATTTTAACACATGCCGCAAATAAGGGCTATCCTGTTATTCAGCAAAATGAACAAAGCATCCACCTTCTTCTCCCATTGCTTTGCTGGATACCAAACCATGCACCTATGCAAATCCCTAATCATACGATGAAAGACGATGAATTTCTAGGATTCCACTTATCAGTGGTAGCTCTATGAACCCTGGTTGGATCCTTCAGGGCTATCAAGTTATCAATATTGCATAGAATGTATGGATATTAATCCTTAAGGAGCGGTCAAAACACCAATAAATCAAAAGATACAAGCATTTAAATTCCTCAAAAATCCTTTAAAAATTCTTAATATCTTCAAAAAAATTGAAGAACTTTCCAAAATTCTCAAAAATTCTAAAATTTCTAATGGAGCCATCCCTCTCTGCTTTAAATAAACCTATAAAGGACTTCAGCTTTAGCGAAGCTTGCTTTTTCAAATTTTTGAAAATTTTCAAAATCTTAAAAATTTTGAAAATCCCCAGCGAAGTCTTCCCTTCTCAATTTCCAAAATAATCACCTACAAAGGTTGCCTTTTCAAAATACCCAAACAAGAAGAAAATTCTAAAAACTAGGAAATTATAAAAGTTTTCAAAAACCCCAAATTACTTTTTTTTTCTTCAAGTGAACCCTAATAAGCTAGAGGTATCCTTATATATATTCTAGAAGGATTTACTTCATAATAATAATACTAGTTTATATTTGACCTAACTTTCACTACAGGAAAAAGGACCTTTCCCGACGCATTTTTGGAGCTTTGCCGACGCTAATTAGCGTCGGCTAAAATACCCCCGACGCAAAGCCAAGCGTTGGCAAAGCGTCGGATATACCAGAGTGGGAAAAGTTTTTGCCGACGCTTGAGTAAAGCGTCGGCAAAAACATGGCTTTACCGACGCTTATATAGCGTCGGCGATGTCGGTTTCCCCGACGCTTTTAAGCGTCGTAAATTCCTCAATTGCCGGTGGTGCCACTTCCTTTTTTACCGACGCTTTTTTGCGTCGGCCATTCCTGATTTACCGACGCTTATGTGCGTCGGCAATTCCTGATTTTCCCCGAGCGTTGTCCCAGATTAAGTTTTCCCCGACGCTTTAAAGCGTCGGAAATTGCTCAATTGCCGACGCTTACGAAGCGTCGGCACAAGCATCAGGGACTTCTTTATAAAGCGTCGGCACAAGCATCATGGACCTCTTTAATCCGTGTACAGAGAGCAATTAGAAATTAGTTTCTTTTGGGTGGTAACTCTGAGGAAACTAGTGAACTTTACTCGATCTTATATGCCCGTATTTTTTTCTTTATAGGCTTTCTCGGGATTTACAGCACTTGAGACCATCAAAACAAAATTTTCATTTCACAGAATAAGCAAAATCATAACTACCACATCTACCAAAGTCATGCATAAATTTTCAACCCATGGCAATAAAAATTTAAGGCAATGAAGGTTCATCAGTTAAAGATACATCAGCAGCAGGTATTTCTTATCATTATTTTTCTCATAAGAGGAAGCCAGTTTATCCATGACAAACATTGACATAAAAGCCACAGCAGCAAGCAGCAACCAAGAGGCATGACAATAGCTCCAAATATGAAAATTTGTTCAAGCCAAACAACATCATAATTTTAAGCCTTCGATTGAGTGGAAGGTTCATCCTTTGGAGCAGGTTTCGACATTACCGCCTCCAGCGTCTTGTAGAACTCTTCTGGAAGTGGAGCAAGTCGGTGTTGAGGAACATGTTTCGGAATTGGAGTATCATCCTCAATGACTTCACATTCGTAATCATCTGGAACACCCCACGGATCCCATTCTGCATTCAAAATAACAAAACTTAAGCTGCAGCATAACAGTTTACATAGGCAATGAAATAAACATGACTTCTTGCCCTGTGAACAACTTGTTTGCTAATTATCACATGGAATATCCACAGCAATTTGACAAAGTTTCTTGCAACTATAGCCTAGAAGGCAAGTGTTAAAAAGCAATGGTTAGACCTCTGCCTATATCAGCTCAAAGCAATGCAAACAATACAGTGGAACTGCAATGCTTTAACAGCGCCTCTCTGCTGCTAGTCCTCAGTACTGCACAATGACAAATGTTCTTGCTTTCTAATAGGCCGGGAGTGGGCTGAGAAACTCAATTTTTTCAATATGCATATTTCAAGGCCTGGCTCAATATATCCTAAAACTAGGCCTGTTGGCCAACCTCGTTAACATATAATTGCAGTTTGGGGGAAGAGTCATGGAAATAAGATTGCACAAATGAGAAGCTTTATACTAGGTCCCATTGCATATAAAATGCAGTCCAATAATTAGAACCAGAAAACCACAAAAGATTCTTTCTTATATTTTGTATAACTATGTAAACGGATTCTCAAATCCCTATAAATCATCAAATGTGGGGTCAAGTTTCATGACTACTTCACCAGGCTATAGATTGAACTCCCTGTCTGGTTAGCAATCTCTTTGATTCTTACTCACAGACTTGCGGTAAAGCTCAAAGCAGTGAACCCACCATCATTTAATGTATCACTGCAAGCAATCAGTTGGACCTACAGCTACTACTTCGCAGTTTCCGAGCCATGCAGCTTCGTCACTCCAGGTATAAAAGATTAATTGTGATCCAAGATACAGAATTAGACTAGCATGGAGAGGGTTTAATAATCAAGCACTCACATCATCTTTTAAGGCTGATATTTGAGCAATCCTTATATTAGTTCTCTCAAAAGGGCGCTAGAAGCTCCTCACAATTTTCAGGCTTCCTCCAACATTTGGGTTGGATTTGGGTCTGAGAAAATTTAATTGAAGTGTTAGCAAAAGAAAAAAAAGAGCCAAATAACTGGTTTAATCTGATTACTGCTTCGGGGAATCCAACACACAACCTCTTCTAAGGCTGATATTTTAGCAACACTTCACAAATTTCTGATTCCTGGGCTTTATAACTCAACAAAGACAATTTTTAATTTCTGAAACATTCTAATTACCCTGGGGGAAAACTATTTATAATATAAAAAATCGGAAAGCCTTCATTCCCGAGAAAGCCTATAAAGAAAAAAATACGGGCATATAAGATCGAGTAAAGTTCACTAGTTTCCTCAGAGTTACCACCCAAAAGAAACTAATTTCTAACACACCAATATAGGCATAAACCACAGTGAGCCTAGGACCAAAGTACTTCATATTATATGATAAGAACATATATTAATTTATAAGTTGACTCAAATTGTGCAAAGAAAGCTCATATATTCTAAAGTTTTTTTTTTTCGGGATCTAAGGCATGTTTGCTGATATTTTACCTATTGCCAAGAAGAGCTTGGAGATGGATTATGAGCTTCTCCACTTGTTCTGTGAAGTTGCCTCGCTTGATCCATCTTAGCCTACAGCTCTTGTTGCATCTCATCAGCCCTACCAAACACAAGAGAGGATTTAATAAACGAATAACTACACAGCGTAAACAAAATTGGACACTAAAGACCACCTTTTTAGATCTAGAGTTGTAGACCCTCTGCATCCAAACTAAATTAGGGTCTCAATTAGTAACAAGCTCACCATGTGGAAGGAGAGATTTAAGAAGAAGTCAAGAGGATATCTAATCAACACACTAACACATCACGACAGAATCAAGAAAACTAACCAAGAAGAACTCAAAAGGATATCTAATCAACACACCAACACATCACAATAGAATCAAGAAAACTAACCAGTTCACGGAAGGCCACCCTTTTTGGTGATCCAAAACTACATAAAGCCTCAGCAAATAGCTAACTCATTTTGGATATGATGAGAGGCCATCCTGTCAAAAGGGGACGCAGAAGGGCGTGATAGAGAGGTTAGAGGAGCTTAATTACCAGTACTAGTAGGCACAGCCCTCCAGTTCCCAAGGAATTCCTGATTTAAAAAAAAATAAAACAATAATCAGTATTATAAAATACAAATTACAAAACATATATTATAACAATATGAACCTGTATTACATTGATACATTGATACAAATACTCAGATCAGTCAAAATATGAATATTGATATATCTGATTAAAACTCCATGTTTTTAACTCATGTATCAGAAAAGCTGCCATACAAATTACAATGTACTCTGAAAAAGCAAATTACAATGTACTCTGAAAAATAAGAAACATATACATATCAAACTCATAAAAGATAATCTAGAATGCATCAGGGACGGGATTCAGCTCCATCATCATCATGTCTAGTAGCGTTTGAAGAATCAGGAATCTACAACAAAAAAGAAAGAGAAAACATAAAAGTTAGGAATAATGTGATACATCAACCCATATATCATAATTGATAATATGTAAAGTATTGAAATATAATAAAGTTAATTACCTGAGAAGGGAGAAACCGTTGTAACATGGAAGAAATATTCGTAAGCTGAGACTGCAAATTTGCTTGGTTTTGCTTCAACTCATCAATAGTTGCTTGAAGCCGACGAACTTCTACAGTGTTACTAGATTCTCTGGCATTTCTTGTATATGTGCCCACTGAAGACAACTGAGTGGGGGTAACTCCAACGCCGTAATCCCGCACTCGACCATAACGCTCTGGGCCCATCAATTCAGCGAGCACTTCAGCTTCAATATTATGGGTCGCGTCGGATGATGATGACCCCCCGACGCGCTCCGAAATAAGATTTGTTGCCCTATCCTATACACACACAGTGATATATACACATCTATACACAGTGATATAATGCATCTATACACACACAGTGATATATAAAATGCAAAAGCATACACAATGTGGGGCACATGAATCAATATAAATGGATACATGCAAGCATGTAATTTATGACAGAGTAGATGTCCTCAAGCTTGTGTGTGCCATTTAATTATCCAAAATCATTAAATATGCCATATGTAATGTACTTTTTTAAAGGCAAATGATTTAAAGGCAAAGGATTGTAAATCAAATTACCCAGGACGTCCACATCATCCGTGTCTGGACGATCTGCAGGTGGAGCGTGCTCCGACTGGGACCCGGACTGAGTATGGGGCTCATCGGGTTGCTGGGAACGATCAGAAGTAGATCCCACGGATGTGTGCTGAAACTCAATATTCCTGAAACGTCTTCCTCGCGGCATATTGTAATCTAGTATGCACAAAAAAGAATCAGTATTAGTTAAATATTAAAAGTACATTACTTTTAATATTCTTAGAAAAGAAACATTTGATGTAGAAAAGAGCTCTCCTTGTCATTTGTTAGGTTGCCTGTACTTGCAGTCACACATAATAAAGAACTCCATCAACAATATAAGCAAAAAAGTTACGATATCTGAAAATCCGGAATAAAAACACAACAGCAAAGATACATGACAAAAGCTGAAGCCTCCTTTGTCAAACAGACATCTCGCCAAAATAGATATCTCGTAACAAGTGGGTTTAAGGAATACTACCATCCTCACACATATGAAAAAAATATAATAAAAGTTGTTCTTTTTGAAGATCAACATTGGACTTTTGATCGAAAAGAATGCCAATTGTTTATTAATTTTTGTATATATGTCTTTGGTCCCACGGATGTGTGCTGAAACTCAATATCTCTGAAACGTTTTCCTCGCGGCATATTGTAAACTCAATATCTCTGAAATTATTTGTTTTGAATAATATATCTGATATGACAGTAAATTGTGATTTGTTATAACCATACTGACCTGCGATACTCGGATATTAAGTCACTGTGGAGTAAGACATAACGATGTGCCTGTGCCAATAATTTATGATGAATTACAGTACTTTCAGCTTTCCCCACAAATCTTCCACCAGATGAGAACTTGTACTCCTCTGCATTATGTATAATATCGTAATTCCTTTGTGGTCGATTAAAAGCAGTTTCAACTCCTTCAAGGTATCTCGAGCAGAATGTCAAACACTCATCAGCAATATATCCCTCCGCAATCGATCCCTCGGGATAGGCTCGATTGCGTACATATTCCTTTAAGCGCACAAGATACCTTCAACAGTAAATTTTAATGCTCAACATCAACATCGAGGATGATAATAGGATATATATTCATATTAATAATAAATATGGACATTAGAGTTTAGAATATTACCTCTCAATAGGATACATCCATCGGTAGTGAACCGGTCCACCAAGTTTAGCTTCCGCCGCTAAGTGAATGAGTAGATGAACCATAATAGTAAAAAACCCAGGAGGAAAGATCTTCTCCATATGGCACAGTGTTAGTGCAACATTAGACTCCAATTGATCAAGCTCTTTGGGATCTAGAACTTTAGAACATAATGCCTTAAAGAAGGATGATAACTGAGTCACAATTGCAAGAACTTGTTTCTGTGTTGATGATCTTAAAGCCAATGGGAAGATATCTTGCATCAAAATATGGCCATCGTGACTTTTTAGATTCGTAAGTTTTCGCTCTTTAAGATTAACGCATCTTGAAATATTCGATGCATACCCATCTGGAACCTTCATATTTTTCAAAACCGTTAGAAAAAGATATTTCTCTGGAGTAGACATTGTGTAACATGCAGGAGGTATAAAATATTTATCATTGGGTTGTTCTTTCGGATGAAGCTCTTGTCTTATGCCCATGTCTTTCAAATCAAGACGCGCTTTCAAGTTGTCTTTAGTCTTTCATTCAAGATTTAACATTGTTCCAATCAAATTATCACAAACATTCTTTTCTATATGCATGACATCAAGATTATGTCGAAGAAGATTATACTCCCAATAAGGTAATTCAAAGAAAATGCTCCTTTTTTTCCATAACTGCTTCTGTGTAGATACCGAGTTTGTGCCATCGTCATTTTCCTGTTCATAAATACTGTCATCATTCTCGAAGTTGTCAGCGTCCTCAAAAACCTGTGTCACTGAGCTGCCAACATCCCCTCTTCCCCGCTTCTTTGAACTGTTGAATGCCTTACCAGGTATATAGTTAGTGCCATGAGTTTGTTTAAGAACTTCAATTCCAGTTGGTGGAATAGGTGCAGATCGCAACTCTATGGTACCATCAAACTGATTATTCTGATGTCGAAATGGATGATTGGCTTCTAACCATCTTCGATGACCCATATAACAGAATTTTCCTCCATGTTTTAACCAATATGAATGAGTTAAATCTCCACAACAAGGGCATGCAATACGCCCCTTAGTGCTCCAACCGGATACATTAGCATATGCAGGAAAATCATTAATTGTCCAGATAAGAGCTGCACGCAATTTGAATGTTCAGCCAGTGAAAGCATCAAATGCATCAACACCCTGCCATAGCTTTTTCAATTCATCTATTAAACGCTGCAGAAAAATATCTATATCATTACCTGGGCTCTTATCACCGGGAATAACCATTGACAGAATGAGTGAAGATTGTTTCATACACATCCATGGTGGCAAATTATATGGAACCAAAACAACTGGCCAAGTGCTGTATGTAGAACTCATCGTTCGAAATGGATTAAATCCATCTGTTGCCAAACCCAGCCTTACACTGCGAACATCAGAAGCAAATTCGTGATGCCTATCATCAAATGCTTTCCATGCTAAACTATCCGCTGGATGTCTTAACATTCCATCCCTTGTACGTCCTTCATCATGCCATCTCATTGAGGAAGCCGTCTTTGATGATGCATACATCCTTTTCAATCTAGGTATGAGAGGAAAATACCTCAAAACTTTAGCCGGAATTTTTTTAGACTGTGTAGCATCCACTTCATTCGACAAATCATGCCCGTCTTCATTTTGTTTTTTCCATCGTGAAGACCCACATGTTCGGCACGAATCTTCATTAATATTATCACCACGATATAAAATACAATCATTTGGACAACTATGAATCTTCTCATATCCAAGATTTAAGTCTTTTACTAGTTTTTTGGCTTCATAAGAAGTTGACGGCAAAATAACACCTTCTGGAAATGCATCTTTTAATAATTGAAGAAGCATAGTAAAAGACTTCCCGGACCATCCATTCAAATATTTCAAATGAAATAAATGCACCATAAAAGAAATCTTCGTAAATTTCTTACAACCCGGATATAGTTCATTATCACAATCTTTCAGTAAGTTATGATACCGAGTTGTGTTATCTTCAGAGTATATAGGTTTCTCAACATGTATAGATTCAGTAACGGTATGCTCATCACCTATTGGAGCTCCTTCTTGCTCTCCACTAAAATCTGTTAAATTTCTAATATTATGTTCAAGAGCATCTCTGAGTAAGCCCCTCATATCATCTTCTACAACAGGATTTCTGTCTGTGTTACTAGATCCAATACTAGCAGTGTGTTCTATAACTAAGGGTTGGTTAGATGAAGACGACAATTTAGACTCTCCATGAAATATCCATTTCTGTATAACCCTTCAGAAAACCATTCCATACCAAATGTTCTTCAACAATTTGTGGAGCGATAGCATAACAATTTACACATTTTTGACATGGACAAAAAATATTCCCATTCATTTCAGATTTCTCAGAAGCAAATTTAACGAAATTCTGAACTCCATTCAAATATTCGGCACTGGATCTTGACTTATTTATCCAACTTTTGTCCATTCTATTAAAATACTGATTGAACTGCAAGTAATATAAAAAAATATTAAACGAAATTAGGGTATGAATCACCAATACGAAATCAAAATATAAAATCTTTTTGAGTCATTTTTTGGATCATTAGCAATTTTTTTATCACTTGCAAAGTACAATATTATTCTAGGTTTTCAAAAAGATGCAAGTAACCTATTGTTGTTCATTTCTAATATATATGCTCACCTAGATATTTTGTTATGTATAGATCAAACAGGTGGAATGAAATAAATCCATTCTTATAAATGGTCGTCGTGACAACCAAAGTAAAGTCTTCAGAGAAAGTGGACTTGTTTAAGGTTTATCAGATGTTTAAACTATAACTGGGAAAAAAAAATGGAATTTAAACTGGCTTTGAATGAAAGACTGCACAGAGTGAAATCAATAAGAGGTAAAATTTGATGTGAGGAGAGGATATTGAAATTGTCATTCTCCTAGTAAGAAGTGTAAATCTGTAGCCAGAAGTGAAAATCAGTTGTTTTTAATAAACAAAGAAGATGATAGTGAAAAATAACTAGTTTCTCCCTTCTGGAATGAACTGGATTTTCAAGAACAATAGGACTATGATGTAGAACCAAAACCTTTTTAGAATAGTTATCCTGGGATAAACAAGTTTGACTGGAAAAAGTATTTTATGCTCATACCTATTTCCAAAATGCTGATTGATTTCAAGCCTCATGCCAGTTCTGTTCCCGACCCATATGCTGCCTAGAAGATCTTAAAAAAGTTCTCAAGAAGCATCTAAAAACTGCACCCAAGTATTGGCATAAACACAAAAATCCAAATAGATCTACGATCAGACATTTTTCCTCGACTAATTCCGATAAAACAGTTAATGATTGCAAGAAAAATATCCAATTCATGTGCGCCATGAATGTAAATGTGAAGGATCCAACAAACCATATAGACCCAAACCATAGGAGATATCCTTATCACTTGGCTAGGCGAGGGCCAAAACAATCCTTAGTTTCATACAAGTTCAGGGATGCATCAAGTGAAATCGGACATGACAAAATTAAACCTGAATGAGCACAATTTATCACAACAGCAATCAATTTAAGACAACCAGTTCAGTATAGATATCAAAGTAAGAGTTATATATTATTTTATAAATCATGCTAGTTTCTCTTCAGAAACAGGATGTAAAGGAAAGGGGGCAATTACAAGTCTGTCAGCTTGAAAGCATCAGACATGTAATCTTCAACTCTATTAGTCCTTTGACATTTTACAAGCAATCAACTAGTTTCAAGTCTTTTGATGCTAAAAACCAAAAACACTATGGTTCCAGATTATGCTATAATGCTTTTGACGGCTGTAAATCACCAGAAACTAGTGACTATCTAGTTCAGTAATTCTAGAAAGGTTGTCAAGAATCTTAAAAGAGAGTATGAGGATCACTTACCTCAGACGACCGCCGAGTAGCTAGGGCTCGGGATGGAGGTTTGATGTCGGCGCGCAGCTAGGGCATCGACCGAGAGAGGATGAGGAGAGGGGGCCGGGCGAGCGTTAAAGACAAGAAGAAAACAAACAGGAGGAGGAGGAGGAGGAGGAAGAGAAGGAGGAGGAGGAGGCTTACCTCAGACGACGGCGAGGTCGACGGCAGCGGAGAAGCGGAATCTTCGATCGCCGATCGAGGCTACGGATGGAGGTGAGATCAGTTTGCAAGCCCTGAAAACAAAGAAGAGGAGGAGGACGAGAAGGAGGAGGAGGAGGAGGAGGAGAAGGAGGAGGAAGACGGCAGCGGGGAAGCCACGGATCGCGACGGAGCTGAGAAGACGGCGATGGAGCTAGGGCATCGACTGACTCGACCGATAGAAAATGGAGGAGACGGGGCCGGTTGGGGGGTTTAATGTTTCCTAACGACGCTTTTAAGCGTCGTAGATTCTAAATATTTGACCGACGCACCAACGCGTCGTCGTTTCTTTGGATTTACCGACGCTTATTAAAAGCATCGGCAAAGGTTGGGCTGGGCCAAACTTTCCCGATGCTTTCCATAGCGTCGGAAAAACACAGTCCCCAAAACTCCCATTCGTTGTAGTGTAAGGTTTCTAACGACGCTTATAAGCGTCGTTGTTTCTCAAACTTATAACGACGCTTTATAGCGTCGTTGTTTCTTTCGCTTTTCCAATGCTAACCCAAAGCGTCGGGAAAGGTTGGCTGTGAGCCAACCTTTACCGACGCTTTCCCCTAGCGTCGGTAAAAGTAAGTCGGGAAAGGCCTAGTTTCCTGTAGTGTTTCTAGGTTTGTCAGATACTGATGCAAATATACCTTGATATGAATTGCCATGATGCCTACAAAAGCTATTGTATGATTTGTTTTCAAAAATCACCACCACACACCTTAATATGGTATGCATTTTGGCTATGGTTTTAAGCAATGATTAATGTAGCCCATACTCTATGATCATGGTCCATGCCAAAATAGGTTGACGCTACACATTATCAAGTAATGAAGCCATGTAATGTAAGCACCAAGCACAACCCAATATTCTTGCCTAAGTGTCATGGAGCATTGCTTTAGGATTGGCTATACACCTAACGACTAATAAGCCTCCCATTCCTTGAGTCAAGCTCTACACCAACATGAACAAACTATTAGTTTTTCACAATTACTAGGGCAACTAGTATGGTGCATATTACAGTCTTGAAATAACTTTTACATTGGCATTAGCATTTGCGTTGCATTTACTACACATTTTCAAAAATGAGAATCAAGGCAAGCCTATCCAAGTGATTGTTGCTTCCTTCTACCTTTGTAGCTAGGTGATGTCATTATTTTCTTGGATATTTGTCCACTATATGGCCTTTGTCAAAGTGGGGCATACTGTCAGCTATGGAAAGAATAACTTTCTTGCTTAACGTTAGCAATCCTAGACCATCCAACTAGAATACTAGTTCATTTGATCAAAATTTTTGTCTATCCGACCTAAGCTCTAGTTCATTCGGCCCCTCGGGTCAAATGCTTTTCCATCCAATCTGATCTTTTTTTAAGCTATCTCATCTTTCTTAACCTAATTTATCCAGATTTTAGAGCTAAACCTAGTGCATGAGCCCAAGTTGCTCCTAAATCCTACTTTTGCATCCAAATTGAGCTTCACATGAACTGATGTGAGATTGAGCCAAGTTTAGCATCATTGGATCTCTTGGTATTCTCACCCCCATGATCGATTCCTTTTTATGAGCGCACCCCAAGAAGAATATTCTTTTACTTATGAAGGTGCAATATTATAAATCCATTTCTATCTTAATCTACCGTCTTCAATCTTTTGGGAACCATTTGCCAAGTGCCATCCAAAGAAGCCTTCACCTCAACATTCTCCCTAGCTAACTTGTGTCCTCTTTTGCTTTTCTATTACAATGCATCCATACTCACAAAATCCTCACATGCTCTCTCCCTCACATTTAATGCCAATTTTACTAAATGATAACCCTAAGATTTTCGCTCATAATCAACCTTATCCATTTGGATGCCAAATCGTTGACTTGTAATAGCTTAATCATGGTGCCTCATTTTTGGCCCTTACATTCTCCCTAAAAGATCTAACTAATCCTAGATTCTCCCTCTAAATTTAATAGTGTTCACACCAATATCATGACTAACCTACACTATTGGATTTCTTTCCCCCTCTCCTACAATACTCTAGCCATGCATCCATCCTCCGCATCATGTATCCTTATGAGGAGATGAAGATCTAATCAAATTGCTCCATCTAGCAGCCCTCTTATCCTTAGATTAAAACCTCTCTCCTAATCCTAGCCCTATCCTTCCTCATCTAATCCCAGCCTTTCAAAAAAAATAATAAAACAAACATATCCTCCTTAAATATTCAACACCCATCTCTTCAGCTCCTCTTTTTATACCTATCAGTTAATAAAATCTTGCCACCTTAAATCTATCATAACCCTTAGATTCCCTTAGATTGAATTGTAGATTTGAAACTAATTTCACTTCTTTGTAAACAATCTTAGCCCTGCAAAAAAATAGACTTGAAACAAATACGTCCTTCTCAAATCCTCACCATTCACCTCCTCAATCCTTGCCTCATACCTATTAGGAAATAGAATTAGGCGTCTCAAATCCATCTTGATCCTAAAATTTCTTTAGATTAAATCATAACTTTCAAACCAATCCCTCCCCTCTCTCTCTACCCTCCAATTATGCCATCTATCAATCTTCCATCAAACTATTTAGCTGATAAAAACAAGCTACTAAAGCCCCCTCTCCTAACCCTTAGATGTAGGGCAATCCCATCCTCATTAAATCCTCATCTTAGAATCCATCACCTCTCCCCATTAATACTCATTCTCCTCTCTCAACTCCAAGAAGAAATCTAGACAAGAAATCTATTAGAATTAGGCTAGAATTGAAAAATCCTCCAAAAACTATTTTTCTTGAGCCTCTCCAAATTCGAGTCATCTAACTCACCACCTTGCTTCTCCTTTTCTTACCAAAACCTTAACCTTAACCTCTGCTAGCCACTTGACAAGAAAAAAAAGAGCTTTAAAAGAGCATTAGATACTACAACCCTTCCCCTTCTTTCCCTCTTCTTCCTCTCTTCCTTTTCTCTATTTTTTTTCTAATTATTGCCATGCATGCATAAACCCTAAGGATATATTAAGAGATCTATGGCCCTTTAGGATCTCCTGATGATGCACGCTCATAAGCCTTGATCCATCATTAACTAAATCTTGAAATATAAGTCTTATCCCATTACTTGAATTCTTAGCATCTTAGTTACATGGCAATTCCAAATCAACACAAAAAAAAGCTTCATTCCAAAAGAGAGTGTAGAGGAAAATAAAATCGATTCAAAATTTTAAATTGCGCCTATAAACCAAGAAAAAAGATTCCTCATAAGCAAGACCATTCAACAAGCAAAAGAACTTGATCCCAAGATAGAAATGCGATGCTCAATAAACCAAGTATGCTAGATCGATAGATCATTAGGTAGCCCTTGATCGTCAAGCTAGTCCTAGAATCATTATACAAGGAGGTCATGAATACTAGTAGATGTATATCATGACTGAGGCATTCTAACTATTAGTTTTGGTCTCCATGGCAAACATTAGTAGTGTTTCAACAATTGCCATAGCATTTCCAACAACTAGCAATTGTGTTATGCGCGCATGAAATAAGAAGTATGCATTTTCACCATCCATCAAACAAAATGGAAGGTTTATATCATGCTTAGCAAATCCAGGATACACGATAGCATAAGTTATTTGTTCCACCTTATGAGTAGGTACTAGGGAGGGATGCCAGCCAATCGAGGTTATGTTGAATTTGGGATGTTTAATTGGACTTGGTTCGATCATCCTGTGGGAGGTCTTCAAGCTTGGTGTGAGCTTGAGCCAACTTACTCATACATGTTCAAGAATGGCTTGTGAGTGACTTAAACCAATATTATTTGAGCTTGGTATGAGCTGTTGGAGACTGGGTTGTTCATGCTTTTGCCTTAAAACACAACTTGATTTGGGTTTATATTTTAAAGGAACAAGTTTAGATCAAGCCACTTGACTTGCCAGTAGGGTGATGATGAACTTAGGTCCTACTCATTTGCAATGCTAGCTCTATTGGGGGAGACAAGGATAAAAAATTAGGTTAAAATTAAGAGTCGGATTAGAGGATATAGTTAGTTGTGACAACATAAAGCTTGTTACACATCTAACTCCTAGACTACCACAATTATAGGGTATATTGGAAACTCAGGGCTTGTCAAATTTAGTCTGAATCCTATTGTCCAAGGCATAGAGTGATTAACCTCTTTCAGATTCTCAAGGAAGACAAGAGAGGAAAGCGTCAGCGTAGCGATCCTTAATTTCAGTGATTAAACACCTTTTAGATTCATCAACAACTTTTTGCCAGTTTTCTTGAGTAGATGTTCTTAATATTAAGTTTTCATCATAATACTGATTTATTACCAATGGTATTTATTACCGATTGCCTCTCCAACAACATCGAGTCAATCTTATATTAAAAAAAATTTAACATCAAGTCAATGAATCTATATAGTCCAAAACATGTTGTATTTTACGTCCTTTAAGGATTCCAAGATATAACTCATGTTACATGTCCTTCCTTATGACTGATTTATTTTCATTAGCGATGAAATTTTTGGAAGCCAATGACTGGGACCAAAGTAATGTAAAGGCCTATATTTCTAATGTTTTGTTTAAAGACATCATGGTTGATACATTAGACTAAGTATCTTCTTGGTGCCATCAAAAACATCTTTTCTACATTGTCAATGGCCGGCCTACATGACCAAATCAAAGTCTTGGCTAGTACTTCCTCGAAGATCCTTGACTTCAAGGCATCTTATCCACTAGTTCAATTTTTGGCTAGAGATCATCCATTAGAATTTCACCGACTATAGCACGAAGACAAAAAAAAAATTTAGTTCATATCATTAAAATTGCTGACAAGAGGAACTACCATTAAATATAAAAAATCGTTCACAGTCTAGATGATCAGAATAAAATTCAAAAAAATATTAGATTTTTTGCATGAATACTCCCATAAAATGACTATTTCTATGTGTATCCTCATAAAATACTTGTTTTGCATAAATATCCATCTTTTTTTTTCTTTTTTGCATATGTACCTATACCATCTAATGTCATTAAAAAATAAATAGCTTAAAATTAAAATGACTAAAATACCCTGATGGGTAGACATGTAAAAAAATTATAAGGATATATACGCAAATAGCAAACTTGTGAGGGCATTTATCCAATTTCTCATATTTAGAAGGGTATACAATCAAGAAATTCATTAAAAAATGATCTTGGTTGAGACTTGCCGAGTCTTTCATGATTTAATTGGAGTGACAAGTCAAAAAAAAAAAAGAGGCCAAGTCGCATTGTCAATTTTTTTTATTTAAGATCTTAACTAGATCAAGTTGAAATATTAGGTGATTATTTTGGTAATACTATTCTCCATTTGATTTTGATATAATTATCATTATTGAGTCTATAATATCTATATATTCTTTAGCATTTTTAAAATATTAAAGCATATCAAATTTGAATTAATTATAGATGCTTATATTAGAAATATTTTTTAGTGATTTCTAAATGTTGATTTATTATTTATTTGTAGAGACAAAAATTTTGTAAAAGCAACATGATTTATTCTATGATATGAACATGAGATCATGCGACGTGACAATATTAATCTTTTTTTATCATCTTCTCTTATTAAGAATAACTGAATTATCTTTACCAAATTTTGATCATTTTTTATTAGACATTTTAAGTGTATACCCTCCTAAATATGCTAAATTATACGAATATCCTCGCAAACTTATTATTTGCATGTATATACTTATAAATTTTTCTTTTTGCTTGTCTACTCATAAGGGTAGTTTGGTTATTTTAAATTTAAATTGTATATTTTTTAACAACATTAGAGGGTATAGGTACATATACAAAAAAGAAGAAAAAAGAAAGGTATATATGCAAAATAAGTATTTTATGGGCATATACATGTAAATAGCAACTTTACGAGGGTATTTATGTAATTTTGTATATTTAGAAATGTATATATATGTAAAAAATCCAAAAATATTGAATTCAACAACTAGAAACTGCCTCCAAAAATATAAACCCACTTTAACTTACCGAGATAGATAACTACTTGCTTCATGTGAAATGTAGAATGAATCCATAAGCATCCACTTCAAGTAGCAAAATGAGCATTTTTTTTAATTATGGTTGAAAAAAATGATTCGCCATTTATTCATATTTCAAATTCAAAACATTCTCATTAAGCTTCTCAACATTCAAATTCAAAGTTCGACTTCGTGTTATAAAATGAAACCTTGTTAATTGTAAATAACCATATAATCGTGCAATCTTAACTCATATATGTATAAGTCAACACATTTTGTAAAATATCATTACAATAAACCAATCACTCTCAAAATTCAACGCATAAGAGATCATTTTCCATGTTCATTTGCTTTCATGGCATACAACCTTTGACCTGCATCCTTCGTATTACACCAATGGCTTCATTTTCCTACTTACCAACTTGTTGACCTCCATCATGCATTCTTTGGCTCTTTTTCAGCAAATTCTAAACTCTCAGTACCGACCAATACAACTTATATGACATTATAGGGTACTTCACAATCTTCATGACAATGATCGATCTCTAGTAATACATCAACTGAAGTTTACTATGTCATCATGTGATTTCCACAACATATACACTCTTCAAATGGTAATCAAGATGACAATTGGTTGCCCTACAACTCCAACGTACAATAAATGGCAAAGGCAAGATCAAGAACTATTGAGTTAGAGACTACAATATTTCACAGGATTTCTAGCCCTGATTGTTGGGTGTACAACATTTTAAGCAATGCAGCATGCTCTTAAATGGCCATGAGCCTGCACTATGCAATTGACTCTTCAAATTCAGACAATTAATAAAGGGTGGTGCTTATCAATGGCTGATTATCTTCTAAGGGTAGGCTTGGTTGGAGAAAGTTAGGCTTTAGAATGAAAATGAGAATGAGTGACTTTCATTTCTGTCATTTGATTGGAAGGAGTCCCATTCCTAATTCTGATTCTAAAGGAGAATGGAAATATCCCAATCCCTCAAAATCCAATCCTGACTCTCTCTTAGTATTCAAACTCATTCTAATTCTGATTTTGATTTCAATTACGAATCAAATATTTTGAAAAATATGGCCATTTCGATTCCCATTCCAATTTCGATTTCGATTCCAATTTCGATTGTAAACCAAATGCACTCTAAATGAAGTTAACAACAAATAATAGTAACCAACCTTGCTAGCATTGTATAAGGAATTTCTTATCAAGATCTCATCCTTTTATATTTTGGTTGGCTTGGGACCAAAGCATGACTTGTTTGCTGTGTCCTTTACCATGCAAGCTAAACCCTTAAGACATCAATGATATCCATGGTCATGTTATCATCCATGAGTATCACATTAAGCAACCTAACCCTCTTAATAAACCAGTCATTCTCCCATCATCAATATAAGCAATTGCAGAATTGGCAGTTTTCAAAACCTTTATGGCACTTTGAGGTCAGCACTAGCTTTGACTTTCAACAGTAGTGAAACAAACCATGAATGAGGTCATTACAGTGTTGGTTGTCCACATTCAACTTCATCAAACCACCAAATCCATAGTTTGATATCTAGAACAAGTTTTTCTAGGTAAAAAAATATGCAACAAATTCAATCTTGCGGCATTATCATGCTTTCTTCAGTTCGATCACAATCAATAGCCTTACAAAAATCCTAGCTTGATGTTTTCATCATATCACCAGCAACCACTATTGATCAAGCTAGTACCCAGATTCTAGAGCCACATATTACTTAATATCCAATGTCAACAATTTCTCTCCTCCGTTCTGAGTGCTATGGCACCAATCAAATTAAAGTTGGCAATGGTGCAAGTTTACAAGCTCATCATGTTGTTGTTGTTTCACAAATAGTCAAACACCAACTTCTCATATTCACATTTATAAGATATGTTTCACAAATGGCTCTTTCATTCATGCATTGTTGGTCATCATGACCCCATTAAACATTTGGCAGTAGCTATTCGGTTAATCCTATAGCAAGATTAAAAATGAAAGTCTCTACAAGCAAACTGCCAATTGAAGGGAATAAAAGGGTGCAATAATTATATCGATGTTGCCAACTTTCTGAAAGACATAAATTACCATTTCATCATTCTATACCTCATTTTTCTGCAACTTTGCAAATTGTAACTTATTTGATGCATTGGTTAAAAAAATTAAAGCATATATATACACTCTGATCGGGGTGGCAGACATCCTAACATGCCCAACTTTCATATTTCTAGAAGAACTTTTAATCACCCTCTTCATAAACTCATGGATAAAATGAGTCTGAGGAGAGAATGTATTTTCAAATAGTTGAGTCCATGCATTGCTCATGGTAAATGCCTCTACACTATTTTGGTATTGGGATGATGGACTTAATGCCTCTATATTTCTCTTAAATTGCACATCCAAGCTCATTCCTAGCAATATTTCTCCATGATAGTGTTTCTTTGGGGGACCACAAGAATATCTTAATATCTAGATTTTGTATTTTCAAGTTTGCCTATTTTTCTACATCTCTAATATGTTGCAATACAGATTAACTGAATGTGTAGAAAGTGTATAAGTTCATTCGATTTATATTACTCAGCCTTTTGGTGACTTGAACTTTTGATTTGATGGAAAGCATGTCTCACCTTCAATTTCTATGCTGGTGTCCTCTTCACCAACTATATTGATGTCCCATGTTCCTCCTCACAGTTCTCATCTACTTAACCTAATTATACCCCCATAACTGCTTGGCCAGATCTACTTCTTCTTAGCTCACTAATTCTCTATTGTAACATGCTCCCAACCTTCAACTATTCATAAAGTCGCACAAACCCTACTCACCCACCATTCAGCATGTCTAACCCCCATTACCATAATCTCCATCACATCAAGGTCATTTTCTTTCTGCTCATACCAATAATGATCATCATTAGAGAATAGCTATAAATACAATGGCTCTCATTTGAAATAGTATATAAATTTTCTATCCTCCATCTATTTGCTAAAATTTGTTCAGTGTAAATTAGTTGTCTTAAACACAGTCTATGAATTCATTGATTGAAGTATAGCACCATTAGTTTCAGATGATTCAATCAAGCAGCCAACATTGATTTTAATGAGACAAATGGTCAAGCTCACAGGAATCAAAGTACATCAAAAATGTCATTTTACATGGTTTTTTTGCTTTTGGAGCAAACTTGTTCTCGCATTCTTTCGTTAACCCTAATAATCCACTTCATGTTTGTAATTAAATAAGGCTTTGTATGAACCTTAAGCGGGCCTCAAGGGTCTAGATTCAATGACCTAGTTTCGAACTTCTTGAATTGAATTTGCTCGGGTCTCATGTTCGTTCATCTCTCATTTTAAAAATGTAGATGGTGCCACTACTATTTTCTATAATACACTATGGCATCACTATCTCAAATCATCTCCAAGCTTATTTTTCATTTAAGCCCTTTTTTGCTTTCATAGAGTGCAATAATTATACTTCTTCTTGGGCATTGAAAGCCTACAATACCTGAGATTGGCTCTTCTTATCCTCAGCAAGTTATGTTGAAAACATTCTTAGTCAAGTAAAAATAACTAAATCCCAAACTCAATGAAACTCTAATATTGATAGCTTCTTGTTTCTCTTAATCTACCAGAAATCTGCATCCTAACCAACACTCTGTAGAAGTATGGCCATATGCTCTAATATTTGACAATTACATGGAGAGAAATTTCATAATAATAAGGCATCCTCAATTCATATATCTACCAATTGGTGTTCAGTTGATAGCTATGAAGAAAATATTACGCCATCTAAAAGGAGTTGCAAATTATTACTTGTATCTACAAGATTCATCATCCTTTGCTCTTCAACTGCCTTTTGATGCTGATTGGGCTAGATAGTCTCATAATCATTATTCCTTTTGTAGGTCTCTAATGAGAGCACAAAAGTGCGATCTACATACTACTTAAATAAGTATTATTGCCAATATATAACGATAAAATTGCTGATTTAATATTATATTTTCATTTGGCACAGGTTATCGCAAATCAGAGTTTAAATGTACATTTGGTATAGATTGGGATGATTCATGACTTCAAGCCTGATTACACTAGAGCATAATTGAACCTGGTCAAGCACACTTGCACCCGAGCAACATGTGTCTATACATCACAATCCCTAGAGTGCATTGGAATTCTGCATTAGAATTCAAAATAAAGAAAGAAATCCGCAGCTTTTCAAACTTCCTTCCCGTCTCATCCCGTGCGCCCATTTGAAGAAGATCGCGATCCAGCCGTCTGCGTCAAATCCCACGCGTCCGCCCGCATGGAAGAGATCCCGATCCCTCTCAATCGGGCCACATAATCAGCAATCTCCCGAGTCCCCTGCTTCCTGCTTCCGGATTCCCTCCCCATCCGCGTGTCTTCCAAATTCACGATCGTCTCAGCATCCCGTTCTTCAGCCATTCCTTCTCCCGCGTGCAATCTTCCGCTATCAGCTCCTTCCCATGACACATGCCAAAGATCCCGTGGCAGATTCCTTCAATCATCCAAATCCTAGCATCCTCCGCGTCCAGTGCCTCTCAGCCTCCCCTAGTCTTCCGGATTCGCGATCGTCCAAGCTTCACTCGTCCGTCCGAGCCCGCAATCTCAGCAGGACCCGCATCCGAGCTTCCCGCGTCCGAATATTCCGTGGCCAGCCGGGATGTACATTTCGAACGACTGCCCAACCTTCCAGCCATCCACGGTGCATCCAGATCGACGTCCGTCCGAATCCCCGCTCCTTCCGGATCAGCTCCCTTCCGCGCTTCCAACTTTTGGAGACGATTCACAGTGATCCCCGCACCCCATCTGCCTCCTTCCAGCATCTTTCATATCTCCCCATCCAGATGGAACCGCATCCGAGCCTCCCGGATCCCGCATCCGGGTATCCCGCGGCCAGCCAGGATGCGCATCCCGGATGATCTCCTCCTCCCAGCAAAATTCCAGCATCCTTAGTTTGGAATTTTTGGGTTTTGAGTGGTGAGGAAGTTCTATTTTGAAATAGGAGAGATGTTTCATTATCAAGGGGGATCTTCTTCGGCTCTTTCTCTTACGTTGTTCTGGTTCCCATTCAAAAATAGAGGAGACTCTGTTTTCAAAAGAAAGAAGAGAAGAGGGGAGATTATCATATCAATGGCCAGCTAACTCCCTTGGTCAAGGGTGATGGAAGAACCCTTGACTTATTGCTCTCATGAAGTAAACTCTGAACCTTGGTTTTAATTTATTTACATCTTTTCATATGTTCTGATTCTCTCATATTTATTTATTAGATAGATTTGTTATGGTTTATATTTATTGATGCACGAATTGCTCCGATATTTAATTTGTCGTAGACATAACTGACACGATGAATGCTTAGAAGTTGAGTTCATGTATTCAATCGATATATTCCATGATTAAAACTATTTTATTTATTTGATCCTTAATCGAGAATCATCGAGTTTATTTGTTGAAAGTAATATTGTTAAGGGAGATTCTGGATCCCTAGCCATCTCCATTTTATCGAACTTAATCTATTAATTAGTTTCTCTAAACTTCTAAAAATCATCTGAAATCACATCTGAAATTACACTGATAATTCATAGACCGCTTCCTGAGGAATCGACCTCAGACTTCCGAGTTTTACTGCTTGTGCGATTCTCCTGCACTTGGAAGAACAATTTTGCGAATGCACCAGTCTCCTTTCTTGAATCCAATCTTGTTTCTCAGCCCTAAAAAAGGCAGCTTGCTTACTCTTTCTAGCATTGAATTACTTACAGGAGCCTTCCTTATGCCACCATTGATCTCACATGGTTTTGTTTTTATTTCAAGACCTTGGAATTCGACTTCATCTCTAGTTCTTTGGCGTGATAATATAATGATGCAAATATCTATCAAGTAATTAACCTAGTTTTCCATGCATGAATGAAATGCAATTAAGATTAAAATTCGTTTGGTTCATGAAATAGTTGCTTCAAAAAAAGAAAGTGCATTTCATCAACAAATCAAGTGGTTGATATCCTCAACAATGGTCTCTCAATGGTTCATATATTGAGAAATTGATGTTGGTTTGCTCCTCTTTTCACTTGTGAAAAATTTTAAAGATAGTCATGGGTGGCCACGAGGAATTTTGAATCTAGAATACAAACTTTTCTAATAGTCTTCGCAGCATTTAAATTTAAAATTCAACTTTATATTGTATTCGTGAAACCGTATGTTCACTTGTAGACAACTAGGTCATCATGGCATCTTACTACCTCCAACACAAGTGGATCTTTTCCTTCTCAATTGCTCTCTCTATTGATGGTGTATCACTAGCTGACGTTTTTGTTGGGAAAAAGTAAATTCTTTCTCTATTGACAAATTATTATTATTATTATCTAACAAAATATATGATGTTCTTTATTATACAAATATTGGCATTAGTTTCGTAAGATTGGATAGGAATTTGGAACTTACTATGAATATTATTGTTAGATTAAAAGGTCAAAAATAATTAAATTCACCATGAAAAGTATCTAGGTAGGTTGTATCAATTGTTGGTAGAATTGTTTGTCATGGATTAACATAATACCCTATATTGTATGCCACTTTGAGACTTCTCGCCTATTAATTATTAAATATTATAAATACCTTTAATTTTATGTGAGATGAATGATTTGAAACTTCTTTTTGTAAACAATAATAGAGAACTAAGAGGGCTTAAATTGCTTTTATACAAATGCATCTCCTACAGGCCTTCATATTTTGCCCAAAAGAAAGGCCGCTTCAAAGTTTTAGAGAATTAAGTAGGATTAAGACTCTATTATTCGATATATTATTTAATCTAATCCATAATTCGTAATCTGAGCAGAATGCCCAAATAAATATTTAGAACTATGTTACTCTCTCTAAAAAAATAATACTACAAATAATGATATTTCAGTAATAGGAAGATGGAATCTTTTAATATATGACTTGACCTCCTCAATGTATAATTTGATTTCATACTCATTTGTTTTTAATTATCAACTTGACTGCTATATCTATGCCTTACTTCTTGTTAGACATTTAACACCTACCATGGAAAGAAAATAATCATGCTGAAGATATCAAACCTTCAAAAACTGAACAAGAGGTGAAGCAGAAAAGGTGGAATCATCGCCTCATTTCTCATTCAAGAAACATCAATGAGCCCTATGTTCTGCTTGTAAAGGTTGCTAACCTAGTGATTGGCTTTTATGAAACCATATGTTTAACCCAATTCTCTATCATGACTTATAAAGAAAGAAAAGAACTAATAAACATGATACCAACTTAATTCCCTCTTTCCCTAGGATTTAACATCAAAAACTTATTGAAGAACCAAATCAAATCATTCAGATAAACAATGAAAACAGAGCGAATGCTGGAAGCTCTAAACAAGTGGAATTGGCCACTAAAAACCTTGGATACACTACAACAGTAAAGCAATAGAAATTATAAACTAGAAGAAGGAAGGGGAGGGACAGAAAGACTTCATATGAAAACATCTTAGATGGATGGCGAGTTGTTGTGAAGCAACCTACATGTCCAACAAACAAGGATCGCAGGCCATGAATATGGATGGGTCTCGCTTAATCCAACTAAAGTAAATTTGAAATTGGATACTTATGGACCATAATTAGAATCAACTGGTTAGAAAACAAAAAGAAAAAATTAGAGCAGCTATGATGTCAAAATGGACATTATAACAGCTTCAAGCACTTCATCATGTTATAGAAATATATAATAATGCAAAAAAAGATGTTTACGAGTTTATAACATAAATTGTAGTGTTTTATTTCTATGCATACTGTTTCTCTCAATAAAATACTAGTTGCTTTGAAAACTCAATTTTTTGCATCAATTTCCTTTCCAAGAGATGATGAGGTCTCAAGAAAAATAAAAAAACTTTTCTTATCAAGTGGATAGTGATTGAAAATAGTACATTATTATTTTTCCATTACTCTTCTTTATTTTCAGTTACAATAATATTACAATATTTATTATTTTAATATTAAAAATTGAAATAGTATGTTTCAAAGTAAATAATAGTCATTACAATTGTTGTCAAGGTCAATGATGGTTCCCAATGGGTCTATTATAATGATAAAATGTTTTTATCGGAATATTGGTTATAAAATGGCTATTCCTAGTCATATGGGACAAGTAGCTAGTCTAAGTGCTAATAATCTAATTAGTGCAATATCGATATCTTGTTCTTCAACTTCAGGCATCTTTTTTTTTCACTAGAGAGAAACCCTACCCCTCCTCTCGCACCAACATCTCCAATTATCATCGCTACATCCTTCACCACTGTCCTCATTATTGCTGCCCTTTAGTCTCCTCTCTCCAATCTAGAGGTAAAAACAGATCGCATAATTGCTCGACCGATCTGTTTTTGTATCCAAATTATCCGAATATGGATATAAAATTTAGCATCTGATTAATGTCCATATGCATCTTCATATCCGTCAAAGATATATTGATTCGGGTATATATATATATATATATATATATATATATATATATATATTCGAATAAAATCTAAATCTATTTTTAGATTGTTTAGTCTCATGCAATTTACATAAAATAGAGTTACAAGGCTTATTACTGATAAAATATAGATTCTAATTCTAGATAAAAGCAGATATGGATTTACAAAATTAAACCATATTTGATCCATTTTGAACCTTTCTCTTCATGGTTCATTGCTAGCCACTAGTGTTCTGTATGGTCATAACATTAGTCTAAGTTGAACCTAGATGAAGCTGTAAGAAGGGGAGGCTCAAACATTAGAATAACCAGTCCTAATAACCAGTCCTAACAAATATAGACAGGATGCCCCCCCCCCAACAAACACATCGAAATGATAGTAAATAAAGTTCTTCTATTCCTTCTCAAATGGATGGTCAAATTCTAGATATTCAACAATAAGGATAATTAAAAGATATACCTTAGAAATTCATCTAAAAAGAAAATACAAATAATTAACTGTAAGCCGAACTAGAAGTAGAACCAAAAGATAAAGGTAACTAGAAGGGAACTTAAAACTAGTTAAGATAATTAGTAGTTGTACATTGCTATTGGAGGATATTTCTAATTTAGCAACAATGATAAATTAGGCTATATAACCTTGGTGGCTTATAGTGATGATATTCCCATTTTCATTATGGATTATGATCCAACTCTGCCTTTAGAATCATTATGATACTACATATTATTATTTTTCATTTTATATTAAAGAGAGTAGGATTTTTTTTGGGGGGGGGCAAGGGGGTCATCATTCAAAGGTCTGTAGTAGCTGAGGTTAACAAGCTCAAGGTTGACAAACTAATATAGAGTGGGACAAAAGGAGAAGGTTGATAGCAAATTGATAATAGGGGCATAAGGCGGTAGTGGAGACATGAAGGTGAAGATCGTTTAGGGTTGTAGGAAAGGAAGATGGCGCTACTCATAGCTAATGAAAAAGGTGAGGGAGAATAGTGGAGATAGTCAATTGGAACCTTCAATCTCTATCTAACAATGAAGAGAAGGAGGAGATAATTTTTTACTGGATGAAATGGTGATTACGAGAGGAGTGGGAGAGAAAACAAAGGAGGAGGAGGCTTGCAACTAGAATATGGTTATTCACAATATATGATGATTTTGGTGGAAGCAATGAGGAAGCCTAAGGTAGGCCAAATGTATAAAGAACTGTTATTGGAGTAAGTTAAGTGGTGGAGTGATATAAAAATAGGCCAAATATGTAAGGTATTAACCAATTTATATAATTTAGTAATGAAGTCTATGTGCTAAGTTAAATGCCAACTATATCTTTTACTAATTTTTGAAGTTGTAAATAACTTGTCGGTCTAGTACAAGATATGTTTCGGCTGAAGAAGTTAGCAAGAAGCTAAATTATAGGAAGTGGTTACAATGACCTAGAAATTAAACTAAAAGTCATAAACATAAGGAGATGTAGTCGGAGTGGTATCAACTGAAGAAGATAGGTTTAAACATAGAGGAAAAATAACTATACAGTAGTTAAAAGTAGGGTGTACAAATAATAAGTTGTAACCATATATAAGGGTACCTTTCTGAATAATTAGAATATTTTTTATGTTATATGTTAACCCCATGGTTTCAATGGTTTACTATTTGATTTTGATGATAACAAACAAATAAATTTAGTTTATCATTATGATTATAGCAAACGAATGAAAATTAGAAATATTTGAGATTTCTTTTGAAGGCAAATATTAGAATTTTAAACGTGTGTTAGTATTTTTAGCATAAGTTTTTATTGAAATATAATATTAATACAATTCTTATTGATCTGGAAAGATAACTTAAAGGACAACAACTTTTATATTCAATATATTTTTAAATTTGAATGTTAGCTATGAGTCATAGGATCTGAAATCTATCTATCCATAATCGTAATTCAGGCTGACATATGTTTACTTTTTTAGTTGTACCTTTTCAATCAAATGTCCTTTTAAGATGATTCTTGTCAGGTTGGAAAGATAACTTAAAGGGCTACAAATTTTATATTCAATAGAGTTTCAAATTTGAACGTTAGCTATGAGTTATAGGGTCTACCATCTATCTATCCATAGCTGTAATTTAGACTAACATATGTTTACTCTTTTAGCTGTAACTTTTCAACCAAATGTACTTTTGAGATGATTCTTATCAGGTTGCAAAGATAACTTAAAAGGCTACAAGTTTGTCTCTAGACACTAAGTCAAATTAGGCATTTGATTTGTCAAAAAGGTACTGTAAAGTAGAAAATCAAATCTGACCCGAATCTGCCTACGTTAAATGTGTTGAAAAAGAGTTTCCAAAGCTTCAAATTGTTTCAAACGGAAAAATAGCTTGTGAAGCCTATAAAACGAGATTCATACCTCATATTGCAGCAAGAGAGTTCTATAGAGTTTGAAGAGAAATCAAAAGAGTATTGTGCTTATAAGTAAAAAGCCTTCCTTGTTGAGAAATTGAGCATAGTGCTTTTATTCTTGTTATTTTGACTAAGTATTGTAAGAGAGTTGTTGACCTCTTGTTAACTTGAGTGATATCGAGGATTGCTCGGAAGAATCGTACTCTAGATAAATAAGAAAGTGTTTGAGAGAGTAGATCAACCAAGGGTTAGCTCGGATATCACCAAGTATAAAGGTTGCTTGCACATGGAAGACAAGCGGTTTGTAAAGCTTTGAATAAGCATAGTGGATTAAATCTCGGAAAGAAGTCCTAGGAAGTGGATGTAGGCTCACAAGGAGACCGAACCACTATAAATCGTTGCGTATTATTTTTCTTCCTTTCACTCTTTATTTTTTTTATTTTTAGTTGCATATTTGTAATTATTACTTGCTATACTTGTTGCATCTAGTTTATTTTATTAGATTTAAAAACTTGAGAAGATTTAATTTTATTTTTGCAAAATTTTATTAACCCAATTCAACCCCCCCCCCCCCCCCCCCCCCCCCCCCGCGCCGGGTTGCCTAGTTGGGCCAACATTGTATTTCTTTTTTTATTCCTTGCGTTCGAGTGGGCAACATGTTAATAGTAGTGGAAGTCTTTGAAGGTTGAAGACAGTAGGATCTACTATTACTTTTATATCCTTTCCGATTTGAACTGATCGCATGCTTGTACTTTTGGTCCGACTAGTACCTTGGTTGGCCTCTGTTACAATAGAAAAGAGATCTTAAATCAAAGCTTGAGAATTTTTGGTTTAGATGTAGCAAAGGATCTGTCTTCACCTTCAGAGTCAGAAGGCAAGTCAACGTCAATACGAGCTAAGGCTATTGATACTCTCTCAAATCAAATTTGTATCATATCGAATTCCCACCAAATCAAAAAATCCTCAGTCATGGCAGGTTTGGGGATAAAGGAATGAACTAGAACTTTGAACTTGACTGATAGTAGAAAATGTTAGCCATGAAAGTTAGGTTTGAATTGGTAATCAATGACCAATTGAAAAAATCAATGTTAAGAGTAAAGAGATAGGCAAGAAATTGCTCGAGCAAGACCAAACTGGTGGGTGAAGAAATTTAGGAATAATATTCAACTGAGCACTTATTATTGCTAGATCGCTTAAGAATATTTCCTACATGGAAATATCTAGGTATAAGGAAGTGCTTCCATGAGGATCTTATGGCCTTAGGACAATTTTAGAGCTCAAGTGAAAGGAAAGAAGAAGTTGCTTCAGCTAGTTGAACCCTCATAAAATTTTCTAAAATAGTCTAGAAAAGAAAGGAAAGGACCTTCTAATCGAGCAAGATGGATCTCTTCTGTTTATGGGGATAAACTTCTAAAAAATATGCATATAATCAGAGCTCAAAGATCCATAAAGGGCCTCTACAGCTCCAAGCCCTAGAGCATACTTTCCTATGATCCTAATATAGATAACCTAAAATAAATGGGCCTAAAGCGATGGCCGATCTTTTCAATGGCAATATCCCAATGAAGGTGATCTTTGACAATTTTGACCAACTAAGAACAAAAGAATATATTTATAGATCTAAACTAGAAAAAAAGGCTCTACAGTCTTGTTTGATGACAGGCCCGATTAGCTGATCATAGATTCCCTTATAAACAAAGTAGCTAATATTTTGCCTAGATTTAGATCTAACTCATTCTCAAGGAGGTCAACAAAGGTGTTAGCATTAAATTTTTTACTGATTGGCCTAAGATTCAAAAGAATCTCCAAATCTAAAATGATAGGGGTGGACATGCCATGGTTTAAATGTAAGGTATTACTTGAAAATGACTACAAACCGAGGGCCATAAGAAGAAGGGATCTATTGATACCGGGAGGAAATCTAGAAATGGAGATGATGTCTAGAAGCGTATTTTTCTCACAAATTGTAGCCATGGCTACAATACGATGGAGCCATCGATCTTAGAGGTTTAGCTTAGTTGGCCAAGACCGGTGAGGGTTGTCATCCTTTTCAAATTGAAATTTTGAAATCTGGTCTTTCATAGAGAAAAGTTTCCTCATGATGAAGAGGGAAGATAGAAGAAAGAGATGGGGGACACCTAATTCGAAAATAGAGCAAGGAAGAGAAGACCAAAAGGGTGAGGAATCTAGGAGATCGATGCTCTCAAGTTGCTTTTGCCTCTCCTTGGCCTATTTAGCCATAGATTTGACTATGGAGGTATCTAAGTTCATCTAGGGCCGAGAGAGAGAGGAATCAGAAAAGAGGAACAAGGTTGCAGGAAGAAGAATTGGAGGAAGGAGATGGTTGTGAAAGCTATAGCTTGTTGGAGGAGACGAAAAAGAGAAAAAAGATGAGCTATATTTAAAAAGCCAGACACATCTTACCGAGGTGTACCCAGAAAAGGATTTTAATTGATCGTAGAATCTCGAAGATGGCAAGAATGCAGGTGGCACTCAGAATAGCCTCTATGATGCAGACATGTGGTGCATTAGAGACCACCATAGATGATTAAAAGAGATGTGCTAAGCTGCACCATAAAGTAAGATAAGAGACATGGAGAGCCCATCAGATAACACACTTTTGGAAATCCATCAGATGCCAATTGCTGATGTGGTATCGGGTATATCACTTCACCCTCCTGATTACTAGGTAATGAAATATGGAGGGCATTGTTAGACCACATCCTAATTAATAGTAGAAGCCAGAGGACCGGCTAAATAAATGGTAAGCCAAATATCCTAGTCAATGGAGAACGGGCCTCGTAGAGTGATCCAAGAGCTGGCCAAACATACAAAGATTTGTTATTGGAGCTCATCCAATGATGGAGTGACTTAAAAATAGGTCGAACATGTAGGGTATTACCAGATCATTGAATAGTTTACCTAGAGAAGACTGGAGGCTCGTTTGGTTTGCGGAAAAAGAAGGGGCAAAAGTATAGTTAACGGGAAAGTAATGAGATGCATCTTGTTTGATTAGAGTTTTCAAAGGAGAGAGAACGAAAAGTTGTATTTCTATAGGAATATAATTTCCATGTTTCGTGAGAAAGTTTTTTTCACGAAAAATATAGGAAAGTTACTTTTCCATGAGCTGGAAATCACTCCATTTTTATTT
The DNA here is from genome assembly GCF_051530095.1 of Phoenix dactylifera. NCBI lineage: Eukaryota > Viridiplantae > Streptophyta > Magnoliopsida > Arecales > Arecaceae > Phoenix > Phoenix dactylifera. Next base: position 16,229,326 of record NC_143201.1, read on the forward strand.
TTTTTCCAAAAAAGCCCTTCAACATTAAAGATGTATTAAAGATCTAATTTTTATTAAGGGTATAATAGGAATTGCACATAACTTTTCTAGAAAAGTGGATGGTCAACCAAAAATAAACATTCTGTAAATCTGTCACTTTTTCATTATCAGCCAAACATACCAAAATTCCTAGAAATCTGTTTCCGAGGAATCATATTTTTTAGGAGGAAAAATGCTTTCTGCGAACCAAACGAGCCCTAAATGCTAAGCTAGAGATCAAAATTTGTAAATCTAATTTCCAATGAATTGGGTCTATGATTATTTAACTTTCTAATTATTTATTTAAATTCAATCATCATTTCGATTTTTTTTCAATTCCAGGCCTTTTTTTTTCTTGGCGAGTAAAAAAATTCAACAGATCGAGTAGGTAAAAAAGTGCTCTAAACTTAATCATAAACGGGTCGACCTCTCTTATCCATACCCGACCTTGGAGCTTGCTGGGTCGGATCACGGGTTGACCCAACACATTTGCAGACACAGTGGAACTTAATTGTTGGATTTTAATATAGTGGTCCCTAGATGACAGGGGAATCGTAGCATGCTAACCAGATCATCAACAGATCTGCCTCCACATACACTCAGCTCTCTCTCAGCTAGTTTATTAGCTCTCTTTGCTCTTATTTGGTTCCCTGTTCATCTAGCCCGATCCCTCTCTAGCCTCCATGGATCCCTCTGCCGAGAACCCAAGGAGGAGCAGCAGCGACTCTTCCTCCTCCTCGGAGTTCGAGTTCTGGATGGTTGGCAAAGAACCCTCCTTCCCCCAGCCTCACCTCCTCACCGCCGACGAGCTCTTCGTCGACGGCGTCCTCCTCCCTCTCCACCTCCTCCCTCTCTCCCACTCCAATCCCAACTCCACCACTGAACTCCCATCCGCTACCGAGGCCGAGCCCGAGACACCACCACCTCCCCCAGAATCCTCTACTACTTCCAATATTCCCCCCGCCTCGTCCTCCAAAAGATGGAAAGATATCTTCATGGCGGGGGAGAGGAAGTTGGTGGAGAGGGTGAGAAGGAAGGAGAGAATAGAAGGTGCCGGTAATGCCGCTGAGCTCAACATCAACATCTGGCCTTTCTCCAGGAGCCGCTCCGCCGGGAATGCCGGCACTGGCACCTGGAACAGAGCCAAGGTTATGGTGGCCCGGCGCAAGGCTAGTAGCGCGCCTTGCTCGCGGAGCAACTCCCGCGGAGAGTCCTCGAAGCCGGCCACCGCCGCCGCCGCCGCCGCCGCCGCCACCACCACCTCCTCCTCAAGGAGGAGGTGGGCTCCTAACCCGGGCCGGGTTGGACTCAACGGTGGCATCTACCTGGGCCGGACCAGCCCGGTCTGGCAGCTAAGGAGGAACAGCAAGCCCGCCGAGCTGAAGGAGAAGGCTAGCGGAAGCGACGCCGGTGCCAAGAAAGGAGGTGGCAGTGCTGGGGTTAGAATGCTGAATCTGAACATGAACACCTGCATCGGGTATCGGAGTCAGGTGAGTTGTAAGGGGGAGGACACGAATGGGGTGGCCGGCGGTGAGCAGAGCAGCGGCAGCGTCGGCGTCGGCGTCGGAAGCAATGCCGGTCTGTTTAATCTCAGGACTATCTTCTCTAAGAAGGTGGTTTGATGTAAATATTATTGTATATTACGTCTGGTTATTGTAAAATCTTATGCCCTTTGTATGTAATTTCTCTGAAACTTATCTTCTCTTCGATTCCAGTATTAGATTTTAGAGCTATCCTATGCGTCCTCTACAAGTATCTCTCAGCATATTAAGGCATTCTGGTGGCGAGAGTTTCTGATGGGAAATGTGCCATGCCTTTTTCTTTATTTTGGTTTAATGGGAGGAGGATGATTGCTCCAAAGCGGGATGAGGAAGGGATCTCGGCACTAGCTACTGGCTGATTCTGTGAACTCAGCCAATAACCACTCTCAAGGCACCACTATTGTAGACAACCTTTAAGGGCATCATATCAAGTGCTAAAACATTGGAATAAACTAATTATGCTTGGTTAAATGACTTTTCTAATTAATCATAAATACTAATAGTATATCATGAAGAGATGGTGAGATGAGGATTCTCCAAAGATCTGTTGGTGTTAATGATCCTCAGTATTATCAAGCACCACCAAAAAATGGATTCTATTAACTAAATTGTTGATCGTATAAATTTTTAAAAATTTTCAAGATCATGCAGCCAAATATTCAAAAAATTACTACAAAAATATTTAGAAAATTATCAAAACATATTCTTGAAATCTATTATTGTATGTTTTCTATTTTTGTATTGTAAGCGGTTGTGCAAAATACTATAAAAAATATATAAATTTTTTTATTAAAATAAATTGAGAGAGAATTTTTTTTGCAACCTCAATTTTTTTTTCTTCCTTTCAGACCATGCAAACTGAATATGCTGCCCATTTGTTGCCATCAGGGTGTAAGAGTGGGTGTTGTCGAGGATGAGTTAGCTTAATTTAAGTGAGAAAAAAACTTGGGAAGATGCTATTTTTTGGACCCTTTGATGAAAATATTCGTAGAGGTTTGTCACGAGAATTAGCCTTTTAAAGTTGTCGCATCTCAAAAAGAGTGATTGCCATAAGTGGACGGATCTTGTGGATGACTTAGGTCTTATTTGGATGTGGGAGATCTTACCATGCATCCAATAGGATCCTCCGGATGCTAGTTTTAGGGTGGAAGCTAGAATTGCGAGGATTCCTATTTTTCCAGAATGAAATAAATCATCTTTTAGCAGTTTCTATTTTTTTTAAAAAAATACAAATTACTTGTTATCAACTCCTCCATCTGAATTAGTTATTATCATGTCCTCCAACTTTTCTTTAACTTAAATTTCAAAACCAAAAACTCCATATTCTTCGTTCCTTTTTTTTATGCCGACTATGTTCTTCCAACATATAGCTTTAGTCTTTATAGAGAAAGTATAACAACCCAAAACATCATCCCAAAAAATAACTAAAAAATATTATTTAAATTATTTAATTCTATATAAACATTCAAAATCAACCAGATGTATAGTTGATGTAGAACTAAGCATATGCCTGTCTGAATTGTCACAATCTCATCAGATTAAAAATTTAAATTTAATTAAATTTGATTGCAAATGTTATGATCGATTCGTGCTATACTATTTTTTAATTTATATAGGTTAAAGGCTGAAGTTGTCTTTCGAAATTCGAAAGAGAACCCAGTCAAAACATATTGTTTGAGTTTTTTTTTTTTTTTCTTCCTCATAGTCATGAAATTTGTGGACTATTGTGGCATCTTAAAATGTCTTGTCGTCTCATTTTCATTTTTTTTAAAAAAATAGGTGCTTTATACAGTACTTGTGTAAAGTCTCATTTTTAGTTTTTAATTATGTTTTCTCTTGGAAGGAGGTTAAGATATTGATTAATTGAGACAGATGCCAGAGAGGTACCATTTATATACATGCAACTACCAAAGGGGGCTTGTACGTTAGCTGAGGCACTCAATTGGGATGGGATTCTCTGACTTGGAATTGGGTGGCCCAGGGTGGCGAATAGCAGTGGGCACATGGGTTTGCCAAAGAATTATCAAAAGGTCACAAGGCATGCCTATGTTACGTCCACCCACTCGAACCAACGCCTGACGTTGCCTCCATGTGCTCACAGATATAACCGTCCAATCAACAGCGCCACCTCAAAGACTGCCCTTTCTTGGAAGTTGTGCGTGGGAACATTTGTCCTTGTTTCCTCAGTTACGTGTGTCCTCAACTAGAACCTTTTGGTGTTCACCTCTCAACAGCAAGCATTTTGATCGCCTAATCATAGCTGTCAATAAACCCAGGCCCACCTTTAGGTTCAATGGGGAGCAGTTTTGCTATGTTGGTAGGTACAGGAGTTACAAGGGGCATCCATTTCAAAATTGAGACAGGGGGTATCTTTCATGCCAGGGGAGGATTCACCTTTCTTTGCATGAATGCATAGTTGGATAATCAATTATATCCGATTATATCTGATCGTATTCCTTGCGATATCTGATTTGGATCGAATTCGGATATTATTTTTTGGTCCGATCGGATTCAAATATGGATCCGAATATTCAAATATGGATCGGATTCAAAAAAATTTCGAATATGGATATGGATATAGATACACCTAATTTTTCCGGATTCGAATCCGGATCCGGATATCCATATAATAAGGATAAGTGAACTAATTAAGTGATTACTCAAACCTAAACTAGAAAGAATCTAGATATCAGATGACCATAGAATACAGGATACTTAATTCGAATTCTTCGAATCACCTCGCACGTCTGAAAGGCTCAAACCTCTTGCTCATCCATTTCATCTCTCTTGATCCCGTTTACTTCGGTGACGAGCAATCTTTAGCGGTATATCCTTTATGAAATTATTAATTTTTATTATTAATAAATACTTGTCAAAATTATAGTTTTTTAATTGAATCTTTCTTTTATGAACATGTCTTCTTTGCTAGTTTTTATTATTGAATTTTGCTCAAATTTGATTAATATCCAAAAAAGTATCCGATTTATATCTGATGTGGGGTCGGAACCCCGACACCAGCCCGCACACCGGACGAGCAGGGAAAGCATCCGCGTCCTCCCCGAGGTATTGTCCGCTCTGGGATTGCCGCTTCGGGTCTGCGGGAGGTCGCCCAGGGCCGTGGCCCAATGACAGTCCCGAGCCCTGCCGGCGCGGGGGTCCGCGGAGGTACTACCCCTACCCTCACGGTTTTGTCCTACAAAAGGGCCCTCGGTGAGAAGAGGTGTTTGCACCCCCCCATTTAAGGCACAGACCTTTCCGCTGATTATCCGATGTGGGACTAAACTGGGAACCCCATCCCACAACACAGCCCCCCCAGCGGGAAGGTCTGTGCGTGGCCGGGGCCCTTCCTCTAGCGCCATCTGATGTGGGGTCAGAACCCCGACACCAGCCCGCACACCGGACGAGCAGGGAAAGCATCCGCGTCCTCCCCGAGGTATTGTCCGCTCTGGGATTGCCGCTTCGGGTCTGCGGGAGGTCGCCCAGGGCCGTGGCCCAATGACAGTCCCGAGCCCTGCCGGCGCGGGGGTCCGCGGAGGTACTACCCCTACCCTCACGGTTTTGTCCTACAAAAGGGCCCTCGGTGAGAAGAGGTGTTTGCACCCCCCATTTAAGGCACAGACCTTTCCGCTGATTATCCGATGTGGGCTTCAGGCTAGTCTGCTCCCGGGATGATCGTCGGGTTAGCCTGGCATCCGAAGGCCGAGCCTCGGAAGATTCCGCTCGTTGGTCGGCCAAGGCTGGCGCAAGCCGAGGCGACCGGTCGGGGCTTCAGGCTAGTCTGCTCCCGGGATGATCATCGGGTTAGCCTGGCATCCGAGGGCCGAGCCTCGGAAAATTCCGCTCGTTGGTCGGCCAAGGCTGGCGCAAGCCGAGGCGACCGGTCGGGGCTTCAGGCTAGTCTGCTCCCGGGATGATCATCGGGTTAGCCTGGCATCCGAGGGCCGAGCCTCGAGAAATTCCGCTCGTTGGTCGGCCAAGGCTGGCGCAAGCCGAGGCGACCGGTCGGGGCTTCAGGCTAGTCTGCTCCCGGGATGATCATCGGGTTAGCCTGGCATCTGAGGGTTGTCAGGCCTCAGGAAATTCCTTCTAGCGCCAACTGTTGCTGGTGGTCCAAACCGAGAACGATTGGCACAGCGGTGTGAACGGGGTTCCGTTTGAGTTGCCTTGGTTGGTGTTGATTGCGCTCCACCTTCCACCGGGAAACCTGCAAGCAAGCCTCGCACCACCACTGGGGTAGTGGGGGGCCTCCGACGATCAAGTCAGAGGAGATTGGAGGAAAAGGAGAGATAATAGTAGCAAGTAGGAGAATGCTCTGGAAGTTCTTGCTTACCTCCCTCCTTCTCCCCCCAGCCGCATATATACCAGGCTGGGGGGTCCTTCTGGGGGGTTGGTCATCGTGTGGCACCATGGAGTTGCCACTGACATGGCCGTTACAGGGCGTCGTGGGGCAGCGCTGGGTACGGCCATGACAGGGCATAGTGGAGCTCCGCTTTGTACGGCTGTTACAGGAGATCGTGGAGCAGCGCCGGATACGACCGTTGCAGGGAGTAGTGGAGCAGAGGGTCGCGGCGTGCTTCAGAGGAACAGCCTGTCGTTGTCGAGAGATTGCCGACTCGGGGTCGGATTGCTGGATCAAGGGGCAGCCGACTCGGGGTCGGGCTGCGAAGCCGAAGATATCCGACTCGGGGTCGGGTTACTGGATCAAGGGGCAGCCGACTCGGGGTCGGGCTGCGAAGCCGAAGATATCCGACTCGGGGTCGGGTTACTGGATCAAGGGGCAGCTGTAGTCTTCTTGGGCGCGCGTGCCGGTCACGTGGGGCATGGTGGCTGAGTTCCCCCGTAACAGTAGCCCCCCACTTCCGAGCCTGGAACCAGAAGGGGAACGGGTGAAGAAAGTGATGCTTCGAGATTGCCGCCATCCCTCGGAGAGGCGCGCGCGCTTCGAGCTCCCCGCCTTCTTTATGGCGTATGGCGGTTGTTGCTGACCTGGCAGTCTGAGGATTTCGGCGGACATCCTTCCTTAATGGCGTCGATTCGCCTTTGGGGCGCGAGCGACCCTTCGGCAGCCAGGCGTCCTCTGGCGTCACCGAGGCGTCACCCACCTTTCCGCCTATTTAACCGGGGGTCCTCCTCCGTCCGTCTTTCTCTTTACAGACATCTTCGAGTTTCTCCTTTGCGCTGCCGTCATCGCCGTCGGACTGTTCGCTTGCTCCTCCTTTGACGCTCTCGGAGCCGTTCTTCCTTCTCTTCCGGTGAGTTGCCTCATTCTTTAATTTAGGGCTCTCCATACTCTCCTTTTGTATTAGTGTACTCCAGTCGTTCCGGTCCTTTCCCCCTTCTTGACCCTGTCCTGACCGTAGATTCACTGGCCATTAGGGATGGGCGAAGTGAGAGCAGACCGCATTAAGTCGGAGTTGGTCGCCGAAGACCTAGATAGGTTCGTGGCTCGATACCACCTTCCCGAGGCCTGCAATGTTACACTCCCGGAGCCTGAGGAGAGGATGTCCCATCCTCCTCCAGGGAAGGTTGCCATCAATGAGGGCATTCTTCAGGCCGGGTTCCGCTTTCCCCCCTCAGACTTAGTCGTTCAGGTGCTTCGGGGTTTAAGAGTGGCGCCGACGCAACTGGTGCCGAACTCATGGCGCGCCAGGAAGGGGTGCCTCCTCCGACCGTTGACTACCCCTCAGGACTGTGGAGGCTCAATAACCTTCCCGCTGGGGGGGCTATGTTGCGGGAGGGGGAGGGGCCTTGAATTTAGTCCCACATCGGCTAGTAGCGGGAAGGTTCTGTGCCTTAAATGGGGGTTGGAAAACCTTTCCTCTCGAGGCGCCTTTTGAAGGGCAAAACCGTGAGGGCAGTGGTCTCCCCCCGTCTGCGCTGGACGCGCGGGCCGGAGCGCCCAAAGGGCAGTGGTCTCCCCCCGTCTGCGCTGGACGCGCGGGCCGGAGCGCCCAAAGCGGACAATACCTCGGGAGGAACGTAGTCCTCTTTCTCTGCTAGCTTAATGTGGGCTAGGCTGTTGTGTGAGGCTCCGGCAGAATGCCGTCCCCGCAACAGATGGCGCTAGAGGAAGGGCCCCGGCCACGCACAGACCTTCCCGCTGGGGGGGCTGTGTTGTGGGATGGGGTTCCCAGTTTAGTCCCACATCGGATAATCAGCGGAAAGGTCTGTGCCTTAAATGGGGGGTGCAAACACCTCTTCTCACCGAGGGCCCTTTTGTAGGACAAAACCGTGAGGGTAGGGGTAGTACCTCCGCGGACCCCCGCGCCGGCAGGGCTCGGGACTGTCATTGGGCCACGGCCCTAGGCGACCTCCCGCAGACCCGAAGCGGCAATCCCAGAGCGGACAATACCTCGGGGAGGATGCGGATGCTTTCCCTGCTCGTCCGGTGTGCGGGCCACAATCCTTACTCCAAGACCTTCGCCACAATCCGGTCATCCGCCTCGGAGGAGACCCTCAGCAGATCAGCTTGGGCCTCCTTGTGCTTCGCCTCGGCAGCGATGCGAGCAGCCTCAGCCTCCTCCAGGCGCGAATGAAGCTCCTGGTCGCTCGCGCGGGACTTCTCCAAGGCCGACTCCAATTCGCCCAGCTTGGCTTCAAGAGACCGGGTCCGGTTGCGGGCGTTGTCGGCTGACCGCTGGGCCTTCTCCCACCTCTCCCGGTAGTCGGCAGCCTTCCGGGACTGCTTCTCGGCCCGCTCCTCCGCCTTCTTGATCTCGCCCTCGAGACCCGAGGCAACCTTGAGTTGCTCCCGAGCCTCCAACAGCTGCTTCTCGAGGGTGGCGAAGCCGAGTGCCCGCTCTTCGGCCACCTGGAGCCTTGTCTCGAGGTCCCTGGTCGTCCTCCCCGCCGCAGCCTGACCTCCCTCCTCTACTGCCTTCAGTTGGCTCTCGGCCCTCGCCAGAAGCCTCGCCTGTTCCTCGTAGCACTCCTCCAGGCGGATCATGTACTGGGCGAGCTAAGAGATAGGAAAAACGAGGGCGTCAGGCGGGGATCAATAGAGCCTATAAATGATGAAAGCGACCGAAAGAACACTCACCGGCATAAGACAGACGCAGCTGGCAGCCCCAACGTCAGGGACCCTCATCTCCTGGACCTGCCTGCGGTCCTTCTCCAGCAGTACCGTCTCGATGAGGTTTCGGGCGCCGGCGAAAGTGAAGGCCGACCCCGACTTCTCCCCGGAGTCGGACGGTGGTTCTGCAGCCTTACCCTTACCCATCGCTTGGGGAAGAGTCATGCTGACCATGCTCGGGGCGGGGACCGCCCCTGGAATTGACAGGGTCCCGCTCGGCCGGGGCCTCGGCGCGTCCCTCCTCGTATCATCCGGAGCCGACCGAGTCGGAGGCTGGGCTGGGGACCGATCACGTCCGACCCGTCCATCTCGGGCACGCCCGGGTGATGCCTCCGGAGAAACGGTAGTCTCGGCATCGGAGGGCTGATACAGCATCAACTCCCGGTCCGCGCCCGCGGCGTCCCCCTGATCGGTGGGTCCGGACCCGTCTGTCGGCGTCGGAGTCGCCTGCCGGCGGGACTTCTTCGCCGGTGGGGCCCCGCTCGGAGGAGCTCGTTTCTTCCTCCGGACTGCTTCCAGTAGGGACGTCCTACCAACAGCCGTTGCCTTGTCCGACCGCATGACGTCGTCGATCTCTGCAAAAAGGACGAGGTGGTCGGAGGTTGAAAAACTGAAGGAAAGAACAAAACGAAAGAGGAGAAAAGAGCTAAAAAAGAAATGGTGGCGGGCTCACGGTCAGTGGGGACCGAGCTCAGACCGACGTTCACCAAGGTATCCTCGGAAATAAGGCGAGCCACCGGGGGGAGCCGGCCCTCGGCAACCAACTCCTTCAAGACGGCGACGCCATCGGATTCCTCCCTCGACAACCTCGATAGGCCAATCGGAGACTTCATCGGCGTCTCCCAGGTTGCCCTGATTCCCCATGAGGGATCTGCGTCAACGAAAAAGAAGCGCCCCTTCCAGCCGTGAATGGAGGTAGGAGCCTCCTTGACGAGGCCGCACCCTCGCCGCGCCGCAAAGCACCACCACCCTTTATCCTGGGGGTGGCCGCTCAGGCCGTAGCATTCCCAAAAGACATTCAGGGTGGCGGGAACCTCGTGCATGCGGCAGAGAACCTGAAAGGCCGTCAGGGCGCGCCATGAGTTCGGCACCAGTTGCGTCGGCGCCACTCTTAAACCCCGAAGCACCTGAACGACTAAGTCTGAGGGGGGAAAGCGGAACCCGGCCTGAAGAATGCCCTCATTGATGGCAACCTTCCCTGGAGGAGGATGGGACATCCTCTCCTCAGGCCCCGGGAGTGTAACATTGCAGGCCTCGGGAAGGTGGTATCGAGCCACGAACCTATCTAGGTCTTCGGCGACCAACTCCGACTTAATGCGGTCTGCTCTCACTTCGCCCATCCCTAATGGCCAGTGAATCTACGGTCAGGACAGGGTCAAGAAGGGGGAAAGGACCGGAACGACTGGAGTACACTAATACAAAAGGAGAGTATGGAGAGCCCTAAATTAAAGAATGAGGCAACTCACCGGAAGAGAAGGAAGAACGGCTCCGAGAGCGTCAAAGGAGGAGCAAGCGAACAGTCCGACGGCGATGACGGCAGCGCAAAGGAGAAACTCGAAGATGTCCGTAAAGAGAAAGGCGGACGGAGGAGGACCCCCGGTTAAATAGGCGGAAAGGTGGGTGACGCCTCGGTGACGCCAGAGGACGCCTGGCTGCCGAAGGGTCGCTCGCTCCCCAAAGGCGAATCGACGCCATTAAGGAAGGATGTCCGCCGAAATCCTCAGACTGCCAGGTCAGCAACAACCACCATACGCCATAAAGAAGGCGGGGAGCTCGAAGCGCGCGCGCCTCTCCGAGGGATGGCGGCAATCTCGAAGCATCACTTCCTTCACCCGTTCCCCTTCTGGTTCCAGGCTCGGAAGTGGGGGGCTACTGTTACGGGGAAACTCAGCCACCATGCCCCACGTGACCGGCACGCGCGCCCAAGAAGACTACAGCTGCCCCTTGATCCAGTAACCCGACCCCGAGTCGGATATCTTCGGCTTCGCAGCCCGACCCCGAGTCGGCTGCCCCTTGATCCAGCAATCCGACCCCGAGTCGGCAA